>NC_080768.1:34799781-36049781 GCF_020826845.1 Diceros bicornis minor
GGCCTTGAGGCGCTCGGGGTACGGCCCCAGTGACGGTCCGTCTTATGGCCGCTACTACGGACCTGGGGTTGGAGATGTGCCCGTGCACCCACCTCCGCCCTTATATCCTCCTCGCCCTGAACCTCCCCAGCCTCCCATTTCCTGGCGGGTGCGCGGGGGCGGCCCGGCTGAGACCACCTGGCCGGAAGACTGCGGAGGAAGCGATGGCTACTATCCCTCTGGAGGCGCCTGGCCGGAGCCGGGGCGAGCTGGAGGAAGCCACCAGGTAAGCTTTGCGCCATCTCCCAGGGGAGATCCGATAGGGGAGTTTGGGGAGGTGAGGACCCTTGCGATTGATACACCTCCAGAGTTCGTAATGGATCGGGTTTCATATTTGTTTTCCTTATGAGGGGGTTGGAGAGACAGACTGGGATCGTGGGTGGCAGAATATGCTTGTGTTCTCTTTGCCCCTCCTCTTCTGCTGCGACCATAATAAATGTGTCTATTACCATTAAAAAAGGAAAAAATCCTGCGCTGGCTTGCTAAGCTAAGTAGCAGGATGCGGAATCTCTCGCCTTGGAAGGATGTTGGGCTGGGGGGACCTGGCTCTGCTTTTCGAGCTCTAACAGTTTATCCTGCGTGGATCATCAGGCCGGCTCTCCCCGAGAAGGGAGGTGGCTGCAGCCCCCGCCGTCACTCAGAACCCCTCCCGCGGATAAGGAACACGAAGGGAGGGGAGGAAGCTGAGCATTTAGCCCTTTGCCCTTAATGCTTTGCCCAGGACTGAATCACGCATAATCAGTCACCTTTACGCACCAATCAAAGCACCTTTACCTGGATTGTTTTATTTAATTTCAAGGCGACTGTAACGTAAATGTCATTGCAGCGTCCCTATTTTACGATTAAAGAACCGTTGGCACTGAGAGGTTAACTCACTTGCTCAATATACTCCGACCCTATAACATTTTTTTCCTGCCGGAAATACACTTCTGTTTTGTTAATGCGGTATTCCTAGTAGAGAATTATTGTTATATGGTGGGGGGCACACCTCTTTTTTCGTTCGGGATTTATAACATCCTCATTGGTTGAAAATGTAGTAGTGAAATTCCCATACGTTGCTGGTGAGGATGTAAAATGGTTCAATGCTTTGGAAAGTAGTTTGGCAATTCCTCAAAACATTAAGCATAGAGTTAACATATTACTTAGCAAGTCTGCTCCTAGATATATAACCAAGAAGACTAAAAACATATGTCCACATAAAAACTTGTGTACGCATGTTCATAGCAGCTTTATTCATAACAGCCAAAAAAGGAAATAACCCAAATGTCCATCAATTGATGAATAGATAAAATATGGTATATTCGTAGAATGAAATTATTTAGCTGTAGAAAGGAATGAAGTACTGATACATTCTGCAACCTGGAAAAACCTTGAAAACATCATGCTGCATGAACGAAGCCAGTCACAAAGACCACATATTATTTATATGAAATGTCCAGAATAGGCAAATCTGTAGAGAGAAAGATTAGTGGTTGCCAGGGGCTGGGGCATTAGGGATGTTGGGGATGATAAATAAAGGGTATGGGATTTCTTTTGGGGATGATGAAAATATTCTGGAATTAGGTAGTGGTGATGATTGCACAATTTTGAATATACTAAAAACCATTGAATTGTACACTTTTAAAAGGGTGAGTTTCATGGTTTGTTAGTTATATCTTTAAAAAATTGCATGAGAAAAAACATGTAGTAATAAAAGTTTAATTGTGAAGAAAGGTCCATATTTTCTCTGTCTAAATCTGGAAGAAGTAGGCCATGGGAGTTTAGTCCCATGTTAGAGTAGAGTGATAAAATGCTTGGCCTATAAGTAGCAAACTAGACCGAAGGTCAGTTGAAGGGAAAGAGGAGAGGACCGTTAAACTGATGACTTCTACTTGGGCTTGCTGTATTATTAAAACAAAAGTGTGTTTTTGGAGTAAGGTTAGAGAAGATAAGATTTTAGTATTATGCAGGGAGTTGTAAGGTATGGTTGAGTGTAGGTGTGCATATAGAGTGGGTGTCGGTGCTGTAGTAGTTGGAGATAAAGCTAGAATGTGTAATGGGCCTTTGTAAACCATCCCAAGAGTTTATCTTTCAGGTTGATGTTTCTGAAACTTGAACAGTATAGGATGGTAATGTCTTATGCAGCAGCAGAAAATTAATGCAAAAGTTATGCATGTTGTCACAGATGTGGCAAATTTTTTTCCCCAAATTTGTTGTTTTTTTAACTTTATTGTGGTTTTTGACATATTTTTTACATTTTTATATAATCAGATATGTCAAACTAAAAAAAAAAAGGGTATAGGAGCCTTTTAAAGCCTTACTACTCAAGGTGGCCCAGGTTGTCTAGTGGTTATGTTCCGTTCCGGCATGGACCTACATTGCTCTGTTAGCCATGCTGTGCTGGCAGCCCACATACTGAAAAATAGAGGAAGATTGGCATGGGTGTTAGCTCAGGGCGAATCTTCCTCAACAACAACTAAAAAACCTTGCTACTCAAAAAGTGTGGTCCATGGACCAGAGGTTTCAGTGTCATTTGGAGGTTGTTAGAAATGTAGACTCAGGATTTCCTGCTCCAGACTTACCGCTGAAGTTGGATAAGTTCCCCAGGTGATTCATATGCACACGCACGTTTGAGAAGCACTGCTCTATAGAATTGAATATATTAAGGTGATGTTGCACTGAACCACTACAAAGATTTGACTGTATTAAAGTACAGAAATATGGCAGGGAAAAAAATGGAAATCTACTGCTCCTTGCTTTCTTTCTTTTCTTACCTTGTTAGCTATACTTGCAGCACTGTAGTTTGATCCCTGAACTAGCAGCATCTGCATCACCTAGGAGCTTGCTGGAAATGCCCCAGACCTGCCAAACCAGAATGTGCATTTTAACAAGATCCCAGGTGATTTACATGTTCCCTCAGAATAAGTCATGAGAGAGAGAGAGAGACGGAGAGTGCGAGCTCACGAGCTGAGATGGTAGCCTCAAGCCGCAGTCTTTTACAACCTAATCTCGCAAGTGATATACCATCACTTCTGCTGTATACTATTGGTCATAGAGACCAACTCTTGTACAGTGTCAGAGGCAACTTCACAAGGGTATGAACACCAGGAGGCAGGGATCATTGGGAGCCGTCTTGGAGGATGATTACAACGGGAAGGAATGGGGGACAGAGAGCTCACTTAGGCCCCCAGGGTAGTTCAGAAGAGAGTAAAAGGGCATGCGTTTGAACAGTGTCTGATTGTAGACAGGGTTTTTTCAAGATTTTATTGTAAACATTTTTAAACAAACAGAAGAGTTGAAAGAATTCTACAGTGAATACCACCTAGATTCTGTAATTAGCATTTATTGTATTTGCTTTATTACATCTCTCTCATCTTTTTTTTTGGATGCATTTCAATACAAGTTGCATAGATTTGAGACATTTTCAAAGGTATATATCAGTTGGAAGTGAGGGATGCAGGAGAAACAGAAGGTGCTTCTGAGGTTTTAGTATTTCATAGGAATAAAGATTTCGTAGGAATTAAAAAGGAAGAGGAACAGGTGTTTTGGGCAAGATATGGTTTAGTTTTGTACCAAAAGAACTAATGATTCGTTAATAGAGGAGCTTAAAAAAATACGAAATACAAAGACTTGGTAAGGGTTTATGTACAGCTTTCAGTTCATTTCTGCTGGAAGCCAAGTTAGTCACAAGTGGTTACAATGTGCAAGCTCTGGATGCAATGTCTGCAAGTGATTAGAGAGAAATTTGTGGTTTTCTGTTTGTGTTTTTTGGTGTTGAAGTTTAGTCTTTGTGGCATCTAGGAGTTGTTTTTTGTAGGAGCAAAACAATAGCTGTGGGTTGGGGCTGGCCAGGTGGCACAGCAGTTAAGTGCGCGCACTCCACTGTGGTGGCCCGGGGTTTGCTGGTTTGGATCCCGGGCGCGCACCAACGCACCGCTTGTCAAGCCATGCTGTGGCGGCGTCCCATAATAGAGTGGAGGAAGATGGGCATGGATGTTAGCCCAGGGCCAATCTTCCTCAGCAAAAAAAGAGGAGGATTGGCATCGGATGTTAGCTCAAGGCTGATCTTCCTCACACACAAAAAAACAAAAACAATAGATGTTGGGCTCAGGAGAGAGATGGGGGCTGGAGATTGAGAGTCATCAAATAGAAGCATAACTGCATTACCAAACTGGGTGATGTTGCCAGGGGAGATCTTTGAGAGTCTAAAATAGGTGGCAGAGAAAGAGGGTCCAAAAGAAGACAATGAGAGAGAAGACTCAGAAAGACAGGAGGAAAATCAGGAAAGTCATGTGATGCAACCAAACAAGGACGCAGTTATTTTGCAGGTAAGTGATACGAGAGCTGAGAAGAAGCTGTTGGATTTGCCAATTAAAGAGATGTTAATGACTTTAGTGGTGGGAGTTTCAAATAATAGGAAAGTAATAACTGGGAGGTTTGGATGAGAAGACAACTAGTGTAAACTATACTTCCAGAAGTTTGTTAGTAAATGGGAAAGTGGTCCATTGACTGGGAACCAGGATTGAGGGAAGGATTTTTAGGATTAGGTGGCTTGAATATGTTTGTAAGCTGAGAGTAACCTAGTAGATTGAGAAGATGAGAACAAAAGAGTGGAATATGGTTTGGGGAGAGGGAGATTAAGAAGTGCAGAAGAGCTGAGAAATGTCTTCCGAGCTAGTGGGGGAAAAAGTAAGTTTGGAGTTGGAGGGGAGGGACGTTGAGGGAGTTTATAGCTCTTGGTGAAGTAGGAGGCTAGGTCATCTGAGAGTAAAGGAAGTGGGATGGGGTAAGCTGGGAATTTGATATGATATATGTTTGAAACAGGTGCTACATAGGAGAAAGGGAGGAATTGTAGAGAAGCATGGAAGAGATCCAGATGAGATTGAAAATAAAAACTTTGTGATGATAGTCATACAGGAGCATAAATTGCTTTCCAGTGATTTTGGAATATGTAGCTATAAAAATAATTTATAATGTATTTTTCCAATAATTTTTGTCTAATTCTTGTGAAAAATTTAAACAAATTTGTAAATGGAACTTAGTACCCGCAAAGTTAGATTCCTTTACTGTTAGATTTGTTTGGGCTGGGGTTATTTTTTGGGTGCATGCTGGTAAGTCACTTTGTAAATTTAACCATATATCCACTTCTTACAAAACTAGTTAATTCTAAGATAAATATGAAAGGGGTTGGTTCTAGCCTTCATCTGAGATTTAGGTATTTCTTCTTAGAAGAAATTAAATAAATTTATTATCTTTTTGCATAATTTTAATCAAATTTCCTTTGCTATAAAAATTTTAATTCACATTATTATCCTTGCAAAAACCTTTTATCTTTTCTAGTTTACATCATCTTTTATCACGTTTGTCTAGTTTCAGTCAACAACAAATAAAAAGTTTATAAAGAGTTAGGTACTGGCCGACCCCGTGGCATAGGGGTTAAGTGTGCCCGCTCCGCTACTGGCGGCCCGGGTGCGGATCCTGGGCGCGCACTGATGCACCGCTTCTCCGGCCATGCTGAGGCCGCGTCCCACATACAGCAACTAGAAGGATGTGCAACTATGACATACAACTATCTACTGGAGCTTTGGGGAAGAAAATAAAAGAGGAGGATTGGCAACAGATGTTAGCTCAGAGCCGGTCTTCCTGAGCAAAAAGAGGAGGATTAGCACGGATGTTAGCTCAGGGCTGATCTTCCTCACCAAAAAAGGAAAGAGTTAGGTACATGACAAAATTGGCAACTTGATGTATAGAACAGAGATCAGCTTCAGCCAGTTTCCTGTTAAACCAAATGCTATTTCATAGAATTAGTGTCACGTTAGCAGGGCCATGAGCTGCAGACTTTCATTGTTACTGGGGATATTTTTAGATTTGTTCCATTTTCTCCAAAAGGGGAAAAAAAGTGAAGACAACCTTTTTTATTAAGACAATAAAATTATATGATTTTTACCACTTCATTGAGTACATTCTTTTTTTTCATTAAAAAATTATGGTATATTTAACGTACTGTAAATTTTACCTTTTTAAAGATATAGTTCTGTGAGTTTTGACAAATGCCTACAGTCATGTGACTACTGTCACAATCAAGGTAAAGATATTGATCCATCTTTTTAAAAAAAAGACTCCTAGGATAAGACAGAAGATTTAATTTTCATTCTTCTCTAAACTCCATTAAAGTTATAGAAGAGGAACTGTGTTTCTCATTTGTTTTTTTAAGTATCATTATGAGTTCGTTTACATAATATATGTATGTATTCAATATTTTGGATGTGTTCAATCAGTTGCAGTCATTCTTTTTATTGCTTAAATGTTCCCATATTATGCCAGTGGGAGCCCCTTCTTGGCTTCTAAGTCCTTTTGACGTGACCCATTGATGTTTTTTTTTCTTTCTGAGGAAGATCAGCCCTGAGCTAACATCCATGCTAATCCTCCTCTTTTTGCTGAGGAAGACTGGCTCTGAGCTAACATCTATTGCCAATCCTCCTCCTTTTTTTCCCCAAAGCCCCAGTAGATAGTTGCATGTCATAAGTGCACATCCTTCTAGTTGCTGTATGTGGGACGCGGCCTCAGCATGGCTGGAGAAGTGGTGTGTCGGTGCATGCCCGGGATCTGAACCCGGGCCGCCAGTAGCCGAGCGCACACACTTAACCGCTAAGCCATGGGCTGGCCTGTGACCCATTGATTTTTGACAGCTTCCTTGATTTTTGGTACAAGATGTTCCAGGCTCATTTTGTGTATATTCTGTCTCAGACATATAATCAGCCGTTCCTTTAAGAAAGGTTGATTCTTTTTAAATGGAGAATTATATTTAGAAGCTGTATATGTCAGAATCCAGGCGGGAAAACAGAACCTACACTAGTCCTTTTATAAGAGAGAATTTGATTTAGGAAACTAATTACATCAGTATTGGAGATCTGAAAAGGCAAAAAGAGAAAATGGAAGTAACACAGAAGATAGTAATGGCAGGAAATAGCTACAACTCCTAGGGCTGAGGAATAAAGAGAAGAGCTGGGAGTTATTAGAACCTGGAAACTTGAAAGAATGGCCTGGTGGAGCTGGAACCCAGGAGGAGGCACTGCCTAGCTGGTGCTGGTACCTCTGTGGGAGTTCTGGGAAAACCAGAAAAATCTGGAGACTGCTACTGACTGCTGCCTCCAGGCTGAAGGGCATTGCTGGGCTGATGCTGACAGAAACAGCAAGGAAGCAAACAAACAGGAAGGAGCGAGTCCATTCCCCCCTCCTCAAACCTAATGCCGTGTATTGGCAGAATCAAATAGGAAGCAAGTGGCACAGGAGAAATGTTTGCAGACTCCCAATGCTGCGTCACAGAGCCAATTATAGAATGCTGTGTTTGGAGCTGAGAGACAGTAGCTTAATAACTGGTACAGAGGTTGTATTTGAGTGCTAGGTGTTCTGATTGCTATTGTGTTGTCATGGATTCTGGACCTTTTCAAGGGACAGAGTTATAAAATAAGTATTTTTAAATAGAAAAATGAGTTCATGTTTATATTCAAATTTAACATTACAGATTATTTTTACTTCTTTGATTATATTTATTACTTTTCTCGTATGGAAAATCTTGGTTCCTAACAATATTAAGATAATTATAAATACTTTCACAACCTTAGAATAATATATAAAATAAGTTCAAAATAATGCCAGGTTCCAGTTCTGGCATGACAGCATGAGGAGCTCTGTGGACCCAGTCCCCAGTGAAACTGGTGAAAACTATTTAAAAAACACAACCAATTAAAGTCTCTGGAAATGGTCTTAGGGATTATAGCAAATGAAGAAACATTTATTCCAGAAAATTTACTCAAACTCAGTAAGAACAGTGAGACTCTGTGCTGTCTGAACCAAGACCTACTCCATTCCTCCCCTCTCCCAGCTTAGTGAGACAAAAACTCTCTTCCAGACTGGCACAGCCAAGAAAACAGGGCTCCTTCTTCCTGCAGGTCCCAGTCAGAGGTTATCATCCTGGGAGGGGCAGCACATTAACATTTCTCATCTTGCCCCAGCTACCGTTGCTGAGGCCAAGTTCTGGGTAAGCGTGGCCAAGCAGTGGTGTTTCCCTTCCTCTGCCCCATCCCTACTGTGGGGATGGAGGCTTTACCTTGGGCAGGGCACTGCTGAGAATACTGGTGCTCTAATCACCCTTACCCTGGCTTGTAAGGCAAGCTGAGAAGCCCTGAGGCTGCTGCCCTTTTTCCGCTAGGTGCTCAGCTCTTAAAGCAGGAGTGTCTCTCAGAGAAGCACACCGTTGTCTCCAACCTAGCTGCAGAGCATGGTGCAAACATCTTATCTGGAGGCAGAAGCATGCTGTAAAACAGGTAGCTCCTAATCTTTTCCCAAAGGAACTGACTTTATTTGCAACAGAGTGTGGAGAAGCTGAAGCCTAAGGATATTCTCAAAAACTGTGGAGGTTGTTGCTAAAAGCACCTGGGAGGAAACTGGTAGATTGATTAGAGATATGAACTAACTGTAGGCCAGCTAGTTTGCTGGAGAGAACCAAGGAAAGAGATGGCTGGGAGGAGCCCTTTGGGGTCAGAACAAATCTCAAACACTGACTTGGGTAAATATCCCCTCCAGGAAACCCAAATTTGATTGAATCAGTTTGTGGAGCCATTTATGTCCCAGGGTCTTGTTGAAAACAGTAGATAAATCAGCTGGAAATTTGTGGAGCTTGAACAGCTGGGTGTGGTCAAGGAAAGATATGTATATATATGTATATATATATATACATACGTACACACACATATATAAACTCATTAAATAAATTAAAATGCTATGTTAGAAAATATTCACTTCATACGAAAGAAAGCAGTAAAGGAAGAATAGAGGAACAAAAACAGACATGAGATATAGAAAACAAAAAAGTAAAATGGCAGATGTAAATCCAGCTATATCAATAATACCATTAAATGCAAATGGATTAAACAATCCAATCAAAGAGATTGTCAGACTAGATTAAAAAAAAAGACTCGACTATATGCTTATGTGAGATAATAGAAAAAATATTTATATTGTTCTCTGCCGTGGGTTCCTGGCACAGAGCTCCTAAAACCCTTGTAAATGCCTAAGTGATAAGAGCACTAGGAGTATCTTTTGTTCTAATATTTGGCCTGTGACCCTAGTTCCCAACACAGGGCTCCTAAATCCCTTGGAATTTACTGGGTGATGGGATTGTCTTTTGTTCTAAGGAAGTGACTCTAGGTGGTCTCCTGGATGGCTCCTGGATGGGACTGGTCACCAGAAAGACCAAGCCATGATTAGAAGCTTGGAATTTTCAGCTCCACTTCCCATTCTCAAGAGAGGAGACAGGCGCTGGAAATGAAGTTAATAATCAATCATGCCTACAGGAGGAAGCTTCCATAAAAAAACAATAGGGGCCGGCCCGGTGGTGCAAGCAGTTGAGTGCGTGCGCTCCGCTGCGGCGGCCCGGGGTTTGCCGGCTCGGATCCCGGGTGTGCACCAATGCACCGCTTGGCAGGCCATGCTGTGGCGGCGTCCCATATAAAGTGGAGGAAGATAGGCATGGATGTTAGCCCAGGGCCAGTCTTCTTCAGGAAAAAAAGAGGAGGATTGGCAGATGTTAGCGCAGAGCTGATCTTCCTCACACACACACACAAAAAAAACCAATAGTATGGGGTTCAGAGAGCTTCCAGGTTGGTGAACACATCCACATCCTGGGAGGATAATGCACCCCAACTCCACGGGGACAGAAGCTCCTGCACTTGAGACCCTCTCAGACCTCGCACTGTGTATCTCTTCATCTGGCTGTTCATCTGTATCCTTGATCATATCCTTTAATAGACTGGTAAATGTAAGTACAGTCATGTGTCATTTAAAAATGGGGATACATTCTGAGAAATGCATTGTTAGACTATTTCGTTATTGTGCGAACATCGCAGAGTATACTTACACAAACCTAGATAGTATAGCCTACTACACACCTAGTACCTATGGTACTAATCTTAAAGGACCACTGTTGTATATGTGGTCTGTTGTTGACTGAAATGTCGTTATGTTGTGCATGACTGTAAGTGTTTCCCTGACTTCTGTGAGATGTTCTAGCAAATAATCAAATCTAAGGGGGAGAAGGTCAGTGGAACCTCTAATTTGTAGCAAGTCAGACATAAGTTGTGGGTAACCTACGGACCTACTACTTGTGCATCTTAGTGGGAGGCAGTCTCATGGGACTGAGCCCCTAACCTGTGGGATCTAATGCTATATCCGGGAAGATAGTGTCAAAATTGAGTTAAATTGTAAGACACCCAGCTGGTGGTGCAGAATTGCTTAGTGTGAGGAAAAAAACCCCACACATATTGTATCAGAAGTGTTGTGAATGTGGTAGTAGTGTGAGAGTAAAGGAGAAACATAGGAGTAGTAGGTTTTTCTTAGCTATCTGTAGGAGACACACTTCAGATTTAAAGATACAAATGGCTTGAAAATAAAAGGATGGAAAAAGAAATTATCATGCAAACAGTAATTAGAAGAAAGCTAGAATGGCTATACTAACATCAGACAAAGTAAACTTTAAAACAAAAAATGTTACTAGGGATAAAGAGGGACATGGTAAAAAGGTCAATTGATCAGGAAGATAATAACAATTAGAAATATATATGCACCTAATAACAAAATACCAAAATAAATGAAGGAAAAACTTACAGAAATAAAGGGAGAAATAGACAATTCAATAATAATAGAGACTTTAGTACCTCACTTTCAATAATGGATAGAACAACTAGACATAAGATCAACATGGAAATAGATGATGTGAACAACACTGTAAACCAACTAGACTTAATAGACATCTTGAGAACGCTCCACTGAACGACGGGATATACATTCTTCTCAAGTGCACATTGAACAGTCTCCAGGATAAACTGTATGCCAGCCATAAAACAAATCTTAAAAAGGATAGAAATAATACAAAATATGTTCTCCAGCCATAATGTAATGAAATTAGAAATTAATAGCAGGAGGGCCAGCCCCTGGGCTTAGTGGTTAAGTGCACACGCTCTGCTGCTGGCGACCCGGGTTCGGATCCCGGGTGCGCACCAACGCGCCGCTTCTCCCGCCATGCTGAGGCCGAGTCCCACATACAGCAACTAGAAGGATGTGCAACTATGACATACAACTATCTACTGGTGCTTTGGGGGAAAAAAGAAAGAAAGAAAGAAAGAAGGGAGGGAGGGAGGGAGGGAGGGAGAAAATAGCAGGAAATACTTTGGGAAGCTCACAAATATGTGGAAATTAAATAAAACACTCCTAAATAACCAGCAGGTTGGAGAGGAAATCAAAAGGGAAATAAAAAATACTTTGAGATGAATGGAAATGAAGACACAACATACCAAAACTTAGGAGATTCAGCTAAAGTAGTAGTGCTCAGAGGGAAATTGAAAGCTGTAAATGCCTATATTAAGAAAGAAGAATGATCTCAAATCAATAACTTAACCTTCCATCTCAAGACACTGGAAAAAGAAGAGCAAACTAAACCTAAAGCAAGCAGAAGAAGGAAATAATAAAAATAAGAGTGGAAATTAATGTAATAGAGAATTGAAAAATAATAGAGGAAATCAGTGCAACTAAAGCCTGGTTCTTTGAAAAGATCAACAAAACTGATGAACCTTTAGCTAGATTGACCCAGAAAAAAAAGAGAGAAGACTCAAATTACTAGAATCAGAAATGAAACAGGGGACATTACTACTGATCTTACAGAAATAAAAAGGATTATAATGGAATACTGTGAATAATTGTATGCTAATAAATTAGGTAATTTTGGTGAAATGGACAAATTCCTAGAAAGATACAAATTACCAAAACGAACTCAAGAAGAAATGGAAAATTTGAATAGACCTATAACAAGTAAAGAGATTGAATTGGTAATAAAAAAACTACCCACAAAGCACACGCCCAGGTGGGCTAGTGAATTCACTAGTGAATTCTACCAAATGTTTAAAGAACTGAAACCAATTCTTCACAAGTTCTTCTAAAAAATAGAACAGGAGAGAATACTTCTAAACTCATTCTATGAAGCCATTTTTACCCTGATACCCAAACCAGACAAGGACATCACAAATAAAGAAAACACAGGCTAATATCTCTTATTAATATGGATGCAAAAATCTTCAAAAAAAATACTAGCAAACTGAATCCAGCAACATATAAAAAGAATTATATACCATGATCCAGTGGGATTTATCCCAGGAATGCAAGGTTGGTTTAACATATGAAAATCAATTAATGTGATACACCATAAAAATAAAGTAAAAAACAAAACCCCTATGATTATCTCAGTAGACGTAGAAAAGCATTTGACAAAATCTAACGCTGTTTCATGATAAAAATGCTCCAGGAATACAAGGAAATTTCCTCAACCTGATAAAGGGATCAGGTTGCTTTCCCCTAAGATCAGAAACAAGACAGGATATCTGCTCTTGCAACTTCTACTCAACATTATACTGGAGGTTCTAGCTTGGGCAATTGGGCAAGAAAAAGAAATAAAAAGGCACGTATAACCTATATGTTTATATGGAATAGTATTGAAAGTCCAGAAATAAATCCACGTGTCTATGGTCAGTTAATTTTTTTGTGTGTGTGTGAGGAAGATCAGCCCTGAGCTAACATCCATGCCAATCCTCCTCTTTTTGCTGAGTAAGACCGGCCCTGAGCTAACATCTATTGCCAATCCTCCTTTTTTTCCCCAAAGCCCCAGTAGATAGTTGTATGTCATAGCTGCACATCCTTCTAGTTGCTGTATGTGGGATACCGCCTCAGCATGGCCGGACAAGTGGTGCGTTGGTGTGCGCCCGGGATCCCAACCCGGACTGCTAGTAGCGGAGCGCACGCACCCAACCGCTAAGCCACGGGGCCGGCCCCTGGTAAGTTAATTTTTGACAAGGATGCCAAGACCATTCATTGGAGGGAAAGAATAGTCTATGGCACAGCATATGGTGCCATGACAACTGGATAGTCACATACAAAGAATAAAGTTGGACCTTCACACCATATGTAAAAATTAATTCAAAATGGATCATAGACCTAAATGTAAGCGCTAAAACTAGAAAAATCTTAGAGGAAAACATAGGGGTAAATCTTTATTACTTTGGATTTGACAGTGGTTTCTTAGATAAGACACATAAAGCACAACCAACAAAAGAAAAAAATTGATAAATTGGACTTTATAATAATTAAGAACTTTTGTTGTTAAAAGGGCACTATCAAGAAATTGAAAAGAAAGAAAATGTTTGCAAATTATATTTGAAAAGGGACTTGTATGTAGAATATATAAAAAACTGGACAATAAAACTGTAAATAACCCAATTTAGGGCCGGCCCCGTGGCTTAGCGGTTAAGTGTGCGCGCTCCGCTACTGGTGGCCCGGGTTCGGATCCTGGGCGCACACCGACGCATCGCTTCTCCGGCCATGCTGAGGCCTCGTCCCACATACAGCAACTAGAAGGACGTGCAACCATGACATACAACTACCTACTGGGGCTTTGGGGGAGAAAAAGGAGGAGGATTGGCAATAGATGTTAGCTCAGAGCCAGTCTTCCTCAGCAAAAAGAGGAGGAATAGCATGGATGTTAGCTCAGGGCTGATCTTCCTCACAAAAAAATAATAATAATAATAACCCAATTTAAAAATGGGCAAAATATCTGAAGAGACAGTTCTCTAAAGAAGGTATACAAATGGCCAATGAGCACATGAAAAAATGCTCATCATCATCAGTCATCAGGGAACTGCAAATCAAAACCACAATAACTACTTCACATCCACTAGGTTGGCTATAAACAAACAAACAAAACCACAGAAAAAACAAGTATTGGTGAGGATATGGAGAAATTGGAACCTTCATACATTGCTGATGGGAATGTAAAATGGTGCAGCTTCTTTGGAAAACGATTTGCCAGTTCTTCAAATTGTTAAACAGAGTTACCATATGATCCAGCAATTCCATTCCTAGGTGTAAACCCAAGAGAACTGAAAACATATGTCCACATAAAAAAATTATTCATGAATGTTTATAGCAGCATTATCCGTAATAGCCCAAAGATGGCAACAATCCACATGCCCATCAACTGATGAGTGGGTAAGCGAAATGTGGTATTTGTATACAGTTGAGTATTATTTGGCCACAAAAAGGAGTGAAGTACTGAGACACGCTACAACATAGTTGAACCTCAGAAACATTATGCTAAGTGAAAGAAGCTAGTCACAAGATATCACATATTATATGCTTCCATTTGTATGAGATATCCGGAATAGGCAAATCTATAGAGACAGAAAGTAGATTAATAGTGGCATTGGGCTGGGGGAATGGGAAGATAGGAGAGTGTAGCTAAAGGGTACAGTGTTCTCTTTTGAGGTTTTGAAAATGTTCTAAAATTAATTGTGGTGATGAGTGCACATAGCTGTGAATACACTAAAAACCATTGAATTGTACAGTTTAAATGGATGAATGGTATGGTAGTGAATTATATCTCAATAAAGCTGTTAATAAAAATGATAATGCCAATATTATGACTAACAATTAACTGATGGATGCAGTTTAGGTTTCTTTGCAGTTCAGCTTGTCCTTAGAATATGTACAGTCAAAATAATGTGATTTATTGTGTGTGTTTTTTTTTTTTTTTTTGAGGAAGATTGGCCCTGAGTTAACATCTATTGCCAATCTTCCTCTTTTACTTTTGTTCTCCCCAAAGCCCCAGTACATAGTTCTATATCCTAGTTTTAGGTCCTTCTAGTTCTTCTTTGTGGGATGCCGCCACAGCATGGCCTGATGATCCATGAGTAGATCAGTGCCTAGGATCCAAACTGGTGAACCCCAGGCCACTGAAGTGGAATGGGTGAACTTAACCGCTACGCCACTGGGCTGGTCCCCAAAATAATGTGATTTAAAAGTCATTTGAAATTATTCTTTTTGCTGTGTAGTTATGTTACCAACTTGATATTTCGTTATTGCATTAGTTGACTTTCCTGTAGTAAAAAAAAAACTCCAAGGGTTGTGGCTTACAACAATAAACATGTATTCTTGCTCATGTTCTGTGAGTCCACTGCAATGGCTCTTCTCCAGGCTCCAGGTTGGGTTTAGGTTTGCCCATATGCCTTTGTGTTCTGGGACTCAAGCTGAAATCACAGCTCCCATATGGGATATGCTGGTCTCTTGATGGAGGGCAGGAGTGCAAGGGGTTGCTAGAATTTGCATTGTCTCCTAAATCCTTTGTTTGGACTTGGCACACTGTCACTTTTACTTTTAATTGTTGGGCATAAAAAGTTAAATTACATGTTTGAAATATGTGAGTTTATACTTGATCCTCTAGTTGAAACCTACCATACATGGTTCTTCCTCATCTGTCTCCATTCAGTATATTATCTTTCCTTTCCCTTTTGAAAATACTGGTTCCCAATAACATTGCTCTATTTATTTATTTCCTCTATTCTACAATACACACAAAATAGTTTAAAAATTAAAACAGTAATTTAAAACTACTATTATATAACTACTACTGTATCACTACTACTAACATTCTATGTAAAGTTTAAACGTTTCTACTTATTTATTTATTGAGGTAACATTGGTTTATAATATTATATAAATTTCAAGTGTACATCATTATATTTCGACTTCTGTATAGACTACATTGTGTTCACCACTGAAAGTCTAGCTGCTATTCATCACCATACAAATGTGTCCCTTTACCCCTTTTGCCCTCCCACTACTCCCTTCCCCTCAGTAACCACTAGTCTATTCTCTGTGTCTATGTGTTTGTTGTTGCTGTTTTATCTTCCACATATGAGTGAAATCATACATATTTGGCTTTCTCTGTGTGACTTATTTTGCTTAGCATAATACCCTCAAGGTCCATCCATGTTGTCACAAATGGCAAGATTTCATCTTTTTTATGGCTGAGTAGTATTCCAGTGTGTGTGTGTGTGTGTGTGCGTGCGTGCGTGCGTGTGTGTGTGTGTGTGTACACCATGTCTGCTTTATTCATTCATCTGTTGATGGGCGTTTAGGTTGTTTCCAAGCCTTGGCTGTTGTGAGTAATGCTCTTTGCATTTCTTTTGCCTTTAGAAGACATACCACTAAGGATATTCATTCAGAAAACTGTTCGGGGCCCGCCCAGTAGCTTAGCGGTTAAGTGCGCGCGCTCCGCTCCTGGCGGCCGGGTTCGGATCGCGCGCACCAACGCAGCACTTCTCCGGCCATGCTGAGGCCGCGTCCCACATACAGCAGCTAGAAGGATGTGCAACTATGACATACAACTATCTACTGGGGCTTTGGGGAAGGAAAAAAAGGAGGAGGATTGGCAATAGATGTTAGCTCAGAGCCGGCCTTCCTCAGCAAAAAGAGGAGGATTAGCACGGATGTTAGCTCAGGGCTGATCTCCGTCACAAAAAAAGAAAAAAAGAAAAACTGTTCAGGAGTTACTTGAATTAATTGTTTTTTATGTCTAGTTATCAATTTGTTAGTTTTTTTTAAAAGATAAAATACAGTTTGAATTCAAACTCATGTTTCCAATTCAAATTAAGGACTATAGGGTTTTAAATTTCATTATTCTTTTATCTCTTATCTCCCACTGTGAGAATACTGATTTCCAACCACAGCAACATAGTAATTCATTTGCAACTACAGTACCCACACAACAGTATCAAAATGACAATACCAACAATGTTGGCAATTATTAATATGATTCCTGAAAAAAATTCAAGTTTTTGTTTGTTTTTCTTTTTGTTTTTGGTCTATAGAGTATATCCCAGTAGGGATGTTGGTCAAATTACTTTGCTTTATATTCACTTGAAATAGTTTCTCTCTGTGAGCTTGTTCTATCAATTCAACGCTCAGTGTTTTTTTTTTTGGTTTGTTTTGCTTTCTTTTAGGGATTTAAAAATATTTAATTATCTTTTATAATTATGTAAAATATTTATGATTGTTCTAAAGTCAAACGAACAAAATAGGATTTATTTAAGGGAAGTCTACCTTCAATCCCTGCCCCACAGTTTTGTTTTGTTTTTGTGAGGAAGATTAGCCCTGAACTAACATCTGTTGCTAATACTCCTCTTTTGGCTGAGGAAGATTGACCCTGGGCTAACATCCGTGCCCATTTTCCTCTACTTTATATTTGGGATGCCTGCCACAGCATGGCTTGAGAAGCGGTGCGTAGGTCTGCTCCTGGGATCTGAACCTGCGAACCCCAGGCCGCTGAAGCGGAGCGTGTGAACTTAACCACTATGCAACGGACTGGCTCCCACAGTTTTTTTTTTGTTTTGTTTTGTTTTTTAATTTTTATTTTATTTATTTTTCCCCCAAAGCCCCAGTAGATAGTTGTATGTCATAGCTGCACATCCTTCTAGTTGCTGTATGTGGGATGCGGCCTCAGCATGGCCGGAGAAGCGGTGCGTTGGTGCGCGCCCGGGATCTGAACCCGGGCTGCCAGCATCGGAGCGCACGCACTTAACCGCTAAGCCACGGGGCTGGCCCCTACAGTTTTGTTTTTTAACTTTTTGTGATAGAAACTCTCAAACATAGGTAAAAGTAGAGAGACCAGTATAATAAAACTCCCAGATATCCATCACTCATCTTCAGCAATTACCAGGTTATTGTTAATCTTGTTTATTTAAACACCCAATCACTTGCCACACTGTTATGGTAGTTTAAAAATATGTTTTAATATTTGTTTAGGATAGTCTTGAGGGCAGGTTTGTATTCTAATGGAAATGACTTGCTCTACTAGGAGAAATAGATACTCATGAAAGAGTAGAGGTAACTGCAGGAGTAAGGTTCTTTAGAAGGTAAGAGTTTATGTGGTCCAGAGCTGTGTGGAAGGATTGGCCTTTAATAGGACCAAAGACATTTCATTCCTGCTTTCTGGGAAGACAGTGACAGATATGGCACATTGGTAGATTTAGTAAGTAGGAAGATGAAGGAGTTTCTGTATTATTGTTTTTTTCTTTTTTAAAGTGAAATATGAGATAAAGTCAGTTGAAAAATGAGGGGTGGGATAAGAGGATGTTGGAGATTTAAGGGGACAAGAAGAGAGACATAGTTGTTTTGGAGAGTGAGATGGACATACTAAGGAAGTGTAGTATGGTTGCTAAGGTGTGTCATGAATTTACAGTGAAACCAGAGAGCTCAGTATGTTTTCTCCACCAATATTTAGATGAAGGACGGTGTGGAGTCAGCAGAGGATTGGTTTTAAACTGGGTTAGGTTTTTGCAGGGTGAGGATATGTGAGGGAAAGAGTGGCAAGGGATTAAGGTGTTGGGAAGCTGAATAAGGAAGGAAGTGAAGACATGGTGGGGGTGAGGGATGGGAGGATGGAGAAGTAGTAAAAATGTGGGTACCTCAGAGAATGAGTAGGAAAGAACAGAAACCAGGGTGGTTCTGGGGATTTAGGTATTAGTCACCACCCCTGGGTGAGTCGGCTTCCACTGTCGTCTTTTCATTTCTTTACTCAAGATTCAAATTCTTGGTAGAGGGAAATCAATTAATTAGTCAAATACTCACCCCTTAACCAGAGGGTGGAAGGGAGGACATTAATCAGGAGAATTTGCCTGATTGAGAAATTTGGTAGTTAGGATCTAGTTTCTATATAAAGGAGATGTTACTTCCCCAGCTTGTGTAATGTCATATGGAATAATTACTTGCTTTGAAAACAAAATATTATGAAACTGATAAGTAGTGTAGTTAAGCTAAGATGGTGATATTAAACTCTCAGTGATTACAGCTGTCAGTGAATTTCTTTGTGAAACCAATATTGAGAAAAAATTCTCAGATTCTGTTTAGGTTTAATTAATTAATTATTTATTTATTTATTTTTCCCCCAAAGCCCCAGTAGATAGCTGTATGTCATAGCTGCACATCCTTCTAGTTGCTGTATGTGGGACGCGGCCTCAGCATGGCCGGAGAAGCGGTGCGTTGGTTCGCGCCCAGGATCCGAACCAGGGCTGCCGGCAGCGGAGCACATCCACCTAACCGCTAAGCCACGGGGCCGGCCCTGTTTAGGTTTAAAACTATACTTAAATTATAAAGTTCAAAGCAAAATAACTCAATTTATAGAATAACATGTCTATATTAAACCAGACTCTGAAAAGTTTTGTAGTCTCTTATCAGAGACTATAGGGTTTATTGGCTTGTTGCAAATCATTGCATTAACTTTTTTGAGTTGGAGTGAAAAGCTGTAGAGATTAATGTCATAGCTAGATTTTTTCCTTAGAGTGGTAATTGTTCTACTTCACTTTCTGAAACTGAGTTAGTTTTAGGCTGCCAGCAGAAAGCTTAGCCATAGCAGAGAGTAGAGGAATACAAAAAAACTAGAGTGTGGCCAGGCAAACGAGTACTGAAGATGGATGTGTTTGAAGTAAAGCTTAGTAGTAACATGTTCAAGTTCCAGAGTTGTTGAGATGGGTAAATGCTACTCTTAACAATGGCAAAGAACTATAATTGTGCTGCACTAATTAAATTAGTAGTGATGGGATTAGTGGTTGGAGAGGGATAAAGGAATCTAAGGTATCTGGTTTTGCTAATCGTCTTGACATAGTAGAATTTTTTATATATCAGTTGGTATGGCAGCATTGGCATAATGCATAAGAACAGCCTTCTACTAGGTAGTCAATAATTGCTTTCTTCTAGGGCATGTGACTTACCATATAATATACCTTCTCCATCAATTTAATAAGGAGTGACTTTACAGTGGGGTTCTATTGCTTTGTGTCTGTAGCGCTTTGTTTTGATGTCATAATAGTTTATAACATTGTGAAATTTTATTTGTACATTGTTGTTTGTCAGTCACCATATAAATGCATCCCTTCACCCCTTGTACCCACCCCTCCACCCCCTTCCCCCTGGTAACCACCAAACTGTTCTCTCTGTCCGTGTGTTAGTTTGTCTTCTGCATATGAGTGAAATCATGTGGTCTTTGTCTTTCTCTGTCTGGTTTATTTCACTTAACATAATACCCTCCAGGTCCATCCATGTTGCTGCAAATGGGACAATTTTTTTCCTTTTTATGGCTGAGTAGTATTCCATTGTATATATATATATATATACGTGTATATATATATATATATATATGTATACATATATATATATATATATATACACGTATATATATATATATATATATATATATATATCACATCTTCTTTATCCAGTCATCAGGTGAGGGACGCTTGGGTTGCTTCCAGTTCTTGGCTGGAGTGAATAATGCTGTATTGCTTTTTTTTGATACTTATACCTGCCTCTATCAACTTTTCAGAATGATGTAAGAATGTTATTAAAAATGAATTTATTTTCCTTTTTTTGTCTTAGGAGCAGCCACCATATCCTAGCTACAATTCTAACTATTGGAATACTCCTGCACGACCTAGGGCTCCTTACCCAAGTACATATCCTGTAAGACCAGAAATGCAAGGCCAGGTATGGTCTAAAATTGACAGGCTTTCTGAATTTTTTCTTAATGAATTGATTTATTTTCAAAACCTATGGAGATTTCATAGTAATGATGTGTGGGGCTTTTGTTATTTAATGGACTCTATCTTAATCATCTTAATGTTTTTAGCTCAGAGATAAGGAAATATCTAGGCAAATATTACCTATAGCAAAAGTAGCTAGAGGCATAATGGATTATTTCTCAGGACCTGGAAACAACAAACTTAAAATGTACTTATGTTTTTTAAATTTGGCTTTTTTTTTTGAGATATAATTGACATATAACGTGTACAACATAATGATTCGATATTTGTATATATTATGAAATGATCACTACAGTAAGTCTAGTTAACATCTGTCACCACACATTTAGAAATTTTTTTTCTTGTGATAAGAACTTTTAAGATTTACTCTCTTAGCAACTTTCAAATATACAATACAGTATTAACTATAGTCACCATGCTGTACCTTATATCCCATGACTTATTTATTTTGTAACTGGAAGTCTGTACTTTTTGATTCCCTTCACCTATTTACCTGCTGCAACCGCCCCCCCCCCACCAGCTGAAGCCTCTAGGAACCACCAATCTGTTCTCTGTATCTGTGAGGTTTTAAGATTCCACGTTTAAGTGAGATCATATGGTATTTATCTTTCTCTGTCTGACTTATTTCACTTAGCATAATGCCTTCAAAGTCCATCCATCTTGTCACAAATGGCAAGATTTCCTCTGTTTTTATGGCTGAATAATATTCCATTGTGTGTGTGTGTATATATATATATATATATATACATACCACATTTTCTTCATCCATTCAACCATCGGTGGACACTTAGGTTGCTTCCATGTCTTGGCTATTGTAAATAATGCTGCAGTGAACATGGGGGTGCAGATATCTTTTTGAGTTAATATTTTCTTTTTTTTTTTTTTTTTAATTTTTATTTATTTATTTTTCCCCCAAAGCCCCAGTAGATAGTTGTATGTCATAGCTGCACATCCTTCTAGTTGCTGTATGTGGGATGCGGCCTCAGCATGGCCGGAGAAGCGGTGCATTGGTGCGCGTCCGGGATCCGAACCCGGGCTGCCAGCATCAGAGCGCACGCACTTAACCGCTAAGCCACGGGGCCGGCCCTGAGTTAATATTTTCATTTCCTTCGGATATATTCCCAGAAGTGGCATTGCTGGATCATATGGTAGTCCTATTTTTAACTTTTGGGGGGACCTCCATAGTGTTTTCCATAGTGGCTGCACCAGTTTACATTCTCGCCAACAGTGCACAAGGGTTCACTTTTCTCCGCATCTTTGCCAACATTTGTTATTTCTTGTCTTTATGATAATAGCCATTCTGACAGGTGTGAGGTGATATCTCATTGGGGTTTTGATTTGCATTTCCCTGATAATGAGTGGTGTTGAGCACTTTTTCATGTGCCTATTGGCCACCTCTATGTCTTTGGAAAAATGTCTATAGAGATCATCTGCCCATTTTTTAATAGGATTATTTGTTGTTTTGCTATTGAGTTGTGTGAATTCTTTATATATTAACCCCTTATCTAGATTATATGATTTGTAAAATTTTCTCCTATTCAGTAGGTTTTTCATTTTCTTGATGGTTTCCTTTGCTGTGCAGAAGCTTTTTAGTTTAATGTAGTCCCACTTGTTTATTGTTGCTTTTGTTGCCTTTGCTTTTGATGTCAAAAAAATTTGACTTCTTATGACAAATATTTAAATATTTCAGGTGTATTGAAAGAGTACAGAAAATATGTACATCTTTTTATGCAGTACCTAGCTTTTTCGACTGTTAGATTTGCCATGTTTCAGATTTTTTAAAAAGAAGTAAAACAAATACAATTAAAACCAAACGTAACACTTCTTTCCATTTCCTGAAGTTATATTTATTATCTCATGTTTCTGTGTTTTTACTACTTGTATATACATTTATATAGTATCGTTGAACATGTTTTTAAACTTGATATGAGTGATTTCGTACTAGCATTCTCCTGCAGCTTTCTTTTTTTACTTGACATTGTTTTTCACTTTTCTGTTGTACACATATGAGACAAGAATTTCCCTAGGGTGTGGAATTGTTGGGTTTTGATATGTACATCTTTATTAAATATAGCCAGATTACTTTTCACAGTGGTTGTACCAAAGAGGAAATGTTTAAAAAGTTAGTCACCCATTTTCTGGCCATCCCAGCAATAATTGTCATATTTGCTTATTTCTTTCTATTATTTTCTTCTATGTAGGTACCATATTTCTATATGCAAATAATTTTTTAAAAACATGATTGCAGTGTATACAATTTTAAAGCAGCTGTATTTAAGCAGCTTTCACAGAATTTGAATTTTAGATCCAAGTCAGAATTCTCTGTAGACTGATGTTCTCTGCAGATAAATTTTCAGATCACCATAAACTATACTAATGTAATTTTCCTGATAGATTTCAAATAGTCAAATACTATGTTCAGTTCTTTTCTGATTTACTAGTGATGTGGAGGCTAAAATAATAGAAATAATTTTCTTTATAGGGTTGAGTAATTTTTTAAAAAAAGTTATGTTCCTCTTTTTCTCATTAATTTGGTAATATATCTTTTAAGATTGATTTTGAGCCAGAAGAATTTATTAAAGTTAGAGCCAGATTTGCTTGTTTACTTAAGGAAAATATGAAAGCAATTGATTTCTTATAATGGTCATGTATATGTGAACTTGAGCATAAGGTTGATTGGAGATAGTGCAATGTGAAATAAAGAAAAACTCACGTTACTGCTTATCACAAACTTCTATTTTACTTGTGTCATCCTCATTCCTGTGACTAAAATTGAGAAGCAGGCATTATTATTGCCTAATGTGACATACTTGTGGTTTGGCCATATACTATAAAATTCACCCTTTAAAGTGTACAATTCAGTTGTTTTTAGTACATTCATAAGGTTGTGCAACTTCCGTCACTGTCTAATTCCAGAACATTTTTGTCACCCCAAATGGAAACTATGTACCTATCACCCCCATTCTTCCCTCCTCCTATCCCCTGGCAACCTGTAATCTACTTGTTATTCTCTATGGATTTGCCTATTCTGGACATTTCATAGAAATGGAATCATATAATATGTGATCTCTTGTGATAAGCTTCTTTCACTTAGCATAATGTCCATCTACGTTGTGGCGTGTATCAATACTTCGTTCTTTTCTATGACCAAATAATATCCCATTCTATGGATATACCACATTTATTTTATCCATTCATCAGTTGATAGAAGTTTGAGTTTTTTCTACTTTTTGGCTGTTATAAATAATGCTGTTATAAATATTTGTGTACTAATTTTTATGTGGACAAATGTTTTCAGTTCTCTTGGGTATATACAAAGGAGTGGAATTGCTGGGTCATATGGTAATAACTCTGTTTAACAATTTGATAAACTGGCAGACTTTTCCAAAGCAACTGCACCAATTTACGTTCCATCAGCAGTGAATGAAGGTTTTTCAGTTTCTTCACATTCTTGCCAATACTTGTTATTTTCCCTTTTTTTTTCCTAGTCATCTAGTGGGTATGAAGTGCTATCTCCTTGGAGTTTTGATTTGTAGTTCCCTGATGACTGAAAAAGATGTTGAACATCTTTTCATTTGCTTATTAGCCATTCGTATATCTTATTTGGAGAAATATCTATTCGGATCCTCTGCCTGTTTTTAAATTGGGATATTTGTCTTTTTATTGTTGAATTTTAAGAGTTCTTTATATATTCTAGATACAAGTCTCTTATGAAATATATGATTTGCAAATATTTTCTCTCATTCTGTGGGTTGTCTTTTCACTCTCTTGATGGTGTTCTTTGAAGCACAAATGTTTTTAATTTTGAAGTCTAATTTATTTTTTCTTTTGTTGCTCTTGCTTTTATTGTCATACCTAAGAAACCATTGCTGAAGCCAAGGTCACAAAGATTTACGCCTATGTTTTCTTCTAAGACTTTTTGTTAAAAATAGTTTTAGCTCTTACATTTAGGTCAGTCATCTGTTTTGAGTTAATTTTTGTATATGGTGTGATGTAGGGTCCAACTTATTCTTTTTAATAATTTTATTTATTTATTTATTTTTTCCCCCAAAGCCCCAGAAGATAGTTGTATGTCATAGTTGCACATCCCTCTAGTTGCTGTATGTGGGATGTGGCCTCAGCGTGGCCGGAGAAGCGGTACGTCGGTGCGCGCCCGGGATCCAAACCCGGGCCGCCAGCAGCGGAGCACGCGCACTTAACCGCTAAGCCACAGGGCCGGCCCCGCCAACTTCATTCTTTTACCTGTGGCTATCCAAGTGTCTCACCACCATCTGTTGAAAAGACTTTGAAAATCAGTTGGCCTCAAATGTAAAAGTTTATTTCTGGACTTGCAGTTCTGTTCCATTGATCTGTCTGTCTATCCTTATGCCAGCACCAAACTGTTTTGATTACTATAGCTTTGTAGTAAATTTTGAAATTGGGAAGTGTGAGTCCTCCATCTTTCTTCTTTTTCAAGATTGTTTTGGCTATTTTGGGTCCCTTGCATTTTCATATGAATTTTAGGATCAGCTTGTCAATTTCAGCACAAAAGGCAGCTGGGATTTTCATTGGGATTGAGTATAGGTCAATAGGAGTAATATGCATTACCTTTATAGTTAATATAAGAAGACGACAAAACTCCTTAAAGTCATGAGTCACAATTTTTCTCAGCAATGTTAGTTTTTCTGATGTCATCAATTGATCTTATTGATAAAGATTGTTCTTAGGACATGACATTTTTCCACCTTAAGTAAAGGAATTTATTACATGTATATATTATATATAACCAAGAAAGATTCACTTATAATTTAGTAATGACTTTTTAAAGCAACAGCAATAATGTGAGAGAGCTTTTAGATACAATATACAAGTTGTTGGATTCTAAACCCAAAGGTATATATACATACACGTGTATTAGCACGTGTGTATTTTCTGGTGGAATATCACATGGGGATTGCGCATATATCTTCTGACCAAAACAGCCTCCTGTAATGGTATGTAGATATGACTGGTTTCCTTTTTTAAAAATTAAGTGGTTTCACTCCTTTGCGTTCTAGCTGTCACCTCATGTTAGCCTTACCACATAATCATTCTTCTGTTTGGTAGGTTTTATAAATCTTAAAAATTCTAATTCAGAAACAGCCCTAATAAAACAAGAATGCATAATTTCATGCTTTTCTTTTTTTTTTTTTTTCCTGAGAGTGTGGAATTTACATCCATTTCTTTAGAAGCTGTTAATTGTTGCTAAGGCCTCTGACCAGTCCACAAAGTTGATTAGCCTGCTGTACTCTAGGTGCAGTTTATGTGCTATGTGGGTATTGGGGGCAATCTTTGAAATACAGCTTGCCTCATTTTTCAGAGCTTCATTCTTTAGGTGATAGTAAGGATTGTTGAGAGGAGCATGTAGGGTGGTTCATGGAGCGTGTGTGAGCAGCACTGGCGTGCACCCTCTCATACAGAGGCTGTATTTCTGGAGGCAGAAGATACTGTCTCACCAGACTGTTGATGAAGTTCATGAAGTATTCTGAGTTCTTTAAACTAAGATTGCTTCTTATTTGCTCTTGACTCCTTCATTTCCATCAGGGACTTCTGGAGGTGAAAGAAGTCTGTCTTCTTAAGCCACAAAGGCATTTTCTTCCTCTTTGGCCTCTGTATCAGGGCTCTGAAACTGGACCAGGAAGTCCTATATTTTCTTTGCTGTGCTGCCAAGCTGCTTTACAGAAGAAGACTTAGAAACTTTGAAATATTTCTGAAATATAAGCGTTAGTTCATCCTTAGCCAACATCTTTAGCAACTGCAGGGTTAATACATAGTCTTCTGACTCCATGTTCTTTTTTTTTTTTTGTGAGGAAGATCGGTCCTGAGCTAACATCTGTCAATCCTCCTCTTTTTGCTGAGGAAGACTGGCCCTGGGCTAACATCCGTGCCCATCTTCCTCCCCTTCATATGGGACACCGCCACAGCATGGCTCGACAGGCGGTGCGTCGGTGCGCGACCTGGATCCCAACTGGCAAACCCTGGGCTGCCGCAGCGGAGCGTGCACACTTAACCGCTGAGCCACCGGGCTGGCCCCTGACTCCGTGTTCTTTTGTGAGGAAGATCAGTCCTGAGCTAACATCCGATGCCAATCCTCATTTTTTTTTTTTTTGCTGAGAAAGGTTGGCCCTGAGCTAACATCCGTGCCCATCTTCCTCCACTTTATATGGGACACCGCCACAGCGTGGCTTGATAAGCGGTGCGTCAGTGCACGCCCAGGATCCGAACCTGCGAAGCCGGGGCCCTGGAAGCCTAGCGCGAGCGCTTAACCACTTGCGCCACAGGGCCGGCCCCCTCCATGTTCTTTTGTAAATATGCACGTTGCAGCTCTGTGATCTGTCGACCCAGTGGCTACTTGGGAAAAGAAGGTACGAACTCATGAAGCCATCTCAAAACCAGGAAGTAATTTGTATGATAAACTTGGAGGTTTTCTAATAATGATTTTGGTTTTTTTGTTTGTTTAAAATCCTCTAGTCATTAATGCAATTTGTTTTTCTAAAGCTTCTTTTCCATGTACCTCCTAGAGGAGGAAAGGCATCGAATGTTTTCACATTGATTTTCTGATAAAGACGATATTCTCTTGGCTTCTGGGAGATGACACCACAGAACACTGAGTGCCTGGGAATGGAAATGTTCTAAAAAAGAAAACTGAAGTCCTTTTATAAATCTGAATTGAGAAATCATGATACAAAAAGACATTGGTCAAAACCTGTAACACTTTTTCATTTAATTTAAAGGGGAACTGGGTTGTAAAATACAGCTTATTAAGTACTGTGGTCAGGAGCTCCTGTGAGACAAAAATTAGAGTAGTTCTATCAGTAGAGATACTGCATGAAGAAACAACCGGTCGATGATAATAGATTTGGCAATTCCAAAAATGAGTAATAGGAGAAATTCAAGCTGTTGACTGCTGATAATTATGAAGTCTTGGAGTACTTTTGGGTGAAGCCTTCCTGGTTTTCAAGATAAGCACAGCAGGAGGAGTTGTGGTGATAGAGGAAATCGTTTTTGTTTTTTTTTTGCTTGGTTTGGGTCTCCTTGCTGTTTGCTATTCATATACCAAATGGAAAGGGAATCCGTTGAGCAGTGTATTGCTTTCTGGGTGAGAAACCTGACCACTTTTCTCCTCTTTGAATTCTACATCTACACAACAGTCCATCAACTGTGAAACCAGCTTTTGGAAATATTTCATACTGGATAATCTTTAGCTTACCGTGAGATGCCATATGGTGTGACATTATTTTGACTTTGAATACTATATTTATATCTAGAGCAAGAGCAGGAGTTGAAATTTCTCTGAGTTTTAAGAGCTCCGGTCTCTTGATATTTTCCTAGAATCCAGAATGAGACTTTTACAGAAATTCAGTAACTATCACAGATTTTATTTAATTCTTCTTGTAGTTGCTCAGTTTCAGATTTTGTCTGTTGCTGTGTCAGCTGACAAGTTTCATGTCATAGCTCACTGTCCTGAGACACAGTTTCCTGTCATGAAAATAGTCTGCTTGGACACCAGTGAGGTAGCTGTGGTCCTAGCAGCCCACTGCATTCCAGACACACTTAGGGTTTCATGAAATTTTTAATAGCATAAAATTTTTTTTTTTTACTATGAAGAGTAATACAACTTTATTATTAAAAATTTGGAAAATTAAAGGAGAAAAAACACTCTTCTGCTATCCTAATATATCCATATTTTGGTATATTTGTTTTCAGCCTTTTCCCTATCATGTTTAACAGCGTTAAACTTATTGTACATATACTTTTTTATAAGACTTTTCATGTATCCTATGTACTTTCTATGTTATAAGGTGAAACAACAGGGACTCCTTTTTTTTTAATATTAAGGAAATTTTCAAACACAATGGAAAGTCATGAGAATAGCGTTCATTATAACCTCCATGTACTCATCTCTCAGCTTCAACAAGTATCAATCCGTGCCATCTTGTTTCATCTATATCCTTGGAGTATTTTGAAGCAAATTCCAGACATCATTTTATTTCTCTTGTTAATACTTAAGTACATATTTTTAAAATATAAGGAAGTTTTAAAAACATTATTACAATGCCATATTAAAATTTAAAGAAAAAAACTCTAAAAATAATTCTTTAAGATCATTAAATATTTAGTCAGTTCTAACAGTGAATTTTTAAGACAGAATAAAATTCCCTCAATGAATAGCCCATAATCTACTCAATCATTCCATTATTATAGGACATTTAGGTTGTTTACGATTTTGTGTGATTATAAATAATGTTATGATGAACAAATTCATGCCTATACCTTTTTCTCTAGTTGAATCATTTCCTTAGGAAGGATTTCTAAAAATTGAATAACAGTACAAAAAGTCACATGATATTCTATCAAATCTCCAACTGTGTATGTTGTATTAAGGGATTCCTTGTTTAGGCACAGCAACTTACAGGTGGACGACCTTAACAGCCTCATAGTGGCTTTAACAAAGGGGTGGTTCATTGTCCTTCTGCTCGGGGAATGCCTTGCTGGATCTTCTTTTTGTACCTGTCCCTGCATGGAATTCTTTGCCCATGTGGTGATAATAGCCTGTCTTTTATTTTCTTGCCATAAAAGTATGGCTAAGAATTTAGGTTCTTTCCCACAGAATTATGACCTCCTTTCCACTTCAGTCCATCTCACTTTTTGATGTGTTAGATTAGGAATCAAATTTGAATTTCATTTTCTTAAGTCATTAACAACTGTACAAGATATCAGGATTCTTTTTTTTTAAAATGAGGTATAATTGACATATAACATTGTATTAGTTTCAGAGGTACAATATAATGATTCAATATTTGTATACATTGTGAAATGATCACCACAATAAATCTACTTAACATCACAGGATTCTTTTCTTATTCTTCTCTCTAAAGTGGGAAAGATTATGTAGTCTTAGGGAGAAAGATGAGTACGGGAAAACTTGATTCTCTGTTTTCACCATTTTAAAAAGGTAAAGTAGAAATTAATAGAATACATTAAGGTAATCATCTAAATTTAGAGTTTAGCTTTAATCTTGTTTGGATTACTAAACTGAGGATTCTGGGTGTCAATAATAGTCTGGATAGGTGATTCAAAACTACAATAAGCAATATGTGAGGAATGTGTCTCTGTTGTCTGCTGTTATTATTTGGGAAGCAGAGTGGGACAGTACAAAGAACATGGGCTTTGGAGTCCGATTTGGGTTCATTTCTTGACCTTGCCATAATACTAATAGCAATGATATTATAAGTAATTACCATTTGTTAAACATACTATGTGTCAGACACTATGCTAACCATTTTCTGTATGTCATCTCATTTAATTTTCCCAATAACTCTGCAAGATAAGTTTATGATCTCCATTTTCCTGGTGGAGAAACTGAAGCTCAGAGAGGTTAAATACAAAGCCTATGGCAGAGCTAGGTCTGTCTCTATAGTCTTTTTTTCTTTCTCTTGTATCATGGTTATTTTCTTCTTTCTCTAGCCATTTTCCCAGAATCCCTTCCCTGGTTTGTGGGTACAAGTTCTCTGCTGTTAGGTATAATTGTTAGGTATGCTTATGGAAGCACTGCTCTAAGGCCATCACTTCATCATTCATCACAATATACTCGCCCATTGTTATGACACAGACTCTAAAGTGATAATCTGAGTTTAATATATGGTATATGATTATAATATATGAGAGAACGAATGCTTCAGAGATTCCTTACGTAGTTCATATTTTCATTGGTTGTTCTCTTTTCTTCTCAAGGTTTTCACAGTTGGATATTAAGTCAGGGGGCATTCAACTCTTCTACTGATTCATCTTTTTTTCTCTTAACTTCACTCTTTTACAGAGTTTGAATTCTTATACAAATGGAGCATATGGCCCACCATACCCCACTGGCCCCGGGACAAATACTGCCTCATACTCCGGGGCTTATTACACACCTGGATATACTCAGACCCATTACTCCACAGAGGTTCCAAGCACTTACCGTTCACCTGGCAACAGCCCAACCCCAGTCTCTCGTTGGATATATCCCCAGCAGGACTGCCAGACTGAAGCACCCCCTCTTAGGGGGCAGGTTCCAGGATATCCTGCTTCACAGGTGAGCATTTTTCTTCTGGGTTTATATTTTTTAATATTCTATAAATGATACCATGTTTATTTCTCTGTTCACGTCAGGGGAAGTTCTAATATGTCTTTATTTGTACTTCCTTATAGCATATGGATCTATTTATTTATAATATCTATGGGGCAGAATTATGTTATGCTTCAGCCATTGTATTTTAGGCCCTATTCCTTCTGAGTTTGATCATCGCCAAATCTGCCCCTGGTATCTTTGGAACCAAGCTTTGTTAGGCTTGGAGAATTTATTGCAACTGAGTAGAGATGCTATAATTTAGCCCAGTAGCAGCTAAAGTATACTCTGTTAAGCAGAGAGGGAGCATCTCAGAATCTGTTTATATTAGAATATTTTCATTACTTAAGTTTTTTTTGTAGCAATGACGAGCATATTTCCTTCCTCTCAATCTAGAACCCTGGAATGACCCTGCCCCATTATCTTTATGGGGATGGTAATCGTAGTGTTCCACAACCAGGACCAACTGTACGACCACAAGAGGATTCATGGGCTTCTCCTGGTGCTTACGGAATGGGAACCCGTTACCCCTGGCCTTCAGCTGCACCCTCAGCACCACCTGGGAATCTCTACATGAGTGAAAGTACTTCGCCATGGCCTAGCAGTGGCTCTCCTCAGCCACCTCCGTCACCCCCACCCCAGCAGCCCAAGGTAGATGACCTTCTAAACATTGTTCTTTCGATGACATTTGGGTAATTAAGAGAGCACAACACAGGACTTTTCTGCACTGGTCTGTGTTAAATGGGGAGTAATGGCAAAAAGTGGTGACTACTACTTATACTTTTACCTAGCCAAGTTTCTTTTTCTTTTTTTTTTTTTTACTAGATTTCATTTTTAGAGCAGTTTTAGGTTCACATCTCTTTTTTTTTTAAAAGACAGGAAAATGTTCATTTACTGTTTGTTGTAATACTATCTGAATGTTAAACACAATCAAAGATTGTATTTTATTACCTCATTTTATTACCTATTTTATTACCTATAGACAGAAGACAAAACTAATATGAAATCATATGGTTTAATTAAACTGTAGCCTTCAACTTCATTTGCCTTTGTCTAGGTTCCTTTTCAAGATCTGTCTTAAGGTTTTAACTCTTTAGGGGAAAAACTGCCGAATTCCTATTTATTAAGTCACTGAATGCATTGTGATGTGGTAAGGATAGATTATGAGGTGTTCCTGATGATGACCTGCCTCAGGGTAGGTTCCAGCCATTATACTCAGGAATTCTCTGTCTTTTACTTGACAGGGCATTATTCCCTTTTATCTTTTTAGGGCTATGTTTTTCTCAAATGATTAAGGAGGGAGGTCTAGTTTTATTGGTGGGGAATCTTTTCGTGTACCTTCCTGGTCAGGTGAAAGATGTGGGCTAACAAATCTGATGTTGATGGATTCCCATTAAAATGGCTTTTTTCCCCTCTCTGCTCTCCCACTCTAAGGATTCCTCATACCCCTATAGTCAATCAGATCAAGGCATGAACCGGCACAGCTTTCCTTGCACTGTCCATCAGTACGAGTCCTCGGGAACAGTGAGCAATAACTCAGATCTTTTGGATTCCCAAGTCCAGTATAGTGCTGAGCCCCAGCTGTATGGTAATGCCACCAATGAACATCCCAGCAATCAAGATCAAAGTAATAATCTTCCAGAAGAGTGTTTATCTTCAGATGAAGGTACCCCTCCAAGTATTAAAAAAATCATACACGTGCTGGAGAAGGTCCAGTATCTTGAGCAAGAAGTAGAAGAGTTCGTAGGAAAAAAGACAGACAAAGCATACTGGCTGCTGGAGGAAATGCTAACCAAGGAACTTTTGGAACTGGATTCAGTTGAAACTGGGGGCAGAGACTCTGTTCGGCAGGCCAGGAAAGAGGCTGTTTGTAAAATTCAGGCCATACTGGAAAAACTGGAAAAAAAAGGATTATGAAAAGATTTAGAACAAAGGGGAAGCCTGTTACTGAGTTGACCAAAGAACTCTTGATTTTGGTTAATTACCCTCTTTTGAAATGCCTGTTGATGACAAGAAGCAATACATTCCAACTTTCTTTGATTTAAAACTTGAAAACTGGTAAAAGACTTGGAAGAACATTTTAATTATGAGTTGTTTTCAGTTTTCAGACCAATGAATGTAATAGGAAACTGTGGAGTTATCAACATTGCCAAGTAGATTCACTCCTTAAGAAATTTATGGATATCTGCAAGCTGCTTCTTATCAGCAGGAAGGAAATATACTTTATGTAACAGGCTTAACAGAAACCTAGTGGGTGAGACGGGATATAATCTGAGACAAACAGGCTCTGTTTTTTTAAACATGTGGATTACTTGTCGCATTTTTGTACATTGTGACTGCTTTCAGCATAGACTTCATGTGTAAATTACAGCTTGGACTTTAGCCTTCTTGGACCTCTGTTTTGTTTTGTTATTTGCAGTTCACAAATATAGTATTATTCTCTACTTCTTGGTACATTTTGTAGTAATATGTTTAATATAATAATTCAAGAGACTATATTGACAGCCAGATAGTATGGCAATTCTGAATGAATTTATATCTTTTCATCACTTGAATATACTGCAATGTATAGTGAGTTCCTGAGGTAAATTGTCTCCTTTTTTGTATACATCATTAGGTTAGAGTTTTCCCACTTCTACTTTGCATGTTAATAGTGAAAGATGAATTTGGAAATGGCATGAGCATAGGAGTGAAAATGTTTGTGGCCATTTTCCTTTTTTGCTTTTTTATTGTATTTGGATAAAGATTCACTTTAAAATTTCTTTTTTTTTCCTTAATTATCTTTTCACTACTGCTGCTTCCATATGGGGCACTGTGGTAGATACAGATCAAAAATTAAATGCCACAGTGAGTAGAAATAGTAACTGCAGAAGTAAAGTAATAAGAGTATTTGGAAAGGCTATTCTCCATCTAAAATATTAGTTTCACCATCAAGATCCCTATGAACAGATTTCAGCTTAGTTTATAGTCAAAAACAATGAGAGTAAAAGAGGATTCATGCTCAGGGAATGAATCAGCCATAGCTAGAGTGGGAAATTATTTTCTTCTTTTAAAGGTAGATTTGATGTTTATTTCCCTAGAATAAATTGCATAGACAGTATTGCCTGTTTTATAAAAAAGATGTTTATTACCATTAATAACAGTCATTTTAGAGCCAAATTTAAGGAAGGGATAGTGAAAGGGTCTCAGCTGGGCTTGCTTGGGTAGCTTTATGCTATCATATAGAAGAGACTTAGTAAATAACTTACTTTTTTACATCTGAAGTGAGTTCTAGTATACAGTATCTGTTATTGGGAAAACAGCTGTTTCTTAATAAGATATCCAAGTGGTAATTTTTTTTCCTAGACTGCCAGGTCTATTAGTGATAAATCTGTCAGCCATCTCCTCTCCTTATAAACAAAACAAAAACAATACAAACATATTATATGATGAGAAGAAATGGAGTAAAAATATTGGCTGGGTCTTATGGTTGGGATGAGTGATTTTATGAGATAATATGGTGATACTTTTATTCTATGATTTTTACTTTTGGCCTAATATAGGAATATTAAAAGAGGCTTTTCTATGAAAATTAGAAAATTCTACTTGAAACTAAAAATTTAGAAGAGGGAAAACCCTAAAGCTATGTTACTGTAAACCAGTGAGACAATGACTAATTGAGGAGAGAACATTATTGTTTAACTGAGTGCCCGAGATACCAGTTTCCATGAAGACTTGAGATAGATAGATATATATATATATACACACACACACACATTATGCACATATATACATATGTGTGTGTATGTTTTTTAACAGTTATTTTTTTAAATTTTGAGATAATTTTAGACATCCTAAAGAGTTGTAAAAATAGTGGTTTCTGAATACTCTTCACTCAACTTCCCCTTAGTTAAATCTTACATAACCACAGACCATTTGTCAAATTAAGAAATTAGCCTTGATACAATACTATTAGCTAAAGTAGAGTTTAAAAAGTAGAGATTGTCTTAGTCTTTTCACTAATGTCCTCTTCGTGTTCCAGGATCCACTCCAGGATCCTACCTTGCATTGAGTCGTCTACGTAGTGTCCTCCAGTCTGTGACAGTATATCATGACACTTGATGATGTAGTGTATTTCTGGTGTTGTTAACCTTAACCACTACCTAAGGTGGTGTCTGCTAGGATTCTCTGCTGTAAACTTACTATCTTTTCCTTTGTAATGACTAAATATTTGCTTGAGATACTTTGAGACTATGCAAATGTCCCGTTTCTGCTTAAACTTTTGCCCACTCATTTTCGTATCCATTGGCAGATCTTGCTTGTGTCAGTTACTACTGTGGCGTTCTAACAGTGATTTTCTATTTCTCTCATTCTTTCTACATTTATTAATTGGAATTCTGTAAGGAAGGGTTATCACTTCTGGATTTATATTTTCAATAATAATAAGATATTCAGGATAAATACAAACTTAGAACTTAAAAATGTAAACTATGTTAAAATGATTCCAAATACCAATATCAGAGAAAGGAAAACTAAATTGGTAACCTGTTTGAGAAAATAGAATGAACTTAAGACAGAAAATAGTATTTAGGATTTGTGAATTTGGTTCAGTTTTTGACTTAGTATTGACTCCAGACTGAATTCAAAATTTTCTTGAAATTTCACATCTGGAATTTTTAAAAGTGTCTAAATTTATATTACTTTGGGGATAATTTTTGTTAAAATCTTGAATAAAGTTCCCAGACCTGGCATGTTAAACACAACTGTTTTCTTTATAATAAGCCACTATTGTTCCAAATATAAATGCCGACATCAACATTTAGACAGATAAGCTCTAATGAAGTATCTAGGGGATGAGTTACGCTTGTGTCTACATTGTTGGTGTGGAATTCTTTTAAATGCTTTCAAAAATAGGATTTTGAAAACAGTTCTTTAGTTGATTAATGTAATACCATTAAAGGTAGGCAGATTAAAAAAAGTTGAAGGATATAAATTAAATTGACATTATAAAACAGGTTTTTAGGGGATAGATAGTTGATGACTGTTTTTCTTTTTCATCTTTTCTTTTTCTTTTTCAAAAAGTTATGAGTTTCGGGCCGGCCCCGTGGCGTAGCGGTTGAGTGCGTGCGCTCCGATGCAGGCGGCCCGGGTTCAGATCCCGGGCGCGCACAGACGTGCTGCTTCTCCGGCCATGCTGAGGCCGCGTCCCACATACAGCAACTGGAGGAATGTGCAACTATGACATACAACTATCTACTGGGGCTTTGGGGGAAAAATAAATAAATAAATAAATAAAACTATAAAAAAAAAAGTTATGAGTTTAAAGACTCAAATAATTCTATGGAAGTTAGGAATTTAAAGAGTCAATTCTATGAAAAGGAGCGTTCTCCTGTTCCCACTCCCGTTTTTCCTTCTACAAAAGCAACTACCTTCAATTGAGTTTTTAAAAAAATTATCTACATATTTTTAAATAAAACAATTGTATTGCTTCTTCTTGCTTTATCAATTTTAGGTCATTCCTACTGGTTTTCTAATATAGAGCATGAAGGCTTAGGTTTATCTCTCTGCCGCTACCATACACACATCTCAGTCCTCCTTGCCCCAATTTCTCAATCTAGTTATATGGTAATTTTGTTGTACGTTATTATGACTGTGTAAACCTAACCAGAGCACAGTCATGTAGTAAACTGTGATTACTTTTCCCGTTCCTGAACAACTCCTTTTTTCCATGGAATTAATCATTGGTCTTATTTATTTTGTTTGCTTATGTACTTATGACTAATTTGACCTCAAACCCTCCATCATCTGTCTGAGTTTTCTCTTAAGATGCTCAGACATATTTTATCCATTTCAAACTCCTGAAGAAGTCTGTCCTGGAGCCTTCTGACTGGAGAACTGTATGTTCCTGGTGTGTACTATCATTCTGGGATCTTCAGCTCATCCTGGGGATTCTCTTTGCCTCTCCTGTTGGTTTCCTGTTCTCTGTAGCCTATGTCTTTCCCTTTCTTAGTTTATTCCCTCATTTTGGTAGAGAATGTTCTCTAGTAGCTTCCTGGGTGCATGGGAGATAATTTTTTACATCTTACATGTTTGAAAATGTGTTTTCGTGATCCTTTATAGAAAACACAATTTTTCTTTCTGGAAGGTTGTAGGATATTTTTGTCCCCTCTGTTCGGAAATTTCCCAACAGTATAGCTTTGGTATGGGTCTGTTTTTGTCCATTTTGCTGGGCACATTTCATTCTGGAAACGCATGCCCTTAAGTCCTATGAAATTTTCTTGTTGTTTTGTTTGTTTGTTAGTTTTTCTCCTCTACTATCGTAATCTCTGTTAACTCTTTCTAGAATTCCTGCTATTTCTGTTATAGACCTCTTAGACTCATTCTTTGATTTACTTTTCTCTGTTTCATTTTTTGCCTTTTTGCTGTGCATTGTGGGAGATTTACTAACCTTTAACTTCCAACTCTTCATTGAGTTTTATATTTCTTCTGACTTTTTAATTTCTAAGAATTTTTGTTCTCTGTGTTCCTTTATTATGGGATTCTGCTTTTGTTTGTGGTTGTAGCATCTTATATCTCTGAGGATATCGATAATAATTTCTTTATGTTTTCTTCTTGAATAATGGATTTCCTCCAAAGTAGCTTTTTCCTTTCTCTTTTAATCTCCAACCTTTATCATGTTAGAGATATTTCTCTGATGTCTATTAGTTCTTGGTTGTGTTTTTTACAGTGTTATTATATTGGAGACCCAAAATTGTTGCTAGAAAATGTTTCCTGACTACTATGTTTAGTTATTATTTTTTCATAATCTTTCTTGGAGCAGGATAGCTATTTTAAATCTGAAATTGGAAGGGAAGATTATCTGGATAATTTTCAATCCTGTGTGAAAATAGGAGGGTTTTATACTCTATGTGGTTTTTCTTACCAGGAGTGGTGGGCAGTAGCACATTTGTTGTAATAAAATGTCAGGCAGAGGAGGTGAGGTGCCAGCTGCTGAGAGTGAGGATTTAGGGGTTTCTGGGGTCAGGGCACATTTTTCTCTCAGCCAACCCTTAAATGTTCTTTTTGTGTGTGTGTGTGAGGAAGATCAGCCCTGAGCTAACATCCATGCTAATCCTCCTCTTTTTGCTGAGGAAGACCAGCTCTGCGCTAACACCTGTTACCAATCCTCCTCCTTTTTTTTCCCCCAAAGCCCCAGTAGATAGTTGTATGTCATAGTTGCACATCCTTGTAGTTGCTGTATGTGGGACGTGGCCTCAGCATGGCCGGAGAAGCGGTGCGCTGGTGCGCGCCCAGGATACGAACCCAGGCTGCCAGTAGTGGAGCGCGCGCACTTAACCGCTAAGCCATGGGGCTGGCCCCCCCCCCTTTTTTTTTTTGTGAGGAAGATTGGCCCTGGGCTAACATCCATGCCCGTCTTCCTCTACTTTATATGGGACGCCGCCACAGCATGGCTTGACATGCGGTGCGTTGGTCCGCACCCAGGATCCGAACCTGCGAACCCTGGTCCACCGAAGCAGAGCGCAGGAACCTAACTGCTATGCCACCGGGCTAGCCCCCCTTAAATGTTCTCTTATTTGCAATATATACTTTATCTTGGTAAGCTAATGCCAAGAGTAGTATCGCCAGAAAAAATATAAGACTATAGTTACATTTGAATTTCAGGTATACAACAAATCATCTTTTAGTATAAGTATGTTCCAAATATTGCATAGAACATACTGATACTAAAAATGATTGTTTTTCTGAAATTCAGATTTAACTGGGAGTACTATATTTTTTAAATTAAAATTTTTACTTTGATATAATTGTAAGTTCACATGCAGTTTTAAGAAATAATGCAGAAGTTTCGTGTACCCTTTACCCAGTTTCCCCCAATGGTAATATCTTGCAAAAGTGACTGCAATGTCACAACCAGGATGTTGACATTGATACAATCAAGATACAAGACAGTTCCATCACCACAGTTATTCCTCCTGTTGACTTCTCATAGTCATGCCTGCTTGTCCTTTCCCACCATACAAAACCCCTGGCAACCACTAATCTGTTCTCCATTTCCAAATTTTGTCATTTCAAGAATGTTATATAAGGAGAATTGTACAGAATGTAACCATTTACAGTATGGAACCAAACGAGATTGGCTTTTTTCCACTGAGTATAATTCTCTTGAGATTCATCCAAGCTGTTTCCTGTATCAGTAGTTCTTTTTTATTGCTAAATAGTAGTCTATGATATGGATGTACCACTGTTTGTTCACCTGTTGAAGGACACCTGGGTTGTTTCCAGTTTTGGGCTATTATGAATAAAGCTGCTATGTACATTCATGTACAAGTTTTTGTGTGGATATAGTTTTCATTTCTTTGGGATAAATGCCAGGAATGCAGTTCTGGGTCATATGGTAGTTGTATGTTTAATTTTTTAGGAGACTACGTAATTTTCTGGAGTAGCTGTACCATTTTACATTCTCACCAGCAGTGTATGAGTTTCTCTGCATCCTTGCTGCTATTTGGTGTTGTCGCTGTTTTTTATTTTAGCCATTCTAATAGGTGTGTAGTGATATCTCGTGGTTTAATTTGCATTTCCTTAATGGTTAATGATGTTGAACATCTTTTCATGTGCTTATTTGCCATCTGTGTATCCTCTTCCATAAATGTCTGTTCATGTCTTTTGCCCATTTTCTAACTAGATATATTTTAATAAACTTCTTATTTTAGAATAGTTTAGATTTACAGAAAAATTGTGACAATACTACAGAGTTCCCGTATGCCCCTCACCCTATTAATTAACACCTGAAATTAGTCTTGTATGTTTGTCACACTTAATGGGCCAATATTGATACATTCTTATTAACTAAAGTCCATACTTTATTCAAATTTCCTTACTTTTTACCTAACATACTTTTCCTCTTCTGGGATCCCATTGAGGATACCACATTACATTTAGTCGTCATATCTCCTTAGGAGCCTCTTGGCTGTGACAGTTTCTCAGACTTTCCTTGTTTTTGATGACCTTGACAGTCTAGAGGAGTACTGGTCAGATATTTTGTAGAATGCCCCTCCACTGGGATTTGTCTGATGTGTTTCTCATAATTACACAGGGGTTATGGATTTTTGGGAGGAAGACCACAGAGGTAAGTGCCCTTCTCATATATCAAATCTGGATACTATAAACATAACTTACACTATTGATGTTAACCTTAATCAGCTGGCTGAGGTCGTGTTTGCCAGCTTTCTCCACTGTAAAGTTACTTGTACTTTTTCATGCTGTACTCTTGGAAGAGGGTCACTATACGCAGCTTCACTCTTAAGAAGTGGGGAGTCATCCTCCACCTCCTTGAGGGTGTTTATCTACATAAATTATTTGGAATTTCCCTGCAAGGGAGATTTTTCTATTCTCTCCCATTTATTTATTTGTTTGTTTAATCATTTATATCAGTATGGACTCATAGATATTTATTTTATACTTTGTGTTTTGATCTAATATGATCTTATTTGTTCCTCAAATTGTCTCACTTGAGCCATTGGGAGCTTTCACTTGTGTCCTTTTGACGTTGTGTGTGGGTTTTTTTTTTTTTTTTTTGAGCCCTTCCTTCCTTTCTGGTGCTAGAAGATTCTCCAGGCTCATCTTGTATATTTCCTGTTCTAGTCCTAGAATAAGTTATTTCTCCGAGAAGCCCTGTTCCTCTTATCAAAGAATGGTATTGAAACCAAATTTGGGCTCCATTGTTTGTCTTTTCACTGCTGAGTTTTGAGAATTCTTTGTTTTCCAGATACTAGTCCTTTGTCGGATATGTGGTTTGCAAATATTTTATACCAGTCTGTAGCTTGTCTTTTCATCCTCCTAACAGAGTCTTTCACAGAGCAAAAGTTTGTGATTTTGATGAAATCTTATTTATCAATTTTTCGTTTTAAGGATCAGACTTTTAGTGTCGTCTCTAAAAACTCCTTGCTTACCCCGAGTTCCTGAAGATTTTCTCCTATTTTTTTTCTGAAAGTATTATATTTTACATTTGTATTTGCTACATTTACATTTGCTCAATCTGACAACCCTAGCCAAGAGGAAACCTTGGCTTGATGGAAACCTCCAAGGGCTAGAGGAGAGCCACTGTGCTGCACAGCTTACACTGAAGTTATCACGTCATCAGCTCTTAAACAGCCCTCATTGAAGTAAGACAGAGAAATCATAGGGAAAGTATAAATCCCTTTCCTCAAAGTAAAAAAAAATATAACATTATTCTAGTTGAGGGCAGGAACTATTCAGTTGTGGCTATAAAGTAATAACATGCATTTTCATGAACAGTTTATGGACTTAAAAAAATCGCCAACTTTGGGCTGGAAGAGAATATCACACTGGGTGTCTCTAAGGCTCCTTCTAGTTCTAACATTCTTATTTTGTAAACAAAGTCAGTAAGTGGTACAGCTGAGACTATAGCTCACATTTTCTGTTTCCCGATTTAGGCAGCTTGCATCACAGCAGCAGCCTGTACATTCTTGATTAAAATGTAGATTCATGACCCCTCTGATTAACTATTCTAGCCTTACTCAGAGTCCCTGGATCTGAAAATCTACGTTTTAAAGAATCTACCAGCATACTCTTACACTCATTACAGTTTCAAAATCACTGTCACAGCCCAAAGCCCCTGTCTTGTTATTTTATAGTCAGAGCATCAGAGACAACTGCATTTTCTCAACTCTGGATGCCTAGTCCACCAGGGATTGAGGACTTCTGCCTCCAAAAACTATGTATCCTTGTACCACCTAATGCCTTGATAGGCACTCAAAGCATACTTTTTAAATACTGAAATAAGGTTTATTCTGGAAAGAAACGGGAATTCAAAATTGATGCCTAACAAAGACACTAGCTTTTGCTCTTTATGCAACTTCCTGGCTATTAGCATTATCTTTTGCGCTAGAGCCTGGAGTCAACAAACTACCACCAGAGACCAAATTTAACCTACTGCCTGTTAATTGGGACACAACCACACTCATCACTTTACATATTGTCTCTGGCTGTTTTTGCGCTACAATAGGAGAATTGATTCGTTGTGACAGAAACCTTATGGCCCACAAAACCTAAAGTATTTATCTGGCCCTTTTACAGAAAAAAGTTTGCTGCCTCCTGCACTAGAGAATTGAAATGGATAAAGTAGACTCTGTTTTAGATTTTACCTTTTAAGTCTTCTGGTAAAAGATTTGATCTACAACTGCAAACAATAGCCAGTGAAATTAAGTGGTGTTTTTTTGAGAGTTACCATAAGATATTCTCTCTGAAACTACCTACCTACTTCGCATTCTTGGGAACCTAAAATTTATACTCCTTAAGGCTGTGTTTCTTAAAGTGTGGATCCCATACTATCTGCATCTAAATTATCTGGAGTTCTTGATTAGAATGCAGATTCTTGAATCCCACCAAAGACCTACTGAATGAGAACTTCTGGCGGTATGCCTGGACATTTGATTACTCCCTCTTTTGTAACCATCAGTGTATCTGGGTCCTGTCTCTGTTATAGCACTGAACAAGATAAATTTATTTGTTTACCTGCCTGTCTCACCTCTTAAGGCTGTGAACTCCTTCAGGGTAGGTATTGTGTTATTCATTACTTTTATATTCCAAGCCCCAGGGTGGGCACATTTAATTGCTGTAGTTCTTAAGGGGTTATCCATGGACACTGGGGATCTTAGAGACCCTTTCAGGGGGTCAAGAGGTCAAAACTATTTTATTAATAATACTAAGACATGATTTTCCTTTTTTGCTGTGTTATTGACATGTGCACTGTTGACGGAAAAGCAATAGTGGTTAAAACTGCTGACTTAGCAGGAATTAAGGGAGTGGAAACAATTGTACCATCAGTCATTGTATTGTCCGCTGCCATGCATTCATAATAAAAATAGTGCTAGTTTCACTTAAGAATATTCTTCACGAAGCAGTTATTAATTTTATTAACCCTTAAGCCTTGAGTTAACACTTTTTTCATATTCTATGTGACCAAATGGTCAGAATGCATGAAGCAATTCTGCATACTGAAGTAAGCTGGTCTCTTGAGGAAGAAGCACTTGACTGGTTATTTGAATTGGTAACTGAGCTAGGTACTCATTTTTCATGGAACATCATTCTTATTTGAAGGTACAACTGACAGACAAACTGGCTATTCAGATTTAGGTATCTGGCATAACTTTTCTTGAAAACAAAGTGCACTTGTCATTTCAAGGAAAACAGCTGACAGTATTTTTTTGCCAATGATAAAATTTGACTTTTCAAGAAAAAAGTAGAATTTTGGAAAACTTTTATCTGTTGTGAGCTTGGCAGCTTCTCAGTACTTAGAGACTTTTCTAATGAGATCAGTGGTAATTTTTTAAAAAAATATTCTATAACAAAATGTGTTAACATTTGGAAGACTGCATAACTCAGTGAAATGATATTTTCCAAATGACCAATGCATGATGTCATAAATCATGCATGGGTAAAAAATCCATTGAAAGTGCAAGATAGGGGCCGGCCCCGTGGCTTAGCGGTTAAGTGCGCCACTCCCCTATTGGCGGCCTAGGTTCAGATCGTGGGCGTGCACCAAAGCACCGCTTCTCCCGCCATGCTGATGCCACCTCCCACATACAGCAACTAGAAAGATGTGCAACTATGACATACAACTATCTACTGGGGCTTTGGGGGAAAAAAAGGAGGAGGATTGGCAATAGATGTTAGCTCAGAGCCGGTCTTCCTCAGCAAAAAGAGGATTAGCATGGATGTTAGCTCAGGGCTGATCTTCCTCACACACACACACAAAATTAAAAAAAGAAAAAAAAGAAAGTGCAGGATAGACCAATGTATCAGCGTACAAAAAATTCATTGATATGTTTTCATATTTCACATTGCAACTAACTTTTAAGAAGCTACCATTTGTTGAATTTAATGTAGCATTGAACAGAATATCCACAATTACCTGAAAAGGCTATTAAATACTCCTTCCTTCTCCAACTACATAGTTGAGTGAGGCTTGATTTTCTTCATATACTTGAACCAAAACTAAAATTGTACTAGATTGAATGCAGAAACAAATATGAGAATCCAATGGTTTTTTCTTTAAGCCATACGTTAGAGAAATTTACAAAAATGTAAAGCATTGTCATTCTTTTTGGTGTGTGTGAGGAAGATTAGCATCTGTTGCCAATCTTCCTCTTTTTCCTGAGGAAGATTGGCCCTGAGCTAACATCTGTGCCCATTTTCCTCCACTTCATGTGTGGGACGCCTGCCACAGCACGGCTTGATGAGCGGTGCGTAGGTCCATGCCCGGGATCTGAACCTGTGAACCCCTGGCAACGGAAGCGGAGCATGTGAACTTAACCACTACGCCACTGGGCTGGCCCCCAGCATTGTCATTCTTTTCTCTCTGATTTTTTAAATTATTTTGGAAAATAGTTATCTTTCCATAAAAATATTTATTTACATGAAATGAGTTTTTTCTGTTATCTTTTTAAGGAATTAATAAATATTAAATTTCTTAGTTTTCATTTCTAGTACAATAAATAGTGATAGCTATAACCTACATAAACAATACTCTTTAGGGTACTCAATAATTAAAGTGTAAGAGGGTCCTGAGACCAAAAAAATTGAGAACAGCTGGTATAGAGGACATACCAGGATTTGGAGATCCAGGACTTAAATTCAAGTTCTGGTTCTGTCCCTTAACTGACTCTGATTTTAGGTAAGTTACTTAGGTGTAGGCTCTGAAGACAACTCAGTCTATAATTTTGGCTCCATTACCTGCTGGTAGTATGACCTTGGGTGAGTCATTTTATTTCTGCAAATAGGGATAACTATAGTACCTACTTCATCAGGTTGCTATGAGGACTAAATGAGATTATACATGTAAAATGCTCACAACTATACCTAGAACACAGTGAGAACTCAGTAAATGCTGGCTACTATTATTAGTCTATGATATTAGCTAGTCAGCTGACAAGATCCTAGAGAATGGGAGACAGTCCTGGCTTTCTTCATTCTTTCCACAGAAAACAAGCTATTTAGGTGTAGTAAATTTGAGGAGAAGGTGTAAATAAACCTGTGGATATTTATGTGTGGCTGTGAACCTATAAGAGAATTGGTGTGTTATAAAAATTCCCTCTTTCAGTTTTTTTCCTCTGTTTCTGAAGAAATAAGAAAACTGAAAAACATTCCCTGAATCCTTGCCCTATAATCTAGATAGAAAATAGGAAAGTATCTTATTAGAATACCCAAAGGAATTGAGGTCTTCCAGAAAACTAAATATTTAGGAGATCTGGTCAAAGCTACTACTCAGCTTCATGTCTGTGGGAAATTCGTTAAACATTTCACCTCAGTTATGTCACTTTGGGCAAAAATATCTCGTCTCCAACTAGCCTTGCAGTTTTAATTTTTTTTATTGATGTCATAATAGTTTATAACATTGTGAGAGTCCAGTTGTACATTATTTGTCAGTCACCATATAAATGCACCCCTTCACCCCTTGTGCCCACCCCCCAACCCCCTTCCCCCTGGTAACCACCAAACTGTTGTCTTTGTCTGTGGGTTAGTTCATATTCCACATATGAGTGAGATCATACGGTGTCTGTCTTTCTCTGCTGGCTTATTTCACTTAACATAATACCCTCCAGGTCCATCCCTGTTGTTGCAAATGGGATGATTTTGTCTTTTTATGGCTGAGTAGTATTCCGTGGTATATATATACCACATCTTCTTTATCCAATCATCAGTCGAGGGACACTTGGGTTGCTTCCATTTCTTGGCTATAGTGAATAATGCTGCAATGAACCTAGGGGTGCATATGCCTCTTTGGATTGTTGAGTTCAAGTTTGGATAAATATCCATAAATGGGATAGCAGGATCATAAGGTATTTCTATTTTTAATTTTCTGAGGAATCTCTATACTGTCTTCCATAGAGGCTGCACCAGTTTGCATTCCCACCAGCGGTGAATGAGGGTTCCCTTTTCACCCTTGCAGTTTTTAAGTCCTGTTGAGCTCACCTCTACATTTTTGGGATTTTTTTTTGGCAGCCTCTAAATCCTAATAAACGCAAGGGGAAATGCCCCAGAGATAACGTTTTTTTGCTTGCAAATGCCGTTGGTATCTGTTCTCTTCAGCACCTAGAAGTGGAGGTCTGGATAGATGTAGCTGCTGCTTGCGCCTTAGCATCCTATTTCTCATTGGGCGTGGCAGCCCTGCGTCTCCGATGGGTTCCCGCACCATCCCTGGCTCATCAGTAGGGTTGGCCACAGTACCACCTGGGTCAGGAGGCCTGTTTTTCCATCCATTAAGTGAGGGAGCTGGGCTGGTTAATCTTAAAGAACCTTTCTTTCACTGAAATGAGAAATATTCACTTAACCTATGTCTTATTCCCCATCCCTGCCTTTCAAAGACCTCCGGCTTCATACCCAGACGCCGCGAGGCGGCTCTGAGCCCAAGAGCCCACGCCGCACGCACCGTCTGCTTGCCCAGCGCTCCGGCTCCATGCCCGCAGGGAGGAAACACATCTCGCGCGATTCCCTCTCCCTCTCGCGACACTTCGCGCCAGTCCCCCTGCGGCCTTTCGTGCCACCCGTCGCCTTCACGCCGCGGTGCCAGCAACCTCTCTTTTGCTCTCCGCTTCCTGGCCCGTTGCTCGCCCGCTGGGAGCGTGGTGGAGCCCAGTGCTGGGCGCGAGCCCGGCGGGGCCGCAGGCTCTGCCCTGCTCCGCCCCGCCCCGCCTGGGCTCGAGGGAAAGGCCGCCGCGGGGACATGTCGTGGCCCCCTCAGCGAGGGCAGGAGAGCGTGCAAGGCAGCGCGGCTGCCAGGTGAGTCCGCGACGGCGTGTTGGGGCCGGCGGAGGCCCGACTGTGCTGCGGGTTGGAGGCGCTGCGGGATGGAGATGCCCGAGGCAGGGAGGCCGGCGTGGGAGGACCAGCCCGGGTGGGTGCGGGTGACCTCGGTCCAGGAAGACGGCCGGGGCCCCTTTGTATTGACGGCATCCTTAAGGCGCCGGGAAATCACCTTGTTCCTTGGTGGCTTCGCTCCTCTCCGCGGGGCTGGAGGCGGGAGGAGACGAATCCCCGCGCTCTGAGGTCCCAGATCGGGGCTGCAGGAGGCCCAGGGTCGTGGGGAGAAAGGACACGCCAAGGTGGCGGAGGTAAATTTGTGCTAGGAAAAAAGATAAAGTGACCAAAGCCTGGAGAGCGCCCGCTCCGCCCAGGTGTTTGCCGTGCGGCTGCGCTGGGTGCCGAGAGACCTGCAGCCTGACTCCCTCCGAGGAGCTTGTATTCTTTTGATGTCTGCACTGTTCGTGTTCGCCGAGTCGTCTGAGTGTGGAAGGGGTCAGAGTCGTCTTTGAGGGAAGGAGGCTTCTGAGGTCACTCATTACTTTTCACCTGAGACTTGACCCTGTGAGTGGGTGCGCGCGTGCGCACAATGGCCCCATGCAAGGTTCGTGTTTTCAGAATTTGTACCATAGTCCGCAACGGAGCACCCTTCGAGGATCAATAAAAAGTGACTGAATAGTTTTATTTTCAGTATTTTAAGATTCCAATAATCATGTAAATGTGTAATGATAGGGGCCTAGAGCCTAAAACCTGTTAAGACAGTTGGAGTGAATTTTTTCGCTTTGGCTCTAGACTTAGTTTGGAAATTGGGGTAAAATGTTTTGTTGCAGTCAGGTTTTTAACCATGTGTTTCTTGTGATTCTAGGTTTGTTTTATAACTTACTGTCTGATTAAAACCAAGCAGTTTCCTGAGAGAATTGGGAGATGAGTGTAAAGTGGTTTGTCTAACTATAAGAAGCATTTTGTTTAAAGCCCCTTCCCCCTCCCAAAAAATCCAGCTAATTGATGTTATTTCTTTAAATTGAGTGGCCCTCTTAGATTGTGGTTTTTTGCAGAAATGACTCCTTAAAATGACCAGTTTTGTGTCATCAACAATTACTTAATAGAAGGAAAATAATTTTTCTGATAGTTTTTTTTTTATGTCTTTTAGAGAGCAAAATGTCATCAGTGGAATCACACCAGGAACAGTTGTCCCAGTCAGATCCATCTCCATCACCAAACTCATGTAGTTCCTTTGAGCTAATAGACATGGATGCTGGCGGTTTGTATGAACCAGTTTCTCCTCACTGGTTTTATTGTAAAATAATAGATTCTAAGGAGGCGTGGATTCCTTTCAATTCTGAGGATTCACAGCAGTTGGAAGAGGCATATGGCTCTGGTAGGATGAAAATGATAACTTGTAATAGGCAAAGACTGACTATCATCTCTCTCAAACTATAATATAATAGTCTTTGTAGTGAGTTCTATTAAAAATAAATTTTAGATTTTTTATTCTAGTTATCTCCTATAGCATTTTTATGTAGAAGCTCTGCATTACTACCCAGCCAATTTATAATATTTAAGAATTTGGTCTGTATTTTGAAAACTACCTATTGTAATTTCTGCATAGTTATCCAGTAATATTTACGTTCTCGCTTATGTTTTAGTTTTTGTTTATAAAGAGTGTGTATGGGGTGGGCAGTGTCACATTGCAAAGGAATGAATTCTTTTTTTTTTTTTAATTTTATTTATTTATTTATTTTTCCTCCAAAGTGCCAGTAGATAGTTATATGTCATAGCTGCACATCCGTCTAGTTGCTGTATGTGGGACATGGCCTCAGCATGGTCGGAGAAGCGGTGCATCAGTGCGCCCCCGGATCCTGCCCTGGCCGCCAGCAGCGGAGCTTGAGCACTTAACCGCTAAGCCATGGGGCCGGCCCTAGGAATGAATTCTTTAACTTGTCACTTGTTTTTCTTCTTTCATGAAACAAACAAGATGCTAGTTACTACTTTATCATCATGATGGTCATGGTCATTAATTTACATTTTGGTCCCTTAAGCAAAAGATTCAGGAAAGCCCTCTTATACACTTTTTTTTTTTTTTTTTTTTTGTGGGACATTGCTGTCTCTTCTCAGAAAAAGAACAAAACAGTGTGTGGCCATTGTTTTTTTCATGTTTCGTTTAAACCAAGAATGAGAGTTTGTAGAGTAGTTAGTGAAAAAAACATATTAAATTCCATTTTGTTACGTTTAGCCAAGAAGAAACTGTTCGTTCACCTGTTTTATAACATTATTTAGAGTATAACTTAGAATTGTATTTTGGGAGGTTTATTTTGATGTGTACTTCTTTTATCCTTTCCAATCCTTGATAGGAAAAGATTGTAATGGGAGAGTTGTCCCCACTGACGGGGGCAGATATGATGTTCATTTGGGGGAGAGGATGCGGTATGCTGTATACTGGGATGAGCTAGCATCGGAAGTGAGACGATGTACCTGGTTTTACAAGGGAGACAAAGATAATAAGTATGTTCCCTACTCGGAGAGCTTCAGCCAAGTATTAGAGGTATTCCTTTGACCCTTTTTTACTCATTTTATTCATTTTTTTCTTATTTAATAATCTTTTCTTCCTCCTGTGATTTATTTTGTGAAATTTCCAGAAAGAGTTTGGTTCTCTCTGCATCTCAGTTTATAGTATTTATTTTTGCAAGTTAGTTTCAGGATAAAGTAGTTTTCAGATTTTTAAAATACTATGGAAACTGTTATGCCTTTAAATTAAAATTTTTTTCTCTAATGGTGATCATTGTTAATATTTAAACTATGGCCACAGGGTTGGTCTTTTTTGCCTTTTATTTTTCTTGCTCTGAAAACAGTCTGAAATTTGCTTTCTTTAAATTGGAGTAGGACATTAATATTATTGAAAGAAATATATCAAAATGTGAGCAGTGATGATCTCTAGTTTAGATGATGGAATTAGGAGTGATTTTTTTTTCTTTGTCCTGTGCTATTATCTATTGTAACTTCAAACGAATTTTAAAATAAATTTGATAAATCAAGAGAAAGAACTATATGTGTAATATATTCCTAATTTCATGGAAAAATATACATGCATTAATATTGAAAGAAATATATCAAAATGTGAGTATCTCCAGTCTATATGATAGGAGTGATTTTTTTTTTGTCCTACACTATTATCTGTTGTAATTTTAAAAGAATTTAAAAACCAATTTGGTAAATTGGAGTAGGATATTCTTATTGTAATTGTTTAGCAGTATTCTTATGAAAAAGTTCAGTTTTAATAGAAAAGCTATTAGAGAAATCTAGTGAAATGTGTTTTCTTTTAAGGAAACTTACATGCTTGCTGTAACTCTGGATGAATGGAAAAAGAAACTGGAGTCTCCCAATAGAGAAATTATTATATTACACAATCCAAAGGTAAAGCAAATTAAAGCCTTTCTCTACTGCTGAGATTAAAGGTTAATTGCATTACTAAAGAGAATTTAATTGGTTTCTTTTTCCTAGGGTAACCTTTGGAAATTTTATATTGCATTCACAATTATGAAACTTAAAACTTGTAGCTGCTGCCATTATTTACCTCGTTTAGCTTATACAGAAGAATTCCCTTTGGGAAAATGATGCCACTGTAGATTATCACTGCACATTATGTAGGCATATCTTCCATGTGTAGGGTGTCGTTGAAGGATCTGTTAGCCTGATGTATTTTCTTTTTTTTTTAGCTTTATTGAGGTATAATTGACAAATAAAATTGTAAGATATTTAAGTTATACAACATTAGTGTAATATATTTTTAGGGTTCTCATTTCAAGCTGTGGGAGTTGCATATCAAAACTCCAGTTGAGATTTGACTATGTATTATGTTTTGAAAGACATGTTTCTACCCATCACAATGTATAATTGGAGATGTCTTAATGTAAAATATCTTTATTGCTCTGATCTTTTCTATTTAAGCTTATGGTGCATTACCAGCCAGTTGCAGGGTCTGATGAATGGGGTTCAACACCCACTGAGCAGGGTCGACCAAGAACAGTGAAGAGAGGAGTTGAGAACATCTCTGTTGACATTCATTGTGGTAATGTTAATCAGTAATTTTTTTCTTATCTTCTAATATACTTATTTGTTTATGACTTAAATTGTGATCTTTTTCTCCGGATTTGGATTATCTCAAGGCTTAAAAGTGATCTTTAATCATATGGGCTTATTCTGAGTGTTAAGATTAGTATCACTTCATCTACTAAGAATCTTAGATATAAACATTTCTTTTAAAGTTGCTGAATATGTATTGTGGAATGGGTAAAAAGTGGCAGTGGTAATAGGAAGTCACTAAGTACAGATGAACTGAGTTCTAATTCTAAGAAGTGTGATTTCACCTGTTTGATGAGAAATTTATTCCTGGTAACTCCTGTCTTTGAAGATTTTCAACTAAGGAAAGCTATTTTTTAGTAGGACTTGGATGGTTATCCATTGCTTTCTAGCTAGGGTCATTTATATATTATGATTGGTTTTATAATCTATTTAACTGGATTATAAAATTACTTTTACCTTGCAGAAGAAATAGCTTGTCTCTTGGACAAAGTCTTAGACTTACTGTAATTTAAAAAGATGAATTTAAAATTTCAGGCTTCAAATACATACCAGACATTGGTACTATTGATAAAAATGGAGTATTAGATAAAAGTATTCTATCAATGTTAAATTGCCTAAATTCGATAACTGCACTGTGGTCATATCATAGAATATTCTTAGGAAATACACATTGAAATAATAAAGGGTTAAAGAGTTATGATGTGTGCACTCTATTGATGTATGCAACCTGCTCTCAAATGGTTCAGAAAAATAAATGTGTGTGTATACACATAAAGAGAGAGAGAGAATAAAGTAAATGTGGTAAATGTTCAAGTGTTGAAATGTGTAAAAAGTACATGGGTGTTCCTGTACTATTCTTTCAAGTTTTCTGTAAGATTGCAGTTATTTCAAAATAAGTTTAAAAAACCTGAACATTTTTTTCACAGACTTATTTCAAGATAAATTAGAAACAAAGAAAAATCACTATATTTTTACTAAGTAGTTAAATATAAGAATATTTTGTATCCTTTAAATTATCTGCTTATATTTTAACTTGCCCATCTCTATAGCTTATTCATTGTTAATATTTGACTTGAGGATACATGAATAGCTGTATCGAATAATCGTTCTTTTAAATTTCATTTATAGGGGAACCTTTACAAATAGATCACTTGGTTTTTGTAGTCCATGGGATTGGACCAGCTTGTGATCTCCGCTTTCGAAGCATTGTGCAGTGTGGTAGGTTTGCGAAGCATATAAGATTAGATCATTAATGGGAATATTAGTCAGTGCTCCTGGAGCTGAGATGAAGTGTTGTCTTTAGTCTGTTGTCTTTGCTGCATAATAAGATTTGGAGAGCTAAAGACAGGTGGCAAGGTAGTAAAGCTTCCCAGCTTAGACCTAAAGTACTAGTAAATTCCTTAGGCTGATAGTTTATGCTCTTAACTAATAATTCTTGAGTGAAACAAGCCCTTAATCCTTATAAAATTGTTTTATGATGTGATGGTCCTATTTTCTAACCATTCTAAATTTAAAGGAAACCATAAAGATGATATAGTTTAAATGAATAACAGAAGCTTCAGTCATTTTTGTAATTAATACTGTGATAAACCTCTTGATAATTAGAATATTTAGGTCCTTAGTATAACTTGATTTTGAAAGGTAGTGTCCTCTAAAACTTGATAGTATTTATAGTCTGAGTTTCCCAGTTTAGGAATCTTATCCTACTGGCTTATGCTTCGAAGCATAAACCTTCTAGAAGGTTAAGATCAACGTAATATGAATTTTAAACAGCAGTGTATTTTTTTTTTAAATCTAAAATATTAGGTAGTGGTTGTTTGTAAGAACCAGAAAGTTAGGATAGAAATCTGACTGCAAGGCCAATTGACATAATCATGTGATTTTTTTCTTTTTTTTTAATTTAAACAGTTCCCATGACACAGTAGACGTTTTGAAGTTAGCTTTTCTTTCTTTCTTTCTTTTTTTTTTTTGTGAGGAAGATTAGTCCTGAGCTAACATCTGTTGCCAGTCCTCCTTTTTTTGCTGAGGAAGACTGGCCCTGGGCTAACATCATGCCCGTGTTCCTCTACTTTATATGGGACGCCACCACAGCATAGCTTGACAAGCGGCGCATTGGTGCGCGCCTGGGATCTGAACCCTGGGCCACTGCAGCAGAGCGTGTGCACTTAACTGCTACACCACCGGGCCTGCCCGAAGTTAGCTTTTCTTTTGATGAAATGTTTTGTATAGGTTCTGTATTAAAGGAACAGCTTTTCCTATATGCACTGATAATTTTTCCCAAATACCACTTTGCTATTTTTGTGTGTGTGTGTGAGGAAGATGAGCCCTGAGCTAACAGCTGATGCTAATCCTCCTCTTTTTGCCGAGAAAGATTGGCCCTGGGCTAACATCCATGCCTATCTTCCTCTGCCTTATATGGGATGCTGCCACAGCATGGCTTGATAAGTGGCACATTGGTGCACGCCTGGGATCCGAACCTGCGAACCCTGGGGCTGCTGAAGTGGAGCGCGTGCACTTAACCGCTATGCCACCGGTTTGGCCCCACACTTTGCTATTTTTGACTCAAGTAAATACATGTTCTAAGCATATGTAGACAGAGTATATTTACTTGATCCTGTTACATCGTAATTCTGAAAATTCATTACTTCACTGTTGATGCATAAGTTAATTTTCTTTTCCAGTTAATGATTTTCGCAGTGTTTCCTTGAACCTGCTACAGACACATTTTAAGAAAGCCCAAGAAAATCAGCAGATTGGAAGGGTAGAATTTCTTCCAGTTAACTGGCACAGTCCTTTGCATTCTACTGGTGTGGATGTGTGAGTTATACCTTACACCTTTGAGTTGTTAACTGTGATTGTAATACATTTTCTGATCATTGATATCCTTACGGGTATTTCTGCAATAGCTGATTGTATATTTAAAATTTTGTTCAACAAAAAGTTTTTTGTACGTTTGTGTCTTTTTCTTAGAGATACGTTATTAAATGCTGACCAATCCCTTGGGTTTAACTAACCCGGGTTAGGAGTAAAGAGCTGTGTGTATCTTTTCCAGTATGTTTTACTGGCTCATTAGTATTTACTATTACAGCTTTATTATTTCTTAAGCATTAAAGCCAAACATTGCTTTCTTCCCATAGTGTATAAGCATTTCCATCTCCTGATGTCAAAAGCCAACCTTCCTTGAGATGTGCAAAGTATTTTGTTGTTCCTTTTGTGATCATATTTAAATAATATTTGTCCAAGTTTGGGAAAAAAAGGAAATCCCCAAACCTTAGATTATTAGCATTTATAAACTGAGGTGTAATTGGTACAATGACTTTTAAGTGATGGCTTTCTTAGGTTACAAACCTAATAGTTTTGTTTGTAAATTTTATTGCAATGTCAGAGAAGCTTGCCTCATATTAAGGATATTCAGCTGTGGGCTCTCCAGAAAGAAGTGTGTTTATAATATAGTTCTAGGATAGAACTAGGAGATGATTCTCTGGAAGATACAGGAAGTAGTCATGATTTCCATGCTAGTCTTGGAAATGGCTTTCCTGATTCTTTTGTCTCTCAGTTCTTAATACCGTATGATTTGAGCATATTCCACGTGCCAAATGCTCCATTGTGGTGTTGCTTTTACTCAGTTTGGAGTTCACATTCCTTCATATTTGAGCTCTTCTTAAGAGGTTACTAAGGGCACCTAGCCCTCTCTAAACTACAGAAGCTGTTGAATCTTTGAGGAATCTCTCGGGGAATTGTGAGAAAGACTTGACTGGAAGATGATTTACACAATGTCAGCATGGTTTTCCTCTGTGAAATATGAGTTCTGTTTGCTTTTGGCACCTGGCAGTCTTACCATCTGTCAGCTTTTAGAAATTCTGCATTGAGAGAGGGAGCTGATCTATTTATCATTTGGCTTGTGATCAAAAAACCTTAATGCTGAGAATTCTGGAAGAGCCTCTTGTAACGTTTCTTTTTTAAAAACTTTTTATTATAGAGAATTTTGTACACATAAGTAGCATATATAAGGAATCTTCATGTACTGATTATGATTACCCAGCCCTAACGAGCCTCAACACGTGGCCAGTTCTGCCCCATCCATATCTTCATACCTCTGTTTGCTGCCCATCCCTCCACCATATTATTTTTGAATTAAATCTCAGACATCGTATTATTTTATCTGTAAATGTTTGCTTGTATATGTTATAGGACTTTTAAAAAAATATAATCGTAACACCATTATCACACCTAGAATAAAGTTGTTTTTTTTTTTTAATTTTAATTTTTATTTATTTTATTTTTTTCCCCCAAAGCCCCAGTAGATAGTTGTATGTCGTAGCTGCACATCCTTCTAGTTTCTGTGTGTGGGACGCGGCCTCAGCATCGCTGGACAAGCGGTGTCTCGGTGCGCGCCCGGGATCCGAACCCGGGCTGCCAGCAGCGGAGCGTGCGCACTTAACTGCTAAGCCACAGGGCTGGCCCCTAAAATAAAGTTCTTAATGTCAGCAAATATACAATCACTGTTCAAATTAACAGTTTTCTAATAAATGTCATGATTTATATTTACACATACTATATATATATATATATATACACACATACATATACACAAATGTACACACACACATATTTTAAACTGGGATCCAAATAACGTCCATAAATTGCAGTTGGTTGATATACCCTTTAAGTCTTTTTTTAATTTTTTTTTTTTTCCCCCCCAAAGCCCCAGTAGATAGTTGTATGTCATAGCTGCACATCCTTCTAGTTGCTGTATGTGGGACACGGCCTCAGCATGGCCGGAGAAGCGGTGCGTCGGTGCGCGCCCGGGATCCGAACCCTGGCCGCCAGCAGCGGAACGCGTGCGCTTAACCGCTAAGCCACGGGGCCGGCCCCATCTTTAAGTCTTTTTTAACCTGTTGATTACCTTTCTGTCTCTTATTTTATTGCCATTTATGTATTGAGGAAACTGGGTTGTTTGTCTTCTAGAGTTTCTCACACTGAATTTTGCTGATCGCATTCCTTTGGCTTCATTAAACATGTTTGTCTGCCCTCTGTATTTCTTGTAAATTGATAGTTATCTCTTGTATCTTTAAATATCTAAGTCTAAGCTTGAAGGCTAAGCTGTATAATAACTTAGAGGAGGTTATGGAATGTAGTTAGGTTTTCTGCTTAAAATATCTTTCCTTTTTTTCAGAGATCTGCAGCGAATAACCCTGCCCAGCATTAACCGCCTAAGGCACTTCACCAATGACACAATTCTGGATGTCTTCTTCTACAATAGCCCCACCTACTGTCAGACTATTGTGGACACAGTTGCTTCTGAAATGAATCGAATATATACACTTTTTCTCCAGAGGAACCCTGACTTCAAAGGGGGTGTATCCATTGCTGGTCATAGTTTAGGTAACAAATGAATTCTCTGTGACCAGAGAGGACTATCACATTTTAAGGACAGCTGTTTTTGGAGTACAATATCTTTTATCAGTGTGAGATTCAGAGGTCTAGACCTGGTCTGTGATGAAGAATTTGGAAGGGGTTGGAAGGGTGGTGGTGGATTGGAAAGAAAGACTCCCTGCTTTGTAGATTTTGCTACTTGGGTAATTGGCTTATTAATTCTATGTATAAAAGACAGCTGTTTAGTGCTAATGCTTAGAAATTGTCCCTTCTTTCTTCTATTTTACTTATAGGTTCGCTTATATTGTTTGATATCCTAACAAATCAGAAAGATTCTTTGGGGGATATTGACAGTAAAAAGGTAATCTAGATGTTCAGATAGGTTCTCTTGTAGTATTTCTTAGTAAGGCTTTTTAGATTTTAGACTTTTTTGTTTTTCGCTTAGTCTAGTCTCATACCATAATATTAAGTTTACATTTATTTTAATTTTAACAGACTTGTAATTATCTCTGTCATTCTTGGATGATAGAAGCAAGATAGTAATATGCTTCTACAAATATTTGCCACATTCTAAAATAACCATAGGTATCTTATTTTCCATTTATGCACTACTGATCTATTATTAGAATTATGGAATCGTTGAGCTGAAATGGAGTTTGCATATAAGGAAATGAAGAATGAATTGGATGCAAATTACTATAATTTATAGAAAATCTATTTTAAAGCAGTGGGTGGATTTGATATTTAAACATTGTTTAGTAAAATATTAGTAAAATAAAGTCCTGTGAACACTTATCTCTGGTGCTGAATTAGTACTTAGGATATACTATCTTGTATTTCTTCTCTTTTTATGTAAGTGTCCTATTTCTCCTGTTGGACCATGAGTTCTTCCAGGACGGGGGCTTTGTGTTGGATTGTTTTATGTCTTAAACACTGTTTCCCTGATGAGAGCTCAGTAAATGTTTTGTTAATGATAATTAAGAGTACTTTGATGATCATTCATTCACTCCTTCATTTATTTAAAAAAATATTAAATTTCAACTGAAGTTGCAAAAACTTAGACATCAATCACCTCTTAATTTATATTTTGTATAAATTACAATTTAAAGTTAAGATACATCTCTATGTGGAAATCTTAGTACATTTATTTATTGCAAAATAGTATTAATAAAGGAAAATCTAAATGAATTTAGAGAATATGAGCTTTACAATTTAATTTTTAGGATTTTCCAAATATTTTCATGGCTCAAGGAGACACACGGACACTAGAGGAAGATTTGAAGAAACTTCAACTCTCTGAATTCTTTAGTATCTTTGAGAAGGAGAAAGTAGATAAGGAAGCTCTGGTAAAAATAATCTTTTAAAATTTTATACTGTACCATTTTCAGTATTTTTATTGCTTATCTTCATACTGCTTACTAAGAGCCTGCCCTTTAGAAGCATGTTAGTCATAAATACTTTGTTATCATTGGTAATGTTCTCTCGCATTATTTATGTGCTTTTTATCAAATAAATTGATCTTTGCTTGTTGGGAGTTCAGAGGAGCCAAATTGATATACATATAGCGATAGGGCAAAGACTAAAAACAGCACAGCTCAAAGAACATAAGAGCAAGAATAAATGACCATTAACTATTCCAACTCTTTTCTGTTATACTTTCAAGAGCTCTACTGTTGATATTTGCTTGTTTGTTTGTTTTTGTTTTTTGCCACTTTTGTTGTGTTTTTTTTCAGGTTTGCGATACATTCATTCATTTAACAGGTATTTAGTAAATTCTTAACTCTGGTCAGGCATACTGTACCAAGTACTGAAGATAGAGTAGTGAATAAGACAGACATGGTCCCTAACCTCATAGTGTTTATAGTTTAGTGGAAAAGACACAGATAATCGAACACATAATTACAATTGTGATAAGTTCTAAGTAGGAAAAGTACACAGTGTTATAAAAATGTATGACAGGATGAAATAACCTAGTCTGGGAGGGTGAAGGAAGACTTCCCTAATCAGGTGAGTAGCACTTAAGCTGAGATCGTGATTATTAGTCTGTTTCATGCTCTTTGTTTGCTATATGTTCTTACTACTTGTGTCCATGAGTAGGAATATAATCTTCCTCAGGAATGTGACCTCTAAATCAGCATGGAAATTAAGGAGGATTTTTTTTAACAGTTTTTTTAACTGTTATGAAGTTAGATACCCACTTCTATAAGTTTTTTTTACAATAATACAGTGTTATCTATATTACTATAGCATCGATACTATAGTATTGATACTTTCTATTCTTTGGGTTCTTTTATGAATAAATACTCCTTCCTTCTCAAAGTTATTTATGATGTGGTACCACTAGGGAGCCCTAGTAATATAAAGCAAAGAACAACAGAGTGCTTAGGTCTTATTCCTCTCAGAGAACAGAACATATAATTGATTTTATTTTGCCTAGAAATGAGAAAGATATTTGATTTTCTATGCCTAGGCTTTATGTACAGACAAAGATCTTCAGGAAATGGGCATTCCCTTAGGACCAAGAAAGAAGATATTAAACTACTTTAGGACCAGAAAAAATTCAATGGTACGTGCTTAATATAGCTTGTAGGATTAAACAATTTTGACATCCTTGTATCTTTGTGCTTTGTGGGGTGTTTAGTCTAGGGAGCCAAGCAATTCTGTTAATTGATCTTTGGCTCTCTTTTTAGAAATTAAACATGTTTTCTTTATTGACGTCCTTAGAAACGTTATTAGCTTCATTAGTCTTATCTCCCCTGGACTCCTCCTACCATTTTATTTTTTTACTTTTTTTTTTTGTTTTATAACCACTTTATTGAAATATGATTCACATCACATACCATAAAATTAACGCTTTAAAGTATACAATCAGTGGTTTTTAGTATATTCACAGAATTGTATAACCATTACCACTATCTAATTCTACAACATTTCCATCACCCCGAAAAGAAACCCCATACCTATTAGCAGTCATTCCCCACCCCTCCTGTGAACCACTGATCTACTTTCTGTCTTGATGGATTTTCTTGTTCTGGACATTTCATATAAATGGAATCATACAATATGTGGCCTTTTGTGACTGGCCTCTTTCACTGGGCATAATGTACTCAGATTTTATCCATGTTGTAACAGTACTACATTCAGATTTTTTGGCCACTCAATTCCTTTCCATATCTTAGTAGTTAATTATTTTTCACCTTTTTAGCAGATCACTCAGTTCTTGGCCCGGTATTTGCATCATTTTCTATACCCATGGAGACAGTCTACTTGCTTTGATTAGAAAGGCATAGCACTTCATTGAGCTCCTTAGCAATCCTCAGCATTACTTTCTGCAACGCTCTGCTGTTGTTTTCTCTCATGGTGGTTGCCTAAAGTTTCAACGGTTGCCCAAATGGCTGTGTACAGCTTTTTGTCATTTTAGAGCATGTAGGAATGTCCATTCATAATTTCAGGCAACTTTTGTTTTCATCAGCTTCATCTTGCTTTCTAAGAGATTCTTCCTAGAATTATTGCCTGTTGTTTCAGAACTTCTCCAAGCATCCTTTCAAACTAGTAGAAAACTGTAAAATCCTTACATAGCAGCTCCGCAGAACTATTTTTTTATTTTTTAGGGTATTAATAGACCAACCCCACCATCAGCTTCAGGGGCAAATATGTCTAACATCCCTAAAGAAGCAGAGTTCTGCAGTCGTACTGGTGATACTGGAAATGATGACTATCTGGACGTTGGCATTGGGCAGGTAACAATATTACTAATTCTCTTTGGTCATTTTATTGTCTGACATTGGTTTGGTAGGAACAGATGTAACTTTTGTTATTAATGAGAGATGCTTTTATTTCTTCCTTCCAGGTGTCTATAAAATACCCCCGGCTCATCTATAAACCAGAAATTTTCTTTGCCTTTGGATCTCCCATTGGAATGTTCCTTACTGTCCGAGGACTGAAAAGAATTGATCCCAACTACAAATTTCCAACATGCAAAGGTTTCTTCAATATTTATCACCCTGTAAGCATTGGACAGCTCTTAACGGTTTTACCTGAATATTAGGGCTTATTAGTAAAAAGCATATGATTTTCTATTGTGCTACTATACTTTTTCCTCTACTATTGTGTAGTAATGAGACAACTTATAATACTATGAATCTGGAAGTGATGGGGCAGAAGAATTGTACATCTTTTTTAAATGAGCTTATAATTATTCTTGCCTGATATATAGTTCCTCAGACTATCTTTCTTCAGCAGAGATGTATGTAGCTATTGTTTTTCCTATGTAGTTTGATCCTGTGGCCTATAGGATTGAACCAATGGTGGTCCCAGACGTGGAATTTGAGCCAATGCTGATCCCACATCATAAAGGCAGGAAGCGGATGCACTTAGGTAAGTCTGAGTACAGAACTTGATAATTCTAGACCTTCTGGTCAGTGCAGACTGACTGGACCTCATTCACTTTGTTTAGCTGTGTTGCATCCTAAACTCGTTGTAAACCATGTAATGTTCTTTATTCATATGTGTTTCAGAACTGAGAGAGGGCTTGACCAGGATGAGTATGGACCTTAAGAACAACTTGTTAGGTTCACTGCGGATGGCCTGGAAGTCTTTCACCAGAGCTCCATCCCCTGCCTTACAAGCTTCAGAAACTGCGGAAGAAACGGAAGCAGAACCTGAATCAAGTTCAGAGAGGCCTAGTGGTCAGTACACATTGACTTCTTACATCAGGCCAGATAAGAGGGACTCCATGGTGTGTAGTTCTTATTCTCCCACAGACTTCTTCCTTTTCGCTTTTTATTGTGTAGGACCAATACTATGAGTCCTAATGGGCCTTCTGCTCTGCTAGCCTTTTGTGTCATCTAATAGCCAAAAATTGTGGAAAAACATTATTCGTGAGGAAAAATGTCAAGAGAAGCTGAGCATCTTGGTAGTGAGGCTTTAAAAATCTCACACTTGGGAACTGTGGGGGTGATGTTAAGAGCCTGCTCTGTGAATCACCTTGCTTTTGCAGGGGAATGTCTATATTCATGGGTCATGTTTATTTTCCTGGCTGGGGACCAGCTAGGATACTCGCCTCCTACTTTCACAGTTAACATTGCATTTTTTGTGTGTGTGTGAGAGGAAGATCAGCCCTGAGCTAACATCCATGCCAATCCTCCTCTTTTTGCTGAGGAAGATTGGTCCTGGGCTAACATCCATGCCGATCTTCCTCCACTTTATGTGGGATGCTGCTACAGTATGGCCTGACAAGCTGTGCGTCCGTGCACGCCCAGGATCCGAACCTGGGCTGCCAGCAGCAGAGCGTGCGTACTTAACCGCTATGCCACGGGACCGGCCCCAATATTGCATTCTTTTGCTTTAGTTTTCAACTACCTAAAGAGTTCTCTCCCTGCTTGCATTTAGTTTATAAACTAAAGGCAAATGAATTAACTGTTAGAGGTATAGGAAAGAAAAAAAAGGGACTGGATGAAATCAGCGTGACATGAGGAGAAAGCTTTTTGTGTGTGTGAGGAAGATCAGCCCTAAGCTAACATCCATTGCCAATCCTCCTCTTTTTCTTTGCTGAGGAAGACTGGCCCTGGGCTAACATCCGTGCCCATCTTCCTCCACTCTATATGGGATGCCGCCACAGCATGGCCTGACAAGTGGTGTGTCGGTGCGCACCCAGGATGCAAACCTGTGAACCCTGGGCCGCAGAAGCAGAGTGCACGCACTTAACCGCTGCGCCACCGGGCTGGCCCCTGAGGAAAAGCTTTAAGGGGATTGAGAGGAGGAAGATGGGAGAGAGCTTTCTGAACAGAGAGGAGCTCATCCTACTGTAAACTTGGAGTCTCAGGGGAAATAAGGACAACCTTGGAGGGCTGGAAGTTTAGATTCTTATTATGGTTCCACCACATCCAGATGTTAACACAGAAGAGACCTCTGTGGCAGCTAAGGAGGAAGTCCCACCCATCAATGTGGGAATGCTGAATGGGGGCCAACGCATTGACTACGTGCTACAGGAGAAGCCCATTGAAAGTTTTAATGAATATTTATTTGCTTTACAAAGCCATCTGTGCTACTGGTAAATGTTTGTTTTTATTACTGTGGTTTTTTTTTGGTCTGATTGTTTCACAGATATTTGATAGTTGTAGAAAGAGGAGGATAGGCTGGTATACATTTGGGATTAGAATGATTTCTCATTTAGACAGTTAGAAAATAGCACAATCATGTCATTTAAAGAAATCCGGTTTAAACACATTGTTTTTTCATTTTGCAGTGGGGTAGAGCATGGGGCTAATGATGTCAGCAACCAGGAGTTCACTTAGCTTCACTCAGTCTTAAAAGTGTATCCTTCGGCCATTGGTGGAACAGGATGGGTACACATGAGTGAACTGGAATAAATACATTACTATTGCAGAAAGTATTTTAAGCAACTCATTTGAAAGTATTCATAGTAGCTAGATCAAAATTTATTATTTTTGTTTTATTTTAATGTTTAAATTTTTAATGTTTAAATGTTTTTTTGTTCCAGATTTATTGAGATATAATTGACATATAACATTGTGTAAATTTAAGATGTACAATATGATGATTTGATACATGTATATATTATGAAATGGTTACCACAATAGGGTTAGTTAATACCTCCATCACCTCACATAAATTACCGTTTTTTGTAGTGAGAACATTTAAGATCTACTCTCTTAGCAACTTTTAAGTACATAATGCAGTATTGTTAACTGTAGTCACCATGCTGTACATTAGATCCTCAGAACTTATTCATCAGAATTATTTTTAAATATAATTAATTATCTGATGGATTGTAGAATGGATTAATGGTGCTTACTGAAATTCATAAAGCAGAATAAAACTTAATCACTAAAGAAATTGAGCTGAAGGAAAATAAAGCTAGGAAAATAAGATGGGTCAGGGATAAGATAAGTGTTCAAAAAATGCATGCTTTAAGATCCTCAGAGGAATTTTTTTTTCTTTCTTTTTTTTTTTTTGTGAGGAAGACCGGCTCTGAGCTAACATCTATTGCCAATCCTCCTCGTTTTTTTTTCCCCCAAAGCCCCGGTAGATAGTTGTATGTCATAGTTGCACATCCTTCTAGTTGCTGTATGTGGGACGTGGCCTCAGCATGGCCAGAGAAGCGGTGCGTCGGTGCGCGCCCAGGATCCGAACCCGAGGCGCCAGTAGTGGAGCGCGAGCACTTAACCACTAAGCCATGGGGCCGGCCCCCTCAGAGGAATTTTTCTGTTGAATCCTGATAAGGGGATTATTATTTGATGTAACCAATACCCTCTCTATCTAACAAATACAATAGAGGCTATGACATAAAATCAAAGTGCAAATCAGTAAAAGCAAGTTATAGGGGGCCAAAATAATGCTTTCTAAGAATGATCTCTGCTGATCTGGCTTAATAGAAATCTGAAAAAGGTACTCTAAAAAAATTTCTGAGTGGGCAATACATTCATACGGTTCAAAATTCAAAGACAGACAAATAATGAAAAGCATGTCTTCCATTTTGTTCCTTGCTAACTAGTTCCTTCCCCATATGTAACTAACATGTGTTTCTTAAAATTTCTTCCAGAGATCTATTTTATGCATGCATAATACAGGTGTGAGGGTGTGCATATGTTATTTTTATCCTTTAACAAATACAGATTGTATCATATTATAGGCATTGTTCTGTACTTTGCTTTTCCTAATAACACGTCTCGGAGTTTTTTGCCTATCGTATATAACGAGTTTCCTCATTCTTTTTTGGCTGCATGGTATTCCACTGTATGAATGTACCATAATTAATTTAACTAGTCCTCTACTGATGGGCCTTTATGTTTCTACCCTTTTGCTCTTTACACACCTTGTTTATGTCACCTATTCATGAGTGTATCTGTAAATACTTAGAATTGGAATTGCTGGCATAAAAGATACGTGCATTTGTAATATTTGATAATTATTGCTAAGTAGAGGTTGTACCTTTTCACACTCCCACGAGTAATGTATGAGAGTGTCTCTTTCCCCACAGCTTTTCCAACATAGTTTTATCAACTTTTTGTGTGTGTGTGTGAGGAAGATCAGCCCTGAGCTAACATCCATGCCAATCCTCCTCTTTTTGCTGAGGAAGACTGGCCCTGAGCTAACATCCATTCCCATCTTCCTCCATTTTATGTGGGACGCCACCACAGTGTGGCTTGCCAAGTGGTGCATCGGTGCGCGCCCAGGATCCGAACCGGCGAACTCCGGGCTGCCGCAGTGGAGCGTGCACACTTACCCGCTTGTGCCACTGGGCCGGCGCCCATACTATAGTTTTAAATTGCATTCTTCCTATGCTCCTTTTTCTCTTCAGATCAAATAAGTAAAAAAAAAAAAAAAGAAAATTGGATTCCTCCTATTATGAGTAAAGTTGAGCATCTTGACATATATTTAAGGGCCATTTCTATTTCCTTTTCTGGGAGTTACCTATACCCTTTATTCTCTTTTATAGTGAAATGTTGGTCTTTTTTAATTGATTAGTCTACAAAATGAGTTGCAAGTACCTTGTCCCATTTGTGTTTGACATTGTGTACGTTTGTTTTTGCTAAGTAGAAAAATTTGATTTTTATGTAGTCAAGTTTGTTGACTTCCTTTTTGGCTTCTGGAATTTGCATCATACTAGATCGTCCTTACTCTCTAAAGAATTCCTTACCACAGTTTGTTCTGGTATTTTATGGTTTCATTTTTACATGTAAATCTTTGATTCACTTCAGATTTATCCTAATAGGGTGTGGATTGATCCAAGTCATTTTCCAGATGGCTCTCTAGTTGTTGCAACACTGTTAATAGATTTGAGATTCTAACCTTATTATATCAAATTCCTATATGTATTTAGGGCTATTTCTGAACTTCCTATTCTTTTCTATTAATACATTTATTTATGTACCAGGATCACACCATTTTAATACCTGGTTTGGCTAATCCCTCCTCGTTGGCATGGGAGGAATTTCTTAACCTGAGGTCTGTGTATGGAATTTGTAGGGGATAGAAAAAGTCTATGAATCCAGTGAAATTCTATTTATAATTTTGGGTATATATGTATATGTGATCTTTTCTGGGGAGAAATCCATAGGTTTCATTAGATTCTCAAATAGATCCATAACTTAGAAAATGTTGAACCATGGATCTAGAGAAATGTTTGAGCCATGTGTATATCTTTAAGGCAATCCTTCATGAATGTTATTTTTTAAAATAAAATTTCTTTATGAACTGGATGTAAGTAATCACTTGTACACACAGAATAATATCTGGAAGATGCATGAGAAATTGACAACATTGGTTGTCTGAAGATGGGAACTAGTGGTTAAGAAACAGGTGGGAGGGAGACTTTATTATTATACCCTTTTATATCTTGAATTTTGAACCATATGATTGTATTATCTTTTTTAAAAAACTGAGTAACATTTAAAAAATAATTAAGGTGACCAACTGGATGGCTCTTCCATATTGTCCCAAGAATGAGCTCTGTCGAAACGGAACAGTTTTTGGTCATTTACTACTAGCTTTTTTATATTACCAGACATAATGCTAGATTTCTTTGTTAGAAGGTTACCTTCCAAACCACTGCCAGTTAGTCACCTCTGAGTCTGATTTTTTTGCAATAGTAAAGAATGAACTTGCAAGGTGGTTGTATAGATTAAATGAGATTATATGTGTAGCATCTAGTACAAATATTATTTCCTTCTTTTTATAACATATTTTTCTCTTTACAGGGAGTCTGAAGATACCGTATTGCTGGTCCTCAAAGAAATCTACCAAACCCAGGGTATCTTCCTTGATCAGCCTTTACAGTAAAAATGAACCATCTATGGCTGCTTAATGTAAGTTTTTAAATGTCTTGTATGCAGCACAGTGCCTATATATTAACATGTTATAAGGAACTATGGAGCCTCAAGCTCCAAACTATAGAAATATACTTTTCTGTTGCCTGTCACCAAGATCTAGGTTATTATTCATTTTTAGAAGGACTCTGGTTAAAATTCTTGGGGAAGAAGTGTAATAGCCCACTTGGAGGAAGGTTAGTGTGTATGTGTGTTTTGCTAGTGATTTGGTCCAATAACACTTGTCATTTTTAGGATCTAAACTCAGAATCTTAATAGTTCCGATCATCTAAGATTTACCGTGGCAACAGTTGTAATTTTAATTACAAACAGCCCATCCTGAGATTTGAATTACTCAGCCTTTTAGATGTATAACTAGAAAGTTTGTATAATGGACTGTGGCGTTCTCCCTTGTTGCTTTCCAGTTGTGACTGCGTGATGACCTCTTTTCCACTCTCTCCCCTAGACGGACATTGAGGGATCCTTCCCCAGAAAATCCACCTGTTTGTTGCTGCAGTTTTCCTCTCCTCAGCTGCGTCATTTCCTGCATGTTGCCTGCCACTTACTCACCATTGGGGTCTTTGGGAGATAATCTTCCTTTTTGGAAGTGAGTGGAAAAGCAAAGGGAAGACCCTATTGCTTTTTACCACTGGCTTCATATAAACACTTGCCATTCTTTCTTCTGAGCTGGGGGTGATTTGCATCTTTAATTCTTTGATTACAGTATATAGGTACCATGCTTTATTGCTTATTACTTGAGATGGTATAAAGTCTGTTTTGAGTTTGATTTGGATTGGGTAGAAATTTTCCTGGGAAATTATTGCTTATCTTCAGAAAATGTTCTAGTTTGGGAACAGACTCTTGAGATTCAGAAGGCGTGTTGGGGTACACCCCTCTCATTGGTGTTCTCTGCATTTGAAGGCTAAGTCTAAGTGGATATGGAAAAGACTATTGGGCAGTCAAATTCTTGTGCATCAGCTTTTCTTTCCTGCTAGTACTGTATGAAGAAAGACTAAAATGTGGCTTGACGAGAGTATTGTTTACTCTCTCTACAGCTGACTGACAGATTTATTGCTAGGAATCACTGATGCTGTTCATTGTTTTTACAGGTGTTTGAGCTGCTATAAGAGTCTAAAGTGGACAATATGTTCATATTAGGTGCACCTTTGTAAAGCCAATATGTTATATATCCTAGACTTGCCCTTTTATATCGTACTTCAAATTGGGAGACTCTAGATGAAGTCTGACTTAGTTATTTGATAATAGCTTCTGTTCTTAAGTTGAAGGTAAAGTTATAAAAGCTGACAAACCTGAAATGACACAGCCTTGAGTGACTGCTTAGGTTATAAATAAAATCTTTTAGTGGTGCATTTATGGTGAAATAGAATTTGTGTAAGTTACCTGCCACATCCACTTGGGTGAAGGTAGTATTGTGTGTCCTCTTTAAAAACATTTTTTTAAACATCATTGCCTTCTTACGTACCCATGATCCAGAATGCTTATTTAAAAGGCTTATGGCACAGGCAATGTTGGTGAGCAGGTAGGTTTGGCCAGGAGGAAGTGTTTCTTATTCTGAAAGAAAAACCTGTGCCTATACGGGCCAAGGAACAGCTATTGCAGAGTCAGCGTCAGAATATGCAAAGTGAGATGTACCTTGAAGAAGACTGGTGATTGTAGACTAATTTTTCCCAAGGCATCTGCTCAGGTATTTTCTTCCCCACTGGTCAGAGTTTGTCATTGTCTTTGCAGTTCTCTTTGTGATACTCCTTTACACTCCTTTCAGATTTCCACAGGCCCTTGTTTATTGAGTGGGATAGGCAGGCAAGCTGTGTTTTGTTTTTTATAAATGTTTTTTGTACATGTATCATGGTATCTAAAGCACTGGCATTTAACATTCACTTAAGGCATCCCTTCTACAGCAGTGGTCTTTATCCCTTCCTGGAGAAGAAAGGAAAGGGAAGGCTAATGACTGTCACTCTAGAGATGGTAGAGGGAAGGTTGGGGTTTAGGTCAGAGCCTGGCCTTTCCTTGTCCATTTACTTTTAGACTAATGCTGACTAAGCCACTAAGAAGTTTCAGATATATGCAATACTTTATTTTCTTTCCTATATAAACTCTGAGTTGAAAGTAAAGGTTACTGAGAATTAAGTAGCATTCAATATGTATTAAAGGGGAAGCTTTTGCCAAGTTGTCTTCAAATTTAAATTTACTCTTCATATTAGCAGAATAGGTACTATTTAAGAATCAACCAAAGGACAAGCAAGAGTGAGTCCCTGTAACCAAAGATGAACAGCATAACCCTGGATAGCTAGGTAAACCACTGTTTGTACTAAAAAATCTTTCTTTCCTGGTGGTGAGGGGCAGGTAACTAAAAGAGCTGTACATCTTGTCTATCCACCTGTGGTATTACCATGGTTGTGTATTAGGGTAATAAGCTTGATTTATATCCTTTATTTAGTTGTATATATTACTTGCACTACTTCACTTGTATCATGTGCAATCTCTTGACTAAACCTATTTTTAAACCCTGGTAGAGTATCATTTTATACATATTCCCACCTGCAGAATTGGTATTGCTTATCTCAGCAAAAGAGATTGTTTGCATGGGAAGATTAATAGCACTGATTAGCTTTCTAATATTTTGCACTTTTTGAAATGTTTGTTTTCTACGTAATTATATTTAAAACTTTAGTAAATACTGAAATAAAACCATATTGACCAGTTGCCTACTTTTACCTGGCTCATCCATCGTAAAGAAAATCAATACAATAAACATTTTCTCTTCCCCTATGTATCACTAAAACAAGTTTAAAAAAATAAAAGTTTTGGGCAAAGAACTAATATTTAAGTTCTTTTCCCTTGACTGGTGTTTTCACTGTCACAGGCAGATATAGTTCAGAATTAAGAGCATCGCAATGATAAGGGAAATACCAAGACTGTCCTTCAGTATTAACAGCAGCCACTACTATAGAGTTGATTCACTTATGTCAGATGGGGAATCCAATTGTTTACTTTAGAAATGTTCCAGCTCTTGAATGGTACTTTAAGTACAAAAAAAGCAAATTCATCATTTTATTTGAATATCACATTTACTGAAGGAAAAAGATACATTGAAAATATGTTATAAAAAGAAATACATAAGACAAGGTCATATTTAAAATATAATCACAATAAAGGGAAAGTTGTAGGTCCTATAGTATCAGTTCTGATGATGTCCCATAATTGTTGTTTATATCCCATTGTGAAGAAGGGATGGAAAAAGATTCATTTGTCCTCCAGATAATGATATCTGTTATTTTTCTCAATTTTTCTTTCCTGCCTTAGCCAGTTGGCAAAGTTGATGTATTTGGGCAGATCTTCAGTCATGAATGGAGGGGAAGAAGCTCATGAGCACAGTGAAGAACAAATGAGGTAGAAATAATCATCACTTGTTAGTACTGAAAGCACACTCCTGACCGTTTTCTTTTTTATTCTCTTTACTTAATAATTCTACAAATCATTTATGCCCACAGAATTCAAAATGGACAGCAATATCTGGCTGGACTCGGATAAGATATGCATGACAGTGGTAAATTAGCCAGAATTGGACATTTTCCTATTTAAGGCTTGATGGAATTGTTACAGAGAAAGTAAACAGAATGAAAATAATTTAGTTGGTTGTGCCCTAGATTTTAAGATTTTGAGCTATGGGAGGGGCTGGCCCCGTGGCGTAGCAGTTAAGTGCGCACGCTCCGCTGCTGGCGCCCCGGGTTTGGATCCTGGGTGCGCACCGATGCACCGCTTGTCAAGCCATGCTGTGGCGGCATCCCATGTAAAGTGGAGGAAGATGGGCACAGATGTTAGCCCAAGGCCGGTCTTCCTCAGCAAAAAAAGACGAGGACTGCCATGGATGTTAGCTCAGGGCTGATCTTCCTCACAAAAAAAAAGATTTTGAGCTATGAGAAATGGAAATTAAGTTTTGATGATTAACTGTAGTTCCTAAGATAAAGTGGGGCTATGTAGAGGCTTCTTTGTGACAAGATCCTTCCAAGAATGGCATTTAAATTAAATGAAATAACACTGTAGATCTTGGGATACCAATCTGATGGATCAGATTCATAAGCTGTTGGAGGACTATTGAAAGATCTTTTTACCAGAATGTGTGGCAAACAGTAGTGAAAAAGAATCTTGACTCCTCATGATGAGCAGGGGCACAACTGCATCATCCTGTGGAGGCAGAATGAAGTGCTTGTGCCCTCGCCTGTACCACTTCAGAGGTACACAGGTCAGAAATTCTTGTCTCGGGCGTGGTCCAGTTAGAAGGGCTGATTCACCTGTTCCCCACTGAGGTAGCTCCAATTTCTAAATATCAAAATGATGAGGATCACCAGGCTTCTTCTGTGCAGTGGGCAGTGCAAGTCTTCCCTGAAATGGTTTATGGCATTCTGCATCAGTCAGAGGAGGGTAATACTGCCTGTAGCAGACGTAGGCAAACGTCAGGCCAATCATGGATCCAGCTAGTACGTCTGAAGAGAGAGGGGATAAGGTCTTCTCTTGATCATAGTAGACTCTCAAATCATGTTAGACACCACACAGTAAGGAAGACTTGGCCCTCCAGGTTACTCTACTTGCTTGGGCTGCAAAAAACCTTGATTCCAGGTTTATGGTTCTTTAGGCTTTCTCAGTTTTATAATATAGTTACAAGATTATCAGGTTGTTCTCTAAACACCAACTCAAAACACATCTTTAGTTAAGTAAATATAATAAGCCTTTCTGCAAGTACACTAGATTGAATATTTTTAATTCAGAAGAATAACAGAGGTTCACTTAATGCTACTAACTTTTTTCACCATCTGAAGAGTTCTAGAGGAAGGAATAAACTCTTCAAGAGTTACCTCTTTGCAAAAATTACTTTATTCCTTAAAACAGGGCTCCTAAGGACCTCTTGGCAATACCATTTGCTTTTTTTTTTGAATTGTGGGTTTTCTATGAAGATGTTTTATAATTTGGATGTTTTACTGTATCATTTATTTAAATTTCTTTGGTTTAATTACAATTTTATGTTTTGTTGTATTTTACTTTTGTTTCTGAACAAAAATTTCATGACAGTGAACTTGATTTTAAGACAGTAAGTAAATTGAGCTTTTAAGTTTGTTGTAAAAAACTCTTATAGAGTTTATTCTGAACTTATGATGCTTAAAAATAATGGAAAAATTAGGATGTTCCTCCTTGGTAATCTCTTTAACAGGTAGGTAACCGTGCTTTCTCATCTTCCATATAGCTCTAAATGCATACTCTCAGTACAGAACCCAGATCATCCCATACTCATTTGTTTATTCATTCAGCAGATACTTAGTGAGTGTGTCCTCTGTGCCAAGTGCTAGGGATAAAATGGCAAGTGAAACATGGATGCTTCCCTGGCATGAATGCCTTACTTACCTTGCCAGTGATGCTTGTAATCACAGGTGCGGGACAGTGCGATCACAGCTGCAAAAAGTAGAGGTGACAGAAAGGCACAGAACCTCCAAGACTTCCCACGGCCTTGTGGTGTGAAGCAGTGTAACTTCCCTGCCAGGTAGAAGGAAGCAAAGGCCAGACCAGCAAATGCAACTAGAAGAGGGAAAAACCTATAAGTTTGTGTCTTTTAAAGGAAGCTGCCTCACTCATCTGCAAATAGGAGGCCAGGAGGCGTGAACATGTTTTATCCCTTTTTTTGCATTCTTCTGGTATAGCTCACTGATTATGAGGGAGAAGGAAACAAAAGGAAAAATGAAGGACTTTATTTTGTGTCCCAAAGTTTACAATATTGACCCTGAGAATAGTTTTTGGAATACTAGCTGTATGACTTTGGGCTGGTTACTTAACTTCTCAATGCCTTAGTTTCCTCATGTATAAATGGGAATCAAAAATAATAGTATCTACCTCATTGGGCTATTAGGTATCAAATGAGGTAAGAATCTAAAATGTTTTCCAAAGTATCTGACACATAGTAACTCTTCAATAAAAGTTAATATTTTTATGACTAGTACAAGATTGCAGAATCTAGGCAAATAATACGACAATAATGTTCCAATCTCATGAAGGTAAACTACTTCCTCTATCCTCGAATATTTACCCTAATATTCGAGGCTCAGGCTTGTGAAATCCCAGGGCTATTAAAGAAGGGGCTTCTCCCATTTCTAGATACAAGAACAAGAGTAGTGAGATGTTCCCACCCTCACAAACTTCCTAAGATAAATTCAGTGATCCAAAAAAAAAGCATAGAAGTAGAGTCCACATGGTATTCATACAGGAAGAATGTCCACTAGGGAAGCTCTTACGGCCCTCATTCACCACGTCCTTATCTCCTGTGCACATCAAGTCCGGATGAGCCTGTCCATCGGGGAAGCAGCGGTAGAAGAAGTCTGGGCGTGGCCTGGAAGAAATAAGCATGGTCTGAACACAGATCACTTACAACTCTAGAAGTGATTTTTTTGGTTGTATCAGACATCAGTAATCCTTTAAACTGTTGGTCAGTTAGTGTCCCAGGCAAAATAATGAAACTGGGTTAGGATAGTCACCACTAAGAGAAAAGCCTTATTTCCAGGGTCCACATTAAATTAGGGGAAAAAACAAACAAAACCATTCCAGCACATGATTACATTTTGGGGCAAAGAGCAAGTCACGCTGCAGCTTCAGGGGTGCTCTAAAGGACACCAACTCTGTGGTGGCTGTCACTGGGAAATGCTGTTCAGGGAGAAGAGAGCCAAGTGTCACCCGCAGGACCAAGGTATAGGGAAGGGAGGAAGTGTTAAATGAGAGAAGAACATACTGAGAATAAAGGAGAAAAGGAGAAGGAGAAGGATGTGTGAGGGAGTACCATTAACCATCTCTCCTGAGGAAGTGAGGGCTGAGGCAGACACCGGGGTGGCTAACTCTTGTCACTTACCTCCCCACTATCAGTTTTATTGTGTTAGTAAAGACACCGTTTAGAGCCAGGGCAAGGCTGGCAGCTGGAAAGCAAAGAAACTTACTGTTAGTGGAATCTGCGTAGGAGGAGTGGCATGGTCACTGTCTCATTAAGAGAGCAGCCACCGTCTTTCTGAGAGAGAGGGATGGTGAGGCCCCAGGCAGAGCTGAGTGTAAAAATAATTGCCTGCAGTGACCACTCTGTTGTAGTACAGGGAGAATTCTGTACTAGGCTGAAGACATTTTGAGGTACAAATAATCCAGTGCATTTAGGCACACCTGTGAGATTAATCAAGTTCTTACAGTGCTATTTTTCTGTTTCACAGGGTTAACAAGTGGGGTACAGGGGAGATACAATTACTTTAGGAACACAGAACTCAGTGGCCTCCACACACTGAGGCCACGACTCCAGTGGCTGAACCCCACAACTCCTGCCTTCTCATTCCAGCACTAAAGATAAGACGACAAGAGCCAGAAAGGGGTTAGCTCTTACCCAGGCAGGCTTGTTTGCTGTCTGTCGTGTCTGCCTTCTTGAGACATTTGGCCAGGAGGATCAGAGACAGTGGAGAGAGAAATGCAATGACCTGAACCAGAATATGTCAGAGGTTAAAAAACAAAACCAAAGCACAGATACAACTCCGCACAACTAGTTGTTAAAGTAGCTCCTATAGGGAAGAGGGATGGAAGTGACAGAACTCACATAGCAGACCTAACTGTTCCCCTGGCAATAGAAGGAGGGTCTCAGCGGCTGTGGGCTAACTGGGCCCTAGGCAGCTCCATCGGTAAATAGCACTGTCACCCCTAGCTGGAATGACCCGGCCATCCTAAGGAGCAGAGCTCACAGAACGCCTGGAGCCAAAACAGGCTGGCTCTCTAAATCTGGATCTTAAACATCAGGAAGCAGAATCGAGCACATCAACACGAGGAGCAATACAAAGATAATTTTGGAGCCGGAATGACCACCTTCCCTTCCTAGCATTAAGCTCAGTGAGCCGCATTGAGGGTCAGGAGGAAGGGCCGGTTCTCCACGCACAAACATGGGCTTGGTGGGGAAATACTCTGCTTCCACATAGGGATTCCGGTAAAGCCACATCTCCTCCGGCTGGATGAGCCTCTGGAAGGGAGGGAGAAGTTCTGTTATCCTAAAGGGGAAACAAGAAAGAACAGAGCACGTTGGTTTGCTTCCTCGGACGCTGGGTGCTCCTCCAGGAGAGCCCCAGGCCGGCCGAGGCGGTGGGGCCCTGCCCGCCTCGTTGTGCGTCGGCAGCCGCCCGCGTGCGAGAGAGGAGGCCCGGGCCCTGGGTCCGCTCCGCGAGTCGCTTACAGGAAGGCCGCGAACAGCGCGATCCGCACGCCCAGTTCGGCCCCCAAGGCCGCCGCCGCCTTCCCCATCAGCCCGGCCCGGGGACACGCGACGCACTGACGTGGCAGCCGCTGCGGCGGGACGCGGGGACGCGAGGGCCGCCCCCCAGAGGGCCGTCCCGGGAGGCCGGATCTCGGCTGCTCTCAGCGCGGGCTGGCGGGCACCGGGCGAACTGCACGCAGGCAAGGCGTTCAGCCACCTCGTCGCCGCCGCCGGCTCAGCAGTCCAGGAAGCAGCAGAGGCAGCTCTGCGTTCCTCTGCGAGCCCCTCCTAGCAAAAGGAATGAAAGCAAGCAATGCTGTTCTCCTGTACGTTCAGCAATGAGCAAGCTTCCCGGGTCCAGCCCAGCAATAGGTCACCTTAGGGTCTGATAAATCAGTGGAATGAAAATGATGAATCTCTCTCCTGCATGGCCTTGCCATCCAGCTCCCATATTCTCATACCACACCAAATCAAGGAGCTATGTCCTCCAAAGACCTTTGCTCTATGAAAACAAAACACACACCCATTTTCGGGTCCAAGTTTATCAGCAGCATAGCAGCATTTTGAAGGAAGATCTACTTACTTAGCTCTCATACAGGACTTTGCTGTGCTGCAGGCCTCAGTGGCTGAGGGAAGACATACTGGGTCATTCAGCCTGCGTGCCAGGTCCCCTCCCTCCCATGATGGCCTCTTGCCCAGTGAGTTGTAGCAAGAAATTACAGGCAATGAACAAATCCACATATTTAATTTGGAACATACAGGACAATTTATTGAAGTCATTCTCAAGCAGAATCTGTAATCAGTGGAATGTCATTAAAAACTTTTCCAAATTAATCCTCACAGAAGCAAAAAACACATTTGAATTCCAAAGTATTTGTAAAATAAAAAAAGGCAACATCTCAGTAAATGTAATGTACAAAAATTATATGTTCCTACCAGCACACACAGTAGTAAGAAGCTTAAATATTACAGGCAATCCTAGATACACTAACTAGTCAACAATAAGCTGTCTATATACAGGTTAACCAAGCTTTACACGTTTCACTATGCAATAAAACATAGGCCAATCAACAAAATCCCCAAAATATCATATATCTTGAAGTCTATGTGGCAACATCAAGTCATTATGGAGTAATGCCCTAGTGGAACACCCCCAGGGAAAATTAACACTAATCCCTTAGTGTCAGGAGCTTCTAGACAAGTCACGGAAACTCAAAGGAGATTGACTTTAGTGAATATTGATGCTTTGTTATTAACGACTCAAGTCTCAAGTGATTTAGGCAAAATAACATTTCACAGGATCTACAAAGTTTATTACAGATAAACAAAGTACAGAAATAACCAATCTACAAAGGTCATTATCATAGATAAAGATCACAAGGAAATGAAAACAGAATCTGTAGGTATCTGTGTTTGTTGTGCAATATCACAAGCGGATACAAATGAATTCTCATATCAATTCCAATTATGCACACACCCTTGTATATAAAAAGAATCTTATTATTAGCTAGTTGTAATCATCATTTTGCATCTTGGTTATTGGTGGCAATATGATTTTCTTTTTTAACATTGGGTATGTGATAGCACAAATGAGATAAAGAGCAATATTAATGACAACAAAGTAAATTTTATCCAGTCCACTTCTAAACTGACAAGACGACCTTCTAAATACCTTATCTAGGTAACCTGATGGATCCTGAGAGCCATCTGCACATATCAGAAGTCTGTAACAGGCAGGGAAGGGAGTACTGGAACCTGAGGGTGCTTGCTTGCCAATCAGATGCCGTAATGTCACATAAGAAAACTAAGGACTGAATAAATGACTTTGGCGACATTCATCTTTTCCTTTTTTCTTACGCATTAATGACTTTTTGAGGCTACCCAAGGACAAGTGATTCTCTTCCTCCTCGCCCTTCACACATATGTGCCACAAGCACCTGAACTTGTCACTTAAGCAATGGACTGACAAAAAAAGAACGGAAATGGTTTTTGAAACACAGGTTACACCCAGCATTTTAGGAGTGTAACATAAGTGCAAATTTTTATTTTTTCCAACACAGGCATATATTGAAAGAAGTGCTTGGGGATAGGGCTGACAAAATGACAAAATAAAGAACATACATAGGAAATATTTGTACAAATGCTGCTGGTATTTCATGCAGGAGTCTCTTCCTCAAATTTGTACATGAAATCTGAGCTATCAACTGTGAACACGCTCCCATTTGCAGAATTCTGCCTTTAATCCAAGTCACAGAGGATAAGAGACTAGGCTATTTATTTTCAAAACAGTATATAAAACAATGCTTTTCTAGTTCATAAATTTAAAAATAACTGTAAAATAAGGAGAATCTGAAGAGTTTCAAGTACTTAAAAAACCTGAATTCAGTGAGGCAGAGATCTCAATGTTAAAGTGACTACTTCGTACCTGTGGTAAACATCATTCCCCTTCCTTCCCCTACTATAACCCTATTCTCCCTGTACCCAGCCCCAGATAAAAGTTGGTAGATTTCAGTATATACACATTTCCAAGTTTTCAATATTTGTTAATATATGGCAAAGCTGTCTAATTATATCTATTCCCTAGCCTATCTGAAAATGGGAGTTTGGTTTACTTTGTTTACAGATAACCAGAGACCAATTCTAGGTGGCTGTAGGCCAGAGGAAATTGTTCCAAATGATCACCTCATGTCTGCAGCAACTTGGACAACTTGGGGGTGGCTAGATGCATCCGATTTGTAAAAAGTAATTCCAGTCTAATCTGCACCACCCAGCAATAAAGCAGCCTCCCACTGTCGTCACACCTCATGTAGAAGTACATCAAATGTAAGCTTCTCAAGTCGTTTTCTTATCCTGTTGGGACATGGCATGTGACAGCACCTTGACTTTAAGATGAATGGTAAAGGAAGAGCTTTGTATTTAAAAATGAAATGAAAGACAAGCAACAAATCCTGGGTAGTCCAGAGATTACATTCTGTGTAGCCGGCTTATCTATGTTTCTAAACTGCAGGTCTGGGTTTGACCCTGATTGGAACACATTCCATGCAGCAACCTACTCAAAAAGGAAACTCTGCTTCATGAACCAGGAAAAGCAAGCTGTCCAAGAGCTCGCCCTGTCTGAGAGCCCTTCACATGGCCACCCCCGAGCTTCACAACCTTCCTTACAGGCATGTTTCCAAATAGCATGCGGAAAGGCAGAAGGGAGCTGGGAGCAGCCTTCCTCACCCCCACCCTTATTTTTTTTAAGTTTTCAGACATGTTCCTGACTTGAACACACAAATCTCCAAGTTTCAATGATTCTAAAAGTCAGTCTATTCTATAGCTTAGGCCAGATCATTTTTGAGAATTTAGAGTGGGAACTTGTTAAAACAAAATGAAAATAAAACCCAGCTCACTCCTAACTCTAGCCCTGATTAGATATTAAAGAAGCGAATCACTTCCTCCAGCTGCTTCAGCTCTCTGGGGATGAAGGGGCATCCGCCCCTGCCCCAGCCAGCCACAGGCAGCTCTCCTGATGCCGCACACGGCCCCGGTCCAGCCCCTCCACTGCAGAGTCTGGAAGGTTTCCCAGGCTCTCTTCTTTAGTTGTTATCCATCCAATTTCTGAAGCTTTCGGCTGATTATTAAAAATCTTACATTCACCTCTTCCTCCAAAGAATTAACATGAGGTTAAAAAAAAAAATACCACCATTATCTCATGCTGCTTTAAGTTAATTCAATTTTGGACAAGAATAAAAACCATTTATGCTCTGACCACATATAGATTTAAAAGTTAACGAATACCAACTTCAGACTATGAGTGAGCACTATGTTTTTGGAATATTTCACTGGTGAAGCAAAGCAAGCACAGTGCATGTATACCATGCACACATAAAGTCACTCTTTCTGCTTCCATAACCTACAACTTTAAAATATATAAAACAGGTCAGAAGTGACACTGTGGAGGTGTGAGGAGAGCTCCTTGGCACTGGCATGAATAAAACCACTTTTTAGACCACTGAAGTACACTCATGGACAAAGACTCCAGAGCTGTGGTTAGCTATTTTGTTTTCTACCCTGATTTCTGAAATGGCAGGGCAGTCCTATTAGTCACCACCCCACTCCACACCAAAAAAAGATAAAAAAATCTCGGCAGAGCTCTGTTATAGATATACAAACAAAATGTGACACAATGAAGAAGCTGCATCAAAATACTTAAACTTAAGGTATTTGTAGTATATATGATATACCCTGGCTTACCATAGAAAAGTCATCAGATATTAAATAGCACTAAGTCCAAAACAAAGCAAGGAGATAAGATTTCATGTGGGATACTGTTTCAACAAGAGTTGCCTTTCAAATATTAAAGGAAATCCTTCATGTTAGTAAGTTTAAAAAAGCAAACATTTATCATACATATATAAAATAAAGTTTTACTATGATAAAACCTAGATTTTCTTAAATTATTTTTTAAAAGGACATCAAACTATGTAATTGCTCAAGAGCAAAGTTTAGTGTTTTGGTGAGCTGTAATTCATGTTACTTGTAGCAATTGTATTTGGTAACATGTATAGCATTTTCTATTTTGCTCTTTCTTTTGGGACCATATCTAATCAACAGAATTCTTGGAGGCCCAATAAATTACCTCAGAATTAACTGCTGGAATCAGGCAAGTGGCAGTTTAGGAGCTTAAGTAAAGGAATTGTAGTGTTGTTTCTTTTTTGTTTTTTTTTTTTACAAGAGAAAATCCAGTATAATTGCACATTTACATACCAAAAAAAAAAAAAAAAAGAGGCACAAAACAGCTTTTTTTCCAGAGGAGAGCTCTAAATTGATAAGAAAAAGGAAGACACATAACACAACTGAAAGAATGTGGTAGAGCATCTATCCTCCCTACCTTCATAAGGTTACTAGGTACTTCTTGAGGGAAAATAAATGCTACCAGATACCAGCAATTTAAGCAGTCAGAATTCACACAGCAAGTGAACGTTCATTCAAGCTAAGCCTAGATTTCTGCTAGTACAGTGTTACCACAGTGTCAGACGTTACTAATCACTTCATACTGGGAGTACTGGGATGTACATATTCCTAAGCAGTAGAAGCAAGTGGAGTTTTGTGGGCAGACATCCTGGCGCACGTGCATCTGTGAGAGCCAAGTGTCACAGCCCACCGTTTTTGCTAACACTGCTTTCTTGGGAGCTTCCCCTAAGTGCTTCCTAAGATGAACTGTGTTTTTGTGGTTCTTATATACCCTGTAGAAGTGCTTCCCCTTCCTCAATGGGGGCAATTTTAAGTACTGGATAATACTAAATAGAAATTGTTTACACATAGCTTGGGGATGCCTTTCCCTCTCTCACCCCCCAAATTAGAATCTAAACTAAAAAGATCTATTCAAATACAATTCAGATTCATTTGTGTAGTTTTCACTGAGTGGTCAGCTGACAAAGGGAATGTTTGATTAGGAGAGGGAAGCAGAGACAGGAAATAAAATGCCCATAATTCTCTCCAAGTCAGACCAAGGTCTACATTAAATTGGACATAAAATGGTGCTTATATAATGCAACTTTTGGTCTGTGCCTTTCATCTCCCTTTAGCTGCCTTTAGCAGTGTGTCAAGATAACAGGAATGACCATTCTAACTATGCATTCACATCCATATAAATGCACTTGATCAAAAATACCCATGACCAATGGAAAACGCTTCAGACTCAGTGAGTGCATCCATTTGTTTTTCTCTCCAAAACAAAAAAAACAAAAATCACATTATATACCTTTCCTATAAAGGTAAAGTTACATGTCACAAAGCCCACCTAGTTAAAGACCACAGAGGTAAAATCCACTGAGACATTTTGTTTTCAAGAGGCCAGATTCAATACTCCCACAGAGCCTTTCCCTAAGACTATGAAAGACATTTTGAGGGGAAAGAGAAGTTTGCCTACCTACTGCTCAGTTAGGAGGTATAAAAAGATCATACCCTTTTCTAGAGGGCTTTCTCCAATTCCTACTTAAAACACGTACACATACACTGGTTAGACTATCTGAACTACACTTCTCAAAATTTTAAAAAATGAAAATAAATAAAGGAATGATGGCTACTTTTGCTTTTTACACCCAAGGAACACATCCTAGACTTTAAATTTATCTCATTAACAAAATTTTCTTTTCTCTTTGTTCTTATTTTAAAAGCAAAGACATCTCTTTTTCCAGCTGCAAAGGCATTGAAGCATAATAAAAGGCAAGAAAAGACCAAGGGGATGTAACCCTCTATAAAAGAATCCCCAAACCAGCAAAACAAAACAGAAAAACCAGATACCACCAACTGCTTCTGCCTGCACGAACTGGTTTTCACTTTAATAAGGCAGTACTGATGGCAAAGGCTGGACGCACTGCAGCAGTCTCTTCTTTTACTAATGCGTTTCTATGTACTTTTTTCTTTTCAAAAAAAGGAAATCACCACCCATTTAGTCTTTTACTTCTTCTCCGTGGTCTTGTGATTCCAATTTACATTTGATCTTGCTCCAGTATTCTGACGACACAGGAGATACGGAGTTGTGTTCAGAGCAGCAGAGACGGCCTTCCAGTGCAGAGGGAGCCAGCGCCCCCTTTTCGTGATCTTTACAAAATGAACGTGGACAGAACTCGCAGAAGGAAACAGCAGTACTGCTGCACTCATTGCACTGATGCCACGGGCACTCCCACTTTCCTAATGCAGGGTGGGAAGAGGGAAAAGAGCCCAAGTTAGCGCCTGTCTTGATTACCCATGAAAAACCCAAGTTCCCACCTTCTTCTCTGATTGGAGACTCAATTCAATTGAATACGACGCCACATTTCAGCCAAACATAGGTCTGGGTGTAGTATTAAGTATGGCTGTGAGCTACTGCCCAAAACTCAGCACCACAGGAGCCAACTACTCGCCGATGGTAATAATAAATAAGAAACCAACCCTTGCTGGCCCACAGGTATCTCAAATTTGCAGAGAGACAGATTTTTCACTAGCATGATTTTTGTTTGCTATTGTTGTGTGTTCTATTCAACATTTCCTAGTCCATGGCTCCACTAAGGAGAGTGGAATATATTCTAAGTTACACACAGTTAGCAAAGATGCAAGTCAGAGAAAGCGTCTTGAAGTTCTAGCTTACCATACGGTGGCTGAGTCAGGTTAAGGCATAGGAGGTGGTATGCTTTGGGACAGTCTTTTTTGTCACACTTGACCAGCTCTCCACCATCTCCACACTGAAAACAGTAATCTTCGTGCATCTGCTTTGGTTCTGTTTTGATTTTTCGTCTCTTCTGCTTTAACTTAGCATTTTTTGCCTTTTCTTCAGTTGTTGACGCACATGCCGACTGGCAGGAAAAAAGGATCAGTTTTAGTGATCACAGTGTATAAAGCTTTACATAGAAAAGAAAATCCTACAACCTCACGTTCATTTAAATTCATCTGTTCAGTTACCCAAAAACACCAGTTGGACTTATCCCATAACAGTACTATAATAAAAATAAGGCTTCATTTTCATTGATTTTTGAATGAGGTGCCTTTTTTTAAGTTGCAAGAACATTGACATATAATTCACATATCATAAAACTCCCCATTTTAAAGTGTATAATTCAGTAGTTTTTAATATATTGTGAATTTTTAAAGTATTTGAAAAGGATTTTGCTAACTTCCAATTCAATCAGAAATACAAATATATTTTCAGAACCTAACAGATCTAAGATGTGCTTCCCTGGAAAGTCAGAGAGTCTAAACTTTGGGTAAATACAACTGACAACCCGCACACTAAGCCGGGTGGCCATTTGCTAGCGTTTTCCTGAGATGGTCATAAAGAAACGTGGGCGGCAGCCCTGCTCCTCGTTTCCTGCTGGCCCGGGCACCTCCCTGCACAACTGACCTTCGGCCGCACTCCTAGAAAACCACTGCAGTTCTCTGCCCCACAGTGGCACTCCGTTCTGCCATTGCCCAGACAATCCAGGTTATAATTAAATGTTAACTCCATCCCTAAAACATAAGAGAAATAATTATTCATACTCAAGTTATGGAGAAGAGAAATGCTGTCATAGACACACTCTCATAATGAAAAAAGAGACATAATTCTGACATGAAGACTTTTCCCTCTCCCATGTCCCACACTGAAGACAGTGATGGAAAAAGGAAAAAAAAAAAAAAAAACCCAAAAACTAGAGGAAAACATCCCTATCCACCAATGATTAGAGCAAAAATATTCTACAAAAGTCATCATATCCTTTTCATCAAAATGGTCAAAAACTCTGTAACAGAGACTACAAATATAAAGTCTTTGCTCAAGAAAAATGGGATCTAGTTTAGCTCTCTTTTCTAAAGCTAATTTACAAATTAAGTTTCTAAATGAACAATATGACCATGGAATTGTGACGACCATACTACTTCCAGTAATTAATGCCTTATATTATGATCAGAAAGAGTTCAAAATGTGGGTTTACTTATATAAACTAAAGATCCAGGGATTCAAAGTAGGAGGCCCAAGCTTTCTTTTTAGCTGGGCTAGAACAATCTACAATGATTTCTAGAAACACGGTTTAAATCTCTTTTAGCTATATAGTATTTCTCTTCTCACCCATTTTTCTACAAACTTAACCAAGGAGAAACTAAGTTTTCCTGTTAAGATGCTGGATGGGTAAGGAAAAATGAAAGCAATAACTCTAGCTTCAGGAGTTTTTTATGTCTAATTTAAAACAGACTGATCTTTCAAACTTAAAAAACAACCTCCCCACACACAAACCAAGAAGCCAGTTGATGTTAACAAAGGCTAATTACTTTTAATACTTTAAAAAAAGAAAACAAAAGTTTCAACATCTGGTTACATTATACAGAGCAGTAATTGGGAGAATTAATTCAGTAGGTTCATGGACACACAGAATTCTGTAATATCCTCTCTTACATAAAGGCTCTTGCTAAGCTCCTTTTTGCAGGATACAGATTTTTACTTCTTATTGGCAGATAACAATTCTAAATATAACTCTATCTTATTTGAATAAATACTTGAGCATCAAACCTTGAAGAATGTTCTGCCTTCAGGGCATGCTCCCTAGGGAGGGGACATGGGGAGCATTTACTTTTTTACCTGCAGGAATATCACAAAGAGCAAAAAGGCCAACTCGAACATCCCCGTTCACTGTCCACTTCTGCGTTTCACAGTTTGGATTACAACTGTGGTTCATAAAGCGAGAATAATTTCCTTTCGGGCCAGCATCAATTATACGGTCCTTCAGAAAGAAAAGAAATGAAAGGTACCTTGGACATGAAACTAAGTATCAGCCTATCTTAGAAACATCCAACTCAGTCAAGAGCCACAAGGCAGCAGCATTTTGCTACCAGCTGATGTCTGACAACTGACCACTCCGAAGTGCGGGGCTCTCTGTGCAGTTTACTAAGTTCCTACTTTATTTGATGAACTTCAAGTCAAAGCAATCCACGATAAAGTGGAACTTAGTTTCTTTTTAAGTTTCTAGAAACAAACAGACCATAGAATAATGCTACTTAGAAGATTAGCTGGCCATAGGTTTAGGAAAGGTATTTTCTGAGTAGGAACTCTAAGTTCAGATGGCTACTTGTAACGAGAACTATGGTGTTTGGCTGTCAGCCCTCCTTTCCCACTCTGAGTGAGAAGCTACACTAGTAGAGGGGTAGATGGATGAGAGGTGAGGCCGTAAAGAGGGAAGAAGGAAAAATGAGAGACTTCTCCTCTGAATGAAGACTCGGAGATTTGATGACAGAAGGGCTATAGTTTGGGATGTACTCTCCAGTAGTTATCTATTTGTTCTCTTTTTACTTACACTAAAGTTCAAAATAAAAAGCTCAACATTTTGGCCCCCCGAATTTAAACTGTCATAATTTTTGTGTGTGTGTGTGTGTGTGAGGAAGATCAGTCCTGAGCTAACATCCATCGCCAATCCTCCTCTTTTTGCTGAGGAAGACTGGCCCTGGGCTAACATCCGTGCCCATCTTCCTCTACTTTATATGGGACGCCGCCACAGCATGGCTTGACAAGCGGTGCATTGATGCGCACCAGGGATCTGAATTCGCGAACCCCGGGCCGCCGCAGCAGAGCACGCGCACTTAACTGCTACGCCACCAGGCCGACCTCAAGCTCTGATAAATTGGATAAGCTCTAGAGGATGGAGCTTCCCTAGTGTTGTCAATGGCTGGAGGGGTCACTGGCAGTGGGAACATCATAAATAAATGGCATTTTATGTTTATAAAATACATGTTCATGAAAGTTGTAAAACTTTCAAACAATGACATCAGTTAAAATAATCCTTTTAAATGATTGCTAGTTCTTACTTTTAATGGTATTCTGACTCTCAGTTTTAGAGATAGCCTGGTACACGGGAAATATGGGTACTAGTCTTGGCTCTTCATTAAAATGTAACAAGATATTCAGCAAATCACTTATCATGGCTGGACCTCAGTTTCTTGTCCTCTGTCAATCAGAGGACAATTGAAGAAACTAAATGAGATAATGGATGTCATGTGCATCAAATAGGACTTACTGTGACATGTATTAAACTAGCAGTTGTACTGTCATTTTTCTTATGACAACATTCCTTTTTCCTAACTCATAAAGACAAGTTTAAATATACACAACAATTTAGAGTTAGAATTTTTGCTAAATCAGAACTTTAATGGTGGTTTATAACTTAGAATGACAGACCTGATTCTCTCCTTCAGTGATAAAGAAACTGAGGGCCAGGTCTTTCAGTGACTAAGAAGAGCTTGGACTAAAATCCAGCCACGTTAACCCTATTCCTGCTTATCTTTTCACTCACTGTGCTGCCTCACATGACACGTGTGAGGCTTCAATAGTCATTCATTTGTACTCTAGTATAATTAGCACATTATAGTACATAGCATATTGGCTACTGCAAATCATTATGATTTGCCTGAAAAAATCAAATTAGAGGGAACTGAGTTCAACTTAAGACCATGAAATAAAAACAAAAAATCCTTTTTTCTTACAAAAAAAAGCAATTTTACCTTGGTAACAGTTAACATATAAAAATTAGTTACACTGTTCTCGTGGGCTCGCTTGATTCGCAACCTGCATTCTTCTTCATCAATTAATTCGCCAACATATTCATTTACAAATTCGCCCTGCAGAGAAGCACGCAATATACAAATGTAAAATCAGTGTATTATATTTGAAAGCATTCCTTAACACCACATGTATGATCCAAGAGAATTAACCAAAAAGAATCTTGGAAATATAACTTCAACCCTCTAAACAAATAGTTGTTATGCATGGGCATTCAGACAGCACTATTTTTCTTGTGTTGGTGCCTCAAAGGTGGTAACTGCATGTCTTGTCTTGCTGACAATATTATTTCTCTAGTGCAAGGGACACTATTATGGGATATCACTGGGATCTGGGGATAGGCTAACTCAAGCCTTGGAAGCTGTATTATAATAGACTTTTACTAGTTTGTTGTAGCTTTGGGGGTAAGACCTGGAAAAGATGTGATTCTGAAACAAATGAGCCCTTTTTCTTTTAACTTTTTATTTTGAAGTAATTATAGATATTCACAGGAAGTTGTAAAAATAGTGCAGAGAGGATCCGTGTACCCTTCATTCAGTTTTCCCCAATGGTAACCTCTTACATAACTAGAGCACAGTATTAAAACCAGAAAATTGACATTGGTACAATCTACAAAACTTATCCAGATATCACCAATTTTACATGCGCTCGTCTGTGAGTGTAGTTCTATGGAATTTCATCAGGTGGAATTTCATCAGGTGTAGAACTGTGTAACCACCACCACAATCAAGATACAGAACGGTTCCATCACCACAGAGACCCCTTGTGCTACTCCTTTATAATCACACCCATCCTCCGGAACTGACAGTAAATACCAGTAATCTAAAGAGAAGAACTTTATTTTCTGATTTTGGTAAATCATTAAGAACATAAGCCAATGTTCTTAAAAATATTTAATCTTTCTCTATTGATAAAAATGAAAGATTGTTACTTCTGTAATAAGAGGAAAGAAGTTAATGGGTCCAGTTGGAAGGAACCGACTTAACTTCCCGTCCACCCGTCTCCCCTGGGCAGTGTGCGGCTAGCGAGAGCGGTGAGGAGCCAATCTGCTCCACGGAGCTACACACTTGTTTCACCTGGGGGGCCGCCACAAAAGTTGATCTCTGGCTTTCTTTCTCTCCCATTTTTATTGATTGTACAAGCTATGACAAAGAATTAGTTTAGAAAAAGAAACATTTCATCTATAACTACAACATCATAACAGAGCAGTTTATTTTCTCCACTTTTCCCTTCTGGTCCTTTCTCACGAAGGACATGGGACGGATCTGCACGTATGTGTACAACGTACGGTCAGCCTTAAATGGCTTTTCCTACATCCAGGTCGGGCTTCGACATCAGCTGATGAACGGCGTTGGGCGCTATCATATGGTATCACTGCCCCCACAGGTAGAAGATTTCATTGCCGTCTTGGCTGCATTGCCACCTAGTGTTACTCTAATATTTTATGGCAAGTTTTTTAATGGAAACTTAGCAGAATTTCAACCAAATCAGCTCCACTTCACCTTTCCCACATACTCAGATTCAAGGTTAAGATTTCATTTGAAGAAATGGCTCTGTGGCTTTAAAAGCTTGAGGACCACTTATGGTTTATATTTACTATTCTATGAAAATGAGTGGATATAGAAAAATTAAAGTGCCGATACCAAACATGAGGAAGTGCAAGTCTCATAAACTTGATACCATTTTAAATAAATATTTCTAGCTGTTTTGTAAAAGACATATTTCAGATGTCCTAAAATGACAAATCTTTAGCCTTGGAGTTGTTTACTGGACTTAAAACCATTAATTGTGAATTCAACTGTGAACAAAAATGACAAAATAAAGAACTCAAAAAAAGCTAGAAATCTGTCCTTAAAGACTGTGGCAAAAAGGCTGTAATTCAGTATTTAATATATATTCTTTAATTTCTAGGAAAGAAACCACTTCATAACAGGAAGTCCCTTGTTTAACTCTTGGCACCTGTTTTCAGGAATTTGTTATGTGTGAAAAGAAGGGGACTGACTGTGTACATTCAATTTTACATTTGGCTTCTGTCTTCTAAATATATCGAAAATCTTTTTCATGTTGCCACAAAGTCTTTTAGTTATGCTTTTCAATGACTGTATATTGCTAGCTATTTTGTAAAAGACCAATTGTCTTACATTAGCAATTCCTCAAGTGCTAAAGGGCAGAATAATCCTCATTGATTCTTGATTATATCATTAATTTAATAAATTATAATACATTTTAGAATAAATGTAACTGCTTTTTTTGTGTGTGTGAGGAAGATCGGCCCTGAGCTAACATCTGCCAATCCTCTTTTTTTGCTGAGGAAGACTGGCCCTGGGCTAACATCCATGCCCACCTTCCTCTACTTTATATGGGACGCTGCCACAGCATGGCTTGCCAAGCGGTGCGTTGGTGCGCGCCGGGGATCTGAACCTGCGAACCCTGGGCCGCTGCAGCGGACTGCACGCACTTAACCGCTTGTGCCACCGGGCTAGCCCCAAATGCAACTGCTTTTAAGAGGTGTTAACACGAAATTAAACTGGATAGATTTCAAGATGGCCCCCAAAACTCCCCTGAAATCATAGGCAAAAGTTTGTACATGTGATATGCATGGCATTAAAGTAATATAAAAAATTTTGCATTATATGATACTTGAAATGCAGATGGCCTTTGACCAAGGAACCCAATTCACATATCCAATGCATTAGCAAATCCTGTTGCTCTACCTTCAAAATGTCAGAAATCCAACCACTTCTTTCCTGCTCAGCTACAACCCCAGTAGTCCACGCCACCATCATCTCTCTCCTGGACTACAACAGTCTCCTTTTTATCACTCTTTCCCCGTTACCATAAATTCTCCATACTACAGCCAAAGTTATTCTTTTGACACCTAAGTATGGTGGACAGACACTTAAGGTCCCTGTCTCCTGGTGTTCATGCTGTTGTATGATCCTCTCCCCTTGAGTGGGCAGGACCTGTGACTTGCTTTTTTTTTTTTTTTTTTTAAAGATTTTATTTTTTCCCCCCAAAGCCCCAGTAGATAGTTGTATGTCATAGCTGCACATCCTTCCAGTTGCTGTATGTGGGACTCAGCCTCAGGATGGACGGAGAAGTGGTGCCTCGATGCACACCCGGGATCCGAACCCAGGCCACCAGCATCGCAGCACGCGCACTTAACCACCAAGCCACAGGGCCGGCCCTGACTTGCTTCTAACCAAAAGAACATGGCAGAGGTGATAGGACGTATGTATGGCATGAGTGTGTCACATTAAGACTTTAGTATCCACCTTGCTGGAGTATCTCTGTCCCTCGTTGGCTGTAAGGAAGCAAACAGCCATGTTTGGGAACCCCATTTGGCAAGGAACTGCAGGCAGCATCTAGAAGCTAAAAGCAGCAAAATGACAACAAACCAGAACAAAAACCACCTGAAGCTCTCAGACCTACAGCTGCAAAGTACAGAGTTCTACCAAAAGCCAGGCAAGCAGGTCCTTCCCTAGTCGAGGCACAAGAAGGAGAACCCAGCCCTGGTCAACACCTTCACTGCAGCCTTGTGAGACCTTGAGCAGAGGACCCAGCTAAGCACCACCCAGACTCCTAACCCGCAGAAACTGGGAGATAATCAAATGTGTGCTATGTTTTAAGTTGCCAAGCTTGTGGTAATATTGTTATGCAGCAATACAAAATGAATACATCATATCAGATCAAGTCACTCCTTACTAAAATCCTCCATAAGTTTCCCATCCTGTGGCCTGCAAGGCCCCATGTGACCTAGCCCCCGGCTACCCCTGTCTCTCCTCTCTCCCACCTACCACTCCTCTCCAGGTGCACTCGCTTTCTTGCTGTTCTGCGAGCAGGCTAAGGCCTGTATCCTTGGCTTTGTCTTCAGTCTGAAAAGCTCTTCTCCCATCTGCATCTGCATGGCCTTCCTCTGACATACTCAGCTCAGGGTCACCTCCTCAGGCCCTCCTTAACCAATCAGTTGAAAACAGCACTCCCCGTCACCAGCTATCCCCTTTGACAGCTTTATTTTTCTTTGCAGCATTTAGTGGCACTCAACGTCATACATCTGTTTACGATCCATCTCTAGCAGACCCACAAAGGTGTCTTCTTCACTACTGTTTTCCAACCACCTAGAATAGGAGCTGGCAGATAGAAGAAGCTGAACAAATATGTGCTGAATGAGTTTCACCTTGAAAAATCTAACGTATAGAAACAGGTGCACGAAGACAGGTGATCAAGAATGTCCATTAAAGAATTAAAAGTATATATAGATAAATTTATTGGAAAATAGGTTAGATAAATTTTGATACATTTTACTATGGAATACAATGAGACTGTTAAAAAGAATGAGGTCAAACCTGTATGTACTGCCATAAAAATATATTTACCATATACTAAGTGGGAAAAAATATATATGATCATATTCATGTTTAAAAAACTCTACAAATATAGAATATATGAATATGTATTTGTAATGTGTTTATGTTTACAATTGCATAGAAACAGTTCTAAAAGGCTATAGACCAACCTATTAACAGTGGTCGTCTCTGGTGAGGAGACCAAGATTGAGGGGATGAAGGAGGCATTTCATGCTTTATCATCTTTTTGTATTGTTTGGTTTTCTTTACTACATTATATGATATTTTTTAATTAAAGAGGTGATTTTTTTAAAAAGGTAGAAAAAGTCAAGAGTAATGTTAATTCCCACTGGGTCCATCTCACAGTGAATACATCTCCAGGTTCCAAATGTTGGCATTAGGCAAGCAGGGGGAGGGGGCAGGTGTTGGGGCAGGGTGGGGACTTGTTTTAAAATGCAGATTATTTAGGCCTGTCCCAGATATTTCAGTAAGACACTGTTTACTGAACCCCAGGAGATTCTCAGGATCTCTAAAGTCTGAGAGTCACTGTTTGAATAGTAGAAATTACTGGTTATTTTCATTTTTCTTTGAGTTGTTGCATTTAAAAAATGTTCTACAATAGGCATGCATTTCTTGTGTTAAACAAAGAGATTGCTTTGAAAAATTGCCTCAAAGTATAAGAATGAAGATAATTTATAAATGCTAAAGAACTCAACTTTTTCCAGTTGCTTTTGTATATATATAATCTAATTTGAGACTAGCAATGACCCTTAACTACGTAGGGCAGAGATTATTATGTCCATTTTATTTTATTTTTTACTGAGGAAGATTCACCCTGAGCTAACATCCGTTGCCAATCTTCCTTTTTTTTTTTTTTTTTTTTGCTTAAGGAAGATTAGCCCTGAGCTAACATCTGTGCCAGTCTTCCTCTATTTTGTATGTGGGACACCTCCACAGCATGGCTGGTGAGTGGAGTAGGTCTGCGTCCAGGATCTGAAACCCAGGCTGCCGAAGTGGAGGATGTGGAACCTTAACTATTTGGCCATGGGGTCAGCCCCCTATTGTGTCCATTTTAGAGATAAGGAAACTGAGGCTCTGGGAGGTTAGGTGACTTGGCCATGGTTTCATGGCTAACGAATTATGATGTTGGAGCAAAGCCCCGGGTTTGCTAGTTTCTATCCCACTACATTCTTAACTTCACTATTTTGCCTTTACTTAGTCTTTTAAATCTATTTTGGTTAAAAAGTAAAAAATATTTCAAATAGAAAATAACCAATGTCCCTCTCTTTTTTATGACTAATCACAGGACACCAAAAGTTTATGTGCATTGTGTTACTTCTTCTTCCTCCTGCTTTTTCTTTGCTCAAGAAGTGCTAAACTCTCAGCTTGGGAAGTTTCAAAATTTCTCCATAAATCCCTATCTATTTTATCCCTCCTAAAGCATCTCTAGGAGGCATAGGTCCTGGTCTGTTCCCTCTCCACCACTGCCCCATCCCATGCTACCTTCTTAATGCTCCTTTTGGTCCTGAGGCCCCAGCCCCTTCGCTCTGTTTGGATGATTTCTGCATCCGGGTAGAGCCTCTTTGTAAAGCACTGGTTCTGGCAGCGGTCTCCAGCTGGGCACACCTGAGGGTGACACTCGTACTGCAACATTCTGTTCAGGCACTCTGAGTCCAAGCCACAAGGGTTTTCATCCCCGGGCTTGCAGTTACAGCGGGGAATCTCTGACAGGTCTGCAACCTGGATCTGTACCTTTCCTATTACTTTGTTAGCCTAGAAAACAAAGTCACAAGTGAGAGGGAGGCATGTGAAGAGGAACATCAGAAACATCCATGCTGTTCTTGGCTCTGCTACTGCCTTGCAGTGTGACTCTGAGAGAGCCTCTCTATCTTCATTTTAACTTCCCCATAAGTAAGCTATGAATAACCACTGCCTCTCCTTAGTTGACAAAAATATCAAAATCTGATGCGAATTCTCACTTATTTATCCTGTGTATTTCTTCTTCTACCAGTCGATGGAAATTCCATAACTGAAAACACCTGTGGGCTCTCTGGAAGAAAGGGGCTAAATCGCTGTATTCTCATCTGGTTGCAGGACAACCTGGTAGGGCAGGAACAGGATGTCACAGCAAACATGCTGCTCTGAGGTATGAGCCGGCTTATCAAAGACCTCATCTCACAGCACGGCAGCCAGGCCGCCAATGGATGCTTCCAAAGAAAGTGCTTGGTTTGGTTTACAGAAGACTGGGTGATAATAAACAAAAGTTTTCACAAGTCAAAAAGGGCCTTCTAACTTCAGTCATGCGTCGTTTAACGACGGGGATACGTTCCTGAGAAATGTGTCATTAGGTGATTTTTGTCGTTGTGCAAACATCGCAGAGTATATTTACACAAACCTAGATGCTGTAGCCTACTACACACCTAGGCTATGCGGTGCTAATCTTATGGGACCACCATCGTATACGCAGTTCGTTGCTGACCGAAACGTTGTTACGTGGCATACGACTGTACTAAGAGAGTAATGCATTTTATCTTGCTGTCAAATACAGTGTTTTCATAGGTAAAGACTCACTTTGATGTGTTTGTAAGGAGGGGGTTTTCTTGAGCTTTTTTCAATCTCTAGTGCTTCTTTACTTTCTCTTTGTGCTTTCAATTCCTGGAAACGTTTTGCAGCTTCTTCCAGTGCTGCCAATAAGACCAAACAAAGTACATAAGACCAAAAAACAAACAAAAACCATTAGGAAAGTAGTTTTACACTGCCTTCCCAATGCACTGCATCTGAGCTGAGGTTTTCTTTTTAAAATTATATTCTGGAAATAACCATTTACCACCATGATAGGGTAACAGTGAAATAGGATATAAGTCATTTATGGCTGAACACTATGCTCTGTGCAAGCTGCTGCCTCAGACAGGAGGTCCTACTTCAATGAGCAGAGGCTTCCAAATGAAGCAAAGAGTAGCTTTTTACCTTGGACTAGATTTAAATTCATTTTACTCTTACCCAGAAAGCCAATATTCCTCGCAACTTGTTGCAAAAACAGTTGTAAGGCTCTTCATGGGAAGCTTTTACTACTCTTCCGTAGCAAAGGAGCTTCACTTGATTAAAAAGACTGTTTCCAGATAATGTCTATGTTTGTGGAAAGATCACTGAAGAAACACCTTTCATATACACAGCACAGTCTACTATACTGAAGTCTATTTTTTTAATTGACTGGATTCTGATGTGGTTCTAACGTGACTGTAAACTTATGGATGCTGGATCCTAACGCCTGGTGAAAATTCTCTAATACCAGAAACATGTCATATGCAAGTTAGGAGACATTGAGAAATCAACACTGGAATCTTAGTTTTGAGCTACTGTACATATCATCCAACTTACCTTTTTTGAAGGTCTTGTTAATACTAGTCTGTCCCTCAGCAAAGCTTTTGTCTCCTTCAACATAAGGGAACACTCTGCCCTGGTGTACCCAATAGTAGTCATGAGAACCAAAGAAGAACACAGGGAAGTCCCCCAAGTCATGCTTAAGGCCTTGGATGTTCAGTGGCACAGACCTGGGATTGCAGATCTCTGCTGGCCACCATCTGAAAACAAAAGCAATTTTAGACCAAGAGGATGAAAGAGCACACTATTCTTTACATGGCTGGTAGGAGGAAAAAAAGGTTTTGTACTTTGCAATTTTTATTCAGATTCTAAGGACATAAAACACCTTATCTTTAATCCTATCCAAACCATACATCATTGAAAAACACTGACTAATGAGTTAACTAATGAAACAGTGAACACAGACTAAACAAACTAGGCCCTAAACACCCAATCTAATTTCTTTCTTTAAAAAATTAATATTTGATATTTATAGAAGATTATATATCATGAGAATATAAGTTATAAAGCATAATAATAAAATAACAATGAACTCACTACCCAACTTACGAATTCAAATTTACCAATACTATTCCAAACCCAATTTCAATCCTAGAAAAGTCATGTTTTTCTCTCAAGTTGACATTCTTAAGACCAAAATTGTTCTTCAAGGTATAAAAGTTTATTTCTAGTAGTCAAGGGAATCATTTAAGAATAAACTGATGCTATAGTAAAGAATGACCACTCCCATTCAAATTAGCATTTTCTGACTCTCTAATCAACTAGGGGAAATACTTCTTGGTCAAGTGTACTAGGTTTATATCAGTGTGTATTTCAGAATCTAATTCATCTTAGATTGTAATGGAAATGTAATAGGAAATGTGGGATATGGGACAGAATGAAAACATAACTGTTTCATGCAGTGATGACTGAATATCACTAATGAAGCCATCTGTGAGGCACACTGGACAGTTTCTAGCAATTGGGTAAGTCAGGAGTTGAAGGGGAAGCTTTTATAGTATATAAAATCATCAATATGAACACTAAATACACAAAGACAAATTTTTTCAGTCTCTTATTTTACATATGCCTAATAAAACCATTTATTTAAGGAACTATTATTTAGAAGATAAATGATGGCATGGTCACACTCCCAGCTTGATAGTGCAGAACTTGAATACACTTCATCTAAAAGGTACCCTGCTGTCCATCTAAGAATTAATTGAAACAAAACAAAACAACACTATTTTGTGTAATCAGTATTTGGTTTCCCCTCAAAGTAGGCTAGGAAATAGTTATTTATTTCTAAACCATTTTTAGGTATTTAAGTATGTACACGATAACGACATTCACTGGGTCAGGTAGGAAGAGGCATGCTTTCTGCCAGGGGCTGTTCCAGATCTTCATATTTCCCCCAGGAAACTTCACACTGGAGTCAAGAGTTATTGAAAAGTAACCACTTTATGTGGCCAAGCTGGGCCTGACTGGAAAAAAATATATTATTAATTCAAGGCTGGAAGTCTTTGCAAAACATACAAGACTCATCTGACCTGCACATAAAATCTCACTGGGCTATGAACTGGAGCACTGCTTGGGGATTCTTTAAAATGTAATGTGATTAAAATTTAAGTATTAAAATTAAGTATTAAAATTAAATTAAGTCAAAGATATTTTCATATTCATAACATTTTTAAAAAAGGAAATATGTAATGTACAGCATGGTGACTACAGGTAATAATACTGAGTTGTATATTTGAAAGTTAAGAGAATAGACCTTAAAAGTTCTCATCATAAGAAAAAAAATTTTTTAACTATGTGTGGTGATGGATGTTAACTAGACTTACTGCTGTGATCATATACAAATATTGAATCACTATGTTGTACACCTGAAACTAATATAATGTTAACTCAATTATATCTCAAAAAAAAGCCAAAAATAAAAAATGAAAAAAAGGAAATATTATGAAATTTACTTGAAGATCTAAAGGCTTCTTACACTGTTTTAGATATTTCTTATCCAGGTATGTCTTATCTTTAAATTGTCAAACCCGAACCTCTCCCCACTCCAGAAAGATATATATTTTTAATTATAAAAGCAGTGTGTGTTACTTTTAAAAATTAAAACAATGCAGAAATATATAACATAAAAACTGAAAATGCCTCCCCTTGTAATCTCATGCTTCAGACTATTAACATTAGAAGTATTTCTTTCCGAGTATTAAAAACATATCTAGGCCTACAATTTTAAAAAATTGTATAAACCCATGGAAAGACAATATATATATACTGTTTAACATGGTTTCTAAATTCAACTATATGTCGTGGATATCTTCTCCTGTTACTATACAGACCGACATTATCCTTTTATTGCCTTCAAGGTATTCTACAATATGGATACACTACAATTTATCTGACAAATACCTTACTGACTGAGCATTTGGGTTACTTCAAATTTTTGCAATTAGAAATAATACTGCAATGAAAACCCCTATAAATATATTTTTGCCTACTTGTCCAATTTTTTTTTCTTAGATAAATTCCTTGAAGGGAAAGTGCTGAGTCAAAGAGTATACAAAGTTACAATTTTAATACGTGATGCCAGATTGCCTTACAGGGAGCACTCGTTTCCCCAAAATTATTACTCTTTTAAATCTTTGCCAGTCTGTTAAATGGAAAAAAAAAGACTCCTTGCTTTTAACATACATTTATTTTTAGTGAGGCTGAGCGTTTTCTACATTTATTTTCTATTTGCTATTCTTTTGCGAACTGGCTCTTTCTCTTCTTTGACCCCCTTTCTAGGTAAGGTATTCGTCTTTTCTTATTAAAAGTAGAAGAGCAAATACTTTCCCCTGGTTTGACATTTGCCTTCTAAAACTTTATGATATCTTTTGCCATACAGTATGAAACTGTTTATGTATTCAAATTGTCAAATTTTTTTTTTTTTAGGACTTGGAGGTTTCCTGTCATATGTTAAAAAAGAATTATAGAGGGGGTGGCTTCACCACCTCAATGCCCCTTATTCTCAGCTAAAAATACAAATTTTTAAGTTAAATAGGTAAGCAAGCAGTATATTTAAAACACAGAGAAAACAACATAGCTCTTGCTAAAAAAAATTACAATATGTTTGAAATTCTATAGAAATATATTTTACTTAGGATTCTAATTGAGAAGCAGAACTCTATTGTGCTCTCTTGAATAGTATCTATTTTCTTAGTAAAATGATAAACATATGCCTCAAAATATGGAACACAGAGTTTTAAAAATATATCACTAATTCCTGTTCAGTGAAGGCTTGTTATAAACAGGTCTCCTAAAAGGAGAAAGTTTTATTACAACAATGGCAATCATACACACTTCTTACTTCCTTCCCTTAGGAAATAATGAAATAATAATGAAATAATAATAATGAAATAATCTCTCTCATTAAATTCTAAAAAGCCCTCTCTTTGGACAAAGTCTAGAGCTTCTAGCTATAACTAAAATGGACCAGATCGCGGGGCAAACAGAGCTATTTTGGCCTGGATATAAACTCCTGATTTTATTAGAAATCAGAAATCAATATAAATCTAATTGGGATACAGAGAAAACATCTTCCTCACTATCCACATAAGAACTTTTATTCCAAAATCTAGTAGTATATAGTTCATTAGTATAAAATAACTTTCAGAACTTAAAAACAAAAGTCAACCAACCAATTAAAAAAAAAAGAAACCCAACAACAACTAACCTTCCCAATCCTCTAAAAACCCAGACTCAGAATATGTTTCTTTTCTCTTTCTTTCTCTAAGGAAGTGCTCTGTGCTGTTCTACCTATCTCCCAGCCACTTTGTGTACAGATTATGAACCTATGTCAGAACAATGATTGAACACTTCCTCTTTGTCCTTAGAAAAACTTGCCTGTAATTTCCCAATTTGACCCAAACAATCTGCTTGTAATGCAGTTTCTTGCCAGCTTTACAGTCATTACAATTCCAGCAGCCTTCCGGCATTTCTATGCTCAGGCATTCGGGGTGGAAGGAAGCTGGGCACGATTCACAGCAGAGCAATCTTCCACCTTGAAACAAATAAACAGTCTTAATAACTGAGAAAAGAGGGAAGAGAAAAAGAAAGAAAAAGGAGAAAGTTATCTTTTAAGTGCATTAAATTTGATTCAAATTGGGGGAAAATAACAAAGGGCTTGAGTCACATCTATAGTGATGGATTAAAATAGAAGGCAAATGAACAGACAGAGCTCCTTCAGTCCCTTGTCAGGGCTTCAGTGGCCAGAGACTCAAAAGCTTTCGATTAGTATGAAAAACATCACTGACTCTTTACCCCTCTAAAATGTGGGCTATCAAGGGATCCGTTTAGCAGGCAGTTAAACTTCCTAACATATGACAAAAGAGATGCATGAAATCTTTAGACTGAGTAGAGTGGAGAGCAGATTTTCAAAGAAATATGTAGCAGTTTACTTTCTTTTCTCCTTGAGAGCTAAGAAAGCAAAGAGTGGTCATCTTTGTATTTTAATCCAGTGCCACAGGTAACTAAATCCCTTTATAATAAGATTAGCAAGAATGAAAACAGCCAATAGGTTGATCAGTACTTTTTTGTTCCAATAAAAGAATACAAAAAAGCAAAAGGATCACACATTCTCGAATTGGTGATTACATTATCATTACCTTTTCAGTGAAGATAAAGTCAAACAGGCTATACAGCAGTGGTTTGCAACTTTTTCATCACCAAGGATCCCCTTTCCTTCTTCATGGAGCCATATGTTTTCAAATATTTTATCAACCAAAAAACCCCCCAAAACAAAAAACAAAAACAAAACCCCTGCATTTTAAAAGTAAAAATTTCTCCTGTTTTTATTAACCAAAGGAATATATAACTGCTAATCAGAGCTTCTGATCCCAATAACAAAACTAGTATTATCACATTAAATTGTTAAAACCATAGCCAAATACAAAGAAACTCATGCAGCCTTATTTTGTACAAATGTGTAATTCTGTTAGATTTTCTGAAATATTAAACATAGTTCAAAAATTTTGTTACATAAGTCTTTTCTGACTTCATATTGAGAACCACTGCTTTATAGCATAAAACTAAGTAAATATCAGTGGAGAATGAAGTATCATACTCAAGGAGAGCCATCCAAGTTCCCTAGCAAAATCCTCTCCTTTTAAATACACAAAATGATCTCTGGATTAAGACCAAAACATGGGCAGCAAACAAAACAACATTTTTAAATGCAAAGAAATAAAAGATTTGGGAGGAGATTAGGTATTTCTAATAGGTATTTCAACAAGTGACAGAGAAGGATGTTAACCACTGAAGATGAAATATAATAAAGACATTTATTGCAAAAAAAATTCATCTTTCCATTGGAAAATCAGGTCTATAACCCATGACTATACTGAGATTTAAAGTCTCATAAGCAAAAGGTTTTCTATACAACTTTATCAGATCACATGCTCCAACCTTTTGAGGGTTTGCTATCAATTTTCCAGAAAATTTTGTCTTTCTGTAGACTTTCAAACTTCTAACTGATTGACATAAAAACAAAAAGAAAATCCATGTACAATCAATGATGAATGAAATTACTATATTTCCTCTGCTTAAAAGCTTTTGCTTCAATCATTGGGATTTTCTCCTTTGTCTGCAGATCTCAGTATGGATTAATTGTTCCACTTCCACAACCTAGAGGTTCGCTGCCTGAGTGCTCTTAGCCTAGGTAGGGAATTCTTCCGTAAGTTTAAAGTAAAACGAGATAATTCATTTTTCCATCGGAAGGAATGACCAATAAGGAGAGCAGTCTTTGTGAACAGCTTTAGAGGACATGTGATTATTAGAGCTGATGTGGAAAAGTCAGGCTGGCCATTCTTAACATTATGGACTAGTCTTTAATTTTAAGTCTTATTTCAGAGGAAATACAGACCCAGAATCATCAGTGAAAATCATCATGATTTTTTGACAAAAAATACACAAGAGAAATAGAAAAATAAAAATATGAACAATCCACCTTGGTGCTATGCAAGAAAACTGCTTTAGGATGCAAGAGAAGAAAGATATGGTTCAAGCTAAGCAAACAGAGGGCTCAAAATAATTTCAGTTCATGTCAAGGTCAATACTGAGGACTGAAAACAAAGTAAGCAATAATTGAATTAATCTAATTTTATAAAGGCGCCAGCAGGAAAATAAGGCATTTTGGTAGTCTGACTTTATTGCATTATGGCGTTAGTCCTATGCCCATCTTTGTTTTGGAGGTAGATGGTATCAACAGTAAGATGACATACTGTGACTTCAATGGAACACAAACAGACAAAAAAGCCAATACCCTCTCTAACCTACTTCTCCATAGGTTCTGATCAACTTGCTTAGTTATACTTTCTTTTAGTCATTGGTTGCCACTTTAGATGTCTGACAAAGAGCAAAGACACATTAAGCAGGCAACATAAAGAATGAAAAAAAAAGCCCATTTCAAATATACCTAGTATATTAGGTAGGAATTAATTTTTTTTTAAAGACTCTGAACCTGGCCCCCGATCATCATGGGAATGTAGACAGGAAAGGCCTTCACCTTCCAGGTAATTTATTTTACCCTCTGAGAAAATAACTCCCCAAATAATACCTTATTCTTAATCCACTTTTTTCTTTATTACAAGTAGGCTATGTAAAGCTAAACACAAGATTTTCCTCCAGAGATTAAATTAACTGGGAGAATATAAATATACAGTCAGCTTTTGGTTCTCTGTGGGTAAATTACCCATAAGCAATTCTTCAGTTCATCTGGGCTGCCTTTCAATATCCAGTATTTGGGGTATCCTCCCCAGCTGCCCACCAGTGTCTCCTAAGAGAAGGGCAACTAGTTGTCACAACATCTTAACAAAAATATTTCAGAAACAAAATGACAGAATGTATCATAAAATTAAATTAAGTAGCAGTATCTTGGTTTCCCTCTATTTAACAACCTATCTTGTTATTTAGTTGAAAGTTAGTAACAAATTACATTATGACTATTCTATTCTAACATGAATGGTAGTTCTACATCAGACAAAAGAAAAAGAACCCTTAGATAGTCTTCTATACTAAGAAAAATCCTAGTCTTTCCATTTTAATAACCCATAGATATATGGAATGTCTGAAAATTTATTCAAGGAGAAGAGTAAGTAAAAATTTGTAATAATGGAATTATTTTAAGCCCTTTTTAATAATTTTGCAGCCATATGAAGATACAGTCACAACCACCAAGGTAGAATTTACCAAAAGCAACAGATGGTGCTTGACAGGCATATATTTCCCCCCTTCATTTAAAGAGAAAAAAATAGGAAATGCAAAAATAAAAGCAAGAGATAAACTATTTTGATTATTACCTTTCTCACATTTCTTTTTGGAAGCTGACGAAGAAGGAATCATAGGTAATTTCATCAACTCTGCACGATTTGATTCATTCAGTAGGTAGTGGGACTTATAGGCATATGAACTGAACATGGGGTCTGAATGGTCCTGAACTATCAGCCCTATACGAAACAAACAGAAAGAGATGAGCTGCAATGAAACTACCCATGATTCCATGAGGAAAAAAATAAACCCACACCTATTATGTAGCTGTGCTTAAAGTTGGGGGAGAAAAGAGAATAAGAAGAAAAAGAAAGATCTGACAGAAAAGACTTTCTATAGTTATTAAAGGGAGTTTCAGCTACTCAATGCCTCATCCCTACACAGAAACCTATATACCTAGAAGAAAACTCCAGATTAATTTGAAGACATAAACTGCATTTGATATCATACTGAAAACCCCCTGTGGAAAACAAAGCTACATTCCTTAATATTCAGAAGTACTATGATGCCAATCCAAAGAACAAAATGACATATCACTTAATTGCTAGAAATCAGAATTATGTACATAATGTGGTAGAGACCCTGATCCACCTTCAAAGTATCAAGTAGCTCTTAAAGGCAGAACTGAGTCTCTCCTCTTCTCTATCCATATCTTGAGACATACTCAAAGAAATTCTAGCTTTCTCTGCCAGATAATGAAGCTTTTCTCTATAAATATGATAACATGATTTTAAAGGAGCCATAATTTGTTGAACTTGACTGAGGTAATGCAACCCATTTAAATTTTTTCCCTGCCGTGATATAAAGTGATTACCAATTTAAGGGTTTATAAAAATAGTCCTTTTTTTTTTTTTCTGTGAGGGAGATCAGCCCTGAGCTAACATCTATTGCCAATCCTCCTCCTTTTTTTCCCCAAAGCCCCCCAGTAGATAGTTGTACGTCATAGTTGCACATCCTTCTAGTTGCTGTATGTGGGACACCGCCTCAGCATGGCCGGAGAAGCGGTGCGTCTGTGCGCGCCCGGGATCTGAACCCGGGCCACCAGTAGCGGAGCGCGCGCACTTAACCGCGAAGCCACCGGGCCGGCCCCAAAAAACAGTCCTTTTGATCTACCAATACAGCCCTTGTATTTAGAGGAAAACAGACGACCTGCTCTAATCTCCTGGTGACACCACTTCTCCTCTCCCTCCCATCCCCTTCCCCTAGTTAAGTTCATAATATAGCTGCAGGCCACTCCTAAACAGAGGGAACTGTGAGACCAGGGAAAACATCTCTATTTGGTTACTGGCCAGTTTATAATGATCTAGGACTTTCCAACACAAATCATGACAGCAGTTTCATAGAGATCATTTTTAGAAGAGGGAAGAGTTCTGCTTTTAAAGGGGTTACCATTTACTTTTTTCTGTGGATGTTATCTTCATTTGGTGCTACCCTACACTGAGACAGATTCAAGAAATATCTCTGACCCAGATGACAGAATGAACTTGAAATTGCTAACTGGTAATAACATAAGAATCTCTGAATAAAAGTTATATAATGTCGGTGAATTTCATACATTTAACAAAGAAAAGTGGTGTAGTTTAAAAAAAAAGGGCTTTGAAATAGGAAAGATCAGGTACAAATGCTGGTCCCTCCATTTAACAACTTGTGTGACCTTCAGGTAAATTATTTAATCTGAGCCTCAGTGTTCTTATCCATATAAAATGGGGAAATAACTTCTCAGGGCAATGGTGGCAATTCATTCAGATGGTGTCTAGTAGAGTTTGATTTACGGATGCAAAAGTAATTCCTATTATTAAAATGAAACGAAAACCCTAATCTAATTTCTCCATTTTCAGTTACCATTACAAAGAAAGGCAAAGAAGGTTAAGTAACTTTTACTACCCCTCCACCCCTCCCCCCCAGATGAGAGGAAATACTAAAGAATATATACTACTCTGAAATACGACATTTCCTGTGGCAGCATGGAGGCCAGGGGAGGAGTAATGCGTTTCTAAACCTTGAAAGAGTTCTAAAAATATTACTAGATATTTCAGTCCTTAAGAATTAGCTCAATGATTTTCAACAATCAATAACCAAGAACTAAGAGAAAAATCCTCTATGGGGAGGAAAAAACTCTGTACGAGGCAAGGAACAAAAATACAAGCTAGGTTTTCTAATTCCAAAACAGAAATGATTAAAGTACCCCTTTTTATGTGTGGATTTATTTATTTTTTTTAATAATTTTATTTTTCCCCCAAAGCCCCAGTAGGTAGTTGTATGTCATAGTTGCACATCCTTCCAGTTGCTGTATGTGGGACGCAGCTCAGCATGGCCGGAGAAGCGGTACGTTGGTGCGCGCCCGGGATCCGAACCCGGGCTGCCAGCAGCGGAGCACGCGCGCTTAACCGCTAAGCCACAGGGCTGGCACTATGTGTGGATTTATTATAGTTAGGTCTTTTTAAAAAAGGAGACCTCTATAAATACTGATAAAAGAACATACATTATTTACTTCTGAAAAACTTTTGATTTAAGCCTTCCCAAATCCCAACATATAATCTATTTAGAATAAGTTTCTGTTTACTGCACAAAGTTTCACAGTTAAAATATTTGGGAACTAAATAATCTTGCTTAAATAGGCATTTAAATATAGCAAATCTTTCAGAATAACTGCCAAGTTGATAAGATGCAAATACAGATCCTTTTGTTAAAACACAGGTTTTCCTGTCACTTCTATTATCTTAAGCTTTTTTTTATTTTTTGTGAGAAAGATCAGCCCTGAGCTAACATCTGATGCCAATCCTCCTCTTTTTTGCCCAGGAAGATTGGCCCTGGGCTAACATCCGTGCCCATCTTCCTCTACTTTATATGGGACGCCACAGCATGGCTTGACAAGTGATGCATCGGTGCGCGCCCAGGATCTGAACCTGTGAACCCTGGGCCGCGAAAGTGGAGTGCATGCACTTAACTGCTACGCCACTGGGCCGGCCCTATCTTAGGTTTTTTAATCAAGGCATATAAATTAAACTTAAAATGGCTCGAGTTTCTATAAAACCAGGTTCCTTGACAATGGGCCATTTTCTACCTATCTTAAATGGAAAATATCTGTTTTAAAGGTCTCCCAATTATTGAATGAAACAGAGCAAAAGAAAATATTGGTTACTAGACTGATGGTACTTGATTCACAATGTACTCCAAAGTAAGCCAGCATAATACTTGGAATTTAAAATGTTGGCTTAGTTCCACACACACACACACACACATACCCCAGTAAAAGTAAATGCCTAGAATGATAGAATAAAACACACAGTGATAAAGACTTTGTTATCTCTGACACTCATCTGTTTAAAAGTCTCTAAAGCTAGCCATCCAACTGATAATTCAACATGTCCATCCTATCATTACTTTCTTAGGGATGGGGAGATGGAAAAGGCACTAGTGGTGACTCTGTACTTCTTTTGACTATTTGAATCCTTGCTGTCACCTGTTACAATGTGGCATCAAACAGTTCAGACCTACTCCACGTCCCAGCCAGGTTCAGAGTAGGATACAGTTGTAACTGCTCTGGTGAAGAAAGACACAATGCTTCCCTCTAATGGCAGACACCTCCACTTGCTTACACAACTCTGGCAAACTGAAGGCAGTATATACCATGGACTCAGCTGACTGCTACAAAAAGGACTAACATTTATTTAATCTTTTACTGCCTACCTACTCTGGTTGTTTTTTAAAAAATGAGAGATAAAAAAGCAAAACAAGGGGCTGGCCTGGTGGCGTAGTGGTTAAGTTTGCGCACTCCGCTTCAGCGGCCCCGGGTTTGCGGGTTCAGATCCCGGGTGTGGGCCTACGCACCACTCATCAGACCATGCTGTGGCGGCGTCCCACATACAAAATAGAGGAAGATGGGCATGGACGTTAGCTTAGGGCCAATCTTCCTGAGCGAAAAGAGGAAGATTGGCAATGGATGTTAGTTCACAGCCAATCTCCCTCACCAAAAAAAAAAAAGCAAAACAACTCAAAATCTATTATACTGCCTAAATTCTATAAAAAAAAAATACTTTATAGTACTTTCACCAAATTAAAAGAACTGTCTCCTAAAGCAAAAAGCAAAACAAAACCAAAAACCTCATCTTCAGTATAGTCTAAATATAATCTAACAGGCCTGATATGCCTGAGTCCTTTCAAATATTTCACACTCAGGGAATTTTAGGAAACGTAGCACTTACATTAAAAAAAAAAAAATGCATTTGGGGATAATAGTTGGTTTTTAAAATACCTACTAAATACTAAAAATTGTTTTTATTATAATACAGCTGAGATACTCTATAAAGCTGGATACTCTCTATCATATTCAACTAAAGAAGTTCTATTTTATATTTATCATGAACTCAAGTTCACTGACCCCCTCAGGGACACAATATTGTTTTCAGTTGTTCAGTCTCTTGGCACACTTAAATATCAACAGCTGGCAAGTAAGAAAGCCTGCATTGCTGGCTCCTAACTACCGCCACCACATATGTTGCCTTGGCTGTATCCCATCAGGCCTTCCTCAATGCCAGACCAAAACAGGATAAACTACAACATAAACAATTAAAAAATAAATGTGCTAGTCTTGCCTTCCAAGTAAAATCTCAATCAGTCGAAAGCTCAGGATTAAAGAATATGTCATGGGAAGAGTCTGCTTCGAATAGAAGAATTGTTTGTAGAAGGGAATAGATTAATCTTCTGATGCTCCAAATAGAACTTATCTATAATTCTATGTTATTAAAAAAATGCAGATTCTAGTTTAATTTATGGAAGAATTAATATTCTAACAATTTGAATGTCTAATGTTATAAAAGGGACTAGTTACTGGAAGCGTTAATCTCTCTTGGGGATATTAATGAAACTCTATTTTAATGGGGAAATATGCCAATGAACTTAGAAAGAAAGAGAAAAGATTGACACTCACCTCTTGCACAAACGAAACAAAAGCCTACATTTACAGCAGAGGAAGAACTACTGCTCCGTTTGGAATGATTACTACAGACGAGAACGTAGGAGGACACAGATACACTTCCAGCAGCAATGCAAGCATCTCCAGTGTGATAGGCTACTGGACATCTCAGACACCTCATCATGCGACCTGTTGAAGACAAGTCAAAAAGGAATCTATCTAAGAAGGCATCAGCTGGATACAAAATGAGATTTTTGGAGTTGGGCTCTTTTGGGGTCCCAAGTTATGCTGGTTACAGTAACATAAAAATATTTCTCTTCACTAGTTTGGTTCTGTCATTCCTGTGCTAGATGGCCCCCACATGCAGCACCCACCTAGAGACCACTCAAAACAATCTGTCTGCCCCAGTGCTGGAGAGACAGTGATCTCCAACAGGGCACCTGCTTCAGGGATTTTCCAGGGTAATTTTGAACCTATGGAATTCTCTTCTCATGGTCTGAATGAGAACCTAATTTCTACTTACCGTGCCCTCTACTGTGACGGAGCTGTTATCTCTACAGAAAGACAGACTGAAGAATGCCCGATGTTCTTTAAAATAATGTGCTTGTTATTTGCTACTGAACTTAAAAAAATCTTTGTCCCCTCTTTTAGCTCTGTTTTACCTTTACTTGCTTTGTGGATATCTTTCTCCATAGAGCAGGCAGAGCAGCAGTGCTGGGGACAGCGGAATCCTTTTGATTCAAAGATGGCAGTAGGGAATTTGCGGACACAGGCTTCATGGTAAAATTTCCCACAAGCACCAACAGAGCAACGCTTTACATCTGTACCAGACACCTTACATGAAAAACATGGGTGCTGCCCTGGAAAATGGGTAAGGAATACAGATTAAATAAAATCTGATTAAAGCATATGCCTTTTAAATAGAAGCAGCTGCTGACATCAAAGAGACTCTACTATTATGTGTAAGTTTTTAACATACAAAAAAGGCATTGAAAATAAATGGTTAAATTGAAATATTATTTAATAAGTTTTGCTAGAATAATTGATTTGCTACAATAATTGATAATCAATTTGGAGATATAGCACTAAAAACAATTCAGATCTCCACTTCTCGCTCTATACTAAAAGTAATTCCAAAGAAAACCCAGAACAGAATTTTTCAATACCTGGGAGCTGAGAATGGCAAAGTCTTCCCAACACAGAATAAATAAAAGAAATTTCCAAAGAAAAGACAGATTCCATAGTTAATCACTTACAATTTCCATATGTAAAACAGACACACAAAGAAAACACATAATCCTAATAAAAAATGCAGAAAATTACACGTGGATGTCTTATTCAAATTGTAGAATATCAAGCACAAAGAGAAAATATTAAAATTACCCAAAGAAAAGACAATTACCTTCAAAGAAGCAACAGTAAGACTGAGAGCTGACTGGAAGAGAAAAATGGAAGCCAGAAAACAATGGAATGCGATCTTCAAAGGGCTGAAAGAAAATTGTTACCAAGCCAGAATTCTACACCCAGTGAAAGCACTCTTGAAGAAGGAGGTGAAACCAACATACACTGGGAGGAATAACAAAACCAAAACTTGGTGCTTTGAAAAAGATTAATAAAACTGATATCCCTGTCAAAAGTGACTAATAAAAAAAGGGAGAAAAAGTGGCAATACTAACAATATCAGAAATGGAAAATGGTACATCAATACAAATCCTACAAATGTTAAAAAGATAATAAAAGGATATCACTACATTTGTGCTAATAAATTTGAAAATGTAGATGGACAGATTCCTAGAAAAACAGAGCTTACCAACACTGGCACAAAAAGAAACAGAAAATATGAACAGTTCTATAAACTATTAAATAAATTGAAACTAAAATTAAAAACCTTCCAACAAAAAAGAACTTTAAGCCCAGATGGCTCCACTGGTCAATCTGCCAAACAGTCAAACAAAGAAATAATGCCAATTAGAATAGAAGAGAATAGAAAAAAAAGAAGGAACAAGTAAAAGACAAACAGATGTGGAAAAATATATGCAACAAAGATGACAAAGGATTATGTTTTGTTATGTAAAGAGTTCACATATGGAGAAAATACATGCAACATATATAAGCAAAGATAACTAAACAAGACTTATAAAGAGCTATAAATCAATACAGAAACAAAACAGCGCAATATAAAAGTGGGCAAAGGGTATGAACAGGTAATTTACAGAAAGCAGAAAGACAGCCAATGAACATGTGAAAAAATGCTCAACTTCACTTGTAATCAGATAAATGCTAATTAAAACCACAAGTAACATTTAAAAAATTCATCAAATATGAAAAAACTTAAGGAGTTTGATAATAGCAGCTGTTGATCAGGGGTAGGGAAACAGGTACTCTCATATACTGCTGACAGGAGTTTACGTTGGAAGGAACCACCTTAGAAGGCACAGGGCAGTATCCACTGAAATAAAGGAACATTCACTTCCTGTGGCCTAGAAATTCTACTCCTGCTACCTACAATAGGGAAGACTTGTACATGAAAAAGGATGCTGACTGAAGCATTGTTTGTAACTGCAAACCACTGAAAGTAACTCAAACATCCTTCAATAGGGGAATAGTTAAATAAACTATGATATATGCACACTATGGAACACTATGCAGCAATTAAACAGAATGCATCTGTACTGACATAAGAAGAGCTCCACGACAAACTCAGGGAAAAAGCAAGCTGCAGAACAATGTATATTTTTATTACAACACACACAAAAATGTTACACACATACACACACACAGAAAACGGTTTACAAGGCTACGCACCAAACTGCTAACAATGGTTGCCTCTGGTGAGGGCTAGAGTTAAGTAGCGGCCTAGGACTGAGAGTGATGATCAAGGGGGACTGCAGCTTGAGCTATAATTATAATATTTTCATAACACTGTATTTATGTATTACTTGTGTGATTAGATATAAATTTAAAACACTAACAAATTATAAGAACACCTTTAACACTGCAGTACACAAATGGACAAGACACGTGAACAGACCATTCACAAGAGAGTCAATAAAGATACAGAAAAAAATGTTCAGTTGTAAACAAAGAACTGCAAATTATAACATTTTTGTTATTGGTTTGGTTATTCTTTGAAGGTAATTGTCTTTTCTGTGGGTAATTTTAATATTTTCTTTGTGTCCTCGACTTTCTACAGTTTGAATAAGATGTCTAGCTGTAATTTTCTGCGTTTTTTATTAGGATTATGAGTTTTCATTTTGTGTCTGTTTTACATATGGAAATTGTAAGTGATTAGTTTTTGGCATTTTGGATATCATCTTTTGGGAAGTGTTCAAGTCTTTTGCCCATTTTTCTTATAATGCTATAAAAAAATCTGAAGAAAAAATACAAGAGATAGTTTTTTGTTTTGATTTTTGTTTTTTACAGAAAATTAGATTTGGTTTTGGAAGTACCTAATCTTTAAAATTGGCTGAATTATAAAAATTCTTTAAAATTAGTACTTACAACTATGATGTTCAAAAAAAATTTTTTTTCAAACTGGCTGTTATAGAAATAAAATAAAGTAAAGCAAGGTTTTTTGTTGTCCTGTTGCATATATGTAATTTCAAATTATATTTTAACATATATGTAGATATGAAAGCTGTATTGTTTTTAAAATAACTTTTAGAAATTTAAAAAATTAAAAGAAAATTATTTTAAAGGTTAAGAGGTTTTACTTTACAGCTTTGCCTAATGATAAACTGCTTTATGGAAAAATGCAATAGGCTTTCACTTGCATAATGATCAAAATAAGTCTAATATAAATGAAAATTGTTTTAACTAGCGATACTGTTATACTAAGAGAGAGAGGAACTATCAAACCCCTTTAAGACTTAGGTGCAGAGCTCTGGCATGTGAATGCTTCCAGTGCCCTCCCTTCTCATTAGGACATGGCCTTCATTTAGAGTAAGGAAGCAATAAGTAAAATTGCCTGTTAGACATTTTATTCAAAAGGGCAAATGAAAATGCTTTCTTTCCAGAAAGCACATTTGTTTTAAACAATAGAAAGTGGTAGTATAAGAACTTACTAGGCATGTATCCTGTAATACTTTTTACACGTAAAGTGTTTATCTTTTGATAAACAAAAGAAAACTTTCTAAATGACCTTAAACAATGGTTTGAAGAATCTAAGTTTTCATTCCTAATATGTTGCAAGTGTACCAAATTGGTATCAAACTAATTTTCATGTGATAATAAATCAAAAGCAACTTAAAAAACAATTAAAAGGTCACTGTTTTTTAAATTGTGGTTAAAAACACAAAATTTACCAATTTAACCAATTTTAAGTGTACAGTTCAGTGACATTAAGTACATTCACATTATTTTGCAACTATCACCACTATACATCTCCAGAGTTTTTTCATCATCCCATACTGAAACTCTGTACCCACTGAACAATAACTCCCCATTCCTCTCTCCCCTCGCACCTGAATCCCTGGTAACAACTGTTCTACTTTCTGTCTCTATGAATTTGGCCACTCTAGGAAACTCATATAAGTGGAATCATACAGTATTTGTCCATTGTAACTAGCTTATTTCACTCAGCATAATGTCTTCAAGGTTCATTTCATCCACGTTGTAGCACGTATCAGAATTTCATTTCTTTTTAAAGCAGAAGACTATTCCATTTTATGTACATACCACATTTTATTTATCCATTTATCCAGTGATGGACATTTGGGTTGTTTCCACCTTTTAGCTATTGTGAATAACGCTGCAATGAACATGAGTATACAAATATCTGTTTGAGTCCCTGCTTTCAATTCTTTTGGATATATACCCAGAAGAGGAATTGCTGGATCACACAGTAATTCTATGTTTAATTTTTTGAGGAACTGTCATATTGTTTTCCACAGTGGCTGTACCATTTTACATTCCCACCAACAGTGCACAAATGTTCCAATTTCTCCACATCCTGGCCAACACTTGTTTTCTGTTTTTTTGATAATAGCCATCCTAATGGATGTGAAGTGGCATCTCATTGTGCTTTTGATTTGCATTTCCCTGATCACTAATGATGTTGAACATCTTTTCATGTGCTTATTGGCCATTTGTATATCTTCTTTGGAGAAATGTCTATTCAAGTCCTTTGCCCAATTTTGAATTGGGTTGTTTGGTTGTTGAGCTGTAGGAGTTCTTTATATATTCCAGAAATTAATCCCTTCTCAAATTTGCAAATATTTTCTCCTATTTTGTGGGTCGTTTCTTTGCTCTGATGATAGTCTCATTTGGTGTACAAAGTTTTTAATTTTGATAAAGTCCAATTTGTTTATTTTTTCTTTTGTTGCCTGTGCCTCTTATGTTATGGTCTTTGATCCACTTAGAATTAATTTTTGTATACGGCATTAGGTAAGGATCCGACTTCATTCTTTTGCATGTGGATATCCAGTTTTCCCAACACCATTTGTTGAAAAGACTGTCTTTTCCCCATTGAATAGCCTTTGCACCCTTGTCAAAAATCATCTGACCATATACGTGAATGTTTATTTCTGGGCTCCCTATTCCATTGGTCTATACATCTGTCTTTATGCCAGTACCACACTGTTTTAATTACTGTAGTTTTGTAGTAAATTTGAAATCAGGAAGTGTGAATCCTCCAACTTTGTTCTACTTAACTGTTTTTAAAGCAAATTTCCCTCTTAAATTTCCTAATAGATGTATACCAAATTAGATTATATCTAACCTTTGTTGGGAGAATTCTGTTGGTTTCTAGAGTTAGAAGAAAAGCTCCAAGAATGTGTTAATACTGAGATACATGCAGAATCTTAATGTGATGAATAAAATGATATTTTACATAGGGAAAGATATAAGTTATATGTTTAAGCAGCTTCTATAGCTTAATTTTGGCGTGTGTTTGTATGTGAGAGAAGGAGTATGTGTGTGTTAAGATATATGATATATGACCTCCATCCTACTTAGTCAAGGTGGTAGAAGGCAATGGTAAACAGCAAGGACTCTGGCATCAAGTTGCCTCCTGGATTTAAATCCCAGTTTCAAATGCTGCCTTTGTGACTTTGGGCAAGGTACTAAACTATAACTCTCTAATCCTCAGTTTCACCCACTGTAAAATGGAAATCGTAACAGAATCTATCTCATCATGCTATGAGGACCAAATGAGACAACAGAACAAAATCTTAGTACCAACGGCACCTGGCATATAGTAAGTGTAAAAAAAAATTACCATTCTAATGGAATTTAGAACATATAAAGGATTTTGGGAGGCATACAGTCAAATAAAAAAGGATAAAATACTTATGAGAATCCAAATAAAGGGGAAAAAGGAGTGTGAAAATAACAAAGTGTCAAGGGTAAGATCAGTGTATCCTAAATACTTGATATCCAATTGGCTCACAGTTCCTCAGCAAAAACAAAACAAAACAAAACCCCCAAAATACACAAACATGGCTCATAGAAGCACAACCATGCCATCTCCAGTTGACTTTTCACTTGCCTTGATACAGATTACACAACTCTACTTCCTGCTTTCCATGACTTTAACTAGACTCATGGCCACACAGAGAACATAAACTTGCATACTTCTTTCTCCATAAATTATTTTGATAGGTGACAGGCTACATGGAAAGATTAGAAATAAATAGTGAATCCAAAATCTCCATGTTTTAAAAACAATTTCCAGTAGCTCCATCTTTCCACTAAAAATACAATCACACTATGGTTATAGTTTGTGATCGACACTTATTCCAGTCTCTTAAAGACAAGGGACTTTAAAGCAATTTATTGAGCACAAAAATCTCAAACTCATCTGAAAATTAATTCACTCTACATACTTTGTATAGCTCTTCACATAACACACAAATACATCTCAATAATTTGATAGATTTTATGGTAAAGGCACTGGTAGGAGGAAATTTGACAATAATATTGCTGAGTACTCTTTTGATCTTAGGAAGCCCAATCACTGAATGGTTTTAATTTGTTGAAATACCTATGGGAGAAGAGGATAAGAGCTACATAAAAGTGGTAAGAGAATTAGATGTCATGGGAGATGCTGGCATTGCACATTCCTCCCCATCCATCTTTTCATATCTATTGAAATCAGTAAGCTCACCAGTTTTACATTCCATGCAGATGAACTTTCCATTAGGGAGTGATGTCAATCCCAGGCACTCCAGGTGAAAGTGTGTGCAGCACTCTCCCTCACAAGGAACCAGAGAGTCACCAGAGCTTTCACAGATCTGTAATATGGCAAAAAGCAGTGGTTCTCAAACTTTAGCAGGCATCAGAACCACCTGGAGGGCCTGTTAAGACACAGATTACTGGGTCCCTCTTCCACAGTTTCTGATTCAGTAGGTCTAGGGTGAGGCTCAAGAATCTGCATTTCCAACAATTATTCTGACGACACTGATGCTGCTGGTCCTTGGCCCTCACTTTGAAACCCACTGAACTATAGGGCCAGCCCCGTGGCTTAGCAGTTAAGTACACGCGCTCTGCTGCTGGCGGCCCGGGTTCGGATCCCGGGCGTGCACTGACGCACCGCTTCTCTGGCCATGCTGAGGCCGCGTCCCACATACAGCAACTAGAAGGATGTGTAGCTATGACATACAACTATCTACTGGGGCTTTGGGGGAAAATAAATAAATAAATAAAATTATGAAACCCACAGAACTATATAACTATTTCCAGGCCCAATACGGTATAAAGTTTAAAAGTCATACTTGATCTTTTATGATTCCTTCTTTGAAATCTGCATACTTTAACTTTTCTTCACAGGGCAAAGCAGTATTTTTCAAAAAGAGTAAATATACATTAAAAAAGTTAATACCAACTTAAATTAAAAAAAAAATTTTTGAAATCAGTCATCTGCCATTTACTTCCAATTAATAAAAGAGTGTAACAGTAAAGATTGGCACTTGCATGTGAATAATAAGTATTCCAACTCAGAAAGGGAAGAAAAGAGCCAGAAATGGCTTTTAGATTTGTAGCTTTAAAGTAATATTATAATTTAGAAAGACACTACCCTCTCCAACAGGAAGTAAGTATATTATTGGCAGAATATGACAGCAACTGTTTCAAGCTATAGGATAGGTCACTTGCCTACCTGACACACAGTGTCCTTCTTACTCATTCCAATGCCTCTTCTTGACAAACTCGAATCCATGGACTGCACATCAGATACGTCTGCCTCTGCAGTAGCTGAAGGGCTATCTACTTGCTTTCCAAAGCCTACCTACATGGAAAACATAGCACAGTTTTAAGAAAAACAAAATAAATTTTTTCAAAGTTAGGTGCTATGAAAATCCTAGTAAGACATGCTCAAATAAACCTTGGTATAAACAATTTTTTTTTCTTTCTTTCTAAAACCCCTGGATACCAAACGTCTGGTGTTTTGAGAGAAACTGTAGTTAAAATTAAAAAACAACCTATGCTTCTGTTATATAAGAGACTAGCAAAATTAAGGCACTCATAAGTTACAAAATAACCAAAATGATTCGTTTACTATGAATATTTAAAAAATTCTCCCCCAAATAAGTCAGTCAAAGGATTATGTTACTTGGTTTTACAAAGCAAAAGAGAGCACTGTGCCCAGACCCTTGAACATGTTTTATTTACCTGCAGATCACTGAGTCCTCTAGAATCGGAGTCAGAGGTGTCTCTGTATGCTGAACTAGTCATTTCTACATCAGTTGAGGCGCGACTCCTTTTCTTTAGAGGTTTACAGGAATCTGAAATCTCGCTGGCACCTTAATACAACACACTGAAATTAATCCTAAAATAGTGCTCAAGGTTTGTTTTAATTTTTTTGTGGGAGAATATTTTCTTTCCCCAAACTCATCTGTAGTGTGAAAAAAGCACAGCTATCTTTGTAAGGCTGAGGTCATGAGTCAAAACTTCATAAGCTTCTTATGACCTTCCTGATAGTGAGTGATTTCATTTACAACCGCTCTATTAAAACATTTAATTCAGTGCTCCTGCTCTAAAGCTATTTTCAGTCAACAGAGCCCAAGTTCCAACCTAAAAACCAATTCTATCAAAACTGTAGGATAGCTGATTGAGTTGGAGCAATCCAAAGAACCATTCAATTTGGAGGGGGAAGACATAAAACCCAACACACTATGTCGCTTACAAATATGGTCGCAGAGACATCTCCATCTTGTTTTTATTAGGGATGTGACAAATCTTTGATTTGTATTCGATTCGTACACGGATAGTGCCATTTTCCCCCGAATTTTGCAATTCAATTGATTATTGCCCCCCAAATAAATTTTGGATGTTCATAATTGTTCATCTGAGACTTCCTTGGTGAAGTGGCATTTATTGTGATCATTAACAAGTGCTGCAGCACATCTACATATGTCATGCCATTTAGGAGGCACATTGCTGAGGGTTGTAAACAGACAATCAATGTTCAAATGCAGCCAAATCACGAAGAGCTGGATGAGAGGCCTCTATGTGGAATTTGTGCGGGAAGGAATAAATATGGAAAAAAAAAAAAAGGCAGAGAATAGTGTGGAATTTTTTTTTAAAACTGTGTGTAATACAAATCCAGCCAAAACAATAGTGCAAAAAGTTACAAAGCAACAATCTCTTGGGCTAATGCAGTATAGGCTATACAGAAACAGCCACGATGAAATGTGCAGATCAGGCACGGTGAATACCAAGGAACCAAGGAGACGGTTAATATTTCAACCCACAGTTTGTGTTTTGGATTTTTCCCCCAAAATTTCCATACAACAAACAGACATCTAGATCAGCCCAGCAAGCTATGGTGGAAGTGTGCAGTCCAGAAGAGACCATGGAGAAACAAGTCTCCTGAGGCCATGAAGATCCGCAAGAGGCTGAGTGAGAGCACTTGACATATACCATGTTCTGTGGTGGAGGATGTGGGCCTCTTTAGAATGCTCAGATTACTGGAACCTCGTTATCACATCCCATTCTACAAGGTTTTCACTGAATGCTTCCTTACATCTATAAATGAGGGTGCCTGCCCATGTTAACGCTGATTAAAAAACACAAGTACACAAATCTATCTCCTTCATTGCTGGTGTATGGACCCAGGACACCACCACAAAATATTTCCTTGGCCTAAAAGATCACTGGATTAACAAGGAGTTTTAACAGAGGAACAGGAGTGCTGTACTGAGAGGCTTTCGAAGGGAAACACAGGTACCGCCATTTCCGATGAGTTTCTGAAAATGCTAGAAAAATGACAGACTGCCAAAGACAGCTGCCATGCTGTTCTCCATGATAACGGCACTAATATTAAAAAAAATAAGAGCTTTTAATGATTGTAATGTATACAGTTTGGGCTGTTTGGCAAAACCCTGCAGATGTGCATTAATGATGCTTTATTTAAAAACAAAAAACAAAAAAACAGTCCATGTTGAAATTGATCAGTGTAAGTTAAAACGGTGGTTTTTAGGCTGGACCCATGATTTAAGCTGTACCCATCCAGCTCAGACCAAAAAAAAATCATTTGAATGTTAAAGCAATTGTTCAGAGTCTTGAAGAAGAAACCAGGCAGGAATATGCCAATAATGATTGGCAAAATCAAAATTGAAAACAAAGAAACTGTTTATCGAGCCGCCGACAAAGAAATCTTGCATGGAGACTACAAGTCTGGAGTTTCTGGGATGAAATTGTACAGGAATCTCAGTCCACAGTTTCCTCAATCGCTGCGGAGACGGAGCTGTCACTGAATCTGACAGAGCCCTGCACTCCCCGGTCCGCCGACCCTGTGGAATGGTGGAAACACAACGCAATCAGGCCTCCTAATCTCGCAGCGATCGCGATGTCTTTTCTTGGAGCTCCGCCAAGCAGTGTTCCCTCCGAGAGGCTGTTCAGTTCTGCTGAGGATCTCCACGGAGACCATCGCTGCAGACTTCTCCCCGAGAATGCAGAGAGGCTGGTGTTTTTTTTTTTAAATAATGCAATTTGCCCAGAGTAAACTACGGGTATTAAATACAGTCTGAACGATCTCATCAAAAACGCACGAATCATGCTATGGAGTTTGTACTGTAGTCAAATTGCACACGGAAAATACAGATATAAGTTTAAGGTTTCTTAAACTTTGTGCATATCTCAAATAGATTTGCATAAGGTCATCTAATAATGGCCATAAATATGCTATGAATCATTTTAATTTACAAAAAGATTTTACAGCACTGTAAAAATAAACGTGGCAAGATTTTTTTTTCAATCAGGTTGTCTTGTCTGATTTGTCATAGTCCATGTTTGACAAACATTAATAGCTACTATTCGGTATTCAGTCGAATACCAAAAAAAGTGGATTCGTCACATCCCTAGTTTATAAACCAGTGAAACCCCAGAATCTTATGGAGAAAAGTTGGAAACAGTATCAAGTCTACGTGGTGTTCTCCAATTTACCAAAACAAATAAGACTTTTCACATGGAGGTACAGAATAAGATCAACTCTAAAAGTCATACACACACACGCGCACACACACACACAAACACTGGGGAATACTTCAATTTCACACAGATTATTGACTGAAGAGCAACAACAATGATTTACAGAGACAAACAAAAATACATGAAGTACAAATAATTCTTTAAAATTGGTTTTAATCAAGGAAATGCAAAGTAACATTATAATAACTCACCTTTCTGTAATCCAGTCTTCACTGTAGCCTGAGGAACTGTTTCAACCTGTTTGGACAAAAAAATACAGCATTAACAGGGATTTTTTTTCACTTTTAATTAACAGAGGGAAAAAAATAATACTTCCATCAATCTAAGTAATGATGAGTGATTAATGTATCTGAAATCTGAGCTCAGTCCCATCTTCTGGGTAAAGTTCTCTGTCTCAAGGTAAGGGAGGGTTTAAATCCTAGCTGCCTGTGCTGAATACCAAGTGACAACACACAGCCACATGCTTGCTAGCAAAGACTTTTCCCACCATTCCCTTGGTATATGAAGAGAACAAGATACTTTCCTCAGTGTCTGGGAGGCAGGAGAGGGTTTGTTTCTGCAACCAGCCCCAATGTTGCTATAAACCCCTCCCGCCCCAAAGACGTTAGGATAAATTTTTACTTACTATGATACTCAGGTTAATGTAACTCACGCCACTTTAAGACCCTTCCGCGCCTGCACTCACAGCTAAGTTGCTGGGAATCAGGACCCTCTCTGTAGAGAGTGCTACAGGGCTCCATACAGCTGGAAGCTCAATACTTTTGCTGCTAGTACAAACTTAAGAAAATAAGTTTGTGATATTGCAAAAGCACTTTCTTGAGTGTCTTATGAACAGTGTCTTGATCCTACATTAGGAGAGCGAGATCAGAAGTTATTCTGCCAATGTATATGTAAAACACGTGGTAATTTGAGGATTGAACCATTGGAATTAAAGAAAGGATGCTGTTTGGAGGAGTTCCTGTTTGAGCTACGAATTGAATTGTATGTTTCTTTAAGATGTGGTGAAATATGCATGTTGAAACACATTTTGTAAATATTTAAGGATTGTTCTAAGCTTTTTAAAAAAAATTTTATTTTTTTTTACAACAGGTAAAAAAACATACAACAGAAGTGCTTTTATAAGATACAATTAAGTAATACAAATATAAAATCTTCTAAACAATCACTGGTATTGTTCTACTACTAACTATAACACAGTGGCATTAACAATTTGTCCCATTTTTTTGTACTCATTCTGCTTATTAATTTTAAACTGACTAGTCACAGACTGAATTTGGGAACCAGCTGGCAAAATCACAACTCCATTTTGGTACTGAATACTGTAGATCTGCAAGAGCTTAGAAAGATTTTTTGGAATATAATTTCCTATGTATGAAAGTAAATTATGATAAATGAATGACAAATTAGTATAGTATTTAAATTTTAGTTAAATATTTTTGGGAAAATTGTTTTACATGATTGATGATACCACAGAGCACCCACAAAGTCACCTTTTAAGTTTGGGAGTTTAAAATTATGAAGGAAATAATTTAAATAGAAGAGTTCACACTCTTCCATATTAAATGGTTTAAAAATATAAAGCTTACTGGAACTTATACTATTCAGAATTCTTTTTGTTTAATAGCAACTGTCTGGGCTGTAAAAATGGATACTCTTTCACTTTAAAAAATTAAGAAAAATTCTGATTGTGAGTTGAATTTAAATGAGTAATGGTTTCTAAAAATTATTTTGAGAAGGTAATATATATATTACTACATTGATTACACTGGTTTAATACCCTTCAGTCAAAATGCCTCTCCTCTTATTTTTTAGCTAAAGAGCACTTATCTGATAACCCAATAACAGGTGAGTGCCATTCCACTGGGAAAATAACATTCCAAAAAATCTGTGATACCAACAGAAAAACCAGATCATCTATGATTATCTGTTTCTTAAATATAACTCTTATAAATTAATTTGATTTGTTTAAAAAATAAAAACAATATATACCAGCAGCTTAAACCAAAAATCAAAATTAAAAAAAAAAAAGGAACTTATTGATGGTTCCAAATAAAAATCATGAAAACATGAAATCATTTTGCTCATAACAGAAATTTCAAAATAAATGTGAGGAATTCTTTAAGAGTCTTGCACCACTGGCTTCCCATCTCCTGAAGCCTGTTTTCTGTGAAAATGCTTGAAGCAGAATCACAGGGATGGTTGTATTAGAACTGGGCACTGGAATTCACCAGGACAGAAGCATAAGATAGTCCAGAAAGGAAACCCAGTGTGGGGAAAGTTTCTCTTTCTTTTAAGATACCAATATAAGCCACAACATTTACAAATACAATGTTTTAACTCTTTACATGTAGGAAGCCAACCTGCTCCTTTTTGATCTTCTTCTTTGGCACAACCTCAGTGGATTTCTCTGATTCAGAACGAGTTCTAATTGATCTTCTCTGTTGCTTCTTTTCTACTGAGCCTAAGAGATGATTTAAACAAACAAACAAATAAAAATTCATTTAAGGATGCCTTGACATTTATGTAATTAAGTTTTGACCAAATTCCCTGCTTTTCTTATCCATTACTTTTGGTCTTTTAATTATAAATCATTAAAAAGCTATTAAATACTTGGGAGCACATAAAAAATTTTACAGATCAAATTGTAAAGGATGAAAGGTTGAGACTGGGATTCATAAAGGACTCTCATACAGATAAAGAAGGACTGGATTTTTAAAAATTATAAAGTCATACTAGAATAGCAGACACATAGTTTAGTTTTAAAAGCAGATAAATACACTTAGGTAACTACAATTGAAGGGATGAAGGGATTGAGGGGATGGATGAAAATGACTTTATTCTCAGTTCACATTACGAATTATTGGTTCAAAATTCAATCAGTACTACATATTTTGCATTTTAAAAAGTGAATTAAATTAATTCTATATGTAAAATACTTAACAGTGCTTGGTGTACTTACGTAAGTTTTGCTATTGTTATATTATTAACAACCAAAGGGAAAAAAGCAGGAAAGGCACATAAATGTGATCCAAACCGAATCATTGATTATCCAGGGACTTGTGATACTTTAGAAATAATTAGTCATGGAAAACTAGTTGAAACAAATTATCAAACTTTTTCATGTTAAATGGTAAAACAAGAAACCATTAAGATTTTTAAACAGTTGGGCCGGCCCTGTGGCTCAGCAGTTGGGTGCGCGCGCTCCGCTGCTGGCGGCCTGGGTTCGGATCCCAGGCGCGCACCGACGCACTGCTTCTCCGGCCATGCTGAGGCCGCGTCCCACATACAGCAACTAGAAGGATGTGCAGCTATGATGTACAACTATCTACTGGGGCTTTGGGGGAAAAAATAAATAAATAAAAAATTAAAAAAAAAAAATTTTCTTAAAATAAAATAAAAAAAAAACATTTTTAAACAGTAAAACTGTTTGAAAGTAAACCGAGGAAAACTCACATGGACTCCATTTTGGAAAGGATGAAACTTAGATTGAAGACCACAATGTGAAAGAATACTAAGTCAGGAATGATTTCATTCTGTGACCCTTAGAAGGAATGATATCTTCAATGCAGCTGTTCTCCATCTTTTTAGTGCTTGGACCACTTAAATGGTCCTTCTTAGATAATAATAACCTTTTGCTTGCCAGAGGAGAAAGCTGCTAAGACCTCCTATAAAATCAGGCAGAAGCTACTTCAATAAAGCAGTCCATATCACCGGTATATCTTCTGGTTTCATTGTTCTTGTTTATGTGTAAATGGCTTCCTCACCTTAGTTCAAAGCCAAAAAAAAAAGGATCCTAATATTTTTGTTTTTGGGAAGGAGTAGGTAGTTTGATAATAATATATTGGTTCTGAGCTGTGGTTAATCAATTTCTAGCAGAGAAGTCACAAACAAAGGTGTTGGCTTCTTCCTTTACTCTCACTCTTCTCCTTACACTGATGAAAGTGCTTACTAAGACAACAGGCATCCTACCCTCATAGACACTTGAGTATCCCAGAGATCCATTCTTTAGTATAATCAATATTCAACTACCCACCAGAGAAGAGGAAAATGAAAATAGAACTACTTAAAACAAACAAATATCTTTGAGGATGACAACATAATTGTTCCATCAAGTGCAGACGATATTTAATCTACTGTCCTAAAGAAGATAGGCAACATGACTTAAAATTATTCTGAAAGCTACCTGAAGAACACATAAATACATTTAAAACGACTAACAAGTATTATATTTATGTTCTAAGAGACAGGAGGTGAGCATCTCTGGATTTGGATAATAGCTTAGAAATCTAGTATAAATGCAAATACAATTCTTCAAATCACAGAAATCTAGCAGTGCCACACACTCTATGTATCCCCTAAATTTACTAGGAAAAGGCTCAAGAATTCTAAGTAGTTAACACCAACCAAGATGATGATGCAATTGGTTTCTGAAGGGAGATCAAGTCTCTTTTCTGACTTTTCAACTACTGAACTTATTTTCACAAGAAGCAAAATGGTTACTTAAAAAGACAAAATATGCTTATCAACCACAGCTGGTAACCAAATTTAAATCAAGGTCAAAGCTTTAGAGCACTTATCCCTAAATTAAGTTTCCAACATTAATTTACAACCTAATTATATGTGCCTATGTAAGGAAGTACCTGGGCTTTTCCCAGATATAAAGAATTATAACCTTCCACTTTACCTTTCACTTAAAAAAAAAAAAGAAAAAGAAAATTCATAGAACTTAAATCTTACAATGAAAAGACTACATGAAAATAAAATGTTCAGTAGCTGAGGGGAAGGAAAAAACAAGCTCTTTTAAAAATAAATGTATAATATTTAAGATCAGTCTAATATTATATGAAGAATTTACTTTCTCCCTAGTTAGGAGAATGCAGATGTTTACATAAAGATCCTCCTAGTCTTAAGTGTCACACTTAAATTCAGACAAATTACCAACAGTTTGGTGTAAAGAAAGGTAACGAAACTGATATACCTAACTAGGGAGAGCTGAGGCCAAAAGATTCTTTTAACAGTCAAAGAAGGGAAGAAACATTTCAATTATGGCTAAGTAACGTAAAATCTTCCAAGTCCGTTTATTCATTCCTTCAACATTATGATTTCATTTTTTTATACAGTATTTTGAAATGATACAAGTTGCAAATCTGGTTCTGGACTTTGCAACTCCCTCCTTACTTTACTGGAGCTTCCTTTCCTACCTCAACTTTGCATAAAGGCATGCTGTTTAATATGCCCCATCCAATACACGCCCATTTCCTCTGCCACCACCTCTCCCTGTCTGCAGCCCTCATCACTTTTTTTCCTAAGAAAGCTAGCCCAAGTTCTTTCTTGAACAATGACTGTTTTTCTCTAGCTTTTATAATAATGAGAATCTTACTCAACATTTCCCTTAACGAAAATATTTACCCCTTAGTGCCACTCAATCACAGGTTTGCCTGAGTTACTACTGATTCAAGATTACTACCTCAGGTTGTAAGACTTTAATCCTTCTAGAAAATTATTTGATCACTTGTTCGATTTCAAAAAATTTTTAAAAGAACAAAGTGTAACAAACTCCCTTCTCTTAAACTAGGATTCCAAATGACCAAGCTAGCTGACATCTAACTCTTTTCTTGATGGCTATATGAACCAAACCCACCAGACACTCAGTGAAACTCTAAGGTCCTTAGTAAGTCAGTCTCTTAATAAAAATTACTTTGACTATTCCAAAGGCACAATCTTACTGAATATAGGCATTTCTCCTTTAAGCAAGAATAATATAGCTTGATTTTCTTTTTTTTTTTTTTTTTTGGTGAGAAAGATTGGCCCTGAGCTAGTACCTGTTGCCAATCTTCCTCTTTTTTGCTTGAGGAAGATTCGCCCTGAGCTAACACCTGTGCCCATCTTCCTCTAGTTTGTATGTGGGTCCCTGCCACAGCATGGCTTGATGGGTGGTGCAGGTTCGTGCCCAGGATCCAAAACCGAGAACCTGGGTCACTGAAGCTAGCACATGGAACTCAACCACTATGCCACTGGGCCAGCCCCTAGCTTGATTTTCAATTCATGGTATCTGTTAATCAGAGAACAGATTATAATAGGAGAGTTATGCCCTAGGCCCCTCAGCTACTAACATCTAACACACCTAAGAATAATGAAAAGAGCATGGGCACCCGCCAATTTGTTTCCAATAGGGGATAAAAGAGGAAATGGTAAGAATGTGTTAATAGTGCTGGAAAAGTAAAGCTGTTATTCTCAGGCAAACAGAGATAATCAAACGGTGCATTTACTCAGATATATATAGGTTTTATAACTATACTCTTAATCATAAAACCCTCCTATCATTTAAATTCCTGTAGAAAAAATAAGTAAATAAGTAAAAAAAAAAACCAGTAAATTCCTGTTACTATGAATAAGGCTTTCTAGCCTTGAAACCATTCTTTCCTATTGAAATAACTGCTTTTATAGTTTATTTAAATATATTTTGATTGTGATACCTAAAAGTTTCTTAGGTACATAGCTTCTATGTTACAGTAGAATAGAACTATGACCCCTCACAATGGCTCTATCTACTCCTCATACATACCCACCTGTAGAACCAGATGTCACTTCAGAAGATGACATATTCTGAGTTGCCTTTTCATTTCTCTGGTTTGGTGTAGAAATTATAAGTCTGTCTTGTCCTCTGACACTTATTTCCGTTTTGTTACCAATTCCCTTCAAAATAAATTAAAATAAATTAAAAAAACAGGTGATTACCAGGGAAATGGCATCATTGGCTTAGAAAGATAGCTTAAGATGATCATAATTTGGTTGAATTTTGTATGGTCTTTGCAGTTAATTTATTGTCTTAGCCATTATCAGAACAATTTTATTAAGTCATCAGGATGTATTCTAAAACATAAAATGAGACTACATGGGGGAAAAAAAACTTTGTCTAAGTCTAGATGATGAATATCTATCACCTATTATCATTGTGGAACAAATGTAAACAAATGAACCTGTACTACCTAGTTTTCTGTCAAAAACAAAATATTTTCTGGTCTGAATAGTCTCTCCCTTTACTCATATCACAGTAAGAGAACTCTAGTCCTTTCTATTTGGTCAAGTACTCTACTACACAGATAAAACTGTCAACGCATCTTGAAAGACAAGAATATCCTTAGATACAGAAATATGCCACTCATGGTGACCAAAATGTGCACCTAATAAGCAACTTTGAGCAGAGAGAAGGCAGGTACAATTACACTTCTGTCTCATTTTAAGTATTTTTAATGCAATGAAATAAAGGAGTGATTTATAAATATTTATGTATTTTTAAAGCTTTCCTTTTAAAAGATCAGTTTTATCTCAAATTTCATTTAAGTAGCACTCTTTGGAGGGGGAGTGACAAAGTTTGATTTGTGCATCCAAAAGCAGATAAAAACTAACTCCAAGAATAAAGCCAATTTGGATTTAAAAAAAAATGCAAAGTATTCATTTGCTGTTCAAAGCTATCAGCAGAACCAAGTGGGGACTGTAACTTAAGTTTTCCCAGTAGCTTAGCCTTACTGAAATCAGCTGAACCTACAGGCAAAAACAGGTTAAGAGAGGACCTTACACTTCTCTCTAGGAAAATTATCACTAATGAGGCATACCTATATTTAATTATTTTATGAGCATATGACAATGTTAGGAAATAAGCACAGAATTCTTTAAAAGTACACATTTATGGGGTGCCATTAAATCTAATTCACAGGCCCACGATTGTGGTATGGGCTGGGAGGGTAGTGAGGAGGTATAGGGAATAAATATTACAAAGGTTATGAAAGAGTTTTCAAATCTTAAAGCTAAAGTGTAAGTGCCCTAAATGGAGGCCCAGGGCTGGCTGATGGAGGCATTCAGTTTGAAGAGGCCATTTTCACCCTATTACCCAAGCTATCACCACAGTTAATTGTTGTAGAACAAACATAGTTCTGGTATTTTTCTAAAACGCATTAGCTATCCCAAGCCAACGTGAGTCTAACAAAATTGCTGGTGCGACCAAACAGATCAGCAGGTACAATCATTACAATGGTTAATTCAGATAACTGACAAAAATGATTTAGTAAGAAGCACACTTTGCAACTAAGAAAAATTTACAAACTAGAAACAGGCAAAGTGCCCAGTTTTTTTCCAAGACTTTAGGGAGCAAAGCTCAATTTTGGCTGCACAGCTCAAGATTAATCTAGTACAGATGGGGATATTACAAAAGAGGGGAAAAAAAGAACAACAACATAGCCTTTTTGCTTATGTCTTTCCTGGTCCATCTTAGAGTAAACTGACTACACATTTCAAATGCAGTGGATACAAAGGATATTTAAATTATGACCTTGTGTTGTTTGTTTTTTTTTAAATGCCAAGGTTGACTATTTATTAAATACTGTTCCCCCCAAAAACCCATGAAAAAAGGAGGTACCTTTGTTGAATAAACAAATTGATCGATAAACTTCCCATCTCCTGTAGCATTCTGAAGAGCAAACACTTGTTCAATTTTCACAACTGGAGACATGTTACACTTCTGCAGATCCAGGCCCCCTCTGTGCATGGTAATGGAAGCGGGTAAGGACTTCCTCGCTGCTGCCGTTTTCCAGGCTACTTTAACAGGAGGGGGCTCCTCCTCTTCCACACTCGTGTGCCGCCTCTGGCTGTGTCTCCGGATGTCAGTACCTGATAGTGAGGAGGCCACCTCACCTGCATTGGTCTGTTCTGGCTGGGTATTCAGCACTGATCTTGGTCTTCGGGGTTTTTTAACTTCAGCTTTGGAGGCAACATTCTTTTTCGCTTGGGATAAAGCCTCCTCAGGCTGCTTATCAATATAGATAAAAGTATACTGTTCTATTCTTTCCTCTCGGGTCATTTTCAATGCTTTCTCTGCATGGGCAATGCCAATATCCCATTGAGCACGTTCTCTCTGAGGTCGGGGTTTCCGAATCTTTAAAAAAAAGATACAAGCATTATCGTACATGTTTTAATCTAACAGGTATATTTAAACCAATATGTATTTCCCATGTGATCTTGTCATCTTTCTAGTATACATAAATATCTTCAGGCTCTTCAATCAAATAAATGACATGTTATAACTCCGTAACTCTGATAAATCAGGATTACTATCAGATGACACGCAGGTCTACTCTCTTTTATATATCCTTTGTTGACCACTCTGCTGCACAAGTCCCTCAAAGAGGGAGTCGTCCTTCTGACATCATAGTCATAAAAAGCTAGCAATAATGAGGACAAAGAGAAGAAAGATTACAGCAATGATGACTTTCAGTGGCCAATAAAACACCAACATTAAAAACAACAGCCTAAAGCTCAGGGGTGCTACAGAGAGCAACAGTCAGCTGGCAGAGAGCCAGCATGTGAAGCTGTGCTGCTAGGCTGTTCCATAATGCAAAGAGGAGCAGAACGAAGAGAGAGGACAGAGCTCTGTGGAACAAATGAAAGCTGACAAGACGCAGGAAAGCAGGAATGTATGAAGGAAAAAATAAACCTGAATCACAGTTTCCATAGGTCTCTACGTCCACACTTGATCAGAAGACTTTGGATTGGCAAGACAGATCAGAAAACTTTGAATAAAGGTCTATGAGATGACCAAAGCAATTAGGAATTATCCACGGGGTTAGACTGAGGCAGTTAGAAATTAGCTAATGAAACTATGAGATGGTAGAGTATATGTCAAATACTGATGTATATAAATCTACAAAATGTTAAGTCTGACAAAATCAATCAAAATCCTCTGTGATAAAATTTAGCTTTTAAAGCATAAAAATATGACAAATTTCACAAGAGACCCACACTAAAATAAGTTGAATTTAAAAATCCCAACCAGAGAGATTATCAGGAGAGAATTCATGTCAAAATTCTTAAATATCCACCACCACATCAAACATATTTCTTGGTTCTATCACTTATGTAACCTTGGTTGAACCAGTTACTTAACCTTTCTATGCCTTAATTTCTTCATCAGTAGAAATAGGAATAATAGTATCTACCTCATTTAAGTTATGAAGATTAAGCGAATATATAAAAAATGCTTAAAACAGTGCCTGTCTCACAATAGATGTTCAGTAAGTATTTTAAAAACTTTACTTTCAGAAAACAATTTTCCTAAGTAAGAATAAAGGGGACTCATGGAAAGATGATGAAATAGGAAAAAGAATAAAAATCTGTGGCAAAATCCAAACTTCACTAGCATCTACCAGACGTATGCACATTAATTCAATCCAAAATAGAATCCAACATTGAATTAAGAAGATAACATTTTTAATAGTACTATAATGTTGTTTATATGACATTAAAACTTATTGACACAGTTACAATAAATTATTAAAACTGAAAGGAGTTAAAATAATAAATCATTCTGACAATTGTCTGAATTCAAGTATGAAAAGTTCTACTAAATTATTAAGTCCTTTAAAAACCATATTCGATTGATATTGTTAATATGTTGTCAGTTACCTTTTGTTTCTCAGAGTGGTTGCTGGCTTGTTTGGTTGCCTCAGCCAGTAATTCTTCATACTGTTTATGACCTTTATACTCTCGTACCCGCTTTTCATGAACCCATGCCCTCTCTGGCTGGTTGCTAAAAAATTGGACATGATACTCTCGGGCACCTATAAGTAAAAATTCTTATTAACCATCTCAGAACATAAGCATCCACATATACTGCCAAAAATGTGAACCTAACCCAGATTCCCTAGTATTATTACTCCTATTAAAAATTGTACATCATGGATTGTCCAAAGATATAATCCAGCACCTACCAATTACACAACTAACAATTACTTAAAAATCACCCCAAATGATTAAAGTTAGTAAAGCAAGTTTTAAAAGAAAGAAAATCAGAAATTTTGCTAATTATCAGATTTGTTACCTTGGTTACACACTTAATTTTTACTTGCCTCAAACCCTTTTACAAGCAAATTTAGGTATAAAATAATTTTTCCTTCAAAAAATGTATAACATCTTTTCTTGGGCTTTTAAAAGCCAGGTGCTAGACAAACTGCTTTTCTAGCTATATAAAAGTGTGGTATCCAGACCTGGGGGTGGAGGAGGAGAGGCTACTGAGACTCCTTCAGGAATCCTGTGAGGTCAAAACTACCCTCATAATAATATCAAGATGTTATTTGTCTTTTTCGCTATGTTGACATTTGCACTTAATACTGCAAGAGCAATGGTGGAAGATAAGACTGCTGGCATCTTAGCACAAATAAAGGCAATGAGTGACACCAAACTATACTAAGGTTGTATTCTTCACAACCATACACTGGCAGTTAAAAAAAAAAAAAAAAAAAAAAAAGCCAGTTTTACTTAATATCCTTGATAAAGCAGTAAAAATTATTAATTTTACTAAATCTCAACCCTTGACTACATGTCCTTTTAATATTCCATGTGACAAAATGGGAAGCAGGCATAAAGCACTTCTGCAGACTGAAGCACAAGAGTTATCTTAAGGAAAAGCACTCATGTGACGGTTTGAGTTGCACTGGCCACTGTCTCATGTGACGCCATCCTCACTTGAAAGAAGGACTGGCGGAAGAACTATGGGTATTTACACTTGAGCATTTGGCAGATATTTCCTCAAAAATGAACACAGCAAGTCTGTCACTTCAAAGAAAACAAATGACAGAATTTGTTGCCAATAATAAAATTTGATCTTTCAAGCAAAAATTAGAATTTTGGAAAACTAGTATCTGCCCCTATAAGTCTTCCAACTTCCCAATATTCAAAGAATTTTCTGATGAAATACATGGTTATATTAAATAATGTGATTTAAAAAAATATCCATAAAGGAATATGTCAACATTTGGAAGATATGCATGACTTGGTAAACCAATATTTTTTAAATGGCCAATGTTTGATGTTAAAAAATCATGAAAGGTAAGAGAGCCATTCAAAGTGCAAGACGGAACCAATGGATTTTAATGTAACAAAGTAAAAAAAGCCGGGCCGGCTGGGTGGCATAATGGTTAAGTTCACACGCTCCGCTTCGGTGGCCCAGGGTTCGCAAGTTTGGATCCCCAGCGGGGACGTACTCACCACTCAGCAAGCCATGCTGTGGCAGTGTCCCACATACAAGAAAAAGAGAGGAAGATGGGCACAGATGTTAGCTCAGGGCCAATCTTTCTCAGCAAAAAGAGGAGGATTGGCAACAGATGTTAGCTCAGTGCTAATCGTCCTCACCAAAAAAAAAAATAAAAAAAGAAAAAAATCCCCCAAAAGACAAAGTACAAAAAGTTTATTGATATGATTTCAGATTCCACATTGCAACTAAGTGACCCCTTGTTGAGTTTTGGTGTAATATCAAAGAAATATATCCACAATTATCTGAAAAAGCTATTAAACTACTCTTCCCCTTTTCCAACTACACATCTGTGTGAGGCCAGATTATCTTCATATACTTCAACCAAAACAAATCATAACAGATTGAATGTAGAAGCAGACACAAGAATCTGGTGTCTTCACTTAAGCTAGACATTAAAGAGATTTGCAAACATGTAAAACAATACCATTCTTCTCATTAATTTTTTTGAGACAATAGTTATTTTTCAGAAAAACATAATTAATGATAACATATAATGGGTTATTTTAAAGTGAATTAGTAAATATTTTTAAATTTCTCAGCTTTAATTTCTAAATTAAAATAAACAGTAAAGGATATAACCCAGGTAAACAAAAGCTTTTTAGAGTCCTCAAATTTTAAGAGTAGAAGGCGTTCTGGGACCAAAACATCTGAGAACCGTTGCTCTAGAGTAGTGCTACTCTGAAAGTATGGTTCCCAGAACAAGCCAGTCTGTGACAAAATAAGCACAGAAGTTAAGAATAAGCATTTAAAAACTATGCTAATTTGACATTGCCATGACATCTTGGCACATGATCAGGGGTCTTATCGTATGTATTTTTTTGGACAAGGAGGCTTTTCATTTTTCTCATAGTTAATTTTATTGTATTTTACAGAAATATTGGTCTTTGGTGGACTGGAAATTTAAAAACAAAAACAAAAATTGGTCCTTTACTAAAGCTAGTTTGAAAAACTTCTCTGAAGTATCAAGTTAACAGAGAAATGTAGAAACCGTTCTCGGGGAATTCAAGATAATTCAAGTAGGGAGAGAAAGGCAATAAGCAGATCCTGACTAGAAAAATGTGGGTATAGTCTTAGATTGAACTTAGTTATCTGAAATCGAGTATTTCTGGGATTTGAAAATTTTTAATTTTATTAGACATTAATAGGAAATTATCTAAGGAATTATTTTGAAAATATGTAAAATAGCCTATGAGAAGACAGAAACACACACACACAACTCAGATTTCCATATCATCTAATCTGAGAAGGAAGTGCCAAGCACAAATCTGATTATAATTAATCAAAGAAAGTTTATCAAAAGTCCAAGGGTTCTGAGGGACAAAAACAGAAATATAACCTAAACTAACAGGTAAGTTTGGAGGACAGGGTGATGGGGACAGGTGATAGGGTAAAAAGAACATGGGACATAATCTGTTTCCAAAAGTCAGAGTCAGTTACTCAGAAGCAAACAGATAATCCCAGAGGACTTTATAGTTAAAAACATAAAAACTAAAACTCACAGATAATATAATCTCATTTTAATCTTTATTTTGAACTTCTTCCTCCATTAAATCATTTACTACAGATGAAACAAATCAATTTGCCTCTTTGTTAGCACTTTGTTTCCTGCTGGCTGGAAAACTATAAAATAAGAGTGAAATAAAAACTTAAAGACCTGAGAGACTGAGAACCAAACACATCCGTCTCTGAATAATAGGCTAAATTTCCAACAGAAAAATGTTGATGAAATGCTTTTATATAAGAAAAATAATACAAAGGTAAAATCATCCAGTTTTAAACTTAAAAAATATTACAATTAAAAGTTACAATAGGTATAATGTGATATCACTTAAAACTCTCAGTAAAATCTTTATTTTTGTGTCTATTAATTACAATATGCATAGAGGAAAAGAATCACTCTCAAACTCGTAATACTAGTTACATATCTGGAGGATTAGACTATGGACACCTTTTGCTTCTGACTATATATATTTTTGTATTGTTATAAGCAGAAAAAACATTTCATTTTTAACTTTTAAACTTAAAATGAGACCTAAACAATGAAATATAACTTAAAATAGACATGCGATCCAAACATCTTTCAACATGCTCTTACAAGGAATTATATCTTTATGTGTGAAAACCGTTAATATATTTTCCAGTGCTAAGAATCTGACTAATAACAATACTGACTAATAACAATATGGAAACCAATGATTACTACATATAATGAAGATGAATTTTACAAAGTAAAAATTAAGTTTTATGCCGTGTTTTTTTGGGTTTCAGAAAAACTATTAGAAAACTACTTCATTTAAAACTGCACTGTATAGCCATACCGTGGAATGTTATTTGGCAATAAAAAGAGCTGATGTACTGATAGATGCTACAACATAGAGGAACCTCTAAGACATTAGCCTAAGTGAAAGAAGCCAGACACAAAAGGCCACAGATTGTATGCTTCCATTTATATGAAACGTCCAGAAAAGGCAAATCTAAGCGAGAGAAAGCAGTCAGCGGCTGCTTAGGGCTGGGGGAGGAAGAGAGGAATGGGGAGTGACTGTTAATGGATACGGGATTTCTCTTTTGGGTTGATGAAAATGTTCTAAAATTATATTGTGGTGACGGCCACATAACTCTGTAAATGTACTAAAAATCACTGAATTGCACACTTTAAAAGAGTAAATTTTATGGTATATAAATCATATCTCAAGAAAGCTATTATTTAAAAAACTACTGTAGAAAAAGAGAAAATTTAAAACATCAGAATATGCATTTTTTTAAACCTAAATTCTCAGATTTCTCAAATTCTCATATTTCTGGTTTCCTCAATAATACAAAGAAAATCAGTTTTTCCAGCACTAAAGTAGGAGACTGCCTAGGGGGTACCAGATGAGATTAGATTAATTCATAAAACTAAATTTAAATACTTCCTTTGAAATACAGATGAGGCATGAATTGTGCTTTCATTTGTACCCTATAAAAAAGCTGAAATTAGCAGGTTTTCCTAAAGTAATTAAATGTGAAACTATATAATCTCAAAAGGATGCTTTTCTAAGAGGAGAGAATTGAAGAGCTACAACTCTCACATGATATAATATCTTAGAGTGCTCTGGAGGCCCAGGTATAGACATGAATTGCTTTATTTAAGAAGGCTTGGCCCTCTTGGGAAATCCTTGTTCCTTTCTTCTCCCATTCATAGAATCATAGATTATTCAAGCTGCAAGGTGCTTCAGAGATTACTAGTCCAATACTCTTATTACACAGATGAAGGAACCAGGACTGCCTCCCCCCAACCTCTGTAAATTATAACTAGGTGAATTCAATCACTTTCCCTCTAATATAGAGTAGTGTTTAAGAGTGGAGGTTATGGAATAAGATTTCTCTGAGACTCTACTTACTTATATGAAACATAAGGATAACAATAGTACCAACCCCATAGTGTTCTGCTATGAGGCCTACATAAGAAAATATGTAAGAGAATTGCTTAACACGGTGTGCCTTGCACAAAAGTAGACATTCAACCATGTTGTGTTTTTTTGACTTCTGTCCCATTGATGCGTCCAGTTACCCCAGTTACCCCAAGCTTTAATTAGCAGGTTATAATGACAAGGTGATTGCCTTCCACACCACTGTAGATTCCTGGCTGTGTAGCACAAGAGTTACAGATATGGCTGATCCTGTCACAAATCTGACTTGCTAGACTTATAACAGTGAACTGGGACCAAGATACAAAGTTTAAAGTGAGAGGAAAAGAAATAGGAACAAAGTTGTCACAGATAATAAAGAACTCAACATGTAACAAGAGTGAGTTCACAAAGCAAATACCCAGAAAAAAATTCCAAACTCAAATCTTCCTCTGGCTACTAAGGAAGTCCATTCCAAACGCTAGAATCTCAGGAATCTAATCTACATGTTTTGGTCAAACCCAGGAAAAGGAGTAAGAAAAAGTTAGAACACATCTTTCCTTAATATTTATTAACATTCCTAAGGTAGGATTCTACGCTATATAGCTAGATTCAAGCTATACTTCTATGTCATACTGAATTTATTAGGATGTCCCAGTAAAGTTAGAGATTCAAAAATGGAGTGAAGGAGGAAAAAGCATCCAGCAAAATTTATCAGGAAGAAAAGCACCAGTCTGGGTAAAAAATTACTATCCATAGGAGTCAAAGATGAAATAAAACTGTTCAAAGAAATCTTGGCCCAAATGCCTATTAAGCTCATATAAGACATTTTATTACTTATCTATCTGCTTTCTTTTGGAATTCATATGAGAGGTCAGTCAGATTAAGGTTTTTTAAAAAAAGAAGTGTGAAAAAAATTATAAAACAAATGCAGGATGTTATAAGGGAAAACAAGGACTATATCAGCTGTAGATGCTCTCTGCCAGTTAAGATGACCATAATTATTTCACTGGTTATTAAAAATTGATATAACTATGTATATTGTGGTGTCAGATTATATAGCATGTGTGTATTCTTATATTCATACACAACATTTCAGATTCACTTTCCCCAACCTTTTACTTAATTTCTATTTATGCCTTTTCTTACCTCTTGTATTAATTTTGGTATGAACCTCGAGCTGGGGATCACTTGAAACCATACAAGGCCACCAAGGATAGGTTCCCACCTTAGACCAAACAAGATCGCCAACCTGGAACTTAACACCGGCAGACACTTCTGTTGTTGGAACAGAAGATAATATCGGCTGAACCTATTGGAAAAGGTCATAAAACTTCATCAGCAGAAAAATTTAAAAAAAGAAACTATGTACAAAGTACATTAAACATGCTAACCATGTAAATTTATCTTCAATCATACTTTTCTCTGATACTTGCTATCTATAACTAGCAAAAGGGAAAAAAAGAGGAGGAAAATAATTAATAAGCCCCACTCCAAACATTGAAAATAGGATTGATGGTTTCTAATTGCCAAATTATTGATGAGGCATCTTGAGAATTCACAAAATCTATTAAAAAGCGGCTATAGTTTTGAAAAGGAAAATAATTTACTGAAAATATCTACCTCTTAAACCAGCTTCAAGATTTATTTCAGTCTAACTTCTGAAATAAAGAAGTACGTAACTGTAATAATGTGTGTTAAATGTGTTGTACTTTAATGACTCTGCTTTCACTTTCTTACACAGTATTTGGTTAGACAGTATTCATTTTTTTTTTTTTTTTGTGAGGAGGACCAGCCCTGATCTAACATCCAATGCCAATCCTCCTCTTTTTTGCTGAGGAAGACTGGCCCTGGGCTAACATCCGTGCTAATCTTCCTCTACTTTATATGGGACGCTACCACAGCATGGCTTAGCCAAGTGGTGCATCGGTGTGCGCCCGGGATCCGGCCCGGCAAACCCCGGGCTGCCGCAGCGGAACATGGGCACTTAACCGCTTGCGCCACGGGGCCGGCCAGGTTAGACGGTATTCAATAAAGCAACTCACCGGGGTTTCCTCTTTTAGAATTGGATCTTCTCTTGGTTTTTCTGATACCGTGTCAACCCTCTCATTTGGTCTCTAGGTGAAAAGAATAAAATGGCAGCAAACCAAAGAACTGTGACATACACAAAAAAGAGTCAAAGAAAACTAAATAGCAAAGAGAATAAAGGATATTTATTAACTGAATAATGTAAGGAATAAGAATACAGCTTACACAGTACATGAGGCTGTGTCTTAATACTCATTTTCCATTCCACACCACAGCTATATTTCCCATTTCTTATTTTATTATTTTTAAAACTTAATTTCTTATGTGTGTGTTTTTTTTAACCCACCAGAGTGCAGAAAAATGGGCACTGTGAGATTGCCAGTAAAATGTAACTTGGCATTTTTCTGGAAAGCAATTTGGCAATATGTATGAAAAGCCTTAAATTTTCAGACTCAGACCCAACAAATCCACTTCTAAAAATGTATATTGAAAAAGCATTGAGGGCCGGCCCCGTGGCTTAGCGGTTGAGTGCACGCGCTCCGCTGCTGGCGGCCCGGGTTCGGATCCCGAGCGTGCACCGACGCACCGCTTCTCCGGCCATGCTGAGGCCGCGTCCCACATACAGCAACTAGAAGGATGTGCAGCTATGACATACAACTATCTACTGGGGCTTTGGTGGAAAAAATAAATAAATAAAATTAAAAAAAAAGAAAAAGCATTGAGAGGTATAAAAATATATATATAAGAACAAAGATATGCACACCAGTGCTATTTTTAAGAGCAAATATTAGCAACAGTCTAGATGTCCAAAAATGTAGAATTAAATAAATTATAACTAGATAGTGGAATAATATAAATAAATTTTAAAATGACATGGAAAAATAACATAATGTTATTTGAAAACAGCAAATTGCAAAGCAGTTTGTATAGTATTATTCCAATCGTGGAAAAATAATTTTTTTTCTTTTGTGAGGAAGATTAGCCCTGAGCTAACATCTGTCACCAATTCTCCTCTTTTTGCTGAGGAAGACTGGCCCTGGTTTAACATCCGAGCCCATCTTCCTCCACTTTATACGGGACTCCGCCACAGCACGGCTTGACAAGTGGTGCGTAGGTCCGCACCCGGGATCCGAACCCCAGGCCCCCACAGCGGAGCCACGCACTTAACCACTACGCCACTGGGCTAGCCTGGAAAAATAATTTTTTTTATGTGCACAGAAAAAAGGACTAGAAGGATACCAGCAGATGACGGAATAAGTGATTTTTTTGGGTGTGCTTTTCTATATTTGTCAAATTGTCTATAATCAACATTACTTTTCCAATCATAAAACCCACAAATATGTAACTTAAAAATTAATTCCTACAACCCTTTGGGGAGGCAATTTGGAAGGATCTATCAAAATTCAAAATATGTACACTCTTCAATCTAGCAACTGTATTTTAGGAACCTATTCTACAGAAATACACAAAACAAAATCTAAGCAGAGGGATGGTAACTACAGCACTATATCATGTCAGTAATCTACATGTCTATCAACATCTTTCCACTTTTTATTTAAAAATAGTCTGTATATGCCTTGAAAAATATTTGATATATTGTACACCAAATTGATAAGAGTAGTTATCTTTGGGGAACAAGATTAAGGAAATGGTGAGGGAAGATCTATACTTTTATATTATTTACATTTTCTGTAAAAAGCAAATTACTTTGTAATTTAAAAGATTTTTAAAAATTTCTCACTTGTCAAAGAACAGACTTTGATTTAGATGGCTTAAAAATAGGGATATATCCATCAAATTAGGTCTTAATTCCACTAAAACATATGGCTAATTCTAGAAGCTACTTAAAATTCTCAATTAAAGATATTCAAGACACTGTTGTAAAAACAAAGTTTCATTAAATAAAAGAAATTGTTAGAAAGTTTTTAATTGTTAGAAATGCTAAGCCAGACAAATATCCCAAACCCCAAGTATCAATCATTCATTCAACATTGCCCACGACTTTCCAGGCACTGTTGTGGAAGTTGAGTACACAAGGGTGAAACAGATGTGATCCCTGGCCTCAAGAGCTTACAGCTAGGTAGGACAGACAGACATTAAACAAATAAAAACACAAACATACACTTATACAATGTAAATGTATGAAGAGAAATAATGGTGTTCGTGTGTGTGTGTGTGAGTGTGTATCTTTAGATATGATGGTCAGGAAAGGCCTCTCTGAGAAAGTAAATTATAATCTGAGACTCAAAGGAAGAAGAGGGAGTCTAGTAAAAAGTGGGGGAAAGAACACTCCAGAGAGAAGGATTGGCATGTGTGAGGTCCCTGAGCTTAAAAAAGGTAAAAACTTCAAGAAGGCCATTACCATGGACTTCACTGCCCCAAAGAGGAGAGAGGTTACAAGATGAGAGTGGAGAGGCAGGCTACATTTTGAGGGTCTTGCAGGCCAGGGTCAAGTGTTTTATCTTAAGTGCAATGAAAAGCCACTGAAGAGGATTAGGTAGAGTAATACATAAAGTAACACATGCCAATTTATGTTTTTAGAAGATCACGTTAGCTGTTATGTAGAGTATATTCTGGGAGGGAGCAAGACAGAAGGCAGACTGTTTACTTAGGAGGTTTCTGGAAATACTGGACATGGCCCAGGTGAAGGAAGGTAGTGGCCATTTGTTGAAGGGCACAAAACTAGCTCTGTTGGCTGCATCTGTGGGGTACCATGAATATCTAATCCAACAGGACACACTCATTGAACAAGAAAAGAAAAATCTATGTTCAAATGAAAATTGTTTTCCTGATCACTAGTGTAAGGATACAGCAGTTTAGAAATACTGTCCGCATTTGCATCGGCCCATTTGGCAGCTTCATTTCAGTCTACAGATGTAGCCTAAGCCTTCACCTCAGCCTTTCATTCTCGAGCTACAGCAGGAAGCACATATGTGGCCAAGAAAGCGAGTCATCCTCCTCCACACGTTCAATCTTCATGATGTCTGGGTGCAAGGGATCTCGAGAACTCTTTTTGAGGGCAGATAGATAAGGAGTGACTAATCTTTGCCAAACAACAGAATCCTATTATTGTAAGAGCTGGCCTGTAGCCCATTAACATTTTTCCCTTTCTAGATTAAAGACAGGATTTCCTTCAAAATCTTTTTATTATTCAAATGTATTATCTTTTTTTGATTTTTTGGTTTGTTCCAGATTGTTCACATTTCCTTCAGGCTGGCTTGAAATACTATTAAAATCACTTTCATAGAATTGAAATTTTTTACTCAGTCATTTTATTTTATTTTTTTTAAAGATTTTATTTATTTTATTTTTTTCCCCAAAGCCCCAGTAGATAGTTGTATGTCACAGCTGCACATCCTTCCAGCCGCTGTATGCGGGACGCGGCCTCAGCATGGCTGGACAAGCAGTGTGTCGGTGCGCGCCCGGGATCCGAACCCGGGCCGCCAGCAGCAGAGCGCGCACACCTAACCGCTAAGCCACGGGGCCGGCCCATGCGCAGTCATTTTAAAAGGAAAGAAATGGCAAGGGAGAGAAAGAAGCTCAAGAAGATTTATTTTAAGCTTTCAAAACTAAATAAATAAAAGAAGGAAAAAGAAGTCAAATAAGGATGCTGCAATGATAGAAAGGGAATATACATCGTAAAATGTGCTAATGTGTGAGCAAAACAGAAATATCTAGTAGGCATTTAGAGATCTATGACTTGAGCTCAAAAGAAAGATAAGAGGATAAACCAAGAGACAGCATAGTACCACGAAAACCAATTAAGAAGGGAGGAAGTTTTTAAGACGAAATAGTCAATGGAAGTCAAATGCTTAGGAGTCAAGAAAAATAACGAGTCAGAAAATGCCAACGGATAAAATACTTCTGGGTATAAAATCATTTTTCTTCAGTTGTTCAAAGGATAGATAAGCTTTAAAAGAGATTAAAATCAAGTAAGGACAGAAGATACACTTTTTGGTACTAATAGTGTTGCTTTAGGAAGAGAAAGCATCAGAGAAAAAGATGACAGTGAGTTAGCTCTCTTTCGTGTTCAAGTCATCCTAATTTTAAACTTATGATTTTATGGGTATATAACACGTTTTTACATTTTTAGTTGATTCCACATACAAAGACCTATATTCCAGGAAAGAATCGCAGGAAGTTTCCTAAACAGGAAAAAAATATGTTAAGAGCGTAGCTAAAATAAAATTACATTATCCTAAATATTCCTTTAAAAAAATTTGGTCGGGGGCCTGCCCGGTGGCGCAAGCGGTTAAGTGCACGCGCTTCGCTGCGGCGGCCTGAGGTTCGCGGGTTTGGATCCCGGGTGCGCACCGACACACTGCTTGCCAAGCCATGCTGTGGCGGCATCCCATATAAAGTGGAGGAAGATGGGCACAGATGTTAGCCCAGGGCCAGTCCTCCTCGGCAAAAAAAGAGGAGGATTGGCAGATGTTAGCACAGGGCTGATCTCCTCACTAAAAAAAAAAAAAAAAAAAAAAATTTGGTCTAGTACTTTTATTAAAACCCAAGAGATTTATTAAGATGAATAATATGCATCAAATCTGGGAGATTTCCAAACTCTTTAATAATTTTCAAAACATTAAGCAAAATCATATTCTCTAAAAGAACCCAAAACTTACGTCAATATTTAAGGTGGAAAGAAAATTTTAAAGACAATAAATGGTTCGTGCATTTTTCTTTTACTTTCAGAATAATTGCTTAAGTAATCTTAAAAAAGTCTGTACAAAAAGAACATTTTGCATATGAACAGTTTCTAAGAATTTTAGGACCTAATACTCTGAGGCTAGAGAACCAAATAAGACCTTTAACTTAGTGCTAATGGGTCTGCACCAGTTATTTGGCTTTTTGTAAGTGAAAACGGCAAGCTAAGAGTTAATGACACTAGCCTTAGTGGATAAGCCCACGGAGGTGCTAGTGGAAGACCAATGTTTGAATAGGGCCTACACTCACATGCCTGAGGCATTACACCTGCCAAGAAGGAAGACGTTCAGAAACATTTCCACATGTTTCTAATTTGGTGGGAGGAAAAACAGCTAAAGCAGCTTTACAAAATATACAATTTCAGTAGTGATCTCAGGTCCCCTGCTGCCTAGATGTTTGGACACATTTTCATTGTGGAGAAGATATACTTAGGTTGTTCCAAATAACAGCCACTCTTTAGAAGGCCAAACAGCACAGGATTGGGAGGAAAGACTTGTAGATCAAATACTAAGAAAAAAAAGAAAAAAGTAGTGAGTGAAATCTTGAAGTGTATTTACATAAGATTTTGTTTGCTTGAAAAAGAACCCATGAGTGGGCTTTTAAGGAAAAAAAAAAAATATATATATATATATATATATATATATATATATATATATATATATATATATAAAATATAAATCCAGCTTGAGGACAATCATTTCAAACTTTTTCTCCAGGCACACAGTTCTCAATATGATTCCCTAAGGTGTCTGGGGGAGGGGAGCTGTCCAGTGGCGTCAGCAGACTCAGGCTTCTCTTTCACTTCTAAGCCCTCTACAATGCTAAACACCAAGGGCTTGGATCCCTAGTGACAACCAGGAAGCAGAAGGGTATCAAATATTAAAACACTTAAAAAGGGGGCTGGCCCCATGGCTTAGTGGTTAAGTGCACACGCTCCGCTACTAGCGGCCCGGGTTCGGATCCCGGGCGCGCACTGATGCACCGCTTGTCCGGCCATGCTGAGGCGGCGTCCCACATACAGCAACTAGCAGGATGTGCAACTATGACATACAACTATCTACTGGGGCTTTGGGGAGAAAAAGGGGGGAAAAAAAAAAAAGGAGGAGGATTGGCAATAGATGTTAGCTCAGGGCCGGTCTTCCTCAGCAAAAAGAGGTGGATTGGCATGGATGTTAGCTCAGGGCTGATCTTCCTCACAAGAAAATAAAAAAATAAATAAAAATAAAATAAAACACACCAAAAATAAAACTGTCCTGAAGGAAGTAAAACAGATGTTCAAGTTAAGGGAACTCAATTAAAAAACATATAAGGTTACAAAGCAGATTAATTCGTGCACATTACTAGTCATCTGTATAGCTTAGTAAAAGCATGACACTAATAACAGGCAAGAGCCTTGGAGTTCTAGCTGTAAAGTTCTGTTACCAGAATGAAGGACAACTTTTATGGCACCCATCTCTTAGGCTTATAATAGCCCCAGGTGTGATAAAATTTTAATTAATCAAAATTCAACAGACGACAACTTAGCCCTTTACCTTACTTCTTTGAAAGAAAAAGGAGGAGGAAAGGAGGGGAGAGAGAGAGAGAAAGAGGATGAGAAGGATGGGGGGAGGGAGAAAGGAGGCGGGGAGAGAGGAGGAGGCGGGGAGAGAGGGAAAGAGGAAGAAAGGGTCGGAGGGGAGAAGGAGAGACAAGAACAAACCCTGGATTTTCCCCAAAAATTTCAGGCAATGGTCTTGGTAATATTTAGTTCAATCAATGCCACTTGCTACATTTATACAGTCAAATTGACATTCCTTTATCCCAAGGTGTTGTAAGATCCTAAATAATGAAATATTAAATTAGGCCCCACATGATTTACTAATAAAGACAATGAACTAAAACTCTTAAATTATATCTAACTATTCTAATTCCTGGATATAACAGTTAACTGAAAAGTTTAAGTAATAATATAAAAGAGCCAGGCATACCAGATATCCAACAAAGACATAACTGGCTTTAAAATCTCATTGCAAAGTGACTACTAGAAATATCATTGCACTGAATGTCTCCCTAGATTCCAATAAAGCAAAAAGTATATATGAAACATAGACTATCTTATCCTGCCTCTAATTGCTTCCAGCCCTATTTCTATTTTGAGATATATTTTTAATTCAGTTTATCAATACAGGCAAAAAGTCTAGCCTAATAAGTAAAACTGGATATTCTCCTATTTGCCAGATTCTCTAGAGCAAAAGCAAGATGAGGCAGTAAGACAGTTCTCAGGAACTAGGCTAAAACCAAATTCAGGTTGTATGCATTTTTGTGATTCCCAAGGGTCATGGTGCATCATGTGTCTTTTCACTGAAGGTCTAGGAAACGAATGCTACAGTGAACGTATCTGGAGTGCAAAAAGTTAACCTCTCTCATTCCATTTATTCATTTATTTAATAAATAGTCAGTATAAGAGATTATGTGAGCTAAATTCTGTGGGGGTCATTTAATAAATGACATAAGAAATTAAAAAACATTTCAGAAACCATTTAGTTCTAAAGCTTTCATTTTACAGATGCAGAACTAAGACACCAGAATAGCTAAAGTGTCCCTGATTACTCTTGATCTCATTGACCAGTTTTGACAGCACTTAACACTATCTGAACTTATACGCATACCTGTGTGTGTAAACATGTATCTATGTATTTTCTGGCTCCTCTTATTAGAATATAAGCACCCTGAAAGCTGGCATCTCTACTTTTCATTCATTGCCCTACTTTCAATTCTTAGAAAAGTGTCTAGCACACAGTAGGTACTCAATATATATTTGTTAAATGAATAAGAAAACTACAGAAAAATGAGAAAAACATATTGAAATATCACGGTGGGACTTGTGCGAGTCTAGAACCAGTGTGACCTTTACTCTAGAAAAAGATCCCATCTGAGTTGTATGAAGTACTGGAACCTAGGTACCAAGGGAAAGGTGAGTTGGTAAGAGGTAAACATTTCTTTGAATAAAAGATAATAAATTAATTCATTCAGGCATACCACATATAAAGCAGACAACTGTCACAAAAATGAACAGAGAATATCTGTTCATTTCTTCCCAAATCAATGTCTGGGAAACATCTTCAATTCATACCATGTATTAGAATACTAACTAAAAACTCTCCATTCAAGCTAGAACTGATTTGTTACATACCTACTATTATCAAGAAAACTCATACCGAAACCTCAGAGATATTAAGAAATTCAGCAGCATGTATCTTAACTTACCTATGAAGAATGACTTTTATAAAAACTCTACCTGAAGTTTTAATCAATATACATGAATACTAACTCTGATTTTAATAAAAAGAGTTCCACTATTACTTCAGGTTATTCTGTAGCAAACGCATTAGTAATGACTGTTAAATCCAAGCTCTACGGGCAAAAGTTGGTCTAAAATAATGAAAAACCAATATAATTAACCACCTTCTCTTTGCCTTTCCTCTTCATCTTCAGAAACCAGGAGTTTATTATAAGCAAATAAAAATAAGTGAGGCGATTAGACAAAGAAACATAAGAAGCAAGATTCTTAAGTGCCACGTTTTAAAAATATTTCTTCACTCTACTGACGTCCATTTATTTATTCAACAAATATTTATTCAGCACCTATTATAATATCCCATGCTCCTTGCTAGGGATTAGAAGAAAGAAGTTATCAGAAGTATTTATATTTGAAGAGATAAAAACTGAAAAATATCTCTTGGACTTCCAGTAAATGTGAAATATTACAAAATTTTTCAAAAAGATGTTTCAACTTACATTTTGTTCCTCTGGTTCCAATTTGGGGATTTTGTGTGACTTGCGCTCTTCAGATCTAGATGAGTCATGCCTGTTGCTTTTTTTCCTCTTTTCTTTTCTGCTTTCATGCTTTGACTTTGTGTGCTCACTTGCCTGTACTTCATTTAAAAGGTCTCCACAAAGGGAAGACTCAAACAATTCCCTGCCATTCTGGATAGTTTTGGTTATTTTTAGTTTAATTTCAGGTGAGCCAGTCTTCTTTGGAATCACAGTTTGTGGTACCGAAGGAGGAGGTGGTGGCTGTGGAGGAGAAGGTTTTTCCAGAATTTCATGTGGTCTTGTGTTTGGAATTTCTGAATGGTAATAGTCAGTGGGGCTAAAGTTTCTAACTGCACCAAAGCCATTGGCTGACCCATTGGGATACTGATTATATGACTGGTATTTGGCTTGAGCTTCATACATGCTGATTGATGGTGGATAGCCATTTGTGAGTGGAGGAAGATCTTCTGTTGTAGATGGGTACTGAAAGCCTTGCTGCAAGGTAGCTTCATATGGTGTCTGGCCACCATCTTCAACAATGTCACTGTTGTTATCAAAGGCATCCTCCTGACGGATGTTGGCGGAGTCAATGAGTTGAGGTGGTTGCTGAATTGTGTTTCCCATGATCCCTTGCATGAAAGAGAAAGAGAAATCCATTGTTCTGCTCCAGCATCCTTAACTTTCCCTTTCTCTCATCGGGCCTAAAGTTTTAAAAGAAAAAATTAAAAGGTGTTAATATCTTCACAGGCTAGTGGCTAATCAATTGAAAAAGGATTAAACTAAAATATTCGGAACCCAATTTTCATATCCAGCTATGCATAGACACCAAATATTTTTAAAGCAGATAGCCAATATAATTCTGACACAGGGCAAATACTTTATATCTTAAATGCTTATCTGTTTGAAACTCTCAATTACTTTCATAATAACTTTAGTAACAAAATTTTATTTTCTTTGCAAACATGCAAAATAGTTTTGACATTCCTTTCTGTTTCCCAAGTTAGAGATTATAGATTGTAAGTCTCAGGTTAAAACTGGTATTTGCAAAATAAGCAGTGTCCTGACACATACAAATTAGGTTCCATACGAGCTTCCTTTAAATCATTCATGTTTTGTCCAGTGTTTCTTTTCCTTATTACAAAAATAATAAAATCTTATTGCAAACATTTTAAATACAAAAGGAAAAAGGCCTATTCCTCTCCCCCTCCATCATTCCCATTCCTTTATGTCACGGATAACCACTGTAAACACTTTGGTGGGTATTCTTCCAAATCTTTCTCTACATATTTACATACAAAATTTTTTAAATAGGGTTTATTCTGTGACTTGCTTATTCAACCTAACAATATATCCTAGATATCTTTCTACATCAGCACATACAGATAATTTTCACACATATATCGTTCTTTAGATGGCTGCACAGTAAACAACCGTGGTATCTAGCATGATGTATTTAATCATTTGTGTACGGACAATCATTTAGTTGCTCACAATTATTTGATATTATAAACAGGTCTACAGGAAACTTTCTTTGTGCATATATGTATTTCTATAGGACAGATGTGCAATTTTGATAGATACTGCGAAACTGTTCTTATAGGCTGTACTATATCAATTTACATTCCTACCAACAGTGTGTGAGGATGCCTGATTCTCTACACTCTTGCCACTATCTAGTTGTTTTTAACCAGTGGTACATACAGCAGAATCATCTGGGATACTTTTACAAAATGCACATGTCTAGGTCCATCTATTGATGAATCTAATTCAATAAACATATAGTGAAGCCTAGAGCATGAATATTTTAAGACCACATTCCAGCTGATTCTGATGCACACTTTTGCTTGGGTTATTGCATTATAATCTTTGCATTATAGTCATTGTATTATACTCTTACAACTATTGCATCTCCTCTAGAAGGTGTCTAAAAGATGCCCACATTATGTAACAATGTTATAATATAGATAAGTATCTCTTAGGAAATGCTCTAAGACCACTCTGCTTTGTCATAAGGTTGATAAACCCACATCTTGAGACAGAGGATTAGTGGACAGTCCAGATATTATTTTGATAATCCCATAAACATTTCTTCTAGAAAGCTCTAAGGCAGAGAGGATTCACTACTGTACCAAGTCTGATGAATTAATTGTAGCTGCCTGGAATTCTGTGAAGGATTCTGAGGCTACAACCCAGTTCAATTCCATGACTGATGAATAATGTCTACCATCTTGGTTCTAACGGGATTTACCATAATGATAAAGCAAGTAACGCAAAACAGCAAAGGGAAGAGAGACACAAAAGCTGACAACACACTTTTCAAGGTGTGTCCAATTAAACAGCTGCTGTTTATTCTGCTGTTAGCAAATGTAAAGCATTTTAGAAGTTCTAAGATTGCAAACAAATGAATACGAGAGCATACAGGAAATCAAACTGCCCATACTGCTGTACACTGGAGAGGGGGTGTAAGAGAGCATTCTCATCTTTTCAGCATCTACTCTGGGCCAACCACTTTACACATTGTCTCCTTTCATCCTCATAACAACTCTGCAAGATAGGCATTGTGACTCCTCATTCACAGGTAAAAGAAACTGAGCTTCAGAGGGGTTAGGTGGCTTGCTTAAACCACAAAGCAAAGGGGGCAGAATTAGGATTAGAATCTAAGCATGAGTGACTCTAAAGCCCACTATACCACTTCCACTTCCCTCAGCTATAAGTTCTGAGAGATATGTTTCTTTTGTTTGTGTACTTTATTCCTTGGTCACTGCCAAAGTAACAACTAACTATTCTATAATAACCACAACACTTAATATAGTGCTAGTATGTGCCAAGAACCATTCTTAAGTGCTTTATGTATAGTACTACATTTAATCCTCCCAACAACCTTCAGATAGGTATTAATATTAGTTCCCATTACAGATGGGGAAATAGAGGCACAGAGAGGTTAAATGACTTGCTCAAGGGCATAAGGCTAGTCATTAATTGACAGAGCTGGGATTCGATCCAGGCATTCTGGTTTCAGAGTCTATGATCCTAATTAGTATACCATACTGACAATGCTGATAAATGTTAGAAATCATTTCTTTATATATAGCTTAAGACTTGAAACATTACCCTAATTTGACCATTGGCAAAAACTGCATAGCTCACAGACACAGGAAAGGTATGTTCTAAAATTCTGTAAACACACATGGGGCAACTATACAGGTGGAATTCAAAAGTTCTTCAAACTTCCAACTTGAAGGCAAGTTAAATACTGACGTTTGACAAGATGGAACCTGTGTTTTCGGTTCCCATAACTGTCATGTACAAGCTCAGCTTCCAGATTAGTCTCCCAAATTACAGTCTACAGAGGTTTTCAGGCATATATATTCAGTGACTAAGGTTTCTGATGCTTTTGATTTAGTTCCAAACACAAACTTTTAGGAAGTTTGGTATTTTCCGGCTTCTCTTCTCTAGCCCTAGAACCAAATATTTCATTTTAGTTTGAATTAAGAAGAAAAATAACATTACCATCTTACAACTATATAAGAGTTTACAACTACAGAGCGTTTTCATATACATTCTTATTTGATCCTTAAAACAATCCTGTAAGGCAGGTGTTAGCTTCATTTTTTTTAGATAACTACATTGAATATTTGAAATGCTGAATTTACCAAGACTACAAAGTTTAACTAGTGATTAAGCCTGAAAAAGAATCAATCTCTTGACTTCTAATCCTGTGTTCTTTTCCACAATATCTCACTGCCAGAGAATATCCGACTACCCAAAGAAACCATATAGAACCTTAAGAGTCATAGGTTCAAAACAGAATGTACTGTCCTTTCCCTAACTCAGCCTTCTTTTCAGACTACCCCAGATTTGTCACTGCTTCCACTGTTTTTCTACCTTCCCAGGCTAGAAGCCTCAGGCTCATGGATGATCCATTCTTCCCTCTCTGTTAAGCTATAAAATCAGTCACTGAACAAATCTTGTACTTTCTTCCTTTGAAATCTTTCTGATTTGTTCTTTGATCTCTACATCTATGTCAGGCCACACCCTCAGCACCTTATCCTGAACTATGACAATTGATTTTCTAGATATTTCTCACCTTTAACTCCTTCCTGCACAGCAGTTAGATGATGTGTCCTAAAACTAAATTTCGATAAGTCTACTCCCTTACTAAGAAACTCTAAAGCTCCATATTATACCAAGTCCCTTACATGCCTTTCAAGGTTTTCCATAGTCTTTTTCCTACCAATCCAAAATGTATGTGCATGAACAAACTTTTCTGAACATCCACTGGGACAAATATCTATAATATGTGGCCTCATTCATATGTTACACTTTTTCTAATACTATGAAGCAAAGTATTACTCCCATTTTACAGATGAGAAGAAATGGAACTCAAAAAGATCAAGTGATTCGCCCTTAGTCACATAGCCAATAGAAGTTGAATAAAATGGTGAAACTCAGATCTTCTAACTCTAATACAGTACTCTTTACATGGCAGCTGCCTCATAATCTGCAAACTATCCAAACTTCCTACTTTTTTTCCAATACGCTCCATACCCATAATCCAAATGCCTGTTTGACAGCTTCTCTTGCATCTCACAAGCATCTTAGAATACCTAATGATGAACTCTTCGTTTTTATTTTACTTACATGTGTCCTTCCCATGAGAAAAAAATGAAACCTCCATCTATCAGCTGCCCAAGCCAGAAACCTGGGAATCATGGTACATCCCTTTCCCTCACTCCTACTCTTATCCAATCTATCAGAAAATTCCCTGAGTTTTACCTCCAAAGTACATACCTCACATTTGTCTATTTCATTCCATCTCTTTTGCTCTTCACACTAGTCCAAGCTCCTCACCTAGTCTATTCCACAGCTACCTTCCCAGTCTCCATGCTTCTTTTCCTGCCTCTCTGTAATCTATTTCCCCATATAAAAACCAGTCACCTTTTAAAAACTGATCCAATCATGTGACTAGCCCTCAAAATACAGCAAGGAAAATGAACCACTGCTATACTCAAAAACATGGATGACGCTCACAAATGTAATTTTGAGTGAAAGAAGCCAGACACAACGATTCCACTTATGTAGTATATAGTGTAATTTCATTTATATAAAGTTCAAAAACAGGATAAAGTTAAAACTAAATCTATGGAGATAGCTGTCAGAACAGTAGATGCTTATGAAGGGGGCCATAAGGGAGGTTTCTGAGCTGCTAGTTATATTTATTGATCTAGATACATGGTTTACTAAAATAAACAAAAACAAAAGAACAAAACCTTCAGTGCCTTCCCACTGCACTCAAATAAAATCCAGACTACTTATTATGCCCAGCAAGCTTCTGCACGGCCAGGCCTCAGTTTACATTTCCAAAGTCATCTACCAACATTCTCTGCGGCAGGCATTGCACTCCAGCCATACAGGCTTCTTTCCAGTTTCTCAAATGCGTCAACTTCACTTTTGTAATCAGGATTTTCACATGTGCTGCTCCAGCTACCTGAACACCCGTCATCTCTCAAAGAGGCCTTCTGAGGTCTCCTGCTCATTCTCCTCACTAAGCCTGTTTTTTGTTTTTTTTAGCACCTACCATAATATGTTATACAAATATGTGTTTGCCTTCTTATTGTCTGTCTCCCTCACTCGACTGCATGCTCTATAAGGGCAGGGACCATGTATGTCGTATACAATGCTAGACACTCAGTATTGTTTAATTAATAAAGGAATGAAAGAGTCCCTGTCCTCAAAGGGCTTATAACTAGTATACCTCCATTTAACTACCAGATTTCTGGTAATATTAGCCTACAACATAACTTTACTCACCCATTAATCCCTTGTTTGATAAAAATGCGTTATGCTCATTGTAAAATATAATAATAAGTAAATAAACAAAACATTGACACCCATAGTTATCTGGTCAACTGATCTTCCACAAAGGTGCCAAGGTAATTCAATGGGAAAGGACAGTATTTTCAACAAATGGGGCTGGAACAACTGACTGGATATCTGTATGGAAAAAGTGAACCTCAACCCTTACTTTACATTATACACAAAAAACAGCTAAAATTAGTTAACAAATCTAACACTAAAGTCAAAACCATAAAACTTCTAGAATAAAATATGGGAAAAAATATACCATTGGGTTGGCAAAGATTTCTTAAACAGGAAACACCATGACCTAAGAAAGAAAAAGACTGATAAAATGGATTTCAAAATTAAAAACTTTTGCTTTTCAAAAGACACAGTTAAGAAAATTAAAAAGTGAGTTATAGGCAGGGAGCAAATATTTGCAAAACACATACAGCAGCTCCCCCTTATCCCCGGTTTCGCTTTCCCCAGTTTCTGTTACCACTGTCTGAAAATACAGTAATGCATCCCTTATCGATAGGAATATATTCTGAGAAATGCATTGTTAGGTGATTTTTCGGTTGTTTGAACATCATAGAGTGTACTGAATAGGAACAAAATTTCCCACCCCAAAATGTGTCTCTTTAACATGAGGATTATTTTAGGCTGATTATTTTTAAGACACAGAAGACTCAGAAAGTTTTTCTTGTTACCTCCCCTTAGCTGCCTAAAAGAATTCAGATAAAAAACACTGTCTCAGGAAGCGAGCTCTCACCTTAGCATCACATGAACTAGGTGGTAGACAGGGAGGGACCTAGAAAAGCCTGTTTGTTGGGCTCCCCTCTGTGTTCTTCTGTTTCTGTGTGGCCAAACAAACCCTTGTTTTCCAAATATTTGTTCCTTTTCACCTACCTGTGAATTGCCCTCCTTCCCACTGAAGTCCTTGACTCTCCCCACCCCCAATATCTTCTTTTGTCTTTAGCTAAGGATGGCATTTAAGGTGAGGGCCTGGGCCATTTTGGTGAATTACTTGGTTTTCCTGGGTTTCTCCCATGTATAATGTTATTAAACTTTTGTTTGTTTTTCTCCTGTTAATCTGCCTTATGTCAATTTAATTCTTAGACTATTCAAAAGAACCTAGAAGGGAAGAGGAAAATGGCTTCCTCCCCTACAGTACTTACACACACCTTGATGGTATAGCCTACTACACACCTAGGCTATATGGTACTAATCTTATGGGACCACCATCGTATATATGCAGTCCATGGTTGACCGAAATGTCATTATGTGGCACAACTGTATTAATTGGAAAATTCCAGAAATAATTCTTAATTTTTAAATTATGTGCCGTTCTGAGTAGCATGATGAAATCTCCCGCCATCCCAGTCTAGATGTGAATCATCCCTTTGTCCAGCGTATGCATGCTGTATACACTACCCGCTCTATCACTTAGTAGCTGTCTTGGTTATCGGATCGACTGTCACGGTATTGCAGTGCTGGTGTTCAAGTAACCCTTATTTTACTTAATAATGTCTCCAAAGCCCAAGAGCAGTGATGCTAGCAATTCGGATATGCCAAAGAGAAGCCATAAAGTGCTTCCTTTAAGTGAAAAGGTGAAAGTTCTCAACTTAATAAGGAAAGAAAAAAATCATACGCTGAGGTTGTTAAGATCTATAGTAGTTTTATTACAGTATATTGTTATAATTGTTCTATTTTATTATTAATGTTGTTAATCTATTACTGTGCCTAATTTATAAATAAACTTTATCGTAGGTACATGTGTAGAGGAAAAAACATATATATAGAGAGTGTATATAGAGTTCGGTACTACCCACAGTTTCAGGCATCCACTGGGGGTCTTGAAACATATCCCCTGTGGATAAGGGGGACGACTGTATCTAACAAAGAACATCCTTAATGTTCTTACATTCTAGGAAATGGAGAGAGACCCACTAAGGGTTTCTGAGCAAAAATGAGACAAGTGAAATGACAGGTTAGATAGCTGTTACTCCACAGATTACTTACTAATCGCAAACAGAAATACGTACAATAGAGAGATCTGGCAGGCACCATTTTAAACAAGTGATTAAACATGGCACTACCAAAAGCAGGACAACCCAGCATCACGTGTCTCATGATGTGATTCATTAACACATCATCATCTCCAAAGTATTCTTCCCAATGCTTAAACTGAATCTCAAAATGACGAAACAATCAGACAAATCCAAAATGTGAAACATTCTCTCAGACAACTGGCCTGGGATCTCCAAAAAAGCCAATAACAAACAAACAAACAAAAGGTGGAAAGACTATTCTAGATTTTAAAAGACAAGATTTAATAACCCAATGCAATGCATGAATTCTGCATTTGATTAAATCCTGGATTTAAACATACACACATAGGTGAAAAATACATTTTGGAGAAAACTGAGAAGTATAAATATGGACTGGCTATTAAACAATGGAGCTATTAATTTTCAAGGATATGATAACAATGTTCTGTTTATATAAGAGAATGTCCTTATTCTTAGCAGAGCCACGCTGAAATATATTTAAAGTGTCATGGGACCCACAACTTTCAAATAGTTTAGGATTTAAAAAGCACATATACCTAGAGTAAAAGAAAGGAGGCAAAATGTTAACCATTGGCTAATCCAGGTGTTGACTATAATAGTCTTTTACCTTTCCTAAAGGTTTAAAAATTTGAAAAGTAAAAAGCTGGGAAAAAATAAAAATAAACACTTTGGCTAGGGTTTGGAAGAAGCATTGAAAAGAAAAAGCTACAGCTTCTTAAGGTGGTAAAAGCCTGCATTAAATCTTGACACCATACTCTGACCAAATAAGCCACATGGTCCACATTGTTATATCTTCTAGAAAGTCTAAGTGTGTATAGAGCCATGCTTTTTCGTATCATACCTCCAACTAATACAATAATGCAATAAAGTAGTTTTGATAATTAAAAAAAGATATTTTAGGACTATCACTAAATTCCTTTTTATGTGATTTTTCATATGTACTGGAGTCTGGCAGCCAGCCTTCAAACAGCAGTCACGCCAATTGATATAATAGTTAAGACCAAAAAAAAAAAAATAGTTAAGACCTTACTGGGGCGGCCTGGTGGCGCAAGCGGTTAAGTGCGCGCGCTCCACTGCAGCGGCCTGGGGTTCACTGGTTCGGATCCCCGGCGCACACCGACGCACTACTTGTCAAGCCAGGCTGTGGCGGCCTCCCATGTAAAGTGGAGGAAGATGGGCATGGATGTTAGCCCAGGGCCAGTCTTCCTCAGCAAAAAAAGAGGAGGATTGGCAGATGTTAGCAAAGGACTGATCTCCTCACACACACACACACACACACACACACACACACACACACACACAGAAAGACCTTACAGAATTAGGAGGCTCTCTAGTGAGCACTGTGGTTGAGAGTATAGGCTCAGAATCAAACTACTAGTTCAAAACCCAGATCCAAGGCTTGTTAGCTATGTGACTTTAAGCAACTTAATCTCCATTTCCTCATCCAGAAACTGTGGATGCTTATAATTGTCTACCAAGAATTAAGAGTTAATCCATGAGCTGTGCCTTCCATATAGTTAGAGCTCAATACTTGTTGGCTATTATCATCATTTAGTGCAATGCTGGGCACAAAGAACTTGTAAAAAACCTGATCTCTGACCTAAAGGCATTTACAATCTCTTTAGTATACTAGACAAGATAAGATTTTATGCGCAAGACTCATAAAATAGTAGTAAACAGTGTGACCAATGTGAAACAGAAGGTGACTAAGAATTAAATTGTTACCATTACAATTATAACCGACATTTGAGAAGAACAGTCTTCACTAGGCAAGGAGGCATTCAGGCCATGAAAGACAGGCAGGATGTGGAAGTTAGGTGTTTTTCACCCACTAATTTTAAAACTACTCAGTACAGGTCACCAAAAATTCTCACTCCTTTGTTCTTAATAAATCCCTGATAAAGATGGTATATTTTAATTTTTTGGGTATTACTAAAGTAATAATAATAATGGCTCACATTTGAGGAGTACTATGTGTCAATACTATCCTAAATGCTTCACATTTCTTATATTATTTTACTTCTCATAACACCCTTTTGAGGAAATACTATTACTATCACCATGTTACAAATGAAAACTGAAGGCCAGCATGATTAAGTAACTTGCTCATAGTCAGACATCTTGTAAACGGAGAATTCAAACACAGGCACTCTGTTGCATAGCGTCCGCTCTTAACAAGTAAGCTCATTTCCCACAATCCCTAAGGATGTAAAGAAAATAGCAACAAAAACATTCAATCTTTACACTTCCCCAATCCCACTTCCCAGAATTAACAATTAGGTAGGAAACTAAATAATGGTACTAGTCTTCCACCCATTCTAATACGTACTTCCAAGTAAATGAAACCACCACAGGCAAACAATTTATGACAAATTCTTCCTCTGACCAATGTTTCTAGGTTTTTTTTTTTAAATAAATAAATCAATCAACAAATTTTCTTAATTTTGTTGAAGCTGTCCATAGACAGTTACAAATGAAAAAAAGGTTGAAAATTATCAACTAAAGCTTTAGGGGTCTTATTTATTTACCAATTTATTCATGAGGGGAGTGATAATAGAAAAGTTTATAGAATCCTTAAGTCAAATTTTAGATACAAAGTGGAAAAAAAAAGCGTGTCACATGTTTCAGATGAACAGCTTGACTACATCAATTAAGTATTCATGATCTGTTAAATGTATAGTTTAAGTTACTATAACAAATCCTTAAAATGAACAATTCTCTTTGGTAGACCATACATATTCCTGGATTCTACTTTACAAAATTACATGCTGTGCTGTATATACTTATTTTTCTATGTTTAACTCCAGTTTCTTCTCAATAAGAGAAAATTTTATATTTTATTATATTTCAAAATTCAGGCTTTTGGAATCAGAAGTGGTTCTAAGATGTCACATAAATTGCCTATTTCTGTTTTCAGACCCAACTACCCCTTAAATCCATTCCTAGGTTAATTTGTAAATCTAACCACATCACTTTCCTGATTAAAATCCTTCAAAGATTCCTAGAAAAAGTCGAAGCACCTTGGCCAGCCAAGCACGCAAGGCTCCAAGAACAGTCTCTACCTACGTCTTGAACCACAAGTCACTTTCATATGCTAATAATGTTAAATTACTGGGAATTACTGTATACACTACTACTTCATACTGTGCCTTTACTAATATTATCTCCTGTGCCTAATAAGCCCTCTTAACACTTTTTTTTTTTTTTGCTTGACTTTTAACATCTTTTGAGCTCAGAAAGTCATTTCCAAGAAGTTAGTAAGCTCTAGGCTAGTCTGTGTTCCTAAGCTACGCTATGCATGCCTCTTAGAATTAATCACAAAACAATCTGTTTTATGTGATTTTCTGAAGAGCAGGAAGTAATTTTATTCATCCATATGCTCCTAGAACCCAAAGTGAAGGCTCAGAGGAGGGGCTGAATGAATCTTGAAACTGAACTGTGTAAACTTAAGGAGTTATTACCTATAAATGAAATGCTTTAAAGAGTTATTGAGGATCTTTCCACGGAGAATGCAAGAGAATATAAATGCAGTTACAGTCTCCTCAGGTAATATCCTTGGCAAAATCTGCCTGACAACTACTTACCTAGCCACTACTGAGATTCTCCTTAGTTCTGGGCTAACCTTCCCTGCAAGGCTTAAAGCCCCAAGAGACTGGCAAGAAGGTAAACGAATTTCTGGGGAGAGTCTTTTAACCCAATAAGAGATGCCAAAAACTCCTATATAAGCATATCTATTTAAAACTCTAGTGTTATTAACACCGTAGATCTGAAATTCAGAATGTGGAAACTCTCAAAATACAATTTTCATAGTCATAGTTAATTGAATTGCCCTGAACACCAATCTTTATTTCCCAAACCTGTTCCAGTAATTATAATAATCATACTAAAATACAAAGCATACTTGATATATCAACATTAGAATTTTTTATAGCTAAAGAAAAATAGTGGAATATAATGTGATTTCCACAACACAGAGGAAGAGGGTAGTCTTCCTTTACCAGAGGATAAACAAGGGATCCAGATGTTTCTTCATGTGAACTGTTGTAAGGAACATTTCTCAAGGTTTATGATAAAACCACAGTCTGTATGTGTTTCTATAGTAACAGGAAGGGAGTGTATGCAGACAGGCTATAGTAATGAACCAGCTATGCTGGTTCTTGAAAACCTGGCGTTTTTACTGTCTGGCGATTTCTGTGGCAAAACATTATAAGAAATTTTTTTTTACGACACAATGTTCAAAAATTAGAGGATCATTTTGTTTTAAAGCAATATATCGAAATGCAGTACAATAAAGGCAAGCTTAAGCATACACTCTTTGAGGTGTAACAAGAGAAAGCTATCAAATATATTCATATACTGATTTCTAACTGAATGATCACTAATGTTTGAAAATCAGAGCCCGTATTTGAAATCAATTTAATACATACACATATACCCCTCCAAAAAAACTTCTTCAACTATGACTCATACTTAATGATAGAATATGAAGATGTCTGGATGATAGCATCAAAGGGAGATTTTCATTTTAGTATTTTTTCCCCCAAATCTACACCAAAAAGAAAATGGGAGAGGGGAGTTAATTTTTTAAAAATATGGTCCATTATTTTCAGCACATAGGTTTGCAAGGGTGAAACCAGAGCTTCTACAAAGTAAAACTTTAAAAAACAGGTTTAATCTATAGGAAGAATGCTAAAATCCCCCAATGCCAGGGTTTTAAAAGAGAATTCATTCTTTTTGGTTCTGTGTTCTATTCATATTTTAATCTAATTATCTGAGCAGAGAGTGAACCTTTGATATACTCAAAGAGCTATAAATTCTGTATTGCCCATTTTGGCTTTTATAATCTAGAAATTAATTAATTATTAGTAATGTAATAACAAAGGCATATTATTAAAAAAGAATACAGGTATGTTATTTTGTTTTATTATATCTATTTTAAAACCATAAGCCATTCATCCTTTTTGGAAGTAAGTAGGAGATAAATATATTTACAAGGAGCCCAAACACACACCTTTAAAAATCAGTAAACACAAATTATTAAGTATGAACAGGATGCAAATTACACTAAAAATCAATATTCTTCCTTTGCAAGCCTTTCTACATTTTAACTTCACCCAGAAAAAAAAAATCAGGGTGAGGGTGGGGTTATGGAAAAAAAAAGAAAAAAAACCAACCACTTGATTCTAAGAACTTGACCACGCCTCTATAGCACCAAAAAGGAAATGAACAACAATGTTTACCTTTTATTCACTAAAAGCAGCTAGAATTGATAGCATCTAATCTAGCTCTGTTATGGACAAAAAGCAATAACTCAATTTGGTACAGTAATTATACAACTGAACGTTAATCTTTCAAACAAAATGGATCCTGCTTGAAAATTTTTATCAAGGATATACCGGGGCCGGCCCCATGGCATAGCAGTTAAGCGTGCGCGCTCTGCTGCTGGCGGCCTGGGTTCGGATCCCCGGCGCGCACCGACGCACCGCTTCTCCGGCCATGCTGTGGTGGTGTCCCATATAAAGTGAAGGAAGATGGGCACAGATGCTAGCTCCGGGCCAGTCTTCCTCGGCAAAAAGAGGAGGATTGGCATGGATGTTAACTCAGGGCTAATCTTCCTCACCAGAAAAAAAAAAAGTATATACAAATAAAATGGAAGTGGTTGTTCCGTTTGTCTTTAGATTATCTTACCCGTGAGGGAACAAAAACCATTATCAGATTACAAGATTTACTATTTCATCCACAAACAAAATAAAGTACTTTTAACAGCATCCAAGTGTTACATAGTTGGTAGTTACACCTATCCATAGCTGTAACCGTAGTGGTATAGAAGCAAGTTATTTCTGACTGAAATTTGGGTATTTTCTTTCAAGTGATTTGTTAAATTCCCATGGTAATGCAAATGTTTGGACTTCTGAGACTTGGAGGCCATTATATAATGATATTAACTCTATAGATGCTTATCAAATTTTTAGTTTCCCTATGACTTTTTTAATGAAAAGTTGAGGATGTCAAAATTATGAGATTTGAAAAGAGTGCTGGTCAAACTTCTGAATCATTTAAAGAGGTTTACTACCATTCTGGTTGAGGCTAACTCTTAGAAAGTTTAATGCTATGATTTAGAGGAAAACATTTTCTTTTCTGAACTATTTTTCAGCAATTATACTAATAAAACATTAATTCTATAAATGACACAAAAGGCTCACAGCATTTTAGTATGTTAAATAAATGTTCTATATTAGTAAACCTTATCTGGGTATCTTGACTAAAAGGTACTTTCCAAGGTAGCCTTTTAAAAAGAACCCTAAACTGCTGACTAATTTCTGGGTTAAACTGGAAAAGCTGCTTGCTTTAAAAAATAAATGATTCAGGAGAGAATATATTCCCTTTATATTTTCACATGATTTTACTCATTACTTATATCAACAAGATATAAAACAAATCACGTCATTTTTATACAATTACTGACAACATGCTATCCAAATCAAAGTAGTCTGACTTCATCTACATCTAATAAACTCAAAATGTATCAACAGAAGATACCTTCTAGAACAGGATTTGCTACCTGACATTTACTCATTAAGCAACTAAGCAAAAGCATAAGATTGGCCCCTCTTCAATAAATGAAGGAGAAATAAAATGTCAATGTGAGGCTTAAACAATAAAAACAAAAAAGAAATAAATATTGGTGAGATTTTCTCTTCTTTCTCCCCACTAAGGTACAGTACTTTTGTCCTTTCTTAAAGACACAGTAATATTGCTAGAGAATGCCCTAATCTATAGATTTTATTCAATTTAAATAAGAATGCTATCACAAAAGGCTACATATTGTATGATTCCATTTACATGAAATGTCCAGAATAGGCAAATCCTAGAGGCAGAAAGAAGATTAGTGGTTGCTAGGGGCTGGGAGGAGGGAGGAATGGAGGCTGACTGCTAATGAGTATGGAATCTCTTTTTGGGGTGATGAAAATGTTCTGGAATTAGTGGTGATGGTTGTACAACTTTGTAAATATACGAAAAATCACAGAATTGTACATTTTAAAAGGATGAATTGTATGATATGTGAATTAGGTCTCAAAAAAAAAAAGAATGCTCCAAAAGAAATCAAGAAAGCATCTGCATACGTTTCTCAACAAAAGTCTACAATATCCATTCAAAGAATTACTGGTTTGTACACATATGTTAAATGTGCTTAAAATAAAAACCTTTTACACTTATTAAGTTACAGTAATTAAAAGATGAGGTACTGGCAAAGGGATAGACAATGATACAGAATAGGATCCTAGACACAGACCCAAGCCTATGCGGGAATTTGCAGTGTAACAGAAGAAGCCCTGCAGATTAGTGAGGAAGGGATAGAAGACTCAAAGAATGGTACTAGGGCAACTGCTGATCCACACAGAAAACAAGTTAGATCCTCACCATATAATATACCAACTCCAGGTGGATTAAAAACCAATTATTAAAAGTAAAACTTAAAAACTTTTAAGAAAAAAAAACATAAAACAGGAGTAGATCTGTATGAACTCAAGGTGGGGAAGGATTTTTTAAACAATAAATAAAGAGTATAAAACATAAGGAATTGATTAATAAGATAAACAATATTAATTTAAAAACTGTATGCCAAAAGACAACACAAACAAGTGAAAAGACAAGCCCCCAGACTAGGAGAAGACAAATGCAATGCATAAAACAAAGTGGGTTCTACTCTCCAACTTGCTTCCACATCCGCCCAGTTCTGACTCTGTTCACTGGCTCTGCCTTATCATTTCTCGTCTGGATTAGCACAACAACTTCCAAACAGCTCTTCCTGCTTCCAGAGCTGTCCACCTCCAGTCTGCGCTCCACAGCATTGACGGTACTCAAAAACAAAAAAACCCTCAAATTTAACAATCTCCCCTGGCTCTCCATGCCTTAGGATCAAATCCAAAAAGCAGACCTTTTTTGATTTGGCCCCCACCTACTTGTCCAGCCCCCTCTCCTGCTGTTTCAGCTTTCCCACCCTGCCCTCCACCATTCTAGCATTTCCTCTCTCATCAACTGCTCATCCTTTAAATTCTATTCAGATGTGTTAAAATACTCCAAGAAGCTTTTCCAAACCATCCCTCACACATCACACACCCTCTGAAGCCAGGTCAAGTACCCTCTTCTGTTGGCATAGCATCCTACCTATACTCTACCATGGCACTTAACACATTGTAGAGGGCCGTCTTGACCTAAAGGAAGTGTGTGTGAGTGAACATGATCTCAAAACATTCTTGTAAGAAATAATAGTAAAATATTTTATTACATCAATTCTGGATTACCAGCTGCTGTCTGTTAATTGCCCTCTGTAGGCTGAGACAATGTTGGGCCGAGGTTCATGCCAGCTCCTCCTTCCTTCCCATTCTCCTGCTGCTACAATGGGAAGGAGACCAAAAGTTACAGTTGGGTTGTTCCCACTCCAACCTATACAGGCTTCTCTAATAAAATACTTATTGAGCACCTACTATTTACCAGACACTGGGTTAAGCAGTAAAGTTATAGGGATGAAAATTCAAACATGGTTCCTATAATTGTACAGTTACATTATTACTGGAGAGAGAAAAGCAATAAGGGGAAAGTGCCAGAGACAAGGGTCAGAAATTGCTCCTGGTAAGATTCATTTATTGATTTCATATTGAGTGCCTGTATTATGTTTAGTTTTGAGCACTAGAGATAAAAGATGGGCAAGACAGAGTCCCTGCTGACAGAAAGGGACAAGTGCTCTGGGTGACAAAGGAAAATATCTAAGGTTGAGAAGCTGGGGGATGTGGGGACAGAGAGAGAATGCAGGGGACCTCAAAAATTTCCAGGCTTAGGAAACAAAACCTTTGGGAAAGGAGATGAGCTCCTTTGTCAAGACCTACATTAACAGATACCCAAAAGGGTTTCAGTTAAGAACTTTCTTGGCTTCTTAACATCACTGCTTCCAAACGATCGAGATCATTAGAAGGACCTTTTTTGATACGTTGCAAAACCAAATTAAAAGCATTTAATGAAAATACACAACATAATTCAGGGAAATACAAGCAACTTAGATGTCAGAGGATATGGAAAGACTCGAAGTTTATGTTGAGGACCTGGAACTACTTCATCTCCGAATCCCCAGGTCAACTACAGCGCCTGGCACATTATCAATAAACAAATCAATTGTAAACAGAAGGAAGCATTATAGTAGGGGGCCATAGGATTGGATTAATAATTTAAATATTTTCATATGAGCTAATAACCATTAAGTAACTAGTATTACTGAAATGCCACAGGCTGTTTGTTAGCAGCAAGCATTTAGAACTCACTGTACAGGGCCGGCCCCGTGGCTTAGCGGTTAAGTGCGCGTGCTCTGCTGCTGGCAGCCCAGGTTCCCATCCCGGGCATGCACCGACGCACCGCTTCTCCGGCCATGCTGAGGCCGCGTCCCACATACAGCAACTAGAAGGCTGTGCAGCTATGACATACAACTATCTACTGGGGCTTTGGGGGGAAAATAAATAAATAAAATAAAATCTTTAAAAAAAAAACTTGTTAGAACTCACTGTACAGATTTGCTTTTTCCTTCCTAAGAAAGGTCACGAACAAAGCTAGAAAGTATCTACACTATGATTATTTATATGTCCAACACAAAACCAGACTAGCAGCAGGTAATCAAGTCACTAAGAGGAAAACAAAACAAAACGAAATTTACCCCAATTATTTTTAAACTTTTTCAAAAGTTTAGGATTTAATCTTATTATATTTTATCAGGTAATCTTTTCATCAGAATTAGAGTAGAAGACAAGTGCTGGAAATACAGAGTATAAACACACACACGAGTCACTGGCCGACAAGAAATTTTTTTCTCAGGAAACTTTAAACATTTACATAACCACATTTAATATGAAGTTTGCTACCATGAATCTAATAATTCTACAGGCACATATAATTTATTAGCATATCAGGGTTCATATTTTCCAAAACAGTAGGTATATTATGAAATGAAGCGTTGTCTTTCATTTCAGTGAATAAAAACTTCAGTCACTACTAATGGGATTAAGACAAACTGTCACAACATTATCACTGTTAAGCATAACACATGTTAAGAATCTGAAACTCTAATAAAATAACTTCTCTTTTTTTCAAATCATTTATAGACTAATACAAAACCTGCACTAGGAGGAAGATAGGCATGGATGTTAGCCCAGGGCCAGTCTTCCTCAAGCAAAAAGAGGAGGATTGGCAACAGATGTTAGCTCAGGGCTAATCTTCCTCACACACACACACACAAAACCTGTACTAAACACAAAATAAGTTTATTTTAGAATGCCACACTATACTTGAGGCATCTTTGAGTAACTTCATCGTTCAGAGAACTGCCAAATGTGTTCAGATATCTTAAGTTCATATCTATCTTTAATTTCCAAAGCTTAGGGTCGCAATACCTTCTTTAATCATGGGAAAACCAACCAACCAACCAACAAAACAAAACTACTTCAATTCTAGCAAAGGTACTGGGTATTTCTATATTTTGCTCATTGCTGTCTCCCTATCCCCTAGTACAGTAAGTGAATGAAAAAGGCTGCTAATTGAATATAGGGATGGTAGAAAAGACAAAAGGAAATTATAACTGCTGTTTTACTAAATTTCCATTTCCAACCAAGTAATGAGGACAGGAGAAAACATGTTTTGGCTATCAAAATACAGTCAGAAGCACAGCCCAAAATCACAGCATTAGTATTTGCTATAGTAAGACTTCAACTTCATTATCTAATATTATGCAGATAATTTCAATGTGTAACCTTTTTTGGAAACCTCATAAACTGCTGTGTTATACTAATATCCAAAATTACTAACATTTCCCAAGAGCCAAATATGAGTTACCAAATCAAATTTGGCCTTTAGTATCTGGACTTCATGTAACTCAATGAGCAAGAAGTGATCCAAAATTCAAATATATGACTGAGAATTAGACTAAGAAGGCAATGCATTTATCAATGAGTTCACTCTCAAAAACAAGGTTTTTCACCCTCAGCAGAACTAACATTTTGGGCCAGATAATCTGTCCTGGGGCTGTCAGGTGCATGGTAAGATGTTTAGCAGCAGCATCCTGGCCTCTACCCACTAGATGCCAGTAGTACCACCTGCCAGTAATAACAATCAAAAACATCTCCAGACAATGCCCCCTTGGAGGGCAAAATCACTCCAGGGTTGAGACCACTGTCCTACAGGGATGTTCATTAAAATGTAAATGCTTACTATCTCTGAATGGAATTATTGATGAGCTCTGTTCTTTTTTGCTTTGCCTTTTGCTTCTCTGTAGATTCTATAATGAACACATAAGATTTTTAATATTTTTTTCAAAAGAAAAATACAATTAATTATAAACTAAGGAAATACTCGTATTTATTGTTGGTACCCTATTTTTGATGACTAATACACACAGATGTCTTCCTGAATATGAAATATTTCTGAGTATTCAAATATTTAAAAAAACTGCAACTCAGAATAGATCCAGATTTTAATCTATGTGAATTTCTCTGAAATTTCAAATGAAAACTACTTTAAAGATGCTTCAAGTAAAACAATATCATTTATTGAGCAGTTATGATTTTACATCCCAAGCGCTTTACAAGCATTATCTCATTTAATCCCCAGAAAAACCTTCTAAAATGGATACTAGTATCTCCATTTTACAGATAAGGAAACTGAGGAACAAACAAGTTAGGTGGCTTGTCCAAGGTCACACATATAATAAGTGGCAGAGCCAGGAGTCAAAACCAGGCAGTCTTGCTTCACGATCTGCCCTCTTTACAACATGCTATATACTATCACTGACCACTGAACAACTTTTCTCTCATGTCTGTATTAATTCAGAAAGGCAACACTTACCAATTCAGAAAACATCCCTATTACCACAATTAATAAAACCAGCATCTTCAACTTGTATAGAGGCTGAGACAGACAGAACAATGCCCTTCCCCCACAAATGCCCACATCCTAATCTCTAGAACCTGTGAATATGTTACTTTATGGGGCAAAAAGGACTTTGCAGGTGTGATTAAATTACAGATCTTGCAACGGAGATATTATCCTGGATCATCCAGGTGGGCTCAGTGCAATCACAAGGATCCTTATAAGTGATAAACGGAGGGAGAAGAGTCCAAGTCAGAGAGAGATTTGAAGACGTTATGCTGCTGGCTTTGAAAACAGAGGAAGGGGATCATAAACAAAGGAATGCACGTGGCCTCTAGAAGCTGGAAAAGGCAAAGAAGCAGATTCTCCCCTAGAGCCTCTAGAAGGAATGCAGCCCTACTAATATACCTTGATTTTAGCCCAGTGAGACCCATGGTGAACTTCTGACATCCAGAACTACAAGAGAATAAATTTGTGTTGTTTTAAATTTTGTTGTGTTTAAGCCACTAAGTTTGATGTCATTTATTAGACAGACAGCAGGAAACTAATAGAGAAGCTTCTCTGAAAGCATTTCCGACCACTCACTTTGTCTTCTTTAGTTCCACTAACATCCCTATAAAGCACATAACAGGGAGGAGGGGACTTCCCTTAGATTCCTTAACCTAAGATATGGGGAACCCAGGCCGGCCCCGTGGCTTAGTGGTTAAGTGCCTGCACTCCGATGCAGGCGGCCCGGGGTTCGGATCCCCGGCGCGCACAGACGCACTGCTTCTCCGGCCATGCTGAGGCCGCGTCCCACATACAGCAACTAGAAGAATGTGCAACTATGACATACAACTATCTCCTGGGGCTTTGGGGGAAAAATAAATAAATAAATAAAATTATTAAAAAAAAAAAAAGATATGGGGAACCTGAAATAGAAACATCACTTTAAAAAGTCTTACCCCATCACAACATAAATAGTCCTATCTATGGATACAAATATGCTAATGTGACCTACAATTTGTCCCTGGACAGCCAGGAAAAGCCATTAGATTTTAATTGCTGGTAGGGTGTTGCTGCCACCTTTTACACATGTAGAAGAAAAGGAAGTGATTTCTTCGCATTTTGTTGGCACAGTCACTGTTGTTTTCTATGCTCTGCAGTTTACTTTCATTCTAGTCACAGATGTGATACGAATAATGAAACGGCAGTAAAGCCATTACCATGCATGACACAATAACGTCATGGGTCTTTTCATTACTAAAATACTTACTGTGTTTAAGATTTTCGATTTCTGACAACCAAAATCTCTGGGTCACATTAGATTCTGTGGCCGATTTTCACAAAAATATGTAAAGGGGAAGAAAACTGGTAGGAAAGACACCACTATGGTAAGAAGCATTTTTTTAAATCTGCTAATTTAAACATAATAGCCACAGTTAAAAAGAAAAGGAAAGCCTCTCACAGCTGTCCAAAATAACTATATGAAGCCAATATTTTTTCTAATGAATAACCTCTAAGTGGAAATTTGTTTTGTAAAGCTAAATAATGCATAAATTCCCTAAATAAAAAGGCTTTCATTCACATCTCAAAACACTGTTTAACTATTTAAGAATCATAGAACTAGGTAAGTAAAAAAAAAATCCTTTCCACACTTACCATGCTGGCATTTAAAAATTAGAAATTAAATCACCTAATTTACTATAAGAGAATATTTGATCTCCAACTACTTGCAGATAACTCAAACCAGTATCAGCCAAACATTGCTTACATCTGTTAAAGTGCCTATGTCTGCTACACAGTGATGTTCATTTATAGATCGTAAGTCAAAAGAACACTGGAAAATTAGGAGTTGGCAGTTCTCTCTATTTCAACCAATGGCATACAAATGATTCTGAGTAAACCCTTTAATCTGTTTTTGCCTAAGAGGTTAGGAAATGAGGCTGAATACTCAAAAACTGACCAAGGAAATATTTTTCACTTGTTTTCCATTTTGTCAACTGTATGATGTTTTACGTGGATAAGATTTATATAGCATATATGTGTATGTATGGACAAAAGCTTGTTCGTTTTTAAAATAAGAGTTCCCAGAGAAACTTACAAAATCATTCTAAACTAATCGCCTTAAATTACCCACACCAACGTCAAGATAATCAAAAGCTGCGTCTCACCTTGCCTATTCCCAGACTCCATGTGGCATGTATTCCAGATATATATCTTATTCTTCACAGAGTCCGTTTTTTTTTCGTTTGTGACATGGTTCATTACTGAACACCAACAATGTACCAGACCCTACTCTAGGTCCTGGGAAATCAAAGGAAATAAGATTCTTGTCTTACAGAGCTTAAACAAACAAGAAAATTTCAGACAGTGATAAGCTACTATAAAACAGGGTAATATGACACAGTGACTGGGAGGCTAGATTGTTATAAAAAGGACTAATGGAATCAAAACTAGGAATTAGTCATATAGAAAGACTGGAGCAAGACAAATGAAGAGGTGATCATCAGGCTTATCTTTTATATCCTTTCGAGGTCTCTTTGTTTCAGAGGCTTCTGAGGTATGGCTATAGTAAAAAGATTTAAATAATAGTTTAGTCAAGTATTCCATGTAATGTAAAAAGTTTAAGCTTTAAATATTATTCAACCATAACTACTCCAAAGTACTACTGAAATGAAATCATTTTGTTGGTCAGCAGTCTATAGTCTGTTAATAACTGCATCAATTAAAAGAGAATACTTGAGCTTTCAAATAACTAAGTTGTTTCCTATGAACTGATTTATTCACTAACATAGGGAGCATTTTGGAAAAATGAGATTTTAAAAACCCAAGCCCCCACAAACACACAAATACAATAATCACAAGAACAAAGAATGTGAAAATACGTCCATTTCTACTTAATTCTTTCCCTTCACTAAGCATATCAAAATCTGTGCCAGCCACATGTGGCTATTTAATTTTAAGCAAATTAAAATTAAGTAAAATTAAAAATTAAATGGGGTGGGCCCTGTGGTGTAGTGGTTGAGTTCGGCATGCTCTGCTTCGGCGGCACCAGGTTCAGATCCCAGGTGCACACCTATGCACCGCTCATCAAGCCATGCTGTGGCTGCGACCCATACACAAAATAGAGGAAGACCGGCAAAGATGTTAGCTCAGGGCTAATCTTCTTCGAGCAAAAAAAGAGGAAGATTGGCAACAGATGTTAGCTCAGGGCAAATCTTCCTCAGAAAAAAAATTAAATTAAAAATTCAGGTACACTAGTGACATTTCAAGTGTTCAACATCCAGATGTGGCTAGTGGCTACCATATTGGACAGCACAGATATAGAGCATTTCCATCATCGCAGCAAATTCTACTGGACAGTGCAGTGTGAATTATTTTTCAAATCTGACCTAGACAAAAACATTCCAAAAAAGCTTATAAAAATAAGGTCATTCATGAACTTTTTAAGGAAATTGGTGAATAGTACTGTGAAGCTAGAAAGAAGTCACATAAGAGGAAGTTCAGCAATCAGATCTATATGCTAGAATAAGACAGACTCAGATAAATTGGGAGACAAGAAAAAAGGTACCCTGACATTGGTCTTGCAGTCATCAGACTTGAGTTTTAGTTCTGATTCTACCTCTAAGTTAGCTGCATAAATTTTAATGATATACAATATCTTTGGACTTTTGTTTATAGCCCATAATGGAGGTTAAATCAGGTGATCCAGATAACCTGAAATGACTCAAAACAATGGGAAAAATGGGCTGTGATTCCTCCTAGTTATAAATACATAAACATATGGTTTGGATTTTCATTCTGACAAGAAGATATGTGGTTTAAAAAATCAACTTTAAAGAATTAACTACCATATTAACATTATTTAAAGATGTTCATTATTTGTAATAGCAAACAATTATATGAATTTCACAATCAATACTATTTATATAAGATTTTAGGGGGTAAAACCAGCAAATTTTCTTCTACAAAATTCTCTAAGGAATCATGGTGTGTTAGAGAAGTGGACATTTACTTCTAATTTTTATTAATTTTTCTGAGTTTATACTCCATTAATAATACTCCATTAGTAATAGAGCAACACTATTTTTAAAAGCATTACTGTACTACCTCACAATCTGCTTAACTCTAGTGTTGTCACGCCAAATATTTTCTGAAACTTTCACTTAATAATTTCCCACCAAAAATGTGTTAAGAGAAGGCCCATGGTCAAGGACATTAAAATATCCTATGTTAGGAAGTGACCTTGTGATATGAAACACAATTAACGAAATACAAAAAGAAATTATATCTTTCTTATTTAACCAGAAACCCTGTCACTAAATATGATCACAGTTTTCATTTCACTATGATTCCACTAAGTTACACAACATTTTAGTTTGCTTTGTAGTTCTTATTTTTTCCTGACTAAACCACATTACTATTGAACTGCCTCATACCAATACAAAACTTACTAGTAAAACACCCTATTTCCCTTACCTATTTGGTTTAACCTCAACTGTCTTCACTTTGTTCTTTGACCACACCCAGCAACAACAGACACAGTATTACCACTAGAAGAAAATTTACATTAAATTATTTTCCAATCCCTTACATCAAGGGTACTGGCTCACATTGAAAATTACTACAAACTAAGTAACTTCTATCAGTCATCTTGTTCCATTCACCATGAAATCTAGTAAACTAACAGGTTTGTCCACATATTTTCCTACCTCATTCCCCAACAAACTTCTAAATTATAGTGAAATGGTTTCTGAGATTGGTTCTTAAAATTTTGCAAATATTCAAATTTTACTTTCTTTTACCTTGTATTCTCCATTCCCCATAGCAAGGCAAAAAGAGAATCTATCACAGAAATGATATGTAGTTTTTAAAGTTCTAAGCAATTTATCGTAATATCTAAAATAATTTACTAAGTAAATCTTTCCTATAAAGACCAGTTTTTTTTTTTCGGTTCATCAGGTTTATCACTTTAGTATTTTAGGTTCCATTGTATTCAACATTTTGTTTTCAAAATAAGCAATAAAAGTTAGAACATAAGGAACTTCCTATCACATATTCAAATTTTACATTATCACCTATTTGCTTAATCAGAGCACTAAGCGTTGGTGAAGCTACAGCCAGCATGCTGTTGTAATAACAACAACAGTGGCAGTAAATCTGGACTGGAAAGTTAACTTCATGTTCATACTTGTACCAGCATGAATTCTCTTACCAAATGAGAAACACCCATGCAAAGATTCTGTTCCAGCATTAGTTAACTTTCAACTTTAACTTCTATGAAAGTGAGTTTAGGCCAACTGAGTTCATTTCTTCACCCATTAAACGTGCGACTGAAGACTAGTTCATTTTGCATGCGTTATTTTTCTTATATTAAAAAAAGCTATTTATTATCAGCTGTACGCCTGGTACAGTTCTAGGCACACTCTAGCACTTCTAATTTGGATCCCTATAACTCCAAAAAGTAGTCATTTTGTCATCTCCACTTCAGAGATAAGAACACTGAGCCTCTGGTAAGAGGTACAGTGGGGACAGGAACGCAAGTCTCCTCAACTCTTGCCCTACACTCCACTGCCCACTGCGTTTAAAAAAAAAAAAAAAGAGGGCCGGCCCCGTGGCTTAGCAGTTAAGTGCGCGCGCTCGGCTGCTGGCAGCCCGGGTTCGGATCCCGGGAGCGCACCGACGCACCCCTTCTCCGGCCATGCTGAGGCCGCGTCCCACATACAGCAACTAGAAGGATGTGCAACTATGACATACAACTATCTACTGGGGCTCTGGGGGAAAAAAAAAGGGGGATTGGCAATAGATGTTAGCTCAGAGCCAGTCTTCCTCAGCAAAAAGAGGAAGATTAGCATGGATGTTAGCTCAGGGCTGATCTTCCTCACCAAAAAAAAAAAAGATGCTTTGTTAAATGGCTTAAAGCAAACAACGACTTTCAGGGTGAAGGTCAGAGCAAAGGAAACCTCTCTTAATAAAAAGAAAACCATACTTTCTATAGGATGACAAGTTTGCTACATTTAATGATATAGGTATAGCACACTTTCCATAGACACTTTCTAAAATAAGGTGTTTTGAAATAAAATTTGAATGAAAAGAAACGTATTTTAAACCATATACAACATTCTCTCGATAAAGTCACCTTGACTGGACAGGAGAATGATTTTATAATTCAGAAAATCTACCACATATTTTGTATCATAAGCTTCAACTTCATATGTCAGGTTTTCTTTTTTTTTTTTTATTAAATTTTTTTATTTATTTTTATTTTTTTTTCCCCCAAAGCCCCAGTAGATAGTTGTATGTCATAGTTGCAGAGCCTTCCAGTTGCTGTATGTGGGACGCGGGCTCATCGTGGCTGGAGAAGCGGTGCGTCGGTGTGCGCCCGGGATCCGAACCCGGGCCGCCAGCAGCGGAGCACGCGCACTTAACCGCTAAGCCACGGGGCCGGCCCGTCAGGTTTTCTTAACAAAGGAAATATGAGCATCTTCTTTTCATCGACGACTTTCTAAAATCCCACTCATAAACAGATACAAAGCATATATCAGTCAATTAGTTCTCAATAAAACTGGAAATTTAAAAAATAAATGATAGTGATTATAGGGGCCAGCCCAGTGGCACAAGCGGTTAAGTGCCCGCACTCCACTGCAGCAGCCCGGGGTTTGCTGGTTCGGATCCTGGGCGCAGACTGACACACCACTCGTCAAGCCATGCTGTGGCGGCGTCCCATATAAAGTGGAGGAAGATGGGCATGGATGTTAGCCCAGGGCCAGTCTTCCTCAGCAAAAAAAAAGAGGAGGACTGGCAGATGTTAGCTCACGGCCGATCTTCCTCACAAAAACAAACAAAAAAATTGATAGTGATTAAAAAGAAAAAGTATATATCATACAAGCTGTTGTGTTCTTGAATATTTGTACTACACACTAAAAGCAACAAATAAATAATATTGCTGATATTGCTGGGAGTTTAAATTGGTTCAAACCTTTCTGGAAATGTTCTAAAATTACCTGTGGTGATGGTTGCACAATTCTGTGAATATACTACTAAAAAGCACAGCATTGTACACTTTAAATTGGTGAACTGCATGATACGTGAATTATTTCTCAAAAAAAGTTATTAAAAAAAAACTCTTCTAGAGAACAAATGGGAAATGTGTGTCAAAAGCTTTTGAAACGTTCATATCTGGTAGGTAATTCTACTTCTAGGAATTTATTGTAATGAAATAATCACAGTCATACAGTTTTTTTTAATGTGTAAGGATATTCATCAAATTACAATACCCAAAAACTGCAAACTGCTTAAAATACCATCAATAGAAGAAATGTAAACAGATATAGCACACTCATACAATGAAATTATATGTCAATTTTTAAAATCACATTCTCAAAATTTATTTCACAATAAAGCATGTTATGGAATAATATTAATGTACAATTCCAATTTGTAAAAAAAAAAATAAATATACGCATCAGAAAAAACACTGGAAGGATATAGAACAAAATGTTAATAATAGTTACTTCCAGTTGGCAGGATTTCAGGTGATTTTAATCTTCTTTATATCTTACTGGTTTTCAATTTCTCTACAATAAACAATCCTTTCATAACTTAAAGATAATAAATGTTACTTTTAAACTAGTAGCCACTTTGGAAACTACAAATTTTGCATTAAAACATAAAAAACAAGGCCATCAGCATTTCTTAGGGGTATTATGTGTGTATGTATGTATGTATATGTGTGCAATACATTAATTAATACCTTAACCTCAATACCTTAACCACTTCTATTACTCAATAAAATAAATTCTAATGATCAAGGCTTAACTGTACAGGTGATAACACAGAAACCATGAGATGACCAAAAGCATATTAACTCTACCTCATACACAAAGCCATGTTACCTAATTTAAGTTTAAAAAATTATTATATCAAATCATGTTTGCTTCCACATCTAGGAAAACTCAACATACATGTTCATTTCAAGATTTTAAATAATTATCATCCTTGCAAGGGAAAAAATTAGCAAGGAATATATTTAACTTTCAGCAAGAATAAAAAAGAATAATATTCTATTGCATTACAGAAAAGAATTCAAAGATACGTACATAAAGTACAACAAAAAGTTTCTCACCACAATCAAATATGAAATACTATATGCTAATGTATTTGGATCCTGCAGAGATCATAAAAAACACAGACAGCTTAAAGTGACAAAATTATAATAACCAAATAAAGGCTTTAATTTATGTATGTAGATGTGTTATAAAAATGTCTTTCTTAAAGTCTACACTGCAGAGTTTTATGCAAATAGACTGTATTCATCAGGAAGTCGAAGGGAAAAAAAATTCAACTTTTTCTGCTATCAAAATCCTCGAAAGTCAACATTTAACCTTTCCAAACATCTAAGAAAATAGTCTAGAGAGCCAGAGAAGCACAATCATTAAGTTTCTCCAGTTTCAAAAGAAATTTGGTTCACCTAGCCAAACTACAGAAAAGGCCAAGAATCAAGAGGCACCAAAGAAGAAGAGTCAAACACAGATTGTCACTACTGATTACTTCTCAGGTTAATACTTTTTGAATGGTTACATTAATGTGAAAGCAAGAGAGTCAAACCAGTTTTTGTAAAATAAGATACTTAGGAGATTATTAATATAGGCAAATTTGACATTTTCTAAGCAAAGGCATTGTTAGAGTTTGCCCATTAATCTAAAACCAATAGTCATTGAATCCAACCAAAATGTGCAACAGAGATGAACTCTGAATAAACAACACTTTGTATAAAATGGGATGATTCTTGTAGGATTCAGTATTATTTTTTGTTTCACATTCATTAATAAAGCACCAAGATTTCAAATCACTAAATTCCGACACTAAATGTTAGGAAACTGTTTTTTCCTTTTAAATTGTCTAGATAACTCTTTTGATAATAACAAATAAAACCTGGTGATTCAGTTTTGACATCTGCTGACTCACATGGTTCATTTTCCAGCAGACTGGTACCCCTGAAGTCCAACTACCACTGAAGTAATACCAGCTAACCAACGTGGTGGTCTCTGCAGCTTTTTTGTTGTTGTTCAATTAATACATTTTTTTTTTTTTTTTGCTGAGGAAGACTGGCCCTGAGCTAACATCCGTGCCCATGTTCCTCTACTTTATATGGGACGCCGCCCCAGCATGGCTCCACAAGCAGTGCGTCGGTGCGCGCCCAAGATCCGAACCCCCAAGATCCGAACCGGCGAACCCCAGGCTGCCACAGCTGGAGCGCGCATACTTAACTGCTTGTGCCACTGGGCCGGCCCCTCTGCAACTTTTCTTAAAAGGCTTACTACCTGGGTGGTGACTACATGACCTTCACTTTCTAATGATTTGTTTGTACTGTACATTTGGGTTTTAAGCTTTTTTCTTTATACATCATGTTTCACAACTTAAAAGTTTTTAAAATGCTTATTTTTTCTTTTGTTTTTTTAATGTACAGCTTTCTTAAGATTTCACAGCTAAGAGATGTTGGTAACACAAGACTGTCTTGGTTATAATTAAAATGCCACTAGGCAATCTTCATAAGAGACTTCTTAATCTTCTTCTTAAGAAGATAAACTAAATCAATTCGATAAACTAAATTTTGTTTTACCCACAAAATCCCAGGAAGCCACACATTTCTTAAATTTAAAGTATCTCCTTATATATTTCAGGATGTATATAAGTTACACCAAAATAAGAAAAAGCATGTCCTCTGGTACAAAAATACTTTAGTGTTGTTCAGTGTTTGATTATCTGTTAAAATAAGGATAATGCAGGGTATGAAGAAAAAGTCAAGAAACATTTTTTAAAAAATTTTTTAAGTAATCAGACTGAAATCTAAAAATCTTATTCTACTTAACATGGCACTCTATTGGGCCTGAAGAGTTCCTGAAATCTCAATTTCCTCATCTTTAAAGTGGGTTAAATAATTCTTGTGCTTTCCAATGGCACATTAAAAAAAAAGTTATTGTGTGGGAATTCTATCAAACATCTCAGAAGGTGTCATATAAGTCCAAGGTATTATTAGATAATAATATTCATATATTTATATGGTTAAATGGAAACTATATGAATATGAAAATTTTTCATTTTCCTACTCACTTTCTACTGCATATAGCCCTAAGTTTAGATGAAAAAGGGAACCTAGTAAGAAAAAAAGTTATCACTGTAGATAAGTGAATGATGACACATATCCACATCTAAAATTTCAAAATAAGCCAAGAATCCTTTTTCAAAGAGCTTTTCAAATTCAAAATCTTGTCAATATGCAGATGTACTTTGCCATATATTAAAGCATCCATATATTAAAAACTGAACACTCTCTAAATTCACAAAATTTAAAATATGCCTTTTACCTTCTTTTCATGTGACACTGTGCAGGCACAATATAACACAGAAGTGTTTACAAGTACTTATTAAGTACTTCATAAGGTCAACAATAAAAAACCAAAACCAAAACTGTTAGCTTTTAAACAATGTGTTAGGTAGTCGTAGTATAATCAATTTCTTAAATTTACCTTTATTAATATTTATAAAAAGATCAGCCTACAGAAATAAAGCTCACCATTCATTTAAAAACAAATGCTGGATATGTTGTTTATTAACAAAGGAATAAATCATCTTAGCTGCTCTTTCAAAAAAAATTTTTTTTTTAAAGTAAAACTACAAGCAGCATTGCATCAAGAAAGATTTCACGGATAGATACTACATTCTAAACCTTTTAAAGCTTTAATGATTTTAATTTTTTAAGTGTCTAAAACAGACTTTTTGTTTTAAAAGAACCCAATGAATAAGTATTCATGGTAACTTATTTTCTTCTTGATAGACAAAAGTAATTAAAAATAATCAATGGTGCCTGCTAAGATTTTTTAAAATTTGTTTTCAATTAGGTATTTTTAGCTCATTTTAAAAAACTTACCAATGTCTCAATTTCCTTTCCAAGTTCTTTTTTAGGACCATGATGGACCTCCTATTTTTTCATTTCATTGCTATTTTATTTCATTGATAATTTTATTAAAACTGGAAAAATTCTGCTAGAAAAAATTTCATTACACAAACTTCAGGATACTTAGACATGATTCATTTATGAACGTAAAAATATTTTGTGCATATGCTCTATGTACAACATGTGAACCAAGTATGAAAAAAGAGAAGCAAGCTCCTTTGCCTCACTGCAACTTAATCCCCTTGCACTCATTATACTAAACGTGCCTACCCTTGAGTATTCTCCCTCACCTTGAGCTTTCACACAAAGCTCAAATACTTTCCTAATAACGAAGTAATGTGATGTGGTATAAAGAGCCACGCAGCAGGTTTGTGACCAAAGCCTTGGACTTAACTTCTCTAGGCCTCAGTTTTCTCTCTTGTAAAATAAAATAGTTGGACTACATCTCTTCCGTTTAAATAGGCTATCAGGGACCTACTTTAGGACCTACTATATTACTTATAACAGCAAAAACCTGTTAACAACCTACTGTTAATCAATATTCCAAACAATGGAACACTATACAACCCTTAAAAAAAAAGTTGTAGATCCATATGTGCTAATTTAAAAGGATGTCCCAGATAGCCTGTTAAAAAAACAAAGGGTAAAATGCAGATAGTAGGACTTGATTTGTATGTATTTTAAGACAAACATACATATACACATACAGACACATGAGAAACTTCAAAATGGTTATCAGTGGGGAACAGGGTGTTAACTTTTTTTTTCACCCCTTAGCATTTCATATGTGAAAAACATTTTTAAATAATAAACATGTATTATTTTTATGAAATGTTTTTGAGTTTGTTTTTTTTTTGAGGAAGACTGGCCCTGAGCTAACATGTATTGCCAGTCTTCCTCCTTTTCTCCCCAAAGCCCCAGTAGATAGTTGTATGTCATAGTTGTACACCCTTCTAGTTGCTCTATATGGGACGCCGCCTCAGCATGGCTTAATGAGCAGTGCATAGGTCCGCGGCCAGGATCCGAACTAGCGAACCCTGGGCCCCCGAAGCAGAGCATGCGAACTTAACTGCTACGCCACCAGGCCAGCCCCTGAATTTTTTAAAGAAACTAAAAGGAAAGGTCTGCTGATCCAGGTACTATAATTAGAAAAGACCTGGGTTCAAATACTGGCTTTGCTATTTACCATCTGTGTGATGTTATTAAGTTACTTAACCTCAATTTCTCCATCTGCAAAAAGGAGTTAATAGTACTAACCTCATACAACTGTTGGGAGGATAAAAGGAAATCATGCATGTAAGACACTCAGCATAGCACATATAGGACAACAACTATTAGCAGCTATTACCATGATTATTATGAATATTATTATAAACTCCAGAAACTGAGTGTCTTTAGAATCAGATTTGACAATTCACTCAAGGATGACCAATCTCAAAGGCAACCAATTTCCTTTACCCAAAATTCATTCAATCTGATCAGCAGAAGAAAGAGCACATTTATTAATTTAAGGTTAAAAAAAAAAACTATCACGGGTAGCAGGTGGGCTGATGGACATGGTAATCAGAGCTAAGTTTGGGTTTTAATTAAGCAACATCAAACTAGAATAGCCTTCTTCATTTATATGGATACCTATTCAAGAAACCAGAATACTGACGGGTGAGACCCTGATCTTTATAAAATGCTGAACACAAAGGAATACAGTTTTTTGAGTAATTCAAGTTTCCAAGGTTAGTTTTTTCTTATTTTAATATACAACAATTTCTCATTTTCCTAGAAATTTATGGCACTGATAGTTCATGCACATAATTTACCAATTAATTACAAATAACATGTCAATCAAGTGGCAGATATAAAAACGAAATCTCCATAAAAATAAATTCCAAAAAACACACTGAAGGGTAATTTTGAGTGGACCTTTTCCTCACAGAATTTTTAAAAATTCAGACTGAATATTATCAAATCAAAATACTCCAAGTTGTAAATCTGGCCTTTATACAAAGGAGCTCTCACAAAGTACCACTCTAACAATATTCAATTTAATTTCTCCAAACGATCAAGAACACATCCTAAATTTCTATATAACACCTGAAAGGGTATTGCATTAGGGTAAATTAAATCAATATGCAGTACAACTGGTTTTTGAATCCATCTTACTACAATTTTAACAGGCCTTCCTGGTATTAGAGAAGTTTCAGTATCAATGATGGATTCAAGTTTGGATTACCCCAATTACAATTATAAAACGGAAACAAAAGATCACATACACGTTTAATCCTTTTCAGTATGAAAATAAACTAGGCTCCATTTAACAATCTACTGTAAATTTGTCAGGATTTAAACCTGCAGACTAGTGACTATTTCAAATCACACAAGTAGTTGCATTTGAATACATGAAAGAGTTACTGTAGCTTTCCTGACAGTGACCTGAAGTTCCAACCAAAAAAACACTGGCACCTCAATGAGGCTCTAAGAACTGCATGCCTACTTCATAGATCAATGCACTGTGCTGAACTGGTATTTGGAGATTGTATTGAGCTAGCTACATGAAAGCAAAGGGAAAAGACGGAGAGAGAGTTTATAAAAAAACAGTTAACACACCCATCATCTATAAGCGCTATCAGAAACACATTTTACATTACACACATTTCTAATTTTCCAACATTCAAAATACAGCAAAGATAATCCATCACAAGCAGATCTTCCTACCCCTTCTCATCCCCACACACAGCGCTTTGCCAGAAGCACAAGACCAAGTAAAATAACCCATGCAATTTCCTTGTTTACTTAAAGAATTGCAGAAAACGTGTTGACTGCTTCTGAGGCTTCTGAAACAAATGCAGTTTCAATATTTAAAAGACTTTTCATGATCATGTTTGAACTATGGGAGTAGTAATGATTCCTTCAGTTAGTAAAAATCTAGTTTTAACTTTACAAAAAGGGTTAAATTTTACACTGCAGTTCATTAGCATGCCTTGTTTGCAACCAGAAGGAAGAGGGAAAAGAGGGGAGGGGGGAAGCAGCAAAACATACAAGATGGAAAACATCACTACCTCCTTTGGTGGTTAGCAGCAATTTCAAATGACCCCAAGATGTAAGGGAAGAGTTCATGAATAGAAAGAAAGGGAGTTAGCAATCCGAACTGGCCCCTTCCAGATTCATACTGATGTCGAAGAGAAAGAATTTATTTACACTGCAGTGCCTGGCAGCAAACATGGCTGCCCCTGCCCCCTTTAAATGTGAATAGTCTTCACTCCCTCACCAAAACCATCAAATTATGGCCATGTCTCTCCCATGTATTCAAATGCAACAACACTAACACATCTCCTCCTCTCTCAAAACAGTACAACCCACACCTCCCCATTTCACAACAATCACGACACCATTAGCTTCTCTATTCTCTAGCCTTGAAAGAAAAGGCACAGAATACACATAAATATAGGAACAAAAGGCTTTCCCTTCCTGACACTTGAACAACCGCCTTCCCCTTCTTTTCCTCCCATTCTGTGATGCTTGGTCGACAGTTCTCACCCTTCCCAACCCTCAGTTAATTTCCTTCCCTGTCCCAACCCTAGGTCTTCCAGGTTCCCATTTCCTATCTTCCTATTGCATCCTCTCAATCATTTCTCATCCCTTTTCCTAATCCACCTTGTCTTCCACTTCCATTCCCTCGTCTCTCCCTTGATGCCCCATTTTTCCATCAAATTCTATCCCCTTCCCCCAGACTCTTCTGGTTCCCACACTCCACCCCCAAACCTCCCTATTTCTCAGTCCACCCAGGTCTCTAATCTTCTGCAAACCTAACTCTTCTCCTCTTCCCCTGCCCCTCCCCCGTTCCATCTTTATCCCCGCCCCCATCCCACCTCTACTCCCAATTCCCAGCTCAGCACCACTCCATCTCTTATCCCAATCCTACCTCCCCGGCCCCACCTCCCAATCCCCTCCACACCCCCAACCTTGCCATCTGCTTCTCCTTCTCGCCTCCCTTTGAGGCCATTTGTCCTCCCATCCTTGCTAGGGTCTCTCTCCCTACCCGGGTCCCATCCCTAGGTCGCCCCCTCCTCGTCGTTCCCTCCTCAGCCCTTCCTTCCAGGACACACACACGCACACGCACACACACATTCACTTTACCTTCAGTTTGTTCCATTCTAACCCCCCGGCCGTGTCAGTACGATCACAGGAGAGACACGGAGGCCCGGAGTGGGGCTGGTGTGCGGGCAGCCGCCGGGGCCGCGGGGGGAGGAGACGGAACCAAGCTAGGCCGCATGAAATCCCCGGGCTAGATTTCCCCCGCGCAGGACGCCTCTGCCATGGCGGTCAGCACCGAGGAGGGCCACGGCCGGGCCGGGCCGGGCGTGGAGCGGAGAGGAGGAAGGCTGCGGGAGATGGGGTGGGCAGGGGAGGTGGAGGGATGGGGGGGTCGCCGCGCAGCCGCTGCTGCCAGAGAGGAGCCTGTGGCTGGCGGCCGGGCCGGGACAGCAGGGTCCTCGAGGCTCGACTCGGCCTTCGCACGCTTCTCCGCGGCGACCGTGAACAGTCCCTCCCGACCTCCGCCTCCGTCCTGGCCGCCGCTCCCGCCGCCGCCCGCTCCCGCCGCCGCCGCCGTCGCCGCGCACAAAGCCCCCCCACCCCGACTCTCGGAGCGCCGCCGCCGCCGCCGCCAAATCCTCGGCCCCTCATTGGCCGCCGGCCGCGGTGCCTGCCGGGAAATGCAGTCCCGGGTTTGGGGCGCAGGGGGCGAAAGGAGGAAGAGGCTAGTCAGCCGCGCAGAGAGAGAGGCAGGAGCGAGAAGCAGAAATGTGAGCGGCCCGGGAGAGTCTAGACGAGAAGTGAGACCTCAGGCGATAAAGGCAGAGAGACAGGAAGGAATGATGCAAAGGCGAGTAAAAAACAAAACAAAACCAGAAGACAGGTTAAAGGTTGGGCCGGTGAGGGTAAAATTGTGCTCGTGCGTGTTCTTTGATACTTATTAAATAACACCACATATTAAACACCATATGGTACTTCTTAGAAGGACACTGCTATACAATCCCTGGATGTTAGACATAACCTACAAACGAGTGTCGGGTTAAGATGACCGGGAAAGAGCACAATTGATGTGACTGCTTGGCCGTCTTCTGTCCGACAGCTGTCACAGCACAGCTCGGTATTCCGCATGGGTTTGCATCTGGAAACCGTGGCAGCAATTCCAGACTTGAGCCTTGGGGGGCAGTCTCCCTTTCAGCCCTGGATGTGAGTGCCAGATGGCCCCCTGCCGGCACCCCCCACCCTCCACCTGCCCCCCCCCACCCCCAGATCGCAAGCAGTAGAAGGCGGTGGCGGCATCTCAGTCTCTGAGGAAGCGCCGACCTCCTTGGCAGGCGCCGGGCCCCGCACGCCTTCTTCCTGCTTGCACTGCGGGCCCGGAGGCTTGTGGGTAACAAGGACTACGTCAGCGCCGACTGCACCCCGGACCCGAGGGACCGAGAGGGCTCGGTGCCCGTCACGTGCCGGGGCCCTCTGCTGCCCGCCGCCAGACCCTCACTTCGAGGAATGGGAGGGCATTGGTCCCAGACCAGAGCTCACGCAAGAAAGAGAGGAGGAAGAGGGAGTCAAAATTCTCAGCAACCCTCCGGTCCTGCCCATCCTAGGAAATTTGTTAAACAATAGAAGGTTCTGGGTGTATGACAGTAATCTTGCAGGAGTGTGCAGATCTGGTTATTTCCAGGGGCCTGGTGATAATGACTTAGAACGTTGCAGCACAGAGACGTGAACGTGCAAAGGAAATACAGGCAGCAATCAGATGAGGAAACCAATACTCTGTTCTCTCTTCTGAGAATGGTAAAGCCATGTCTCTACTAGACGTTATACTCTCAATTGACATTCGAGTGCTGGATCTATTTGGTACCGATACAAGAAATTCCTGACATCTTTGTCTTTAAATAGCCCTTAAACAAGAAATTAAAAGATTCCTACAGATCAATTATTTTAATGATTACTAATTGTGTATTAGTTTTTAAAAACATAACTGTTAATAATAGGATGATATTCAGAATTTTAGCATTCCCATTATTACTAATCATTAACTATTTCTAAACCTATGCTTTGTATAGTACCAAAAGTTAAAGGAATAAAAGCACATTTTTGTTGGTTTTAAATGTCTTTTTAGATCACAGACCTCCAACCCCACTTGAACTTATTTCACTTTGATTCTATCTCCTGGAAAGAGAGGTTAAATTGGTCTTTTTTTTTTCCCCACATGATCCTTTCTACCTCCATCCTTCTTTTCCACCTTCCTGTATCCTCCTTGCTTTGTTGATAAACTGTTGCCTTCACCTGACACCTGGATTTTCCCCTTAAGGAGAATCTGGTAAATTGTCCCCCAGGGATTTTATTTTAATCTGCTTCTAAAGCTATGCTGACGAGAATTTAAAATTAAAATTATGTGAAGTAGATGCATAGTCTCTTCCTGCAAAACATTAGAAAATACATCTTTAATAATATTTGATATTGAGCATATTTAGGGAAATGGCCATTAAAAATAATAATTTACATTTTTACCATCAAACATCTTCTGAGGTTCAGAACATGCTTTCTCTTCTCCATAGAAAATGAGCAAACAGTTCATTAAGACAGCAATCTAACACAATTCTCAGGGCCAGAGTTACAGAGAAAAAGTTTTTTTTTGTTTCTCTTCTGAAGATTATATCCAAAAACTCGTTATGTGATAAATCATTTATCTCCTGAAAGTCAAAAATTTGCCAGGCCTGATAATAGGGGAAGGCAGACATTGCTTTGAACAAATAGATTGCAGTAAGAAAGATTTTTAACTCTTCCCTTTTCAGAACAGGATTGCTGACATATGGCTGTGGTAGAAAATCTAGCTCATCTTTCAAATACTGAGCTTGGAATTGTTCATCTGGTTTATGAATACTTAATGATTTAAACTGTGCCTGGTTGTAAGTGAATACAATGCCTGAATAAGAATATTTCCTGGTATAAAATGTCTTCCAGGGAGCTGAGAGGAATATTTTTGCATCCTTTATGATCCTTTCCAGAAAAGTACACGTACTTGCTAGTGCAGTGATTAATTTATAAAATTAATATGGAAATTATACCTACCTAGCCTTTTAGAGCTCAAAATTTACCATTTTACCATCAGGAATTTTCAGAGAAGGAAAGGCAAAGAGACCAACCTTTGTAGATTTTGTTAATTCTAGTAAACAGAGACTGTGAAGTGAAATCTTTATGTGGAAAGTTGGGCATCAGACATGCACAAAGGGCCCTCTAGTGACCAAACTGAAAAGTTTTGCCTATTTAACATAGTTGATTCATTTGGTTATTAGCTGAAAAATGCTTTGAGGATTAAAAGCAGTCTGCATTTTTTTAAAAAACTGAAATTTAATGCCGCCATCTTTCATTCTTACAAATGTGCAGTCCAGATGAGTAACGTCTGTGGTCAGCTCACGTGTTAAGAGAAGTATTCTCCGTGTGAAAGCCATTCCTTGCAGTCTAGTGTTAGTCAAAGTAGAGCCACTAAAAATTTTGTCTTCCTTCCAGAGCCAGATAAAATGGGTGGATAGAGATAAGTAGGGAGCGAGAACATTTCAAGATCTTGCACTTTCCCAAGATGGCTCAGGTGCCCATTCTAGGAACTGAAGTGCCCCCAAACCTCCAGTTCCCGTCACTGCACAGCTACTGTAATATACATTTTAAATGTTATTTGAGATTTCTACACAAAATAACTACTGATCATAAACAATACCTGTTAAGAAAACATTTCTAAAGGGAATTTGTTTAGTGGAATTCAGATTTCCACGTGAAGATTTCACAGATTCCAGTCTTGGGCCCAGGAGAAGGGAGAGGGATGTTTTCCTTATCATTCCCACAGTTTCTGCCACTCCCTCTCCCCACCACTCCCTCCCCCCGCCAACCCCCACCCGGCAGTTGCGGAGTTGGAGGGGGTGCGGCAATACATCAAAATGATGTAATTCCTGACTCCAAGATGGTTACCATGGCGACTATCAGGCTTATTACGCTATCGGTAGGGTAAGAGCTTCTTTAATCCAGCCTTCAGTGAAGGGTTTTCGGTGCGAGGGTGTGTGTGGGGGTGGTGTTAGTCCACAGCCTACAGAGTGTGGACAGGCAGAAAAGCGTCAGTCTTGGGCCCCCCAACACAGACTCTCCTTAAACTTAAGCCGATAGAGAATTCATTTCGCCGGTGGGAACCAGACCTTGGTGCCTCCCCGGCTGCACCGCGAAGGACGCCCTCCCTCCCCAGAATCTGAGCGCTCATTGGTGCGTGGTGTCGTCACTCAGTGACGTTACCGGGCGAGGAAGGAGGTGGAGCCATAGAGACTTGGCCTCAGGCCCTTCTAGCTTGGGGAACTGGGGGAGGGGGAAATCCAGAAGGGACCAGAGGACCGAGGCAGCCGTTCCGGGGAGCCGGCCCGAGGAGGAACAGGTGGGGGGGCCAAGTCCTCCGGCTGTTACGTGGTGGACCGAGCTGTCTGTTTTCCTCCGGAGCCCGCTCCCTCCGCATCCTGCTCCTCCCATCAGCGCCCAGTTTTCCCGACAGGTTCCAGTTCCCCACCGCGCTCTCCTCAGCCCTTGACCTCGTCCCCCTGCCTGCCCCCCAACTTTGGAGCTCAGCCTCCTTGCCCCCTTGTTCCGTGCTTCGCTTCTTTTCTCTTCCGTGCCCCGCGCCCTGCTTCTCCTCGTCTACCTTCCGTAATCCCGGATCCCCTACGAGGTTCGGTGTTCCGGTGCCTGCACCACCCCGCACCCAAAAACAAGGAACCCGACCTCAGCACAACCAACACAGTCCACCAACACACAACGCTCACAAAAGCAACCGGCTGAGGCAGCCAGCCGAGGGAGCGCTTTGCCCCCGAGTCGTCCAGTGACAGATGCAAAGGTAACCCGGGGAGGCTGAGGCCCAGGCATCGGGCGGGGCGGGGCGAAGACGCAGGCGGGGATCGCCGCCCGGCCCCGCCCCGGCCCGGCCCCGCCCGCCTGGGAGGGGGTCGCCCACAGCCCTGGGCGGAGTGCCCGGGCCAGAGGGCAGATGAACCGCAGGATCGGGTGTGGCCTCCGTCCCGCATGAGATCGCCCGCCCTTAGTCTGGGTTCAGATGTTCCGAAGTATTATTTGAACCCTTGTTCAGAATGTCAGCTGTGTGATTGAGGTTTCTGTCCAGGAGAGACCCTGCTAGTGCTTTCCCAGCTGCAGGAAAGCGAAGTTGAGGCTCTGAGCTACTAAGGCTCCTTGCTGCCCTTGGCTGAAAAGCGCCACAGGTTGGAAAAGGGTTTTGGTAAAGTTTATTTAAAGGTATAAAGCTCAGTTTGGACTTTTTGGAGAATCAATAGCAGAGGAAACCGGTTTACCTCCACTTGAACTATTGGTAGGTACGATGTACATCTTCACTGCTACATTCACGAGATTAGTGAGTACTTTCAATCTTTAAAATTTGGGGCAGCCTGGACAACTATGGTAAAAAGCTAATTGAAAACAAATCCAGGATATTTACTTTCTGCCTGTATTTTTAAGCAACAAATAAGTATATGTTGCTCAGCTTCTTAAATATTTGGCAACTCTTCAAGTAGATTAGTAGGTACTATTGACCAGAAATCAAAATGTCTGTGAAGACCATATTACCATTATGAGCATCATCATATTAGAGATCATTATTTGTTGGGATCTCAAAGTACCATTCTCAAATCCAGGGCTAAAAAAATATTATTCATGACTGTTGGAAATGAACTTGAGAGAGATTTTACACCTTGAATAGCATATGCAAATTTTCTACCCTTGCAATAGTTAAAAACATTTAAATCCTGATATCTTTATAATTGATGTGTTCTTAAAATACTAAATTGTTTACTTACTCCTTCTGCCTAGGTGCCTATGTTGAGACAAATGACTAGTTGAGACAAATATAAATATGGCCTTCTACAGTTATAATACGGTCTTAGCTATTGCCCGAACAAGGTAAGCCTTGAAATTACCTCCTCACCAATATTTATATGCACTTTATTCTTCTAGATGAAAAAGAGATATGTAAAAGGGTAGGCTTAGTACACCATTAAAGCTTTGTTGGTTCTAACTATGTTGGTTTTTAGGAAGCTGACATTTTAATGTATTTAAACACCCAAAAGTTTTATATGCTTTGGAACTCAGATTGATCTAATTTTGTAGACGAGTGGTGCAGGTAAGGTGGAAGATGTAATGGTTTTAGAGTGACACCTCTGTAATTGATAAATGCTATGTGAGGCCCTTAGATGTAGAAAGGAGTAAAATGGCTGGCAAACAAACCAGTCCTAGGGCATACACCTGCCCCAGTAAGGTCTGTTATCACTTATTTATTCCAAAGAATACTCACTGAGAATTTACTCTGTGCTAGATAACATTGCACATTTTACTTTTTGGCCATTCAGAAAGTGTTTTATCCTGGCATGCTTCAAAAACAGTCTGAAAGAATGGGAAAAGCCATCTCTTTGCCAAAAGAAGTCTCTTTGCCAGGAACTTTTTTTTGTCTAGATGGGGTCTTATTTTTGTCTTCAAACAATCTGATGGGCTAGTTTAACTGAGAATTGTGAGCTGTTGCAAAACCAGAATGTAGAGATCCTGGCTGGGGTGCCCTATGCTAATTCTTATTCCGAAGGTTCTTGAGGAATCCTAGGGGAAGGGCATTTCAGCTGTAAGTGCCTCGCATTTGAAGGAGTCCATGGGCACTCACAGACAAAGCAGTGTTATGTGATTGGTTAATCCCCACAGGGACCATGAAGTGTGTCGTTCAAACGATATTCCTATTGTCAGTAGAGTGGCTGAAGACACGTGTTCCACCTGTTCTATAATAGGAGATAGAGACAAACTTTCAAACATAACCCCTAGTGGGAAAATGTTTGCTATTAGATTTTTGAATTAATAGTCACAGAGTTTCTAACTTCTAGTATAGCAATTATTCTTAGGAATTAACTTATTAATATTTCTCGTAGAGTATATCATTCAACCATAAAGCATACTGTTCTTCAACTGGGGTAAAAAGTTGTATTTCATTCATTAATGAACATCATCTGCTTTTAAAATACTGGCTTAAAAACTATTGTTTTATTTTAACTAGATAGACTATCTATTTCTTTAACTTTTGAGTTTGTAATAGTATGTGCTCAACTCAGATGTTGCTCTTTATTCCAGATTCCCTGGCCATTTCGTCCATCCTACTAGCTCTTCTTATTCCCCGTTATTTGCATTTCTTCACTTGCCAGATCCCCATTTAAATAAAATATATATGAAGAACTATGGAAGCAAGAAGTACTCCTATCCTAATCAGTCAGGCAATAAAGTACTTCACTTACGAACTAGAATAATACAAAAGCTACACACATCGACTTGCTGGCTACAAGAGTTCCCTGGTAAACCTCAGCTAGAGCAAACCACAAAAAAAACACAGGGGGCAAGCCCTCAGACCACCAAAGAAACTGGCATGAAGATTAAGGAAGAAAAGCAATCTTATAGACAAAAAATTGTGGATGAACTTAAATATTATTACAATGGATTCTATTTGCTTTGGATTGACACCAAAGTTGCTGCCAGAATGGTTTGGAGGCTGTTGCATGGACAGGTGCTGACCAGACGAGAGAGGCGAAGGGTAGGCAAGAATCATATTCGAGAAAGAAAATGTAAAGTTACAGTGAACTGTTTGGGAACCAAGTTTTAAACTCAACTTAAAATTCATCTTAAAAATCCCAAAGTAGGAATAGTAACTGATGGTGAGAACCAGAGTTTCTTGCTTGTCTGCAACTGACTTGCTGTACAAGTTTAGGCAAGATTCTTAAAATTTGTGTATATTTGCCTATAGAAAGGTTACAATGGTGTTTTCTAATCTCTCCAAGGAGTTGAAAAGCTTCAGGTTTGATCTGTGCATCTGAAGTAAAAACCATTGTTAATATATTAATTATATGCATCAAAAAACCCAATTTTAATAGCTACTATGTTATTAAATTATGGACCCCTAAGTTAGATGAAAGCTAAGAGATACCAATAACATGTTTTGATTGTCATAGATTTCCTTGAGGATATCCCATAAATATTACTTCAGAGCTTGGTAAAGAGGAAAACCCTGCCTTGCCATTTTATAAACAGCTGCAGAAAATCTGTCTTGTGTTTTTAACACTTTAAGAACCAAGGCAGGCTTTTTTAGTTTTTGTTTTTGGTATGTCCTAAAATAATGAATATTGCATATGCATTTAATTCTTTAGCTATTGAGAACTTGTGTTGATTTCTTCCGCCTGGTTCCATTTATGGTGTTCATAATTGTGCCCTTCATGGAATTCTTATTACCAGTGTTTCTGAAACTCTTCCCAGAGATGTTGCCATCAACTTTTGAAAGTGAATCCAAAAAGGTATGTACGATTTTTTTAACTTTTAAAAAAAATTAATAGACTTTATTTTTTTAGATCAGTTTTTAGGTTTACAGAAAAGTTGAGCAGAAAGTACAGAGAGTTGCCCAGATACCCGCTCCCCACCATTTCCCCTATTGTTAACATCTTGCATTAGTGTGGTATGTTTGTGACAATTGAAGAACCAATGTCAATACATTATTATTAATTAAAGCTCATACTTTACATTAGGGTTCACTCTTTGTGTTTTGCAGTTTTATGGTTTTGACAAATGCATAATGTCATGTATCCACCATCACAGAGTCATACAGAGTAGTTTCACTGCCCTAAAAATCCCCTGTGCTCCACCTGTGTGTTCCTCCCCCCTCTTCCCCCAACTCGTGGCAACAACTGATCTTTTCACTGTCTCTGTAGTTTTGCCTTTTCCTGAATGTCATATAGTTGGAATCATACAGTGCGTAGCCTTTTCACACTGGCTTCTTTCACTTAGCATTATGCACTTAAGGTTCCTCCATGTCTTTTCATGGCTCACTTCTTTCTGTCACTGCATAATATTCCATTGTATGGATGTATCACAGTTTGTTTTTCCATTCACCTATTGAAGGACATCTTGGTTGCTTCCAATTTTTGGCAATTATGAATAAAGCTGCTATAAATATTCATGTGCAAGTTTTTGTGTGGACATAAGCTTTCAGCTCATTTGGGTAAATACCTAAGAGAGCAATTGCTGGATCGTATGGTAAGCCTATGTTTAGTTTTGTAAGAAATCGATGAACTGTCTTCCAAAGCAGCTGTACCATTTTGCATTCCCGTCAGCAATGAATGGGAGTTCCTGTTGCTCCACTTCTTCATCAGCGTTTAGTGTTGTCAGTGCTTTGAATTTTAGCCATTCTAATAGACATATAGTGGTATCTCATTGGTTATTTTAATTTGCAGTTCTCTAATGATGTATGATGTTGTGCATCTTTTCATATGCTTATTTGCCATCTGTATATCTTCTTTGGGGAGGTGTTTGTTCAAATCCTTGGCCCTCTTTTTAATGGGATTGTTTGTTTTCTTATTGTTGAGATTTAAGAGTTCTTTGTGTATTTTGGATATAAGTCCTTTAACAGATATGTGTTGTGCAAATATTTTCTCCCAGACTGTGGCTTGTCTTTTCATTTCTTAACCGTGTCTTTTGAAGAGCAAATGTTTTTAATTTTAATGAAGTGCAACTTATTGATTTTTTCTTTCTTGGATTGCGCTTTTGGTGTTGTATCTAAAAATTCGTTGCCAAACCCAAGGTCACCCAGGTTTTCTCCTATGTTTTCTTCTAGGTGTTTTATAGTTTTGAGTTTTACATTTAAGTCTATGATCCATTTTGTGTTAATTTTTATGAAAAGTGTAACATCAGTGTCAAGTCATTTTTTTGCACGGGGATATCCAGTTTTTCCAGCACCATTTGTTGAAAAAACTATTTCTTCTCCATTGAAATTTAACTTGTTTTTAACTATTAAAAAATAAAGAAAACTGTTCCTGCAGTGACTAGTTGAACAGTACACATGGTTTATTCAGCCACACAGACCCGTTAGTGTGTGTGAGTAGTCCCTGGGAAGAGGGTGTCCTCATTTCACGGTCACTGTGACGGTGACAGGCTGGGAAACCCAGGCAGCTGTTTCATTCTCTCCATTCTATGCCACTCAACTAGACAGTGGTATGACAGCATGAACACACCATTATGAGAGGGCAAGTTTTAAATCAGATTGGGAAATGTTTCACAGAAGAGGTAACTGTGAAACTGAGACTTAAAAGAGTGGTAGAATTTTACCACAGTGTTTGAAAGGCATTCTGGATAGAAAGAATGTCGCTTAAAATGGCTTAACAGTGTAAAGGAGTATGACATAATCAGAGACCACTGATTGGTTCTTTGTGGTTGGAATATAAGGAGATCAATGGTAGAAGATGAGACAAAAGTGATGTGTTGGGGTCAGGTTGGAAAACATCCACCACCCTAAGGAATTTAGGCTTTACCTTGGACAGTGGTAAATAATGGAAGGTAAATCTAAGCAGGGGGTGGGTAACACAATTAGATCTGTTAATTAATTAATTTCCTAATTTTAGAAAAATAATTTTACTGGCAGGAAGGATCGAAGAGGGCAAAGCCAAGGGAGGGAAATCAGCTGGAATGCTATTGTAGTAGCACACGAGAGAGATGCTGAAGCCTAAATTATGAAAGTGGCATTAGGAATAAAAACTTGAAAATAGATTTGAGATATGTTTAAGGGGTAGAATCAAATTGCAGTATTTAACTGCCTGGCAGTGGTTTAATTTACTTAACATTTAAAGTAATCAAGATCTAGAATAAATACCATGAGATTCAAAGGAAACTGTTAGTGAATACAGAAAGATGGGGGAATAGAGGAAGCGATTTATCTAAATATTCCTCTTTCCTCAACACTACTCATTCCCTGAACATACGTATGTATGCATTATGGCCACAGTCTTAGAAAATACTTTCTTGTTTGCTTTGTTCCATGAAAAGAGAGAGAGCAAGCGAGCAAGAGTGCTAGCTTTCTATTTACATCAGATCACAGTGCCATGCATTTCTCATTTCTCTTTCCATTATACTTTTACACTAGTGGAATTAGTGGATTATCACTAGTTGCTAATGTTTGTCTCTCCCATTAGACTAGAAGTTCCATGAGGGCAGGAATTCATATCTGTTTTTGCTCATTTTATCCCTGTCACATGGTAGATGTTCAATAAATGGATGGATGGATGGGTATGGATGAAGGAAATGGATGACTAAATGGGTTCTAATGATGGTATTGCTGTTGTATGATTTTTTTGGCTGAGTCTTTTAAGCTCTTTCTAAAAATCAATGATTGCTATGATTGACTGATCATTAGAATCTCTTGGGCAACTTGAAAAAAATATATATATATATATGTGTTCTTTTTTCTCTCCACATCCCTGAGTCCTGACCATAGTTATTTTGAAAATGCTACCACATTGCATTTCTAATGACGAACAGGATTTAGAAATAGTGGTCCACATAGTGTCTTAACAGTGTACATTTAATTCTCTTTTGTGTATTGCTTTGTTCATATCTGTTATAGCAGTTAACTCATTGTATTGTAATAAATTGTGTCTGTTTTGCATTACTTAAACTGCAAGCTGCTTTAACATAGAATTAATTTCCTAATTTTCTTTGTTTGTGACCCAAGCAAAATCTGGGGCCTCTCAGACCAAAGGTTGGCTCAACTAGCAGTCTAGCTGGTTTGTAGCAGGTTAAGAGACAGTATCTCATTCTAAATAATGACAAAGCCTCCCATTGAGGGGACATTTTGGATCTATCAAATATTTATGATCATTGTATTAGTGAGAAATAACAGGTGAGATTAAAGAGACAAGTTGCAAATAGAGGCTACTTTTTATTTGCTCTGGTGCTCATAAAACCCATTCAGTTTGGTCTGAAAATAATATAAAATATTATGAATATGAATATAAAATGATGAACATGAAAAATAACATGAAATAGGGATGAGCAATAACAAGGTGTGACAGTTATTTTTAACTGTCTCATCTTTATCTGCCAAGTTGTAATCATGAATGATTGATTAACTTTTTCCTCTTCTATTATTAAGGAAGAAAAACAGAAAAAGAAAATGGCTGCAAAGTTGGAACTAGCAAAATTTCTTCAAGAAACGATTACAGAAATGGCAAGGAGGAACAGGGCCAAGTTAGGAGATGCCTCTACGCAGTTCGCGTCCTACGTCAAACAGGTGTCAGTCTTTTATATAATACCAGAGAACTGCTGGGCTGGCAATTATATGAAAAATGTGTGTCATCATGGATCTTCTAAATTGTTCACAATCTCTGAATTTGGAAATATCTAAGTTATGTACATACGATTATAGTAGTTTGCAGAAAAACCTACCTTAATGCAATCAATGTGTTGTAGACGTTGATAACTTCTTGGAAAGAACAGTAGAGTTAGAGTCAAACTTTTGAACTACTCCTGATTTTTCAGTTGATTTAGGCTGACTTCAGACATTTCTTTACTCCTCTTTGTACTTCAGGGCCCATTTCCAGACATAAGATAGAATCCATAACGGCATTGACGTGTCTTTCAGATAGTCTCCTGGGAAGGTTAAATTAGGAAACACATTTTAATGCCTCTTTGTCCCACTGTTTAGGTCCAGACAGGACACAAGCCCAGCACAAAGGAGATAGCTCGCTTTTCCAGACTATTTGAGGATCAGCTAACCCTGGAGCACCTAGATCGACCTCAGCTGGTTGCCCTTTGCAAACTGCTAGAATTGCAGTCCTTTGGAACCAACAATTTGCTCCGCTTTCAGCTCCTGATGAAACTGAAGTCTATAAAAGCAGATGATGAAGTAAGAGTGCAACTCTAGCTGTAGGGAATTAGCAAGCATTGGGAGATATCTTAGGGTGGCGTTGTGATGAAATGCAGTATCTTCTGGTAGGTCTGCTCATGGACCGGTTCTGGCAAAATGAGTAGTTTAAACAACCATTACCATGACACTTGAACCTTGATTACTCATTTTAGGAGCCGTTTGTCATACTCTGACCCATTTTCTTGAGAACCATCATAAGCAGTTAGTAATTTGGATGTTTTAGTGGGAACTAATCTAAAGCAGTTAGGACCCGCCGGGAAGGAACAGCAGCCCAGTAGATTCCTGAGTCTTCCACTGCCAAGGACAGTGCTTTACCCCCACACCTCTGCTCATCCCCTGCGGAGCTGGTGCCAAAGTGAATATTCTGCTGGGTGAGTTGGCCTAGTAAGAAGGGGTGGCAAAGCATAATGCAGGGAAGGAGAGCAAAGCTTAGATATCTTATGGAAGAAAGGCACTGTTTGGACTATAACTACTAATTAGACTCCTTGAAAAATGGAATGTTTCTTGAATCTGAATCAGCTGCTTTAAAGCATTCTGCCTGAGGGAGCAGGATTCCCAGAACTGAGAAAGCATGATCCCATCGGCCCCCTTAAGATTTCAGTTGTTGCTTTCAGAACTTTGGAATAAACAATACTGGTCCCAGAAGTATAGTATTGGGTCACACCAAGCAAAACTGTGTTATTTATTGAGGGAATTTTGTGGACCAGAGAGTTAGGGCCATTCCTGGGGTGGTGGTAGGGGGAGAGTGGGGGAAGAACACTACTGGGACATGCAACAAATGGTACATTGAAAGCTTTTCAAGTGAAATATTTTTCAAAGGACTCCTAAAGCTGCCATGACCAGCAGAAATGCAAATCAAGAGGGGAAATACTTGGGTGACAGAATGTCAGGGAGGAGTTATATAAATCACTGATATTATTAATACCTGTTGGCGGGATCCCCTTCATCTCAACCGCTACATCTTCCCAAGTCACTTTGTTTTTTAGGCTCCTGACCTTTGCAGCAGCCAGTGCAGGGGACAAAGTATAAAGGCATCAGATTCCGTGTTTCCCCTGATTTGTTAGAACGTAGAGATTAGGTAAAATTGGAACCCAAAGATCCAATACCATTCCTTACATTTCTTTCAGATAATCGCCGAAGAAGGGGTGAGCGCTTTGAGTGTGTCAGAACTACAAGCTGCCTGTAGGGCCCGAGGGATGAGATCACTGGGGCTCACTGAGGAACAGCTGAGACAACAGCTCACAGAGGCAAGTAGCAGTTTTCCTGGGTCCTTTTCACTAGAACTCTTTCCCCTCCAATTTGCAGTCCGTATTTTCTGATTTCTACTTTACAACTGAACCATCTTACTGAAGTTGCCTTATTTAATTGAGCAATGGGACGCTGAAGAAGCTAGATTTATTTTTGACTGAGACAGGGTACTGTATTAGTTTTCTATTGCTGCTTAACAAACTACCACAAACTTAGTGGCTTAAAACAACCCCCATTTATTAGCTCATGGTTCTATAGGTCAGAAGTGCAGGCTATGTTCCTTTCTGGAGGCTGTGGGGAAGACTCTACTTCTAACCTCATTCAGTTGGTTGGCTGAATTTAGTCCCTTGCAGCTGTAGGACTAAGGTCCTTGTTTCCTCACTGGCTGTCAGCCCTGGGCTACTCTCAGCCCTAGAGGCCAACTGCATTCTTTTTTTTTTTTATTTTTTATAATTTTATTTATTTATTTTTTTCCCCCAAAGCCCCAGTAGATAGTTGTATGTCATAGCTTTACATCCTTCTAGGTGCTGTATGTGGGAGGTGGCCTCAGCATGGCCGCAGAAGCAGTGTGTCGGTGTGCGCCGGGGATCCGAACCCGGGCGCCAGCAGCGGAGCACGTTGCACGTAACCGCTAAGCCACGAGGCCGGCCCCCCAACTGCATTCTTTACCTCTAGGCCCTCTCCATCTGCAAAGCCAGCAACGGAGACTTCTCACATGCCACCCTCCCTGCCCCCCACATGCTTCAAATATCTCAGACTTCCCCTGTTTTTGACCTCTAGCTCCAGATTTAAAGGTCTTACATGGTTAGGTGAGACCCACCAGGATAATCTTCTTATCTTAAGGTCAAGTGGCTTGGAATCTTTTTTTTTTTAAATGTTTACCTCTTTTATTTATTTTTATTTTTATTTATTTTCATTTTTTTCCCCCAAAGCCCCAGTAGATAGTTGTATGTCATAGCTGCACATCCTTCTAGTTGCTGTATGTGGGATGCGGCCTCAGCATGGCTGGAGAAGGGGTGCGTCGGCGCGCGCCCAGGATGGAACCGCGGCCGCCAGCAGTGGAGCGCGCGCACTTAACCGCTAAGCCACGGGGCCGGCCCATGGAATCTTAATTATATCTGCAGAATCCCTCCATAGCAGCACCTAGATTAGTGTTTGAATAACTGGGAGAAGATGTGGGTACACAAGGGACCAGGAATCTTGGGGCCACCTTAGAATTTTGCCTCCTCCAGGGCACGGGCAAAATCTCTAACACAGGGCCTACGTCTGTGTGAATCCATCGGGAAGTCGAAAGATTGCATGGTGGCTCACCTGGGACTGCTTTCCCAATTAGTGCTCCAAACCAATGTCCAGTGTTAGCTTTGGTAATAGATGTTTGATATTTTCCCACAGATAACATAACTACGAGTGTCAATGCTTTAAAACAGAGGAGTAACTCCTATTAAAATTCTCATTCCAATAACTGTAAAACGTGCCATAAAGTGTACACAGATTACTTGGGGATAGGAGCCATTGTTGTGACTTTGCAGCCATGTCACATAGCTATTTCCTCTTACATGTTGCACCTGCTCTGGTTGGAAGATGAACATATTGTAGAGAGACGTACTTAAAATCATTTATTTCTTGAACATAGAATATTAAGTGGGTTCATACTGTCAAATTGCTTTCTTGAAAGGGTGTATCATTTTACAATCCCACTACAAGGGAGTGAGGATAATAATCCAACCATATTATATTCAGCACTATATATTATTATTCAAAAAATCCTGTGTTTGGATACAGGAAGGTATTTCATAGAAAGGAAAATCTAAAAATGGTAAACACATGAAACAACTTCATAATAAGATAAATTAAAACTGTGAGATACCACATTCACCTATGATGTTGGCAAAGATCAGAGTTTGATAACACACCTTGTCAGTAAGGGTGTGGGGAGAGGGGCATTCATGTATTGCTGATAAAAACCTCCATGGGGAGTAATTTGGCAATATCTTTCAAAATTTAAAAATGCATTTACTCTTTGACTTAGCTATTTCACTTCTAGGAATTTATCCTAGAACAATTTATGTTCTTGCACTTGCAATGATATAGATTATCTTTTGCAGCACCATTTATAATTGCAAAAGATTGGAAACAGTCTAATGTTCATTAATAGGAGAATAATCAAATAAATTATGGTATTTCCATACAATGGAATCCTTTATAGATGTTTAAAAAGGAGGCAGGTCTACATCGACTGATATGAATCAATCTCAAGATATTTCAGTGAAAGAATTCAAAGGACAAAACTGTGTATATGTCACCCTTTGTGTAAAGACTAAAAATATATATATATATTTGTACATGCATAGATATCTCTGGAAGATTGTATAAGGAACTAGTACCAGTGGTTGCTTTTAGGGAGGGAAACAAGGTAGCTAGAGCATAGGAATAGAAGGCAGACTTATTTTTATTGATTACATTTTACCTTTTGAATTTTGTCTCTTGTGCATGTGTTATTGATTTAAAAAAATTTTTTTAAAAAGCCTGGCCAATTTGGTACTTGAAAACTTACATCTCAATCTCATTTTCGTGTTTATTTCTTTGGCTATGAATTGAGGCTGATTTATTCTTTCACATTCTCTACTTTTTGTCTAAGACACTTAGCTACTTTGATCCACAATTGGTTTGCGAGTTTAGCTGAACTCTCCCTCTCTGACTGAGAGTGATCCCCCTGGAGTGAGGGAGGTTGCAAGGTTCACCCTCTGGTGCAGAAGCCAGGTGGCTGGTGTTCTTCTCTTTGTTCTGCCATTAGTTATCTGCATGCACCTGGGGAAGCAGTAAATGATCATGGGTTACTTCCAGTTCTAACATTCTGTGATTCAATCATGTTTTATTCTCCTCCCATTTTTCAGTGGCAGGACCTCCACCTGAAGGAGAATGTCCCTCCTTCTCTTTTGCTCCTGTCACGAACCTTCTACCTGATAGATGTGAAGCCAAAGCCAATTGAGATACCACTAAGTGGGGAGGTGAGTAACTGGGTTCATGGAGAATCTGGATTTCCATCAAAACTGGGTCCTCCCCAGAAATGTCTTATTTTCTCTTATAGTCAGAGTAGGCATTTCTTTTGGACTTTGGCCCAACTGGCTTTAAAATCTTTTTAAAATTCCTAAAAAGAATCAGTCACTTAACTACCTCTAGCTATAGGATTATTAATGCCTTTAATCCTAGCTCGATTTAGCTTTACTAATAGTCCAGTTTATTCTTTCTTCTTATTTAGTCCCATTAGCAGACTTTTTTTTCTACCACTCTTTCTCCTTTGAGACTGTTCTTTCATACCTGTTCCATTTGTCCAGATTCCTATTAGCTTTTAAACAGCGAATGCCTAATCTAAAATGTAAAATTTTTGTCTTCCTTCAACTCATTTCCTTATCATTTTTTGTTGCCTTTGACTCAGCAACTTTTTTTCTCCTGGTATTTTACTGAAGAACCCAGGATTGGCCCAATCACTAGAGCATCTTGCTCCGGGTCCATCAGAAGGGACTCTTGCTTCTCTACTTTGTGGCTTAATGTCTAACTCAGAAACTGCATGAGTGAGAAAGGAAAGACCATTAGAGAAACTGCTGCACATGTGGTTTAGTAGATTAGACTAAGTACTCTGGAGTGAGGACCAATCACCTTTTTTTTTTTTTTTTGGTGAGGGAGATCAGCCCTGAGCTAACATCCGTGCTAATCCTCCTCTTTTTGCTGAGGAAGACCGGATCTGAGCTAACATCTATTGCCAATCCTCCTCCTTTTTTTTCTTCCCCAAAGCCCCAGTAGATATTTGTATGTCATAGTTGCACATCCTTCCGGTTGCCGTATGTGGGATGTGGCCTCAGCATGGCCGGAGAAGCGGTGTGTCGGTGCGCGCCCTGGCCGGAACTGGGTCCGCCAGTAGTGGAGTGCGCCCACTTAACCGCTAAGCCACGGGGCTGGCCCCCCAATCATTTTTAATCTTGGTTATGCCAATGACTCCTTGGATAAGCCAAGGAAAATTATATGAAGTCCAGCATGAAAAATGTACTTCAGCAGACACCCTCTTGCTTTCTATTTCCCTATTTCCAGAGACTAATCTGGATTTGGGCTTTGTCCAGGAGGGATTCTAAGGAGACTAGGAGCAATTTTGGAGCACAGACCATGTTCTAAAAGGCAGGCTACTGGGTTCTTACTCTATCTTTGGTCTTTTTTTTTTTTTTTAATTTTTTAAAATTTTATTTATTTATTTTTCCCCCAAAGCCCCAGTAGAGAGTTTTATGTCATAGTTGCACATCCTTCTAGTTGCTGTATGTGGGACACGGCCTCAGCATGGCCAGAGAAGCGGTGCGTCGGTGCGCACCCGGGATCCGAACCCAGGCTGCCAGCAGTGGAGCGCGCTCTTAACCGCTAAGCCACGGGGCCGGCCCTATCTTTCGTCTTTAAGACACACCAAAGCTATTTGTCATTCTTAGAAGCAAAGAAATCTTGGAATAGCACAATGTTTCAGAGCTAAATTTGGGTTCTCAGGATTATTCTAGGTGGGCATAAACTCTTTATGCAGATGTTTTCTGGAATGTTTGAGAAAGACCTGGGAATTAAGGACAAAGTGACAAATGCCTAAGCATTTTATTGGTTGTTTTTTTAATCCATGTTTTTAAACTTCCATTCTCCATTTATACAAAATGAGAACAAGTAGCATGCTAGGTTCTGTAAAGAATTGAGAGACATCAAATTAAATATACTATGATTTTGGATTTATGTAGCCCTTTCCCCTCCGAAGTACACAAAGAAATTACTTATTTCCAAAGAGCAGTGATATATTTATTTTTCAAATCTAATTAGTATAATTCTTGAAGACAGGTTAGCTAGCTATTCTAAAATAACACCCCCTCCTTCCATTTTCCTCATGTTGGAGGAGCTTCTATTAAGTAGCACCTACCATTTTAAAAAATCAGGCAAATATATTATTTATCATGAGACACCAAAAATGATAAAGATGTCAATTTTGACTAAGTTATATCAATGCTATTAGAAACTGATGAGTAATTGAAAACTGGCAACTTTTTTTTTTTTGAGGACTTAGAATAGGACCAGAATTGGCAAATCAGTACCTTGTTAATGACTGAGGATTTTAAATACGAGAATCTAATTAGAGTGCAATTTTTGTATAAAAGGTGCTCAAAACTCAAAGATAAATAATACTAAATTGCTATTTCAGGGACATACTTCATATATTACTCATGAAGGGTGTAGCTGGAGGAAGTTAGGGATTTAGTGGAAAGCAAATTGTGCTAAAAAGCATTGACTACTGTAGAAGTGCTTGAGTTTCAGGAAGAGCAGACAGCTTATGTTTATATGAAACATTTCTCTCCCTAGGCTCCAAAGATGGGTATTCCTGTGGAATCACCTACTTCCCCTGAATCTAAAGACAACATGGTAGATTTAGCATCTCAACTGAAGGGAACTAAGGTTAGACAATTACTTTCATTTGATTCATTAGGTTAAAAGAATGAAAATAACAATGAGTTAATTTCTCTATTTTTAACCCCCTTAATGAAACTGAATTTCAATACAGTGTTGGTTCTTTAATAAGGAGTCTTTATTGTACTATTTGATCTGTTTCTAACCAAGTTCGACATTTGGCTATATGTAATTAGGTTCCAATTTTTCCCTCTTGAATCCTGTGCCAGAATGAAGTAGTTGTTATGAGTTCCTGGTAGTCATGGCAGTGTGATTATAGATCTAATACGTATGTTGCTTTAAATCAGTGACCAAACTCAGTTCTAATGTTTAAGGATGAAGAATTTATGAAACTACCACCAGTTACATCATCACACATACCACCATCAACACCTGTTTCATTACCTAAAGGATCGATCACTTCTGCTAAAGAAGCTGTAAGTATCTAAAAAAAGAAAACCCTTTCCCTCTAGTTATTTTTAAGGGCAGTGAGAATCTAGAATTATAACTATTGCAAAACACTGCACAGTTCTTCCTGTCATCCAAACAGGAAGTTGTAGGCTGAATCTTAGTCATCTTATAACCACTACATTTTTTGAACTCAATTATCCAAAAGCAAAAAAAAAACCTTATCAACCAATGCAATCGTGGATCAGACCTAAACACGTTAAGTCTAGAAGCTAATTACAATATAGGCAGATTCTTATTTTCTTTTGCGCCAGATGGAAATAGTTCCCATATGTTGTGTATTTCACACAGGCTTCTGATGTCAGGAAATACTAGCAGGAAAGCAATTTAAATCTTAAGAGAAATGCATGTAAATAAGAAATTACTTATCTATCCACTTTTCCCATTTGGGTGAAGGAGTCTGGGGCAAGAGCAGAAAGCATGATACAAGTAAACAGTAGGGGTCATGAGAGAGTTGAATTGTAGAGTGGCTTTTCTGGCTCCTGAGGATCAAAGAAGAGAACCTGTGAATACAAATGGGGTAACCAGCCAGGGGCCTTGTTTGCATGTCTTATTTTTATTACCAAGGTAAATTATAAATTCAGATTTGACTTTGTGGAATGTCATTATTTTGATTAAGGAAACAAAAAAGGGTTTCCTAAAGAACTTAGACGTCTAAATGTGACCAGTGCCTAAAGTCTTGATCTTTTGTACCTAGACACTCCAGGCCAAATCACAAAAGACGGCCCAGAACAGCAAGGCTAGTTCAAAAGGAGCGTAAGGACTACTGGAGGATGAAGCTCACTATCTCCAGCTTCCTGCCCCCAGCAGTGGCATCTATAAAGGACCTCCCAGCTAAGACTGTCTGTGGCTGGTTTGAGAAAAGAGGATCAGCCATTTAGTCCTTGGGGTAGTCCTTGAGGCCTTGTAACCATTCAGATGATGTCAGCAGTGAGACCAAGTTCAGACCACTTAGAAAAATATAATTACAAAGTCCATTTCCTCTGTACCCTTATGTCATCCCACCAAACTTTGTGTAAAGCCCCCACCCCGTTGTTTTTAAATAGCTTCATATTTGTGCACATGTCCTTTAAGGAAGGAAATTTTTGGCATAATGGAACTGGCTTGGCACCTTAGATACCTCTGCCTCCTATAGCTTGGGAACCCGAGTAAGAACTTGGAAACTCCAAAAACCATCGTAAGAGCATCTGACCAGCTTTTTCAGAGTGATCCATCAGTAGGAATAGAGCCCTGGAAACCAAGCACCTTATGAGATGGAATGGATGTACTCCCCAGTAAGGTCTTTCTGGATAAAAAGAAGAAAAAGCTCCTTGGAGGAGAAAATGGGGAGTTAAACAGACTGGCAATCAAAAAGCTTTGGCTGCTGCTTGGCTGTTCTGAGACACCCTCCTCTTGGGCCCGCAGAGGCTGCAGAAATCTGGGAGGCTGCCACTATTCTAGCACATATGGCTTTCATTAGCCACTATTTTGCTAGGAAACATAATTAAGGGTTTAAGACTTAACCATTTGTTTGCGCTGGGTGTGTTTTTCTGGTCTGTTTGTCTTTCACAAACAAGACTATTTGTTAGTCATAGGGGTTGTTAAGTCTGATATAATCCCTATGCTATCCAGTAACAAGTATTATGTTCAGATATTTACATTCGGTGTTTTCAGTATTGTCAATAATGAAGAAACATAATAAATCGATAGCCATGCAGCTGACCAACAGCTTTCTTTCCTTGGGGAGTGCTTAGAAGGGAAAAGGTATTTCAGCCTGCGGGTGATGAAATTAGATTTCTTTACTTGCTGTGAAATTGAAAGCAGTTAGATGGGAGTCAATTAAACCAAGTAAAACTCAAATCTCCCTGTCTGGGATCACCTCAACGAGGAATGTCATCACACTTCACAGCAAGGATATGCACTTTAAAATGCTTCCTCACTCTCCTCTCCACCAGAGGACAAGCCTCACCACGTTCTGCTGATGAACTCGTTCTCGAGAACGATGAATCCCTAGTATGTAGCAGTCCGTGGACCTCACCGTCGGCCTAGCAAGGTGATTCACAACAAATTTTCCCATTTTTAAAATGATGAGTGTTTATTTTAATTAGTTCACATTTCAGATGTTGAATGCAGGAAAGGGATTAGCCAGTTAACTTGCTCAATCCTTCTTTAGCTGAATGATTCATATGAACTGTTGGGCTGCTCTACAATTCTTTCTGGTGTTCCCTATGAGCAGAGTGAGATTGGTCAGGTCAAGGAGCCCCTGGTCACTTTTGGCCTCAGCTGGCCTTCACCCATTTTTGCTTCATAAATAGGCATCTAATACAGTTGATGCACCTCTCTTCCCATTCTTGTGATAGTAGCTCAGAGAAGTCAAGGCTGTTTCTTTGTTCTCATCACTTAGAGCCTTGGCTGTTGGGTTCCATGGTGGTTAGATGTAGCCCTGTGCTGAAACTGGAGCTAGCGGTCTTCTGGTAAATGATTACCAACCAACTCGGTGGGAGTGGGGTGGCTGACTGGTAGCATTTGCAGATTCCAGTGATGTAAATACTCCCACATGACTGATTTCAAGCTACCAACAGTAGATCACTTAACGACACAGAGTTGGGAAGAGATGCACACCATCAGCTCGAGAGCCAGCTGCAGCACGCCACTGGCCTGAGCCCTCCTGGAGTAACAAGAGACAATTAAACTTATTGTTGGCGTGATCATTAAATGTATCACTTCTCTGCGCCAATATAGACATCTGGGAGGCAGAGCAGTATAAATGGTCCTGAATACTGTTAGGTGCCAACCTAGAGAGAACTTGCTCCAGACTGAGTCTTCCTGAACATCTGGGTTCTTGCTGCTCGTCCCTCATCCTGGCTCTCATCAGCTGAGGGAATGGAAGGCTATGCCAGGTTGCTACGAAGAGGTCTGCTTTCCCTGCTCCCTGCTCTTCCCTATAGATGCATAAACCTTAGCTGTACCAGCTGCTAATAATCTCATGGAATATAATTTTAGGCGTTTTCTAAAACCCAGCCTCAGTGGTGATGTCAGACTTGGCCTGAGTCTTAGACACTGAGGAGGATTCTGCTACAGCACAGAGGTGTTGGTGGCACTTGATGTTTACAACCCTGAACTCGTGCCATGTCTAATTCTGTACTTCAGTCATTACAACTCATATTGGTGATACCAAATCAATTCTGTGTGATGCCAAAACCTAGGCTAAAGATTTCCCAGTCACTACCAGTACACACCTGTAAGATCAGACTACACGGGACTATAAAGAGCAGGCTGGCACATTATCTACTGTCAACTGAGACTTTGGCCTGCTGGCTCCTCCCAGTGGCGGCTTATAAACACAGCGACTTCACTGTCATTGAGATGGACTTCTTGCTTCATCTGAGGTTCAATCTTACTTACCTGAGATCAATACATTACATTAGCAGTGCCAAGGGACTGATGGTCCCCAGCCTATGGCAATTAGAAAAGGCGGAAAGGCAGTACTGATTAATGCTGTGGTGATCCCAGGCCCCAATCTTTTAACCCTCAGGAAACCAGACCAACTCAGTGCCTTGACAGCATGACATCTTCATTAGATAAACTGGATTCCTTTCCTCAGGAGACCCAATCTGGTCATCTAAGTAAAATGGCCATTTCATTTTCTCTCAGGTCAATTTCACTATCTTTTATTTGACAGCCAGCTCAGTCTCTGGGGAAATTCGTGGGTGATTTGAGTACTAACAGCAAGGACATCACTGTTATAATAAGAGTGCCTTCTATTTCTCCAGCACCTCTTCTGAAGGCATATAAAGCCCTTTATAGATCCTCCATCCATTCATACAACATTGCTTCAAGGGAGGGCCAAGGCAGAAATTATCATCACTATTTTACAAGGAAAGACAGCATTATAAGGTCTCAAAAGCAAATGGTTTTTAGAGCTAAAATTCATTTCCTGGCTCTGTTGACCAAATCATGCCTTCTTTAAACCCATAAACACAAACTGTAATATGTTGACAGTTGCATATTTACAGAGAGAGACAAGGATAAGGGAGAACTTTACAATAGTGACCAACATTGTAGCTGCCAAAAAATAGCTAGCTCAGAAAGGAAACTTTGAGCAGCAATCCCATTTTCCCTATAGAAATGAAAGCACATTGAACTTTCTTTTGTATTCAAAGTAATCCAGCAAAAAGGAAGCTTTCGGTATAGAGGCTGAGTCCTGGTAGCTTGAGCACTAAGGTCCGGAGGAGTGCAATGATAACCAGCAGGTGGCAGAGGAAGTAAATGTCCAAGCAGCCAAAAACAAACATTCAGAGAATTTTTCCCTTTCCTGAGGGATGGGGTGGAATTTGTACAGGAAGAACTCTAGGAAGCCAAGATCTGTGATAGTCCCAACACATGCAGCCTGGTCACATGGATACAGGTAGAATGGTGTGGGGAGGATCAGAGCAGGCTGGGAAACATGAAGGAAGGGACCTGAATGTAAAACTAGTCTTAGGTGACAAGTTTCTCTCATACAGAAGCGCAGGCAAAACCACCACACAGAGGGGGTAGGTGCATATCTAGGTTTGAGTTTCTGCAAGCCCTTGTGGAAAATCCTTAGCATTCCCCTTAATCACTTTAGCTCTACCCCGTGGCTATTCTGAGGTAGGCCCCCAGCTCCCTCTCTGACCCTCCGACCCCACCCAACCCCACCAGTTTCCTCTCAGGAAGCAATCCGTGGTTGAGGGCGGCCGGGCCTTGGCTCTGGGCCCAGCGCCTCTGGTGCACTGACAGGAGGCCCCTGCCTGTTACACAGACGTCTTCTCTTCCTGCCTTTCCAAAAGCATCGGAGAGGTAGGAGGTTTGTCCCGGAGGTCTCGGTGCAGGACCTAAGAGGAAGAGGTTAGGAGGAAACTGCAGGGTGCGTGCAGTGCCCTCTGGACAGACACAGTCCCAGGGCCCGTTAGCCTGGCTCCTTTTCAGCTGACATTCTCTCCCTTCTCACACAGCCCATATAAAAATGAAGCAGCAGCAATTTTTATTGAGGGACCTAAACTGAAAATAGGTTTAGAACATAATTTAAAAAAATAAAACAGCAAAAGTAGCAAAAAATATATGACCTTTTTAAAAACATTTTCCTTTTTTTTCTTTGTTTTTAATATATAGCAACTGATGCCTCCCAGCCACCAGGAGCATCTTACCCAACGGGTAAATCTCTGGTAACGACCCTTTTAAAAAGACATGTAAATATATACTCAGATTTATACACTTTGTGTTTTCTTCATAGCTATGTACAAAGCCCCCAGTTCGGGGCTGGGCCCCAGGGCCACGACACTGCTCCCAGCCTTCGCCTCCCCATCCTCTGGTACCAGGTATTTGGTCAGCAAAGCAAATTAGTATCGGAATTAATAAGCCACTGGCACCATCTATCTGGAGCAGAGGTGGCCTTCAAGGAGGCGTGAAGCACTGGCCTCCTCTCACTACTGCTGTAGCCCTGAGGGCGAGGCACCTGCCACCAAAACACAGGGGCTTACGGGTTATGGCAAAGCAGACAAAACCAACACGGGAAAGCTCCGCCAGCTCTCGCTTGCATGCCTGCTCAGCTCCCACTCCTCAACCCTCCAGGCAGTGCCAAGTGGCAGGGAGGGGTCTTGGTCCAACATCTAGGAGGGAACAAAGTGGCCATCAGCAAGTACCTGCCTCTCTGCTCCCCTCTCTCACAAGCAGGTTCAGAGGAGGAGGAGGAGGAAGAGAGGTGAGCTCAGTGGGGTGAAGGCAGGCCAAACAGGAAGGCCTCAAGTAGGCGGCTGGCTCCTGCCAGCAGGAAGGGGGCAAAAGGGAAGGCAGTGAGTCCAACAGGGAGTGGTGGGTGAAAGTTACAGCTGATGATGGAGTTTGGGGAGGGGGAGTGCTGGGGTGCTAGTCAGCGTCGTTTGAGTCCACCATTGGCAAGCTGGGCTGGGTGTCGGGGCAGACAGGGCTCCTCAGGCAATGGCTCATGAGAGAAAACGGAATCCTCCCCTGAGGAACAGGTAGAGCTTCGGGTGTCGGGAAAGCTGGGAGAGTATTGGTCCAGGGGCATTGACAGGTCCAGGTACTCCTGTGATAGGAGAGACAGAAGAACAGTGGATCCGGCACTCTCCTCCCAGTATTAATTCACAGAGATGTACCTGACTGACGACAACTGAAGTTCTAGGATGGGACAGCCTCACCTGGTTGGAGGTCAAGGCCACAATGCGGTCCAGGTCTTCCACCAGCTGCTTGAAGGTAGGTCTCTGAGAGGGTACTGCATGCCAACAATCTCGCATCATCATGTACCTGCGGCAGGATTGTCAGGTCAGGGGAGGAAGTACATAAGCAGATAGATTAAAAGGCTCGTGGTGGAGGGACTGTGCGAGGAACGAGTGGGAAGGCCTGCTTTATCTAGCTAAACACCTCTCTCTTCCTCTACCCGTCAAACCCATGCCTCCCCCGGGGCCTGGCTCAGGACATCGGGTATCTTCTCATGCTTACAGCTCGTTGGTGCAGTTGCTGGGCTTGTCCATACGATGACCTTCCTTCAGCAGCTTGAAAAGCTCCTCCACAGGCACACCAGGATATGGGGAGCCACCCAGAGTGAAGATTTCCCACAGGAGCACCCCAAAAGACCACCTGTGAATGAGCACAGAGCCACTGGGTCTTCTGGGCACAGAGCTAGGCCAACCTAGAGACCTTTCCATCTCTCCTTCACCAGCATGTCAGATACTTAGCCTGAACCCACCATCCCCAACATAAATCCTTAATTCCAGGGAGACTACAAGGGGACAGTGCTCAAGAACAGATTGGCCTTTCAACCTCGGACAACAAAGGGAATGGATACGTACAATGTTTTGTTTTTTCTCTCAGAGATGGAAGGAGACCCTCATCTCCCAGAGGAGAATACAGGACTCTATTGTACTGGAAATTCTTCATCCCAAGTATCCCTGGCAACTGCTTATTGCAAACTCACACATCACTCTGGTGGGTGTAGATGCGGTCAAATAACGCCTCGGGTGCCATCCACTTCACGGGCAGTCGGCCCTGCAAGCAACAGAGGGGAGACTGCGAGTGGCCCAATGCAGGGCAAGAGGAGATAAGTAGGGGTGCGTGCAGGACTGGATTTGGGCAGGCAAAGCGACTGGTGCTGGCCTACAGCAGAGACATCTAAGTGGGAGAAAGCCTGGTGGAGCAGAGTCCTGGGTACAGGACACGCGCCTAGCGGCATCATCAGCACTTACATTGGTCGTCTTTTTATAGTAGTCGATGTGGTGAATGTCCCGAGCTAGGCCAAAGTCTGCGATCTTCATCACGTTGTCCTCCGTCACCAAGACATTCCTGGCGGCCAGGTCTCGGTGGATACACTGTGGGGAGAGAGGAGGGGACGCCGGGGGAGGGAGAGATGGGAGAGAGGAGGGTGGCATGCAGGTGAGGGGTCGACAGCTGTAGAACGTGCATCAGCACGTCTGAGTCACCCTGTACTCCAGCACTCACGCTCTAGCTGGCAGGCAGGCCCACTCCCCTCGCAGGCCTTCTGCCACACCACCCTGCTAGTTCCCTGCCAGAATGTCCCTCCTCCACTTCAAACCCAGCCATTCAAACACCTCCGGCTCCAAGCCTCCCAGTCACTTTAGCAAACCCTCCATATCTGCCTCCTTTCCTGGTCATCCTAACTCTGAGCTTTGGATTCGCACTGGGAAAACCTGACATTTATGCTTCTGTCCAGTCTGTACAAGCGTGTGATCTCGAGCCCTGTCTCCCCGGACGCAGCATATCCACGCTGGGCTGGGGCTCAAACAGAGCCACCACTTACTGAGCACCCAAAACTGTACTTACCACTCGCACACAACTTCATCTCACTCCCATAACCATTCTTATTTTATATTTGAAGAGATACAAGATGTTAAGTAGCTGCCTGAGGCTACGCAGGATGTGGCAGCGCACAGACTTGAACCTAATCCATTCTGACCCCAAGGCCACTAGGCTGTGCTGGCTCTCCTGACTGACGACCTTGAGAGCCTAAGACAGCACATGCAGTCAGTGCTCAACATGTCGACGACGGCACCGACGGATTATGTCATACACTGGCATACGAGGGGGGCCCTGTTCCCATCCTGACTTCACTCCGGAGGACTCAGGCGCCACACCTTCTTGGAGGCGAGATATTCCATGCCTCGGGCCACCTGGTAGGCGCAGGATACCAGGTCCTTGGAGGAGAGCTGCTCCTCGGGGTTGTGACTGGGGTTGTAACAGTATTCCAGCCCAGGAGGCCTCCGGGCCTGCAGGTACTCCCGTAGATTGCCCTTGGAGGCATACTCCACGATGACGTACAAAGGCCCTGGGAGGAGAGGATGAAGAGGCCATCACATCAGGCAGGCAGGCATGAGGATTTAGCTTCACCCTGAGGAAACTCCACCCCCAACGGCACACCATGCGTTTACCCCAATTTCCCCTTTAGAGAACCAGGGAATCTCACTCCACTACCCAAAGAAAGTCAAGGAAATAATTCTTCCCAGCATAGTCCAGAAAGTTCCCGAGCAAAGATGGGGGGTAACAGCCCTAAGCTAGACCATAATTACTCACCCGTTCCTATCCACACTCTGTATATGTGAATCTAGGTACCCATATTTCAGATGAACACCAATGGGCATCAACCCAGACCTGAGAAATACATTCCTACTATTGCTAAATCTGCCTCTCTTCTTAATCCTTTTTTTTTTTGTGTGAGGAAGATCAGCCCTGAGCTAACATCCATGCCAATCCTTCTCTTTTTGCTGAGGAAGACTGGCCCTGAGCTAACATCCATGCCGATCTTCCTCCACTTGATGTGGGATGCCGCCACAGTATGGCCTGACAAGCGGTGTGATGGTGCGTGCCTGGGATCTGAACCCGGGCCGCCAGCAGCAGAGCGTACGCACTTAACCGCTACGCCACGGGGCTGGCCCTCTGCCTTTCTTCTTAACCCACTTCCCTAAGCGTGGCTGAGAGATGGCTGGTCACTGAGACCGCTGCTCATTATCGTCTTCCTGATAGACACCAGGAATTGAGCAGAGGCCCAGGTTCCCGTCTGAGACCCTAACCCAGATGGGGTGGGAAAGCTGGTCTGGCTTAGTGCCTACCATCCTGCGTGCAGGCCCCCAGCAGGTTGATGATGTTCTTGTGCTTCCCGATCATCTTCATCATCTCCATTTCTGAGATCAGGTCTGACAGGTCTTTCTCTGTTGCATCCACTTCATACAAACCAGAGAAGGAAATGAGACTCATTTACTTTGGAAGGGACGGTGACAAGAGAAAGGCTAAGGAGAAGGGACGAGGTGTATGCCTGAGGAGTCCCTTTTCTCCTGAATGTGCTTCTCTCCTCCCTTTTTCACTTCCAAATTTATTTTCCCTTTCTTGTCATGAGAGCCGTTGTTGCAATACAGTAGTCCCCCCTCATCTGTGGGGGATACCTTCCAAGACCCTCAGTGGGTGCCTAAAACCGTGGATAGTACTGAACCCTATATATATTATGTTTTTTCCTATACATACATATTTGAGGTGTGACAGCAAAGCTAGCATGAATTTTTTTTTCACTTCTTTACAGTTTCACAGATAGAAGATTCATTCTTATTATAGATCTTAGCAATCTCAGCATATGATTTTTTTTCTTTCCTTATTAAGTTGAGAACTTTCACTTTTCACTTAAAGGAAGCACTTTATGGCTCCTTGGCATATCCGAATTGCCGCATCATTACTCTTGCGCTTTGGGGCCATTATTAGGTAAAATAAGGGCTGCTTGAACACAAGCACTGCAATACTGCTACAGTTGATCTGATAACCGAGATGGCTACTAAGTGACTAATAGGCCAGTGGTGTATACAGGATGGATACGCTGGACAAAGGGATAATTCAAGTCCCAAGAGGGATAGAGTGGAATAGCATGAGATTTCATCAAGCTACTCAGCACAGCATACAATTTAAAATTTGACCAAGGGTGACTGAAACTACAGAAAGTGAAACTGTGGATAAGGGGGGACCACTGTACATGGTAATGAGTGGGGCAGAGGACATCGTAAGGAAAATCAGCTAGCAGTGGAATCTAGAATAAACACCTGACCACAACCCAGGCTGACACCAAGGAACAAAGTGAGATTATGGCAATGTCGAGGTGCACAATGCCCCCTCTACTGCCAGGCAGCCCTAGGCAGGCCGTGTAGCAGGTGTGGGCAATGAAAGAACACCAGAGACGGTGCTCCACTTAGCCTGAGGCCCACAGTTTGCTTGGAAAGGGAAGGGATCATTTTTGCAAGGACTGAAACATCACTTACACTTCAACATCTTCACAGCCACTTTGGTTACACGGTTGGGTTTGTCTTTGTCCAGCCCAATGGCCTCCGCCAACACCACCTGCCCAAAGCAGCCCTCTCCCAGGGGTTTGCCTAAAACCAGTCTTTTGGGGAAACAAAGGATAGTATAAGTTGGGTTGGTAAAGTTCAAACCTTGAGAGCACATCCCATCTCCACCTCTCCATATTTGACCCAACTGAGAGCAGAAAGTGGAACTTATGATTTCTGGATGCCTCTGGTGACCTTCACTCCCTAGAAGGTCCTAGGACACACAGCTTCCACCATTAGAATAACAAGCAGGGGACTCCCTCAGAAGTTGAGAGTTACAGTATTACCTGTCCCGAGGCAGCTCCCAGCGAGGGTCTTCCGGAAGCTCATATTCGGAGACCCCAGCCAGCATGGGGGTTCCGCTGGAGGAGAGACGTGAGGGCCGAACCAGCAGAACCCCGGAGTTCATGGAAGCGCTGGAGTCGGCTGACACCTACAGGGAAATGTGGAGTCACCTTTCTAGCGAGGAGGAGGGAAGTGGTTTAGGTTCCTCCACATCCTAGTCAGGGCTTTTCACCAGGGGCAGAGGTACATATCTGTCATCTGATGTTCCTTCCCCAACACAGAGTGTCAGAAGGACCGCAAGAGGTCTTTAGAATTTTAGAACTTAGAACTTTAGACCTAAGTTCTAAAACTGACTTATTTTCACCACCACCTAGCCTTTCTGGGCTTCAGTTTACTCACCTTTAACGTGAGCAGACCAAAGGTACGCCTTCCAAACTGACATTTTATAACTTATTGTGATAACAACTCTATTCTTGTCTCAATCCTTTAGAAAACCCTGCCTCAGATTATGGATTCCTAAGTCCCAAAGCACCTTCCAGAACTAGCACAGTTCTGAGTGACTGTTCACTCCTTCCACACACCTTCATCTTCTGTTCCATTTCCTTGGACCAGGGGAGGGTAGACACCCAGGAGAGTCAGGTCCAACTCAGGTCCTAGACTCTTTATCTCTGCACCTCTAACTGGCCCTTGAGGACAGTTCAAATGTGAAATATCAGCTGCACATTCAGCCCAGCTAGGACTTTCTCCCAGTGCACGTGCCAGGAGAGCAGGGGACTTGAAGTTGGGCTATGGTGGGCATACGGAATTCATGGGCTAGAACAGCTTGGAACCTGACTCTGGAGCACTTGGGTCAGGACATTCCACAGCCGTTGGCCCAGAAGATAGAAAGCAAAGCCTGAAGCGGTAGGCTGGGGACAGTGGAGAGGGCAGGGCATTAGAGGGTCCTGGAGAAGCCCCTGGGGGCACAGGGGGAGAAGGCGATGCAGAGTGTGCAAATCCCCTATCTACTTTCTGTTACCTGTCTGCGCAGAGGGATGCTCTTGGCCAGCTTGTGCACGGCCATCTGGCTGTGGAAGTCACTCTTTTTGGTGCCACTCTTCATCTTGTAGATGATGACAGAGCCCACCATGCAGGAGATAAGGAAGGCCCCCGTGCAATAGATGATAATCTCCAGGTACAGGGGCGAGGTCATCACCGCCGGTCTCTCTTCCAGGGCTGAGTCAGTGTGAAGAGGGTGTTAGCAGGCTCTGGGGGCCCAGTCCACTAGGGTCCCAGCTCCATAAGAAAAACAATACCCATTTCCTTTCCTCTGGGAATCTTTAGGGCAGAGAAGAACCAAGCCAGCTCCTAGCTAGGATTGGGGTTCTGGTACTGAGTGGATCAGAGATCCTGGGATCTTTGGGGCTTCCTGATCCTGATTTGAACCCCTCAAGAGGGATGGATAAAACTATGTTGCTACACGAGGCTCATCCTCATTAATTCAGGAGCCTCCTTGCCCAGCTGGACTGCTAGGCTAGACAGGTACCAGGTACCCTGCAAGGGCCTTTCTCAGTCGCCTCTTGGACATATGGCTCTTCTCTGCAGCGCCTTGGCACTTGGTGCATACACCTATCACATGGGGACAGACAAACTGTTTATGAGTCTTTTGTCCCTGATAGTCCATAAATGCCTTGAGGGCCGGGATGGCGCCCTGTTCATTTCTGTGGGCACAGCGCCTAGCATATAGTGAGACTCACAGAATGAAGGCAAAGGAGGGAGGGAGGAAAGGGAGTGTCTGTGTCCCAACTTAATATCTCACCTTTTGCCTATGTCATCTGTGTCATGTCAGACATGTAGATATTTACACTGAGCCAAACCACAGGCAAAACTGACTTAATTTCCAAACATGTCTGGACTGCTCTAGATGAAAACGTAAACTTGTCTGCAGTTCTTAAGAATTCTACTCACAAACCCTAACTCCTAAAACTGAAAAAGGAAATCGGGTGGTGGGGAGGGTTGTTTTATTGTCTTCTCCCACTTTCGATTTAGAATTCACCCTGTTCCCATGGAAGCCCATCCAGTTCAATCTGCCCTTCCCTTCCACAAGAGAGGCCAGGAGGGTTTACATCCAACACTGGCAGGGCCGGCTTCACAACACTCCTTCCCCACCGGTGCAAATGTCCCTCTTCCTTCCACAGCTCTCCTCCCAATCCTCCCCTTGCGAAGACACCAGCCACAGAGGCAGGCACCCAGGGCCTCCCCAGAGAGGCCCTACGTGTGACCCAACTGAGCCCAAAGAGCACGTCCCGAGGCCTGACAAGGAGAGCGCAGAGCTGAAAACAAGGAGAAGTGTTTCTGTTTTTCTCTTTCCCCAGTGTTGAGAAACGAAGACAACTGACTGGGAGCACACAGAAGACAACTGACTGGGAGCACACACGGGACAAAGACAGTGACAATGACAAAAACAGAACGCTTCTCAGCCTCAAGCAGGGGCGTTATCAGACCCCGTTGGGCAAGCAGGACAGAGGAGGAGCCAGGGAGAGAGAAGAGAAGAGGACAGTGTCAGCAGTAACAAGGACAGCACAGCGTCCAGACCCACATGCGGGACGCTCAGAGAGGCAGCCACAACCAGCTCCAGCCCTGCAGGTGCCAGCCCACCACCCTGAGCAGGCTGCAGGCTCCTTCCTTCCCGGCCCAACACACAGACTTCCCCTCTTGGAAGAGGAGAAATGCCAGCAGCCAAAGAGGATAAATGGGCACCATCAAGGCCCCTGCGGCTGCTGAGACAGGCCTTACTTAAAGCAGCTCAAGTTCACTAGCGGTGCTAGAAGAGCCTCTCCTCCTCCGAGATCAGAGGATCGCAGTATGGGAGGGTGGGCTAACACTGTTCCTCGCAAGCAGCAAGCCCCTCCTTACAGATTGCCTACATTCAGCTAGAGGAGGAGTGGGGGCCCTTTCTGAGACTTTTGGGGCTGGCAAAAAAAGATCTGACAAGTTAGGGAAGGCTGCTGGACCCAAGGATGGAAGGAGCCTGCCCTGGAGGAGAGCCTGGCTGCAGGTTAAATCCAGATCCCATGCATGCATTGCACTGGCCAAGGGGAGAATCAGATGCAGGTGGACAGGTGAGAGGCCTCCGTGTTCCTGCAAAACGAGGAAAGCTCCTGTGTGAGCCAAGAGGATTCGACCCTCAAGGCTGGACAAACTGCTGGAGCTGCCTGCTGGCCCAGGGAGCCCACTCCTCTCCCAGGTCTATCTCCCCCAGCCCTGCAATGCATGCTCCCCCCGTGCCCGTGGTGAAGGCAGGACATCGAGAGGAGAAGTACAGTACTTTGTATACCTTCCAGAACGGTCAACCATGCAGAGTGATGGGAGAGTCCGATAGAGTTACCCGCCAAGCACGTATACTCCCCCGCGTCCTCAAAGGAGACATTCCTTAAGTGAAGCACTTCCATCTCTTTGTCGGTGGTATTAACTCCGGCAGTCTAGAAGAGACAACGGAAGCAAAATGGACAAGCACAGGACGTGAGACCTCTAAGAGACACAGAGAAAGGGAGGGAGAAAGAGAAGGGGGAAAAACCAGAGGAAGGAATGTTCCCCAGCGTCTCCTGTGCAACAACGAACAGACAAAACCCACCAGGCAGCGAGACCTGTTAGAGGAAGAGCGTGGGACCCTGAGGGAGGAACTCCGGCAGACCTGACACGACGACGGCGGGTTACGACCCTTCACCACACGCTGGCAGCCCCTGGCCCATCCCAGCATGCGGGCGGTGGGCAGCATGGAGAAATGGGGCCCGGCAGGTGGGGGGCTGTTTGGTTTCAGGTAAAGAAAGTCAGAGGGCACACACAGGAGGGATGGAAGGGTGCTACAGTCACACACACACACACACACACACACACACACACACACAGCCTACACACACTAGTTTGCAAGAGACCGCCTGGTCCCTTCTCTCATCCACCACTCCACCTTCAGTCTGCAGTATCATTCACAACACAGCAAGACTGTCCCCTCAGTGCACACGCAGCCAAGGAGCACACAGAAGGCACAAAGGAGCTGACACCAACACAGTACCAAACCAAACCAGCCTCCCAGGCCGGGTATTTTTCCATGGCTCTGGGCACTAAGAATGCAGCAGGATAACGGAGAGTCGGGCGCTGGCTCCCCCACCTGCCCCAGCAGTGTGGGGCCTAAATCAAACTCCCAGCACAGGGTCCCCTCCAGCTCCCCATTACCTTTCGCCACAGGTCTGGTGACAGTGAGCCACGCAGACTGGTTAGCTTCACCAATATAATTGGAAACCTTACACACATACTCCCCGCTCTGGGCCTCTGTCACATTGAACAGGGTCAGCACCTCCGCATCCGAGCTATTAATCCCCGAATGCTGGAACAAACCAACGACAAGCCAGTCAGTTGGGCAACACTGAGATGTGGCCATACTCTGCTCCTGTGTAACATTAAGGCAGGCCCAGGGAGCTGAGGCAAGGGAGTCGTTAAGTGAGATTTATCATCCTTCCCTTTTTAGTAGGACAAAACAAGCTGACTTCAAACGTTCAAAGCGTCTGACTGAAAATAAACTTAAAAAAAAAAAAAAAAATCACTGCGCCCATCAACCACTCTGTTTGTGTTAAACTCTCTCCTCCAGGACTAGGGCGGGGATTGTGAATGGAGACGGTGGCCAAGGCCCAAGGCCACGGCCCCAATTCCTACAAGGCAGTTCCAGCACCAGTAGCAAAGAGAAGGCATGGACAGTAAATCTTGGGGACAGCCAAGCCAGGGGAGGATGAAGTCTGACTCTGGGACCAGGAGGTAACAACTTTCCCAGCTTCTGGTTACTTCCTGTTGCAAGATCCACTGGAGAGTTAGAAAATTACCTTCCCTGGATTAATGGAGCATTCAGGGACAACCAAAGTCTGGGAGTAGAGGAAAAAGGAAGAAAATGCCATTACGCCTGATACTGCTTAGAATTTACCTGTGGCATTTGCTTTTCCAACTCTACCTAAGCTGTGCCCTTATCATTCACCCCACCTGCCAGAAAGAACGTGGCCTGGGAAGCAGGGCAGAGACTGAGAAACACTCGCTAGAAAGGCTTTGGCCCTGGGCAGTGGAAAAGCAGGAGTCCAAAGGCCCTCCTTGAATAGCTGACCCCAAAGCCCAAGCAAAGTCACTCTCAAAGCTCTTTAGAAACCAGCAATGCCCACTCCCCCAGCCCTCTGTTCCCATCACCCCTCTACCCTGTGACCTGTCACTAGTCCTGGAGAATGTGGCTAGGTCCCTAGATGAGATGCAGCATGTGCCTGAAGGGTAAGGGATGCGTCCCAATCGTAGGCACTGAGCCCGACCATGGCACCTTGGGCCCCGGGAGATACAGGTCTTCCCAGCACCCAGCCCACAGACACTGGGGCCAAGATTACCTTCAAGATCTGGACATATGGCAGGTTGTCCGGACCAATCTTACTCCCATTCACCTCGATGTGCTTTAGCCACTGGATGTGGGGCTGTGGGTCACTGTACACCTTACACATGAACTCCACATTGCTGCCCAGGGCCACTGTCTTGTTGGCAGGCAACCCTGCCTGCAGGATGGGCCGGTGAGGGGACCGCTCTGTGGAGGAAGGGAGAGGAGAGGTTTATCAGGCCCTGCCATGGCCTGCTCCTGGCTGAGATGCTGACCGAGGGCATCCTGAAGACCACCAAAGAGAAGTGCGCTCCTCCTCAGCTTCCCTAGTGATGGGCAGTGCACTTCCCAGGGCCTCTGCTGAGCCCTAGCCCCTCGAACCTGAGCTGGAGAAGAGATACCCTCTCCTCAGGTCCTAAGCTATTAGGAATCTCCACCCCAAGGCCATGCTCCATATTCACAGACAGAAGAAGTCTCTCTTGCCTCAGTGGAGAACCCTATAACTTAGTCACACTCCCAGACCTCAGCACAGCCTACTTCTCCTTAACTACAATTACAGTCGCTTAGACTCTCGCTGTTCAAAGCATCGTCCAAAAGCAGCAGCACCAGCATCACCTAGGAGCCTGTTGGAAATGCTGAATCTCAGACCCCACCCCAGACCTCCTGGACCAGAAGCTCCTTTTACACCATATCCTCAAAACCAAGAGAGAATGCTGGCTGTGAAACTCTTTACCTGAAGATCTCTAGAGAATGAGATTCAGAACCTCTAGAAGGAACAGGCTGCAGTAACAGCACCTAGAGGTGTGACATTCTTCCTAGTGTCTCATGCAATGCTGTGGAGTCAGCACGGGCCTGGAGTTACGTATTGACTAGCATCTGACCTCTCTGAGCCTCAGTTTGCTCTTCTGTATAGTGGGAATAATAGTGCCTACCTTGCAGGGGTGCCTAAGAATTGCCGGTGGGTCATGTATTTAAAGTCCCTTTCATACTGCTGGCATTCACAAAGCAATAGCTATTATTATGCTAAATTCAACATCACTACTCCAGTTACCTCTTGCAGGAGACTGACACAGCACCTTTCACTTTACAATGAGTGGTAGTTCAGTCTGATCCTCTCAACTCTATTTACAGAGGAGAAAAGCCAGGCACACAAGAGGAAAGTGACCTGCTGAAGGTGACAGAGCCCATCATGGCCATCACCCTCCTGACACTATCCCTAAGTAAACCTGGACCCCATGGCTGTTTCTCAATGCCCACCCCTCCTCTAAGCACCTCCTCTCTGTTGCCTGCTTACCCACGACGTCGAGCTGGTAGGTGTGGTTAATGCTGCCATACTTATTCTCCACAATGCAAGTGTAGTTGCCCTTGTCAGAGGGCACCACCGAGTCCATTATGATGCTCCAGGTGGCATAACGGACCTGAAGGGAAACATGCCAAGGGCTCCATTGAGGGTCTGAAGGAAAACGAGGCTAAAGCCACATGGCGGCATTGGCGATTTGTGGCGCTTACCCTCCAATCAGAGCACATAGCGACGGCGCCCTGTGCACCTACCCTCCAATCAGAGCACATAGCGACGGCGCCCTGTGGCACCTACCCTCCAATCAGAGCACAGAGCGTCCGTGCCCTGTGCACCTACCCTCCAATCAGAGCACAGAGCGTCGGCGCCCTGTGGCACCTACCCTCCAATCAGAGCACAGAGCGTTGGCGCCCTGTGGCCACTTACTCTCCAATCAGAGCACAGAGCACGCCGAGCACTGTACAGTGAGCCCAGCCTGCCCACCCCTGGCCCATTTACACTCTAAAAGAACACATCAGGAAACTGGCAGATGGCTGTGAGGAACTCTGGAAGTCTGCCCACAAGAGCCAAAGCTCTCTGTGATCCAGACAAATGTGCCTCTGCACCCTCCCAAGTTCCCCAGGAACTTTCCCAGCACTGCACCTCTGTCCATGCCGTTCCTGTGCAGGAACAGCTCGCTGCCAAGAGTCTGGCCCTGTCTGCCTTGACATCTCGTTTCCAAAACCACCTCCTCTAGCCCAGTCTCGGTCAGAATTGTTTGTTCTCCTCGTCCCTCTGTACCTCTGCTGAAGCACTGATCATAGCCTGCTTCTCATGGTAGTGCTCATGGACGTCTCCCTCCCGGGAGGCTGGACATTATTTATGGGCAGGGGTGCTGCCTCTACCCTCACAGCATAGTGCTTTGCATTGACTTGCATACAGTAAGTGTTTGGTGAATTAATTTAAAATGTTTCCCTATTTTTTCTGATCTCCTCTGCTTTTCTGATACAAAATTAATGAGAAGCAGCTAAGTGTTTGGTGAATTAACTTAAGATGTTTCCCTATTTTTTCTGATCTGCTCTGCTTTTCTTATAAAAGATTAATGAGAAAAGAGCAGCTGGGTGAGATGGGAGAGAAACAGGGATTATAAGGATGATCAGAGACTCTAAAGAAGGGATTGCGATGAAGGTGTTTTCCTAGAAATGTAAATGGGCAAAGGACACGAACAGACAACTTACACAACAGGAATTGGAAATCACTCATTAACACGTGAAAATTCTAAGTTGGTTAATAAGCAAAATAACGCACAAGAGAACAATGAGATACTTTCATCTATCAAATTTGTTGGCAAAGGTATAGTGAGCTTGTCATTCCCCCATTCTGCTGTGGGAGGGCAAATTAATTTTCTCTTTTAAGAAAGTAACTGTTGGGGCCAGCCCTGTGGCTTAGCGGTTAAGTGCGCGCACTCTGCTACTGGCGGCCCGGGTTCGGATCCTGGGCGCGCACCAATGCACCGCTTCTCCGGCCATGCTGAGGCCGCGTCCCACATACAGCAACTAGAAGGATGTGCAACTATGACATACAACTATCTACCGGGGCTTTGGGGAAAAGAAAAAAAAAGGAGGAGGATTGGCAATAGATGTTAGCTCAGAGCCGGTCTTCCTCAGCAAAAAGAGGAGGATTAGCACGGATGTTAGCTCAGGGCTGATCTTCCTCACCAAAAAAAAAAAAAAAAAAAGAAGAAAGAAACTGTTATCTCAATAAAATAAAAAATAAAATAAAATAAATCACACCCCAACTCATTATTCACATTGTCTTCCATTAGAGCAAATATCACAGTAAAATTTTATGTCATCTTATTGTACTTCAAACTCTATTGCCTACTAGGAAAGATGTGTTCACTTTCTGGAAAGATGTGTTCAAGAAATGGTCATGTAATAAATGAATAGGTGAATGAATGAATAAAATTACCTAATTACCAGGAAAAAAGTAATTAAGTAAATACGCATCAAGGGCTTAAAAATGCTTATACTTTGATCTAGTAACTTCACTTCTAGCACTCTGTCCTAAGAGAGAACATTTAAAAATGCTGACAGAGATTTGAGTACAAAGATATTCACTGCAGCATTATTTATAATAGTGAAAAACTAGAAAGTAACTAATATCCCAAAATAGTTCATTAAATTAGGGGCCATTTTGATAATGGAATATTACGTAGTCATGAAAATTCTTTCAAACGCATGGTGAAAGACTCATGTTATATTGTTGACAAGAGACAAGAAATTATATATACAACGTGATCAACTACATAAAAACCATATACATAGAAAAAAGACAAAAAAATTTTAACCTTATTGGCACTTGTTTTTGTATTTTAAATTTTTCTAAAATGCATTACTTTTATAGTTAGAAAGCATTATTTAAAACAATTAAAGTCATGTAATAAGGATTTTCTAAGTCAGCTTCTCCTGTTCCTCTTCCTCTCACTTTCACATATACACACATACCTTGTAGCCTCCAATCCTGTGGTCAGGTTTGAATTCCTTGCCATTTTTTAACCAGCGCAGAGTGGGGTTAGGAGTCCCACTGGAAGGGCATTTGAACTTCACTGTCTTGGCAGCTGGCACTGCATGCAATTTCTTTTCCATCTTTTCTGGGGATGTCCAGTATGGAGCCACGGCTGCCCGGAGAAAGCCAAGAGAGACAGGCAGGGGAGCCGGTCAGGCTCAAAAGCAAGGGCCCAGGCCAGGATCTGGAGGCACCACGCCCACCTACCCAACACCTGTGAACAATGCCCGCACTGATCTGGATGCCTGAGGGATCCCATGGCCAAGCATCAGGACCCCACATGCCCGCTCCTCCTCCTGTTCTCCCAGCCTCCCCCTTCCCACTCAAACCCAGTGCCCAGGCCCGCAGGGCAGTAAGATAGGAAACAGTGTCTCACGCATACGGTTTGGTTTGGTGTTATCTGTCTCTTTCTCCTCTGAAGAGGAGTCATCATCGTCATCGTCGTCTTCCGAGGAAGGGAGAGCATCTAGGTGAAGGAGAAGGGGCACTGAGGTGCCTCCAAGGGAAGAGGGACTCTAGATTTCCATCCTTATCAACAGCCACCCCATGAACATAAAGGCCAGTCCAGTTACAGATGAACGCAGACCCCCCTCCCCACATTGCCTCCCAGTCCACTCCTCCCTTAGTGACTGTCTCTCCATGGGATAGAAGTGGTTTATTTAAGAACTGCATGCTCTATGCTTGTCCCCTTCCTTCCCCAACCCAATGCACTGCCCCTCTCTGCCCAGAAGCTGTTACACCAGGCAGTTCCATCAGGAGCGGTGGCTCCTCTTTAACTGCACCCTGCATTCACAGGCTCTCTCATGGTACCACCCAGAGGCACTGGGCCTCAGAACTAGCACCCAGGGCACCTGCATCCTTCTTTGGACTGCCAACCACCGGGAAACCCAGGCAGATCTAGACACACTGCACCAGAAGCTATTTCCAAAGCCATGGGCTGAACAACCTTCAGCCAGAATTTTTCTGCTAAGGTTTGGGAGCTGCTCTTCATAACCAGAGCAGATAGGCAGCCCACCACACCGACTGTGGCTGCCAACACCTCTCTCCAACAAGTATCCACCCTTTTTACGAGGAGGCCTGACACACATGGTCACCAATCAGGGTTCATGACAGATCTTTTCCTAGTCCTTCTAGTGCTTTGGGGGTCTGGAGGGAGATAAAGAAGGCAAGTCCCTCAGTTAGGGGCAGGTCCTAAATGATGCCTGAGGGAAGGAGGGGCCAAGCCCACACCCTGGGTTGCACAAATGGTGTAAAGAAAATTTCAGCTTTACTTCACTTAATCCTAGTTTTGTGCAAGTCGCATTCTAAAAGTGGCAGATTCCCAAAGTCACAGAGCTCTAGGTTCCCTGGCTGCCCTGACACAACTCCGGACACTGGAGGACAGATGTTTCCCATAAAGCCTGTGGCTATGGCGGTGCACCTGGATCCTTCCCCATTGCAGTAGGGACCTCGCCACGTACTCTGAGGCTCTAAGCACTAAGCCGAGTACCAAGTCCAAATAGCAAGGGAATACAGGATGGAGCTGAGTCCTGCGGAGCACTCTGGAGACCTGGGCAAGCTGTGGTGGAGAAGTCACAGTGACTTATTGACCCAAGAGCATCAGCCATCACCTCCAAGATAGATCTGCAAGCCCCAGATCTCTGGCCTGGGGCCTGCACACCTGGTCACCCCTCTGAGAGCTAAGCCACGCAGCGGGCAGGGAGCAATGTTAGTGGGCAGCAGTTTCTGAAGCAGAGTGGGGGCAGATCATGGAAGGGGAGGAGGTTCACCTCCCCCTGAAACTGGCAGAGAGATTTGGAGAGGTGGGTCCAGGGAGAGGGTGAAGGTGGGGCTTTGCTACCAACCTGAGACATTGACGGAGAAGTAGGTGGTGTCGCTGCCCGAGGGGCTGCTGGTCACGCAAGCGTAGAGGCCGGAGTCAGCAGGCACGGAATCCCGCACCTCCACCTCCTCCCCTGTGATGCGGGTACGGTTGCTTTCCACCAGCTGTACCCCATCCCGCAGCCAGTTGATGCTCTGGACATCGTCCCGCAGCCGACAGCGAAGCTGCAGCAGGTCACCAGGGTGGACCAGGAAGGACTCCACTTCCACAGGGGCTCCCCAGGGCTGGGCTGCAGCCACCCACAGGGCCGGGAAGAGGAACCAAGGAATGGGAGAGGAAGAAATGGAGAGGGAAGAAGGAGAGAGACAAAGGGAATTATGCTAGCCACACTGAGCTGCAACATCCCAGGGCCTACAGAGCCAGGGAGGTGGGAATCGGAATACGTATCAGTAGGGAAACGGCTGGCTACCTGGGCACCCCCATCTCTTCTTCTCTACCCTACTCCTCCAAAGGTCAAAGGAAGAAAGAGGCAAAGTTAGGAAGCAGCTGTAGCAGCATTAAGCGGTTCACATTTCATTTCATTCCCCTCCATCCTGGGGAGGGAAGGCCGGCCCTCCCCAGGACTTCTGTGTGTCCGGAGTGCCCCTCCTCCCCAAACTCAGTTCTTTGCCAAGAACGGCCAGTTCCCAGAGGAACACCCCATTTCCTTTTGGCTAGGTCAGCCTCACCCCTTTCCCCAGCAACAGTTGAACCGACCCCACCCCTCAAAATCCAGCAGTCCCCACCCAAGTTGAGAGAAGGCAATTTGTCAACCAGGGCTCTCAGTTCAAGTGATTCAGCAGGGAGAGGTGGCCCCCCCGCAGTGAGTCAGATGCATGAGATGCATATGTGGGAGAGACAGACCAAGGAGAGGTCAGCTCAGGGGAACCTCCAGCTAACAGGTGTCAGGCCAGAGGCTTCGGAGCTTTTGACTATATTAGGAACGGAGGCCTGCAGCTGCCACAAAACCCACACTTGCTCTGGCAGCATAAGCCGTTGAACACAAAGCTCCTTTCTCCTCGTCCCACTGCAGGGCTCCCCCTCTAAAGATCCCCACCTTCCTCTCTCCTCCTCTTCCCCAACACACTGTCACACACATCCACTCCCTCTCCCCTTTTTCCCCGGAGCCCAGGTGGTACCCAGCTCACAAGATCTGATGTGACCCCATTCACACATCCATCCCTCTCACCACCAGCAACTCCACACTTACACTAACAGGAAGGCCTAGAGCCGGACACACGAAAGAGTCCACCATCCCAGGCTGTTACCCAGCTCATGAGCACTCCCCTCTTCACTAACAAGGGGGAAATGCAGTTTCTGTCTCCTTCCACGTTGTTCACACGTGCTCCTGGCATCTTCTGCCAACTGTCCCTCCCTCACCAGAAGAATGCACTTGTTGCAGCTCTCATTCACCACCTGACTTACATCTCCACTGCCTTGGGGGCCTTATTTCTTTCTCACCACCGGTTCCCCATCAGAGGCTCACCTGGAACTCCTTGCAGGTCCCCGATGCACGAGGCTCTGAAACGCACACGCTCACACACCGCACCCCATCACCCTGCAGGGCCCTGTGTATCTCCGCTGGGTTCTCTCCACTTGCCCTCCAGTTCTCAGCCTGGCTGGTAATTCTGCCTCAAAGCCTTTTCTGACTCCCAGTCTGCATCAGGTGACCTCCCACCACTCTTGTCACTCTGAAAGTCCCCTTTCTCAACTGAGTTGTGAAGATGGGGACTTGTCATATTTACCTTTAAATCCCCAGCTCCTAGTAGGGTACCTGGTACACAAAAGGCACTCAATAAATGCTTGCTGAATAATGCAATAATGACATATGCAGAGTCACACTGTATCTTCATTGACTTCCTTTCTTTTTTTTTTTTTTGTGAGGAAGATCAGCCCTGAGCTAACATCCATGCTAATCCTCCTCTTTTTGCTGAGGAAGACCAGCTCTGAGCTAACATCTATTGCCAATCCTCCTCCTTTTTCTTCCCCAAAACCCCAGTAGATAGTTGTATGTCATAGATGCACATCCTTCTAGCTGCTGTATGTGGGACGCGGCCTCAGCACGGCCGGAGAAGCGGTGCGTTGGTGCGCGCCCGGGATCCGAACCTGGGCCGCCAGGAGCAGAGCGCGCGCACTTAACCGATAAGCCACGGGGCCGGCCCCATTGACTTCCTCTCTAAACTCCCTTTTCTCCTTCACCACCCTCATATTGACGAACTCTTCCTGAAGTGCCCAACAGGTTTCTGCTAGAAACCTTACAAAAGAAGAAATGGGTGTGCTGGGTGTCAGATGGCACCAGGGACTAACAGCAGTTTTCCTCAGAGGGGCCTCGGATGAGGCTCAGGGACCAAGATCCTGGCCCACTTCAACCCAAGGGCTCTGTCTCAAATACTGGGTCAATATTGAGTCATCAAAAGGGGGGTGGTGCTTTAGAAGAGTCGGGAAACCACTAGGCTAGCACTCATTTATTTTTGTGAATCAGGTCAAGAGGAACACCACAAAGGTGAGCAGACCACACAACTGATTAAAAATAAGCTTTTGTGGGTCTTAAAAAAAGTTATTCTTTCCATTTTTAATGGTTTGTGGTTTTGCCAAAAGAAGGTAGGAGAAAAGCAGTTCAGACTTGACGCTTAGGGAAAACAGCAGACACTCCTATTGATCAAATCTCTTTTCCCTCCAGTGACCTCACTGATTAAATATTTTGCAGCTCGTGATCTGTACCAGCCACTGGTCAAACAGTGAGCTCAGGACACTCAGATTCTTAGCCTCTGGCATCGCAGCCTATGTTGACAGATCCCTGAGACAAAAAGGTGGCAAGGAAAACAGGGCACTTCCCCCAGGGAAAGCAGCAGAGGGACCCCGGCCCCGCTGAGACCATCTCTGGCTGACTCTAGTCTCGATCCATTACTTCCCGCTCTTCCCAACCAGGATGCGCACACAAAATTCTTCTACGTGATCTATAGAAGGCCTCAAGAACCAGCTTTCCTTTCCCAGCCCCTGGAGTTCAAACTTACCCTGATACTACAGGCCTTGGTGCACTTTGTCCCATCATTCTCCTATTCAAGATCCTACACCGTGTATAGGATAAAATCTAAGCCCCTGCTTGGCATTCAAAGCTCCTCACAATCTGTTTCCACCCCTCCAGGTACCCTTCTTCTCCTACCTTCCACTCCACATCAACTGCATTCTCCCTCCACAACAAAACATACCTCTGCTCAAGACTGCCAGCCATCTCTCTAGAGTCCTCCTACCCCACCGACTCAAAGTGCACCATCAAGACATCAAGACTTGTTAGCACAAGTGTCTTTATCCTAATTTTCTGCAAAACACTTACTGTCTGGACCACACAAATTCATACTCAATCACATACCATCTTGTATTGTTTCTTTTTTTAACATCTTTATTCAGACATAATTCACATGCCATAAAACCCACCCATATAGATTCAGTGTTCTTTAGTATATTCAATGTTCTTTAGTATATTCACGGAGTTATGCAACCATCACCACAATCTAACTTTAGAACATTTCTATCACCACAAAAAGAAACACTATACCCACTATCAGTCATTTGCCATCCCCTTTCCCTCCCCTTAGTCTAGGCAACCACCAATCTGCTTTCTGTCTCTATAGATTTGCCTATACTGGATATTTCATACCAATAGAATCACACACTATATGGTCTTTTGTGACTGGCTTCTTTCATTTAGCATTAATGTTTTCAAGGTTCTTCTATGCTGCCGCATGTTTCAATACTTCATTCCTTTTAATGGCCAAATAATATTCAATTGCATGGATATACCACATCTTATTTATCCATTCATTGGTTGATGGACATTTGGGTGTATTGCTTCCAGTCAAAAGTGTCCATGTCTTGGGGCCGGCATAGTGGTTAAGTTCACGCGTTCCACTTCGGCAGCCTGGGGTTCACAGGTTTGGATCTCGGGCATGGACATACGCACCGCTTATCAAGCCATGCTGTGGCAGGTATCCCACATATAACGTAGAGGAAGATGGGCACAGATGTTAGCCCAGGGCCAATCGTCCTCAGCAAAAAGAGGAGGATTGGTAACAGATGTTAGCTTAGGGCTAATCTTCCCCACCAAAAAAAAAAGTGTCCATGTCTTGCCTCTCCTAGGAAGTAGCAAGCAACTCAGAGCAGAATTGCCTATTACAATGTTCCCAAGCTGCCTAACAATGTCAGAAACATAGAAAATACCCAATAGGTCTTGAACTGAATTTAGCATCTGGCAAAGGCTAATTTTTAGAAGAATCAAAAATCAGCCTACAGGTCTTGGGTTATAGTGAATTTTTTCATGGCTAATAGTGCTCTAGGATATGTGTCGAAGGCTCCATTTACAAAGCAGGGATAATGCCACTTCCTTCTAGGAGGTGATGAAAAGCTAACCAACCACTTGCTGGCTCACTGGGCCCTGTCATCTGCATCACTGCCCTGAATTATGGTCCTGACCTTGGGGAGTCCTAAGTAAGGTGGCTGATGCGAAGACATCGCTGCTCACTGGTGGCCTGCAACAATCAAGTCACTACTCTTCATTCTCTTTTGGTCTTTCCAATGTCCCCCGTTTATGTCCTCCTTAGAATGGCCCTTGCAGCTGTGCTTCCATCTCCTCTGAGCTGGCGTTTCTCTGATTAAGACCAATGGGCCAGGCTCTACTTGTTGTTAGATGTCAGCAAGAAAAGCAGCTAACTGACACCTTTATTGGGCTGGCAATGAAAGATGAAGAAAAGAAAGTCAGTTTATTGCTCAGCCACTTGAAACCAACGTTCCATGTCTTGGAGAACCTGCTTAATTGGAATGGAGATGCTATGAGGGAAGCAGTAAACCAAAACATTTGTTTTATGCATCTTGTTCCCTGAGAGATGAGGTAGGAATGGAGGCTAAGGACATTTGGTATCTGGATTCTGTGGTGACCTAGCCTGAGGCTGAAAAATGTTTGGCATGAGTCAAATTACAGCGTTCACTCTCACAGGCTCTAGGTGCAATGTGCTCAGGGTGCTTTGTGGAAAAAAGGTGCACCATGCTCTGATACCCACGACACAGAGTCACTATCATCACCGGGAGAGGGAAGGTTAGGGTTAGGGCTTGACTTGAACATCTGTAGAGGATTAAGGCCACCAATGCCTTGGCCAACTCTCCAGAAAATAGCAGAGAACAAAGGCCCCTGCTGAGCTGCTGAATCTGAGACCAAGGCTCTGTTCCTGAGGCAGGTTCCTGGGAGGTGCAGGTGGCAGGTGGACCGTGGAAGGCCATGCAGGCTGGATTTGGTACCCAATTTAGTGGGAGTGAAAGGGATTCATAAACCAATCAACAATTCCATCCTGCTTCTCTGACAGGGCCTCTTTATCCCCCAGGGGAAACTAGGAGCAGAGCGGGGACTCACACTTTTTAGTAATCCTCAAGGAAGCAGCTAGAAAGATGGAGAGGTGAGGGGCACTGCTTCCCGTGGTGCTCTCAAGTCTAGGAACATGATCAATGTTAATGGAGTCCTACCGAGTCTCTCTCCCTTCCGACCTGCCTCCAAAATACCAGGGCTTTGCAATTCCCAACAAGCCAACAGAATCTATGGCAGAACTGGCCAGAAACCCACCACTGTCATCTAGCAGGCAGTTCTGTCCTGCATACATCAGATCAGACCCAACTTCTTGATTCTACATCTCTGAGTCTTCTCCAGCCATGGGCACTGTGTAGGGTGGGGGAATGGAGCCCTGAGGAGGCCTAAACCCACATGAACCTTGTCATTCTTATAAGAAGATGAGACCCCAGCTCCCAAAAATCCAAGGAGAAGACAGGGAGCTTTCTTCAAAATAGTTATCATTAGGTACCTCTGTGAACCCTTGTTACTGTGCAAGAAGAAATGGATTAAACAAAGGAGCAGAGACCTATGCCTTGCCCTAAGCAGGGCGATAAGATTTACACGACACCTTGATATGTATGATGCACTACAACACGAGACAACTGAAGAATATGAGAACCCAGCACAGGCAATCCAACACAGACTCCGATGTTACAGAGCTTAAGTAGAAGTACCGATGGCCAGAGCAGGTAGCAATGTTCACAGCAGAGGTTGGACATAATGGTAGAAAAAGGGAGGAAACAAATAAGGATTTAGATTGGGACTGAAGACTTTGGAGAGAGTAGAAAAGGATGAGGTGCTTATGAGCAGGGTTGTGCCTGGGGATGAGGGGGAGTGGGAGATGAGGCCAGACCGTATGGCCTGCTTGGAACAGAAGGGTCATGGTAGAAAATAGCAAAAAGTAATGATTTCAACTTGAAAGATGGGGAATAGAACAGAACCACTAACGGAGTCCCAGGGAACAAATTTCTATGCAGAGAAGATGAATGCTGGCCTTTCATGCCACATGGACAAATATACCTGAAAATGTATTTTGAAATACCACTTCACCAGCCCTGGTCCCATAAGAGCCAATTTGGGCTGGAAGTTATCCATCCCCAAAGCCCACAACTTAACATGAACCTGGTGCAGAATAACAACATATTTGCATAGCACTTTGCAAATTACCATGTGCCTTCCCATATATTATCTTGGGATCCTTAAACAACTCTGAAAACGGTAATACTAAGACTGGCCAATATTTACAGCATGCTTACTAATATCCCATATATTGTGAAAGCTTTTAACACAGACTATCATTTAATCCTCACAGCAACGCTATGAGGCTGATACTTATTATTTCTACTCTAGGGACGCGGACGCTTACTATGTGTCAAGCACAACTAGTTCACAGCAACCCTGTGAAGTAGGTACTATTATTATCCTCATTTTACAGAGGGGACACTGAGGCACAAAGAGGTCCAGTATTTGTCCAAGTCAGCCCACCTAGTTGGTAAGAGGCCGAGCTGGGATTCAAACCTAGGTGGCCTGGCTCTCCAGAATCCATTCACATCCAGAGCCAGGTCTACTGCTTTGAAAGGTAGCCTGTATCCTTGCTGGGCCTTTGCAATCCTTGACTTGCAAAAAGTGACTGAAACCCTTTCTGTCTAGCCCATTGATCCTGTCCAATGGCACATTCATGTGTCCTACCTCCTTGCATGAGATTCTGAAGTTGGGTGCTTTGGCCTTATCCTTCCTTTCTCTTTCTCTCAGTCCCACAGCCTGATAATTTGGTGCTTTTAATTTATAAGTGCACTTTCCCGTCCATGCTCATCTATGCTTTAAAGTCGAGCGGGTGTGACTGTGCACATTTGGCAGGTGAGGAAATAGTAGCAGACTCAGGAGTAATAACAATGCCCTATTTTGGGATGGCATTTGGTACTCTACAAGGCATGTTCATTCATGTTCATTCCAATTTAAATATGAGAAATGGAAGTTGAGGGACCTCCCCCAGTCACAAAACAGGGGTCAGCATTGGCTCTAGATGCTGGGTCTGCTGGAGCCTGGGCCCCTCCACAACGTCTCGCTTCTCACCCAGCGCACGGGACAGTGAGAGGTGATCCACTGGAGGTACAGAGAGCTCTGCCTTGGCTACAGGTAGACAGCACAGCCCCTCTCTCCCTCCTTGTGTTCCCGGCTCAATCCTGGATCAGTCACCTGACACCTTCTCCAGTGCCAAGCCCCTCACCCTTGATTACAGCTTACAGCTGAGTTGATGACCTCTGATGACCCCTGCCTGACTCCACTGAGAAGATTAAGAACATTAGGCAAAGGGGCTTGTCAACCCTTCCCTTGGGCCAGCTCTCCTGATCGAATATCCTCAGACTGTTCCAGCTCTCAAGCCCTGAGCCGTCAGCACGGGCACTCCGCGTCCCCTCCCCTCACACTCCTGAGGGCCTCAGTTTATCTCCTCCTCCTCTAGAATCTGGAGCCTCTCCACCACCTCCCCTCCCCCACTCAGCTGCCCAATATCCCAGTTCTGCCTCTTCAGCCCAATACCCTGACTGCCCCTTTTATTTTGCTTTCTCCTAAAATGCCTTTCTCCTCCCATCTCCTCACCACTTCCCTAGACATTAAAACTCATTCTCCCGAGACTTCTCCAACTACATTCTTCATCCCATTTTTAATGTGACTTACAAATGCTCATGGCTTTCTCTTGCACTTATTCATCTGCTTGGCTGTGGGTTGGTCCATAAGTACATGTCTTATCTGCCCTCTGAGGTCAGGAGCGGTGTCATCCACATTATACAGTCCAAAGGGCAGAGGGCTTGAATAACCGGCTCCAACAAACTCCAGGCAGATGTCTCACGGTTGCGATTTCTGTCATCCCTACGAAATCCTTTTGATTCTGGATTTCTGGGTTAAGAAAATTAGGGGAGAACGGCCATCCTCTTCAGTAACATGGGGGAGCTGGTGGTCCAGGAATGTTTACAGCCTTGGCACAAACTCCCCAGAGATAAATGAGGGGGCAATTGTGGGTGGGGGAGGAACTCGGGGTGGCTTTAAAAACAACTTAAAAGGAACACAGAACAGCGCAGCAGGGCTCTGGGAGTCCTCCGCACAGGTTTTTTATTACATTATTTTGGTTTTGAAATGGAACTGAAAACTTACTTTAGTCTGGCAAGACCAGGCCAGAGGGTGAACAACTATCACTCTGCAAGGATTGGGGTACAGAGAGGGAGCCCTAAAGATACGTGGTTCTCTGAACCCACGATGTCCCCAGATACAGGGAAAGCTGTGGAAATGGGGGACACAGGCATGTGTGGTAGGGGAGACAGGGACCCCAAGTCAATTAGCGGGGTCAGACACCCTGATCCAGCAGCACTCACCAGTCCCCCGACCCAGGGGATTTGGAGAGTAGGGTTTTTTTTAATAGAAAAAGGGAAAGAAGTAAGAAGGACCATTTTGCATGCAAATGGGCCACTACCAGAAGAGCCCATTAAAATGTAAAAACTCCACATTCAGCCTGACAAAATGGTGCAAACTGCTGTGTTTGCCAGAGGGGCAGCAATACAGCTCCCGACAAAGGGGCCGAGGAACAATGGCGGGCTGAATGGCCTCTGTCAGCAGGTCCCCTCGCGCGTTGCCATGGGGACCCCACCGGGGCTTACTAAAGGTATTTCCTGAGGAGAAAGGCAGTGCACACATGCCCAGGCAGCCCGGCTAATCCTGACAGGAAGCCATCGCCATTCACCAGCCCAGGGGCTTGGGGCCGGAGTTTTGTTTTGTTTTTATTAAAAAAAGATTTCGGTCTTTTGTGTGTCCCACCTTGTCACTGTAATTTAGTGCAGAGCCACTTGCGCTGGCCAAAGCCACAGCCAGGGCCCTGTGCCTGGCCCAAGACCCCCCAAAACCAGCTCCCCAGGAGTTGGGCAGGAGGAGGCCCAGGCACGCAGAACCCCACTCCGGAGAGCCAGGCTGAAAGTGCCCTGGGCCCAGACTTTTGTGTAAACCTTCAAACAGATGTTGTGGGGGCAACACAGCATCAGATCGGAGGCTGGGGTTCAAACCCCTGTGCCGGGTTCTACCTGCTGCCTCCTCCATACCTGTAGTTTTTTCCCTCCCAGGGATGGTGCTCCTAATCAGCACCAGCATCCCCCACCTCCCCTCTATCTCCCACCATGGGGAGAGCACGCTCAGGCTGGGGAGAAGGGCTGTAATTAAGTGATTAACAAAGGAATGTGCCCAGGAGTTGTTTTAAAAGAAATTTCCCTTCTTCCTCTCTCCTCAGCAAAAGCTCTCACCCCAACTGTTTACTACTGACACCCGGAGCCGAGAAGTCTCTTCCTACACCCATTTCCCCAAAGGGTTCCCAGACACTGCTTCTCTCCCGCCTACCTTCCCAGGAAGGCAGAGTTGCCCTGGGAAGAGGAAAGTTCACTTGGGACATGCAGGACGCGTAGAGCCTGCTCACCCAAGAAGATGCCCAAGATGGATGCCCTGCAGCCTCAGGGAAGGGTGGTCTGAGTTCCCGGTTCCTAGAAGTTCGTGTCACCGTTCCACATTTGGTACCAGAGGAATTCAGCCTTGGCAGATTCAGGGAAGAAAGCCAACCACACAGCTGGCGGTGGAGACAGAAATTCCTGTGTGACAAGTGGCCCCCCAGGACACAGTTGCGGGTAAATTAACATTTCCTGAGCAAACTTGTATGTGGAAGGAGCCGGCTCCAATAAAGATAGAAAAATGAAGGAGGCTCTACACATTCATTATGATTTGAACCCAGGTCTGTGCGTTTGCAAAGCCCATGCTCTTGCATGTAGGCCTCCCCCAAAACAGGTTTTGAACCTGACATTTTGAAAGAATCATAAAGAGGAAAATCGATCACTTCGGAGGCATTAAGACTGTGCCCAACAATTCCCCTTGACACTCAGGAAGCTTCTAAAGCCATGTTGGCTGGTCCTCTTTTACAGAAAGGAGTTACAGAGGCTCTACTCCAAGATGGAAAGCTTTCCCAAAAGAACCTCAAACCTAGTAAGGATCACTATGTGGGCTGTAAGCTGAGGGGACCAAACACTCAGGTGGGGGTCTTCTCCTGCCTTATTAAAAATCACTTCCTAAACTCAAAGCAAAAGTACAAGTGACCACCAACTGTTACCACGCAGAGGTAAGAACATCTTCCACTAAGTTGTAAGGGAAAAGCTGGGCAACTAGCTGAAGTGGTGTATGTGTGTACGTGTGTGTGGGGTGTGTGTGTGTGTGCGCGCGCGCGCGTGTGTGTAGGGGTCCTGCTGCTGGAAGGGGAGCTCAGACCCTCCCACCACTGGCCCGGAGCCCAGGCCTCCCAGCCATGTGTCTGCAGCTGCGACCTGTCATGCACTTCCTGGTCTGGGTTCTGTAATGGAAAGATCATTACGAGTGGGGGAGGAGAGTGAGAGGAATCAACAGCAAAGAGGTAACCCTGCAGCTCCCACTCCGCTGCGCTCTGACCTTCAAGTCCGGTCAGGTTCCTTAAAGAAAAGAATGTATTGCCCTCCCCCCACCCCACTCCCTACTAGGGCCTCTGGGCGCCCCCTGCCCCACACACTCAGCAGAGCTTGTTGGGGAAGGAAACACCAGCAGCTGGGCAGGCAAAAGTTGCCGCTCCCTAAACTTGCTGATGAATTAGTAGCGGGCTCAGCTGTTTCAGAATTTGCCTTTGGGCTCCCCCCAAACCTCAATGGGTGCTTGAAAGCACAATTCACCAGAGCTCTCAGCACCCCATCGTGCCTGCCATCTCCGCTCCCTGTCCAGTCCCATTGATGCAACGGTGGGTCTGGGTCTGGGTCTGGGTCTGGGTCACAGAGTCCTGGGTAAGGAGGGTCACTGCCCACCGCAGGGGGGAAAGGAATGGGCTCTTCATAAAGTTACTTGTTTTTCAATGTTAAAGAAATCCCTTTTATTTTTATATGATGAGAATAAAGGGAATGAACATCCTTTTAAAATGAAATGATGTAGAAAGGTGGTTGCCAGGGGCTGGGGGAAGGGAGAATGAGGAGTTAGCGTTTAATGGGTATAGAGTTTTGCTCGTGGAAGGTGAAGAAGTTCTGGAGATGTATGGTGGTGATGGCTGCAGAACAATGTAATATACTTAATGCCATCGAACTGTACACTTAAAAATGGTGAAAATAGTAAATTTTATGTTATGTATATTTACCACAATTAAAAAAATGGTAATGGTAGTGGGCAGTGTTGGTTTTTTTAAAATGTTCTATGTGGCAAAATAAGTTGTCAACCCTATGTAGGTTCCAAAAAATTGAGGGGAAATTTGACCAGCCCACGAAATCTAAAAATCTGGGACCACTGGTCTGTTCCACAGAATTACAGGATAGCGGGGACCCAGAGGATCCATCGACGTACCCCGTATTCATTCTTCAATCGCTCTCCTTCAGACACACCAGGAAAGTTGAGCATTTAGTAGTACTCTCTGTTTTAAGAAATTAAAATAACATGGTTTAGGAATTTTTCTACCTGAGATGGCATGGCTCTCAGGTAGAGAGCAGATGGAAGAAGCTTGAGGGAAGAAAAGGGCCAATATGGACACTGGGGCCTCCTCTGCTCAGACGACCTGGGGGATCTTGAGCAATTAGAATCCTAAGGGAGAGATTCCTACTATGCGCAAGGGTCAACATTCCAGATGTCCTAAAGGATGAGAGCCTAGTTTGAAATCCTTGTAAAAACCATTGAGTCCCAAACTCTGCTTGAGCCACAGGTGGTTGTAATTGGCTGGTACAGGGAAAAGAGCATCTGAGTGGAAATCACTCAGAAGACAGGCCCTACCACTAACTGTGTGATCCTGGGCAAGGCACCTCCCCTGTTGGGCCTCAGTTTCCTGAACTGTGAAATGTGAAGGCTGACTGACTGGACAAGCTCTAGGCCCTCTCCAGCTCTAACCAACATTCTAAGTTTCTACTGGACCTCACAAGTTGAGCATCACTCACTGCCATCGCCTTCTGCCCCCAAGAGCAAAGAGCTCCCTCTGGTGTGAGGAAAGGCAAGGGGATTCTGTTGTGTTCACAGGGCTCTGGCCATCAGCACCTTGAATAAATGCTTCCCTTCATCCCTTCTCTCTGGCCCATGATGTTCTCGTCAGAAGAAGCCTTAGAATGGAGGACATGGAGTAGCCGAGAGGCTGTGACTGGCAGACAGCTGGCAGCCCAGGTATTCTAGAAGAATTTATTTCACTGTCCTTGTTTGATGCTCATGATGTCTTATCCCAAAAGAACTAGCTGGCAAAACAATTTTAAAAATGGATTGGGAGTCTGAGGCTAGTGGAGGAGGGGAACATTATAAAATAAATGCCACTTTCAAATGTACCCTCTGGGCACTAATAAAGTCTTGATTGCTCAAATAACATCGAGAAAAGTTTCGAATGCCAAAGGTAGAACTTCATTCAGTAGTTAGTCAAGGAACCTGACTCTTCTAAGGCTCAAAAGCTAATTCCTAAAACCTAAGGAAAATAAACCTTAATTCCAAAAGTAAACTCTGAAGTTTGACAGTAAAGGAGCAGAGATTTCTGAATGCAAAAGGACTCTTCTAACTGGCTGGAGACCTAATCAGCATTCCAAAGGCAGTGATAATTGACTTACAGCCCCAAGCAACATGGAAGCAGGAGGGCATTCCAGGAAGAGGGTCTCCATCCTCCCAGGAAAGCTCTCAGACCCACTTCCTACTCCTTGTCATTCCTCCCTCCCCACTACCCCCAGGCAAACTGCCACCTTTCCCAGCTCCCTCCCTGCCCGTTTCTCTTCCTAGACTCTCTGATGTTCCACCTTCCTCACCTCTGCTCTCAGTACAGGGGTTAGAGATGTAGGCATTGGTATCAGACCTGAGTCTTAACTCTAGCTCCACTATTTATTAGCTGTTAACCTTGGCAAGTTTTTGTTTGACCTCTCTGAGTCAGTTTCCTAAACTGTTAAATGGAAACACCTCCCTTATAGACTTTTTTGAGTGAGAATTAATTGTTATCAGAGATTCTCAAAGTGCAGTCCCCGGAATAGCAGCATCAGCATCCTCTGGGAACTTGTTAGAATTCCCAAGCTCGGGCCCTGCTTCAGAATGAAGAGCTGTGCAAGTGGAGTGCAGCAATGGTCTGTGTGTGTGTGTGTGTGTGTGTGTGTGTGTGTGTGTGTGTGTGTGTGAGAGGAAGATCAGCCCTGAGCTAACATCCGTGCTAATCTTCCTCTTTTTGCTGAGGAAGACCGGCTCTGAGCTAACATCTATTGCCAATCCTCCTCCTTTTTTTTCCTCCCAAAGCCCCAGTGGATAGTTGTATGTCATAGTGGCACATCCTTCTAGTTGGTGTATGTGGGACACGGCCTCAGCATGGCTGGAGAAGCAGTGTGTCGGTGCGCGCCTGGGATCCGAACCCAGGCCGCCAGCAGCGGAGCGCGCGCACTTAACAGCAAAGCCATGGGGCCGCCCCATGAATTACACTTCTTAAATGAGTCACTTATTGTGCAGTTGATGCAAAACCCGTGGATATGGAGGGCCGACTGTATTCATTGTACTACACCATTTATATAAGGGACTTGAGCATCCTCACAGGTTCCTGGAGCCAATCCCTGTGGAGACCGAGGGATGACTGTATTTGCTATGTCTAGTGAGAGTAATCTGGCCCTAACCCATGGTGAGGCTAGCGGTAGGGATGGCATGTGTCCTGGGCCTCCCATTCCAGAGGGGCCTCCAAGACTTTCAGTGTTTTTTCCCCAAAAGGTTACACAGATATTTACTGACAGAACTGGAAGAAAATATTTACCACACAACTTTCAATAAACCTGTGTTCTGTTCCTACCCTTCAGATAGTATACTACAAATTAATATATATTTTTTAAATCCTGTAATTATTCTGTGACTAGCCCAATTACATTGTAATACATATTTTTGTTTAAAACATTAATTTGTTAAATGTAAACACTAAGAGAAACAAAACTTCAGGACCCACCCCTTTTTTACATTTCTTCGTGTTTTAAATATATATATACTGGTAGCCTCAAAACAACGCTAATCCTCCAGCCTCTTTGAACCTTCTGACATCCATCAGACACTGTTGGACCACAACCCTTTCAGAAGCAATCTACTGTCTGGACAATACCACTACATTCTAGAATAAGTGTGACCTACAAAGAAAACCCAGGTGTGGCTTTGGCACTTTGGGGACCTCTGATCCTAGACCTTCTCCAAGTAGGAGGTCTCAGCTACACTGGAAAAGGCAGCCTCAATGAGGTTTTTGTTCTATTGATTATTCTAGGCTAGGGAACCACTTTCATCAGGGCAGCTCATAGACCTATGACCGATGCATAACCTCGCAGTAAAAGCAGAACGTCACTCAAGAAATGGCAGAGCTGCTCTTACCGCAATCACACACATGTACACACCACCCCAGAAGGGAGGTGAAGGCTGATTCCTGCGAGATAAAGGGGATGGACCCTGCAATGTTTAAATTCAAATGTTAGTCTGCCTGAATTTTGGGGGGAAACTCAATTCGATATAAGGATGCAGAGTAATACACTGGAAAAAATACTGGAGTCAGACCTAGCTGAGTCTGAATCCCAGTTCCACATCTCACAACTATATGACCTTAGACAGTTACTTAACTCCTTGAACCTCAAGTTTCCTCATCTGATTACGGGAATGCAACCCATGGCCACGGGATCGGTGTAAAGATGTAAAAACGTAAAGATGCAATAAATAATATTTATTATTACTTTAGAAGACCTTTACTGGTATAACCTTTCTGGGGCAATTTGGCACTACGTAATCAAAACTTTTAGAATGTAAATATCATTGGAGACATGGACAAATTTTATTTGTAAAAATATGTTCACTTAAGTGAAAACTATTGAAAATAACTGAAATACCCAATACCTAGAAGACTAGTAAATAAATAAATAAATTTTGGTATATAAATTTTGCACACCCATACAGTGGAATACTACATAGTTATTAAGCTTGATGAAAAAATTTTCTCTACATGGCAATAAATACGTGATTAAGTTACAAACCAGTATACAGTCATGCACCGTATAATGATGTTTCAGTCAACGACGGACTGCATATGCGATGGTGGTCCCACAAGACTAGTACCATACAGCCTAGGTGTGTAGTAGGCTAGACCATCTAGGTTTGTGTAAGTATACTCTATGATGTTCGCACAATGACAATATCGCCTAAGGACACATTTCTCAGAATGTATCCCCGTTGTTAAGCGACTCACGACTGTGTACCGATCACATAAATCCTATTTATGAAAAGTCACGATTGTATAAATCCAAGAAAAAAAGTCTAAAGGAATAGATTCATAGTTAATGGTGATTATTTTTAGATGATGGGAATATGAGTTTTTCTTTTTCTCTTTACAAGTCTATATTTTCTATGATGAATGTAAATTACATATCAAAATATCCACATTTTAAACTAACAATAAAAATATTCTTTCTGATTGCATAGAACTTTGCTCTAGTGGAGGAAACAGCCATACATTAAAAACTCCACATAACGTAAGGCAGAGTAAAGGAAGAGCTAGACAGAAAGTTAAACAGAAGTGGGAAAAAGGAGTGATTAATTTGAAGACAGAGGAAGTCTTCAAGAGGGAGGTGGCCCTTAAGCTAAACCCAACCTAAATCTTAAGCTAAGAGTAGGAATTACAAAAAGGGAAAGGAGAAAAGGATAGGGACGGACATGTCCAGCTAAGGGACCAGAATCAACAATGGTTATGTATGAATGTATACGTTGTACTCAACAAAGAATAAGGAAGAGTCTTGTTTGGCCAGACGGATGGATGAATGGATGGGAGAGAGGGGGAGAGAGGGGGAGAGGGAGAAGGAGAGAAGGAGGGAAGGAAAGAAAGAAAGAGAAAGAAAGAAAGAAAAGTAAATCAGCGAATGAATGGTGAGGGGACCATTAGCCAGAGGCTGGTTTTCTATCCTGGAGAGAACTGAGGAAGGGCTAAGCTCTAAATTCAACTTTCTTGGTTAAGTATTTGAAACTTCAGTCTTGATGGTTTTTAACCTCTTTCCCTGCCCAAGCTCATAACCACTAAGGTCCACTCTTTGCCGAACTCCTTGACCCTCTCACCCACTTGAGGCTCAATGTGCCTACACATCCAGGGCCTGGGAAACACAGCCGCATTCACTCAAATGGCAGGGCCTGCTGCCCCAACATTCACCTCCTTTTACACAACCCATCCCAGGAGACTTGGCCACACCACAACATGTGGGATAAGGAAGGAGCATTGAGTTTCAAGCCCCGCCCAAGCCCAACTTTCTCAGTGTCAGGATCTAACTGGACAGACCCCTCACCCCAGCATTCCCGGTTTGCAAAGAGCAAAGCCTTTAGACGAAGGCACTGGGCACCTCGTTTGGCAAGCAGAAAGGTGAGAGTCGGCCTGAACCAACAATCAGGAGAGGGGAATTCTGAGGGCAGGAGCTCAGTGTCTTGTACCATACCATGGCCCCACTAAGGGCCAACAAGCTTACCATGGGGGCTTCAGGCAACTTCCCCCCTACTTGGCCATCGCCAGCTGGAGGTCAGAGCAAACACCCAAGTTCAGGAGCAGCCCAGACTCCAGAAGGCTTCTCCTAAGAGGAAACAGGGATTTACTCCAGGCCCTTAAGAGCCCAGGTAGAGTAGTTAACTTTCAGCTGATCACTTGGGGCCTGGGGAGGGGGTAGGGTGGGCAGAGAGAAGAGAATGTGTGTGGTAAGTCTGTGAATGAGCCAACCCTCCAGAATGAACAGGGAGGCCTGGGCAGCTGAACTGGGGAGACCAGGAGCGCCAGAGCAGCTGGACTTTCCCCGGTCAGCAGGGAAACAGTTGTCTCATTTCCAGACTTTGGGGAAGGAAGGAAGAGGCAAAGGCGGTGTCTACAGGGTGAGCTGGAGCCCCCAGCGGCCCCAGAGGAATGAGGCACTGTAAAAACAGGGCGCAGCTGCTGGTCAGGCTCTCTGACCCTGGACCTCGCCCTCCAGGATAATGACTCCCCAGAACTCACTTCTCCCAAGGCCATCCATCACCGCGCCAGACACAAGCCATCACTCACTGCTTCTGCCTGACCAGGAGCAGGCACCCGGCCGAGCCCTGCTGACCCACCTCTGTGCTGGGGCCACCAGTTCCAAAGGAGTCCCTGACACACTCTCTCCAGTTCCTGCCCACTCCAGACTCCAGGTAGTTACAGAAACCAGGTGACAGAATCCTGGCCTGATTCTTTGTTTGGGCTCCCTCCCCTCCCCCACCTGAGGCAAGGGCTCTGGACAGCCATTTGTTCTTCCCTGAGAAATTCCTCCTCCCTGACTTCGGGGAGCTGGCTGGCAAAGCCAGAGTGGAAAATCAGTGAAGCTAATGGTGTAGCAATGCAGAAGCTAGAGCCAAGAACACAGCCCTGGAGTGGCTTTGCTGCACTTGCCCAGTGTGGTCAAGCAGGACACGTGAGTGTGCCTCCCTCACATTCTCTCACATGCTGAGGTGGGTCCTCCCTACCCTCACCCTGCTCAGCTCAGCTATGGGAACACTTGCAAACACACCCTTTCAAAGGCACTGTAGCCAGTTCTCTCTGGGGAGAGGGATGTGGGACAGAGCAGATCCTCTGGGGAAACCTGGTAGCTAAGCACCCCGAGATTCCTACAGACTTACATCCTCCACCCTTGTTCTCAAGTGGGTCATCCATATCACCTTCTGCTCCATGTAATTCCACTCGCCTTCTGGCAGAGGGTGAAGAAGCTCCTCTTAAACATCCAGTGTGAATTAGAAGTAAACAGGTTCTTTCACAAGAAGACATTATATTGGGGACAGAGCGCTCCTGCATGTGTCCCACGCAGCCACTGGACACTGGTCTTCCCACCACGGCAATCGGCTGCAGCCAGTGGGATTGCAACCTGTCTGAGGCTGGTAGTGGGATACCTTCTGGTACCTATTTGAGGCTCCCCCTGCAGCCAGGCTGAAATGCATACCCCTTTGGGCCAAAGACAGCTGTGAGACCCCTTGTGGGGGCTTGCCTGGGGCAGCCAGGGCCCTACAACTTGAAGCTGGGGCAATGCCTGTGGCACCACTGGCAGCCTCTCCCCCATGGGCGCAGGTTTCTGCAGAACACAAAGACAAAGCCTTGCTTTGTGGCGCCCGGCATCCAGGGGGCTTGCAGCCAGAAATGGAAACGTGCGGCTTTTCCATTAAGTGTAACCTCTCCCCCTTCAACCGGCCACCAGAATCCTTCAAATCTGGGTAGGTGGGAGGAGCTGTAAACCCTCAGCCCATTAAATCGCTTATTAGTTGCAGGTTTCTGAGCATGTAGGCAAGTATTTTGAGACTGCCAGTCTCATACTGTCTCCTCGTCCATGGGGTCTGGGGTGTTTAACTACGTGAATGCTGAAAAGGGGGCAGGACCCCCACTCCCAACTGCAAGAAGTGGCCTTGCAAGCAGTTTTGAATTCACCCACTTGCTTTTCCCCAAGACTTATTCTAAAAGAGAGAAAAATACACAGAAACAACCCTCCTCAAGCTCAACCCATCTTTTAAGTTGGTGCTTATCTTTTTAAAGGGGCATTCTACCCCTGGGCCCATAACCCAGCTTCAGTCTAACCACACACAACTCCCTCTTTCCTTAAAGCAGGATCTGAAACAAGCTTCACCTCTTTAATATCCCAAACCAGAGAAGGGAAGAGAGAGAGAGAGGAGGGAGGCTGGTTTTCCTGGAACCCTTACTAACTCAACTTTCCAAGGACAGCCAGAAACTCCAGGCCCTCCCCACTCCCTCAGGAGCATTTGCAGACTGGGGGAAGGGCTCCCAACACACACACACACACACACACACACCCACACACCCACACACCCACAAACCCTTTCTAAATGGGAAAAGCTCTCAGTGTGAGCAGGGTTTGGGGTGGTTTGCTTTAAACTTTCGGACAAACCTTTTATACACAGATTATGGTCTTTTCTGAAGACAACAGCAGCATTATTATTTAACAATCAGCAGGGCCAGGACTATACAATAATGCTTTACATTTGTGAGATACCTTATGGTTTATAAGCTCGGAGACAGATTTTCCCTGTGACTTCACAGCAGTTCTCTGAAGACAGTGGGGCACGTGTTCTCCATCACAAAGCTCAAGAGGGATAGGAGAGGGACTTAACCAAACAGAGAACTGGGACTTGGAGAACAAGTCCAGTGGATTTCCACTTCTTTGTCCTAAGGCATTCCAAAATCCACCCACAAAACAACAAGCCCCTCACCATGTGGGGTCTCCTTTGGGGTTCTAGGAAAAGATACCCACAACTGCCATTTACTGCCTGGTACACAGGCACTGTTCTAACAGCTTTGCATACATGCCCATTTGATATTCACAATGACCTTAGAAGTAAATGTTCATTATCAATATATTTTATAGAGGCACAGAGAGGAAGTTTCCTAAGAGCCAATGGTCAGTAAGAAGTGGAGCCAAAATCAAAACCAAGGAACTCCAGGGAAAACATAGCCCACACAAAGACGTGTACACGAATGGTCACGGGAGTTTTAGTAATAACAGCCAAATGGCCATCAACAGGTGAATGGATACACCTTCACCATATAATTCTGTTATATGAAATTCTAAAATAGGCAAAACTAATCTACAGTGACAGAAAGTGGATCAGTGGTTGCCGGGGGTCAGTGCTGCGAAGGGGACTGACTGCAAAGGGGCATGAGGGCAGTTTCGGGGGTAATGAAAATGTTCCATTTCTTGATTGGGGTGTTACTCGGGACGTTACATTTACCAGAACACATTGAACCATACACTTGAAATTGGTGTACTTAATAGACTGCAAATTATATCTCAATTAAGTTGATTTTTTAAAAGCGGCGGTCTAGCTTCAATCTTCACTGCCATAGCCTCCTAACAGCACCCCGTCCACCTTGCCTACTCCCTCCCTCCCGTTTGTGGAGCCTGTACTTTGTCTTCATCAAAAACCTTCAGCCCCTGGTCCATCCTCCACCACCACCTCAGCTTCCTTTCCCAGTGTGCAACCACCAGCTTCAATGACCACCCCTCACCAGTACCCCCTAGAATTCCTTACGCTCGTGCCCTTGGACATCCCCTTCCTGCTTACAAGTGCCCAGGCCCGGGGTCCACACTATTTACTTTCTCCACCCTCCATTCTTGGGCTGCAAGAGTTTGTCAGAGAAAGCTTAAAAAAAAAAAAAAATACTTTAGGGTCCGTCATAAATCCATATTCTCAAACCTCATCCAAGCCCTTGTTGCTTTGGGACTCCCAAGACCGTCTACACTGTGGCTGATCCAGATCTTCTCGCTCCTCACAAACCTCCCTCCCTAACTCACTCCCTTTCCTCTCATCTCATCCTTTGTGTCCAGTCACCCAGAGTTGACATTCAACTTACTTAAAGATTCTATTTCTATAGTGTCTCTGCTATTTTTCCTTCCTTTACACTCTCATGGCTCCCACCCTAGTTCATCCCTCACTTCCTCTAGCTAGACATTCAAAACAACAATCTAAAGTCTTTCTGGCAATAGTGGCAGCAGCAGTAATAACCACTAACACTTTACCTGTAAGTGCTTCTCTGGATTAGCTCATTTAATCCTATATTATTGACACCATTTTAAGGATGAGCAAACTAAGGCTTCGTGTAGTTGAGTAATTTGTCAAAGCAAGTAATGCAGCTATGAAGTGGCGGAGCAGGATTTAAACATAGGTCTATCTGAGTTCTTCCTCCCCTCCATCCAAATTCAGCTGCCAGATTAATTTTCTGAAAGCTGGATCATGTCACTACCTGCTCAAGACTTGTCAAGATTCCCAGTATCTACCCATTTAAGTGTAGTTCCCTCAGCAGGGCATTAAGGCCTTTCATGTGCTAACTCAATCAACTTTTCCAGGCATTACTTCCTACAACCACCCACTCATCAGGCAAATCATTCTCTATATCCCTTATACATCCCACCTCAGGACCCGCACTCATGCTATTCCACCTTCACTTCCCCCTTCCAAACCTCTACCCATCCCTCTAGATCCATCTCAGATGCTCTCTGCTCCCCTCTTCCTCTGCATTCCCACTGCATTTTGTTAGAATGCCACTGTGTGGTTTAAACACGGCCTACCTTAATTTCGTTACCTCTGTACTTGTCTCCCCCCACCTGACGGTAAACTCCTTCTGGGCAGAGACAGTCTCTCTCACTTTGGGTCTCCAGTATGTTCTAGCTCAGGTCTTGCATTCAGTTCTGTTACTGAATGCAACATTCACCTGCCTGCTCCAGCCAGTGGACCTTCTAGAAAATCTCACACACCCTTCCCTCCTCCTTCTCCATCACCATATAAGTGGACAAATATTCTCACTCACCATTCCTCATTTAAACAAGTCCTGATAGCCGAGACGGATGGCCCTTTAAGTGCAGCCACCACGTCACATGCACACCTAAGCCTTTCATCCACTGCCTGCCAACCCTCTCTATTTATGTGATCAGCCACTGAATCACAAGCCACACTACCCTTTGGCAACAGAAATGCCCAAATATTAGTTCTCAAAGACTCAAAAGCCACCAGGTTGCTGTACCTATAATCTCCATGAAATATTTTCACAACTCCAGCAAACTCCATGAGCAGCGGGGCAAGTCCTTCCTGTTACTAATAATCTCTCTGAATTCTCATCAGGCTATAGATCTCTACCAGCTCCCATGCCCCACAATGCTCCCTAGTTCTCAATCTCTTTGGAATCCCCCCAGCAATACATATCCAAAGTGAACCAGTCAGCAGGCCTCCCAACAGGGCCTGTGAGATGTGGTCAAGGAAGGCAAAATGGTAGGCATGTGGCCATGACTGCTGACCCCCATAGAAGATGTATCTTTGAAATAATTTTCTAGAAGCCAGAGGTCTATATCAAGCTCCCACATCCCTCAACATCCCCTGTAATCTGATCCAAGTTCTAAACCCAAATTCATTGGTCACTCACTCCCCACTGCATCGTCCAACCCCATTTTATACATCATCTAGGTTAGGGAGCCAGCTCTTGGGTCCCAATCAGAAGTTTTTTTCAGGAAGAGAAAAGCATAAACCCACCCTGAGCATGTCACCTCTGGCAAATGGATGTCACCAGCCTTCATGACCCAACCTCTGATGAAGTTGTTTACATTTATAACCAGCCTCAAATCAGCCCAGGTATCTTGGGAGTCTTTCCTACAGGAAAGGACCCTTTGCTCCACCTGGCATGGAGCCTTCCCAGTTTACCACATGACCTCCAACCACACCACCTCCGTCCCAGCCTGCCCTGTTTCCGAGGGCCAGAAGTCCGGGCTGACTCTCAGCCCCTGCCTTACCTTGTTCAGGCAAAGTCGGGCCTGGCCTGGCAGTGCAGAGTGTGGCTGTGACCAGCACAGCCCAGAAGAGGAGGCACTTCCAGCTCCACATCCCAGTTCTGCAATTAGAGGTTGGTGACAAGGCTCCACACCTCCATGGAGACTCCGCCTTGAGCTTGATCTTCCTTTTCAAGCTGACTCTGAGGAAAGAAAAAAAACCAAAGTTAGGAGGGTCTTCATGGTGATGGGAGGCAAGGAGAAAAAGAAGGTAAAGCATGTCACAGAGTCGCTCTGTCAGAAGGGTGCTTAAAGCAATAACTGACTCCTTCAGGCACAAAGAAGGGAATTGTGGTCCTGCCCCAATGTTGAATTTGAGGTTACAGGCCTTAATTAGACAAAAGAGAGCTTTAATTCAGTTCTACAACTATTTATTGAGCGTGGACTACGTGCAAGCCTTGCTGGGAAAATTTTCATGAAGTTCTCCCAGGCATAAGCCCCAAGACTGTTTGTGCTGGGAAAGCGAACAGCCTCATGAGAGTCCCAAATGTGGGCAAGGGCTTCACAGAGTATGGTGGGATTGCAAGAGACCTGAGTACGCTGACGACTCCCCAGTATAAGCCCTCACTCCTTCTAGGGCAAACCAATCCTTTGGTGAGGGATAAAGAGAGATGAATTATGGAACAAGCCAAGGATGCGGAAATGGGAGCCAAGTAAGATGCTGACCCTCCCTGGACCTATACAATGAGGAAGCTGAAATAAGTGATCTCCGGGGCTCTTCCTTTTTGTCTTAAACTGTACGCATCACAGGGATCTGTGGTTCTACAAGCTTCCCTCATGGATAGAACACAACTCTCACCAACTACTTAAAAAGGGCCTCACAGTGTGGAACCATGAGGTGGCTCCGGTTCTCCTTCCCATGCTGAAAGGTGACAGCTGACGTCTGACAGAAACGAATCCAGAAGTGGGGAAAAAGGTCAGAGCCAAAGGGCTCTTGCAAGGGTTGACTCAAAGATGGCTCATGCCAGCCCCGGTTAAAAGCACAGATGGCAGCCCTTTACCCTTCTCGTCTGGAGTGGTAACATTTACAACAATTCCCTAGGGTCTCAACGAACAACAGATTGTTGCTGCTAAACATTTACCAAGTGATAAAGACTTTCTGGGCACTGTTTGGGCTACGTGGGGGTGACCATCTCTGTCTTCCAGGTGGCTTTTGTCCCAAATACTCCAGGGAACCATCCAAGTTATTCAGAGAATCCACTTCCCCGGAACATGCCCTAATGTGGTGCTTCAGCCCTGCCTCCCCCTAGGCCAGACAGGGCCCCTTATGAGTGAGTCAGCCCTGGCTGGCAGAAAACCCCCCAGATTCTTGGCTTCGTTCACAGGCGCTCGCCAGCGGGTGTATGCATGCACTACTGCTAGCTCCCTCCCAAGGCTTTCCTAAAATTTTTTAATGATTTCAAATCAAAGGAGAAGTAAACATTTCTCTTTTCTTTTTCTAAGTTTAGGAAAGGGACTAGAAGAGACAGAATAGAATAAATATTTACTGAATACCTACGTGCCAAGCATGTACTAGGTAGAATTTGTAACTATAAAACTTCATTTCTTCCTCACTAAAAACTTATGAGGGGTAGGCATTATTATTCCCCTTTAAGGAATGGGGAAACTGAGACTCAGAAAGGTTAAGTACTCTGCCCAAGGACCTGCAGCCGTAAGCAATAGCACGGGACTCACACCACTTGGGTTTTCAGATGCTAGAGGGCAGGATGGGAGGAAGCAAATAACAGGTTGATCGAGCCTGGCTCTATCTGACACAAACTCATTTTCTCCAAAGGGTATATCACTGTGCCATAAAGAAACCAAGCAGATAAGGACAAGTCCGAGGTAACTCTGGAAATGGGAGAGCCTCAATTCTGAATTCCCTTGCTTGAGAGAAAAGATCCTTGGAAGCAGTTCACGGATGTGCCATCTAGGACATAGGATGGGGCACGATTCCTGGCATGGGACAGAAGAGATGCTTGCCATGGGACATCCCTAAACCACATTCCACATCTCATTACATTCCAAAGACACACCAAACGGGTACAGGCCTGTCACCCAGAAAGGTACACCTGCTGAAGAACCTAAGTCACACAGGAATGGCCAGAGTAATGAATGCATTTTTAGTATCCAAAGGGAAAGGGTGGTATCATCTTGAAAAGATTAAGCTTGTTTCCAAATGTAGCAGACAGACAGCTTCCACCACCACTCGGCTACTCTCCCCTGAAATGTCTGCCCACCTCCTCATAGGTGTGGTCTGGCTGCAGACTGCCCTCTGTCAGCTCTGCCATCAATGCACTTCAAACTAATCTGGAAGCTTCCCTGCAAGAGTCTCTTCCTCTCCTTCCCTTCTGGGCCTCAAGCCCCACATCTGTAAAACAAAGGACGTTAAGAAAACACAGCCTCCTGGCACTGACTCCTGGAAGGAGAAGGTAAGTGGGCACATACTCCATTGCAGAAAACACAGTGATGCAAACCACTGGTCCACACACTGCCCGGAACACTAGGGATTGACATCTCCTTCTTCACCCCACCTTCTTCTCTTTCTACTAATTAATGAATTCTTAAAATCCCTTAGGAACCATCTCCTTCCTTCACTGCTTGACAGATGTGACCTGTAGCCTCACAGGTGTACACAGCAGGTTCCTCAGAGACCCTGCAGCTGGCTCCACATCAACCTCTCCCATATCAGTCAGGTCTCCTGGGACTGGCAGCCCAACTCCACCTGGGTGCATTCCCCTCACTGGGGAATGGGAGGGAGGCAAGCACGCACGACATCTCAGTTTTCCCACTTGTCGGAAGGAGCTAAATATTTGCCCTGCCGACATCACGGGTGGTTGTGAGGCTCAAATAGGCAGCGTGGGTGAAAGCGCCCACTCCCGCCTCTCTAAAGTACTAATCAAATGTAGGGAATTATAAACATTGTGCTCTGAGTCACTCCTTGATAGCACTCCTGGGAGATTTTGGTAATTGGAGGCAGGAAGACACAAACTTACTACCTTTACAAAGGTATTTCTCACTATCCATCTCCAAACCCTCTACTCTAGACTTAGCTGCCCCATATGGTGACCACTAGCCACCGTGGCTACTGAGCACCTGAAATGTGGCTAGTTTCAGGGGATGTGCTAGAAATGAAACATACACACCAGATTTTGAAAACTTGGTATGAAAAAAGAATATAAACTATCTCAATAATTTTTTTTTTTTTTTTTTTTTTTTGGTGAGGAAGACCAGCCCTGAGCTAACATCTGATGGCAATCCTCCTCTTTTTGTTGAGGAAGACCGGCCCTGGGCTAACATCCGTGCCCATCTTCCTCTGCTTTATATGGGACACCGCCACAGAATGGCTTGACAAGCGGTGCATCGGTGTGCGCCCAGGATCCGAACCTGTGAACCCTGGGCCGCTGCAGCAGAGCGCGTGCACTTAACCGCTGCGCCACCAGGCTGGCCCCTCGATAATTTTTTATATTGATTGCATGTTTAAATGATAATATTTTGGATATATTGGGCTGAATCAAATATATTATTAAAATGTAAACAAGTGAATGAATTAATAAAAATGAATTTCACTGTCTTCTCTTTACTTAATTTCAAACATGGCTACTGGAAAATCTAAGATTACATGTGGCTTGTGTTATATTTCTACGGGACAGGCCAGTTCTAGGCAACCTCCACGCTCCGACCAAGTGTTTCTTCTTTGCCCTTCCTCCATCTTCAGCAGGCCAAGCTTTCCTAATCTCTGAACCTCACCTCAAAAAGCCACCTCTTCCAAACGGTATGGAGATTCCTCAAAGAATTAAAAATAGAGATGCCCTATGACCCAGCCATCCCACTACTGGGAATCTATCCAACGAACCTGAAATCAACAATCCAAAGAGGCTTATGCACCCCTATGTTCATTGCAGCATTATTCACCATAGCCAAGAAGTGGAAGCAACTTAAGTGTCCCTCGACTGATGATTGGATTAAGAAAATGTGGTATATATATATGCAATGGAATACTACTCAGCCATAAAAAAAGACAAAATCGTCCCATTTGCAACAACATGGATGGGCCTGGAGCGTATTATGTTAAAAGAGAAAGACAAACACTGTACGATCTCACTCATATGTGGAATATAAATCAACATATGGACAGAGAAAACTGTACTGTGGTTACCAGGGGCAGTGCGGGTGGGGGGTGGGCACAAGGGGTGAAGGGAGTCATATATGGGGTGATGGACAAACAAAAATGTACAACCCAAAATTTCACAATGTTAAAAACCATTAAAACATCAATTAAAAAAAAAAAAAAGCCACCTCTTCCACAAGTCTTTCTTGGGGTTTCCAGCTGAGGATCTCATCTCTCTGAATTTCCAAAACACCATGGGATTGCAAGCTCCTTAAGAGCACACTCTACACCTGAACTAACGTTTGTTAATACCGTTAGCACCTAATATGTACACAGCAGATGCTGACACATTAGTTAACTAGATGAATAAATGAATGAAAGAAAGGCTGATTGAAAAGAAACTGATGTAGTTCCTCTTGCAGAAAAGAAGCTGAGAATGCCAGAGAAAAGCAATAGTCAAGTACTCCTGGTTCGCCAGCCAATTCTATTTCAAAGCAAACCAACTGAGACAATTTCTAAACATCTTGATTTCTCAGAATTGAGGAAGTAACACCAAAACATTAATTCCTTTAGACGGGAATAAGACTGATTTCTTAACAGAAATGGTCGCTTTTCCCAAAAATGAGCATTCTCTACTCACTGTTGAGAGTTGACAGGGTAAGGTCTTAATAAACATCTGAACAAAGTTATGCAGCTCAGCTTGCAAAATTTTAATTGGTCCAAGGGAAATGCTAATTATTAAATTTTGAGTCCCTGTAAAAACGTTTCCAAATGTCCTTGGGAGTGAGGTATATAAAAAATTAGTAATTATAAATGAAACACTAACGGATGCAACATAATCTAGGAAACTTTGCTATTGAAGACAGGATGGACTAGTGGACCACCACCATAGTCTTGGCATTGTTCACCCAGGTGAGGGCTATTTACTTGGGGACCAAATGTAGCTTCTTTAATTGCAAGGGGAGTGGTAGTGAGGAGAGAATTTCTGTTTAAGGTAGATGCAACCCCAGGGGGAAAAGCAAATATTCTAGCCCAAGTCTGGTATTTAATCCCTCTGGAAACCCCAGAATCTTCTCTAAAGCTCTACATCTGGACTCCCACCAGTCCCTGCTGCATTCAGACTTTTTACAAAGCTCTTGGGAAGATAAATGCAAGACAAATTTCCCAAGAGGAAATTAAACTCATCTCAAGTGAGGCCTTTTCAGAACAAAACATTTGAATCAATTCTCTCTACCACCTTTTCCTCCAGCAGCAACAGGCTCAAACTTTCCTAGGAAGATCTTAACTAACAGCCATTTTGATGAAGGAGATTAAAAAACGGTGACAAGAAGAAAGCATTCAGAGAAGCTGGTTGCTAAAACGCCAAGCTCATAGGAGTAAATCTATTTTAGGAGTCTTGTTTTGGGTCAACACCCAAAACAAGCAAAAAGCATACAACTAAAAGCAAAACCCCATGGACTTTTCTTGGTCTCCATGGCTAGAGTCTACCTACTTAATGCTCAACTCAATTTTCCTGCCCTCTGGAGTTGGCCAGGAATAAAGATAGCCCAGGCTCAGGGATGCCTGGGTATTCTCATCCTCTCCCTCAAGAGGGGTGGGACAACAGCCATCTGCGATGCTCTTCTTCATGTCTTCCTGTGTTTTTGCTTCACTTGCTATTCTAAGGACGCCTAACGGAACTTTCTAACATTCTCCATGGCGAGAGGCCAAGGAAAAGAAGCACTCAAGACTGTCTACTTTGGAACCAAAGGAAGTGGTGCCCACTCTGGCCCAAATCCCATTTGTGAAAATGCCTCAACATGGACATTTCTACAGGCCTGGTAAAAGCAGGCAGCGAAGGCACACATGTCCAAGAGGCTCTCCATCCGGATGGCCCTCATTAAAAAGCTGACACTCAGCTATGACTAAGAGTAAATGCAACAGATATTTCAAGGAGCTCCCCACTGATGCAGCACACAACCACCCCAGCTGGAGCCGGGCCCCAACACCCTCCCTGTCCCCAAACACCCTGTGCTCCTCTGGGGGTCAGGGGAAACCTCAGGCTTCTCCCACCCAACTGGGGGGAAATATGTAAACAAGTCATTAGGGAGGCAGGTCATGGGTACAGACGGTTGGCAACGGCTCTCCCTTGGTCACTGAAAGGAAGGGAGATGACCCAGGCTTGGGGGTAATTAGCCAGACAGAGGCACGTCCCACGGGGCCCTGCTACTTAGCTTTAAACAAGCCTCAGAGAGGAAACCGGGAGCCTGGGCCAACGGGGGAAAATGGCCACCTTCTGCTAAACAGTCTCAAGGCTAAGGTTCTACAGTTTAGATGGTATTCCAAAAAAAGCGCTGGTCCGGAGGTGCAAAGGGCAGGGCACATGTGCGGAGGAAACAGGCACGTTAATTACCATGTCTAGAGAAAGTGCGATTTCATTACAGCCTCCAAAACTACCGCCCAAAGGAGGAAACCAGAGCGGTGTTTTCAATTTGAAAGAGACTGGAAAGGAGAGGGTGAGAGAGACCAACTCGCCCCACCCTGCCGCCACTTTGGGCCATAAGGTGCTTTCCTACCTTAAAGGATTTTACCAAAACCTCCTCAACAATCCCACCCCTGCTTTCAAACCTGGAGCCGTTATTTAAGTGGCAAACTGGCCCACTTCAATTTCCGGGGACTGCAGCCCAAATAGCTCCTTAAAACGCAAAGGAGCACGCAACAGCCCCCGCCCCCATACACACCCTCGGCCGCCGCGCACGGGCTCGCTCCAGAGAGGGTGGAAAAGGGACGCGTGACGCCACCGCCGGGCGGCCGGAGACCGGACGGCGGGCTCCGGACAGAGTCCGACGCTCCCGCTGCTCCAGCTGTAACTGAAGGGACGAAAAAGCAACGCTTTGGTTCCAGAAACTTCCGTCAGGGACAGTTGTGGGTCAGACCCATGGCCAAAGAGGCCACCTCTGGCAGATGAACCTTTCGCAAGTGACACCCCCTAAGACCTTGGCCCTATCTCCTACGATCCTGCCCACGATGCCTCTTTTCTGCACAAGCTAGAAAGCACCACCACCATCTGATCCTAAATAACCCGAGATCCAGGGTAACCTTCTTTTCTCCCTCAATCCCAAAGCCTCCAAGTCTTAAGAAATTTTACAGAGGAAGGTGGTAAGGACCAGTCGAAGAATCTCAGTTTTAATCTGGGGGAGAGAGAAGGGAGGAAGAGGGATGTTAATAATGTGGCTGCGGTGTACCCGTGTGGGGAGAAACGGAACCAGATGTGGCCGCTACATCTGGAAAATGGGGGGAAAAGTGTTGGGGGTGAAAGACACCCAGAAACTTTTAAATGGACGAACAGCTTCCGGGCCCAGAAAAGAGAAGCTGGTCTCACACCCCCTCCCCAAAGGCGGCTGGCTGCCTTCATAGGACATGTGTTAAATGAACTCCATCTATAACGTCCATAAATTCCTCTGCAGATGAGGGTTCTAGCCCCTCTCTCCCAACCCCAAACATAATGCGAGAGGGGAGCAGGGGGCAGAAGGGTCTGGGCCAGAGAAGCAACATGCATCGCTGCCGAGTGAACCGCACCGGACAAAACCCTCATCCCTTCCCCCACCTCCTAGAACCAGATTGGAACTGAACATTCCCCTCCCCCCGACCCCATAATGGGGCTTAACATCACCCGCTGGGCGCCCTCCCCTTCCCCAAACTTCCGACCCTTTCTGAGATGGACTAAATAGAAGATAACCCCCTCTGGAAAAGGGAATTCCTTTCTCGCTCTCCGCTAAAGCAGATGCAGCCATTTGGTGACGACACCTCCTTAAAACCTAATCGGAGAGAAGCTAACCTACTCCTCCAGTTCCTTGCCTCATCATGCGCCCCCCCGCCAAACCCCGACCCCAGACTTTCCCGGAGGTGGAAAAGGACTTAGAAACACCCTGAATTTTTAGGGTTCCACCCAAAGCTACCTGCTGAATTGGGGTGAGTCCCCAATTCAAAAAAGAGACGGAGTGGAATGCAACACACACACACACGCACACGCGCACACACACACACACTCCCCCTCTCGCTGCCCACTCCCGCCCTCCTCCCCAGTCCGAGGACACTGAGGGCGGCTGCCGCCTTCGCCCCGGCCCTGTCCCTCCCCGGACTCACCGCGGAGCCGCCGCCGCCGCCTCGCCAGCTCCTCAGCGCGAGTTGGCGGAAAAGTTGGGCGGCAGGAGGAGCGGCGGGACGAGCGCGGGGAGGGGGCGCAGAGGCGACGCGAGCGGAGGGAAGGGAGGGGAGACAAAAGGGGGGCGCAGAGCGCTGGGGGGGAGTCGGGAGTTGGAGGGGGGCGGGTAAGGAGTAGAGGGAGGCGCCGGATCCGACTGGGCTTCGGTGGGGAGAGCGCGCAGCCGGGAGGCTCCGGCGCCGGGGGCCGCTCGGGACGCCAAGCCCGCCCCGGATCTGGGGGCGCCGCGGCTCTTACCTCACTCGGCGCTGCGGTTCCGCCTCTGGAGAGTCCGCCGTGGCTTGTGCGGGCGCCCGCGTCCCCGGCTCCGGCCCGCCACCCCCGGGCTCCGCTCGGGTCCTGGCGGGGCCGCAAGAGCCCGGCGGCCGGCGCTCGACTCCCGGTGGCGCTCGGTGCTCGGCGCCTCCAGCTCGGGCGGGAACAATGGAGCCGAAGCTGGTGCCCCGGAGGCGGGGCGGGGGGAGGGCTCCCGTCCGCCGCCCGGGGTCTCCAGACCCTGTGGCCCCCCTTTCCAGAACCGGGCGGCGGCGCCTCAAGCTTCTTGCAGACCGGGCTCCATCGCCCCGGCGCCGCGGCGTGCCCGACTGCAGCCCTGGTACGGTGCGCCCTGCGGGGCGCCCCTCGGACCAGCGAAAAGTCCTCGGTCTCCGCTGCTTTTCCAGCTGCGGCGCGCGCTCGCGGCCGGGGAAGGCGAGGTCGCCGCAATGCGCTAAGCAGAGTCTCGGTCCTCTCCGGACGTTGCCGCCCAGCTCCGGGCACAGCCCGGGCTCCTCCGCGCGCGGCGGCTGGACCAGAGTTCGGGCTCCTGCTCGCTGCCGCCTGCTGCCGAGCCCGCCGCACCAGTGCCCGCAGGAGCGCTCCGAGCGCTGTGCGCCGGCGAGGCGCAAGGGCTCGCTCTCTCACTCCCACCCCGCGCTGGTCCCACCTCCTCCTCCTCCCCCTGCAGCAGCCTGCTGGGCCTTGTAGTTCCCGAGCCGCGGCCCCCGGGAAGGGGGGAGCCGGCGGAGCTGCCTGGAACTCTGCCCCTCCTTCCCTGCACGCTGGTCTCCTCTGGCGCGCGTGCCCCTCCATCTGAGCACCGCCAGGAGGGCGCCCGAATTTCAAGCCGTGGACACATTAACGGGTTAGGGGGTGAGGTTAGGAGACTTGTAGCCCGAAGGTTGTCCGTGGTAGCACGGGCTTTGGAAGTCTGACTGTGTGTCTTGGAGAAATGCTTTTCTCACTCGACATCTCAGTTTTCTCATCTGTAAAAGGGCGATAATAATACTTGCCGCATAGGGTTGAGGATTAAGTGAGGGCTTGGCACATAGTTACTCAAGAAATACAAGCTATTTTTATTCAGGAGAAGGTCGAACCCCTCCTCAGACCCTCTCCTTCCATCTCACGTTCCCCAGCTACATAGTTTTGGTTTGGGGGTCCACGGGGAGCTGGGTCCGGTAAATTCTACAGCGCACTTCTTGGCCTCCAGAAGTCTCCAGCCTGCAGTAAATGTTTCGAAAGTAAAGAATGAGTGGAGGGAGCTGGAGGGTGTTGCTAGTTTGGAAATTAATCCGTTCCCACCCAGGGCACTCTCCAGCACTCTATGGAACCCCAGGAAAAGTGGCTAAAATGCCCTTTCCCCTGGGTCCTTCCATAGGATGGTATAATCTAAGTGGTTCCCTAATCCAAATGTACATGAGTCCTCTGAGGAACTTCTGAAAAATACATATTCTTGGACCTGCTCAGACCTGAGGAATCAGGCTGTCCCAGGAAGGAGCAAAGAGTCTGTACTTTTTTTTATGGCTCCGTGGTGCCAAGATGGGGACCACTGGTAGGGTGAGGAGGATGCCACACTAGGTATGAAAGATACCTCCATTCTGGTCCCCTACTTATGAACTGTTTGATTTTGGACGTCATGTGTCTGAAAAAATCAAGACTTGTTTACACGTTTCCCCCAGTTGGTTGGGAGTCCCTTACAAGGTTGTCATGAGAATCAAATAAAATAAGGGATGTCAGGGCACCGAAAGTGTCACACAAACAGAAGTCACTATGTAAGTTAGTGATAGGGCCTGTTCCCTCATCCTCACCCCATCTAAACCCACGAGGTTGTGGAAGCTCCATTACTGAAGAAGATACATGCCCCTACACACACAATTTAAGGAAAGGGTCCTTAAGTTACTTCTCTATTTGACCAGCAGGCGAAAGAACAGTGACAAACACAGTGTCATTCACATAGTAAGAGCTCAATACATGTTTATTGACAGACCAAAGAGTAAATATTTAATAAATATTAATTGAATGAGTGAATAAATTTAAAGCTAAATAAGAAGCAGGAACTCACATGTTTGTGAAATAAATGGTCTTCAGCCGTTGTTTATAGGGTTATTCCCCCTGTAAGTGTATGAGGCTCTGTTTATCCTCCCCTATAGGCTGCCCAGCCATTAAGCCTCCTTTATTTTAAATAATGCTCATTCCAGGCCTGTAAGAAGGCCAAACTCATGCCCCTCCCCTTGCAGAGGCTTTCCCTGCCAGCTCCAGCCCTGTCAGACCCCGGAACCCTGCTATACCCCAGGATTCAAATATCCCAGGGTTCAAATCAAATCAAATACTGATTTGATACTTAACTTAGTTGTCTTTTTTACTCTTTCTTTCTAACTAGCTCCTAAACTATACCAGGGCAAGGATCCCATCTATGTATCTGACGTAGCTCAGGACTCTACTCAGGAGGTGTTTCATTTATATTTGTTGTTGATGGACTTGATGAGGATAACAAACCCAGGTGACCAGAGGAGGCAAAGACAATTTGAAGGAATGTGATTGGGAAGACAAGCCATGGAAAACCCAGCATTTAACTTTAACACCCAACTCCTATTTTCTCTCTTTATTACTGAAAGAGAATATATTACCCTTCCTCTCTATGATTCTTCTAAACCAGGGGGTCTTAAATCCAGTCCTTTTTTCTTTGGTTTGGAAACATTTTAGGAGTATCTTGAACCCAAAAGAGGAGGCTGAAGAATGCGTCCTTGATTTAAACAGAAGGAGAAAGATCTAAATGCCTGTGTGTTTGGTGTTGATGGGCATAGACGCTGATGAACAAATTTCTCTATAGATTTAGCAAGAAACCAAAATGAAAGCAAGTGGCCAACTGGATAGCTCTCCATCCCCCAATTCTTGGGGAAACAGCCAAAGACAGCAGAATGGAGAAGGTGAGAAACCCAGGGAATCAATGGGCCATCCACAGACCACAGACGCGGCTCCTGAATAACTGAGAGCTGGCTGCTTTTATCCTTCCAGCCCAGCTCCCCTTCTGTGCTACTCCTCCCCACCCCTCTTTCTGAAATGCAGACCCTCCACTTCAGGATAGGCCTCAGGCCAGTGGAGGGAGAGCATCCCCAGGGCAGCCCTGAGTGGCTGCAGGCAAAGGGGGTCAGCCAGCCGCTCCGCCTGCCTCTGTCCTGCTCTGCGGACTCCTGGCACCTTGCCTCCCCACACAGAAATGTAATCTTCCCTCTGAGATAACAAAGAGCTGGGAAGGTCAGGGAGGATTTGTAGGCCCCTTGCCCTGCCAGCTAGTTGTCTGAGGGGGAGACAAAGGCCCTCGCGCTGGAGGACCTGATAACCAGTTGGGGGCCTGTTGCCTCCTGGATCTGTGGGAGGAGGGGACTGGTGCTGAATGGAACAGAGGGAAACAGAGCTCTCCCCAAAGCCTGATCAGTTCTCTTTGTCTGGGAACACTGCAGAAAATCCCCTCTCTCTTCCTCCTGCTCCTGGTGTCTTCAGGGTTCTTCCACAGAGGAGGGAGCTCCACCTCTCTTCCCAGGTTTCCCCTGCTCCATCCGAGTTTGGTTATTTTAGGGCTCAGCTGTTCCCACCGGGGATGAGCACCCCTACTACGCAGGGTTGGTCCTGCAGAGTTAGCACCTCCTTGTTACAGAAGAAGTAGGAGGAGGCAAGCAGCATCTATGCTGGGGCGAGGCTGGGCCATAGAGCTGCTCCAGCCGGCTTTGGGAGGCCCGCAGTCTGGTGGGACCTGGCAGAGGCTCAGCTCTGAGAGCTGGTTGCAGGAGGGGATTCAGGAGGAGGGAACCGTCTGGGTTTTTCCCTACAAAGTGGATGTTCACAGGTCCCTGGGAGCAGGTGGGTGGCCAAGCCTTTTGCCCCAGGCCCCTGCAGTTAGGGAGCAGCAGTCAGTTACCATCTGGCTGCCATTTGTTGCCCCCTGGCTGTTCTCAGCACAGCTTCAGCATATCAGGGAAGGGAGGGTCTTGTTTGGCTCCGTGTTTTTGTAAATAACATTTCACTCTCTCCTACCAACTGGAGTGGGAAAGGGAGCTCGCAGTAGTGGCAGCTCAGCTGTCTGGCCGTAAGGCAACATTTATTCATTGGTGGAGGGCGAACCTCTCACGTGTCGGGCACTGTGCTAGGCATGGCAGATCCGAAGATGTAAGGGACCAGAGCGCAGTCTCAAGGAGCTCACAGTCTTGTGGGGGAGACCGAACGCTACAGGTAGTGCCACACCAGGGGCACCTGCAGGGTGTTTGGGGAGGAGAGATCAGGAAAGGAGCCGACTCAGGGAAAGTGATGCCTGAATCTTGAAAGATGACAAACAGCGTATGAAAATCCACAAACCCATCTGGGATAATCGAGGAAGGCAGGACTGGAGCACATGCGGCAGTGTTGAAGCTCCGGTACTATCTTGCTCTGAAGGGATGAACTTAGTGCCTGGCATACAGTAAGTGCTCGATAAATGGTAGCCATTGTTTTTATATTTTAGTGCAGAAACTTTCTTTTGGCCCAACACACCTCTTTTGGAGCCTATTTTCCAGGTATTTTGGTGGCATTACTATCCATTCACCACCCCCCCCCAAAATTCTCTGTCCTCCAAGACCCGCTGCAGAAAAGGATATATTTTTCCCATGAATGTCCTCCTTCCTTGCTGACCCTCCAAGATAGGCAGCCCCTTTCATTACAGGTTTTTCTGTGAAACAAGAAGAAAACAACAAGAACACACATGGAGAAACTAACAAGCCCTATAAAACCTCACAGCCATAGTCCCTGGTCTCGGTTTCAGACTCCCTTCAGAAAGCTCACTGCAAACCAGTTGGCCTTTTTTCCTCTGCTTTTCCTCAGAGCTCCCTCAATGCTCCCCTTTTTCTGACCCCAACTTACAAACCCTCTCCCAGTACAAGCTGCTCATCTAAAGCACTATGCTGGGGACTGGAGGGGTGACGGAGGAGGCAGTAGCAGAACAGTGGACAATTTGCATTTCTGAGGACTCTGCAGGAGTAGAGGACCTGGTTCCTTATGCTTCTGTCCTGCCCAGAGACAAAGATCAAAGTTGCGGGGTTAGACTGGGATTCTTGAGGACTCAACTTTGAAGTGGATTCCATCCAAGGATATGCTAACCAAGTTGCAGATGAGTTCTCCTGGGTCGTTAAGAACTTTTGGTGATATTGGGATGGGTGGGGTCAGAGAGGAAGAGAATTTAAAAGTAGACAATTTTCTCCCAGATAGGTTAAAAAAGATAGATATGCATTTTAAAAGACTGGAAGATAAAGGTGTTGGTGAGGGTGTGGGAAAATGAGCACTTAAAACCATTGTTGGTGGGAGTGCTGATCGAACAGCCTCTTTGAGGGGCCATTTGATAATATTTATCAACACTTAATAGGTACATACTTTACATACTCTTTGACCCAATAATTATTCTTCTAGGAATTTAATATACAGATGTACTTGAATACACATAGAAAGACTGTGTATATAATATATATATACAGTGATAATCATTGCTGCAAAACAATGTACATGTCCACTTAGGGGGCTTGGTGAAATAAATCATGGTACATCTGTAAATGCAAAATCGCACATCTGTTAAAATGAATAAGATGGATCTACATGTACTAATGTGGAAGGAAAGAGCAAGAAGCTTTCTATTATGTATATAGGAGATCACTTGTGTAAAAAAAAAGACAGGAGCACAGACCCCTGGCATATACAGATACCTACATACATATATGCTTCTCCATCTGTAGATTACCTAGAACGAAACTCACACATACACAGCTGGTAAATTGAATGATTAGGGGTTCAGAGGTGGGAAGGGGACTTTTAGACCATGCCCTTGGACACTATTTAAAAAGTTCATCATGTACCTATATTTTTTCTCTAATTGAATTTTATTATTTTGTTTAAAACAAAACAAAGGTCTATTAGCCAAACTGTTAATAGTGGTTTTCTTTAGGATGTGATTATAGGAGGTTTACACTTTCTTTTTTATGTACCTTTGTATTGTTTGAATTTTCTGCAAGGAGTGTGTTTACAGGGTCATCTGTGTGGTTGAGCAGGTGTGTCCTGGGTTTGAGTGTTTCAGGGGCAGAAATTCTGTGTGCTGCTGCAGAGTTACATCTGACCAAAGAAAGTGGCACCTTCTTCCAACTTGCTCAAAGTCACCCTGGCCCTGACCATATACTACTTTTATGGTCAGCAAAATAATAATAATAATTGCATATTCTTTTTTGTGTGTGTGAGGAAGACTGGCTCTGTGCTAACATCCATTGCCAATCCTCCTCTTTTTGCTGAGGAAGATTAGGTCTGAGCTAACATCTGTGCCCATCTTCCTCCATTTTGTATATGGGATGCTGCCACAGCATGGCTTGATGAGTGGTGCATGGGTCCACACCCAGGATCCGAACCTGCGAACCCTGGGCCGCTGAAGCAGAGCGTGTGAACTTAACCACTATGCCACCAGGCTGGCCCCGATGATTGCATATTTAGAAAGAGCAAACATACACTGAGCCATATGATTTTATCTTCAGGCAAGAAGAGAGATCGTGAAGAAATGCCCTGCCAGGGACAAGTCCATTTGGACAACATTTAAGTGGCCACTCTCAAGCTTTCACAAGACACCCCTAATCCTCACCCATAGTGACCACAACCACCCTCCAAAATGGCCCCTCATCTGAAGAGAGAGAGAGGCCGCGTGAAAGCTGATCTGAAATCTCAGATGACTGAACAGTGCGGTGGGCTGAGAAAGGGCTGGAGACCCCTCTGAGCATTAGTCTTTCCTGAGACCTGCCTTCCTCCATGCCAGCCAGTGCAGAGCCCTTGCAAGGCACCTCTGTGAGGCCTGCCTGAGTCAGCAGTCAGGCCCTCTCTCACAGGGCCTGGCAGCTCGGACGTGGCTTTGGTCAGCTGCTGAAGGAGGGATCTGTAGGCATGTCTTTGCTGAGTCGTCTGGGCGGATTTCTGATGCCTATCTGGAAAGCAATCTGGATGGGTGTTGGGTCCTCTTAGGTCTTCCAGGAAGTCTTTACTAAGGCTAGATAGAGGCTGATAATTCACTGCTATGTTCCTAAAGCCACTTGTTTGACTCTGATAAGTTTCTAAGCATGTGATCTTTTTTTCTAAGAAGTGTAGAGACAATACAAATAGCAGTGTTGGATTTGATCTCTCTGCTTGAGACTTTTTTTTAATGTTTTCTTTTGAGGCCATAATAGCTAATATTTAATGAATGCTTACTATGAGCAGGCGCCTTGCTAAACACTTTTACACGAGTCATCTCATTTAAACCTCACAACAATGAGACAGATGCTATTGTTAGCTTCCATTTCACAGGTGAGCAAACTGAGGCTTAGAGAGGCTAAATAGACCCCCAAGTGGTTAGGTAAGGGAGCAAGTCTACAAATCCAGACGGTCTGACTCCAGAGCCTTCGTCGCCAGCCATTTCACCTCAGGAAAAGAGGCTGCTCTTGATTGACGGTGTCTGCAGAAGGGAATTTAAAACCGCTCTTTCTTTAAAAATTTAATTATTTAAAAAAAAAGTTTCACCCACACCAAACAGAATTGTAACAATTCGAGTGTGTGTTTTAAAGAGAACTTGTTGTTAATCTGCTTGAATCAACACTAGCGCCATTTTTCTAAAACAGTTCTACCTTGTAGGATCTTGCGACTCTGTGTGTGTGTGTCTGTGTGTGTGTGTTGAGGGTAGGGAGTGGAGTGGTAGAAAACAAGAGCTGAAATCTGACACCTGTGGGCCCAAGTCTCAGTGTCACTTAGGGGTGTCACTAGGTTTCAGAGTCACTATGATTGCTCAAGTTCCACTGGTCCTGTTGGAGGTGTTGTGCGGGAATTACAAGTTAATGCTGAAGCAGGGGCTAGTGAAAACATGGAAGGCATTTTTAAGGAGACTCAACCAGCCAGTGCAGAAACCATATCTCTGTTATGAACAGGCCCACAGAGAATTGAGATGGAAAGAATCTTTCAAATCAAATGTAAGTTCTGCTAGGTATGTTTCAAGTTTATTTTTCATTTTAATCTTTTTTCTTCCCCCCCACCCCTGCCCGCTTATAATTCCATCTCCTTCTGTCTTGCGAAGCTTTGAGTAGAGGAGCAGAGGCAGTATTCTGAGGAGAGAAATGGTTTAGCTTTTTACTCCATGGCCAGCTTAGCTTCACGAGAAACTCTTGTTTGGCTGTCGTGTTTCCTCGCCTCTATAAAAGATCCTAGAAGCAGCCCCCTGCCCCTGCCTCCCACCTTCCCAAGAGTGTAATTAGGGTCACTGGTTACCCAAATTACAGCTGTGCTTAATACTAGGACTCCAAACCAAGGTTTTTAAATGCAGGAAACATTATTAAAACAATCAGGGAGAAAGTGTGTTATGGCAAAAAGTCGAATATGCAGGTGAAGAAAGAGAACAATCCAGGAAGACATGTACCCAACTCATACTTGGTGTCCCCGTCTGTCACTAAGCCTGTCCCTCCACCAGGAGTGCCACCCTCCACAGCAGCACCCTGGCAATCAGCACTGAAGCTACAAAGTCCTCTCTTAATGACTTAATGGAGACTCAGGGAAGACTTGCTGATGCGGGCTCAGCTCTGCGACTTCTTCCTTCCTGCGTTTTTATTGAAGCTCTGGGAATGGAGCCAGGACATTTGATGAGGTTTGTTTCTACAGATTCTCCACTCCCTTTTTTCCTTTCCAGATCAGATTATCGTGTGTTGGTGGCAGCAAAAAACAAAGTATTGATGACAGGTGGGGACTTGCTGGGAACACACTGGGACAATGAGTGCACGCCCGACTTTATCCAGACCGCAGGTTGTGTTGCCTCCGGCCCTGGTTGAAGGCTCTTTGTCCTGGGAATGGTGAGCAGTCATGCCCCCTTCCTGCCCTCCTTTTCCTGTTTCTGCTTCAGGTGCCCTTTTATTTAAACTCTAAAGCCCGTTGGAGGATCTAAATGAGACTTTCTCTAGCCTTGATCAAAAATACAGAATAACCAGAGACCTCCTTAGCCTTTTGCTTCACTGACTTTCCAATGTTCCTCTGAGGCTAGGTAAGCATTGATCTGTCCAGTGTATGAATTTTTTCTTTTGTCACCTTGGCAAGTTTAGCAGCCTCTCTGGGCCTCAATTTCCTCAAATATAAAATCGATATATAGGGTCATGAGGATATAAAAACCATCCACCTAAAGCCCTGTGCATAATGCCTGACAATAGAGGGTGCTCATTAAATGTGGACTGTCTTTGCCTGAGCACAGTATCCCAGGTGTCACCCATGGGCAAGAAGCCCTGAACAATGCTGTAGCTTAAAATTCAGACATTTGGGGGGTGGGCATGAGGCTCGTCCCCCCACTAAGCAATTCTAAAGCTATTACCCAGATTTATCCCAGTTTGAGTCTAAAGAGGCAAGGGTCTTCTGACTTCCTTTACCTTCCTTATTCTTGCTCACCACCATCAGTCGTCTTCATCTGCCCCATCCCATCTCAGCGTTTCATCCTGAAACGTACCCGCAGCACCCACGTTTCAGAAAGACAGATCTCAAAGACAAAGTGACTGAGACAGAGAAAAAAAAGGTGAGCAACCAAGGAGAATGAAACAGATTGGTGATTCTCAAATTCCTTTTTCTCAATAACCTCCTTGGCAGTCTCTCTCTCTCTGGCCTCAGATTCTCCTTCTCTTTGTGCCTCACAGCCAGGGTTTAGATGAATGATGTAAAGCTAAAGATTTATGGAGTGTCCACAAGGTTCCTGGCCCTGGCTTCTGCCTTCTGCCTTACTTCTCTCCTCCTGGACAGAACCTGCTGCCCTGCTTCTTTCAGAGGGCCCCTTCTCATCTCTCCTCAATTGCATTATCCTCCTCCAGGGAATCGCCGATGAACTAAGGAGGACCCTCAGTATTTCCTGACTACATTTTGTAAAACATAGAGACCCTGATCCCCATTCATCAAGGCTGATTTTTCCACAGCTCCGGTTCCTGAGAGGTGCCATGGGTGTAGGGAGTGCAGGCTGAGGGGTGAATGGTGAAGAAAAGCTGGCAGCGGTGGAGGCTGACCCTCCCCAGCAGTCGGGCTTCTTACAGACCCATTGGCAGCCCCAAGCCAGCCAGCCAGGCTGTAGGGAAGGCACCCAGGGGATGCCCTAAATGTGACCTCCTGCCCGTGGTTGGTCAGCCACAGCTGCACAGGGCCCCTTTCACTGCAAATCGAGGAGGTGAGAGCGGGAAGGCAAATGTACCCCCCGTGCACCTTCTGGATCAGATCTTTCCAATTTTTCTTAATGGCAGAGAAAAAGAGTCCATCTTGCTCATTTCTGGGGGGACTTTAAAATAACTTGGGGGAATGGCAGCACTTACAATGAACTTACATTACAGGTGCTTTTTATTTTCAATCATTAAGCCTTGCTGACTCCCCCACACTTTCAACACACTTAAAAACAGCCTGCTTGGAGTAGGGGTGGCAGGGAAGGAATAGGTGGAGGAATAGCCAGTTCCTCTATGAGATCCAGGAACAGGGTAACCACATGGCGTAGGGAAGGGTGATTTGGGGTCTAAGAGGGCATGACAGAAGACAGAGCAGAAATAGAGTGTGTGGAGGAGAAGGAAGAGGTCAAAAGGGGACAGGAGAATTAAAGTAGCTAAGAGACAAAGATGACAAAAAAGAAAGGAAAGGAGGGGAGAGAAAAGCAGCGGGAGAATGAGGGAGGAGGTTGCCACACAGCCACTGTCTGCTGAGAAGAGAGAGATCTATTCAGGGAGCCTTTGCTGCTTGGCCATTGTGGGATTCCAGAAGGGACTCATTAGGACCTGTCACATGGGCTGCATCGTCTCCAGACAACAGTTCCGCCAGACTGTCCCACCGCAGTTTGTGCAGCCAAGACAGCTGTCCCTCTGCTGGGCCCAGGCTCCTGGGGCTGTGTGGGGAGCTGCTCCCTGAGTTGTTTCTGTTACTAACGTGACAGTTCCAGGGAAGAGCACCTCCCTGACCCCTGCTGATCTGGTGCTAACTTCCGGAGCCTGTGGCCTCCTTGAAGTGGAATCTATTAAAACTGTGCACCTACACCCTCATTCATTTGTGTAGACGCTAGAATCTCTGGACCTCAGGGTATAGAAATTAAATCCAGTATCTATTACTGGAAAGACTTTGCATACAAGTCCCACAAGGGTGTCCAAGAGGAGTGAAGCACAGCTTCTCCCCCTGGGTGACACTGCCTCCACGGGAAGAGGAAAGGAGGCATCTTTCAGCTTTCTCCCTGCAGCACCCCACTAGGACCTGTCATAGTGACAGAACCTCCAGAGGAAACTTCCTTTGCACCTCAGGAGACAGGAGAAAATTAATGGCTAAGGAAGGGGAATGAGAACTTGCATTCCAGGTATCAGGGGTCACCTGCACAGAGTGTAGCAGCCACCATTCCTTGAGCATCACTATGCTTCAGGTTTGGAAAGCACCAAGGATGGGTCAAAGAGAGGCTGGGTAATTTGCCCAGGTGCGATTCAAATTATGGAATCTTAGGAGCGAGAAAGCTCCTCTGGAGTCATCTATTAGTTCCCTAATTCTTTAGTTGGTTTCCCTCTGTGGTGAAGCTTTCAATAGTCTGCAATGAAATGAGAAAAATAGGATCATGTAGTGGATTTTTCCATATTTCTTTAAAGGGCTCTCCTTAGTATTCTAAGATTATGTCTCTTCTCCTTTTTTAGTACTGAAATGTGCTTTCTTTTTTAAACTGATAGCAAGCGTAGATGGCAATATTTTAAAAATATTCTTATTTGGCCATATAAAAAGGTTTTCATACACTTTTAGTAAATTGGACTGGTCCAAAATTTAGGAATCATTGATCAAATCCAACCCCCTCCTAATGTAGGTGAGAAAACGGAGGCCCAACAAGCTCAAAGGACTTGTCCAAGGTCACACAACAGGTAAGCAGCATCTGCCAGGCTGTGCCTATTTTCTTTGTGTTCCCCATTCTGGGGATTTTGTGCAACTGGGCCTGTGGAATGTGTGACAAACACTGCATGGCCCCTGAAAGTGCAATGACCTCCCTCTGTTAAATCTTCCCCTGCCACTTTGGGTCTAATATTAGAGCCTCATTCTCTCCCTTCTAACCAGCTGCCACCAGCTCTCTGTATTTGCTCCTTTGCGTGGTGCACCTTGTCTCCCCTTATACACCAGACAGCAGCCGGGCACTCTCCTTCATGACAGCTAAGAGCTGGCCTCCTCCACAAAGTCATCCCTAAAAGGCAGAAATGAAACTCATTCTCAGCAATGCTCCTGGGTCCGACCTGCTTTAGATGTGCTTTTTGCCATATACCGGCTCATAAATTCTGTATTTAACCAGCTTAGCTTTGTGCTCACCTGATCTACATTAAACTTCCTGAGGGAAAAGACCGTTTCTTCTCTTTGTTCTGTAACTCTCCACCCCTTTGAGTCTATTATCTATAACAATGCAATGTGCTCTGTACTGAGTCCCATAAAGGTCAGATGGGTTGAATAATATGGCAGACTGGAACCGGGAGGTGGGGGAGGAGCGTAGAAGTGGACGGTGGAGGAAAGGATTCTGGAAGCAAAGCTTGAGATGAGAGAGGAAACCCTAGTCCTAGCGAACCCCAGAGCTTAAAGAGGACGCATTCTTCAGGCCCAGGACAAGGCTGCACTGGGAAGGACCTAGGTGCTGACACTTTTGGACACGGAGGAGGGAGTTTGAAGTCCCCAGAAGTCAGAGAAGGGCTGGTAGAGAGTGGGGGAGGCTTCTTCCTATTCTGGAACCTTCCTAGCTTCTTCTCTCTTGCAGACCACTGAATTGGGGAGTGGATTCATCCTTCAGCTCCTAAGCAAAAACGATGACCCAGTTCCTCCCCTGCGGCATTGTTACTGTCTGGGCGAACCATGGTCAGCTTTATGTTTATGTGTCCTAACCAGGGAGGGTGTTGCTCAGACTAAAACAGAAGTTACATTTTGCCTTGGGGCAAAAAAAAAAAAAAAACTGAAAAGAAGAGCACAGAGCGCTCCTCATCTGAGGCTCCTTCCTGGCCAGCTTAAAAGGCTCTCAGCCCAGTTTGCAGATCGATGAGGACTGAATGTCATTCAGCTCGAAGTGGAGCTCATTCAGTCCTTTGTGCTGTGGCCAGTGGTATGGCCCTTCTCTGCGGAGAGATTCTGCTAGAAGTGGGCCGTACTGTCTTCTGGAATAAAAGTGTTCAGAGGGGGAAGAGGGAGACAAGAACACTCACTAGAGAAGGAAGAGTTAGTTGTATCAGTAGAGGATTTCATTATGGAGGAACTTAACGGCAGCAATCTGGTCAGAGGCCTGGGCTTGAAGCCACCTACTTACATGAGGCTGAGAAAGTGTCAATGGTCTGAATCAAAGAATATGAAGGAAGTACCCCTGCCCCCCATCCCCTCCTGGCATATAAATCCTATTCAAGACGACTTGTTTATCCTGGGTTTGGTACTAAATGACAGTAGTCCGGATTTACAGAAATAAAAACCAAATTTTTGACATTCCGATACCCATTAGGTAACAAGATGTGATGGATTTTGGAATCAGGCAGGCTTTGGCTCAAATAGTGAGGTTAGGGAATTTGCTCAAGGTTACTGCTGTGATTTAGCTTCCTAAGCTTAAGTAGTTGCCCAGCCTCGTTGAGACTCAGCTTCCACATCTGTAAAGTAGAGGGAAAGAATAATATCACAGCTGGAGCTAATGCAAAATAGTAAGTAATGATGAGGCATATGAAAGACCTGGCGCTTAGTAGGTTTTCGAAATTGCTTCTTCCCTCCTGCTTCTTGCTACCTGCCTGCTATAATCAGACTTCAGAAAGGGGGAAGGTGAGTAATTAACTCTCTCATTTCATAAGCTGTACTGTATACTCACTGTCACTGTATCCTGTTCCCAGGCAGCTGAGTGAATGCTATCATCATTAGAATGCATTTGTCCAGCCACTAACCTGTTCAGAGGCAGCTTGGCATGGCGGAAAGACTAGAAACTCAGAATCCAGAAGACAGGCTCTGTTCCTGGCCTACCACTTACCAGTCACCTGGTGTCAGAGACATCATTGGCTCTCTGGATAGGGAGGGACCTTCAGTGTCATGTTCTCCAGCCACACATCTGTGTGTGTGCAGCCCCTCACCCCCTGCGCGCACACACACACACTGTCGCTCAAAAAGTGGTTGTCCAACTTCTATAGGGACAACTCAAAACATCTTGCTACATCTTTAGACGATGCCAACTGTGACAATGTTTTTCTTTCTGTTCAAGTGAAATTTGTCTTTCTGACATTTCATCCTATTCATCACAGTTCTATCCTTAGCGACCTAAAGGAAAATTGATTCCCTCTCCCACATGACAGTCTTCTTATATTTAACGATGATGATGACATCTGCCTGAGTTTCTTGTCCGGCACCTTGCACGCTGTCTTCAATTCCGCTGCCATCTGGGTTATCTTCCTCTGAACTCACCCAAATGCTGTGAGCCTCAGTTCCCTCATTTTAAAAACAGGGACAGTTATTCCTGACTTAAAAGATTGCAGTGAGGATTTAACAATGAAATGTGCCCTTAGACACAGGATGTGCTCAGTTAATAGTTGATAATGAATGAGTAGATGAGATAAGGATGTGGAAGCGCTGGGTAAACAGTAATGTGCTCACTGTATTAGTCTGCCCAGGCTGCCATGACAAAGTACCACAGACCAGGTGGCTTAAACAACACAAATGAGTTTTCTCACAGTTCTAGAGGCTGCCAGATCAAGTCCAAGATCAAGATGTTGGCAGGTTTGGTTTCTTCTGAGGCCTTTCTCCTTGGCTTGCAGACGGCTGCCTTCTTGCTGATTCTCATGTGGTCATCCCTTGGTCTGTGTTGTCTGTGTCCTAATCTCTTATTAGGACTTCTTCTTATAAGGACACCATTCATTTTGGATTAGGGCGCACACTAAAGAGTTCATCTTAACTTAATTACCTCTTTAAAGATCTTATCTCCAAATATGGTTACATTCTGAGGTATTGGGAGTTAGGGCTTCAACATATGAGTTTTGAGGGAACACAGTTCAGCCCATAACATTCACCAATGTCTTGTTAGCAATTTTATTTATTGTGACACTATTCAGAGATGGTATTTGTGTGCTTTGGGGGAGAGTGGTGGAGCCCTTTGCATATGAGAAATGAGATATTGCAGGCCCATTTTAATAAACATATATTTTTGAATAGGTAATATATTCACATGGTTCAAAATTGAAAAAGTCATAGAAGAGGAAACATGAATGGACAAAAAATATAAGAAGATGCTCTTAAGGTCACGGGTAACCCAAGAAATGTAAATCAAGCTCATAACATCACGCCGTTTTACACCCACTAGATTGGCAAAAAATTTAAAGTCTCTCAATATCAAGTGTTGGTGAGAATGCAAAGGAAGAAAAACCCTTCATCTGCTGGTGGGAATGTAAATTGGTACAACCACTTTGGAAACCATTTGGCAAATGGTTGTCAAGCTGAAGGTGTATCTACCCATCGACCCACTGGCCCAGCAGTCCCTCTGCCAGGATCAAACCCTAGAGAACTCTTGCACATGGGAACCAAGGGGCAAGCATAATAAAGTTCATAGCAGCGAAAATGGGAAATAACCCAATTTCTAACAGCAGGAAAATGGATAAATAAAGTGGGTATATTCACTCAGTGGAATGTTAAATAACAACAAAAATACATGAATTACAGTTGCAAGTGTCAGCATGGATGAGTCTCAGAACTATGGTGAGAGAAATTAGCTAGAAACAGAAAAATACATATAAGATGACACTATTTTTTTTTTTTTTGAGGAGATCAGCCCTGTGCTAACATCCGCCAATCCTCCTCTTTTTTTTTTGCTGAGGAAGACGGCCCTGGGCTAACATCTGTGCCCATCTTCCTCCACTTTATATGGGACGCCGCCACAGCATGGCTTGCCAAGCAGTGCGTCGGTGCGCGCCCGGGATCCGAACCAGCGAACCCCGGGCCGCCGCAGCGGAGCGCGCGCACTTAACCGCTTGCGCCACCGGGCCGGCCCCAAGATGACACTATTTTTATAAAGGTCAAAACAAGTAAAATGAAATAATGTGTTACTTTGTGATACGTGCATTTGTGATCAAACTCTAAAGGCAAGCAAGACTGAGGCTAAGAGGGTGGTGGCTACCTCTGTGGAATTAGGGAGGGGGTGCAAGAAGCTTCAACACTACTGGTAATGTTCCATTTCTTATGATGGATGGTGGATCCACAGGGCAGAATTATTTATTAATCATCTCAATATGTACATTCATTTCAGATATTCTCTGTATGATTATAAAAAAGTTTTAAAAGGTCAAAAAGTAGAAAAAGGTATATAATGAAAATCTTTCTCCAGAGGCAACTGATGTTTTCAGATTTTTGTACTTCATTCAGAGATCATGTATACTTACAGAGTCAATTTATACTTACATCATTCAGAGATGTTATATTTGATAGCAAAACATACATGCATACATGCATATGTGTGTATGTGTGTGTATTCTACCTCCCCTCCTTTTTATACAATGGTAACATTTCTAGAGGCTCCTTTCAAACAACACTATCATTAGATAGTAAAAGGTCAGGGTAAGTAGAAAGTCTAAGGAAGAAAAAGACGGACTTGTCCATCTGTCCAGTAGTTTGGATAAAAAAATCAAAGACAGACTTGTCACTCATGAGTAAAAAAACTGGATAGCAGTAATTCAGCTTTGTAGCCGAGGCTGATGAAACGTGGAATTTGGACCAGTTTAAAGCCCTGGAATGGAGTCCAGTCACCTCCTGGTTGAATCAACAAAGCGGCAGAGGCAAACAGTTCTCCCTTCTTGATAATGAGACCCCCCTGAGTTCTCAGTGTCTCAGACAAACAACGCAGATGTGAAGAAATAAGGAGAGGGCAGGCTTGGGACCAAATAAAAGCAGGAGGCGAATACATCAAGAGACAATCAAGTATCCACATCAAATATATGTCAAGCACATGACTGGAATTAGGGCAGACTGGCGAGCAGGAGAGACCAGGAAGTGTTCTTGCACAGAAGCCAGGAGAGGAGGCAAAATCTTGGCCTAGCAGCTGGGAGTGGAGGATGAGGCGAAGTGCCCACTGAGGTGGCAGGTGAGTGAGGAACACCCGGGGAGGTACTAGGTTCAGACAGGGCCAACCCACAGAAACTGCCAGTAGCTTAGTTGATCTGGGAAGACTTCCCAGAGGAGAGGCTTTCAGGAGCAGCTTGAACGAGGAGAGAGACAGGTTGGTGAACAGATTGAGGGCGGGAGTTCAGGCACGCTGCCGATCCACACTGGCAAAGCTCCAAAGGAACACTTGGTTATCGTCTTTCTGTTGTGTCTTTCACTCTTTTGTATTTCCTTAAAGATCCCAGAATCTGGCGTGGGTGTTTGGTTATAGGATAAGCTGTTGAGAGTGGGTGTGCACTAAAATGCAAATGAAGGCTGTTGGGACCAGTTCCTGGTGCTGGAGGTGAGATGTAGATGTTCCGTGCCAGAAGGATCGGCCCTGGCAGGAACAGAAGCAGGGTGAACCTCAGATCAATCGTGATGCACCAGCCCTGTGAGGGAATCAGGAGCCCTGGGCTGTAGTGCCAGCCCAGATACTAACTGGTTCCACGATGTTGGGAGATCACAGAACCAAATGCTCTAGCTTTTCGCAAAGACAGGAAAGGTGTGTTGGGCTAAATGACCTGTAAGACTCTTCCCAATCTAAGGAACTCCGTGATTCACAGCCAAAAGAAGCCAAGTCTCCCAGTTCAATGGAACTGAATATCTCAACAGCCTTGAGCTTACAATATAAACATCATTTATAATAGTCATACCTGCCAAGCACTTTACGCAGGTCCTTTCCCATTTATCATTTAATCTGCACCTCAGAATGACCCGTGAGGCAGGTAGGGCAGGTATATAATTAGCCTCATCTTACAATGGGGAGACTGAGAGACAGACTAACCTGTTTAAGGTCTCAGTACTAGACGCTGGCTGGCACTGGCTGAGCTGAGCCAGACCCCCAAGCTCTCCACTCTCTCCGCTACACCCACTTGGCTGTTAAGTGATGTTCAGAGCATGCCCAATACTGGCTCTGGGACCAGGGCCTGAAGCCCTGATGCTGGGTGCACTCTCCCAGCCTCAACTTCAAGGTCATGCTGGGCCACTTTCATCTGAGTACCACCCATTGACAGCATGTCTACTCCATCTGGCACACCCCTGCTGCACTTTTAGGCTGAGGCAAGGCACATCTTTTACTTCTACAAGGATGTGCCCTGAGCTGGCACTCAGACCCCAGAGGACCAATCCTCTGGGTTCCCGAAGCAGTGGCAGCAGCCTGCCTGGCAGCGTCTGGACTCTTGCAAGAAAGGAGTGTCCTTGCTATTCTGTCAGCCTGGCTTCCTGTCTAGACATCTCGAATGGGCCACTGGATTTAGCATGCTGTGTTTGCCTGCCAGCTCTGTCAACCCACACAGTTCAGTGCCCAGTGGCTGCCTCCCCCTCACAGGGCTTAGTCCTAGGAGGAGTGGCGGGAACTGAGGACTGAAGCTAAGAAATTGTGTAATGAAGGCACCCAGGGGAGGATAAGGATGACAACACTCTTAGAGGCAGCTCAACATCGTTTTCAGAACTCACACAGGCACTCTCCCTCTCTCCCCTACACCTGGGTTGTCAAGGCAACTTCTCGTAGGTCCCAGTATCCACACTCCCATTGGTCCCCGTGGACCCCTGAAGCCGGCTGTGGAGAAGAAGGCTTTCCCCCAGATTGGCTCTGGCTCTCTGTAAGCAGAGACGAGTTCTCTGGAATATCCAGTCTCAAGCCAAGACTCTCTACCTCTTGGACCCATCCCTGCTGGAGGCAGAACATCTCACATGAGATGAAGCTGAGAGAAACATCAGGCCCAGTGCAACTGGAGTGTGGATGCCAGGGCTGGTTTCTGAATAGTCCACGTGTTTCCCCTAAGCATGGCTTTACCTACCTGCTCTGGCTCCTCAGTTGCCCTGGACACAGAGGCTTTATAATGGAGGGAAGTGGAGGTGCCTCCCTCACTTACCTGCCCTGGGGAAAGAAGTGGTTTCAGCTCTATGGGCCCCCTACTGTGATTCTAAGTGACTTGAAATCAAGTTGAGAAAAAAACATCAGACAAATCCCAATAGAGGGATATTCTACAAAATATCTGACCAGTACTCCCCAAAACTGTCAAGGTCGTTAAGAACAAGGAAAGTCTGAGAAACTGTTACAACCAAGAGGAGCTTAAAGAAACATTAATATGTCCAGGAACTGCATGATGGGGCAGGAAGAGCACTGGACTGAGAGTCTATTATTAACACCAGGAAGAACTAAGATGGGCAGAGTGCTTTTCCAGTTTCAAAGCACAATTTTTTTTAATTAAAATTTTCTTTTAGAATAGTTTTAGATTGACAGAAAAAGCAGATAGTACAGAGAGTTCCCAGTTTCCCCTATTATTAACATCTTACATTAGTATGGTACATTTGTGACAATTAATGAACTAATGTCGATACATTGTTATTAACTAAAGTCCAGACTTTGTTCAGATTTCCTTAAAGTCCTTTTTCTGTTCCAGGATCTCACATTACATCTAGTTGTCATGTCTCCTTAGCCTCCTCTTGGCTGTGACAGTTTTCTCAGAATTTCCTTGTTTTTGATGACCTTGGCAATTTGAGGAATATTAGTCAGCTATTTTTAGAATGTCACTCAATTGGGATGTGTCTGATGTTTTTCTTATGATTAGACTGGAGTTGTGGGTTTGCGGAGGAAGACCACAGCAGTGAAGTGCCATTTTCAGCCCAGTCACATCAAGGGTGTATCCTATCAACACGACTAATCCCTGTGGCGCTGACCTTGGTTCCTTGATTGAGGTTGTGCTTGATAGGAGTCTCCACTGTCGTTACTTCAAAGCACAATTTTTAATGTATGATTTCCTTTGATCTCTTTTAATCACCTTGGGACTTTCATAGTCACTTAGTATCTCTCTAGCCTCTGGCTATAAAAGGAAGACACAGAACATCTCTGAGGTCCTAGTTCTAAGATTCTAAACTGTGCTCGATTACTGCCCTCTGACCTACAGAGTAAAGGTGGCAGCCATAGGGCTACCCAGGGTAGCATTCCAACCTTCCTAAGAAAGGCTGCTCTCACACAGCTGGGAGCAGGCTGGATGGGCTCCCACTTTTCTGAGGTTGAAGAAGCATTCTAGAAGCTCCACTAGTAAGCAAGCAAGCAAGTAGATGTTGAATGAATGAGCAAGATAATAAATGTATTGAGAACTGACTAATGCCTAGTTCTGTGCTAGGCATTATGGCGGATGAAGAAGTATAAGACGTAAACGAAATTTAGCGTGGGAGAAAGGATGTAAGCTGATAAACAGTGAAACAACACATTCAGTCTGTCCTTGAACACCATTTCCTTTGTGAAGGCTTTTCTGATTTTCCTATTTTCTCTTCCTCCTCCGAACCCCTTTAATACCGTGTTAAGAAATGGCATTTGCCTCACTAAGATTGCTAGCAGAGCTCTTAACTTATATGACTTGCCCTGGTAGACAGGGATTCTGCTTTCTACATCAGGGAATTATCATGAAGACTCACTAACTATGTGCTGAATTGGTCTAAATCTGAGGTCATAAGAAATTAACATCTTAGAGCCAACAGATGTGTTGGGCTCTGAGGAGGGAGAGATCTTGGGTGGCTTCCTGGACGAGGTGAGCCTGGAAGCATGGCTGAAGGACAATTGATGGCCTTTTTCCTTCCTTAGATGAGGCAAGGGTGAGTTTAAAATTAGGCCCCTAACCTCAGTGCAACCCAGGGACCAGACCCTTAACATAGAACTCTTCGAGGCTGGCTCCTTGCCCCATGCCTTCCATAGTCTCGCCTTTACATCTTAGGTCACACCAGTGTCCTAATAACCTGTCATGTTCTTCCCCTGTCCTCCCTCCCTGATCGCTCCAGCCCCTCGTGTCTTTGCCCCTCTCTGACTGTGCAGACTAACACTTCTGGTTTGAAAGCCCTTGTTTGGCATATCATCTACTGCCCTGGATGGGAAGTTATCTTTTGTGAATTGGCCTGTTGTCCTTCTGGCAGGCAGACTCTGGGCCTCATAGCTCAGCCCTGGCTTAATAGGTGCTGGGGCAACAGTGGCTGATGAGTTTATTGGTTTCGCAGTCTTCAGGGGCTGAACACTCTCTTTCCCACCTGGCAGTTTATCATATCTCCAGTGCCCAGTTGATTCTTCCTGTTGTGTTTCTTGTGCCTCATTGCCCGTCTTCCCACCACTGGAAGGGCAGATGGGAACATGACACTCACTTCCCCAGTCATTGCTCCCAAGGAGCCTGGGAACTTGTCTGCCGTTGCTCCAACAACACCCACAGAGTCTGTACGCTAGTGCCTCTGGAAAGTTGCACCCCCAGCCCTTGTGAACAAAGAAAAGCTCCCTTCTGTGGCATCAGAAGTAACACTGGATGTGAGTATGTGCGTGTGTGTATATGACTATGTGTTAATGAGTGTGTGTGAGGGTGTGGGTGTGTCGCATGTATGTGTGTGGGGGGGGATATGAGGATGTGTGTTGTATGCATGTGATTGTAGGTGTGTGTATGTATATAGGCATGTGTGTGCTGTGAGTGTGGGGGTATGAGGGTATGTGTGTTGCAGTGCTGCATGTGTTCGTGTGGGTGTGAGTGTGTAGGGGCATATGATGTGTGTGAATGAGCACAGTGTGCTGTGTGTGAGAGTATGTGTATATATTGTATGTATGTGACAGTGTGAGCATGTATGTAAGTGTGTGTTTCATGTGCATGTGTTGTGTGTATATATGTGAATGTGGGGGGTATGGATGGGTAGTATGTGTGCATGTGTGCGGTTGTGAGTGTGTATGCATGTGTGAGTGTATGTATATAAAGGAGGAAAAGTCTTCCAGACTAATCCTGTTAGAAGACTCAGGACTTTATTTACCCCCATGGGTAGAAGACTCTCCTTGACTGAAGTCTGGGCCCCTGGTCAGCGCCTTCATTCTCTCTCCCCTCCCAGCCCAAACCTCTCCCTCGTATCATCTGTGTTCAGTGGGTGCTGGGGCACCTTTATAAGAAGACTGCAGACAGTCCTGACTGTGCAGATCAGTCCTCTCTTCCCCATCTTGGCTCTGCCCTCTTCTAGCAGGGGCAGGACAACCTTGGAGGATGCCAGGAAGAGGTTTTCCGATCCACTCAGGCCACGTTCTAAACTTTTGGAGTCCCCCAGGCCCCCAGAGGGAGATGAATTTGGCATCAGACCCCAGATGACGAGAAATGCTGACACAGGCTTGAGGTTGAGCAGGCCCTGCTGGGGTGATGGATGATGAGTTTCCGAGGGAAATCTAATAGAAAGTCCATGCATAATACATCTTTATGGGAGCAAATTCCAATTTGCATCCCATTAGGCCGCCGAAGTCTCAGAGGCCCAGTGGTGCAGCTCAAGCCTTCCTGCAGAAGTGACCCAGGGCAGGGGTGCCTGTGCCAGCAGAGGCGGGACCCCGCTGGGGGTGCAGGGGCCCTGACAATAGGACCTGACGTCACAGGAGGAGCAGTACTCTCCCGCACTCTGTCCCTTGGTGCTGTCCCCGGCCTGACTCTGGGCAGCTCTTCTCATGTTCTGTGCTCTATGTGTTCTTCACAAGCAAGATCAAAGGAGAGCCCGGCTTCCCGGCGCTGCTGTAATTGATGTTCACTGCCCCGCTGTAGGTCAAGAACAGGGAGGAAAATAATGTGTTCCCCAGTTTCCAAAGGGGTAAAGGAGGTTTGAAGAAGAGCAGGGTCCCTCCTGGCAGGGGCTGGGTACTGTAGGGGCAGCGAGAGGAGCACGGAATTTTGATGATGTCACAGAGAACTCTGGGCTGGGGACCCATGGACTGGGCCCAATTCCTGATCTGCCATTCATGCTCCGCCGCCTTCCTCGCCTATGCATGTACCACGGAGCCTCAGTTTCCTTATCTGTGGAAAAGATAACATTACCTGCCCTGCAGGGCTTTCGTGAGTATGGGAAAGTGCACTTTACAGAGCTGCAGTAATGGGGGTGCTCTCCAGACCCCAAATGCAGTGGGGGTGGGAGGTGGGGGTGTGTGTGACACTATGTGTTAGGGGTGGGTGGGGGAAGGAGAAGATGGACTATAGTTCCTGGTCCTGGAGGCCAGAAGTCTCAGTCCTCTGATTCCTCCTCCTTTGATCAGATCAGACTTCTTCTAAAGGCTGGAGGGGCAGGTTAGGCACATGGCAATGGGGTTCTAAGAGGAGGGGGCATAATCTGAGAATGTGGTTTGATTTTCCTTTCAGGGGCAGAGGAGTAGCATGAGGAGGGGTGTCAGTGCAGGTAAACTGCACTGATATAAACTGACTTGATATTTTAAGAGCAGAAAAGAATTCTGGAAAAGCTGGGAGAGGAGCCAGACTTGGGGATGGGTGGAGTGAACTCTGGTGCAGTAGAGGAAGGCCCCAGCCCTGTGGCTGTCAGCAGAGTGGGTAACTCCTTCTGACAGTGACTGGGGACTCCCCGGGCTCCCTCAACATGCTTCAGAGGCTTAGGACACAGGCCACACCCATGGCCCTCCAAAGAGGTCTTCCCCTGGATCTTAACTGCGACAGGGATGTACTTGGGGACAGGGGTCTCTGTGCTGCAGGACAGAGTCCTTTTGTGAGCACTGCCCAGTTCCTGTTTGGCCCGCTGCCCGGCTGACCAATGGCCTTTCCTCGTCTGCCCTGCAGCTCACTGCTGCCCTGACCTGAGGCCACAGCAGTTCTGTGGGGCCTCCCCTCTCCGTGGCCGGGTTGATTGGCACTCTACAGACTCAAACTCCTAAATTACTCCCTGTAGCTCATGGAGCGGCACAGGGCTGTGATTAGGTGAGTCACAGCCCAGGGCAAGGTTGTCCTGGAGGGATGTGCTGGCCGCTGATGACGTGGCAGGGAAGGGTGGGGGGTTGGAGGGAGTGTCTATTCTATCAGCTCTCAGAGCCACACGGATCTCTCAGCTCACATGGCAGTAAGTGAGGTGGAGGTTTGGCAATTGTCTAGCAACTTAGGGCCCCAAACACTTCTGTTTTTCTCTCTCAATTATTGTGGTGACACAGGGGAAAGCATATAAGTGTTGGAGGGTATCATTTGGATGATACACCCTGACCTGTAGAGTCCATGAAGGGATGAATATCCCAGTGTAGCTACAGTGATGGACCAGGCCACAAAGACAGGCCTGGAAGGCCCCAGAAGGCTCCACCGGGCTCTAGTTTTCTCTCCTGTAAAATGCTACTTCAACTAGTCCCGTAGCTTTCTTGGGGTAGTAAAACGGGAGAAACAAAAGCATAAATTTGATAAAAGGTCCAATAGTGCTTTGAAAGCACTACATAGACTGTGAAATGTTAAGGTATAACATTATTGTGTTTATATAACTTACTGTAACAGTCCCTGCTGTATTAGCCAAGAACGTGAAAATAATCTGTTGTTGGGACAGGAACGTCGTACTGATATGACAATCATCTAGATGCGCTGCCTTTTGAATTGATGCCAAAGCGTGTTAGGTCCCGCTACCTGGAAGATGGGCAGTGAGTGTCTGGGTACCTCTGCAGTTTCCAAAGGGAGAGCAGAGTCTACTCCATGAGTTTCTCAGGTTCCATAGTTTCTCTAGAGTGGTTCTGCCCGGGACACACATTGTTTTATTTTTCTCAATAGGTTTTGTGATGTTTCTACCCAAGACTTTTGTGCTTCTGTCAATAACTTCCACAGTAATTATTCATCTTCTCCAACAGACAGACTGTTTGCTCAGTGAGACAGGATTTGTGGATGTGCGTTACAGCTCAATCCCGGCACGTTTTGTGGTGGTTATTTTCCAAAGCCTTCTTCAGTGCATGCTCTCATTTCGCACAATCCATTTATCAGCCCACATTTGAGGGCTGACTGCTGCTGTGTAATCATTCTGTACCTGCTGCACGATCTGCGGCAGACAGGGGGCATGCCCTCCAATTATACCTTCCATCATTCCCTCCGTTGGTTGTTATCGAGCAAGTTTTCATTTCTTATGTACCTGTCATAATGTTTAGTGGTGAATGCATAATTCTGGATCAACTAAACTAATTTGCAGTTGAGACCAAACACCTCACTTTATGTGTCACAATCGGACATTGCTTTATCCGTATGATTTAACTGAACCTGCTTCAATAGGTACCTGAAGGTTTTGTAGTTTTCCTGTTTAAATTTACTACAGGGTCTTTTATTTTCCAATTTTTTTACTGTGGTAAAATACACAGAACATAAATTTTCCCGTCATAACTGTTTTTGTGTGTGTGTGTGTGTGTGTGAGGAAGATTAGCCCTGCGCTAACATCTGTTGCCAATCTGCTGAGGAAGATTGGTCCTGGGCTAACATCTGTGCCCATCTTCCTCTATTTTATATGTGGGACGCCACCGCAGCATGGCTTGACAAGCGGCGCATCGGTGTGTGCCCGGGATCCGAACCTGTGAACCCTGGGCCGCTGAAGTGGAGCGCGCACACTTAACTGCTACGCCAATGGGCGGGCCCCTCATCATAACCATTTTTAAGTGTACGGTTCAGTGGCATTAAGTATATTCACACGGTTGTGCAATCATCACTACCATCCATCTCCATAGCTCTTTTCACCTTATAAAACTGAAACTCTATACCCATTAAACAATAACTCCCCATTTCTCTCTGCCCCCAGCCCCTGGCAACCACCATTCTGTTTTCTGTCTCTATGATTTTGACTCCTCTAAGTACCTCATATAAGTGGAATCATACAGTATTTGTCTTTCTGTGGCTGGCTTATTTCACTTAGCGTAATGTCCTCAAGGTTCACCCACGTTGTCTCATGTGTAGCATATGTCAGAATTTCCTTCCTCCTGGGTCTTTTTAAAAAATAGTTTTTCTAACAGATTTGGCTGTTCAGTTTTCAGGTTTTCATGCAAAACTGCCATAATTTTCACAGACCAACTAGGTTGCTATGATACTCTCTGAAGACTTGCCTCATTTTGCAATCATGGAGCAGTATCTATTGTCAGTGTGAATTACTTCCTTTCCACCTGAGAAACTGGGAGGCTTTCAACAGGAGCATTTCCACAGATAGTTACTCATTAACACTCTGATGTTCTATACAGTGTCTGCGTCAGTCCATTTTAGAATACTGTGAATATGTTCGAACAGACATATGGCAATAGTTGCCTAAATCTCATTGCTTGTGTTGAGGCAAGTTCTTAATTTTCTTTTTTCCATGAGAACTAGATGCTTTCATCAGCTTTTCTTTGCTCTCTTATTTGTCTAGATGGTATCTACTGTATGCAAGGCAATGTGCCAAGTGCGAGGGATATAAGGTAAATAGAGGTCCGGTTACTCTCTATACACCTGCTGGGACAGATGGACAAAACAACACGTCAGTTACCGTGAACATCTGTAAGTGCTTCAGCTTATGCAGCAACTTTTGGGGGTGACTACTCTCATAGGGGAACCGAAAAGGTTGCAAGTCCCTTTGGGCAGTGACTAAATCATCACCTTTGCCCCCAATAAAACCTTCCAGTTTATTATGATTGCTGTTTTAAAATTCCCCCTTTTACTAAATTTTCAATCATCTAAATGAGTGATTCTCTCCGGAGTGGGGGTGTTTGGGGATGTCAAATTGGAAGGGTACTGTGTAACTTGAAAAAGCTTTTTGTATATTATACTGTAATTTCATACTTATAAAATTAAAAGAAGAACGTACTAATCTCAGAGTGCAAATCAGAGAAAGCACAACATCTGGGAGGTGAGAGAGATACAGACTCGGGATCAGTTATTCTCAGGGCAAGGAGCACTGGTCCTGATCACGAGTTGTTCTTTCACAACTCGGTTCCGTTTACATTTCTTCTTGGCAGAGGGCATCTGCACCAGGGAGCGTGGGGACCGGGCCGACCTGTCAGGTGTACCTACTGCATTTGGAAACAAACCATCTTCTGGCACACTGAGGAGCCCAGTATGGGTCTGTGCTGCCTTATCTAACTTTACAAAATAGAGCCCTTCCCAGCACCCTGTCTTTAAAGATGGGAGAAGCCACATGGAGGATGGGTGCCTAGTCCCTTGGCTCTTGAAGGCAGAGGCAGTTTGATTTCAGGAGTAGGAAATAGCCAGGGAAAACAGAAACACACACATACACAACCTGAATACAGAGTGGATTCCATTGGAGAGGAGGGGCGGGCGGCAATTGCAACCTTATCCCCTGGGGCTCTGGCTCAGGAGCGGAGCGCGAGGTTCAGTGAACCCGTTAGTAACATGAACTTGGTTGCCGTATTTCTCAGCCCGAGCTCATGCATTATTTACCTGGAGTAAGTAAACCTGCTTCTCCCACTGTTGCTGGGGAAACCACTTTGATTTAGCAAGTTCTGTCTTACTCTCCAACTAAAACGCTACGGAGTGGGAGGGAAAGAGAGGGGCGATGCTGGGTCCCAGGGACTCAGGGTGTGGATCAATGAAGGGAAGTCCCTGCTTCCCCCGGGAGACCCCAACTGGGCAAGAATGGAGGGTTCAATGCTGGGAGCCCCACGCCTACCATGTCCCCATGTTGGCTTCTCTGAGTGCCCCCCAGGGAGAGTGGGGGGAATAAGCAGCACAACGCAAGGAGCAAGGTGTACCTCTTCTGAGGCTCTGAAGGCCACTTTCTGGTCTCACGCTGACGGCTTTCGGACAGATACACATCAGTTTGTGCTGCAGCGAGAGGGAGGGAATCAAATTTCCCCAGAGACTCTTTCCCAGGTGAATCAGCCTTGGGCAGCCAGCTCCATAAACACAGGTAAAGTGGTCCTCTCTCTTTCCAGACTTGCTTTAGCTCCTATTCCCTGAGTGCCCTTGAGAACCAGACAGCTGTGGTGGCTGAGAAGGAGCTCTGGCTGAGGGGCTGGGACCCTGGGTTCAAATCTCAGTGCTTTTATTTGTAAAGGGAATGGAAGCAGGTGGTGTAATCTTTGTGACTCCCACTCCCCCAGGTGTGGAAGATGGATACTAGTACCTGCCTTGGAGATTTTGTGCAGATTGCCCAGGAAGTGATCTGGGAACACTGTCCATGCCCAGGCCCTGTGATGTGGATGAAGGGCCCCCGACCTAGGCTGCTGCCTGTTCCCTCTCTTGCCAGCAAGATTCAGACATCATGCCTGGCTCCCTTCCTCTTCTTTACTGCACATCGATTTTCCTTTCCTCTCTTTGTTCTATTTGTGGCTTCTCTGGCCCCTCACAATTGCGTTATTTCTTCAGATGTGCCCCGGACGAGGAGGTCTGTTTGTGCACATCAGCAGCCTGGGCCCTCCTCTTTGCCTGGGGCCTGTGCTGCTCTCCTGTTCCATGACCTGCCTTGTTGCATTCTCATCGCTAAAAACGGCACCTTGTGGAGCCTTTCCTGTTTCTTCCAGGTTCTCGCTCTGCTTTTCCTGGGAGGAAGCTGCTATTTGTCAGGTGAGAGTGGGGGTGTCTGCCTGGGTAATGCAGACCCAAGACACATCAAAAATATACTTATTGATGCATTTACAAATATTTAGACAACAGCCATGAATTGATGAACTTTGATCTTTTGGTAAAATACAATGAGATGATATGTTAAAAGGAAAAAAAAACCCATTTCCTAGGTATCACTAACTTAACTGTTTTTAGCAACATCTTTCTAGATTTTCTTTTGTCGTCCTGGGGCTATTTTGTTATTTTCAAGTTTATGTTTAAGTCTGTACTTAGCTACCACTGAGATTAGGATATAGGTGTTAATTACCTCTGTACCATTTCTGCTTTTACATAAGGTGCTAAATATCCCCCAGTGACTTACTTTCTCTCCACTTAAGCCAGTTCACCTGCTCTAGGCTTCTGCAATTTCTGTTTTCTTTCTGAAATGGCCATGTGGCCAGGAAATCTATGTGTGTCACTGTGCCTGCTCCCAGCTCTTCTGACTTCATCCACCCAGAACTGTTCCCTTGGGGTAGAAGTTCCGAACTAGCTTCTTAAAGAAACTTCTAGTTTCTTCCAAACTGAATGATAAATCAGCAAACACAGGCCACCTTACAAACCTCTTTTTGCTACAGGTGCTCTTCTGAGAGGAATAGGGAGGCATTTCTCCCTGAGGAAGGCGCCAGCCAAAAGAAGGGAAGAGTGTTCTAGGCTGGTAGTTCTTACATGGTAGCGTGAGAAGGCACAGATTGCTGGGCCTGCCCACAGAGTTTCTGATTCAGGCGGGCTGAGTGGGGCTGGAGAATTTGCATTTCCAACATGTTGCCAGAAGATGCTGATGCTTCCAGTCCAAGAATGCTGTTCAAGGCAGAAGGGACAGACAGCAAGGGCCTTGAGATGGGAAAGAGCTTGGTGCGTTCAAGGACTAGAAAGGAGTCTGGCGTGGCTGGAGCGTACAGAACAAGGGACTGAAGAGGTAGGCAGGGGCCATGCCATGCAGTGAGGACACACACACACACACACACACACACACACACACACGAGATTTTTGAAGTGAAGCATATAGGTAGGTTAACGACATGATTTACTTTTGCGTTTGTTATTTTCTTGGATTCTCTTCACAGTTGCCACACTGTGAGCTGTGTGTCTTTGATCTCTAGAACCCTAGCACTTTCCACCGCACCGAGAACAGAGTAGATAGTGGATAAACTTTATCATGTGCCAGACACTGTACTAAGCTCTTTATAAATATTAACTCATGTAATCCTCCTAATAACCCTGTGAAGTAGGAACTATTATAACCCCATTTTACAGCTAAGGAATACTGAGGGATCAGAGAAGTTATGTAACTGCTCAGCATTACGTAACTGGGAAATAACAGACTGGTATGTGAACCCAGGCAGCATGAGGTGGGAGTTGGGCCACAGCCTTCGTCCCATAGTGCCTCTTCTTCTCCATGTTGCCATCCTTATAAATGAGTGAACAACCTTGAGAGACAGCTAGAGCAGATGTGATTATCATCCCCATTTTAAAGATGAGAAAACCGAGGCTCAGATAGACAATTGGTCACAACTGGAAGAAGAATATTGATCTAGATCTCCTGATTCCAGATCTCTACGTCTTGTCAGAAAACTGGGCTGCTAATAAACCACACACCCTAACTGAGAGTCTCCCATGTGTCCAGTGCTGAACTAGGTGGACAAAGACATTTACCAAGAAAGAGAAGCTGCGCCTGGCAGGTGTGAGGGCGAGGCTGGTACCCTGCAAAGATGGGGCTGATAGCTTTGTTCCCATGATGAGCGTCCTGTCAGCAGCCTCCCTTCCTCCCTCCCTGGGCTGGGCTAGGGCAGCAGCTGGGCTCCTGGGCCTGGAGGTGCCAACAGGGCCAGTCATTCAAAAAGCTATGGTTGGGTTTTGCAGCCATAGAGAAAGATACAGTCCTCCTCTCCAGGGAGCGAAAGTTGATACTGTAAACACTTTGGGCCCTATCTTTGATCTGGTGGGTCATCAGAGCGGCTTTTCTCCCCAGGTAGAGTTACCAGGAGAGGGCTGACCCAGGGCTTTGGAAAGCTGTGCCCTGCTGAACAGATGGTGCAGATGGGGGTGGGGAGGGAATAGACACACATGTAGGCAGAGGCTGAGAAGGGAGCCCAACAATTACCTCCAAATCTGGAACCCAGACACCAAATTCCAGGCCTCGGGGAAATTCCCGGGTTTAAAATAAATTCCTGGGGGTTGCAGCTTTTGGTTTTTGGCTTTAAAAACAATTCCTTTCTAGATAATGGAAAATAATAACATGCATAATTTAAAAACCTCCGAACATCCTTAAACTAAAAGTATTAAAGGCTAGTGCCAGGCCCTGAAGGGCCCTAAGTGTGAGATGGTTGATGGTGCCTGGCTCTGAAGCATTTTCCTTCTTCCAATCAACTGCTTTTGATTTGGGGTCCTCCCTGGCAGTGGCAGTGGATCATAGTTCTGTTCAAGAAGGTGGTTATTTTCAAGCTAACTTTTAATATTGAAAGTGGCTTCTCTTATTCTGTTTCCTCTGCTTGTAACACTCTTGCTGTTTTTTGGCTCTCTGAACTCCTCTTCATCCTTCAAGACCCTATTCAAACATCGTCTTCCTACTCCCCTTCCAACCCCAGAAAGTGATTAAAACCAGCAAATTACCCTTCCACTGTCCTCCATCCAAGGGCACCTTGTTCACAACTCCATATAACATGCAAGAAATTACAATCAACAATATTTTTCTGGCCAGATGGACCATAGAACTTGAGGAAAAGAGGTTATTTCTTATGTATCATTGTATCCCCAATACCCAGCACGATGCCTAGCACTTAACAAATGGCCTCAAATTAATATTGTTGAAGGAATGTTCTCATTCTTTCTGCATCAGAAGAGGAGTGAGGGGAAGGAAATATGTGTAAGCATCTTTCATAGATCAAGTGCTGTCTAGGCATCATTTATTTGTTATTTATTTTCATCTCTGTTAGCAGTGTTTTCATTTGTTTAAATCTTACTGCAGCGACCAAGGGAAAACAGTTGACTGTGGGAGATGCAAAGAAGGACAATGCCTGTGCTCTAGAAGTTTCAGATCTTACTGAGGATGGACACATACATACACGCATGTGCACACACACACCCCCATAGACCACATCCACTCAAAGAAAGATTATTAACATTGTAAAACATATCAATTTCTAAATACCCGATACAGCCCTAAATGTAATAGAAATGGAAAAATGAGAGATTGCTGTGAGTGTGGTGTTTTTAAGGGAACCACAGACATCAATCTCTCCCAGTGGCCTGTGTTCTTATGTGCCTAGAGACTGGGAACAGATTAGATAACCTCCAGCACGCTGCTGGCTGGAGAACTGGAGAATTGTTTAGAATGATACCTTATATGTATGAATTTTCAAAAAGTGCCATAACATCCGTGATCATCTGTTTATCCCCAAAGTCACACAGCTGATGACGGAGTAGAGCCCGGGACTGCATTCTGTCGCTGTCACTTATTAGCAGGGATTCTGCTTGCACATATGGCATCTCTGTGCAAATTAGAGAAAGGAACCCCTTCCTCAAGTAAAATCTGGTTAAATTTAGTGTATTACTGCATAGCTTGAACAAGCGGCACACGGCAGTCCTATCCTGCCTGTGCCCAGCAGAGAGCTTTCCTGGACCCCAGGAGGCAGAAGTCCTGAGTGAGAATGCACATGTGCCCACATCCTCATTTGCTCATGCTCCCTGTCTGCCTCCTCCCCCCAATGCCAGGACACACATGCCCCTCGCAGCCCATACCTCTGTATACACTCTCATCCTCCCATTAAGTTAAGGGGTTAGACCAGATTCAAAGAAGGGAGGGGTAGGGAATTGGGTCTCCAAGAGTGGAGGGCAAGCAAGAGATTTCACCTTAGGCGACACCTGGAGTGTGGCTGGGACAGGCACACGATGCATATGAGAGTGTGCCAGCAGTGTATGCGCATGGTCTTCTAAGTGTGTGCATGGCCCCGTGTATGAGTGTGGGTTTTAAGGAGAGGACTCTCCCTTGCAGCGTCAGGACTTGGGGGCTGGTGTCTCCACCATTCCCTTCACTCCCTCACGTCTACATGTGAGTATCTTCCCCCTACCAGATTCTTGTACATTGCTCAATCTGAACAACTGTATATAGTGCCCCTTGAATCCAAAGAAGTTCCTTAATTCTTTTTCATTTTGAATGTTACAAAAGTTACATGCTCTTTTATAACAAATAAACCTAAATAAAGGGGTATAAAAAAATTGAACAATCACCCTCTCTATCCTTCACTTCTTTTTCTTCTGCTGCTGAATAACCAGTGTTAGATTTGCTTGCATATTTCCACTACATTATGAATGCTAAGGGAAATATAAGCAAACATATATATATGTACATATGTGAGTTTTGGTTCCTTTTGAACAAGTGTTTTAACAAAATGGAATCATACTATAAATGCATTTTTTTTTAAAGTTAAAAATATATCATGGAAATTCTGAGTCTCAGTCTATGTATAGGGATCCATTTATTAATATTTTTGATAACTGCATGATATTCCGTAGTATAGTTCTACCAAAATTTATTCAATCATTTCTCAGTTAATGAACATTGAGATCATTTCTTTTTTTTTTGGCTACTTCAAACAATGCTATAATAAACATATTTTTACATATTTCATTAAGTGACTGGTACTCTTATTTCCATAACTTAAATTCCTTAAAGTGGAATTTTTGGGTCAATGTGTAAGTGTATCTTTAATTTTAATAGATTTTTCCGGGTAATATTTCAAAAATGTTTTAGCAATTCATGTTTCTACCTGCCTTATGTATAAATGCCTATTCCCTCACACCCTCACCAGCACTGGGAAGTATGAATCTTTTTGCTATGTCGCTAATCTCATGTGTTTAAATAATTATATCGCATCATTGTTTCACATTGCATTTCTCTGACAACAATCAACAAAGAAGGTTGTGTTTTCATACAATAATTGTCCATTTGTATTTCCTCATTGATGAATTGCCCTCATACACTTTCTCCTTTTTCCTATTGTCTTTTTCTCATCAATTTGTAGGCAGTCTTTTTATATTAGCCAGCGCTGGTGATCTAGTGGTTAAGATTCAGTGCTCTCACAGCCGGGACTTGGGTTAATTTCCCGGTTAGGGAACTGCACCACCCATCTGTTGGTTGTCATACTGTGGCGGCTGCATATTGCTGTGATGCTGAAAGCTCTGCCACCTGTATTTCAAATAACAGCAGAGTCACCCACGGTGGACAGGTTTCAGCAAAGCTTCCAGTCTAAGACAGACTAGGAAGAAAGACTTGGCCACTGACTTCTGTAAAAATTGGCCACGAAAACCCTAGGAATAGCTGATATAGCCCTGGAAAATGAGAGAATGGTACCAAAGGACCAGGCAGGGTTCCACTCTGCTGGACGCAGGGTCACTAGGAGTCAGAATCACTCCACAGTACTAACAAACAAACACTTTGTATATTGGAGCTATTCATTCTTACGTTGTATGTGTTCGATCTTTCCTCTTTTAATTTTATTTGTCTTGTACCATATTTTACATTTTATGTAATCAAATCTGTTTTTTCTTTATGTCTTCTAGTACAGAGTCTGTGTGGGTCTCCAACGCCCTGAGGTTATACAAATATTCTACATTTCTTCTTAAAAAACACATTTAAATTGCTGATCCACTTGGATTTTATTTTTAAATATAATGTGAGAGGCAGCGATGTCTTTAAATCTCTTAACCTTGGCTTCCTCAGTTGTAACTGGGCACAGTTAGGATAAAAGACAACACATGTCACGCCTACAGCCTGGTGCACGGTCTACAGCTGACACTCTGTAAAAGGTTACGAGCAGAGTTAGAACTAGAACCCTGACTTGTGGCCTAGAGTTCCTTCCTCTGTCTCAGTGACACGACTGCTGCCCATTTCTGTTGGGCCACATAGAAGGCAGGGCATGGAAGTTGCCTGCACCCACGCCCTTCCAGGGTCTGGTGCTTTGAATCAGGGGAACATTCCCTACCCGTGGGACACTAAGCCAGGGAGGGTGTTGTGGGATGTGAGGGGAGGGGTTTGCAGAAGGTGTTCGGATCAGAGGGATCCGAACTCACGCTGCATCAGGGCTGCTCCAGGCTCTGAGGAAATCAGGTGACAGTCCCTTTGCCCAGGGCAGATACCCTCTGTAAAAAATGAGGACAGAATTGGAGCTGGAGTAAATATGAGAGGTGAGGGTGGGGACTGTTGGGACTCCCAGGAATCTTTCAGAGGTTCCTGCCACCTCTCCACCTCTGGAATAGCAGACTATTCCAAAGAACAAATCCGAGAGCTTGAAGAGGGAAGTAGGAAATGAAAGAAATCCTGGGGCTCCAAAGCATTGGAGGATTGAGTGCCACTGTCCTCGGGCTCAGCAGTGAGCTCCTTAGCTGGAACTTGGAGGCCTGATTCACCGGACTACGCACACCTGAGGCCCCAGCCAGGCTGTTTTGTATGCTCACGTCATCATCCATGTTCAGTTTCATCAATTATCCCAGTAAGGTTCTTTGTAACCATTTTTTTCCTGGTTTAGAACACAATCCAAAATCACGCATTTCGTTGCACTTAATTGTCATCGTCTCTTTTAAACGGGACAGTTCCTTAGCCTTTCTTTGTGTTTCGTGACCTTGACTTTTTCTTCTTCTTCTTTTTTTTTTTTTGTGAGGAAGATTAGCCCTGAGCTAACATCCAATGCCAATCCTCCTCTTTTTGCTGAGGAAGATTGGCCCTGGGCTAACATCCATGCCCAATCTTCCTCCACTTTATATGGGACGCTGCCACAGCATGGCTTGACAAGCGGTACATTGGTGCGTGCCCGGGAGCCGAACCTGGGAACTCTGGGCTGCCAAAGTGGAGCGCGAGCACTTAACCGCTACGCCACCGGGCCGGACTCCTTGACTTCTTTTTTTAAAGAAGTTCAAATTAAACCTTGACATTTTAAAATAGTACAGGTCAATCATTAAGTAAAATTTCCCTCACTTTGTTTTTTCTGACATTTTCTTGTGATTAGATTCACTTTATGTAATTTTGGGCAGAAGGACACTGAGAGGATGCTGTGGCCTTCTCAGCGCACCAGATCAGAAACATGTGAAGTTGATTTGTTCCAACGTTGGTGATGTTCACTTTGATCGTTGGTTAGGGAGGTGGCCTCCAGGTTTCATCACTATAAAGTTACTATTTTTTCCCCTTCGTAATTAATAAGTGATCTATGGGGAGATATCTTGAAACTTTGTAAATATCCTGTTTCTCATCAAACTTTCATCCATTAGTTTCAACATCCATTGATGAATGGATGCTAACGTCATTATTATGAAGTTTGCTAACTTCCTTATTCCTTCTAGTTGACATCTTACCATATAGAAGAGCTTTTCCTTTTCCTTCTCATGGATGGATGGATGGAAAGAGGATGGATATCTGTATGAATTCATGGATTCTTATTTTATTCCTGGGTTGTTTTCCATTACTATCATCATTTATTTTTATTTGCAAATTGTCATAGATTTGACTGATGGCTGTGTTATGGTTTTCCAGCCTACTATTATCTCACTTATTTGTTCATAGAGACACCCATAAATTTTTCCAAGTTGTAACCCTGACCTGGAGTCAAAATTTTAAAGCTAGAGATAACTTTGCTGTCATTTCTCATGGCCCCTTTATTTTACACAGGAGAACTCTGACCTCAGAGAACTTAGGGCACTTGTTCGGGGTCACATGGCTTGTTAGAAGCAGTGCTTAAGCTGGAACCCAAGTACCCGGCTGTTAGTCCACAGCTCTTCCCAGGACATTTCCAGCCTTCTTGTCATGAAGAACCTTCTGTCATCTTTAGGCGATTGGTATTCCCCAAAGCCTGTGCAGGAACTGATGGTTCCAGGGTTACTGACAAGAGTTCTCTGGGAATTCTGGGGCATTTCCCCTGAACCCTTAACCTTGGTAATGGGGGAAGAGGGTCCTTAGAGTCTTCAGAACGTCCATCATTGTGTTGAGCAAAGGCCTTATGGTTGTCAAGAGATGACAGTTGTAAATAACCAACACCTACCAGTTTTTCACTGTTTACAATTTGCTGGAGGGTTTCTTTCTTTTTTTTTTTTTAATTTATTTATTTTTCCCCCAAAGCCCTGGTGGATGGTTGTAAGTCATAGTTGCACATCCTTCTAGTTGCTGTATGTGGGACGCGGCCTCAGCATGGCCGGAGAAGCGGTGCGTCGGTGCGCGCCCGGGATCCGAACCCGGGCCGCCAGCAGCGGAGCGCGCGCACTTAACCGCTAAGCCATGGGGCCAGCCCTGCTGGTGGGTTTCTATGTGACATTGTGATGGATATCTGTGGTCTGCTTGCCCAGCATCCCTCCCTTCTTCCTTTGGTACTATACCTCCAATTTTGGATAGGGAGACCACTCCCCCATTTCTAGTCCATGTGATCTGGGAAGGGCTGACTCAGCCTGGTCAATGAAGTCACCGTAGTAATTATTTCAGGAATGGGCATGTGACCGCAGCTGGACCCATGCGAGTCATCCCTGGCACTTTTGGTGACACTATTGGGAAATAAGTGCCTCGTTTTCATTGGAATAGCTAGTTGCAAGGAACTAAGTAACATGGAATTTCTGGGACCATCTTTGCTGCCATGTCAAGAGAATCCACCTATAAAATGAAGCCAACACAGAGGAAAACAGAACTGAGAAACACAGAGACAAGAATGAGTCCTCATTGACACTAGTTGAATCCTGATCCCACTGAGCCATCTACTCATGGACATTTTTAGCTAGGAGAACCAAATAAGTCAATGTTTTCCCTAAGCTGGTTTGAGTTAGGTTTTAGTCATTTACAATGAAAAGAGTCCTGACTAACACAGCTTCCTTTCATGCTTCAGATCCTCCAGGGGGATCAAGTGGACCGAGGCAGGGTCACACTAGCCAGTCTCCTGGCCATGATGTCCAAGGGATCCCAGAATTACTGCTCTCCTGGCCTGATGAGTAGCCTGCCTGGTGCTCACTGTAAGGCCATAGGGGTCTTACTTCCCTGAGGATCAGGCTTGCCCTCTGTTGGTCTCCTCTCCTGCCTCGTTCTGTAATTTCTAGTGCACGCTTGAACGTGTGTGTGTGCATGTGCGTGCGTGTGTCCGTCCCCCTTCCTCCTGCCTTGCTGGATTATTACAAGGACTAAACGGCATGATGTAGGCACAATGCCCAGCCCAGTGCCTGGCACACACAGCCAACCCTCCATCCCTTCCCTTTCCCTCCTCCTGGTTCAGGATGTGATTTAAGAATCTGTGATATATTCCAATTTTCAATGCCCTGGATAAATAATGGAGAATTGGAGTACAGGTGCCAGAAACTTGCACTAGTTTTAATTAATTTTATCTGTTTAGAATGAGATATCTCAAAGTCATTGAATAAATTTATGTCACATATGTTTATGTAAATCAGTATTTTTCTTTTGAGCTGACAGCCGAAGTCCTTGTTTTGTTCCTTGATGCTGCAGCAGAGGCCAAAAGTGCCATGTTTTCTCAAGTGATGGCTGCCAGCTCTCCAAATGTCATAATAGGTGAGATGTTTCACCTGGGGGCAAGCTCCAATGTTGAGTGTGGCCAGTAGGCATCTACAAGTCCATTTTTATTCTCTTTATTTTTACATTTTATTCTTCTTTATTAAAGTTACAAAATTAATTCATACTTATAAGTCAAATAATTCAGAGTACATAAAAATTTAATTTTCTTTCCCATTCCAACTGCTCCCTCTGAAGTAAACAATGTAACCAGATTCACGTGTATCCTTGCACATTTTTCCACTTACAGTCATGTGCCATATAATGACGTTTCAGTCACGACAGACCGCATATACAATGGTGGTGCCATAAGATTAGTACCATATAGGCTAGGCCTAGATCATAGGCTGTATGATCTAGGTTTATGTAAGTACACTCTATGATGTTTGCACGACAATGAAGTCATCTAATGTCACATTTCTCAGAATGTATCCCTGTCATTAAGCAATGCATGACTGTATACAGTTTTCCACATTTTTCCACATATGCAGATTTTCCCCACTTTTTTTACATATAGAAACATATATATCTACTTATAGGCTACCTCTTTTAATTTTTTAATACAAAATAAGATCATATTCTATAACTTGCTTGTTTTTTAACCTAATACTCATAGATCTCTTTTCAGGTCAATGTATGTAGATATAACTCATTCTTCATAGCTGCATTGTTTTCCATTGTATGGATGTACCATGATTTATTTCATTAATCTCCTATTAATGGATTTTTCAGGTTGTTTACAGCTTTTTGCTATTACACCTAATGCTGAAATAAATACCAAATATATTTATGTATATTCAGGGAAACATTTGGTTATTCTCTTTTTGGCCCAGGTGCTACCTATGAGGGACACTACTACATCAACATTTACTCGGCCTGTCAGTCTGTCCACCACACAAGAAGACATCCTAACTCCCTTTCCCAAGGCAGGTGTGTAGCAGAGCCCTGTTTGGAAAACACCATTCCGTGATCGCAGAACCTGGACCCAGGTGTAAGACCAGCCTCACTCCAGATGCGACCTGGAACAGTGATTTCTTTATCCCTTTCATTCATTTTGCTCTGTTGTGCCCTCAGCATCCTGGGCACTTCCACCGTCAATGACAAGATGCTATTGGAGCTAAAGGGCTTTGAAGTCCGAATAAATGAGATGATCAATCTCTGCTCTCCAGGCACACAGGGCAGAGAATGTGCCTACTGAATGGCCTTAGCAGTGCTGTGTACATAGTAAGTACTTAATTAATATGAAATAGGAACAATAAATCCTGTGGCTGAAGGGATCCTTTTGAAGTTCAGGTCAACTCTGAGCCATCTGAGAAGAATGAATGGAATGGATAATTGAAACTCATAGATAATCCCAAACCTCATCTTAACAGTTAATAGGTTCAGGCTCTTTACCTATTAAACCCTTCCTCAGCACTGCTAAAATAAATCCCCTACTGTATTTATTTTTGTGGGGCAAGTGAAATTGAGCAGTGAAATGGTCACTGGGAAGGTGAAAGGAGAAAAAATCAGGAATCTTGAGTGAGACATTCATAGATGTCTCATCAGCAACTTCTGAATCACAAAGTGTCGTCTGCCAAAAAGCCTGGCCAATTATGGACACAGATGCCTAACAACGGCTATTCCTGTGGGCTCCTCCTGACCTGGGTGAAGAGGTCAGGTGACTCAGGGTCCAGAGCTATCCTGCCAGAGATGCCCCAGCTTTGCCTTTGAGGTTATTCATGGACTCTAGCTTTTAGGATATGACGTCAGCGTTTCCTTCCACCGGAGGGTCTGGGTGTGTTTTAGTAAAAAGAAGTGACTTCATCACACCACCGAGGAAAAAGGAAAAATGACCCACTCTGTGCAGGTGGACTGAGGACTGAGGAGGGGATGGGGGTGGGTCAGGACACCTGGGTCTGCACCTGGCTCTGCTTGGAGCCAGCTCTGTGACTCTGGGATCACGATGTCAGCTTTCTCTGCCACAGTTCCTCTCTCCGTAAAACGGAGTTGAAATTTAGGATTCCGAGACTGTGGCCGTCTCTAACTCTGAAAGCAAGCCCGCAAGCCTGGAGAATTTAACACTGCAGCTCCATAGGGGGGTTCAGCGGGAAGGAGGGACAGATGGCTTTCTCTGGACCGGGTTCAGAAACGTGGCGTGTGATGTACGGTGTGAATGAAGCGTGGTGCCCTTTAAACGCAGCTTCACCCCGGGAGCGCTCTGCTCTCCGCTGCGCTGTCTGGCTTTCATTCACATTCCAGCGTCACTCTGGGCACGGGCAGCCTCTCAGGCCTGTGCCCTGGAACATACACACGCGCACACACACACACCCCGGCTCTGACACACACTCGATGATTCACGAACCGACAGGATCATTACACACACGGGATGATTCATCGGGGACGTTTGCACACACAGGCTCACACTCACTGCCTGAGCCCACAGTGACAGCCACTCCCTCAGAAGCCTTGGCCGAGCGTTGCACGGGCGTCTGCAAATGATTTGTGTTCCTGGCTCTCTGGAACGGCCTGCTCTTTGTCTTTCTGTTCACTCTTCAGCCCTTTCCTTCTCTTCCGTCCCTGCCTTGGCTGGTTTCGGTCTCTTGCTCCAATGCTCCTCAGCCCATTTCCTGAACTGAACCCTGCAATCTCCAAGCCCCTTTCAAAGTTCAAGGCTCTTTGTTTCTAATAAACTCCTCAGCTGTGAGGAGTCCTTTCCCCATGGGGTCTCATCCCCTCCCTGACCTGGGCATCTCCTCCTGGCTTGCTCAGTGGGTCTTGGCAGGAGGGCCCCCAGTGTCTGTGCCCTTTGAGCTATCCCCCTTCACAAGGTGAGGGGAGCCGAGGCTTGGTCATATGATAGAACATGCTGGCATGTTCTGGAGTGTGGTCTTCAGCGTCTCTGAGAGCACACCTTTTCTTCCCAGCAGCCCAGGCAGATGGGTTGGGGCATCTGGGGAACCCACCTCTGGTTGTTGAGCAGGACCAGCTGTTTCTGAAGATGCAGAGAAAAGAAAGTGTTGCTCTCCCGAAGGCAGATCATGGGCTGCAGGCCTGGGCTCCTCCAGGCACCTTCCCCAGAGTGGGAACAGGTTAGGGGCGGGGGTGACTGCAGAGGAAGGAGAGGCTCGCTGAACACCAAGGTGTACGTGTGGTTGTCACTGACCTGCCTTCACATGAATGGGGCCACCGGCCATGGTTCTAATGGGAAGACAGGGGAACGAGTCCTGGTGCTCGCAGAGGAGCAGAGCACTTGTTTTCCCTCTTTCCCTTGGGGATCCCTGAGAAATGAGAGGGAGTGTAGCAGAATCTGGTAAAGAGCACAGGCCCAGGATCTGGATGGTCAGGCATTTGTCTAAGCTGTTAATAGCTATGTGGCCCTGGGCGGGGCATTAGCCACCATGAGCATCTGCTTCTTCAGCTGTCAAATGCTCTAATAACATCTCTGTGTCTACCGAAGATGTGGTTGTGGGGATCCAGTGAGAATATAGATGTGACTGTGCCTTCCCTGTGGATCGCCCTCCATGGCTGTGCTCCCAGGGAGTACCTATAATTAGGTGCTAAGTACCTAAGTACTAAGCAGTACGTAAGTAACCAGTACCTAAGTAGATGCTGGTTCAGTGATGCTGAGAACTGAGGGTCCTGCTGTGCCTAGAAATGTGGAAACTCTCAGCTCTTGGGCTAGCTTCTTATAGCTGAGGGTTGAAATGCCCCTTTTCAACTCTGAAACTTTGAGTCTAGTTAGTCTTGAGAGTGTATTTTCCTGCTACTTGTGTGAGCACCTTATCTCTGACCACATTCTATCCATCTGAAGGACTAAAATCCGGAGGGCACTACCTTGCCTTAGCCAACTGAGTCTGCCTCAAGCCTGTTTCCTCTGAGTATCCTCTGGTCCTCTCTCCACTTCAACCCTGGAAAAGGCTTCCTCAGCAAACAGAGAGATGTCCACTTAACTCTTTCCTTGCAACTGATCTGCTGACTTGGATTTAAAGTTACTTTGCCTAGAATAGCTAAGATTATCTTGGAGATACCCCGGCAGGATCAGCAGGTCTCAGCTTGCTTCTAAGACCCCAATCCCGAAAGGGGGGAAGCTCCAAAATGAAGATGAAGATAAGGTTGATTTGAACATGCCAGCTTGGGCTTTCAATAGATGTATACAGAAGTTTCCTCACAAATTCTTATCCTCTGCATATAATCTTCCAGAGGATGCACTGAAGAGACTGGAAAGACTACACTGTATTTAAGTATGCATTAACGTGAAGGACGGCCGATTTACTGTAACTCGGCAATCGATCTCCAACGTAAGGTGTTGGTTGCACCTCTGTTCCAGATCATTTTGATATCTGGAAACCCAACACAATGTTTATTTAACTCTCAGTTAAATATTTAACTTATATAGCACTCACTATGTGCCAGACATTGTTCTAAGCATTTTTCTACAATATTAATTTATTTAATTTTCATAAAACCCTTATGGAGTAGGTACCTTTACCCCCATTATGCTGACGAGGATCCTGAGGAAAGAGGTTAAATGACACGCCTAAGCTTAAATAGCTGCACGGCTGGTGAGTGGTGGGTGTGGAATTCCATCCCCGGCCAATGCCTTGGGTGATTAGCCTGTGACCCTGGGTCTCGGCCCACTGTTTGGTTGACAGTTATTCCTGCAGTGTCATAATTCTCTAGTTGGTTCTCTTGAGGGCAGCAGGAATTCTTGACCTATTGGCAATGAGGAGAAACGAAACACAGGCTGCCAACACCTTCGTTCAGGCCCAGGTCCACGACCCGACAGTCGCCTTCATTGTCACCCCCAGGGCTGTCTCTTCCCTGGCTCCGAGGGAGCAGCGTCTGCAGAGAACAGAGCCGGAGTGCTGGCTTCCCCTAACTGCCTTCTACCCCTTCAGGGGAGTCCCGCGGAGCCATTGTTCTTCCAGCCCCAGCTCTTGGGCCTCTCTTGGCAAGGACGGAGTGGGTTCTCTTATTTACCCATTAACAATTAAGCTCTAGGCATTTAACATATAAACACAGAAAACATCAGCATAATTACAGCAAGATTTCAAAAGCTCTTTGGCAAGGAAGGGGCTGAATATTTACTTAACAAAAGAATTCCTTACTTCAGTCTGTAATAAAGAATTCACAATACGAGTTAACTAGCCAGGTCCTCCAGTAAATTAAAAACATTCTTTTATTCATTGGAATCTGATTCGTGTTTTTAAAAGATGTGACTCACACACAACTCTTCAAAGAACATTCACAAGTTTTTCCCTGAGAGCTCTGTTCCCACATTATCTTCCAATATGTCTCACTTGTTGAGATAGCCTCTCTCTGAGCAGAGATAGGTGGGGTGTGTGTGTGTGTCTGTGTGTGTGTGTGTGTGTGTGTGTGTGTGTGTATCGTGCATGCCTTAGAATCTTAAATTCTACCTTTAGAGACTATTTCCTTTGTTTTAACCTTGTCTTCTACACATGGGTTTCTTTTCCGATCCAAAAACCGTCTTTGTTTAGAGTAACGACTCTTTATTAAGTATTTCTTCTGTGATTGGAGGGACTTCGGCCAGTCTAATGAGTACAGGGCCCTTGGGAAGAGGAGGGAGGAAGGGGAGAAAACACTAGTGGGTGTGCTGGAGACAGGAGGGTTATTCACTTGTTTGTGTGTTTGTTTGTTCTTTTAGTCATCCACAATGATTCTTACATTCCTATCATTGCCAGACATCAGGGACACAAAGATAAATAAGAAAATAGTATAGTCAGGAAGACAGACAGACAAATAGTTACGCTACACAGTTAAGCAAGGTGGAAGTCAGGATGGAGTGCCCAGTTCTCCTTGGCCCAGGGTTGATAGATGGATTAGACATGAGGGTAGTGTCAGGGAAGGTTTCACAGAGATGACAGCTGAGTTTCAAAGGTTGAGGAATAATAAGAAGAAAAATCTAACATGCTGTATTCGCTATGTGCCCAGTATTACACTAAGCACCTTACATTTTAACTCATGCAACCCCTACAAAAACACTGTAAGGAAAGTCCAATTATTATCGTTATTTTACAGATAAGGAGACTGAGGCTCCAGAAGTGAAGCAATTTTTCCAAGTCCTACAGCTCAAGGGCAGTAGAAATGGCACCAGAGCTCGGGCAGCAGCGCTGCGGTTCTCACGGCCAGGGCTCTAAGCACTGAGATGGATTACTGTGCGCAGTGGTAGGTCTTATTTTGATTAAGAAATACTTCAAATACCTGGAAAAATGCAAAGAATGACATAATGAAGTCCCTTGAATCCACCATCCATCTCCACTGAATTCCACTTTTTTGACTTGCCAGCTTTGTTTCTCTTTAAAAAAAAAAGAAAAGAAATTACAGATACAGTTGACATCCTCTAGTGTATTCCACCTGGAACACATTCCTCCATTTCCCCGAGGTAGTGCTGTCCTGAATTTGTGTTTTTATACTATCAGAGCATTTGTATATATCCATCAACAATATATAGCGTTGTTTTGCGTGTTTTCAAACTTTATATAAATAGTGTCATTTTACAACTTGCTTTTGCGTTCAACATTCTGTCTTTGAGATTTTATCTATATTGATGCCACATAGTTCTAAGTTCATTTATTTAAAATACGATATCATGAAATATCACTTAAAATATGGTATAATTTTCCATTGTATGAATAATACACCAGGTATTAACTCTCTAGCTTTTAAAAATGTTTTGCTACAGCCACATGCAAAAGAATGAAAGTGGACCATGTGCTATCACCATTCACAAAAATTAACTCAAAATGGATCAAAGACCTGAAGGTGAGACCTGAAACTATAAAACTCATAGAAGAAAATATAGGCAACACACTATTTGACATTGGTTTTAAAGGAATCTTTTCGGATGACATGCCTACCCAGACTAGGGAAACTAAAGAAAAAATAAACAAGTGGGACTTTATCAGACTAAAGAGCTTTTATAAGACAAATGAAACCAGAATCAAGATGAACAAACAACCAACCAGCTGGGAGAGAATATTTGCAAAACATACATCTGACAAGGGGTTGATCTCCATAATATATAAAGAACTCACACAATTGAACAACAAAAAAAACAAACAACCCGATCAAAAAATGGGCAGAGGAAATGAACAGACACTTCTCCAAGGAAGATATACAGATGGCCAATAGGCACATGAAAAGATGCTCAACATCACTAATCATCAGGGAAATGCAAATCAAAACAACACTAAGATACCACCTCACGCCCGTTAGAATGGCTATAATCACCAAGACAAAAAACAACAAATGTTGGAGAGGATGTGGAGAAACAGGAACCCTCATACACAGCTGGTGGGAATGCAAATTGGTGCAGCCTCTATGGAAAACGGTATGGAGATTCCTCAAAGAATTAAAAATAGAGATGCCCTATGATCCAGCCATCCCATTACTGGGAATCTATCCAACGCACCTGAAATCAACAATCCAAAGAGGCTTATGCACCCCTATGTTCATTGCAGCATTATTCACCATAGCCAAGAAGCGGAAGCAACCTAAGTGTCCCTCGACTGACGATTGGATTAAGAAAATGTGGTATATATATACAATGGAATACTACTCAGCCATAAAAAAAGACAAAATCGTCCCATTTGCAACAACATGGATGGGCCTGGAGCGTATTATGTTAAGTGAAATAAGCCAGAAAGAGAAAGACAAACACTGTATGATCTCACTCATATGTGGAATATAAACCAACACATGGACAGAGAAAACTGGACTGTGGTTACCTGGGAAGTGGGGGTGGGGGGTGGGCACAAGGGGTGAAGGGAGTCATATATGGGGTGATGGACAAACAAAAATGTACAACCCAAAATTTCACAATGTTAGAAACCATTAAAACATCAATAAAAAAAAAATAAAATAAAATAGTTATAGAACCAAAAAAAAAAAAAAAAAAGTTTTGCTAATACAGACAATGCTGCAGTGAACTTTCTTAGGCATGTCCTTTTTTGTAGTCCTATGAGAATTTTAGAAGGGGCATTGCTGGGGGGAAGGGCAGGCCCATTTTTAGCTTCATCTTGAGGAATTCCACTCCAAGGGATTGGCCAGCTATACTCCTACCAGCAGTTAAGTGAGAGTCCTGTTGATCTGCATCCTCCTAATACAGTCAGGCGCTGTAAAATGATGTTTCAGTCATTAACATATGGCATATATGACTGTGGTTGCGTAAGATTAGTACCATATAGCCTAGGTGTGTAGTAGGCTATACCACCTAGGTTTGTGTAAGTACTGTAGGGGATAAAGAAATTTTCCTCTACCCTTCTAGGTTCTTCGGCTGGTCTAAGAATTAAATTGAGATGAGACAGATAAGCAGAAGAAAAACAAACAAAAGTTTAATAACATGTATTAAACTCCCACGTGGGAGAAACCTAGGAAAACTGAGTAACTCTCCAAAACTGTGGAAGCCCTTACCTTAAATACCATCCTCAGCTAAAGACAAAAGAAGGTATTGGGGGTGGGAAGAGTCAGAGACTTCAAAGGGAAAGATGGCATGTCACAGGTAGGTGAAAAGGAGCAAACATTTGCAAAACAAGTGTTTGGCCACACAGAAACAGAAGAATACAGAGGGGAGCCCAGCAAACAGGCTTTTCTAAGTCCCTCCCTGTCTACCACCTAGTTCATGTTGTGCTAAGGTGATAGCTTGCTTCCTGAGACAGGTTTTTTTATCTGAATTCTTTTTTTTTTTTTTTTGTGAGGAAGATCAGCTCTGAGCTAACATCTGTACTAATCCTCCTCTTTTTGCTGAGGAAGACTGGCTCTGAGCTGACATCTATTGCCCATCCTCCTCCTTTTTTTCCCTTTTTCTCCCCAAAGCCCCAGTAGACAGTTGTATGTCATAGTTGCACATCCTTCTAGTTGCTGTATGTGGGACGCGGCCTCAGCATGGCCGGAGAAGTGGTGCGTTGGTGCGCGCCTGGGATCCGAACCCGGGCTGCCAGTAGCGGAGCACTCATACTTAACTGCTAAGCCATGGGGCTGGCCCTATCTGAATTCTTTTAGGCCGTTAAGGGGAGGTAACAAGAAAAACTTTCTGAGTATTTTGTTTCTTAAAAACAGTTGGCCTAAAATAATCCTCGTGTTAAAGAGACACATTTTGGGGTGGCAAATTTTGTTCCCCTTCACTACACTCTATGATGTTCACACAACCATGACTCACCTAATGATGCATTTCTCAGAATGTATCCCTGTCGTTAAGCCACGCATGACAGTACTTGCTGTGATCAAATTTTGGGTACCAAATGACTTCTTATTGTTATTTTAATTGCATTCCCTGATTACTAGGGAAGTTAAACATCTTTACAGTTTTCTTTGTTTCTTCTGTGAGTTTCCTATTTACTTTCATCCACTTTGATACTTGTTTTTTTTGGCTTTTTCTGAATTGATTTTTTTACTTTTAAGAATCAATAGAGTAAAACTGACCTTTTTGAGGAGAGGGATAGCAGTTCTGAGTTTTAACACATGTATGGATTCATATAACCCCCATAGCAATGGGGCTACAGCACAGTTTCATTATCCCAAGAGACTATCAGAATACTTTATGAATTCAATTTCTTTAATAGATATGGGACTATTTGGGTTATCTATCTCTTCTTAGGTAAGCTTTGGTAATTTGTGGCTTTCAAGGAATTGGTTCATTTTATCTAAGTTGTCATATTTATTTGTGTAGAGTTGTTTGTAGTATTCTCCTATTCTTTTAATGTCTGTGGGGTCTATAGTAAGATCTTCTCTTTTATTCCAGGCGTTGGTCACTTCTGTCCTCTTTCTCACCACCGTCCACCTTTTTTTCGCTGAGAAAGATTGGCCCCAAGCTAACATCCGTTGCCAATCTTCATCTATTTGTATGTGAGCTGCCGCGACAGCATGGCTGCCAATGAGTGGTACAGGTTTGCACCTGGGAACTGAACCCAGGCCGCCAAAGTGGAGTGTGCTGAACTTAAGCACTAGGCCACTGGAACTGGCCCCACCTTCTCCCTTTTTTTGTTAGTCTGGCTAGATTTATCAATTTTATTGGAATTTTCAAAGAATCAGCTTTTAGTTTCATCATTGATGTTCTCTGTTGTTTTTGTTTTTAATTTCATGGGTTTCTTCTTGTCTTTATTTTTTCTTTCCCTCTGATTGTCTTGGGTTTACTTTGCTCTTCTTTTTCTGGTTTCTTAGGGTGGAAGCTTAGAATATTGACTTGAGATCTTTCTTCATTTCAAATATAAGCATTTAATTGTATACGTTTCTCTCTAAACACTGCTTTGTCTGCATCCCACACATTCTGATACATTGTATTTTTTTTTTTTTTTTTTGCAGAGAAAGATTCACCCTGAGCTAACATCTGTGCCAATCTTCCTCTATTTCGTATGTGGGTGGCTGCAACAGCATGGCTGCTGACAAGTGGTGTAGTTATGCGCCTGGGAAGTGAACCCGGGCCGCCAAAGTGGAGCGTGCCGAACTTAACCCCTAGGCCATGGGCTGTCCCCTGATATGTTGTATTTTCATTCAGGTCAAAGTATTTTCTGGTTTCCCTCGAGACTTCCTCTTTGACCCACGTGTTATTATGTTGTTTAATTTCAAAGTGTTTGGAGGTTTTCCAGTTATCTTTCTGTTATTGATTTCTGGTTTAATTCCATTATGGTCAGAGAACATACTTTGTATAATTTAAAGTCTATTACATTTATTAAGGTTTGTTTTATGACTCCGGATATAGTCTATCATAGTGAATGTTTTATGTGCATTTGAGGAGAATGTATATTCTGTTCTTCGTGGGTAGAGTATTCTGTAAAAATCAACTGGATCCAGTTGGTAGATGGAAAGTTCAGTTTTTCTTTGTATTTGCTGATTTTCTATTGGCTTGTTCTACCGGTTACTGAGAGAGCAGTGTTGAAGTCTCCAACCCTAATTGTGGATTTGTCTGGTTCTCCTTGCAATTCTTTCAGTGTTTGCTGCACCTATTTTGAAACTTTTTGTTTAGGTGCATACGCATTTAAAATGGTTTTGTCTTCTTGGTGAATTGACTCTTTCGTTCTTATGTATTGCCCCTCTTTGTTCCAGGTAATTGTCCTTGCTCTGCAGTCTCTTTTGTCTAATATAACTACAGCCACTCCAGCTTTCTTTTGATTAGTGTTTGCACAGTATATCTTTTTCCATTCTTTTACTTTTAACTTACCTATATTATAAAATTGTAGACAGCAAATAGACAGGTCTTGTTTGTTTTTAAATCTAATCTGACAATCCCCATCTTTTAGACCACTTTCACTTAAGTATTGCTATGTTTGAAATTAGGTCTACCTTTCTAGTATTTTGTATCTCATTTTAATTTATCTGTTGAGTTTTTAACTATATCTGTTTGTATAATTTTTTAAAAAAATTTTCAGTGGTTGCTCCAGGGATTACAGTATATATACTTAATATTTCACAGTCTAGTGGCTGGCCCCGTGGTATAGTGGTTAAGTTTGGCATGCTCAGCTTTGGTGGCCCACGTTCGAGGGTTTCGAACCCAGAAGCAGACCTACACCACTTGTCAGCTGTGCTGTGGCGGTGACCCACATACAAAATAGAGGAAGATTGGCACAGATGTTAGCTCAGGGCTAATCTTCCTTAAGCAAAAAAAAGAGGAAGATTGGCAAAGGATATTAGCTCAGGGCGAATCTTCCTCAAAAAAAAAATTTCACAGTCTGTTTAGAGTTAATATTTTACCACTTCATGTAGAGTGTAGAAAGCTTACCACCTTTTAAGTCCCTTTACCTTCCCTGCTTCATCTTGTAGTTGTCATATATATATGTCTATATACACCAAAAATTCATTGAACTACGTTATAATTTTTACTTTCAATTGTCATATATATTTTAAAGATCTTAAGAGAAGAATATGTTTCTATGGACTATATTTAATCAGATTTTATATCATATTTATATTTAACCAGATTTTTATATTTGGTTATAACCAGAATATTATATTTAACCAGATTCTTACCATTTCTGTTTCTCCTTTTCCATTCCTGGTGTTCTAAGTTCTTTTAAGTATCATTTTCCTTCCATCTAAAGAACTTTCTTTAGCGTTTATTTTAGAACAAGTCTGCTGATGACAAATTCTATTAGTTTTTCTTTATTTGAGAATGTCTTTATTTCACTCTGATTCTTGAAGAATATTTTCACTGGATATAGAGTTCTTTTTTTTATTGAGCTAAAATTCACATAACATATAATTCACCATTTTAACCTTTTTAAAACGTACAATTCAGTGGCTTTTAGTACATTTGTTAGGTTGTGCAACTATCATCTAACTTCAGAAGATTTTCATCACACCAAAAAGAAGCAGTTGCTCCCAATTTCCCCCTCCCTCCAGCCCCTGGAGACCACTAATCTGCTCTCTGTCTCTGTGGATTTGCCTATTCTGGACATTTCATATAAATGGAATCATACAACATGTGACATTTTATGTTTGGGTTCTTTCACTTAGCATAATGTTTTCAAAGTTCGTCCACATTGTAGCATGTATCAGTACTTCATTCTTTTGTATGATTCAGTAATGTTCCATTGTATGGATATATCACATTTTCTTTATCCATTCATCAGTTGATGGACATTTGGGTTGTTTTCACTTTTTGACAGTTATGAATAATGCTGTTATGAACATTCATGTACAAGCTTTTGTTTGAACACCTGTTTTCAATTCTCTTGGACATATATCTAGAAATGGAATTGCTAAGTCATGTAATAATTCTATGTTTAACTTTTTGAAGAACTGCCAAACTGTTTTTCACAGTGGCTGCACCATTTTACATTCCCACCAGCAATGCATGAGGGTTCCAATTTTTCTACATTCTTACCAACACTTGTTATTTTCTGTTTACTTTATTTTATTATAGCCATCCTAATGGGCATGAAGAGGTATCTCATTGTGGTTTTGATTTGCATTTCCCTAATGATTAGTGATGTTGAGCATCTTTTCATGTGCTTATTGGCCATTTGTATATCTTCTTTGGAGAAATATCTATTCAAATCTTTTGCCATTTTTGAATTGGGTTGTTCATCTTTTTGTTGTTGAGTTGTAAGAGTTCTTTAAATATCTTAGTTTCTAGATATATGATATATAAATATTTTCTCCCAATCTGTAGGTTGTCTTTTCATTTTCTTGATAGTGTCTTTTGATGGACAAAAGTTTTTAATTTTGATAAAGTCTAATTTATTTTTTATTTTGTTGCTTGTACCTTTTGTGTCATATCTTAGATTCCATTACCAAATCTAGGATCACAGAGACTTATGCCTGCGTTTTATTCTAAGAGATTTATTGTTTTAGCACTTGTGTTTAGGTCTCTGGTCCATTTGGAGTTAATTTCTGCATATGGTGTGAGGTAAAGGCCCAACTTCACTCTTTTGCATCTGGTTATCTGTTGTCTTAGTGCCATTTGTTGAAGATTATTCTTTCCCCATTGACTGGTCTTGACACCCTTGTCAAAAATCAGTTGACTACAGATATATGGGTTTATTTCTGGACTCTCAGTTCTATTCCTGTGATCCATATGTTTATCCTTATGCCAATACCACAGTGTTTTGATTACTGTAGCTTTGTCATAAGTTTCGAAATCCGGAAGTAAGAGTCCTCCAACTTCGTTCCTCTTTTTCAAAATCGATTTGGCTATTAAAGGTCCCTTGCAATTCCATATGAATTTCAGGATCAGCTTGTCCATTTCTGACAAAAAACACAGTTGGAATTTTGATAGAGATTGCATTGAATTGGATACAGAACTCTTGGTTCAGTATCTTTCCTTTGAGCACTTTAACAATGTTGTTCCTCCTCCTTTTGGCCTCCACGATGTCTGTTGAGAAATCTGCAGTCATTCAAATCAGAGAGTAATAACGGGAATTTGCCCCACACTCTGGAGACCACGGCTCCTCTATATCCCTCAAAGTTTTGGCACCTGCCAATATCATGCCTCTGCTTCGGTAATGGCTGGGGACTAGAGTGGGAGAGAGCGAATAAATAGAACAAAATAAAAAACAAAATAGAAAACTCTTACTGACCGTCAGTGGTCCCCTTCCCACTTCCTCAGACCAGAAAAAGAAGATTTCTCTTGGAACTCTTTCCATCCTCATCTGGTGTGTACTTTTGAGTTTCAGGCTTCCTTCAGGCCAGGTGATACTGAAAGGGAAAAAAACGGCAACCTCACCACTGATTAGGTAGAACTTTGAATTCTGGTATCCTTCTCCAGTTGGCCTATTACTATTTACTTTTCAGTGTCCTCAGATAGCCTGCTGCTCCATACAGTCTGTGAGGGATTTATAGTTAGATTCAATGAGATAGACAAGGCGGGGCTTGCTTACTTCCTGTTGCTGGAACTGGAACCTCTCTTAGGTTGATCTTTAAGAGGTCCTTATAAAACATGGATACAAATCTCCTTGTCATTGTGCGTGCTGCACACATCTTCCCTTGGTCCTTGTCTTGCTTTTAAATTTTTAGAAATTATCTCTTATTTAAACTGAAGTTTTACATTTTATTATAGTCAAATTTATCAATCTTTTTCTTTATGGATCAGGCTTTTGTGTTTTATTTAAGTACCCCTTTTCAACACTGAGGTCATAAAGGTATCCTCTGATATTTTTTCTTTTTTGTCCTCTTACATTTTCTTCTAAAAGTTTTAAAGTTTTCTTTTTTATATTTATGTCTTTTGAACACCTGGAATTTATGTTTTATATATGGTGTGAGGTTGACATTTAATTTTTTTTCCAGGTGAATAACCAGTGTCCTAGTACATTTACCAAATAATTCATTCTTTCTCTGCTGATGTTTAGGGATCTCTCCTCTGCCATATATAAAATTTCCAAAGATGTGGGGCTTCTGGGCTCTTTATTCTATTTCATTGGTCTGTTTGTCTATTCCTCCTCAGTTTCTTATGGAATTAACTATTAAGGATTTAGAAGAAGTTTTTACATCTGGTAGGGCAAGTTCTCTCACCTTGCTCTTCAAAATTGTTTAGTTTTTCTTGACACTTGATCTTTCACGTGAGTTTTAGGATAAGCTTGTCAAGTTACAAGAAATATCTAGTGGGATTTTGATTGGAATTGCATTGTATTAATATATTAATTTCAGTATAATTAGTATCTTTACAACATTGAATCTTCCTACCCATAAACGTGATATATCTATCTATTTATTCAAGTTTTCTTTTAGGTTCTTTAATAACATTTTGTAATTTTCTTCAGAAAACACATCTTTTATTAGAATTACTCCTGGATACTGGACATCTAGTACCATGCTGAGTAGAAGCAGTGATAACAGGCATCTTTGGCTAGTTCTTGACTTTAATGCCAGTGCTTTTAAGTCTCACTACAAAAGTGACTTTTACTCTAAGTTTGATAGATGACTTTTGTCAGATTAAGGACATAGACTTGTGTTCCTATTTTCTTTTAAAGTCATGAATGAGTGTGAATTTTCTTAACTCTTCGTTAAAGGAAAATTAAAACACAGACAAAAGTAGGCAGACTGGTATAATAAACCTCTGTCTACCAATTACACAGCCTCAATAACTTGGCTTATGGTCAATTTTGTTTTGTCTATACCTTTGCTAACATCTCCCCCTTCTGTGTTATTTGAAACAAATGCCAGACATTACATCAAGTTATCTGTAAATATTTCAGTATGTATTCCTAGAAGATAAGAATTCTCTAAAAGAAGAAAAACAAATAACCATAGTACCATTATCAAACAGATTTAGCAATAATTCCTTCACATCATTAACTATACACTCCATATTTACATATCCAATTGTATGAGTATTGAATTTTAACAAATATTTTTTCTGAATCTATTCTGTTGATTAAGTGGTTTTTTTCCCCTTTAATCTGTTAAAGTAGTGTACTTTAACAGATTTTATGTTGAACCATTCCACTCTTGAATTATTGAGATAAACACAACTAGGTCATGCTTGATTTTATATATATAGTTCCCTGAATTTGATTTGCTAGTATTTTATTTAGAAGCTCTGCATCTGTGGTCATAAATGATATTGCTCTACAATTTTTTTGCTTTACTCTGTGCCTGTGGGGTTTTGGTATTAAAGTTCAGGTGTTCATAAGTGAGTTGAGTAGCTGTATTTGTTAGAGTAAAAGCTAAGCTCCTACAACAACAACAAAAAACCACCCAAGTACAGTCTTAAATAAGATGGACGTGTATTTCTCACTCACAGTCTGGAAATGAACAGTCCAGCCTTGGGGGGCAGATCTCTTCCATGTAGTCATATGGAGACCCAGGGCTTTTCTATTTTGTGTCTCTACCATCTTCTAAGGTGTTTGTCCTCATCTACACGGCCAAAGGTGGCTCAAATCCATGTCTGTGTTCCAGCCCATGGCAAGGGGAAAATAGAGAAAGTAGAGGGCAATCAATTTCCTTTTAAGCAAGTATTGTGTTCCCCCAAATTCGTATGTTGAGGTTCTAACCCCCAGTACTTCAGAACGTGAACTTATTTGGAAATAGTGTCATTGCAGGTATATTTAGTTAGGATCAAGTGATACTGGAGTAGAGTAGACCGCTAATCCAATTGTGACCAGTGTCTTTATAAAAAGGAGAAATTTGGACACAGATACACCACAGAGAGAATGCCACGTGAACATGAAGGCAGAGATCAGCTGAGGAATACCAAAGATTGCTAGCAAACTATTAGAAGCTAGGATAGAGGGATGGAACAGGTTTTCCCTCATAACCCTTGGAAGGAATCAACCCTGATGACATCTTGATCTCAGACTTCTAGCCTCCAGAACTGTGACAGAATAAATTTCTGTTGTTTAAGTCACCCTGCTTGTGGTACAGTACTTTGTTACAGCAGCTGTAGGGAATTAATATAGCAAGTGATGGAGAAGTAGCACACCGCTTCTGCTCATAGTTAAAGGTGAGAATTAGTCACATGGCCACACCTAGTTACAAAGAATGCTGGGAATGTAGCCTGTAGGTGGGCGATTCTGTACCCTGCAAAAATCTTATCAGAGGAAGGATTTGGGAAGACAATTGCCACAGGAACTGAAAATATTTGTTTAAGAGAGAGTTTATTTGTGCCTTAAAGGTTCAAGAAAACAAGTTTTTAAACCATCTGGGCCAGATATCTTTCAGGGAGAGAGACCTTTGATTATCAATTCAAAATTTCCTAATAGTTTATTTAGACTTTCTATTTATTTTTGCACCAATTTTGCTCATTTATTTATGTCTAGAAAATTATCCATTTCATCTGAGTTTTCAAATACATAAAGCTGTTTGAAGTATTTGAAAATCTTCTGTGTAAGTAGAGACTGTACCTTTTTTATTCCTAATATTGTTTGTTAGTGGAGCTTTCCTTTTTGATTGGTCAGGTTTGCTAGAGATTTGTCTGGTTTAATAATTTGCTCCCCAAGAATCAACATTTTACATTGATTCTTTCTATTGTTTCTTTGGTTTTCGTTTCATTAATTTCTGCTCTTATCCTTTTTAAAAAAGTTTTATCTTTATTTGAAATCATACATATACCTAAATGAAAAAGTTAAATAGTTCTATAAGACTTGTTATGAGAAACAGCTGTCCCCTACTCCCTGCCTCTCCTTTTGCCTTCTTCAGAGGCAATATTTTTCAGTTCTTTTAACTGGTTCTTTTGGTGTTACCTCTATATCTCTAAATAATGTGCTTATATTCCTGCCTCTTTATTTCTTGGTTTTAGGTATTATTGATAGACTTCCCTCTATAGACAATAAGCCTTTAGCTCTCTTTTGCCTCCTTCCCGCTCAACACAACACAGATACTCTTTTGTCCCTTAATCCTCCCAATACCATTATTTTGGATAGATCAACATTCAATATTTGTATTATTATAACTATGTTAACCCTGAGCCACTTTATTATGACTATGTTAACACTAAGCTGAGCTATATGATATACTATGATTAAGTTTTTTTCTATACAACTTTTCATTTTCCCAGGAGTTCATTATTGTCTTCCTGCTTCATTTGCTTAGTTTCTATATTCATCTTACTAATTCAACCCCAGTTATATAAATCTCCTCTTAGTATGTCCAAACATTAAGTGGTCTATTAATTTTATCTTCCTGAGGAAATCTTTCCTGGAGGATTCTGATCTGCTCCAATTTGGATTGGATGACTTCTACACTTATTACATGGCTATTATTCTGGTATCTCATTTCATCATCATCCTGGGAATTCCCTTCATCTCTTTTTGGGTTTGATTTCTTGTATTCCATGGCTTCCTCTTTCTCAGTTTGCTTCCTTGTTTTTGGTAACACATCCTGCGGTACTTTCCTGAGAAACGGTACTTAGGAGGCACATAAAAGAAAAAAATTCTTTATACATCTAAAATGTTTTTTCTCTTTACATTTATTGCTACTTTGGCCGAGTGTGGAATTTTATACTAGAAATAATTTCTCCTTTCGAATTTTGAGGGCATTGCTTCATTATTGTCTAGATTCCATTTTTGCTTGTGAGATGTCTGAATCTATTCTGATTCTTGATACTGAGTATGTGACTGTCCCTCTCCCCCGGAAGCCTGTAGGACCTTTTCTTTATCCCTAATGTTCTGAAATTTCATTATGATGTGCCTTGTCTTGGATCTATTTTCATCCTTTGTGCTGTGCACCAGGTGGGCTCTTTCAGTTTGCAATCTTGCGTCCTTCAGCTCTGGGAACATTTCGGGAATTATTTCTTTGATGAGTTCCTTCCCCTAGTTTCCCCTGAATTCTGTTTCTAGAACTCTTATTATTTGAATTGGACCTTCTGGACTTGTCCTCTAATTTTCTGATCTTTTCTCTCCTATTTTACAACTCTTTATTTTTTTGGTCTACTGTATGGGAAAAAGTGCCATATCACAAAATATAGCCATTATACCTTTATTAGTGAGGAACACAGAAACCATTCTAGATATTACAAGCAGGAAGGGATTTAATATAGGGAATTGGGTGCTAACAAAAGCATTGGAAGAAAAATCAAGGAGTGCACCTAACTTTCAGATTCACCACTGTAGCTGTGGCCCAGAGAGTCAGGAAGTTGCTGTTACAGATGTCAGAGAAATATAGGAAATCTCTGCTGATGTTGCACTCATCCTGCAGCCCTGGGGTTGATGACTGGCAGGGGAGTGGAGTCCAGCCAGACTCTGCACAAACTCTGTCTGACCGAGCCTGGACACCTGCTACCTCTGCTGGAGGAAGAAAATGACTCCAGTCTCTAATCTGCCTTCCAAATCTCTGGTACAAGAAGACTTTAGAAGGGGGTAGTAAGAATATTGATAGAAACAAAAACAAAAAATCAAAAAACAAAACATATGACCATTTTCTCCACTCTCTTCTAGATCGCCCCCAGACAGCGTAGAGTCTCTCAACTGACTTCATGTCCTCACTTGTCTTTTAATATTTTTCCCTCTTTGCCTCTTTGTGCTGCATTTTGGATGATTTTACTTACTATCTTCCAATTTATATTTTTTTCTCTTTGACTACGCTCAATTTTGACTTTAACCTGAATATTGAGGCTTAAAAAAATCCAATATTTATGTTTTGTTTCTAAGATTTCCCACTGATTTTTTTTCTTGTGTTCCCCTAATTGGTTCTGTTTTATGCCCATTTGTTCTTGTTCCATTTCTACCTGTTTTCCTCTCATACTTCTTGCTTCTTTTTAAAAAATATTATGCCTTCATTATTTCTTTGAACAATGTAAATACCCTTGACAGTCTTTTCCATATTACTCTATAAATTGATATCAAGTGGAACGAATTCATGTTGTTTGTTGATTTTGCCATCTTTCTTAGTATTAGACTTCTTCATTTTTTAAAACATGTGTTGGAATTTTGCTTGCAGATCCATTTTGAATGGCAGTTTTTTCCCCCTCCTGATTTGTTTTGTTTTTGTCTTTTTTCTCCTCTTCCTGATGTGCAGTTTATAGGTTTGTGGTTGCCTCCACCCAATCTCCTAAGGCCCCATTCCAGAACAAGGTCTTGTGTGTTGCTTTATGATTTCTGCTGCTGTGCTAGAATAATGCCACTGCAGATGTGGGACCAGCGGGCAGCTTGGCTTGGCTCCTTGTTGCAAGGCTGTCCTCTATTCTCACCCTATTACCTCGCCCTACCTCAGCCCAGAGCATCTGAAAGCAGAGCCTCCAGTAGCTGACTGGCAGCTCCACTCTTTTTCCAGCCTCTTTTCATACATAGGGAAGCCAAAATTTGATCCTGGTCTCAAGCCATGATCTGGCTCTAGTCCCCTGTCTCCCAGGAAAACATTTTTTAAAGTAAACCTTTTTATTGAAATATAACATACACAGAGAAAAGCACACAAATCGTAAGTGAACACCTGGATGAATTTTCACGAGTGAATGCCCCTGTGTAATGAGCACCCAGATCAAGAAAGAGAACATTATGAGCCTCCGGAAGCCCCTGCTGCTCCTGCCAGTCACTTTTTTTCAAAGGTAACCACACTTGACTTTTGTAACAACGAAAGAGAACTTTTAGTCCCCAGTACCCCACAGGAGCCTAGATCATGGCTGCTGTTGGGACCCGGAGCTCAGCAGCACCTGTCACAGGCCCATTCAGTGATTTCCGTCTCTGTTCTGCTTCTGGTTCAGAGATAGTAGTCTTGTTTTTGAGCCCAGCTATGGGTGTTGGATCATCTTTTAAAACATTTTATTCATTGTGGCTTTATGGTTGGCACAGAGAACTCAACACTCCATTTTTTTTTAATTGAGACACAATTGACATATAACACTGTATTAGTTCAAGGTGTACAACATCATGATTGATATATGTATACATTGCAAAATGATCACCACAATAAGTCTAGTTAACATTCATTGCCATACATGTTTAAAAACTTTTTTCTTGTAATAAGAACTTTGAAGATCTACTTTCTCAGCAAGTCTCAAATTACGATACAGTATTGTTAGCTATAGTCACCATGCTGTACATTACATCCTCAGGACTTATTTATCTTATAACTGAAAGTTTATACTTTTTGACCCCCTTCACCTATTTTGCTACCCGCCCCCGCCTCTGGCAACCACCAGTCTGTTCTCTGTGTCTATGAGTTGGAGGTTTTTAGGTTGCACATATGAGTGAGATCATACAGTATTTGTCTTTTTCTGTCTGGCTTATTTCATTTAGCAAAATGTCTTCAAGGTCCACCCATGTTGTCGCAAATGGCAGGATTTCCTTCCCTTTTTTTTGGCTGAATAATATTCCATACATACACACCAAATTTTCTTTATCCATTCATCCATCAACGAAAACAGTTTATTTCCATGTCTTGGCTATTATAAATATTGCTGCACTGAACATGAGGGTGCAGAAATCTTTTCAAGATATAACTTTGTTTCCCTCAGATAAATATCCAGAAGTCAAATTTCTAGATCATATAGTGGTTCTATTTTTAATTTTTAATTTTTTTTAATTTTTTTATTTATTTTATTTTATTTTATTTTTATTTATTTTTTTTTTTGTGAGGAGGACCAGCCCTGAGCTAACATCCAATGCCAATCCTCCTCTTTTTGCTGAGGAAGACTGGCCCTGGGCTAACATCCATGCCCATCTTCCTCTACTTTGTATGGGACGCCGCCACAGCATGGCTTAACAAGCCGTGCGTCGGTGTGCACCCGGGATCCGAACCGGCGAACCCCGGGCCGCCGCAGCGGAACGTGCGCACTTAACCGCTTGCGCCACCGGGCTGGCCCCCTATTTTTAATTTTTTGAGGAACCTCCACACTGTTTTCCATGGTATGGAGGAAAACATATTTCACCACTCCATCTTGACTGTAATCTTTCAACAGGACCTGTTTAGGGAACAGTCACCAGTTCTAGCTGGTGACTGGGAAAATGGTGGCAGACAGGCTGGGTTTGGCTGATGGAAAGCTTTGCACGCTCATGAACAAACTGAGACTTTCTCCTCTAGTTAGTGGATAGACAACAAAAAATTGCATGCAGGCAAGTGAAATGAATTTATATATATGCATTTTAGAAATATTTCTCTGGCTAAACTACAGAGGATGGAAGGAAGAAGAGCCACACAAATCCAGGGTTACCAGCTAGGAGGGAATTTCAATAATCTGGGTGAGACCTGCCAAGGGCCCACGAGTGCAGTGGTCATGGGGGTGGCGAGATTGTAGGAATAAATTTGGGAGATAAATAGGAGGTGGCAGATTGGATGGATGTCAAGGATGATTTTTGGTTTCTGGAAAACTAGTGGAAGGTGGTGCAATTTACTGAGCTTAAGGAATGCAAGAGAAGCATATTTGTGGGAATTCATTTTATTTCACAGTTTTGTCAGTGGCTGGTTCTGCAGGTCCTCTCCCAAGTTTCTGGTCCCGTGACTCATCTGACAGATGCATGTTTTTGAGTCCCTGCTGGCAAGGCCTGGAACCTGGGGAGATAGGGATGGGTTGGGGATGACCTACTAGACAGGGCTACCCTTGGGCTGGGGCTCTTTGGAGTGGACCTTCATCAGTGTACAGGAAATTCTAGTCCTCACGTTGACATTTCCTGCCCACAGGGTGTGCGGGTGCCCAGATTCTACCAGAAGCTTGGGGCCCTTTGAGAAAACTAGGAGGTGGGAAGCAGAGAGAGTCAAGCATATGAGAAATAAATAGAGACTCATAGAGAAAGACAGACAGACCTGGGAGTAAGGAATTCCAGTCCTTCCTTTCTTCTGGTTGTTCAGAATTCAGTCCTTTACACTCTGACTAGCAACTTCTGCTCTAAAGGTCCTTTATTACCTGGGATCCAGCCTCCTACTGTAGATCTTCCCCTCAGGAGAGATTCACAGGAGTGGTAAATAAGTAGATAATTCAGTAGCTGGACACAAGTGAGTCTTGGAGTGAGGAGGATGAACTTTGCCTTCTCTGAGTTCCCGCAGAAGATGTTCGGGAGGCCTACGATGTCTCCTCCTTCTGCCCTTTCTCTCCACCCACTGTCCACCTCTTCCTGAACTTCTGGTCCTCTTCAGCTTTCTGGTCAGCCAGGCTGGGTGTTGCAACCCACCCCCTGCCCAGGCTCTTATCTAATTTCTTCTGAGCAGGTTCCAGAAGCACGTCACTGGAGTCTGGGGGCAGCTCAGACCTAGAAGCTTTCTCTGTGGAGGGCCAAGGCACAGAAAGCTGCGAGTGGGGAATGAGCTGAAACACATCACTGTATCTCTCCAGGCCCTACCCTACGTGCTTACAGCAACAGATGGGTACTGCTGTCACAACTGTGCTCACACTCTCATTTGTTTTAGGCAGACACAGAATAACAGGGTGTTAGGACCTGTGAAACCGTAATCCAACCCCTGCATTCCATACTTGAGGCCCATCACTTACTCAAGGTCAAACCAGGAACATTTCACTTTGCTCCCCCTCCCCACCCCACCCCTGGCTCCCAAAGGCTTTAGGGCCAACGTAGTGAGCTCTGGGGTACTCTTGCCAGTAGAGATACTGAAAACCTCGGGGCTGAGGGCTGAGAGCCGCTTAGTCTCTTGGGGACAGGCAATGAAGGATCTGAGTTTGGGGTCTCATCAAAGTCTGGGGTCCATGCGTTTCTTGTTGCTCTGTAGCCGTGCACACAGGATGGGCTGCTTACATTCAGCAGGTCTCACCCCTGTAGGCCCCTGCACCTGGGACTAGAAGAATGAATAGGGACCTTGTTTGGTAGGAATTTCGTTCCTCTGCTGTTTGCTTTGGTTTTTTTCCCTCTCCATTCCTGGCTGCTAACCCAATATTTGGCTTTCTGTGAGCACTAAATATAATTCTTCATTTAACCCCCAGAATCATGGTTTCCTACCTGCTTCCCACGACCGGATCCATAGCCTGGAATGAAAACAGAACCCAGAGGGCATCAGCCGCTGGGGTGGAGGAGGCAGTGGTTCCGGAGAGGAGGAGGAGCGGAGGCTGGGAGGGAGGGAGGGAGCACTCACCCACGCTGGGCATCTCTCAGACATCCTGAGAAAGGGAGGGACACGGCGAAGGAGGCGACTTATTGGCTTCTGGCCCTGCTCCCTGCAACCATGGCCTTGATCTTCTCTTACCTACCCAAAAGGAGGCCTGGTTCCCACTCACAGCACCTCTGCACACCCAACCTTCCAGGTGCAGAGAATAGTGAGGGAAAGCCGGAGCACAGTGAAAACAAACACCACCCCGTCCTCTAGCCCACCCACCGGCCCTCCATAGATGCCTCAGGCCGGCTGCAGCCCCCTTGGACAGAGGGCCTCTGTGCGGTCCCCACCTTCCTGCTCTCCTCTCTGTGAACAGTCAAGGCAGCAGCGCAGGCAGGCAGAGCTAAATCGAACCGGGCAGTGGAAAATTCCCCTCCGGAGCCTCCTGGGGAGGAGCTGGAGCAGCTGCTATCGAACACCAGGGTTTGTTAGGCACCTGGCTTTCAGGTCCCCCACCGGCTAAGCCCCCCAGCTGGGGAGGCCGTGGCTGGGCCAGGAGCCCTGCTCCCCAGCACTGGCCCATGCTAATGCCTGTTAAAAATCTCGTCTGAAATCAGATGTGGTTTTCCAGATCTGGGAGCTCGTGGCAGCACATTCTGTCTCCCTCTGGTTGAGCAGGAAAACAGGAGGCAGAGCTTCCTACTACCTGATTTACAGCCTTGGCGTATTTTTGACACACAAATCACTCTAGAGAGCGAGGCTCAATTATGGCTGTGCAAATGCAATGGCTGCAGGAGCGAATGCTTCCCGCCTGGGCAGAGGCCTAAGGAGAGGCCAGACCTCGAGGAGCTGAGCGGGCCTCCGCCCTGCCTGAAACGCTGCCCACTGGCCGACCCTCAAACGTGTCAGGTACCCCCGTGGGCCATGTGGGGGCCTGGAGTCGGCAGTGGACGGCAGGACAGGGGACAGTTGGTGAAACAGGCCATTCTGACCTTCCTGTGTCGCCCTGTCCCCTTCCTCTCCTGCACCCGCCTTCATTTCTTCCTGAGTGTCTGTGGAGCACACGCCAGGCGCTGGGCACTGTGGGAGAAGCTGAGAGGGACACAGAATAATAAGGGCCACACCCTTAGTTCCTTAAGGAAGAGGAGACAGGAAAGCAAATGCCTGCAACCAAAGGCAGAAGGCAGTTAGAGCCAAAAAACAGTTTACAGATAAGGTGCCCTGGGGATTCAAAGAGCTCTCTCGGCAGTGGGCAGAGGAGGCTTTCCTGGGAGATGACGGTGATGTCTGTGCCTAGGGCAGGAGACTCCCTCCCTACAAGGCTAACATGGGTCTGGGAGGATTTCCTGAGAGACCCCAGATCTAGAACTTCCTTCCTTGTTTTCTCTCCATCCCTCACCCACCCCAAACTAAAACCTGCCCAGAGTACCTACTCTTTTTTACCCTTAGTCAAACCTGGGTGTCAGGGTCTGCCCTTCTGTCAGGAGCCACGGGGTTTCTTCAAGGCCGGCGCCAGGCAGGCATCACTCCTCTGCCTGCCCCACTCCAAACACGTGGGGGCTCAGCTCTCTGAGGAGTATTTTGGGTATCAGTTCAACTCTTGCCTCTGGTCAGAGGGTCACAAGGCTCTTCCAATAAGACTTCAGTGGATTTGGCTGATCTAACTGACTAGGCTTGGCGGGGGTCCTCTACCTGCTTCCTCCTCCCAGTACTGTGTGCTCATTCTTTGGTCAGGGTCATCTGCCACGTGATACCTGGCTTCCCTGCCAGTTCTCCCAACCCATACCCCACCCCATTGAGACCACAAAGAGGTCTCCCCTCTGCTCGCCTTGGGACATGGTGTGGGCACTGCTTCATTCCACTCCAACATCAGTAGAGAGCTGATTCTGTCCCAGGCACTGATCTGGTGCTGGGGATTCAAAGATGAAGTAGAAGACCCCGCTGCCCTTGAGGAAGTCACAGCCCATTAACATTTGGATATTGCTTTCCTGCTTACAAAGCACTTAGACTCACCCACTGCACTTGGCTTCCCCTCCACAGGACTGGGAGGTGGGGAAGGGAGGGACCATTACTACTCCCAGTGTAGAGACAGGTGACCCGAAGCTCAGATTCTTAGTGGTCTGCCTACATTCTTGCCATCAGCTGGCGGGACTTGCTTTCAAGTCCTTCTCTTGCCTCTGTGACCTTGGGCAATTTTCTCCTCCATAAAAGAACAACCTCATTGGGTTGTTGTAAAGATCAGATGTGTGACATGGTATATGTCTGGCACGTAGAAGGCTACTATGAGGTTAGTTTTCCTTTCTTGGGCATAGGAGCACGTCATCTCCTGCATAGGAGCGAATCTCCCTGCATGTTGATTGAGATGGAAATTCCTGCTTCCATCCCTCTCCCCTTGCCTTGATTCTTAATGAGAGGGAGGAGGGCTGGGACGAGGTTAGGGGGAGGGAGGACGGTGCCGCCCACAGGATAGGAGACAATCTCGGGCTTTACAAACACAGGAGCCGCATCCTTGGCTCATCCCAGTGGGCGGAGGTCGGGCAAGTTGGTATCCTGCCCCGCCTGCTGGCGGAGGCAGCTTATGGATTTGGTGACAGATTCCTCTGAAGAGATGAATGAAGCAATTGTGCACTTGGTGTAAAAAAGATTCCAGAGAGAAGAGATGTTTTCAATGGCAATAACCCTGAGATGGAGTATTTCACCGAGTCAACAAACAGAGTTATCGGTGCCGGCTTGCCTTTGATGGTCTTGTGAGCACTTGTAAGCCTGCGAAGCTGTTCTTGGCACTGGTGGACCATGTCTAAAAGCTTTTATTCTCCTCTTTGTTTTAATCACCCCTCCCACCTCCTGGAGAGATTCCTAACTTGAATTCTTGAACAACAAAGGCAGCTAACGGAATCCCAGTGGGTGAGGTCCCAAACCTGGAAAATAATTTTCGCAAAGCTCCATAGATGTCCCTCCTGGCTCAGCACTGGTTTTCAGAAACATCTGATGACCAGATTAAAAGGGGTTCCTGAGCAGTTTAGGAGGCTTTGTGGGGAGAAGGGACCTGCTCACCTGCTTATTAGAATTTAAGAGGATAGCTAAGGGCTGGCAGAGGGCAGAGATGCGCTTGCAGAATGTTTGCTTGGTGAATATGGGATTTGTAAAAATTTCCTTCTGGAAGCTGGAGGTGAGGGTCAGAGTGGTGGAGGACCCAGACATGTTGTGTGCCCCAGGCTTATCAACAATGAAGGGCAGGGCCGGCCCCATGGCTTAGCGGTTAAGTGCGCGCGCTCCCCTACTGGCGGCCCGGGTTCGGATCCTGGGAGCGGATCCCAGGCGCGCACCGACGCACCGCTTGTCCGGCCATGCTGAGGCCGCATCCCACATACAGCAACTAGAAGGATGTGCAGCTATGACATACAACTATCTACTGGGGCTTTGGGGAAAATAAAGGAGGAGGATTGGCAGTAGATGTTAGCTCAGAGCCGGTCTTCCTCAGCAAAAAGAGGAGGATTAGCACAGATGTTAGCTCAGGGCTGATCTTCCTCACAAAAACAAAAAAACAAACAAAAAAAACAATGAAGGGCATATGAGGCCCTGTTTGACGCTGTTGAGAATTGCATGTGGACAAGCAGTAGGCATGAAACAGTCCTGGTGGACTGCCACAGAGCAGCAAGAATGTGGTGGGGATGAGGGGAGGGGAGGGTCATGGGTGAGATCTGGAAATTGGAGGAGGAGACAGTGCTGGCCTGGAGATATCCAAGGGAAAAATTACCATCTCTTCAGAGACTTACAAGCCTCTTCCATCTTGCCTTAGGAGTCTTAAGAAGGTACCCCAAGACCGAATTTTCTGGTATTACCAGAGATTGCTCAGGGCTTGCTGTGAGAATGAGTGAGCTTGGCCTTGGAGATAACCCTCCAGCCGAGGCTCTCTCTGGGTGGCACCTTGGCCTGTGGTAGTGTCAGCCAGGATGGTGCCCTCTCATTGACACCACCGCAGCCAGGCAGGGCAACATGGCGGCTCCCGGGGGTGGGAGAGTGAGGTCAGAAACAGAAACTGTAATTAAATCTTTTTTTACCCACCCTCACCCCCAGCAGGAAGTTATTCTTGGTGCTCAGTGAGGGGGAAGAAGGGGCGGAGTGTGAGCAAAAAGGCTGCTTTTGACCTAGTGGCCTTCCTGGTGATTGGGTGGCGAGGTTTTTAGATTGAAGAAGAGATTTCCTTGAGCATCTTTTGAGAACAGTGACCAGGACTTCTAGTTTGACTCTTTCCAGACTCTATTGCCTCTTTGGGGCAGAGAGAAGGCCAAAGTGTTGAGCATTGGCATTGTCCAGCTGACTCTAGCTCTCTGGTCCTCTTTCCTGGGATGTTGGGGTTGAATATGGACAATATTCTGGAGAGACAAATGGAGTTGCCTCACTTGTGTGGGTGGAGGCAGGTGCGGCTGTGATCAGCCAGGGGCTTGTGTTTTCCAGATTGGTGGCCTGTGTTTTGGTTGAGCAGCTCTTGGAAACATGCTCCATCAACAGCTCCTTCTCCTCTTCCCCTGGAGTCAGATAAAGGCCGGAACTCCAGGCCTGAGGATGCTGAGCGAGAAAGCAGAGGCAGAGGATTAGCTGTTTTGCCAGGACTCCCTTCCCATCTTTCCTTCCAGGGGCTGTTGGGAAGAGCTTTCTGTTCTTTCTCCCTCATCCCCCTGTGTGTTCTCTACTCTGTTTGTCTCCCAGCCCTCTCTTCTCCCCCCAAAACTGGAGCCAGGGCCAAGGAAGCGTGGCCAAGAGTGCAACTTGGTCTGGTCTCCTGTGGAAAGGATTCCAGCATCTCCCATTCGACAAAAGCCAAAAGTCTACAAGAAATAGGACGTGGGGTCCAAGTTCTTGGAGCAGGGATTGCAAACATTTCACCTTCAAGAAGAAAAATTACTGGCCACTCAGGGAGCTGCCTCCAAAATGAAGACTTAGGATCCTGTTCTTCTGCTCCGGCTGCTCCTTGGGGCAAAATTCTCTTCCACTAGCATTTTTATAGAAAAGAAATCTCCATTTAATTGGGAGCATCTCTCCCCTTTAGTTCCTTCCTCTTGGAGCTCACCCCCATCCCCCTGGGGCCAGCTGGAGCCTGAAGCATTTCCCACACGTGTACATGCAATTTCCTTTCTGCAATTAATAGTTGGTCACCCTGACCATGGCAGTATGTGTGACATCACTGGCATCTCAGCCAGTGGATGAATGGGTTGGGGAGGGGAGGAGAGTTCTGGCAGGGTCCTTATCCTTGATGGTGGCCGGGGCTGTCCAGCCCTGCCCTCACATCTGGGGTGCCTCCCCTCCTCACCCTGCACTTGCAACCACTCCCCAGTCCTGCTATCCTGTCCTCTCTACTATCACTCACTCTGTCCTCTTCTCTCCATCCCTTGCCACTACCACCTCAGCTGAGGCCTCCCAGATACCTGCGACAGCCTGCCCCCTGTTCTTGCAGCCTGCTCCTTTGCTCCTTCGCTACATCCCCAAGCTGAGGCCAAAGTGATTTTTCTAAACTTCAATATGGCCATGCCAGCCCCTGCTTGGAGCCCTCCAGTGGTTCCCATAGTCTTGGCAATGAAGTCCAAGTGGCTCAGTGTGGCCCTTCTGAAAACTGCTGGGGTGTGGCCTTAGTTCACAGCTCCGTGTCTCTTGCCACTTCCATTGGATTCCTGCTTTCCGCATCAGAGAGTGCTCTCAGTCTTGCCTCCAGATCTCTCTGCAAGACCCTCCCTCGGCTGGGCACACCCCCCGCTCCTGATGTCTGCGATGTGTGCCAGCACACATACTTACACGCACACACGCACCTGTGCACACACATACCGTCTAATGTCTACGTGTGGTTCAACTCCCTTCTGGGATTACAATTTCTGGGAAGAATTTACAGACAGACCCCCCCACCCCAGCCATGACTATACAAAACACACCCATTCAGCTTAGGTGTCCCTCAGCCTCTGTTTTTGCTGCTCTTGACAACTTCCTCCTCCTTGAAAACTCCCGTCTGTGATACTTTCCATTGTGATTGCCTCCTGAACAGCCATTCTTTCTGGTTTTTTTGGGAATATGATAATTATCCCGCTTTTAATTTACGGAATCTACTCTTCTATGTGCTTTGTTGAAAATCAGCTCCGTCTTATGCTCCCAAGTCTAGGGAAAATAGTTTTGGCATAATCTGATCAAAGCCACAGAAATTGGTTCAGGGGTGGAGATGTGACCACATTCAAGCCAATGAGCTTGGGGAAAATTTGGTAATTTTCCAGGTAAGAAATGTCGTCACTCCTCTGGGAGATCTCTGGGTGTGTTGGTCTTTTTCACTTGGACTTTGAGGGGCAGTATGAAACCTAGAAGTTGGGCAGATGGCATTAGAAGAAAGCTAATTCTATGGAAGTCAGAGCTAAGAAGCAGAAAGAAACTGGATATTTGATGTCATTGTTGAACAGCTGAATCAAACTGAACCTGAAGCCAGTCTCGGCCTTGGATTTCCAATTACATGTGCCTTTAAATCACTTTTATTATTTAGGCCAGTGTGAATTGCTTTTTTTTTTGTTACAGGCAGAAATGTCTTAATATACTCTCTCTCTTTCTCCCCTGATTTTTCTTCTATCTTTCTGGTCACTCTTTTCAACTTTTCCCAGGTTCCCATTCCTTTCCTTTTCTGTTAGACAATGGTGTTCTTCGGGGGGAGGAGGGGTATATTTGTTGTCATTTACAAACTAGATGACTTCAGTTTGCCATTGTCTTCCAGTCTATAACACCTGAGGTCCAGGCAGGACTAACAGCTTTCCAGTGTCTCTTACTTGTCCCACAAACACCTCAAACTCAACAAGTTCAAAACTGAACTTTTTATCACTCCCCACAATCCTGCTCCTTGTCCGTATTCCCTACCTTTGTTAATAATGCAACTACCCTCTGTGCTGATCAAGCCGGAAGCCGTGTGTCATCTTCCTTCTTGCATACTCCCCACATCCAGTCAGTCACCACATCCTGTCCATTCTCCCTCCTTAAATCCATCACATCTGCCCCTTCCATCCCGCCCTCACCTCCGTTGCTTTAGTTCACTTGTCCATCATCTCTCTCTAGACAAAGGCAGGGTCCTCCAGGACAGTGTCCTCCAACTCTGGACAGTCACTTTCTGAAATGTAAATCTGACCAGGCCTGGGATCTGCCTAAAGCAGAAGGGTTCTCCGTTCTGGTCTAAGCTCCAGCTCCCAGAACTGTTGCTGTTCTAGGCCTTCCAATCACCTAGAAGGTTCTAGGTCTTCAGGGCCTTTGCCTATGCCCCTTCCCCTATCCTTAACACTCACTTTTCACCAAACTCTTCCTATTCTTCAGGCTTAGGTGCCGGCCCCCCCACCCCGGGTTAGTCCCCTCTTCCCCTCCCTGGCTTAGTGCTCACTTCTGTGTCCAGTGGCCTTCCATGCTGACCCCTCTCCCAGCCTTATCACTTGTGTCAGCTTTGACACCATAAGCTCCTTGAGGGCAAGGACATGGAGCTCCCAGCCCCTCTTCCCCACAGCCCCTCCCAGGTACCTCCTACCGTCTGCTCCTTATCTCCCCCCTCAGGCGGTCAGCTCAGGTGTCCTCAGTCCCCAGCAAGTACTTGGCCCTTAGTAAGTGCTGAGTGGATGTCCAGCCAAGGAAATGAACAAGTGAGTGAACCAGGAGCTGGAGCCCTGAAGCCCAGCCCAGGAGCCCCTGCCCATAGCACCGTCCTTGTTTGTGGGAGCAGAGGCTCCAACTGGACTGAGATGATCCTGGAGGGAAGCAATGTCTAAGGGGCTCCCTTGGCTGGACTGTTCCCCGGGGCCATCTGATCGGTGGCAGCAGTAGGTGTGAAGAGGAAGTGAGATGCGTTATACTCACTCACTAAGTGAGTATTCCCCTACTATGGGGGAATTCTGGGGGGGCAGTGAAGACCACTTGGATCCCTAGAATTCCCACGAAAATTCTTTTTGCTGCTTTGGGAGATGATACAGGGAAACTTTCAAGCTATTAGCAAGTGTCAGGCAGGGGAGCAGAGGCGTGTGCTTAAGGAGGAAAGAGGCTCTGGCTGCCTTCTCTGCTCTTCCCTGCCTTCAGGTGCCCCACCTCCCTTCTGCTGGGCCCAGCTCTAGCCCCGCCCCCTCACGAGGCCTTTCCACCACCAGCACGTGGATCCCTCTTTTCTAGCAGAGGGGAGGCTCCATTTCATGTTTAGGCAGGTCTAGAGGCCTGAGGACTTGATGAAGCCAGATGCTTGTGGATTCAAAGTGGGAATGCAGGTATGGGGGAGCCTGGCCCTGATCAGCTGATCCCAGGGCAGCTGCAGCTGGTGAGAGAGCACAGTTCTGAATTATGAGTTCTGAATTATGATGAAAACTCCTGATAATAACAACCACATGATGGGAACTCGCTGTGATGCCTAATCCTCTTTCCAGCAGGCCCTCTTAATGAGGTCACATTCTGTGGAGCAGGATGGGGTTTCCAGTGAGTGTCTGCGAGTGCCCCCTCCACACCCTCCGCTCCCCCTCCTGCCCCTTCTGGGGAGGAATGTGGCGGGAGACATTTCAGCACAGCCCCCGCAGGGTGCTCGACAGGTCCGACATGGCTCACATCGACAGGGCAGGTGGTGTGGGGAGGAGAGGCGGGAAGGCTGGGCTCTGACACTGCCCGAGTCTCACTCCTCCATTTGTGCTTCCACCCACTGCGTAACTGGTTCATCCTCCGTGAGGGGAGACCCCACTTTCTGATTGCAAGGGAAGTAAGGGTAATCCAGGGCCCGGGACAGCAGGGAGCTAGGGCAGGAAGCAGTTTAGGACAAGCAGAACTCAGCAAGCGACAGCTCAGAAGCCACTTGGAGCAGCGTCCACCTGCTCTGTAGCCATAAGTGGCTGCACAAGCCTCTCCCCACTGTGGCCGCTGGTGTGGTCCTGGCCAGGGCCCACTCTAGGGAGCACCGCGGCTGTTGTGTTGTCACCACTGCCATTCTCCCTCCTCCCTGCTTTCCATCTGCCGTCACCAGACTCCAAGCACCATCCTTCCTCTCCCTGGAAGAAAGCTCTCAGAATTACCATTTCCAGGGATATTTGAATTTCATTAGGGCTTTTCAAGGCCAAAAGGTCTTTAAGAAATGTAGTAATATTGGCGGAATCTGACAGGTTGTTTTGGAGGAGATTAGCAGACAGGAGGGTCTCCAAGGCTCTATTCTGAATAGTCAGGCCTGGCTAATCCCTTCCCTCCTTCCTCCCTCTCTCCTTTTCTCCTTCCTCCCTCCCCCCTTCCTTCCTTTCTTCCTTCCCAGAGGCTTACTCTGGGTTAGGCCCTGACTTTGACACTGGGATGCCAAGGGGACTAAGCCCTGACTCTTGCCCTAAAGAAGCCCTTGCTCTGACACCACGCCCAGTTCCCTGCCCTAACCAAGTGCTAGTTTTCCCAGAGGAGAGAGCAGGGCTTCTGCTGGGAATGAGGTTGGGAGTGAATTCTCTGCTCCCTCTGGGACTCTGGATCACACAGAGCCGTAAACAGGCTTTCTCTGGGGTAGGCGAACCTGGGGCTGAAGGCACTCAGCAAACAGCAGCGTCTTCCTCGGGGTTGACGTTGTGACAGCTCTAGTGACTGTAGAAGGATCTGCAGCTGGAGGCCAGCCCAGGGCCCAGGGAATGGACAGAAGCACGTGAGTGTGGGGATGAGCCAACATCATGCTCCCTGTGCACACTCAGACCTGGGAGGCGGGGCGGGGGTGGGGGGTGGGGACAGCACTCTCTGATGTCCTCCCTGGGACACAGTGAGACCCAGAAGCTCTCAGCTCAGTGCTCTCCTGGCTTCAGTGATTTGGGAAGGCTGGTGAGGGAGGGGCAAGAAACAGAGTTTGACCCAGCTGCAGGAGGTTTCCTGAGCTGCTGGGGGCTGTGGCGTCTTGTGCTCCATGGCCTGAGTGGGGCAGTGAAGCTGGCCCTACTCTCAGGGACAGTCCTGTCAGCCCCTACCAGGCACCTCCCATCCTTCCCCATCAAGAACCTTGCTGGCCTGCACCCGGTTCCTGCTCACCACTGATCCACAGGACTGCCTTTGGAGTTTGCAGGGCCCAGCACACACTGAAAACACAGGGTCTCGCATTAAAAAATTATTAAGACTCTCAGGATGGCCACAGCAGAGCACTAAACCAAGGGCGTGGCCCTTCTAAGTGCTGTGAACCCCCTGGCTGCCCAGTATTTGCTTCTCAAAGGGAGACTTTCGGGCCGTCTCAGAAAACAGCACTGGTGACAGGTGGCAGAGAAGTTAGTCCTGCCTGCTACTCTCACATCGCACCAAGGGGATTGGGGGCCACCTACTCCAGTTCCCTCATGAAAGGTCATTTCCTTGGCTTTTCCTCTCACTTGTCTTCTCCTTTGAGTTTTCATATCAGGGAGCCAGGGAAGGAGCGTGTGTGTGTGTGTGTTGGTGTTGGAGGCAGAGGAGCAATCTGAAGGAGGAATGGTGGAATATAACCAGGGTTTGGTTTTCTATTAACCTCTGCCCCAACCCTGTTCCTGGGGAGGGGGGAACACGGTGCTGGGTATAGTTCCTGTGGTTTGGGGGGCCTGGGGCTCCAGGTACAGTCTCTTTCCTGCTTTCCCCACACTGAGGTAGACTCTGTCATCCACCCAGCTGCTTGGTAGGGAAGATAAACACTGCAGAGAGGCTGGGAGCTCGTGCTGAGAGCAGAGATGGAGGTTTAATGGGCTTGTTATCAGGCACCTGCTGGGCTGCACATCCCTCTCCTGAGAAGACAAGACACAGAGATAAATTACCTGGCCAGAGCTGCCTTCCCAGCGGGAAGAGAAGTGCCTCAGAGCAGGAAGAGGTGAATTTGCAGAACAGTCAGGTCATAGGGTACAGACAGACTCAGTGGCACTGATTGGGGGGGTAAAAGCAGCCCTTCCTCTGCACTCTCATCAACCATCCAACTCACCAGTTAATCCAGAAATATTTGCTGCAGGCCTCCTGAGCTGCTGTGGGGGATGCAGAGAGGTATCCATTACGTCCCTGCCTGGCCTCACCTCCTTGAGGCTGGGCTGGGCATCTGGCAGGGCCTGGCACATGGAAGGTGCTGAAGAGAGGCTGACTGAATGAGTGAACTAAACTGAAAAAGTGGGGGCAAACTGCAGCAAGGACAATAAAAATTCAGAATGATGAAAGATAACTTCCATTTTGTTGAAGGTAGGGAGCTGTCAGAAGAGATGGGATTTGAGCTGAATCTTGAAGGATGTAGATTGTTGGGAGCTGGAGAGAGTGGGGGTGTCAGGCAATGCGGGTAGAAATTGAGAGCAGGAGTGTTGGAATGAGGGTGACATGGTTTCCAGTGCTGGCTTGACTTTGAACAGCTGTGTGGCATTGGGTAAGTCACTTAATCTTTCTGAGCTTCATTTGCCATATTTAAGATGGGGAGAAATAGTGACTACCTCTTAGAATTGCTGTAAGGATTGCCTAAAATATTCCCTATAAAGCACTTAACAGGGTGCCTGGCATATAATAGATGCTCGAGAAATAGGGGCAGCTTTTTATTCTTAACTGCAAAGACATAAAGAGGAAAGCACAACATATTTGAGTGAGAGGCAACAGCTTCTGTTTCACTAGAGAAAAATGGGGTTTATTTAGGGTACATGAGGCTTTAAATTTTATGATGGGGCTAGACTATATAGGGTCTTGAATGCCAGGTTCAGAAGTGAGCTTTTTCGGAGAAGATAAAAATTAAGTGATCCTTTGGGACCTTGGAGAGTCATTCCTTTCCCTCTAACTCGTTCTTTCAAGTCATTCTCACTAACATATCATCTACTCTATGAGGGTACCATAAGCTTTCCTCCAATTATTTTCGGACATGATGAATTTTGTCTAAATTTGGAAATAACCACGAAATCTTTGGGCTGTATGAGCCAACAGACTTAGAAATTGAAAGGGGAAACCCTTGGAATCTTAGAATTAAAAAAATAGTCAAAATGCAAGGATTTGCTTGGTTTCCACCTGTGGTCAGGCAGAGGACGGCGTGAGGACATGGTATTCGCCCTCTGCCCCCCGGGGGGGAGTGACTGGACAGCCAACGGAGCCCTGTGTCATCCCCCCAGCTTTTGATACTCAGATAGGAAAGATACTTCTTTACAGAGGATCTTCATAATAGGCTTTCTTTCTAGAAGGTGATCTAGGAATATACATCAAAATGTAAATTATGCAACTCCTTTGGCCCAGTATTTCCGCTTCCGGGAATTTATCTCAAGAAATGTCCATTGTAGTCTTGTTTGGAATAGTAAAAACAGGAAAACAGCTTAAATATCCATTAAGATGGTGTTGACTAGAAAATTGGGGGTTTATCGGTTCAATAGAATATTAAGCAGTTATTGAAAATTATGGTGTATTGTACTTCTACATCTATAGTCATCGAAAGCTACCTATGATAGTAGGTCAAAGAAAAAAGCAGGTTTCAGAACAGTAAATTTAGATGATCAAGGTCATGCAAATTACCTTTATATTTATATATGCATTAAAACTCAGGAAAGCTATAAACCAACCTGTTACAGTGGCAATCTTTGGGAAAGAGATTATGAGTAGATGTTCGATGTTTACTATAATATTTCTGTATTATATGAATTTTAACAATGTATCACTTTTATCATAAGAAAAAATATATTTCAGATTTGGAAAAAATCCTTGTGCCTTTTTTTGTGAGCTTGAAAGGAAAAAAAAATCAGTACATACCCTTGAAAAGTAGCTGATTTGAGAATAAACAATGTGAAAAAGAGCGACCGTAAAAGAGAAGATGTCTCAATGGTGGGCATAATTAAAGTCAATATCAGCTGTAAGAAAAAAATTATCTTCACTGTAAATTATTTTTAAAGATTGTTTCTGTCAAACCTACAACTAGTGATTAAAGCTCAACTCTTAAAATTCACACGACTGCTGTGAGGATGATATACGTGCTCCTCCCTGTATCTGCCTCAGGCTCCGGGGTCCCCTGTGAAGCTGGAGTTGACGGGATCTGGGACAGGTGGTGTTCAGTGGTGCTGTCTGCCAGGGACAGATTTCAAGAGGCCGTGATCCCACAGTGAACTAAGGAGGTTCATGAGAAATGTGGTTACTTCAATTCTTTACCAGTCCTCCTCTTGGCCTTACATCAACAAGTAAGAGTTTAATTGGGCACTTAGTACACGCCCCACTGGCTGAGGAGATAAATCTGAAGGGAAAAAACGGTTCTTCCTCTCAAGGAGGCTGTAACCATCCCCTTCTAGGGCACTGGCAATATTAGAGCAGCAATTCACTTAGAAGGTTGTTGACCAACCCTCACATGAAGGAATTAAGGGGAGTGGGTGAGGGGGAGGGAATGGTTGAGTGGCAAGGAGGTCTGTCCTGGAGACTATTGAGACTGGGAGGCATATGCTCCTTGCTTGAGATGCAGTGGCTGTGATTTCCGAGGTGAGGACGTGGTGCCCTGAGAATGAGAAGGTCTGAGGTAAAGCGTGAGGCAGTACCGTGTGGTGACTGACTATCGCAGGGGCGGTAGAAGCAGACTAGCTTGGGTTGGATCCCGGCTCTGCTGTTTACTAACTGTGTGGCTTTGCCCAAGTTACTTAATCTTTAAGCTCTCATTTCTTCACTTGTTGAGGGAAAAAAGGGATAATAACAGTGTGAGGTCATTTAAGTAGAGCACTAGGCATAAATTTAGTCCTTTTAATAACTTTTCCAGTTAGGTATTATTGTACCCATTTTACAGAAAAGGAAATGGAAGCTTAGGAAAGAAAATGAGATCTAACTCCAATGCTTAAGCTCCTGCTTCATGTCAGCCCCCTGCCAACTTCCTCATTACCTGCCCGCTGCCTCCCGTCCTCCTGAACTCTGCTCCAATCCACCCCTCCATCCTCTGCACATAATCAGACACGGTCTTGTCTCACCCTCTTTCAGGTTTTGTGTGAAAGACTGATATCTGAGAGAAGAGTTAGGAGGAGTCAGAGAGGAAGAGTGAGAATGAAGAGAAGGCTCAAGCATGGTAACTTCTAAAAGGCGGAGGAACAGTAGCATCTCTGGGACTGAATGGGGAAGAAACGGGGCAGGAGAAATGGGGCTAACGGCTGTGTTTTCTGAACAGAGCAGGAGTCTGGAGAACCGCAGTCTGAAGAACTTCCTGATGCCTGGGCTTGAGAGAGAACGGTGGGCTGGAATTAGGGAAATCAGCCTGCGGGTGAGGCAACCGTGTGCGGAGAAGGGGAGGGCTCACAGCCTGATGGACGGTTAGAGGCACAGAAGTAAGGAGACAGGCCGGAGTCTAATGACATCATGTCCCCATCGGGGGACCCCACACTCTAGGGTTACATGGGGATATTTGCATGTGGAATAAGGTGTTATGAATTTATTATTTTCACTTTTTAAACTTGTAAGCATTTAATTTCCAAACCTGATTCTTTTATTTTCTTCTGTTTCTTCTGTCACATCTTCATTTTCTCTGATGTCATGTGAGCGAGGACCTCTCTAGGAAAAGAATACACAAATGTGCCTCCTGTTCAAGGATCCACACATTATTTTCGTTAGAGGATTGTTGGGAGAGTTTGCAAACACCTGCTCTGAAGCTGGCCTGTGTCTGCCGGTGCTGGAGCAGTTGTGCAGGAGGGAAGGATCACAGCAGGGAAAGAGACCCCTCCAAACCCAGCAGCTGACATGGTGGCAGGGAAAGGAGGCAGCTTGAATCCTTGGTCTAGGTGGAGGAGGGTTGGCTGTCTCCAGGAAGGCGAGGGGAGGGTGAGTGTGTGTGCAGGCAGGTGTGCACATGGGGGTTTATGTCGGCTCAGTGTTGTGCTTGATTTCACTCTTTCCAACTGTAGGATTGTGAGCCTCAGTCTCCTCTTGTAGAGATAACAGTAACATACATGAAGCAGCTGACCCGTGGTCTGATGGAGAGTGGATACGCAATAAACGCTCACTCTCCTCCCCTTTTGGGGGTTCCCTGAGGCCAGTGCCTCCATGTGGCAAGACTCTGGCGCCTCCTGATATGCTTGGAAACCAGTGGATAGTTAAACTGCAAAGCTGCCAGAGTCCTTCTGCTTTCTGACAAGGCCCACCTGGCCAACTTCTGTCTGGGCAGGTGAGATGGCAGGCAGCAGAAGGGTAAGGTATTTTTAGCATCCCACATAGGATGACGTATGTGACTTCCAAGGCCCCACACCTGTCCTGGTGCTTATCAGACATATGCACATGGATCCAGTGTGCAGTGAAGTAGAAATTTCAATAGGATAGTGCCAGGAAAGGGGCCTCCTCCTGGACCAGGCAGAGCACAAGCATAGCCAGGCGTGCAGGTTGAGGTCCCAGCCTGTAGAAGTTGATTCTTGAAGGTGCTATCTTTTCACACAGCTCTGTAGCATTGCACGCATCATCCCTCCCTACACTTCTCGTTCTTGGGTCCTGGTGAATTCCTACCAATCTTCCCACACCTTCTCCTGACACCCCAGGCAGTGTTGGGCACCCGCTGTGGGCTGCCATAGCACCTCTGTTGCCACTGTTCACATACACTATTGTTCACACACACTATTGCTAACACACACTATTGCTAACATGCACTATTGCTAACATGCACTGTTGCTAACATGCATTATTGTTCACACACACTAGGACCATCATCTGCCTCTTAAACCAAACCGAGACCTTGCTGAGGCCAGGGCCCTGCCTGATCCTTGTTTGCAGCTCCTGGACCTCGCACGGTACTTGGCACATGGTGGGTGTTTGTTGAATGAATAAATTATACGAATTTGTCAATTCTGTGACATCTTTCCTTCCTCTTGGCTGCCACAAAGTACTCTACAATTTTGCATTAATTTTTTTAAAAAATGAATTCAGATTGCTTTTGTTTTGAGAATTTCATAGCCTGCCGCTGAAGCCGTTGGAGATCTGGGGAATCCAAACAAGAAGGGTGAGAGTTCCTGTCCCTCACCCTCGAGTTAGAAGACACTTGTCTCAGGGTTACCTGCTGCCAGCAGGGTGGGGGCAACCCAAGCAACACAGCGAGGAACACGGAAGCCCGTCTGCTGTGTGCTTGGGGCTGACCTGCTCCTGACAGAAGCTCCTGCCCTGGATCACTGGTGGGCTGGCTGGACCGGGCTTCTGCAAAAGAGCTGTCTTCATAACGGGTTAAAGCAGCCTGGAAAAGCTGTTGCCCTAGGAAGTCAGGGCCAACCTGGGGTCTCCCCTCAGAGTTCAGGTTTTCGTTTGGCGTGTGGGCCTTCTCCACCCCGGGGTTGGGTGAATACAGATTAGACTTGAATGCCCAAAACACTGGGACTGGTATATACCCTTCTTCCCCCAAAAGGCTGGGACTGGTAGGTACCTCGACTTCCCGGGGGGCCGTGATGGGGATGCCCTCCTGATATCCAAGGGGTCAGGGCAGAATGGAGTGGCTGAGGGCCTCTGCTCTGCTTGGAGGCCTCCACTCTGGACATGGGTGGCACTTCTCCTCTGGTCGCTGAGCTAGAAGCCCATCCTCTGGGCTCACGGATAAACTGACTCAGTCTCCATTGTCTCTGAGGGGTCAGGATTCACTGGGGGTAGAGATTCAAGATGCTCCAGGGAAGATGCCTGGAAAAACAATGAGCATTTTAGGAGGAGCGTGTGCAGATTACAAGTATGGCAAGAAAAAGAAGAATTAAGCCCAAATTTGGACTCTGCAGGAGCCTCCTGGTAAAATCTCAGAGGCTGATTGTGAAGAGCCTGGTCATCGTGAGGGCACCAGAAGCTGGGGGGAAACTCGCCTTGAGTCCCGTCCCTGGATTTTCCCCATTGCATCAACAAAATGAGATACCAGAAGCTCTGAGAACATGTTACTTCAGAAGTTGAAATTACAGACTCGTAGCAGCCCAAATGGCTATTTGCGGTAATAACTATTCTAGCGCAGGTTGGAAAAGCCTCGTAAATGTTGCCCTTGTTGAAATCTTCCCCCGATCCCCACCCCACTGCCTCCCCAGTGCTGGACAGGTTGGGAGGCAGAGTGACTATTTTCTGTTTGTTTGTGTTTCAGAGCCAAGCTGTCTGGAACATCTGTCTGGAAGAGCCTCTTCCCCATCCTGGCAAGTGTACCCAGCAATCAGGAGCCATCGCCGGACCCTGGGCTGGCCGGGTAAACACTTGGACGATCCGGAGGGATCATTAGCGGAGGCAGAGGACGTCTCTGTGTGAACCTCTGACAGTCACCATCAGCCCAAAGCTGACCTCGGTCATTGCTCTTTACCTCATAGGAATTCAAATGATGCCTCGGGAAGGAGAGAGAACAATTTAATCAATTCAATCTTGTCTGCACTTTAGAATCACCAAGGAACTTGGAATATTCCAGATGCCAAGGCTACCTCCGGAGGGTTAAATCAGAGCCTCAGGGGGTGGGACCCAGGCATCTGCAGTCTTTACAGCTCCCCAGGTGGTGCCAATATGCAGCCTAGGTTGAGAACCTCTGACTTCAATGGCTCTTGGGGTTTCTGTCAGCCATTCTACCTGCGGAGTGAGGACAAGACGGAAGCCATGACGCTTCTAGTCCCATGGGGGGCTTGCTTCCTTATGTTTCTCATGGGATGAGCATATCTCCATCTGAGCGTGATTCTGGGGTTTAGAGATCATGGATGACAAAGCCCTGGAACTTTATCTAATTCAACCAAAGCAACTGGACTTCATGGGTAATCTCAGGGATTTTCAAGTAGGATGTTGACCAAATGAGATTTTACTTGCATCCAGACTTTCTACCCTAAGCCCTGCCTGACTTCCCTGCATTTCCCTTCTCAGTGGATACTTCACCATTCACCAGTGGTCCTGCCAGGAATCTAGGCATTGTCTTCATCCTCTTACATTCCCTTACACTCCTGGGTCCCCACGTCTCATAGATGCTACTTCCCAATCTTTCTCTAGGCCCTCTGCCCCTGCTTTGGGTCAATCCTTCATCTCCCATCTATTACCATCACCTCCTAACCAGCCTCCCTGTCTCTACTCTCATTGCCTTCTGCTCCATCATCTGCCTACCTTCAGAGCGAATGATCCAGATGCAAACTGCCCATGTGGTCTTCTGCTTAAAATCCATCAGTAGCCCCTCGTTGCTTTCCTAATAAAGCTTAAATTTCTTGGCATAGCCTTTAGTGCTCTGATTGCCAAGCACCTTTACATCACCTTAAGGACCCTATACTCCAACCACAGAGAACTTTGCTTTTTCATGATCCTTTATTTCGGCTGTTCCCTCTGTCGGGTATTCTTTTTCCTCTCCTGCTAGACTACGTCTTACTGATCTCTTAATAGTCAGTCAGCCCATGTATCTCATCCTCCTTCTTCCCCAGGCTGCCTCAGGTGCCCGTTCATGCCCTTCCTCTGTGTGCGTCACTCAGTTGAAGCACTTTCAAACTGCATTATGAGCATCAACTTCCTTCTGTTTCTCCCTACTAGACTGTGAGCTCCTTCAGCACAGGAGCTGGGTCTTACTTTTCTTTGTATCCTTGGTGCCTCCATAATCCCTGGACGACACAAATCCTTTGTGTTCAATGCCTGAATTTGCTCCAGGATATACCTCCTATTTCTCCTCTTGCTGATTTGAGACCTGGCTCAGATTCACTTGGCCTCTGCAAAACTCTGAGACAGGGAAAGTGTGGCTTAGGCCCCCTTCCATCTTTCTATTCTACAATTGTTTCTCCTTTCTTTGAGGTTTCTCTTAACTGTTCCCAACTCCCCTATTCTCCAATTCTTTCTCTCCCTATCAAAGTATGCTCTCAGAATAAGTACATTTGCTCTGAGACACAAGTAACTGCTGTTACCTTTCCCTTGCTTATTAGTATTTTAACAGAAAAAAAGTCAAAGGAATTAATTTCTGACTGTGGAAATATCTGACCATAGAAGGAGAAGCCAGAGAAAAAAACTGAGAGTGAGACAGCCTTCTATGGAGACTTATTTCAAAGACTGTCATGCGTTCTCTTGTACCAGAGTACGGACTGGAAAAGGGTAAGGTTTGCCCATCTTCTGTGGCAGAAAGGAGAACAAACAGAGGAGATATTTTTCAAGATTACTTGCTCTCTCGACTCACTGCACACACCTCCCTGTCGGGACTCTGTGTCCCGACACAGAGGGACACAGTGTCCTAGGGCTTGCGAAAGGTGTGGATCATGACAATGAGATCAGTCCGTGGACGTATCACAGTGAAAGCAAGAAAGAAGAGAGCTGAGAGGATGGAATCAAAACACGAGACAGGAAGGCACAGGTCAGGCCCCAGCTGGAGGGTGTTGGAGGCCGAGCAGAATGGAGACAACTGTCATCAGGGAGCAGAGTGAAGAGAAGTGAGCACAGGGGAGGTGGGCTGCTCATGACCAAGACCACCAACACTGGGCAGCTGGGGTGTGCCTTCTAGGTAGCTGGGTCCTGGCGAGGCTCACCTGGCTGGGTGAGACCGTGTTCTGGGAGGGTTCAGGGCTCACGTTCTGCAGATGAGCCAAGGCAGACCTCTGCTTCCATAGTCTCGGGCTGAGATGAGACCCATGCCCCCAGAGGCTGTGACTCCTGTGACATGAAGACCATCACCAGTGGGTGGTTTGGTGTCCAGTGGATCGAGTACTTCCTGTGATGTCAGCACTGTGCAGTTTTCTGGTGCACAGGGTTCATATTTTTCCTGGGGCAGAAGTGCAAAAAAATATGTAGGATTCACCTGCAGACTTGCAGGCAGCACCCAGTGGTCCTTGGGCCGGGTCACCAAGGTGCTTATTCCTGCCATGTGGCCCCTCCTTCAGCATTGCACAGCGTCCAGCTTTGGCCACTCACTGAGGGATGCTTACACCTACTTGATACCAACTCTCTCCTTTGACTGTGGCAGCTGCAGTTTCCCCCACCCCATTCAGAGGCAGGAGACTTAGTGTGGCAAACACCCAGGAGCAGGGAGATGCCACTCAGCTTGAAGGGGCTCCACAGAGACCCCTCACTCTCCTTTCCCCCATATTTTATTAGACTTTGCTTAAACCCCCTAATTCCTTATTAGCATTTCACCCCTTGGTCTCAAGACACTACCTCTTGTGAGGATGCAAATAGCCTAACGTCCTCTTCAGCCCCTTACCTCCCCTGTGCTCCTGCCAGATCCTAACTGGGGCTGTTTTCTTCAAACAAAGGCAGAGAGAGGATGGAGAGGGGTGGCCAGCAGGCAGCACTGTGTAAGGGGAGAGCAGGCAGCTGACAGAGGACATGGGGACACTATGAAGACCAAATACACCTACTCCCCCATCAGCCTCTAGCTACAATGATCATAGTTTCTGAAACCCAGCCGGGACATTTGGGCTGATGAAAGATTTTGGTACCAATTCCAAATGTGAGGGGGAAGTTTTGAAATTGTAGTTTGGACGCTGAAATGTTATAATTTCCAGGCCATTTGGATAGTTTATGGGGTCAATACGACATATGAAACTGGAACTGTCCTAGAAAATCTAGGCTGCCCGGTGGCCATCATTGTAGTGAGAGATAGTGGGTCCCTCTGGTGACTGGCATCCGCTGACCTCTGTCTAATCCTTTATTCCGTAAGCATTTAGAGGATAGGGGGCAAACGCGCCCACCCTGACGTCCTGTCCTGGTGAGTGGGACCCTCCTCCCAGCCCGGGCTCTGGCTCAGCCCTGACATGAACCACTGTTGCCCCAAGAGTTCAGTGAAATGGGTGAGAATCCGGGAGCTTCTCTGCTCTTTTTGTCTTGAGGTCTATTCATGAGTTTTTCTTCTGTGGGAATGAAAAGAAGAAAACAGGGAGCAGAGAAAAGGACTGGGTGAGGCAAGAAACCAGCAAAACACAAACAGAATGGGAACACGCTAACCAAAATCCCTTCTGAACTCTTGGAGGAGACCGCAAGTGTTTGGTTTTTGGCAAACAGCTTGGAGGCCAGCATTGAGCCTGCTTTGCATTTCGTGGGGGGAAGGGCAGGAGTCTCTAGTTCTCTGATGGAGAAAGAAGTCAGGTAGAATATAGGGTGTCTTGACACATTGTGAAATGCTCCACGTTTCTATCTAAACCCCTCCTACCGTTGGAGGCCCAGTGGAAGGTCTGTATACTCCCTCTCACCCTCGCTGACAGATCCCATCTCTTGGCAAACAGAGTCTTGTCTTGTGACTTAGTCTCATGCTTGCCGGCAGGATCTGGGTCTTGCCCATCATCATGCTCCCCCATGGTGCCCAACGGCACTGTGCGTGTAGCAGGTGTTCGGTAAACTTGGCCGTGACCTCATTGGCTTCTCTTCGGCTGTAGTCCTGAAGCTACGGGGGACCTCCCGTAGCGTGATCCACACTCCCTTCAGAGCAGAGAGGCTGCGTGATGGTAATCGGGTGGGAGCAGTGCTATCAAGTCCACCTGTGTCTCTGTGTGACCTTGGCAGAGGCACCTTGACTCTCTGCCACGCCCCTTCCTGGCCCCCACGGGCTCTCCCATCTGTGCACAAAATGCTCCAGATTCTGGGATGAAACACGGTCTGTCCAGGTGCAAATGATTGCTACTTTACTACTTCAGACATCCTCCTTTTTTCCTTTTAAGTAGTCTTTGAAATTAAACTAAAAAAGAAATATTTGCACAGAGATTTCCCCCAAGGCCATTTTTAATACACCTGGTAATCAGCACTGGCTTTCAAAAGTTATTATGGCCTTAAAATTATTGCATCATTTTACTAAAATCCTTTTGTGAATGTTTCTGATAAAATTTTTTTTTATTAAAAAATGTTTTCTAATGAGTCTATCTTCCTCCCTTTTCATCTGAGGGGCAGTGCTACCTCACTATCACTATTTATTTAAATGGTAGAAGACTTCCCTGACTATATCCCACACTTTTTCTTCTAAGGGCCATAGGATGATTTCTGCAGGAGAAACTAGTTTTGCATCTAGGATGAAATTGAGGCCCTGAAGATGGGGTGGAGGTTGCTTTAAAGGGTTTCGCCCTAAATCACGCAGTGATCAGTCCTGAGCATGGAAAAGGATCTCCTGAATCTCTCTTTGCTCTTTGGGAAGTGCCTCTGGAAAAATTATGATGGAAGAGAGACTTATCTTTATCAATCTCACCTTTCCTGTTCTCAAATTTTTCACCTCACCCACTCGCCTAATAAAGGATGTTTGGTGATTGGTAGACTTGTTAACCTCTGACTTAGCAGTATTTTTCATTCTACATGTATAAATATATTTTGAGTAGCATTGCGATGTCCTTTGGGAGAGTTAACTCTCCTCCACCGGATGAGTTGTGAGGGTTAATCATGTGACTGCCTTCCCCTAGCCAACAGGCAGGCACATGAGCTTTCTTAGGCCAGCTGGATGCTTGTACTTATCGGTAATATTTTAACATTTTCATAGAACTCTTATTTAACTGGATTCTTTGATATATTCTTAGTGTTGCCAAATTTAGCAAATAAAAATACAGCACACTCAGTTAAATAAGAATTTTAGATAAATAACCAATACTTTTAAAGTATAAATATGTTCTCAGTATTGCATGGGATATATTTATACTACAAAAGTATTCGTTGTTTATCTGAAATTAAAATTTAACTGGGCATCCTGTATTTTATGTGCCAACCCTATCAGTATGCTGAGATGCACCCACTCCTGGGAAAAGTTTAGTTGTTGGTCCAGCAGTTGAATGGAGCCCAAGCAACTGAATGTTGCTACCAGGGTTTTCTTGTAAGCAGATATTGGGTGGGAACAGAGTCTATGTGGAAGTACAGCCCCTCTGAAATTCTAGCTGGGCAAACTCAAAACAAAACAGTGTCCCTTCTCTTTGTAAAGACGAGGTAGGCCAAGAACTCTGTATATTTGGTCAAGTTTCACAACCAGAGGTGGAAATAATATAGAGGTTTAGAGATATGTTCCTGGATATGAGGCAAGGGAACTCTAAAAGCAAAAGAATCATTAGATGTCAATTATAATATTGGTCATTGGGCCAGAACATCACAAATTTTCAGTTTTAGGGCAGCGGTGAATGGGGCTGGGAGAAATTCAGCAGAGACTTAGGAAGGGGGAAGCTCTGAAGAAAGGAGATTGGAGGTGGACAGAAGGTGCTGGGGCAGCCTGGTCCAGACTGAGAGAACCCAAAATGAAGCCCTTCTGCTGCTGGAGCCTCAGACACCATCTCCAGAGAGCTGGGACCCTCCAGCAAGGCCCATCACAGGTGAGAGGGATGGCCATTTGGGCCAGAGGTAGGGCCCCAGCCTTAGACTGTGGATGTTCCCTGCAGATGTGGTTGCAAACACAGGCACCGAGCTACCCCACAGGCATGGAGGAGACTCTTCACACAACCCTCAGACAGCAGACCATTCCCCACCACACGGCCGGAGCACACTGACTTCATAGGAGTTTCGGTAAATCCTGTAGTCAAGCATCTTGTGAATTTCACAATTATGTTGCACAGTATATTTATTTGGGGGGTTAACTGTGTCTGTTTGCTTAATGTAAACATTTATAATAAGCCCCTCTTTTGGAGATATCTTCAAAACCAGAAAGTGGCCCAGACATACCTTGTCTTCCAGGAGACTGTACCATCTAGGGGAGAGCCCTCGAGAACCTTGTGTTCCCAGCTTTCCCACCTCAACTAAGTCATTGAAAAACAGTCAAGATCCTAAATAAAGTCAAGTTTACATTCACGGCCAGCTGGGTATGCCTAGAATGGTCTTAGGCCCTCCCCATTGACTGCCCCAAATCTCTCTGCTTGCCGATGCCTGAAATTACATTCTGAGACAAGAAAACTAGTCTCAAGGTGAGTGCGGGTGGTGAGGAGGGGGTGGAAGACCTGAAAATTGGCACCCAACTGGGGAAAAAGTTTCAGCAGAAAAAGGAAGCTGACCCCAGAACACAGATTTCAGAGTCTGTGCAAGTCACCCCAGGCTGTACAGTGCAGTGGGGAGTGCAGACTCCAGAGCCCTGCTCCACAGGCTGATCCTGGCTCTGTCATGTTCTAGCTGTGTGACCTGAAGCAAGCTATCTGACCTCTCTGTGCCCTGGTTGTCTCATCAGTGAAATGAGGATAATAATAATATCTTCCTTACAGGTTTGTTATGAGGAATAAAATAACAAATATATGCAAAATTCTTATGACAAAGCCTGGCACAAAATAAGAGTTATGTTAGAGTTAGCTATTACTATTTGGCTCCCACTGTTTACCTTCAGCTGTTTGCTCAGGCATTCCAGTCCTGTAGCTATAAGGCCACCAGCTGGGTAGCACCTGATTTGGGAAGATTTGGGGGAGTTAGTTCTTTTTTTTTTTTTTAACATGCTCACTCTCAAGGAAAAAACACCATTTCTATAGGGTTTATAATTAATTCTCTCTATAAAACTGTGGCAAAATACCTTCTGAGGCACTTGCATGTTAACAGATCGGGAAAGCCTGGGTTTCAGGAATGCAGTGCTGGGGAATTTTAGGCATCCCTCTGTTGATAGCATCCAAAGACGCAACTGGTACTGGAGGAGTGGCTGGGGCTGCAATAGCTCAGGAGACAGAAGTAGGATTTTATAGGGCTGAGTTACACAGGGGGTTCTTGCAGAGAGTAGAGCTGAACCATAGTCTGGAGCATTGGTTCTCAAAGCGTGGTCCCTGGACCAGCAGCATCAGTGTCACTAGGAACTTGTTAGAAATGCAAATTCTTGGGCCCATTCTAGACCTATTTAATTAGAAACTCTGGGGACAGAGACCAACAATCTGTGTTTTAACAAGTCTTCTTGGTGATTCTGATGCTTGCTAACATTTGAAAACCTCTCTGGTCTATAGGATAAGTAAAGCCAAGGTTCAAATAACTGAGGTGAAGTCAGAGCCAAGAGACTGGAGGAGGGTGAGATGGAATCTGAGCCAAATCAGAGAATGGAGGTTCTGGGAAATTGCTCTGAACACCCGTGGCTATTTTCAGCTAGACTTTATCTTTTGCAGGTGCAGCCTGTGGATGGGTTGGGCTAGTTTAAAGGGCCAGAAGCAAGGTAGATAGGTAGAGAAGTATTTGCAGGTGTTTTTGCAGATCATTCTGACCCCTTTGGGACAGCAAGTTCTGGTCTGTCACCTTTTCTGCATTCCAAAGGATTAGGTCTTGTCGGTGCTTTTCTGAGATAGTAGATCTGGCTTGAATGCCGTATTGTAGAACCAGAATTCTGCCATCAGATGGGACCTTACAGGCCAGAGTCTAGCCCTCTTCCCTAATGCAGGAGTCAACTCAGCAGTATTCCTGATCAGAGGTCAAGGATCTCCCTCCAACAGTATAGCCAGATGGAATTACTTCCATTTGTTGGAAAGTCCTTCCTTTGCATGGCCCAAAGCACCTATCACCTTGCATATAGCAAGTGCTCATGCATGTTAATTGAAATACTAATGCCTTGAACAGACATCTGATCCATGCGACTCGCCTCTCTAACTCTAATACTGCTGCCTGGAGCAACACAGGACAGGTCTACTTCCACTTTCGTTTGAAGATGCCCATTATGCTTCCCATAGTCTCTTCTCCAGGGGAAATGTTTCCTTAGTTTCTTCCAAAGTTCCTACTATGAATTGGTTTCCAGGGACCCCAAAGACTGCAAGTACAATGACTAAGGGGCAGAGATATGAATCAAGGGTCCAGGAAACCAATTGTGCATAAAATGAGAGGGGTTAGGTTGGGGTGCAGAAGAGAATGAGCAGAGGTCAGAGTAAGGGTGGGGTCAATGAAGCAAGGTAATTTAGGATCTAAGCCCATGGGTGCTGGGTGACTACTCGGGAGTTCTTTTTCTGTGTGCCCCGGGTATCTCACCAAAGCCAGGAGGATTTGGGTAGGAGCTGAGCAGGACCAGCCAGGGTCAGGTTGAAATTATGGTCACTAAAACCCCCAGGTCGTCTGTCCATGAATTGCTGCCAAGCCAGGGCCTGGCAATCCTGTGCTTCACAATTGGTATTTTGGACCCAACTTCAGGGCTTTTACCTAATCCTTATTAAATTTAATCTTGTTTATTCTAATCAGTCGAAAACATTTGAACCTCATTTCTGGAATGTGTTATCTGTCCCTTTCAGCTTTGTGTCATGCATCAAATTTATAAACTGACTTTGATCTCATGTCTAAAATATTGAGAAACATGTTGACCGGCAGCCCGTTAGAGACTGCCTTTCCAACTGAACCTTTATTAACCATCACAGTGGGCTATGAGCTGTTCAACTAGCTATTTGTTCATTTGTTCATGGGTAAAATGCTATTCAGGTGACAAGGGTACCTTGTTCTGGTGGTGCTGGGAGGAGGACAATGTGAGAAATATCTATGCAGTGCCTGCTGTATCCACAAGCCCTTTTAAGGAAACCATCCTCCTTGAGGCAGCCATAGGCCACAGTATTTTTGTTTGTTTTTGTAAGGAAGATCGGCCCTGGGCTAACATCCGTGCCTATCTTCCTCTACTTTATATGGGATGCCACCACAGCATGGCTTGACAAGTGGTGCGTCGGTGCATGCCCGGGATCCGAACCTGCAAACTCTGGGCCGAAGAGGAACGCACATGCACACACTTAACTGCTACGCCACTGGGAAGGACCGTAGGGCACAGTATTTTGTACCATGAGACCCCACTCCTCCTCCAGGTGCATCCGATTATACTTGACTCAAAAGCAGCCAATTCATGGGCAGCTCCTGGCCTGTGTGAGTCTTGGAGTGAAGAGCTCTGCCTACACAGGGTGAGCTGGTTTGATCAGGACCCATACCCAGGGATTTGAATTAAGAAAGGTGGAGAAGCCAGGTCTTTAACAGAGAAGCCGAGGCTGACATATTGCCCAGAGAGGCATCAAATTATTAATACAAGAGTTATGAAGTGTCTGAATAAGCAAACTATGAGGAAGCAACAACTATGAGAAGGGTCAGACTTTAATTTGTCAATACAGTGAACTAATATAATTTGGAAACTCTTTTTCTACAAAACACCTAGAAATCTTGAATATGATATAGCAAATACCCTTTTAAACATATAGCTGAGCTTATTAAAAAAGTAAAAGAAATCCCCAGGGCCAAAAATGAGGAGTGAACTGAAAACCTGACTGGTAAAGATGTGATCAGAGACTGTGGCAGCCCTGGCAGAGGGCTGGCTTATTATCAGACCCGATAACGGCTAGAGGTTGGGTCTGAACCTCCTAGAAGACAAAGCCTTGGGCCCGCATCAGGCAGAAAGTGGTTGGAACTGAGGGTCTTGCTTAAAGCTAGGATCATTTACAGGCTACATGCTCAGTAAAACACTGGACTAAAAAATATCCACCCACCAGCAGAAGGAGCCAGCAAGGACACTTGTCTGCTTTGGCTTGGGTCTGGATGGGAAAAATTATCTGCTGAGAATTTGTAGTCACAGCCTGTACCTTGCCTGAGATTGGTTCTAATTTACACCCTGGGTGGTCCAGGAATCCTCAAACTGAGATGTTAACATTCAAGTGGCCCAAGGCTGATGATATCTCTGGGGAGACTGGCAAAAGCAAACACAAAATCCCACTGGAAGGACACACCCTGATCCCAGGCTTTATAGGATTCGCACAGATGGAGTTTTGCTGCATATGGGCCCACAATTAAAAACTCACAAGCAAACAATCCATCATGAGCATGTGTCAGTGGACATGACTAAGAACTTTGGAAAATGTAACTATTAGACAGGAATTCTTAAAAATATATGCTTAAAATGATTAAAGACTTAAGTGAAGTAACAAAAAATGCAAGAGAAAGATATGATGAAAAAATAGGCATATGAAATGAAAAATGTAGGCACTAAAATGAAAACATAATAATTGTATGAAACAGCAAATTTATATAAAACAAGAATAAATAAACTAAAATCTAGAGCTGAAGAAATTGTCCAGAATTCATTGCAAAGGGTTAAAAAGACATAAAATATTAAAGAGATTTAAGAGACGGGGGGGAGAAACTAAAAAACTACCATATCTATCTAACTGAAGTTCCGGGAAGAAAAATAAGTAAAAGAATGAGGGAGAGTCAATACTTAAAGGAATAATGGCTGATAATTTTTCAGACTTGATGAGACACAAATCACAGATTCTTAAATCACATGCATTCCAGGCAAAATAAATTAAACTAAATCCACAACTAGACATATTGTGGTAAAAATGCAGAACCTCAGAGATTAAAAGGAAGTCTTAAAAGTAACCAGATCAATCCACAAAGGAACAGCAATTAGACTATTACCAGATTTCTCAACAGTAATAACAGAAGCCTGAAAATCACGTAGTAAAATTTCAGAATGTTGGTAAAAATTTTTATACCTGGCTAAACTATCATTCAAGAGTGAGGGAGAAGAAAACCATTTTCAGAGCAAAGACTGAGAGACACTAACACACTCTCACTGAAAGAATTAGAAGAGGTACTTTAGGAAGAATAAAATTGAAAACAGAAGGAAGGATTACGGTGCAAGAAGAAATGATGAACAAAGAAATTAGTAAACATAAAAATCTGCACAAGCATTGATTGTACACAACTATATTAATAATGATGATTACTTTGGAGGGTGTAACAAAAGGTAGGTACTGGACACCTACATAAAAGATGGGCAGAAATGACTGGAGGTGGAATGCTAAAATCCTAGTATTATTTAGGAAGAGGATAGAGATATTGATGAAGCCAAATATGCACGTGACAGCAGACATGGAAATGTAGGACCTAACCCTTCCTTTGAGAAAGGACTTGCTGCCCAGTTGTGAGGATACCTGACAGCCTCCACTTCCTAGCTTCGTGAGGATCTGTCTCAGCTTTCAAGCCAAGGTCACACCATTCTCAGAGCTGCCTCTGGCCAATGACTGAGCAAGATGATAGTAGCTAAGATGGTGGAACAAGGGCCTGGCTATTTCTGCCCCATGTAGGACTTCACAGCTCCCCCATTGGACTGGCAGAGACATCATCGAAGCTGTGTTACAGTCTGAACACTCCCCCTTGTCCAAGTATTCCTTTTCTCTTTCACAGTGTTACTCCCTGAAAATCCTTTTGCATACCTAATTCCATCTCATCATTTGTTTCCTGAAGAACCCAAACTTGTGATACAAGTTAAAATTTTTAGGGAACAACTCAAAAAAATAGAAACATAAAGTATAATTTCTAAAACAGTAGAGAGGAAGAAAATTGAATTGGTATGGAGAAAAAAAACCCGGTGAAACAGAAACACAATATAACATGATAGAGGTAAATCTAAATATATCAGTAATTATAATGAATGTAATTGGATTAGCTCACCAATTAAAAAATGGAGAATGCCGGATTGTTTTAAGGGGGAAAAAAGGCAAAATCCACTGATATGCTGTTAAGAAGCACACCTAAAATATCAGTCTATAGGAAAAGCTGAATGTAAAAGACAATCACAGCTAAAAGAAAGCTGGTGTAGCTATATTGATAATTGACAAAATAGGATTCCAGACAAAGAACATTATTAGGTTGAAGATGCATAACAATAAGGTACAAATCCTTAGAGAAACATAAATTATAAACATGCATACATCAATAATATAGCCTCAAAATATGTAAACAAAAATGGACAGACTTATAAGAAGAAATTGGTAATTTTATAATTACAATGGTAGATTTTACATTTCTCTCTCAGTAATTAATAGATCAATCAGACCAAAGAAATTAGAGTATAGAAAATTTGATTAATACGGTTTTTAAGCTTGATCTAATGGACATATATAGAGCCCTGCACCCCAAAAAACACTTTCTTTTTGAGCATACGTAAAATCTTTACAAAATTGATACATACTTGTGTAGAAGGCAAAGAAGTCAGCTAGTATCAGGAGGAGAATCTATACTCAAGGAGAAATAGGCATGTGGAAATTAATTGAGTTTCATTATTGACACAAAACTTGAGGGGAAATCCATGAACACTTGCTGGATTTTATTTCTGAGATCTTATCTCCCTTTCTTGACTCACATGTCCTTACAGTAAACCTTCAGTACTTGATATGGTCAGAGTAAGTTTCTGTTCCTTCCAGCTGAAAGAGATCAGCTAAATCAGGATGCCCCAAAGGGAGTCAAGAACATCTCCCAGGAGGACTAAGTCATTGTCTTCCTCACGGAAATCAAGCAAGAGAATGCATGTAGGAACTTGGCAAAGAGAAAATCCAATTTCTGAGATATATTCCTCCAAATCCCATACTATTTATTAATCTCATACTGGCAACTAACTATCTGACAAACAAGTGTGTACTGGAATATATTTTCTTACTGGGCTGCTACAGCAATATCACTTCTGTCTCTTCATTTACTATCACACCTGTATTATCCACTTTGCTTTTATCTTAGAATCATGGGTTTCTAAAAGAGGTATAGACTTTCTTGAGACAAACTGGTGAACTACTCTTTGATTTATAAAAAGATCTATTTCTTTTGAACAGGTGTATGTTCCTCTTTTGCAATGCTGCAAATCTAAGTCCTGTCCTACTCTTTTCTTGACTTAAATTGCAGATTCCCTTCTTACTGCTCATATTCCATCCATGGACATGTGGCCATCTCAGGCCATAAATTAGCATATTCTTTGTGATCGTGTGATTCAATTTACTTTTCCAGTCTTAACTTCCACTGCTGTACTTCCCTGAATACACCATGTTTACTTCCATTCCTGATCACGCCTAATTCCTTCCTGTTCCCGTGTCTTTGTTTTTGTTTTCGTTTTACTGGACCACTCTCCCACCCCTCTTCACCTGTCAATTATAATAGTCATTTAATGGGAAAGACCATTCTAAGCATGTCACAAAGTCTAGAAGACATAATAGAAAAGATGGAAAAATTCAATTATGTAAGGCTAACACTTTCTACATGGCCCAAAATACCATCAACCAAATCAAAATACAAACAACAAACAGAGAAAGATATTTACACCATAAACAATAGACCAAGGGCTAGTTTCCTCAGTATATATGGAGCTTCTACAAATCAATAGACCACAACACAATTTAAAGGAAATGCACAGACAATTCACAGAAAGGACATCCAAATAGCTTTTTAAATTATATGAGAAGATACTCAATGGCACTTGTAAAAGAAATGCAAAATTAAAACCCATTGAGATGTTACTTCTCACCTATGAGATTGGCAAAAACCCAAAAGTTTGGTTTTAGTAGAGGTGTGAGGAATTAGGCACTCTAATATATTGTTGGTGAGCGTATAAATTGGTATGAGCTCTTTGGAAGATGATTGACAATGTCTATCAAAATAGCACTTAGCCTTCGATCCAGCAATGTTTCTTCTAGGAACATACCCTGTAGAGATCCTAGCTCCGGCATGCAAAGATAAATATGCAAGAATATTAATTGCAACATTGTTTGTAAAGACAAAACATAGGAAACAACAAATGTATCAATTACCTACCTCTGTTAACAAACCATTTCAAACTTAGTTGCTTTAAATAAACATTTATTGTTGCTCTTCAGCCGAGGATCAGTGGAGTGGTTCTTTTGTGCCACCTGGGTTCCCTTGAGCAACTGTGGCCAGCTGTAGGTCAGCTAGGAAACTCTGCTTCTGGGGGTTGGCTGGCTGTTGGCTTTGGTGACAAGGATGATAGCATATATCTCTCACCACCCAACAGGCTAGCCTGGGCTTGTTCACACGGTGTTAGCAGGGTTCCAAAAGAGCAAGTTCAAATGTGCACGGTCTCTTGAGTCCTAGTCTTAGAACTAGTACAGTGTCATTTCTGCTGCATTCAACTGACCAAAGCAAGCCCCAAGGCCACCCAGACTCAAGAGTGGGGTAAAGACTCTACCTCTTAATTCGAGGAACTCAAATCATGTTGCCAAGGGGCGTGGATGTAGGGAGGAGTGAAGGATTGTGGCCATTTTTGTGTCTACGACAAACACAAACATCCATCAAACTGGCAGAGCCAAGTTAAAACAAAACAAACAAGGAAACAGCCATATGGCGAAATTCTATGCAATCTTTTTTTGTGTGTGTGAGGAGGACCAGCCCTGAGCTAACATCCAATGCCAATCCTCCTCTTTTTTGCTGAGGAAGACTAGCACTGGGCTAACATCTGTGCCCATCTTCCTCTACTTTATATGGGATGCCACCACCGCATGGCTTGACAAGCGGTGCGTTGGTGCGCGCCCGGGAGTTCGGAACCCCGGGCCGCCGCAGCAGAGCACGCGCACTTAACCGCTTGTGCCACCGGCCGGCCCCTCTATGCAATCTTTTAAAAGAATAAGGCAAATCTGTATGTACTGAGATGAAAAGTTCTTCAAGATTTATTGTTAAATGAAACAAGCAAGGTGCAGAACTGTCTTTATAGCATTCTACTTTTTGTAGGTATTTTTAAATAGACATACACATTTTTGTAATGTGTATAAATCTGTGGAAGGATACGGAAGTGGTTGCCTCTGGAGGGGGGAATTTGGGGGCTGGGTCATGGGTGGGAGGATGTTACATTTCACTATATACTCTTCTCTATTAAAATTATTTTCTCTAATTTTCAAAATTATGATACCATAAAATTTACTTATTTTTTTCCTTTTGGTATACAATACTGTGTATTTTAACACATGCGAAATTTGTGTAACCACCACTGTAATTAAGATACAGAGCAGTTCTATCACCTCCAAAAAACTTCCTTGTGCTATTCCTTTATATTTCCGTCCTCCCCCCAACCCTAACCCTTGCAACCACTGATCTGTTCTCTGTCACTATATTTTGTCTTTTTCATTTTGACCTTTGTTCTTCTGGAATTTAAGACAGTTTTTTTTAGCAGTTTTAGGTTCACAGCAAAATTGAGGGGAAGATACAGAGATTTCCCATATACCTCCTGCCCCCTCACATGCATAGCCTCACCATTATCAACATCCTCCACCACAGTGGAACATTTGTTACAATTGATGAACCCACATTGATGCATCATAATCATGCAAAGTCTATACATTACAGTTCACTCTTGGTGTTGTACATTCTATGTGTTTGTACATACGTAAAATGACATGTATCCATCTTTATAGTATCATATAGAGTATTTTCACTGCCCTAAAAATTCTCTGTCCTCCGCCTATTCATCTCTCCCCAACCCCTGGGAACCACTAATCTTTTCACTGTATTCATAGTTTGCCTTTTCCAGAATGTTGGATTGTTCTGTGTAGTTGGAATCATACAGTATGTAGCCTTTACAGAATGGCTCCTTTCACTTAGTAATATGCATGTAAAGTTCCTCCATGTCTTTTCATGGCTTGTTAGCTCATTTCTTTTTAGCCCAAATAACATTCCATTGTCTGAATGTACCACAGTTTATTTATCTATTCATCTACTGAAGGATATCTTGGTTGCTTCCAAGTTTTGGAAATTGTGAATAAAGGTGCTATAACATCTGTGTGCAGGTTTTTGTGTGGACATAAGTTTTCAGCATCTTTGGGTAAATACCAAGGAGTGCAATTACTGGTCATATGTTAAGAGTACGTTTAGTTTTGAAAGAAACTGCCAAACTGTCTTCCAAAGCTGTACCATTTTGCGTTCCCACCAGCAATAAATGAGAATTTCTGTTATTCCACATCCTCACCAGCATTTGGTGTTATCAGTGTTCTGGATTTTGGCCATTCTCATAGGTGTGTAGTGGTATCTCATTGTTGTTTTAATTTGCATTTCCCTGATGACATATGATGTGGAGCATCTTTTTAAATGCTTATTTGTCATCCGTATATCTTCTTTGGTGAGATGTCTGTTAAGGTCTTTGGCCCATTTCTTAACCAGGTTGTTTGTTTTCTTATCATTGAGTTTAAGAGTTCTTTGTATATTTTGGATAGCAGTCTTTTATCAACTGTGTCTTCTGCAAATACTTTCTCCCAGTCTGTGGCTTGTCCTCTCATTCTCTTGACAGTGTCTTTTGCAGAGCAGAAAATTTTAATCTTAATGAGTCCAGCTTATTGATTCTTTCTTGTATCTAAAAAGTCATTGCCACATCCAAGGTCATCTAGATTTTCTCCTATGTTATTTTCTAGGAGTTTTATAGTTTTGCATTTAACATTTAAGTCTGTGATCCATTTAAAGTTAATTTTGTGAAGGGTGTAAGGTCTGTGTTCTAGATTCTTTTTTATGGCATGTGGATGTCCAGTTGTTCCAGCTCCATTTGTTGAAAAGACTATCTTTGCTCCATTGTATTGCCTTTGTTCCTTTGTCAAAGATCAGTTGACTATATTTATTTGGGTCTATTTTGAGCTTTCTGTTCTGTTCCATTGATCTATTTGTCTATTCTTTCACCAATACTACACTGTCTTGATTACTGTAGCTTTATAGTAAGTCTCGAGGTTGGGTAGCATCAGTCCTCCAACTTTGTTCTTCTCTTTCGATATTATGTTGGCTATTCTGGGTCTTTTGCCTTTCCATATAAACTTTAGAATCAGTTTATGATTCAAAATAAGTTGCTGGAATTTCCACTGGGATCACATTGAATCTATGGATCAACTTGGGTGGAGCTGACATCTTGACAATATTGAGTCTTCCTATCCGTGAACATGGACTATCTTTCCATTTATTTAGTTCTTTGATTTTCTTCCTCAGAGTTTTGTAATTTTCCCCATATAGATCTTGTACATATTTTGTTAGATTTATACTTAAGTTTTTCATTTGGAGGAGTGACAATGTAAATGGTGTTGTGGTTTTAATTTCAAGTTTTACTTGTTCATTGCTGGTATATAGGAAAGCAATTGACTTTTGTATGTTAACCTCATATCCTACATCCTTGTTACAATCACTTATTAGTTCCAGGAGTTTTTTGTTGATTCTTTCAGATTTTCCACAGGGACAATCACGTCATCTGTGAACAAAGGCAGTTTTATTTCTTCCTTCCCAATATGTATACCTTTTATTTCCTTTTCTTATCTTATTGCATTAGCTAGGACTTCCAGTACAACGTTGAAAAGGAGTGGTGAGAGGGGACGTCCTTGCATTGTTCCTGATCTTAGAGAGAAAGCTTTGAGTTTCTCATCATTAAGTATGATTCCTTTGGAATAAAAAAAAAAAATCATGTGCATGCATCATCAATTAAAAAAATAAATTTTGTTATCCATTGTCCAAATACTACTTACTCCCTAAAGCATATCCCGATTCTCTCAACCAGATGATTTCTCCTTCCCTTGAAAATCCCATGCCATTAATCTTGATCTTTTATGGTATATATTATATTTTGTCTTGTTTTATAGTTACTTGTAGTCTTTTGCTAGGTCCTTCCCCCTGGATTTTAAGCTTGATGGCAGGGACCCTGCCCTACTCATCTTTGTATTCCCAACTGTGCTTAACACTATGCCTTACACCATTGAGTTCTTAATAAATATTTGATGAATTGATTCTAATTGAATCATTTGACCTCATACACCTACAGGTTTTATTTTGCTCTTGTTGACTGTTAGCAGTAAGCAAGCTCCTCCTACTTCTTCTTGCAACATATTTCCATAGTGCAACACCTATCAGAACGCTTTCTTCACTTCTTGCCTTGGAGCAGTAACAAGCTCAAGAAGAAATCGTTTGCCCATAGCATTTTTCTCCCTGCTCGGTGTCACTGTAAAAAGCTTGGTTCTGTGAAATACATGGTGGAGCTGACTTCTTGGTAGCCCTACAGCCCTTACTTAGCTGTGCCTCCTTGGACAAAGTTCCTTGCTTTCTGACACTTGCAGTCTGAGGGGAGGAGTATTGAGATCCTCTGAAGATGAATGCTGACAAAGACCTCTTTGTGCTGCTGCCAATGTCGTTCGGTGTCTGGCTTTGGAGTGATGAGGGCTGGGACCTGTTCTCACCTGGGGCATGTCTCTGTTGCAGAAAGATGGCTGTCTGAGCTCAGGTCCCAAGTGTGTGATGAGGGCACAGCCTATATGGTGGAGACAGAAGCCTGCATGTGACACTTTTACAAATCAGGTTCATAGAAACTCATTGTAGCTGGTAGATGGAGGAATTTCAATATTTTTGGAGTGTGATCTTGAAATGGCATGATTTTTTCCCAACTGCTGCTTTTATTTATACAGTGTAGACCCTCTGTCCCTCTGGCAAGTGCATTCCTTAATGACTTCTCGGCTGGGTGCTGACTTTCCTGTCACTTTGAATCATTTGCACAGTCTCATACCAGCATTTAAGACTTGATCCTGTTAACTTTTCAAAACTTCAATCTTAAGCACAATGCAACACTTGTTTCCTCCCTCCTCCTCGGTGGTGAGAGCGTTGGCTCCCATCTGCTTAGAGAGCAGGAGGAGGGATGTAGTCTGCTTTGGAGGCCCTTCCTTCTTTTCTCTCCCCTAGAAGGGGCTGAGGGTAGGAAGAAGGGGTACAGGAGGCAGAGATTCCCTTACCCTACCAGCCCCATGTCACTGTGGGGAGATGTTCTGCGCCTGGCTTTCTTAGGGGCAATGTTCAGCTTCACCCTGGCCTCCTTCAGGGTGAGGAACACCCTTCAGGGTGGAAGCAGAGTCTCCCTTTGGGCCTGCCAGTGGAGCACGCCCCATGTCTGGTTTGGATGTACTATTACCCAGCTCTGTGACTGCCGCGGAGCCCCTGGTTCTTGACCCCCTGCTAACCACAGGCTCCTCCTTGCACGACCACAGGAAACCTGGGTCCTCTTTGTATCCTCCAGAAGCCATATAACTGGAATAGATGGGACTTATCCCACCTTCTTTTTAGGCACTCTATGCTACAGTCTCTTCAAGTCCAGCTGTCACTGGCCAGTCCATTGAGCCTCCCATCTTCATAAATCTGTGGTCCAAAAACAGTCCATAATAGTAGTTGTTACGGGTTGAATTATGACCCCCACACACAAAGATATGTTGAAGTTCTAACCTCTAGTACCTCAGAATGTGATCTTATTTGGAAATAGGGTCATTGCAGATGTAATTATTTAAGATGAGGTCATACTGGAATAAGGTAGACCCCTAATCCAATATGACTGATGTCCTTATAAGAAGAGACCATGTGAAGACAGAGACAAGCTCTGAAGATCCAGGTTGCTTCAGAATGAAGCTTTCCTAGGCTTCGAGCTACTTCCAGCGAGGGCTGGGTCCCAGACAATCCCTGAGGGGAAATGGGAATCTCATTGTATTTCTCTCCTTGGATCAATATTTTTTAGTGGGGGAAATACCACTGCTGTGAACATCCAGGGCAGAACTGAAAGTGGAAAGAGTCACAATTTAGTGAAGTCCAAGATGGGTGTGGAGATGGGGAGAGTCAGGCCTCAAGACTTGCCTTGGTTCTAGTGAAAGAGGAGGGGGAAATGTCCTTAGTGGAATAAGTTTCCCATCCTGCCTTCTCTAGGTTCCTCTCTGAGGTGCTGCCTGTTTTTCACAGGGTAGGGCTAGTGCTGAACCCCAGATAGCTCTCTTGTCCAGGTCACCCTGAAGATCACAGGGACAGATGGTGACTTCCTGTGGGGCTGGAGCATGCCAAGCTGGCTGCTCTGAGGTAATGGGTAGCCTTGCCCACATGTCTGCCCCCATTCCATATCTGAAGCCCCCATCTGGAAAGCAATTAAGCTAAGGTATGCTTTGCTTGGCTCTGCCGTTTGCAAGGAACCGACGCTCCCTAGACCACCTGGAGAACAAGGAGCTTGTGGTGCCTCAGAACTAGAACCAGACAGTTGCTAGTTGCCAAGGAAGCTGTGGCTCCCTGCAGAGCTCCCCTGGGCCCTGTGGGCTCCCTGTCCTGGCAAGCTTGCTTCTCTCTGTGGGTCTCATTTTTGACTAGCTTCCCAATTTTCTCCTTTTGCCTGTATTAAACGTGGAGGAAGCTAGTCAGATGGGCCAAATTTTTCCTTTCTGTCCACCTCAAGGGTTGCCAGCGGCCTGTGGGTGGGATGACCTTGGGTCAGGCACCCAACTCTGGTCTCATTATAGGCCAGCACTGGGCAAAGAGCAGCTTAGCACCGTGCCCTGAGCGGAGGCAGTGGGCAGGGCAGAAGGAACTAACAGGCCAGAGTGGGCTTGGCAGCTCTGTGACTGACATGTCTACAGAACTTCCTCAACTTATGATGGAGTTATGTCTCAATAAACCCATCATAAGTTGAAAATGCATTTAGTACATGTAACCTACAGAACATCCTAGCCTAGCTTAGCCTACCTTAAATGTGCTCAGAACACTTACGTTAGCCTACAGTTGGGAAAATCACCTAACACAAAGCCTATTTTATAATAAAGTGTTGAAAATCTCATGTAATTGATTGACTACTGTACTGAAAGTGACAAACAGAATGGTTGTCTGGGTACACGATAGTTGTAAGTGTATCGGTTGTTCATCCTTGCGATCGCGGGGCTGACTGGGAGCTGCGCTCTGCCGCTGCCCAGCATCATGAGGGAGGATTGTACGGCATCTCGCTAGCCAGGGAAAAAGTCAAAATTTAAAATTTGATATACAATTTCTACTGAATGCATCTTGCTTTCACACCATTGTAAAGTTGAATAATCATAAGTGGAACCAACGTAAATCACGACCATCTGTAGTTTAAGAGTTTGCTTCACAGTGATCTGTCTGTCCCTCTCTAATTTCTCCTTCCCTTCCTAAGTCAGCCCTCTGGATAGGCTAAGGCTGTAATTTTCCTCAGTGTAAATTCCTCTGGCACAAGAGAGGCAACGGAAGAGCAGTGGGTGCTGGTGGCAGACAGAGCGGTGTTGGAAGTTGGGAGAAAGGTCTATAGAAAGGGTGGTGAGGCCCTTGTGGTGACAACATAGCTCTTTTTGTCCTGCCTGGAGGGGCAAGACCACGGGCACTTTCAAGGTGACAAAGTGCCAGAAATCTCCCTTTCACCCATGCCCAGCGAGGTGAGTAACTCAACACCGTCTACCAAAGGCGAAGTGTGGAGGCCAACACTCTGATCTTCTCCTTCCACCTTCTGAAAAGAGGCTTCAGGTAGAAAAAGCCAGTTGCGCCAGATCTGACACTGAGCCATAGACCTGGAGACTCCAGAACATGGTAGTACAGGCTGGGGAAGGGGGTGAAGGAGAGCTTCCTAGAAGAAGTCAGAGAACGGGCAGTGCTCCCCTGGAGCTAAGGAGGGGTAGCTTTAGTATCAGAAATACCTGGAGATTTTCTAAGTGACAAATGTTTTCCATCTCTTCTCCTGAGATTCTGATGGTTCCTGGCAGGCGGATGGGTAAATGTATTTTGAAAAGGTTCTCTCCAGGGCATTCTAATTCTCCCACCCACTTCCCACTGACCTCTTGGAGAACCCCTGTTGTCTCTAAACTCTTTTGATCCAGCACCCCATGGATAAAAATTTTTAAGTATGTACCCTCAATATTTAGATATTTATTTATTTAAAAGTGACACCCAGGTACTTCTGTATTCATATAGTATAATCACCATAAAGGAAACACAAAATAGAAATTAACAGAAGGCAAGCTTAAACATAAATAGAAATAGAACTTCCAATATTTCTTACTGACCCCTGACTCACCTGGTGCTCCTCCCCAGGGTGTATGTACCTCTTGGAGACCACTGCTTTCTGTTCATTTTTGTACCCCGCTCCTTGCCTAGCTCAGGTCCCAGCACGCAGTCGGTGTTCAATAAACAATTTTGTGGGATAGATGAATAACAAATGAATGAATTAGAGCTAGATCTTGAAGAATATGAATATTTTGAAAATATGTAAGTAGGGAGAGGGAGCAAGCTGAGAGCCTCTCTCGTAGATTAACATTATGATTTATTGACCTTTCTTAATAGAAACATTAAGATTAGACCTTATGGGGGTGCCTTATGTTTGAGTAATGATTGATTGTTTAGTTAATTAAATTAAATGTATTTATTTATCCCTCATCTCCAATAGCATAGTGGCCGCCATATTCCCACATTCTAAGCACTTGACTGTCTCCTGGCCGGGCCAATCACCCTGTGAGATGGGTTCTATCAGCAGGACACCCAAGGGGCAGAAGGAAGCACTCTGGGAAAGGGATTCAGAGAGGAGTCGTCCAGGAGAAAAAAGCCCCAAATCTCAGCTATTAGTTAATTAGCTGCTGTGTAGAACAGGCTTGAAGGGCCGAGTGAAAGGGATTATTACAGGCTCCTATGGCTGGGAACGGATTTATTAGCGCGGCACCACATTTGCATGCAAGACAGAAAGTCGGTAATAACCCAGAGAGGGGTTTTGCCGGCAGAGGGATGGAAGATTCAGGGCCCCTGGGGTAGCCTCTCCAGGGATTTCTTTGAGCTTTTCCCTGCCCACCCACTCTGGGAGCCTTTGTTGAGGGGAGCAAAGAGGTGCTCACTTTCCAAGCAGGAGACCATTCTCAAAGACTGCCTTCAGGAATGCCGCACACTTATCAACAGAATGCGGAGACTGACCGTCTTCCTCCCTCATTTCGTAGATAATAATAGCAACACTTACATGGTGCCTACTTACAGCTTATGTGCCAGATTCTGTTCTCAAAATGCTTTACACGTCCTTTGACTAATTTAACCCTCGTAACAACATGGGAAGATGGAGCTGAGAGTTTCCTTCTTCTACAGCTGAGGAAACTGAGGCACACAGTGGTTAAGTAACTTGCCCAAGCTAGTTAGGTAGCAGCTCTAGGATTCAGACCTCAGCAATCTGGCCTCAATAACTTGCCCTCAACCACTGTGTCATCGATGAAGGAGCAGAACTTCCCCTGACTTGAAATGACGTAGTTCGTCTTCGGCTCAGTTCAGTACTTTCCTTCTCCTCAGGACCCTGGTACCCTAGACTCTCGCCTCCTAATTTTCTAAACTAATCTGGCTCAGATCCTTCATTCACACTAAAGTGTAAATGACTGAGAGTCCAATAAGGGCCACTCCTTCCTGGGAAAACATCTTAGCAGCATCCGAAATGTTAAACTGACGGATGAAGCTTTGAAAATGGAAGCTGAAGAACTTCTGGAATGTGTGGTGTGGGTGGGTATTTGGATACTTCAGGGTCACACTCTGCAGACTGGCGGGCAGGGTTTTTCATCCGCCAAGAGGCTGGAGCTGGATGGAGCCTCAGCCTTGCCCCCTCTGGCTGCAGGCCCGGGTTCGTGGTCTCTGCTGGAGCCACTGGGGAGCATTGCAGAGCAGAGCAGCTGCCAGCCACCAACAACTCCATCATTAGAAAACCTGGTACGAAGTTTATAGCACATTTCACAGTTTTAAAAGTGTGTGTTTGATGTAAATCTTCTCAAACCACTCACTCTCATGGGGCAGGTTGGCTTGGTCCTTGTGCCAACCCTGCAGCCGTCCTGGACTCGTGGGACTTTGAATGGCAATCCCTGCAGCTGGGATCAAAGGCGGGTGTCTGTGTGTGTGCAGTATGCTGGCAACAGGAATGGCCTCTTGGAAGGCATGGGGAGAGAACAGAGACCCCACTGAGCAGACAATAGAGGTCCACGTCCTCATCAGGTGTCATTACACATGTGGCCTGCAGATGGGGGGGCCTTTTGGCGGAGTCCTGGGGAGCACAGAGTTGCAGGTGGGGATCACAGAGACTTCTGAGGCTCCTCCACAAGGGAAGCAGGCCCTGCCTTGGCTCCATGACTCGTGTGTGGCCTTTATGGGCCATGACCAATGGCTCAAGACCTGGGCTGGCAGCCGTAAGCCTTCATCCTGGGCAGGAATTCTAATTAAACTGGGGCTCCTGGGTCTCACTTACAAAGAGCTCAGCAGCAGACTCTGCCTTTCAGGCCCTGCCCGGCTGGTCATACTCGGAAAGGCCATCTGCAGAGAGCCCAGCTCCGGGATTCCCTGCTGGCCTAGCTGTGAGCTGCGGAGCGCCGGGGCCCATTGCTGATCCTTGGGGTGAGCCCTGAGCTTTGATTCAAATAGATCTCCAGAGAAAACACTTGATGGCCTCTCAGATCATTCTGGTGCTTCTCTTGCCAGACACTCTTCTTACTATTTGTGCCACTCTTCTGTATTTGTTACATTCATCTCTTTTCTTCACAATGAATTGGGTTGGTTTAGGTAATCAGAGATCCAGGGAAATTCATAGTGGTAGAATCCTTTCATCCAAGTTTCTCCAAGGGATCAACAGGCAGGGGTTCATTTAGAGGTACCCAGCTGAGTACTAGCACTGGTGGTCTAGTGGTTGAGATTCGGCGCTCCCGTTGCTGTAGCCTCGGTTTGTTTCCTGGTCAGGGAACACACCACCCATCTGTCGGTTGTCATACTGTGGCAACTGTATGTTGCTGTGATGCTGAAATCTACACCACTGGGATTTCAAATACCAGCAGGATCACCCATGGTGGACAGGTTTCAGTGGAGCTTCCAGGCTAAGACAGACTAGGAAGAAGGATCTGGCCACCTACTTCCAAAAAAAAAATTGGCCATGAAAACCCTGTGAATAGTGCAGAGCATTGTCTAATACAGCTCTGGAAGGTGAGAGGATGGAGCAAACAGAGGAGCAGGGTTCCTCTGCTATAAACAGGGTGGCTAGGAGTCAGAATTGACTCAACAGCAGTGAGTACCAGGTGGACCATGAATTGTGAGCATCAAGGTCCCTAGCTCATGAGAGATGGTTGAGCAATGGAGGGCTTTCCAGAGAAGCTGGACCTAGAGCTGAACCCTGAGGGATTGGTAGGATTTGTGTAGGCAGAGAGGAAGCCCATGGAACAAGGAAATACCTGCCTTGCACATTTTAAATAAAGTTGGAGGTTCATCTGCACATTTGAAATCCTTAATTCCCAAACTCATCTTGTTCTGATAATTCCCAGAGCGAAGAGCTGGAGCAACCCTGCTCCCTTTCCATAGTTGACATTCAGATTGTCCTGTTACTACTTATTTTCCCCTTTAAGTGATGCCCATTAGTTTGATTTCAGCAGTATAAAACGAGAATGTGTATGGATGTGGCTGATGATGCCATGATGGGGGGTGGGGAGGCTTTGACTGAAGTGTGTCAGCAAATCGGTTACTGCAGTTGCTCTGCCCCCCACGCCCTCCCCAGGGCCTCCTGTCCTCTTCACAACCCCTACCACCCCAATTGAGCCCAGACCTGAGTACTCATTTCCATGTCCTCTGATTCCCATTCATTGGTGAGCAAAGTGCTCAGTGAAAAAAGATGGAAGGTAAGGGGTGAAAGAAGAGATCCAGGGGGTATCTGGTGGGGCCTTTTTGGGACAGAAGCTCCTAAGTCTTTGTGGGGCTGCACAAGCTAAAGCCTGGGCTCCTGGCTGACTTTCCTCCTGGTCCAGAAGACACCCACACACCCAAACCGCAGGGAATGCGGCTTGCTGACCTTGGCAGGAAGGAGGGCTGAGTCGGCCTTTTGCGTAACATAAATACTCAGCACAGCTGCCTCTGACCTGCCCACTTCTTGTCAAATCCAAGAAGGAAGGGACCTACTAGCCAAACCCTTTACCCCACTGCACCTCAGACCCCAAGGAACTTGGGCTCTGCTCAAGTTAAGTAAGTTGGAGCTCACCATCCCCCAAAACTGGCTGCTGGTGGAGGAAAAACCTGGGAGGGAAGGAAGGACAGAGAGAAAATCCCAGAAGCTGCCTGTTCTTATGGAAAAAGAAAAGGTCTGCTGTTGATGAACACTCTTGGGAAGCTCCCTACAGACTCTGTTAGGGAAGCTCTGGTCCTTTCTGCCTTGGCTGATCTGGGGCGAGAAGGAAAGAAGAAAGAACAAAATCACTCAACTTGGTAAAAGAGCTCTTTCCCAGCGCTTCTCTCACCCGTCCTCACCACGAACGCTGGACCCCTCATCACCCTCCCAACCCCATCTCTGGGGCTGATCCTGATTCAGTCGTTTGTTCATAATGTACTGTCACCACCCCCACCCTTACCGCCATTGGCAGTGCCCTCCTTCCTCCTCTCTGCTTGTCTACATCCCACACATCATTTCTAGGCCTGACTTGAGTCCGAGGACTTACACAAAGCTTTCTCCCACTCACTCTGATTTTTCTCTTCTCGGAACTCTTGACATCCCGGAGTCAGTCCCACACACACTGTTAGCACTTAATTTTTCTCTAATAGTTTCATGAAAATTACCTCTGTTTTACCAGCTTGTTGTCATCACTTAGAGAGCACAGCCCAGTTGCATACTGTGATGGGCTCAGTAAGTCCAGGTTAATGGATGGGTTCCTGGAAAGATGGCAAGTTCTTCCAGCGTATGGGGATTGGCCACCATGCCTATCTTCCAGAGTCTACCAGACCACAGGGTAAATTGGAAGGAGGGTCTTTGGTCCTGAAATTTGGAGATGAGCCTCCAGCAGGAAGGAGAATTGAGCTGCTAGATGTATGTGTGCTTTTTGGTTGGAGCCCACATCAATTCCAAGGCACCATTGGTAGCCCTTACATGAGGGCTTGTCAGGAGGTGAGTGGGCAAGATGCTGCCTCAGCATTTCAGGGCCACAGTTCTCTTACCTGTATGAATGGTTTGAGTAGGTTATCCTCAATATCCTTCTGCTGTAGGCTGAATTGTGTCCCCCCAAATTCGTATGTTGAAGCCCCAACCGCTAGTGTGACTAAATTTGGACATAGGGCTTTTGTGAGGTAATAAGATTAACGGAGGTCATAAGGATGGAGTCCTAATCCAATAGGATTGGTGGCCTTATAAGAAGAGAGAAAGAGAGGGAAAGAAATCTCCACACGCCTACACCAAGTAAAGGCCACTAGAAGACAGTGAGAAGGCAGCCCTCTATAGAAAGAGAGCCCTCACTAGAAGCTGAATCCTGCTGGACATTGATCTTGGACTTTCCAGCTTCCAGAAATGTGAGAAATAAATTTACGTTGTTTAAGCCACCCACTCTATCGTATTTGTTATGGCAGCTGAAGCTGACTCATACACCTACATTTTATTCACTGATTGACACAACCAATATTTATTGAGTGCTTACTGTGTGCCAGGAACTCTTATCTCTAGTGAGGTGATAGTAGTGAACTAATAGATAAAAATCCCTCTCCTCATGGAGCTTACATTCTAATGGAGGAGGACAAATAAAGAAAAGAATAAATAAGTACAATAAATAGTATGTTGAATGGTGATAAACGCCATGGAGAAAAATAAAGCAGAGAAGGGGAGAGGTAACCCTAGAGAAATGTGTGTAGGCAAAGGCCTGAGCTCCTGGTGGGCTTGTCAGAAGGCCTCACCCAGAAGATGACATTTACACAAAGACCTGAAGGAGGTAAGCAAGTAATCCGCAGGAATATCTGAGATTTTAAAAAATTAGGTTAAAAAATCAGTTGTACAAGTAAAAGGTACGGAAACCCTAGTCTAACAGTTGTTCATAATTTAGAGATTTAGTTGACTGCAAGTTTACCAAGAGTCCTGAGTGTCCTGTGGCTGCTCAAAAAGTTAATATTGTATTAATAGAAGTATAGTGGCCAGATAAGGGCAGTGATATTACAAGTGTGCCATATCTAGACTATTGTGTTCAGTTCCAAGCAGCACATATTGGAGCATTCTAGAAGACCACAGCAAAGGTGTTCACAGATTTGGAAACTATGTTCTCAGGGAACAGTGGGGAACTGGCAATGTTTAGTCTACAGAAGAAAAGATTTATGTGGCTATGAGAAGGATCTTTTCATGTATCTGGGGAGTTGCTAGCTGGAAGAAGGGCTTACGGCGTAGAGATACTGAATGCAGAACAAGGACCAACGGGCAATAATCCAAAAACCAACAAGTCAGTGCCAACAATGGAGCAGCAACCGAACAAGTGTATTTGATAACTAGGCTTTAGAGTATCCCCCAGGATTGGTGGAGGATGGTGAGAGCCAGCACAGGGCTTGGAGGGAAGGTAATAAACGTGGTACATATAAAACATGCTATAGAAGAGATGCCTACATTGGGAGGAAAGAAGGACTGACGGCTTTTTGGTCCAGTCAGCAGTAAGAGGTCAATCAGAATGTACATGACACCCTGTGGCATAGTGTGAAGTTACTGAACTGGAAGATGAGAGCCTCCTCTCTGCCATCAACTTCTCTAGGTCTCAGTTGTCTCCTGTGAAAAATGTGGATAAAAACACCAGCTCTATTCAGAGGCAGAGGCCAGCCAGATGATTGCTTGTGGGTCCTTCTAGCTCAAAGATCCACTAATCTAAGTTACAAGAAGGGAGACTGCAGTCCGTCATAGAAAAGAACATTTCTAACCCTACATGCCATTTGACAATGGAAGGGTTATCTTGACAATGGATGTGTTTCAGCAGGAGCTGGGAGACATCCAAGGGGATGCTCTAGAGGCTAGATGACTTCCAAGGTCTATTCCAGCGCTCAGGGTCTTCTATGAGGCTAGGATATACCTCATGCCTCTTTATGCTCCTCGTCCTTTCTTCGGCCACCATTGGCCACTTATAGTCAAATGTGATCCCATATTGTACCTGACTATGAAAACCAGAACACAGCACAGAGCCAAGTCCAACTGTAAGGTTCTCCAGCTCCCCAACTTGATGGTTATTACCATTTGCCTCTTGAATGCGGAGGTGATTTGTGTCTCCCAGTCTCGGACTTGGGACTTCCAGTCATGGAAGCTTAAACAGGGTAAGACGTATCCTGGTGAAGACACCTAGTGAGATGGTGGCTTTGCAGGTAAGGATATATGATGGGTATGGAGCAAACAGGTACAGAGGACACTTCCCAAGAGTGATGAGGGGACATGCCCCTCTTGGGTTCTTGTTGAACTGCCCAAGCCTCTCTCATCTCTCCACTAACTGCCCACCTGTCTTCCTTTAGAGCCTCACCTGTACTCTATTCTAGTGGGCATCTTTATGGATCCGTAGAATCCTAGCATTTCCCATCTGGAAGGATCCTTTGAGAATATATAATTCAGTGTTTTCCCAAATGTCAGTCTTTCTTCACACACCACTTTCACAGTTTTTGCCATGTACATATGCCAACTGTTCTATTATTTACTCATAGCTTTATTTAAATTGAAACTTTTCAAAAACCTGCATGTTTTTGTATTACCAACATAAAAGGAAAACCAGCCTAACTTGCCATGTATTTAAGATAACCGTGATTAATATTAACCATTAAAATTAAAAAATATTTGCCCATGTACCCATGTAAAATTACCCCAAGTATCTCATCATGGTACAGCCATACCACACGTTTGGAAACAGGGATCCACTGCAACCCTCTTTCTGAACAGATATGGAAACTAAGGCCCAGAGAGGTTCAGTGACTTGCCCAAGTTCTGCGGATGACCTGCACTCGTGACTCAATCAAACACTGTTGGTTCATTCTATCTCATGCCTCTTCTGGACCAGCCTCTCATAACCCCCTCTGATGGGGGCTAAAGATGTTTACCATCTGTGTTAGTTTCCTAGGACAGTGGTAACAGTGTACCACAAACTGGGTGGCTTAAAATAACATAAATTTTTTGTCTCACAGTTCTGGAGACTAGAAGTCCAAAATTGAGGTGTTGAGGGAACTGTGCTCCCTCCGAACCCTCCAGGGGGAAGATCCTTCCTTGCCTCTTCCAGCTTCTGGTAGCCCCAGATGTTCCTTGCCTTGTGGCAGCATAACTCTAACCTCCACCTTTGTCTTTACATGATGTCCTCTGTGTATTTCCGTGTCTTTACATGGCCATTTTCTTCTAAGTCCAGCCAGTGATATTGGACTAAGGGCCCACCTTACTCCAGTATAACCTCATCTTAACTTAACTAATTACATCTGCAGTGACCCTATTTCCAATTATTTGGTCATGTTCTGAAATACTGGGGTTAGAATTTCAACATATCTTTTTTGGGGAATACAATTTAACCCATAACACCATCCCAAAGGGACTTGAATTTCAGAGGGAACATTAAAAGACCCCAGATACATCATAAATAAAATTTAAATGATGGAATTACATACATTAATAAAATAATAACTTACATCGTACATTGCAGTGTGCAAGCACCATCTCATTTGATCCTCAAATAGTGCTCTGACATAATGGTCCCCAATGAATCATTCTTCCTGTATCTATGTCTTTGTGTAGTTCCTTTGACAATGATTCTGGGCTGGGCCTTGCGACTTACTTTGGCCAATGGTATATTAGTAAATGTGTTGCAAGCGTAGGCTTGAAAAGTGCTTCTGTATTGGGGTTTTGCCTTCTCTTGTTGCTAGGAACTCTTTTGCTATCATGTGACGAAGCCTGGACTAGCCTACGGAGGATGAGACTTCATGGAGAAGAGACAGGCCCTCCCAGTTGAGACCCCCTAAAGCAATCTGCCAGCTGACTGCAGCTGCTTGAGTGACCCCAGGCAAGACCAGCAGAAGAACTGCCAACTGAACCCAACCCAAATAGCTGACTCACAGAATCAGGAGCAAATAAAAAGGTTGTTTTAAGCCACTAACTTTTGGGGTATTTTGTTATTCAGCAATACATAATTGGTGCAGCAGATATTGCTGCTATTTTATAGAAGAAGAGACTGACTCTCCAAGGATTTGATTGACTTGCTCATCAGGACAAGGACTGGAAAGAAAGAGAGAGCCTCATCCTTCTTTGATGCAGGAACCTATCGGTTGAACACAGTGCAATGGGCATTTCTGATCTTGGTTGATCAGTATTACAGGATAAGAGAAATTCTAGAAGAAAGGAATAAAGTATTCTAGGGGCTAAAGTCTGGCCAAGTATAAAGAGACAACAGATATGAGGCCCTTTTTTGACTGGAAAGTCAAATATGTGTGAGTTAGGAGAAGTGAAGGCTGCAAAAATGTGGTAGAAATGTGGACACAGGCATGGCTACCAAACCTGAAAATTACAAAACTGTGGGAGTAGGAGGAGAGTAGGAGGAGCTTTGCCTCCAAAGCTTGAAAGAGACAATTTTAGGACAAATAAAGGAAAGGGCTGCTTTTCACAATGGGCATTCAATTAATAGGACTCATTACTTTCAAGTGTGGTGTAAGTTTAAAAGATGAATAGGGCCAGCCCCGTGGCTTCGCGGTTAAGTGCGCGCGCTCTGCTGCTGGTGGCCCGGGTTCGGATCCCGGGCGCGCACAGACGCGCCGCTTCTCTGGCCATGCTGAGGCCGCGTCCCACATACAGCAACTGGAAGGATGTGCAACTATGACGTACAACTATCTACTGGGGCTTTGGGGGAAAAAAATAAATAAATAAAATTATTAAAAAAAAAAAGATGAATAGTTTTATTTATTTGTTAATATATCCAATCACATTTATTGAGGCCCTGTTATGTGCTAGGCACCATGCTGGGAGATGGGGATTCAGAATTAATAGTACCCAGTCAGCTCACTCATATTCCAGCAAGGGGCAGACATGTTGATTACTCAATCAACAGACGCTGACGGGGCACCATCCCTGCCAGATCCTGGGCTAGTACTGCGGATAGAGTGGTGAGCAAAACATAAATTGCTCCTGCCCTCCTTGAGCCCACAGTTTCCAAGAGAAGGCAGATGTTAGAGAAATAACTAAATCATAACACATGATTAATCAGTCACTAGTGGGCATGGTGTTGTAAGGGAGAAATACAGGGAACTTTAGGAATATATAAAAAGGAGTCATTATTTAGTCTGGGGAGTCATAAAAGACCTTCCTGAGGAATTTAGGCATAAGCTGCCAACAGGAAGCTGAACAGCAGTGAGGTTGGCAAAGAGCGGGGGAAGAACATCTGTAGAGGGAACATCATGTGGCAAAGGGGGGAGAGAGGTATTTGAGGAACAGAGAGATGTCTAGCACGGCTGTGTTGGAGCGAACAGTAGGGGCAAGACTGGGCTACAGTAGGTTGTTCTCTGCCCTGCTCTGCACCCCAGGAAGCTGAACACCAAAAACTGCATCACCTGGGCTCCCTTGCCCTCTGGCTTCCAGCTGGGTCTGAGCAGTGGAGGCATGAGTAGATCAGAGAACATAGGGGATAGAAGGCATGGCATTTCTTCTCCTGTTCTCTCCCTGCTTGGGTGCTGAGGTTCTGGCAGTGGCTGTATCTATAACAACAGCTCCTATTGGGTGGCCACACTTCCTGGACCCCAGCTTTACTGGTTCTGGTAACACCCTTTGTTCACTCTGCCCATTAAAGCTGAGCAGTCACAATGACTTCCCACTTTTGCTAGTCCCAATGCTTTACTCTCCGTTTTTGTTTCCTTTAACCTCTGTAAACAGTCTCTTTACTGAACTGTCTTTAAAATCCCAGTCGAGGGACCGGCCCAGTGGCACAGAGGTTAAGTGCGCACGCTCCGCTTCGGTGGCCCAGGGTTCTCAGGTTCCAATCCTGGGCACCGACCAACACACCGCTTGTCAAGCCATGCTGTGGCGGCATCCCATATAAAGTAGAGAAAGATGGGCATGGATGTTAGCCCAGGGCTTCCTCAGAAAAAAGAGGAGGCTTGGCAACAGATGTTAGCTCAGGGCTAATCTTCTTCACACACACACACACACACACACAAAAATCTCAGTTGAAGGTGCCCTCTGTTTCTGCTCAGGAGCCAAAATGAAGGTCACACTAAGGATTTTGGACTTTATTCTAAGGGCGATGATAAGATGTTTATGAGATTTTAGCAGGGGAGTGACATGATATTTGCTTTTTAAAATATCCTGGGGTTTCTGCTTCCAGTAATAATGGTGTAAGATCTTACCAGACTGACTCTCCTCTAAAAATCAACTAAAAATCTGGACAAGTAGCAAAAAAGCAGCTACGTGAGGAACTGGAGAGGGAACAGAAGCAGACAGATTCTTCAGGAAAGTGCATCCTTAGAGGAGGGGAGTTTTACCAAAGTGAGTTCTCATTTTTGTGGCTTTTTCCCTGGGGCCAAGCGCAGTGATGTGATGCTGGAGGTGGCACAGTGCTGGCAGAAAAACTGGAATCTTTCTGGGTTGGGAAACCAGGAAATTGAAACCAGAGAAATTGTGGCTGTTGAAGAGAGTGGTGGAATCATGGAAGGGAAAGAGCCAAAAAGAGGATCCTAAATTCTGACCATCCATATCTCTTCATGACCCCCTGAACCATACATGTACAGAACAGACTGAAAGCGATTCAGTTAAAGAGAAAATGTTTCACCAGACATAGGAACTCCCACCCAAGAAACAGAGTTTGTAGTTCTCATCAGAAAAAAAAAGCTGAATCAATATTTTCCACTTAACATTTATAAGGACCAGGATACAACCCCAATTTATCTCACATGTAAAGAGCCATGAAAATGGAACACATATTCAAGAGAAAATAAAATCAACTAAAAATGACCCTGAGATGACTCAGATGTTAGAAGTAACACACAAAGATTTAAAAATGGCTATTATAACTATCTTCAATGAAGTAAAATAAAATATGCTCATGGTGAAAGAAAAGATAGGAAATCTCAGCAGAGAAAGAGAAATGATTAAAAAAAAAAAAACCTAAATGGAAATTTTAGAACTGAAGGATACACTATCAGAAATGAATGGACTTAATATCCAATGGAGATGACAGAGGAAATAGTAAGTGCACTTGAAAGTGGAGCAATAGAAATTATCTAAGGTGAAGAACAGAGAGAAAAAAGATGCGTCTTGGTCAAACTGTTGAAAGTCAAAGATAAAGAGCAAATCTTGAAGGCAGCAAAAGAAAAACGATACTTTACATACAAGGGAACAACAATTCAATTTAGGGCTGATTTCTCATCAGAAGCCATGAATGCCAGAAGAGTAGAATATCTTTAAAGTACAGAGAGAAAAAACTGTCAGCCTAGAATTCTATCCAGTGAAAATATCCCACAAGAACCAAGGTTAAATACAAATATTTTCAGATGAAAGAGAATTCACTGCCAGCAAACCTGTACTGCAAGAAACACTAAAGGAACTCTATCTATCTATCATCTATCTATCTATCTATCTATCTATCTATCTATCTATCTATCTCAACCCCAACATAAAGGATGGGGTGGGGTGAGGAAATATGCATCAACACAGTTGCAAGGTTTTCATAATTTGGGTGAAATGGTACTATGTTTACTCTAAGAATTCAGTAAAAAATTAAAGAAGTGTATTGTAATTCCTAGAGCAACCACTAAACATAATGCAAAGAAGGATAGCTAAAAAGCCAATAGGAAAATTAAAATTGAATCATTAAAAAATGTTCAGACAATCAAAAAAATAGGACAGGAGGAACAGTGGAACAACAACAACAACAACAACAAAACCAGAGGAAAAAAAGAGACAACAGTTTTAAATGGTAGCTCCAAACCCAACCATACCAATAATTACATTAAACACTAATGGATTAAAACACTCTATTTAAAAGACAGAGATTGTCATATTTGCAGAAAACAAGATCCAACCATATGCTGTCTACAACAGACACACTTTTAATATAAGGACACAGATATGTTGAAAGTAATTGGATGAAAAAAAAGAGATACTATGTGAACTGTAAGTATAGGAAGACTGAAGTGGCTACATTAATATCAGAAAAAAATAGAAAGCAAGCAAAGAGTATTACTTGAGGCAAAAAGAGACATTTCATAATGATAAAAGGGGTCATTTCATCATGAAGACATTACTTTTAAATACGTATATGCCTAGTAAAGCTTCAAAATATATAATGCAATGTTGATGGAATTAGAGAGAAATAGACAATTCCACAAACATAGGTGATTTTTATCATTTCTCCCCCAGCAATTGATAGAACTAGACAAAATCAGCAAAACACTGAAGATTTAAACAATGGTGTCAACTACTTTGATTTAATTGGTATTTATAGGACAATATATCCAACAATGACAGAATACACATTCTTTTCAAGGGCACATGGTAGATCATAAGTTGGGCCATAAAGCAAGTCTTAAATTTAAAAAGATTGACATCACAGAGAATATGTTCTCTGACTATGGTGGAATTAAATTAGAAATCAATAAGATAACTAGAAAAACTTCATATATTTGGCAATTGAGTAACACACTTCTAAATAACCCATCAATCAAGGAAATCATAATGGAAATTAGAAGATATTTTGAATTAAATGATGATGAAAATATAACACATCAAAATTTATGGGATGCAGCTAAAGCAGTGCTGATTCTAGGACTGGGACAGGGAATATACAAGATGAGCCTGGAACATTCTGTTCCAGAGAGTAGGGAAATGCTCAAGAATCAGAAGGATGGGGCATATTGAAGAGATACAGGAGCAAACTAAAAAAGCTCCCAATCACCAAAGCTGGGACAATTTGAGGCACAAAACCAATAATGTAGTATTGGATTATAGCCCAAAATATAAAATAAATATTCATGAATCTATGCTGATATAAATAAATGATTGAATAAATAAATGTGGGAGAAGAAACAAGTCTCCTATACAGAAGAATTCCAGATAATTTATGTAGATGCTACACCCCCCTGAGTATGGGCTATACTTTAGTGATTTGCTTCCAAAGAGTAAAGCATGGAAAAGGCTTGGGGGGTTGGGGAGTAACTTTGCAGTGGAGAAACCTGACAAACATAACCTCAGCCAAATTTTCAAGGTTAACATTGCCATTGATAAGCCACTCTGATGTATACCCTTGATATGATGTGATGAGAATAGCACTTCACGTTTTTGGTCTTCCACCCCGAAACCTATAACACCGTCTAACCATGAGAAAAACAAACTGAGAGAGAGTCTACAAAATACCTCACTAGTACTCCTCCAAACAAAAAGAGTCTGAGAAACCATCACAGCCAAGAAGGCACTAAGGAGATCTGATGCCCAAACATAATGGAATATCCTGGGTGGGATTTTGGGAAATAAAAAGGACATTAGGGAAAAACTAGTGAAATCCATAAGAAGTGTGGGGTTTAGTTAGTAGTAATGTACTAATGTTGGTACCAAGGTGTAATACGGACCACAGCAATGTAATGTAAGACGTCTACATTACGGGGAACGGGGTGAGGGGTATATGCAAACTCTCTGTACTGGAAATTTATAGCTTCAATGCTTATATCAGAAAAGAAAAAGAACTAAACTCAGCAACCTGAGTTTACAACTTTAGATATTAGAAAAGGAGACATTAAACCCAGTGTAAAAAGGAAGGAAATAATAAAGACCAGAGTTCAGTGAAATAGAAAGTGAACAAACAATGACGAAAATCAAAATAAAAATCTTGTTCTTTGAAATGATCAATAAAATGTATGAGTCTCATCAGACTGATCAAGACAAAAAGAGACAAGACAAAAATTAACAATATGAGGAATGAAAGAGAAGACACTACTATAGATCATACAGACATTAAAAGGATAATAAGGGAATATTGTGGACAACTTTATGCCCATAGATGTGACTACCTAGATGAAATGGACACATTCCTTGAAAGAGCAAAATTGCCAAAACTGATTAAAAAAGGAATAGAAAACTTGAACAGGCCTATATAAAATAAAGAAATTGAATTCATAGTTAAAATTCTTCCCACAAAGATAACTTCAGGTCCAGATGGCTTCACTGGTGAACTCTGTTAAACATTTAAGGAAAAAATAACACCAACCCCACAAAAATTCTTTAAGAAAATAGAGGAGGAGGGAACACTTTCCAACTTGTTTTATGAGGCTAGTATAATCCTGATCCCAAAACCAGATAAAAACATCACAAGTAAAGAGAGCTACAGACCAATATCCCTCATGAATATAGACATAAAAATCCTTAACAAAATATTAGCAAATAGGATCCAATGACATATAAAAAAGATAATACATCATGACCACCTGGGGCTTATTCCAGAAACGCAAGATTGGTTTAACATTTGAAAATCAGTCAGTGTAACTCAACAAATTAATATAATGAAGGAGTAAAATAATATGATCATTTCTATAGATGCAGAAAAGCATTTGTCAAATTAGACACCTTTTCATGATAAAAAAAGAAAACACACTCAGCAAACTAGGAATAGAAGGAAAATTCTTCAACCTGATTAAGGGCATCAAGGTCCAGTGATTTCTCCCTTACATTAGGAGCAAGGGAAAGATGTCTGCTCTTACCTCTTCTATTCGACATTGTACCAGAGATCGTAGCCAGTGCAAAACATGTCAATAAAAAGAAATAAAATGCATAACTATTGGACAGGAAGAAGTAAAACTGTCTTTATTTGCAGATTACATGCTTCTGTACCAGGAAAATTCCAAAGATTCTACAAAAGAGCTACTAGAACTAATAAATGAATTTAGCAAGGTCTCAGGATATAAAGTCAATGTATAGAAATTAATCTTATTTATATATACTCGCAGTGAACACAGAAAATAGTTTTAAAAAAAATCTCCATTTTCAATAGCATCAAAAAGTACTTGGGAATAGATTTAATGAAAGATGTGTGAGACCCGTACACTGAAAACTAGAAAACATTGCAAAGGAAGACTTAATCAAATGGATTCCATGTTAACGGATTCCATGTTAATGGACTGGAAGATTCAATATAATTAAGATGGCAATTCTTCCCAAATTGACCTGTAGATTCAACATAATCTTGATAAAAATCCTAGTAGGCATTTTTGAATAAGCTGACAATCTGATGCTAAAATTTATATGAAAAGACAAAATACATAGAGTAGCCAAAATAATTTTGAAAAAGAAAGACAAAGTTGGATCACTTACATTACCTGATTTTAAAACTTACCATAAATTATAGTGATCAAGACAGTAGGGTATTGAAATGAATATAGATAGTTAGGTCAATGGAACAGACTAGAGACTTGGAAACAGACACACATTTATATAGTCAATTGATTTTTTTTTTAATATTTTATTTTTTCTTTTCTTTTTTTTAATAGACTTTATTTTTTAGAGCTTTAGGTTTACAATAAAATTGACTGGACATTTAGAGAGTTCTCATATACAGTAGTCTCCCCTTATCTGTGGGGGATACATTTCAAGACCGCCAGCGGCTGCAGATAGTACCGAACTCTGTGTATACTATGTTTTTTCCTATATGTGCAAACCTATGATAAAGTTTAATTTATAAATTAGGCACAGCAAGAGATTAACAACAATAACTTCTCTTTGGCGTATCCAAATTGCCAGCATCATTACTCCTGCACTATGGGACCATTATTAAGTAAAATAGGGGTTACTTGAACACAAGCACTGTGACACTACAACGGTGATCTGATAACCCAGAGTCAGCTACTACATGACTAATGGGCTGGTAGCGTATACAGCGTGGATACGCTGCACAAAGGGATGATTCAGGTCCCCAGAGGTACTGTGCGAGATTTCATCAGGCTACTCAGAACGGTACACAATTTAAAACTTACGAATTTTTATTTCTTAAATTTTCCACTTAATATTTTTGGACCACAGTGGACCACGGGTAACTGAAACCACAGAAAGTGAAACCACGGGATAACGGGGGACTACTGTATTTCTTGCTCCTACGCCTACACACACAGAACCTAACCAACTATCAACATTGAGCACCAGAGTGATACATTCATTACAGTTGATGAATCTACATTGACTCGTCATCGTCACCCAAAGTCCATAGTTTACTTTAGGGTTCACTCTTGATGTCGTGTGTTCTATGGGTTTTGACAAATGTATGACAGATATCCAACATTATAGTGTCATACAGAATAGTTTCAGTGTTCTAAGAATCATCAAGTGATTTTTGACAAAGGTGCCAAGGCAACTGAGTTAGAAAAAAGATAGTCTTTTCAACACTTTTCAACACTTGGTGCTGGGCCATCGAATAGCTATAAGAAAAAAACTAAACCTTGTTCCTTACCTTAAACCATGCAGAAAAATTAACTCAAAGTGAATCATAGACCTAAATGTGAGAACTAAAACTAGAAGAAAATAAAAAGAATCTTTGTTACATTAGGTTAAGAAAATATTTCATAAAGATACAGAAGGTACAAATCAGTTGGTAAAATTAGCTTCATCAAAATTAAAGACTTTAGGGGCTGGCCCGGTGGTGTAGTGGTTAAGTTCGAATGCTCCACTTCGGCTGCCCAGGGTTCCCAGTTTCGGATCCCAGGCGTGGACCTACACACTGCTTATTTGTGGCAGGCATCCCATATAAAGTAGAGGAAGATGGGCAAGATGTTAGCCCAGGATCAATCTCCTTCAGCAAAAAGAGGAGGATTGGCAACAGATGTTAGTTCAGGGCTAATCTTCCTCACAAAAAAAAAAAAAAAGAATTAAAGACTTTAGCTCTTCAAAGGACACAGTTAAGAAAACAAAAAAGCAGGTCACTGACTATGAAAAAGATATTTGCAAAGCATACTTATGACATAGGATTTGTATTCAGAATATAGGGAGAACTTGTACAACTCAATAATAAGACAAGCAACCAGTAAAAAATAAGCAAACAACTGGAATAGATACTTTTGAAAAGAAGATAGAGGAATAGCCAGTAAACATATGAAAAGATGCCAACATCACTAGTTACGAGGTAAATGCATATTAAACTCCCAATGAGATATATTACACACCCACCAAAATGGGTCAAGTTAAAAAGACTGATAAAACCAAGTGCTGGTGAGGCCGTGGAGCAACCAGAACACTTCCACATTGCTAGAGGGAGTGCAAAATTGTACAGTTACTCTAGAAACAGTTGGGCAGTGCCTCACAAAATTAAACAGAGTCACCCTATGACCCAGCAATCCCACTCCTGGATATGTACCCAAGAGAAATGAAAGCATATGCCCACACAAAGACGTGTATATGAATGTTCATAGAAGCTTTATTCAAAATAGCTAAAAATAGGAAAGAACTCAAATGTCTATCTACTGCTGAGTAGATGAACAGATTGTGGAATATCCATATGCTACTCAGCAATAAAAAGACATGAATGAATCTCAAAAACACCACGCTAAGTGAAAGAAGTAAAAACAAAAGACTACATGCTGCCTGATTCCGTTTATAAGAAATTTTAGAAAAGGCAAAACTATAGTGACAGGAAACAGATCAGTGGTTGCAGGGGGCAAGAGTTGGGGGAGGGTTTCAACAGCAACGGGTGCATGAGAAAAGTTTTTATGGTGATGGAAACATCTACATCTTGAGTGTGGTCACATTTACAGGACTCTATACAGTTACTAAAATTTCATCCAACTTTACACTTAAAATTGGTAAATTTTATTGTATAAAATTATACCTGGCTGTGGTGTGCCAAATAGCTTAGAAGGGAGCAAGACGGGATGCTGGGAGGCCAGTGGGAGGCCGAGGTCTCTCCTTATCCCCACCTTTCATCCAGCACCCCCTTCCTGATTGCTTTGCAGCTGGGGAGTCTGACAGAGCAGAATTGGGGGACCTGGCTCTTTTCCAACTCACTATAATACAAAGGATCAAATCACCACTGCTGCTCTAGTCACTCTCTCTGTCTTTGGCTGGTTCCCAAGGATGTTATTGGGTCAGCTGAGATCTTGTCTACAGAGCAATCCCACTTCCATGGAGACCAATATCCACTAAGCCCAAGGAAGTTAAGCAGCTCATCCATTGCAACTTGATTTCTCTCGGCCTCTGTTTTCTTGTGTGGAAAGGGAAGGGCTCAACTACAAGGCGTCCAAGGACCCTTTGAGCTCTAACAGCTTGTGATCTTAAGTACAATGCAGATTTGATTTGAGTTTTTATTTATAGTCTTGTTATGTATGCTCCTCAGCAGGAATGCCCTCTCTGCCTCAGCACCTGATTGCATCTTACCCTTCAAGGGCCAGCTCAAGTCCCCTTCATACCCCATGAAGCTCCTTCTTGCTATTCTAAGACTGGCTGATGTGGCTTCCTTTTGCAGTTATGGTCTGGACTGAATAATTTAGCACTTACACACAGTGTAATGCAAACCACTTTGGGCTGTTATTTAATATACAATATTGGTCTTTTCTCCTTAATCACTTTGCAAGCGCCTTGAGGGCCTTACATTTCTTAGGTGCTCCCCTTCCCCAGCCTCCCTGCCCCAACACATACACACTGCTGCGAGTTTTGAGCACTAGGACACACTCAGTACAGTCTTGTTAGATGCCCATTGTCTTTGTTCTGCTTCCACAACTTGCTTTTCTTTAATTCTGCTTGACTCTCAGCCTTCTAGTCCCAGCACTGGCTGCTCTTGTGCAGGGATCAAGCAGGTGCCTGCAGCTAGTTCTCAGAAATCACTAGGAAGCAGAAATCCTATCTGGCTGCCCAAATGCTACCCACTGTCCTTATTGCTCCTAATTTCTCTAGAAGTTGACAGTGTGTATACTCAGAAATCTGTCCACCAAGCAGATGCTTGACTAAAGAGGGGGGAAGAAGAGATCTAAATAAGAGGACTTTTCCCCCATGTTCTCTCAGAGATGATCATTGGCCTGAAAGCATGACTTCTCTCATACACAGACCCATTTCTATTTGGTTCTAAGCACATGGATCCCAGACACATGTAGATCAAGGCTTATTTCCAGGCTTTTATAGAAATAAAACCAACTTGTCATACATTGAAATGAGGGGTCTTGGAAGTCAACTAGACTTAGGGTCAAGTCCTGGATCTGCCACCTACAAGCCATGTGACCTTTGTCTAATTACAGAAGCTCTCTGTGCTCCAGTTTCTGCATGTTTAAAATAAAGTCTGAGAGAAATAGAGAAATGACATATGTGCAGTTCTTAGCAGTGGGGCTGCCACACAATTAATTACTCAACAAATGGTACTTGTTATGGTCTTCCTGTCATGCCCAAAATGCGAGGTGCAAAGCAAAACTGTTCCCCTTTTCCAACAGGGAGACCCAGGCTGGGTGTGCCCTGGAGGGGTGGCTGGTGGGACACTCTCTGATTCCCATCACCAGGAGCTCTCCAGGGCCCTGCCGGGAAGTGCTGCCTGCGGCTGGAGGCTGTGGTGTTCTGGGCGGGTCCATGCAGGCTTCAAAGGCTCAGCCCTTCCTTTTGAAGGGGAGTATTTGCAGCTCATTAGCTCTGTGGCAGAGACCACCAACCAAATCAAATAAGGTTCAGTTTAGCCTCTGCAAGATCCCCAAAGACCTCTGCAGCTTTTTTTGAGAAGATAAGTTTGCTTCCCCTCCATCTTTAGACCAAAACAGCGAGGGGAGGCAGGGCGTAGAACACAATTGTATGAGTATCTAATTAGCAACAGCTCTCAATCCGGAGAGCTTCAGATGCCACAGAAGGACCCAGCTTAACTGGCCTATTGTGGTGTCACGTACATCTGGACACTTTGAAAAAAAAATGCCGTTTGACGATGATGTTGGTGCGATAACCCTGCTCCCCAAAGAACTCTCCGGCAAGATACACATCAAAGTCCCAGACAAATGTCCTCCTGCTGTACCAACCACACACCAGGCGGTGCTGCGTTTAGACCAGAGCCCTAGAAGGAAGGGGTGGGGCTTCTTGTTTCCAGTTCAGCCAGAATCCAGGGGATGGGCCACCCGAGAACCCCACAATCACACGGTCTCAGAAGCTCCAGCCCAGGATTCTGTGTCAGGGAGGAATGTGTCCAGGTTAATCTAATTGTGATGAGTACACCGAGTTCTCTCTCTCCAGACCCTTATGGGGGAAGATTTCACAAATGCCCTCGTTCCCCACTGGTGGCATTTCATGGCCCTTTCTCTACCGCAGAAGTGAGGACTAGAAGCCTCTTAACATGGCTTCCTGGGATTGGGCTCTAGGCTGGCTCAGAGGGAAAAGAGTCTGCAGCTGCTTGTATGGTCTGCAGCAGGAGCAGGGGAGGAGCACTTGGCCCCTTTAACACTTTCCCCTGGAGGGTGCTGCCTGCAGTAATTGTAAAGCCTTTAATTCCACAATTAAGGAAGATTGAAAGGTAAATATCTCTAGATTGACTTAAGGAGGGTTTTTAATTCACACACAAGTATAAATGATGGAGCTCAAAGACTTTTCCTAAGGGCATGTTTTGCTAGGCGGGCAAGAGGTAGGTAGGGCACTAGGTTTTACAAACTTGGCAGGGCTGGGGTTGCGAAGGAGCAGAATCAGTACCCTCTGAGCACCTCTGCCCAAAGCCTTTACTTGGGATCATGGATTAAAGGCCCGTGTGGACTAGAGGGCCCTTCCTTATTGGAAGTCAGTAGGGGGTAGACATGGATTGATGGGCGCAGTCTGGGTGATGCCATGTGGTGGGCGCTTGATACCCATTCCTGATGCATTCCTGCCCTCAACGGGCTGATGCTCTAATGAACTTTGAAGGACAGGCTTTGTGTCTTCTCTAAGATGCCTAGATGTCCCCAAGTATGTCAACACTCTACTTCATTTCATCATAGGAGACTTATGGGGAAGGAGAAAGAGGTGGCACCCAGAAAGGACACCGTCTGGGGGAAGTGGAGTTAGATTCACTCAGGTACTTGTGAGTGTCTAAGAAGTGGGGTTGGGATGGCATCTGAAACGAGCAGGGAACTAGGGGTGAAGAATGAAGGGAGTAGGAGGAGAGAAAAGGAAGCATGAGAATGCTTTTATTTATTTCTTTACTTTTTTTTTTTTGGTGAGGAAGAGTGGCCCTGGGCTAACATCTGTGCCAGTCTTCCTCTATTTTGTACCTGGGTCGCCACTACAGCATGTCTTGATGAGTGGTGTGTGTCTGTGCCTGGGATCCGAACCCATGAACCCATGAACCCAAGCCGCCGAAGTGGAGCGTGCCAAACTTAACCACTATGCCACTGGGCTGGCCCCATATTTCTTTACATTTTAAGTGGAAACAAGCTCATGGGAAAAAAGAGAAGAAACGGGGAGAGAGGCAGGGCAGTGTAATATAGAGACTTTTCAGACACAAAAATGGACATTTTAGTCCCTTTCCTCTTTCTGCAGCCAAGAGTCAAGAGAGTTTTCTAGAACATGCTTTCTTGTACAGCTGTGTGGGGTAGATCCCATGTTACTCCCATGGCCTGGCCCTTCTTCTGAGACTGAGAATGTTTTTTGAGGCTTTTTTTCTCTGCCTTCTGAGCTTCCCAGCTAGCTAGCAAATGGTTAAGGCCCACTCAACTTTTTGCCTCCTCTCCTAGCCTCTCCCCTTCCCTCCCCTCCACGCCCCTTCCCACCCCCAGCTCCTCCACCCCCTCACCTTCTTCTCTTCTGGGCAGGCCTGGCCTCCCTCATTAAAGGGCAGACAGGATTGTGCCGAGCAGCCCACAGCTCTGGCAGAAGTGCTGGAGACAACTCACCCAAGTGGCCCAAACTAATGAATTCAAGACTTGCTGGGCCGGCCCAACGAAAGAGCTGGGCTTCAGCCTTGCAGGAAAAAGCAAAAAACTGCCCCTTTGTCGGGAAGATTTACACCCGGAGGCCCAGCAGGCCCTATTGCATCAGGCAAACAATTGCTTGGAAAACTACATTTTATTGAAACAAAGAACACGAAAAAAATCATTTAGTTCCCTTTTGCTGCCTCCCCAAGTGCAGTTCCGCTTTCCCAGTCGCTAATGCTCTCCCTCCCTGTGTCGCTAGCTTCAGAGCACTGGGATTCAGGGATGCGGGGATTCGGCTGCTTTGAACTCAAATGAGGGTCCAGAGTTCTGGCCCCGGAGGAGAGGGGTGTGTGGAGACAGCAGACCTGCAGCCCAGGGCTTGACTCTTGTCTGAACCTTTGGCCCCTCTGTGGAAGCGTTCTGGAATTCCCTCAGGCCGGGTGAGGTGGTGTGGTCCAGGACTCTGAGAGGGAGTTCCCAGCACGGCAGCCCTGCTACGTGATCAGGAGCACCGAGCTCTGCCTGCTCCAAGATCCCAACTGGTTGGGGGCAGCCGCAAAACACAGTCCCCCGCAAAGTGGCCACGGGGCTATGGAGAGCTCTCTGTGGGACTTGATTATTGTTTTCAAAAACTTAAAAGGCTATCATTTGGAAGACAGATTTACTTGGTGTGGAGCCAGAGGGAAAAATTAAGACCAAAGGTGGAAGTTATAAGAAAACAGATTTAGGGCTCAATAAAAAGAAGAACAGTTTTGCTGCTAGTGTCTCTGGGCAGTGTACTCTCTGACCTTGGGACGTAGTGAGTTCCCCAGCACTGGAGGTGTTCAAACAGAGGAAATTGGAGAGAGGTGTCTCAGTATTTGCTATTTCCCTCATATGCTTCTGGAAGATAGGTACTCTGCTTTTTATGTCTATATACAGTGCCTCTGGCATGTGCATAGCAGGTACTCAATGTTTGTTGAATGAAATAATGATAAAAAACCAGCGGGTGGAAGGTTGTGTTAAGGAATTTCTCAGGACTTTTCCAACAATGACTCTTGGAGTCTCTGAAGGTTTTCTCACTTTTCAGAGGCCAGGCATGGACAGTTTTGAATGGGAGAGAGCTAGGTCCACGTCGAGCTCATTGGTGGCTGAGGCAGGGGTGGGAGTGGAGCTGGAGGGCTCCTCTCCTAGGGCTCAAAAAACCAGGCCAGTTTCCAGCAGGATCCAGTACTCACACGTGGGGCTGGAGAAGCGGCCTCGTTCCCTCTCAGCTTTGAACAGAACTTCTCACAGTGCTGTGAGAGAAGGCTGGGGGTCTGTGAGCCCTCTCAAACTCCCCCAAAGGGGAGTAACGGGGGGTGGGGAGGCAGATGGAGTAGGGCTGTGGGTCCCTACCCCCTAGTTCCAGCAGGGCCACTTTGCTATATCTGTCTTATATGTTGGAGTCCCTTACACTGCTTTTCGAAGAAAGGGCTACACACTGAAAAGTTGAAAGTCACTGGCCTATAGGATTCATTCATTTATTGAGCACCTACTCTGTACCAGACATTGCTCTACGTACTGGGGATACAGCAGTGAAACAAATAGACAAAAATCCCTGCCCTCAGGAGCTTGTGTTCTAATGGAGGCAGACAAACAGGAGAGTGAATTAGAGTATGTTAGAAGGTGCTAAGTGTTATGGAGAAAAATAAAACTGGAAAAGGAAAAGAGAGTATGGGGGAGGGGCCATTGCAATTTTATTTATTTTCCACATATATCTTTTATTGAGGTCACATTGGTTTATAACATTATATATATTTCAGGTGTACATCATTATATTTTGACTTTTGTATATACCACATCGTGTTCACCACCAAAAGTCTAGTTACCATCCATCATCCTACATCTGTGCCCCTTTACCCCTTTGCTCCCTCCCCACCCCTTTCCCCTTTGGTAACCACCAATCTGTTCTCTGTATCTATGTGTTTGTTTGTTTATCATCCACATAACGAGTGAAGCCATATGGTAATAGTCTTTCTCTGTCTGACTTATTTCCCTTAGTGTAATACCCTCAAAGTCAGAGAAACCTCACTGAAGAGGTGACACTTGAGTGAAGACTTGAGGGAGGTGGGCAAGCCTGTGGGAAGTGCATTCCAGGTGGAGGACCAGCTTGGACGAAGGTCCTGAGGTAGGAGTGTGCCTAGTGTGTTGCTGAAGGAACACCAGGGAGGGCAGTGCAGATGAAGAAGCAGGATGTGCTAGGCAGCTTCTAGGGTGGCTCCCAGTGGTCCTTGCCTCCTGGGATCCACGCTCTTGTGTAATCCGCTGCCCTTGAGTGTGGGCTGGATCTAGTGATTTTCTTCCAATAAACATAATATGGCAAAAATGGTGGGCTGTCATTTCCAGGAATAGATTACCAGAAGACTCTGGCTTCTGCCTTGCATGCCTCCTCGTGTTCTCTCACTTGCCTGCTCTGATAGAAACCACCTGCCATGTTGTGAGCCACTTTATGCAGAGGCCTGCATGACAAGGAAGTGAGGGGGGCCTGCGGCCAACAGCTAGGTTGCAGCCGAGGCCCTCAGTCCAATAGCCCACAAGGAACGGAGTCCTGCCAACAACCAGGTGAGTGAGCTCGGAAGCAGATTCACCCCCAATTGAGCCTTGAGCTGACCACAGTTCCAGCCAACATCTTGTGAGAGACCCTGAGCCGGAGGGCCCACCTAAGCCACATCCCACCTCCTGACTGGAAACTGTGAGATAATAACTGTTTACTGTTTTAAGCCACTAAGTTTTGGGGTAATTTGTTATGCAGTCATAGATAACTAATACCCAAGAGGAGACTAGTAAGAGATTAGATCACAGAGCTAATGAGAGCCAGATCATGTAGAGTTTGTTGGTCATTAAAGCCCTTTGCCATTTCCTTGAGGGAGGTGGGAAGCCATTGGAGGGTTTAAAGGAGAGGAGGGATGAAATCTGACTTAAAAATCTTTAAAAAGGGCCGGCCCCGTGGCTTAGCGGTTAAGTGCGTGTGCTCCACTACTGGCGGCCCGGGTTCAGATCCCAGGCGCGCACCGACGCACCGCTTCTCCGGCCATGCTGAGGCTGCGTCCCACATACAGCAACTAGAAGGACGTGCAACTATGACATACAACTATCTACTGGGGCTTTGGGGAAGAAAATAAAAGAGGAGGAGGTGTGGCAACAGATGTTAGCTCAGGGCCGGTCTTCCTCAGAAAAAGAGGAAGATTGGCATGGATGTTAGCTCAGGGCTGATCTTCCTCACACAAATAAAAAAATCTTTAAAAAGATCATTTCAGCTGTTGCTGGGGAATAGAATTAGAAAAGGGGGCAAGTATGGAAGCAGGGAGACCTGTTAGCAGGCTTTTGCAATAACCCAGGTGAGAGATGATGGTGGTTTGGACCATAGGTGTAGCAATGGAGGTGACAGGAAGTGGTCAGAATCTGAATTTATTTTGAAGTAGAGCCAACAGGATTTCCTCACGGATTGAATATGAGATGTGAGAGAAAGAAGGAGTCAAGGATGACTCCAAGTTTTTTGTTGGAGCAGATGGAAGAACGGAGTTGCCGTTATAAATGAGATGGAGAAGACTGGGGAAAGATCAGGTTTGGGGGAGAAACTTATAAGTTCAGTTTGGGGAAATAGCAAGTTCTAGATGCTTATTGGATATCCAAGTGGAGATATAAGTAGACTGTTGGATTTACAAGTCAAGAGTTCAGGGGAGAGGTCTGGAACGTGGAAAGGTAAATTTGGGAGTCATCAGCAAATATATTTCAAGCCATGAGACTGGATGAGATCATAATGGTATAGAGAGAAAAGTGAAGAGGTCCATGGTATGATCAGCAATCCTACTTCTGGGCGTATACCAAAAAGAATTGAAAGCAGGGTCTCAAACAGATATTTGCACACATGTGTTCATAGCAGCATTATTCACAATAGCCAAGAAGTGGAAGCAACCCAAGTATCCACCAATGGATGAATGGATAAACAAAATGTGGTATATACATGCAATGGAATATTGTTCAGGCTTAAAAAGGAAGGAGATCCTGTCACATGCTACAACATGGATGAACCTAGAGGACATTACGCTAAGTGAAGTAAGCCAGTCAAAAAAGACAAATACTGTGTGAGTTCACTTATATGAGGTATCCAGAGTAGTCTAATTCATAGAGACAGAAAGTAGGATGGTAGTTGCCCAGGGCTGGGAGAAGGGGGAATGAGAAATTGTTGTTTAAAGGGCATAAAGTTTGAGATTTGCAAGATGAAAAGAGTTCTGGAGATTGCTTGCACAACAATGTGAATGTGAATGTACTTAACTGTACACTTAAAAATTGTTTGCACAACAATGTCAGTGTACTTAACTGTACACTTAAAAATTGTTTGCACAACAATGTCAGTGTACTTAACTGTATATTTAAAAATGATTAAGATGGTATATTTTATGTGATATATATTTTACCATAGTTAAAAATATTTTTTTTAAGTTAAAATAAACATTGGCTTCCAAAAAAAAAGTGAGGAGGGGGGCCGGCCCCACGGCGGAGCGGTTAAGTGCTTGGGCTCTGCTGCTGGCGGCCTGGGTTCGGATCCCGGGCGGGCACCGATTCACTGCTTGTCAGGCCATGCTGTGGCGGTGTCCCATATAAAGTAGAGGAAGATGGGCACAGATGTTAGCCCAGGGCCAGTCTTCCTCAGCAAAAAGAGGAGGATTGGCATGGATGTTAGCTCAGGGCTGATCTTCCTCACACACACACACACACACACAAATATATATATATATATAAAAAAAAAAAGTGAGGAGGTCCCCAAGTCAGAGCCCTGGGCTACTCCAATGGAAGGAGGTCGGGGAGCTGGGAAGGAAGTAGAAAAGGTTGATGACAAGGAGCATCTACTGAGGTAGAAGGAGACTAGGAGAGTGTGGTGTGTGGAAGCCAAGTGAAGGGGGTGATTGACGATGTCAAACGCCCTTGAGGGTCAAGGAAGATAAACACTGGATTGGACAATGATGACTTTGGCAAGAACAGTCTCAGTGGGACAGTGGAGACGAAAGCCCGAATGAATAGAAGAGGAGAAGAATTGGGGACAGCGAGTGTGGCTGACTTTCTAGGAGCTTTGCTTTAAAGGGGAGCAGAGAAGTGGGATCAAGGAGGTTTATTTGTTTTAAGATAGGTGAAATAATAGTCTGTTTGTATGGTGATGGGAATGCTACAGTAAAGGAGAAACATCAATGATGCAGGAGAGGAAGGGGGCATTGCTGGAGCGATGTCCTTGAATAGGCAAGAGCGGATGCGCTCTTAGCGCACAAACGCAGGAAAATACTGCTCTACCTGTGACCCCTGAGATGCCAGTACGCTAAACTGTCCTCACAGATTCTCTCTCACTCCTCCTCCTCATTTCTCTCACATTTTAGAGATACTGTCTCCTCTTCCCTGAATGAGCCACCATCTTTCCTGTTTCTGGACCTTTGCTTACGGTATTTCCTCCACAGGGAACGCACTTCCCTCACTGTGGCACATCTAACTCCTGCCCTTACAAGTTCTGCTAAGTGCTACCTTCGTCTCAAAGGCTTCCCTCATCACCCCAAGGAGAGGGAGTTCCTCCCTCACCCCCAGAGTTCTTCATCACGCTTTCCTGATTTCCTTTTCTACCTTCAATTGCTGTCTTATCTTCCTTTCTAGACTGAAAGCTACCGGAGGGAAGGATTCACACCTGATCCTTCATCATCACCACCATCTTTGGGGACACGTAATGAGAGCTTCCTCTGTGCGGCACTACCCTGAGAACTCCATCTCATTTAACGAGGTTGAAGTTTAATTTCACTAAAGAGCACACGGAGGCCCGGAATAACTTGTCTGATTCACAGAGACAGAGAGTGATTCATAGGGGATCTGTATGCCGGGCTGGTGCTCTTACCAGTGGCTGATACTGCCTCTGTATCATCACTCATTTCCACTGCTCAGGACCCAGCCCAGAGCGATGCTCAACAAACATTCACTCGATATACAGATAGACCTAGAGACATAAAGCCTGTCCCAGGATGAATGGCTCCACACCTGTAACTTATTCCACCTTTCATCTGAACCCTGTCTTTAAAGCCAGGGAAGAACAAGACACCACAGCTTTGCCTGCTGTGGAAACCGTGGGCCCCTGCTCTGTGCAGGGTGTGGGCAGCACAAAACAGTGAGGAGAATCAGGGACCGCCTCTAGGAGGCACCCCACCTGGCTTGGTTTAAGGGCTTTCTATGAAGAAGAAAACTGCCGAGAAATGCTCTCTGTGGAAGAGGATGAGGAACAGGAGGGAAGGGAGGGGGAGGAGGAGGGCTGAGGGAAGGAAGAAAAAGAGAAAGAGGAAGGAAAGAAGAAACAGGGAGAGGCGAGAAAGGAGGGGTATGAATTGGGAAGGAGAGGGCAGAGTGGGGGAAGAGGAAAGACAATTTCTTGGGCCTTCTGATTGTGTGCTCTGGGGTGGGTGGGATGTAGTTGCCTTTGCAAGCCAATGGGATGCTCCGCCAGTGGCTCACTCTTACGGAAGGAGTAAGCATCTCCCTCTCATGACCCTGCTGCCCTGCTCTAAAGAAAAGGGACATGATGACTCTTCCTGGGAGGGAAGAGGGCCTTCTCCATCCTGCAATGTTGGTCGGGCTGTGTGCAGACCAGCAGGTTGAGAGGAGCCAGGCAGGGGCAGAGCCTGGGCGTCTGGCCCATGGAGAGCTAGCTCCCAGTAGAGGGCTAGCCCTGGACAAACTTTCCTCTGCCTCACACAGTCCTGCTTTCACATGGCTTACTCCAGTATGTGCTCAGAGTAGTCTTAACCGCCATCATGTCTAGTAGTTACCTTCAAAGATTGTGAAATGGTGCTGTTTTGGAGAAGGTATTATGTTTCTCCCTAGCACCCCACTCCAGTGAGTGATGTCTCTTTTGATAGAAGTACTTTAGGTCAGATACGTGGGCTTCTCAGGTTCTCTGTTGAGAGCAGCTTACGGCTGGAGAAAGAGCCACAAGGGCACCAAATTGTAGGGAGGGAGAACAGTACAGAGGTGAAGCCAGAAGGAGCTGCAGGAACCACAGCCCAGCCCCAGAACATACCCATCTTGAAGGCTCCAAGGCCTCTGCACAGCTCAGCTGCTCTGGTGGCAGGAGCTCAATCAGCGCACTCCAGGCCCTAGGTGAGAGGTCATGGCCTTTGTTCTGGTCCTGGAATACTCTGGTGCCTTCTAGAAAGGAGTGAGCCTCCAAAGCCCCTTCTTAGGACTCTGGCCTCTGAGGTGTGAGGAGTTGAAGGGTCCAAGGCTTGTCAGAGTTAGGCCCCAGGGGAAAACATCCTCCACTCTACCCTTGAGCTCATGGCCTGAGGCAGTGAAAGGGGTGGAGAGGGTCCTAGAGCAGGGCCACTGCCTTCTACACCGAGGATTTGATTTCAGGCCTGAGCCATTAAGGGAATGCCATGGCTTAAAAAGAGAGCTTGGCAGGTTTCTAAAAAGCTAAACTAATTGGCCATCCACGCCAACAGCTCATTAGCTCAAGCCAGATGCTTCGGCGCAGACAGACGGCCTCACACCCCAGGCAGAGGGTGCCTCGATTTCTGCTGCCAGCTGGGAAGGGGTGCCTACAGACGGACTTGCCTTGGCAGCTGGCTCCTCATCCAGCCTAGCAGACGAAGCAGATAGCCATTCATCAGCACGATGGGCACTTTGGCACTGGAATGCCTCCAGCTTTCACACTCTTAGCTTCCAACTACCCATTGGAAAAGCAGAAGAAATATGAAGGGAAGAGCCCTGGGGGAAGGTTGAGATCCTGTCCTCTTAGACAAGACAAGAGCCTTAGAACATGGCTTTATTCATAGCTGGAGTTCTCTATGGGGCCCTGGGAAGTCTCACCATTTGCAAACACGCCTGCCAGGTTTATAGTCCTGTCATCCCACCTACCCAGAGTCAGAAGTCCTCTCCTGCCTATTTACCAGAAGTGTGACCTTGGGAAGGCCAGGTGGCCTTCTGAACCACAGTTTCCTCATCTCTATATTGGGACTGTTGTGATTTTATGAGATCATGGGAGTGAAAGTGCTTTATAAATTAGGAATTTATAAATTGTGTGGTAGAGTTCAAAATTAGTGAGTCCCAATCCCTGAGACTGTTAGGACACCAGACAGTTTACCCAAGTTAGAAGGAGTCTCATCATGGGGGAGGAGACTGTCCAGGGTTTGTTCAGTTAACTCTTTCCTTTCCAGGGGCCTCCAGAGTGTTCATGGTTGAGAATACAGAGGATCTCTGGTCCGCTCTGGATGGGCTGACTCGGAGCTCTGGCCTCCAGGGCCTTTGGAGGCAGAAAGGAAGAGATCTCACATCTGGGGATGGGAGCAACCCTCACTGACATTCCAGCAAATTCCAAAGAGGGAGAGTTTCAAAAAAGTATATAAAGTCAGGTCACTTTCAAGGCCAGATGCCCCTGAAAGGCTCGGGGCTCATGCCCCACTGACACCTGAGATAGTCAAACCCTGATGAAGTATGCACGGAAATGCTCCAGATATGGGCTTCTCATTTCCTTCAAAGATGAATCATAAAATTAAATTATTTTGCTTTTCACTTTTTAATTGATCACATGTGAATTCCATGAGAGGCAGATTCTGTCCAAGAATGGACCTTGGCACCAAGTAGGCACTTAATAAATATTTGTTTAAATGAATGAATGGTATAGCCTTCCGTCTCACTTTTTAACCTCTTCCTCCATGTTCTCTTCTTTTTATTTTATTCTAGCCCATCCCTACTCCTGCACAGGAACCAATAGGATAAATGAATTATATACTGACAAATGAGTTTTTGCCTAGGGATAGACCATTCATATATTCTTTCAACACACCTGGAACTATATATCAACATTAGGTGTTTTATAGATACTTCTTTTAATTCTCACTTTTTTTTTTTTTAGGAAGGTTGGCCCTGAGCTAACATCTGTTGCCAATCTTCCTCCATGTTTTCCTCTTTTTTTTCTCCCCAAAGCCCCAGTACATAGTTGTGTATCTTAGTTGTACGTCCTTCTCGTTCTTCTATGGGGGTCGCCGCCTCAGCATGGCTTGATGAGCAGGTGCTTAGGTCTGCGCCCAGGATCCAAACAGGAGAACCCCAGGCCACCAGAGCAGAGCGTGTGAACTAAACAGTTACACCACTGGGCTGGCCCCTTAATTCTCACTTTTAAAGGCAATAAAGAGAAACAAAAAGTAAAAGGATTGGAGAGGAAGAAATGAAACTATCATTGCTCACAGATTACATGATTGTATGCTTAGAAAAACTGAAAGAATCCTCAGATAAACTCAGAATTAATAAGTGAGTTTAGCAAGGTCACTAGATATAAGAGCAACATGAAAATCGTATTTCTATATTCTAGCAAAAAACCCTTAGTAAATGAAATTTTTTAATTGATACCATTTATAACAACATAAATCAAATATTTAGGAATAAATCTAACAAAAGATATACAAGATCTCTTCGCTGAAAATTACAAAACATTACTGAGAGATATTAAAGAAGAGGTAATTAAATATACCACGGAATATACCATGTTCAGGTGTATTGAAAACTCAGTACTGTAACAAGTCAATTCTCCCAAAGTTTATCAATAGATTTAACACAATTTCAATAGAAATCCAAGCAGAGTTGTTTTTTTGATGGAAGTTGACAAGTTGGTTCTAAAATCTATGTGGAAATTGGAGAGGCTATGCATAGCAAAGACAATCTTGAAGAAAAGGAACAAGGTTGGATGAGTTATGTTATCAGATATCAAGACTTATTATAGATCTGCAATAATTAAAACTGTGTGGAATTGGTACAAAGATAGACGTACAGACCAATAGAACAGAATAGAATTCAGAAATAGACCCACATATATGCAGTCACCCAGCTTATGGCAAAGGTATCACTGAAAGGTAGTGAGATAAGAATGATCCTAATAAATGGTACTAGATTAATTACACGTCCAACTGGAAAAAATAAATTTGATCCCTACCACACACTATACACAAAAAGCAATTCCGGGTGGATCATAGACAAATGTGAAGAGTAAAACAATAAAGCTTCTAGAACATAACATATGTGAACATTTTCATAACCTTAGGGTATGTAAAGATGTTATAAACAGATCACAAAAACACTTGTCAAAAAGGAGAAAATTTTGTTAAAATTAAGAATTTCCGCTCAAAAAACACCATTAAAAGAGTGAAGTCATATATGTTTTTGTATTACATATATCTGACAAAGGAATAAAAAACATACCAAGAATTCCTACAACTCAATAAGAAAGACAATCCAATAAAAAGAGAATTTGGCAAATGACAAGAACAGGTACTTCACAAGAGAGGACCTCTGAGTAGATCATAAGCACATGGAAAGGGGCTTACAGACGAGGATACAGTGTGCAGCTCAGATCCCCTTTCAGGGCTAAAGCACTCATTCCCCCAGCTTCTGGGAGTGTTGTTCTCAGCTCTGTCCCTCGCTGGGAACTGCCTCTGGCAAAAGAGAACTTTTTACCCAAAGTCTAACTCCTCCCCAGAGACAGCCCACATCCAGTGGTTGGTCAGTGCTGGGTGTGAAAACGTGGCCCCCAGGCCTCAGGGCAGGACGACTCTGAGGGTCCCACCAGCTCCAGAGCTGCCCAGGTGGTCAGCCTATTGCAATGGGATGTCAATCTCCCTGCCTTCACTCTCCCATGGGGCATTCTCTAATAAACATCGTGCACATAAATCTCCATCTCAGTTTGTTTCAGGGAACCTGACCTGAGACAGTACTCAATTCATTAGTCATCAGGGAAATGCAAATTCAAACCACTATCTGGCTGAAATGGCTAAAATTAAAAGATTGACAATACAAATTAAAAGACTGACAAAGTGTTGGTGAGGATGAGAAGCTGTGGGAGTGCGAATTGATACAAGTACTACTTTGATAAACTGGCCTTATCTACTAGAGTTAAAAATACAGATATCCTATGGCCCAGAAATTCCACTCTTGGGTATACACCAAAATGGAATGTGAGCATATGTTCACGAAAAGACCTGTATAAGAATATTCATAGCAGCAATAGTTGTAATAGCCCCAAACTGGAAATAACACAAATGCTCACCAACAGCAGGATGGATAAATAAATTGTGGTATATTTATACAATGCAATAAAAAGAGAATAAATTAGTACGATATCAGATGAACCTAAATATCAAAGAAAAGAAACCAGACACAAAAGAATACATACTGTTTGATTCCATTTATATGAATTCCAAAGACTGGCTAAATTAATTTATGATGCCAGAAGTCAGAATAGTGGAAACTTTTGGGGGGAGGTGAAACTGGGAGGGGGCCCTAGGGGAACTAGGGTGCTGGTAATTTACATAATTTATTTGGGTGCTCACTTTGTAAAAATTTATTGGGCTTTAATATATATGTGTTATGCTTCAATAAAAAATTAGAGAGAGTCAGTGATAAAGAGAAATTCACTATTAAGCCATGAAGACACAAAAGAACCTTAAATGCATATTGCTAAAAGAAAGAAGCCAATCTGGCAAGGCTACATACTGTATGATTCAAACTATATGACATCCTGGGAAAGGCAGGAAAAAGATCACTGTTTGCCAGGGGTTAGGGTCGAGGGAGGGATGAATAGGTGGAGCGCAGAGGATTTTTAGGGCAGTGAAATGATTCTTCATGATACTGCGATGGTGGATACACGTCATTGTACGTTTGTCAAAACCCATAGAATGTACAACACCAAGAGTGAAGATATTAATCATAGGGGAAATGCGGTGGTGGATGAACGGGTATAAGGGAACTCTGTGCTTTCTGCTCAATTTTTATGTAAACCTAAAACTGCTCAAAAAAATATAGTCTATTAATTAAAAACAAAAAGATAGAGAGAGAATGAGAGAGAGGTCCAGAGAAGTGAAGTAACGTGTTCTGGCTTCCACAGAGAGGAAGTGGTAGAATCAGGAGTGAATCCAGTCTGTCTCATTCCCATGCTCTGTGTTCTTGCTGCCAGTCCCTGGTCTGGGTGCTCACCCAGGCCTGCCCTCCTTGGGAAGGTACCTGTGTTCCGAACCTTCTATTTTAATGTTGTGATTCTGCACCCAATTCCAGTGTGTGGGTTTTTTCCCTGAACACCAGCTGGGTGTCCTACACCCAGCTACAATTCAACTTAATTCTGACACTAAATGCCTGGAGATAGTGTCAGATCCCACAGGTTAAGGGGTCAGTCCTACAAGACTGCCCCAGGCAATCTTCAGATGTATGTACTTCAGATGCCAATTGCAAGTCCACTTTGTCACTTTTGCTTCTGACTGACCTGCTATAGATCAGAGGCTCCAACCACCCCCACCTTGGGTTCAATTAATTTGCCACAGCAGCCTACAGAAGTAAGAGAATTATAAAAGGACATCACTCAGGAAGAGCCAGAGGGGAGAGATGCATAGGGCAAGCTATGGGGAAAGAGAGCAGAGCTTCCATGCTCTATCTGGGCATGCCAGTCTCCCCACCTGTGCATGTGTTCACCAACCCGGAAGCTCTCTGAACTCTGTCCTTTTGGGTTTTTATGGAGGTTTCATTACATAGGCATGATTGATTAAATCGTTGGCCATTGACGATTGAACTCAATCTCCAGCCCTTCTCCCCTCCCAGAAGGTGTGTGGGAGGGAGGGACTGAAAGTTCCAGCCCTCTAAACACATGATTGGTTCCTCTAGAGACCTGCCCCCATCCTTAGGCGACCTAGGGGCTTTCCAAAAGTCACCTCATTAACACAACAAAAAACACTTTAGCCCTGTCATTTCTTAGGCAATTCCAAATGTTTGAGAACTCTGTGCCAGGAACAAGGATGAAGTCTAAATATATATTTCTTATTATAAACCGCAACATCATAAATATTTATCCTCCAGTTGTTGAAAAATTAGAAAGTAATGATAATAGAGTATTGATGAAAAGTAATAGCAGTTGAGGATTGTTCCTCTTCAGGGTATTTTCATTTTCACCAAAGGAATGATGCAGAAGGAGTGGACATACCTGTGAGAAAGAGAGGACGCCATCTCTGTCCCCCTAGTACTCGCACTATCCTAGGGCCTTACTAGGAGCGCGCTGATCTACACATTTTTAGAGATTTAAATGATCTGTAAATACTAGCCTCCCTCCTTCCATCACCATCATAGCAAAAGCTTCTGCCGATTGAAGGGAGGAAAGGAAGGAGGTGTGAGAAACTATTTTTTGGCCTCAGAATCACAAGCTCTTGAGGTGGTAGTTATTTGGGATCGATCCCAGGTCATAGGAAAGTGAGTGCACTCATTTCTGAAGTTTTGAACATTCTCAATGGATAATCAGCCAGGACGTAAGGCATCTGACACTGTACCTGGCACACAAGGAACCTTAATAAATATCACATTTCCTTTTCTCACTAGGGTGCAGCACTGTTTGAGGATCCTATGGGGGAGTACAAAGAAATATGGGGCACTGTCCCAGCCTTTAAAGAGCTTAGTGACTTAACAACATTCAGCTATGAGTTCAACCCACCAGAACGAAGAAAAAAGCACCAAATCCCTCCCCACTGAGCCACAGTCCCTTTGGAGGTGGAAGTCAGAGGCATTGGTCTCAGCTTGTTAAGCCCTCTGCCCCTCTCTTCCCACCCCCCGAGTTTAATCTGTTTAATTATTTCTTCATGTGTGCTCTGGAAAGCCTGTTATTTTTATGGGTCTGTGTCTATTAATTTTTCTTCCCCAACCTTCCCTCTTTCAGCACGACCAGAGCAGTACAGACAGAGGGCTGGAGTCAGGCTCCAGTGAACAGAGATTACATAGATATATATAGAGATGAGAGGAAGCCAGCAAGAAAATGCGGTTACCTCTGAGGCTGCAGAGAAGCTGTTAAGTGCTGGAGATTTAAAGCCTCATTCGCCTCTGTGCTAACTTCAAGCTGTTCTAAACCCCGTCTCCCAGACGGCCAAACTCAGACCAGCTGCGCGAGAAAGGATATTACTCCCTCTGGAGCCTCGGGTCTGATTTAGAGGGTGCTTAGAGAGGCTAGAGGGAAGGAAGGAGTAGAACAATCAGAGTTTTATTTCTGGGGAAACTTGCTCTGCTGAAGAGAAGGCTAAGGACAGAAAGAAAACACTCATCAGTCATTTGTCATGGATACAATGGATGAGATGAGAATTGGGGCTGCAGTTAGGGAAGGAAAAAGTCAGGTTTCATCTAAGGAAGAACTCCTCACCTATAAGAGCGACTCAACAGTAGCAGGACTATCTATCACAAGGTAGGGTGGAATAATCGTCTCACAAGATTTGGATATTCACCTGTCCAGGAGCAAGAGGCTGGACCCAATGACCTCATAAGGTCATTTCCCACTGTGTTTTGTTGGTCTCAGGGCCTGTGGTTGGGGCACCCTGGAGGAAGGCAGATTAGGTTTCCAAATGGGCCTGTCTTGGTGGGGGTTGCAGTGAGGAGGCCAGCTACAGGGCTGGGGGAGCTTACCTGCCTAGCTCCCCTACTGGAGCAAGCAGAAATAACCCTGAGGAGCCTGTAGCAGAAAAAGCCTGAGTCGGGGAAAGCAGCAGCAGACAAGGCTTTTTAAAGTGGCAGCTGGGCAGGAGTGTGGAAGATGAGGAGGAGTAAGTACCAAGAGAGCTTCCCCAGAGGTTTTCAGAGATAAACTGAGTAATCTTTCACCCAAGGGCAATTGGGGTGCGCTGGGGCCTGACAGTGAATCCCAAGGGCAGGCTTTGGAACCTGAGGGGCAACAGCGGACTGCGGGCGGGGAGGTGCCGTGTTCATCCCCGAGTCAGTGGCAGAAGCTTTATGCAATGAGGGCTTCTCCGGGCCAGCTCTGCAGCTGCTTAGCACTCAGGCTTAAGGATCTACAGGTAGAGGGTTGCTTTCTTTTTTCCTTCCAAAGGTGTATGATTGGGTAAAAGAGAAAGTACTACATTTTCCTCAAAAGAAATGTCTGACCTACAAACCAAAGTATAGCTTCCCTACTGGAATGGAACTGCCACAGGGAACAACTGGGCATGTGCCCAGGGGCCTGTGGCGTGATGGGCATGCGTCACACCCTGGAGCCATGCTGGTGGCCTGCATGCATCGTGGGAATTTCTCAGAAGGGCCCGGCCTTGGCAACAGGGTTGAAACAGGGGAGTTTGAAGCTTGTTTGTAGGGTTCTCCCTTCGCCAAAAACCTTTCTAGCCATCTACCCTGTTCTCCATTCTTCTAGGACTTCTCTATCAGTATTTTGCCTTCGCAACTAAGGGGTGGTTGAGAGTCAATGAAAAAAATACTTCTTGAACCCACTATTTGTCCAGCAAATGTAAACAGTCCATTCGTGTTACTCCTTATGCCTTGGCTGCCAGAAAAACAAAGGCCAAATTTGTTGCTAAAATATCAGAAGCAGAACATTCTCCATGCCTAAAATCATCAATTCCTTCTGATTCCTTCGGATGGATTCCATTTAAACTGATCCTGAACAATATCCTTCTTTAGAGGCACCTTGAATGATATCAAAAGTAAATTGGGCACGAGATTAAATCAATTACCTATCACATTTCATGCTCTGGACAATAGTAGGCAAGTGGTTGGAACCCAAAAATAACATGATCCATGCATCGTCCCTTTAATACACACAAATAGGGAGACAAGATGCACACAAAGATGTGAGCTGCATCTCAGAGTGGTTTGGCCCTATGTGGTGGGAGCTGGAATTGAACGAAAGATAGTTCAGACTTTGTTCTTCCCGTCCTTCCAGTCAGAGCTTGTCCTTGGGCCTAGCCAGATTTTCCTGCTTCAAGTTTGAGTTTCTCTTCTCTTAGTCATTCTACAAAGAGGGAAGCTGTGGTCCAGAGAGGAAAGGTGATTTGCCCAAGGTCATAGAGCAAGACACTGGATGAAAAGTGCCATAGAAATCATGTAGAATGCTAGGACTGTAGAGAAGGGAGAGAGCCCTTTGCACAGGATAAGAGCATATGGCACCCACAATCCCATTGGGGGTCTTTCAAGGCCCTCAATGAATCTAATAGCAGAATTGAGAAGAACATATTATTTTTGAGAAGGGAAGCCCTCCCTGGAACCCTCAAATTGCTTGATGATATAAGGCTGGCCTGAGCACATAGCCTGCAGTGTCAGCACTTCGTTTTCCATGAGAATAGAAGCTTCTAGGGCTTTACCCCTAGGCAAGCCCAGCAGAGAAATATGAGAGGAAGTGTCCATGGAGAGGGAGTGAATTTGGAGAGAGGCATTTTATAGGGGAAGCAAGAGGTCCTCTTGAGACAGAAGAATAGTTCAGGGAGGGAAGAAAGGGTCAAGATGCTTAGATATCCAAGCTCGGCAAATGGACGCGAAGAGATATGAACTTCCCTCTTGATGCTCCTCTGGGTGAAGAATGAACTCTTCCTGGAGAGCTTAGTTCCTCTCAGCTAAGACAATGATTGCATAACCTCTCATTTTCACTAACTAATGGGCTGCATTAATAGCCTTTTTTATTAGCTTTTTATGAGAGGATGATATAGTCCTGGCTCTTCAGTAGTTAGTCAAATTGTCAAGTTGCCCACAAACCCAGACAAATTAGAAATGACCATCCTCTCTCCTGAAGGAGTCAGACATGCCTAGTGATGATTTTTTGAGAGGGTTCAGACAGGAAGGAGGGTGGCTGCGGAGATAGTAGAGGTGAGCAGATTGTTCCCCAGAGCTCATGCACTTTTGATTCAACAGCCCCAGGGATGGAGGAATTACTCAATTCCGACCTCAGTAACAACAGGCCAAAAGCAGAAGCCAGGAGTAATGATTTAATGGAGCTTAATTAAGTATCTTCTCCATTTGAGGAAGATTTTCTAGGTCATTAATCTGCAATTTTCCTATTGTCACTGATTCCTCTTGGAGAAGGGAAGAAGGTTTCTTCTTCCATTTGAAGGAGTGAAGCAAAGGGATTTTAGGAATTTAATGCCCAAACTTCTCTTCTCTGAGGCTGTCTTAGAGCCCCATAAGTTCAGGACAGACAAGGGCTGGGATTTGAAGTTTAGTCAGAAATGGTATGTTGGGCTCAAAGGTGGTTTCTAAGTGAATTATATAATGGAATAACTAACAGACCTTAGATATCAATTCATCTAAGTGCCTCATTTTACACACAAGGGTCAGAGAGGAAAATGCACCTGCCCACCCACAGAGCAGAGAAGCAGATACCCACTGGAACCCTGGGTCTGCTGACTCCCCTTCCCTTCTTATCTTGTAACATGGCCTTCCTCCCACAGAAGTTAAACATCCTCTTTGGCTAGGTGGTCCCACCAGGGAGGTACATATTCTTTTCCTTCTGTAGTCGCCTGCTTCCATCCATTCCCTCCCCTTTGTTTCTAGACCCTACTTATCCTCCTATGTTCTTACTCATCCCATATAGCAAGGCTAGAGCAGGGTGCTTTGCATCCTTATCAACGCATAAAGAAGGACAAAATCCAAGAGACTCCATCTATGGCAGGGATGCCTAGACTTTCCCAATACCTGATGCAATGGCTTGTCTTGTTTTCAAAAATGCTGGACACTCACAAGAGCTAAATCCTGCTCCTACTCATGCTTGGTTCCTTTCCTTACTCTGCTCTGCCTCCAGGTCATTTATGTATCCGTGTTGTTTTATGTGCTGGGCAGGTGAAACACTGACTGATGGAGACTACTGCCTTCTAACTCCAGAACAGATCCAGAAGGGGTAGAGAAAAGCTGTCTGATAGGAATCCATTTCCTCTCAGGAAAGTGGCCCCAGCTCTGTCCATTACCAGGATGAGGACATTGGCTACAGCTCACCCTTTTTACAGAGGGAGATTGGAGGCATAAAGAAGGTAAGTGACTGTCCAAGGTCACCAAGCAAGTTAAGGGGCATTTGGGAATAGGGTTAGATCCCCTGATTTGTAATCTTGTTCTTTTTCCACTGCACTTCACCTCTCAAAACAAATTATCAATGTGCTATAGCAGGCAGAATTCCAAATTAATGGAATCTTCAGTTGATAGAATTCTTCAGATAGTATTATTATTACTCATTTACTAGATTTTTACAGCTATCTTTCCAAAAAGTTCAAGACACCTTATACATAGACATTGAGTCTTGTCACGAAAGGTAAAGTAGAAGGGAAGGAGATATGTGGAAAGAACAGGTGATACGAAAACACTAATTTGTGCTTTTATTTGACAAGTGTTTATAGACTGCTTACTCTGCTTCAGCACACAATGCTGGCTGCTGAAGGAGATATGAGAAAAACATAAACCAGTATTTGCTTTTGTTAAAAAACAAAACTCAACTGACTAAATCTGAAGATCTCATTGGCTTTATTTAATGATATAAAAATTGGGCACCATCCTGTCTTAGCAGGTAGAAAGGAGCTCTGAAGAGCTGTACAAAATGAAAGGCTTTTATAGGCAAAAGGAGGCGGGAAAAGGAAGCTTCTAGCAAACAGTGGATTGTTTCAGGTAAGGTCACCTTCCTTTGGGGGAAGGTAGGTGTCTATCAGGCAGATTACCTCACTGGTGCTGACCAGGTAATTCCAGATTGGTTGAAGGTCGCCTTCATGGGAGAGGCTGAAACTGCAATTAGGTTGAGTATTAAGTCTCAGTTTGCTGACAAGGGGCTTAGCACAAGTGACTCCATATTGGGCCTGTTGTTTCTTTTTTAACACTCTCCACGGGCTTATACTTAATTAAAACACATGGAGGAAAAGATCAGCGGAGGCTTGAGTGGTCAGGAAGGGCTGCGTAGATGAAAATAAACTTGAGGTGGACCTTGAAGGGTCAAAATTTGGATTGGCATGAAGAGAACAGGGAAAGAAAGGGGATTCCAGGCAAAGGTAAGATTGGGGTCAGAATAAGCATAACTATTTCAGTCTTGATGAGGAGTAGTATTTGCCTTGGGAAAGGAATGGAGATAAAACTGAACAGGTAGGGCTACAGCATTGAATGGCAGGAGAAAGAGGGGGTTATGAGCAGTGGGGGGAAAGACTAAGCAATGATTAATTTAAAAGTTCCAGCAAACTGAGATCAAAAGGAAAAAGAAAAGGCCTTTTTAGCCCTGCCTACCCAAGATCAACAATAGATTCTGGCACGAAATGATAACGTGACCTTGCATCAGAGTCTTTCCATAGAGACAACCCAGGCGCCTGGGGTGGGTAAGGGACCCTCGGGCTCTTGGTGCCCGCGGGCATCACAGAGAGAGGGCGCCATAACGCGGATGCCATTTTCCTACATGTGTTTGAAATCTGGACTGACAAGACGAGCTGGATAATTTTGCTCAGTTACGTATTGAATTCTCTTCTCTGTGGTACAGGATCCCCTTGAAGCGTGACAGCTGCAATGACTTCCAGATGTTCGCCTCCTCTCTTCTAGCAGACGAGGGTGGATGTGGTAAACTCCGCGATGGAAACCAAAAACCCAGCCAGATGTGCCATGTCAACGTCAGCAACACACACATCTGGCTTCAATACCGGCAGCGATAACCAGAACAAATGGCTGTTATTCCCGCTGTATTCAACTTGTCAGCGTTCCCCGTTAAAAGGCGCTGGGGGCGGTGACGGACGGCTTCGGGAGCCTCGTGGCGCGGCCGGCCCGGGAAGGGGCGCGGGCCGCAGCCCGCCGAGCGTCCGCGGCCCCTGCAGCCGGGGGAGATGTTTGCTGTGGCGGCGTGGACGAGGAGACGGGCCTCCCCGGAAGGCGGCGGCCCTGCGGCGTGGCTTTCCCTCTGCTGGAGCGGAGGGCCTCCGGGGGGCTGGGCCGCGGCCGGGCTCTCCGCTCGCCCCTGCACGAGCTGCCCGCGCGGGGTCGCCCTCTCGGTGGCCGCGACCCCGCCTCGCGGGCCTCCCGGACAGGGCCGGCCGCGCAGCTTCCCGCTCCCGAGCGGCCCGAGGCCCGGGCAGCTCCTTCCCCGCGCGGCTGCCGGGGGCTGGGCGGGGGCCGGGCGCGGACTGGACGGAGCGTTGGGAGACCTTCGCGAGTGTGGGGACGGCCGAAGTGAGCCGATCCGGGCCTGGAGCGGCCGCCGCGGTCGGCAGGGTGCGCGGCCAGGCCCGTTCCCCTCCCGGCGCCCTCGCAGGAAGCCCGAGCCTCGGGGTCCCGGCCGGCGGGGAGGGCAGCGCGGGCAGCGGCCGTGAGCGGGAGCCGGCGCGGATGGGATGGAGCCGGGGCTGCTCCGGAGGGGAGCCCGGGCCCGAGCACGGCAGGAGATGCACACATTGCGCCGCGGGCCCTCCCGCCACCAGCTGTCCTCAGCTCTGTCCCCTCCTGGCCTCTCTCTCCCTCTCCTCCTGAATTTATGAACTGGACTCCCCACAGTAAGGGCGCATGAGTAAATCTTAGCTGGTATTATTTCTATGATCGTATTTTCTAAATTAAAAGCCGGGCAAACGGATGTTCCGAAAACAGGACAGAGTTTGAAATCTGCACTTCTGGGAAGTGTGGTACCCATGTCCACACGCAGTCAGGGGAGGAGCTAGCACTAGGATGCTTGTGAGCTGCTTCTCTCTAGCCCTGTTGTCTTATTTACTCATAACAGATATTGTACCTTAGAAAAGATCCTTAATTTAGCACCAAAAGAGCTGAGTTTGCGTCCCGATTCTGATGCCGACCAGCCAGATGATGTGAGATATATCTTGGTTTCCTCTTCCATAAATTGGAATCATATATATATTTTTTGCTTCATAGAGTTTCTCTGCCTCTTAATTGAGACAATATTTACAAACAAAAGTGAACTACGGTGGGACTAGAATTTGGGTTCCACCATTAACTAGTGGTGTAATTTTATGCTACCCACTTCATTTCCCTGAGCCTCAATTTTATCTCCTGAAAAACTGGCTGGGGGGAATGAAAAATGAAAAGTGGCTCTGAAAGTTATGATGTACTCTACATATGCAGGATTTGTTATATATCGATTTTTTTGCAACAGAAAAAACTTGAGGCTCAGAGAAATTAAATGACTTGCCCTAAGGCTACATAGTAGATAGTCAAGTTTTATCACTTACTTTGGTTTGGCTTAGGTGGACACAGAATTAGGTTTTCATCAGCCGCCTCAGTATGGCTTTGCAGTTCATCCCTCCTTCTACCTTCAGTTTTAAGGCCAGAGTTGTTTATTTCAGCTGAGGAAGGAGTCTCATGTTGGAGGCCCAGCTCAAAAGTGCTCTGCGTAAAGCCACTGGAGGGCTAACTCAGTAGCTTCCCTGGATTCAGCCCACAGAATTTCCATGATGCTTGTTGCTGCCTTTCTGGGTCTGCAGCCCAGGACAAATGTTCAGGAGCAATGCCTCCGCTCTGTCTGATTCAATCTCTTCACTTCTCATTCTCTCTAACCCTCTTTCTTTCTGCTTGTCATTTCTCCAAGACTACCATCCTCTTATTGCTACTTCTTGTGGAAACTTCTCTTTTTCTCTAACTTTCCCAGTGGCTTCACTTGCATAATTTACCCATTAGGGTCTTTTTGACCTTCTCTTCTGGTTCACTCTCTCTCTAAGTTAACTTAGCCAGGCACATTCTTTCTGTCATCTCTGTTTTTTAAAAATTTACTTTGATCAAAGTAACAATTAAAAGATTTAAAAAGTCAAACATTATTATTGGGTCTATAACAACAATAACAAGAAAAACAGCAACCCCTTAACCACTCCCAGTTGTCCGCTGACCAGAAGCAATCACTTGAAATTCTTATCTGTTTCTTCTTGGTATTGATGTCCTTATTGATAAATAACATGCTTATCCTGTATTTCTTGGTTTATTGATTTTAGGCATTGTCTTTGGACTTCCTCCCATGGAAAGTGAGACTGTGCAGCATAGTAACTGAGAGCTTGGACTCTGGAAAGAAATTACCTGGGTTTAAATCCCAAGTCCAATACTTACTGTGTGACCTTATACAAGTTGCTTAACTGCTATGTGCCTCAGTTTCCTCATGTGTAAGGTGGATGATAACAGTATTTACCTCATAGACTGATTATGAAGATTAAAAGTTGAATATATAAGGAGCTTAGAATAATTTCTGGCACACAGTATAATATACACAGCTATATAAAGGTTGTTTATCATCATTAAACTGGTCTGCACACACCTTCCCTCCGTTCATTCTCTCAATATAGTTACATCACTGTTTTTGGTTAAATCAATATTAAGTGTTTACATTATGACTATGTAAATATTATTCCCAGCTAAGCCTCATAGAATCCTATAATTATGTTTCCTTTCTCATTCAACCTTTTGTTTTTCCTGGAATTAATACTTTTCTATCTTTTTTAATATTCTGTTTAGTTTTCTATGTACCTATTACTAATTCACCCGCAAAATCTCCTGTCAATACATTCAAATACAGGTATTCTCTTGGTTTCATTATTTTTCTTGGCAACCCTCCTGGAGCTTTTGCAGCACTCTTGTTCCCATCTGGACTGGCTTCTCTGTGGCCTGATTCACAGCTCCCGTCTGTAACTGGGACATTCTGGGATATCCCGTCAACATCATGCTGGGATTTATCTGTCCTGCTCTCCTGTATTGGAGTCCATGTTGCCTGAATTATAATGTGGTAGAAACTGCTGGCTGTCCTCTCAAATCCATTGTTTCCTTCTTACATAGCCGTAGAATTGTAGCTAATATGTGGCTGCTCAGCTGAAGACTACATTTCCCAACTCACCTTTGAAGCTAGGGGTTACCAAATGACTAGGTTTTGCAGAGTGAATGCAAGCGGAAACAATGTATGCCACTTCCTGGCCTTTCCATAAAAACCTCCACACGTTTTCCCTCTGGTGAGCTGAAACATGAAAGTGCCTGCAATCAAACTTTGATCATACAGAAAAGGACAATCCCTAAAGTAGTCATTCTCAAACTTTAGCATGAATCAGAATTGGAAGACTTGTTAAAACACAGATTTCTAGGCTCCACCCCCAGAGTTTCTGATTCATTAGCTCTGGTGTTGGGACCTGAGAGTCTGCATTTCTAACAAGTTCTCAAGTGATGCTGGTCTGAAGATCACACTTTGAAAACTACTCTAAGGGGTGGCAGAGAAATAAGATGGAAGGAATCTGGTTCCGTGAATGACAAAATAGAGCAGAGTTGCCCTGCTGACCTGGGATACTTACTTATGTTGGACTTTTATGTGAGAAAAAAATAAGCTTATGTCTTTGTTAGCTACTAAGTTATTCTTCAGTCTCCAAATTACAGCAGTCAGCTTTCCCATCACCATTTCTTCTCCTTTTCTCACTCTCTCATTTTAGCAAAGCACATCCACCAATAGCTTCCTGAGAAAAGAAGATAAATTTTTTGAGACTTTGAATGTCTGAAACTGTATTTTTATGTTAGTACATTTGATTTATGGTTTGCCTGGCTATAGAATTCTGGGTTAAAATTATTTCCCTCAGAATTTCTCCATTGTCTTTAATTTTTATTTTGATTCTCAGTCTTTTTAAGGGATTTTTTTTTTAGAAACTTTTGTGTTCTTTTTGTTTCTGGTGATATGAAATTTCAGAATGATGTGTCTTGGGTATGCCTTTTCTCATTCACTGTACTGTGTATCATTCTCCTTCACTTCAGACCTGGTATTAATTCTTGAATGATTTCCTCCCATTCATTTTCTTGGTTTTCTCTTTCTAGAACCTCTGTCTCAAAATATCCTATCCTTTACATCTTCTATAACTTTTTCTTTTTGTTCTGCTTTCTGGGAAATTTCTTCAACTTTATCTTTCAAAAGAAAAGTTTATATTTTTTCTCATATATTTAACTACTCAGAGCATTTTCTTGCTTTCTCAATTTTTTTATAGCTTCCTGTTCTTGTTTCATGGATGCAGTATTTTCTCTCTTTTAGAGATTTTCTTCTGCTTCCTGCCCTGTTTTTTCTGAGTTCCTCTTTTTGGTTCATTTGTTTGGTTTTGTTGTATTTCATGTTAGGGGCTTTTTTCAAATGTCTAGTGATCCTTTTCTGCATGGGGAGGGAGAGGGGCTGCTTGTCAGTTCTTGAAATTCACCATAGCTTATGCGGGAAACTGGCATTTCCTTGGGGGAACCTCCCTAGTCTTTTCTCTTGGATCTATAAGTCTCATAGAAGAATTCTCCAATCTGCTGTCTTGGGGGGTGGGGGGTGGGAGGTGGGGGAAGCAGAGAGGATGTGAGCCTGGCTGCCAGCATTCTGGGAACTGAGCTGGGGAAAGGGACTGGGAATCTTGCCTTTCAGTGGGTGTGTCAGCTTTCACTTAAATACGCTCCTTTCATTAGGATGCCTCTTCCTACCCTCGCAGTGCCTGAAGTTCCAGGTCCAGAACCTGTCTGGTCAGCCTCTCTGGAGGGTAGATCTTCCATCTTCTTTCAGGGTCAGCGAGGGGCTCTGGGGAGTCGAACTGCTTCTTTTAAAGCCAGTCTTGGATTTTAAGTCATGGTGTGGATTTTAGTTTCCTCTGATCCACTAAGTCAGTTATCACTCATCTGTTCTGCTCTTCAGTTCTCAAAATTTTGATCATATCTTTTGGTTGTTGTTAACTCCTCTTCCAGTCTCTTTTTCATTGTAGGTTTATGCTTTTTCCCCCCTCTTTTTTTGGTTCTTTATTGTCATTTTAGCCAGTTTCAGAATGGAGTGGAAATAATAAACGTGTTCCCATCTTTTACTTGAAGCTTCTATTCTTCTAAGTAAAAATGAAAACATCAGAATATCTGAATCACCCAAATTATATCAGTAGTTGTGTTAGTGTGGTGGAATTGTATTTTTTTTCTTTTCTCTATTTTCTGTAATGTGTTTTTATTCTTTTTAGAATATTTTAATTGCATTTCTTTTGATTCATTGGTTCTAGTTCTGAGAATTCATTCTAAGGCAGCAACCAAAAATGTGTACAAGAAACCTCTACAAGGTGGTTCCTCACAGGGTGTTTATAATATGAAATTTTGGAAACAACCTAATTGTCCAACAATAGGAGGTTGGTTAAATATTTTAGAGTACGTTCATGTGATAGCATCCTTGGCAGCCATTAATAATGATGTTGTAGGAGACTAATGCTGTGTAAAAATGTTCATAATATATTGTAAGTTTAAAAAAGATTACCAAAACAGTATATAAAGTATGGTCCTTTTTTAAAAAAAGAGTGTGTGACTCTTTGACATCAGTCTTAGCAATATCTTTTCGAATATCATGTCTACTCAGGCAAAGGAAACAAAAGAAAAAATAAACAAATGGAACTACATGAGACTAAAAAGCTTCTGCAAGGCAAAAGAAACCATCATCAAAACGAAAAGACAACCCACCAACTGGGAAAAAATATTTGCAAATCATATATCAGACAAGGGGTTAATTTCCAAAATATATATAGAACACATACAACTCCACAACAAAAAAACGAACAACCTGATCAAAAAATGGGCAGAGGATCTGAACAGACGTTTTTCCAAAGCAGATATACAGATGGCCAACAGGCATGTGAAAAGATGTTCAATATCACTAATTATTAGGGAAATGCAAATCAAAACCATGATGAGATATCACTTCACATCCATCAGAGTGGCTATAATTAACAAGACAAGTAATAACAAATGTTGGAGAGGATGTGGAGAAAAGGGAACCCTCATTCACTGCTGATAGGAATGCAAACTGGTGCAGCCACTATGGAAAACAGTATGAAGATTTCTCAAAAAATTAAAAATAGAAATACCTTATGATCCAGCTATCCCACTACTGGGTATTTATCCAAAGAACGTGAAATCAACAATGCAAAGAAATATATGCATCCCTATGTTCATTGCAGCAATATTCACAACAGCCAAGATGTGGAAGCAACCCAAGTGCCCATCAATGGATGAATGGATAAAGAAGATGTGGTGTATATATATACAATGGAATACTACTCGGCCATAAAAAAGACAAAATCGTGTCATTTGTGACAACATAGATGGACCTTGAGGGTATTGTGCTCAGTGAAATAAGCCAGACAGAGAAAGATAAACACTGTATGATTTCACTCATATGTGGAAGATAAATAAACACATGGATAAGGAGAACAGATTAGTGGTTATCAGAGGGGCAAGGAGTGGAGGGAGGGCGAATGGGGTAAAGGGGCACATATGTATGGTAACAGATAAAAACTAGACTACTGGTGGTGAACACGATGCAGTCTATACAGAAACTGATATATAATAATGTACACCTGAAATTTACAGTGTTGTAAGACAATATAACCCCAATAAAATAATTTTTAAAAAAGAGTGTGTGATGTATATATTCATAAATAATATGGCAATGATATATGTATATATGTAATGCTTACAATAATAGCATTATTGAACACTTACTACTTACCTGGTAATGTTCTGAGCCCCTTATGTGGATTGTCTTAGTTCATTCTCACAACAATTATATGAGGCTAATGCTATTATTATTTCCACTTTACAGATGAAGATACTGAGGCCTCCAGAGTTAACGTAATTGACCAGGAGCACATAGAGCCATGATTCACACTTAGGCCTGCTGATCCCAGAGTCCATCTGCTTGATCATAATCATTATATACCAAAATTTTAAAAGGTTGGCGGCATTTCAAGTAACTTTTATTTTCTTTGTGTGTTTGGGGAGTGTGGAAGAGGGTGAAGAAATAAGAATGTGTTTGAGAAGGTTGACCTTTGTTGCAATGTTTCCTTTGCAACCAGGTAATCAGCAGAAAGCTGCCCCTCTCCCCATTCATTAGATTTTATATGGAGGTCTGGGATTTAAACAGTCTGTCTCTAGTACACATTTAGGGATAGTACTTCTTTGTGTTTGTCACGTGTCATTAGATGGTAAGTCATTTAGGGCACAGGCCATCTACTGAAAGTCATATTCCATTAGAAACCAAACCTTGAAATGCAAATCAAAACCCCAAAGAAATATCACCTCACACCTGTTAGAATGGCTATCACCAAAGAGACAAAGAGATAAGTGTTGGTGAGGATGTGGAAAAAAAGGAAGCCTGGAGTACTGTTGATGGGAATGTAAACTGGTGCAGCCCGTATGGAAAACAGTAGAGGTTCCTTAAGAAGTTAAAAATAGAACTACCATATGATCAAGCAATCCCAGTTCTAGGTATACATCTGAAGGAAATGAAATCGCTATCTTGAAGAATTATCTGCATCCCCATGTTCATTGCAGCATTATTCACAATAGCCAAGACATGGAAACAACTTAAGTGTCCATCACCAGATGAATGGATAAAGAGTATGTGATATTTATACATGAATATCATTTACTTATAAAAAAGAAGAGGATTCTGCCACTTGTGACAACATGGATGGACCTTGAGGGCATGATGCTAAGTGAAATAAGTCAGACAAAGACACATTCTGTATGACCTCACTTGTATGTAGAATCTAAAAAAGACAAACTCACAGAACCAGAGAGCAGAATGGTGGTTGCCAGGGGCTGCGGGATGAGGAAAACGAGGAGATGTTGGTCAAAGGGTAGAAACTTCCAGTTATAAAATGAATAAGTTCCAGGGATCTAAGGTACAGCATGGTGACTATAATTAACAATACTGTACTGTATACCTGAAAGTTGGGATGAGAATAGAGCTTTAGTGTTCTCACTGAAACAAAACAACAAAATGGTAATTATGTGATGTGAAGGATGTGTTAACTAACCTTATTGTGATAAACATTTCACAATATATACGTCTTTCAAATCATTGCATTGTACATCTTAAACCTATGCAATGTTGTATGTCAATTATATCTCAATAAAGCTGGGAAAATAAAAAGAAAAAAAAAGAAACTAAACCCTGTAACAAGAAATCTGAGCAACAGAAAGACAGGCAAGTGTCACTTATTTTGAGCAATATTCTGTTGACTGAAGTTCCAGAATTTAGAGTTTGCTATAGCAGAATTTGGCCTTTTTTTTGGTGCCTGTGTTTTTCCATCATACTAGTGCAGAGTGGTTTATGGGCTCTCTAAAGCCTGCTGGCCTGCTGACTAGTTGTCCTAAGCAATAATCTGAGACACCAATGCTGCTGTTACCGCTTCTCCTCCCTAAGGTTTGCACTTGAGCCTGGGACTCAAGCAGCTGGGTTCATTGCCTCCGTTGTGCTATAGGCAAGGACAGGCACTCTCAGGAATATTTGTGAGATGCGTGTACCCGTCATCCTCTCAGCAAACGCTGTGGGTCCCAGCTGAATCTGATTAAAGGTTCTTCCTGATTTATGGAGCCTCCACCCCCACCGCCCCCCAGTCTCACCCTGTGCTGCTTGAACTAGATCATTAAGATGCAGCAGGTGTTCAATATTGTTTTGCTATAAAACCAAATAGGCTTAAAGTGCTCAGAGATAAAGAATTCCTAGATCAGAGTATTTATGAAAGAGTAAAGATATTCTGGTTTGGCCCAGTCCCAGTGTATGCTCCTCTCCATGCTCCACACATTAAAAACTGTGTTTTTTATTTCTTTCCTTTTTTTTTTTTTAATGTCCTTTCTGCAATAGTTGCCTCTGATTAATATCCCTGTGCTCTGAGACCCTGAAAGCGGTTTAGTTTTGCTAGGACACTTTAGCAACAATGTGATTTACGGAGCAATTCATTGGAGCCAGGGGGCAATGTAATATAACAAAACATTTTTCACAGGGTTTCTCCCGTAGTTACCACAAATGCAAAACCACTGACAGGAAAAGCTAAGGTGCAGACAACACAGGAACCAAGGTAAATTCACTGAAAGAACAAAAGGCACAGGCTTCCAAAGTCCTTTTTGAATAACTAAACCTTTAGCAGGGATCCATCAACCCCAGGTAAACCCAAGCCAAGTGGAAAGGAGAGGCGTGCGGATGGGGAGGGCTCCTCACTGGGATTCCAGTCTGCGGTATTGGTGTTGCCACACAGATATGTCACCTGCAGAGTGCAGTTGGTTGGCACCACTGCCTGTGTTTCACCAGCACTGGGCTGAATACAGCTTCCTTTCCAAGTCACCCGCTGTTGTATGATTTAGTGCTAAGGAGCAGAGTAGAATCAGTTCCATATGACTCACTGGTGTGTGCTGATGACGTTGTGCAAGGCAAGTGGCCCTTCTCCTGCTCTAGGGAGCATACATGCTTCCCATTTCAGGGCCATGTCACAAATCACGGGGAGATTTAACGGGAAGTTCTGCTTGTTAGTAACCATTTCCCCTGAAGCATTAGTACTTGCCTGGCGGACTGCACCCAACCAGCCAGGCTGTAGAGAAATGAGGCTTCCAACAGCTTCCTGACTTTTTGGGCAGCTCAGTGTAAGAGAGGCTTGATGGTTAGCCCCAGCTAAATGCAGCAGGCAGCCTTGGAGCCTTGGACTAAGAGCCAGTCTTCTTGCTCCAGCTGGGATGAGCAGCTGCCTATGGAGTTTTGCTCTGGACCTGACTGATGACTCATCTGACCAAGTCTTTTCCTTGCTGGCTCCAGATTATAAAAAGGAGGATTTGAGGAGGATCTCTAAATCAGTCAGTGAATAACGCTTGATTAAACAACTACCACGTGTCTAGCATCAGGCTTGCTGCTACGGCCCCTTGCAAATAAAAAGAAGACATACGGTCCCTTCTCATAAAAAGCATACAGTCTAGTTGGGGAAACCATATAAGTACATGTAAAACAATAAGAAAATGATAAAGTGCTGAACTGTATAGTGTTGAATCTAAATGCAGTTGAAGTTTAGAGGGCTGGAGTTGTACATTAAGGGTTCATATGGAAATGCTGGAGGTCAAAATGCAGGCAACATGAAGTTCACAAGGTTTCCTACATTGTAATAAGGTTGGAAAAAACAAATGAAGACAAAGTATCGTGAGGCACATTGTTTTTCCTTCTGGCTGCTTAACAGGTGCGCTATGGGGTGGGGTGCTCACCAGAACTTTCAGTGTGCTAGCTATCCTCCAAGATGGCCCCAGTGATCCCTGCCTCCTGGTATTCACACTCTTGTGTGCCGTAGAATTTGGCAGAAATAATGATATGCCACTTCTGAGGTTAGATTTTAAAAGACATTGTGGCTTCTATTTTGCTCTCTCTCTCTCAATGCACTGGGCAAAGCCAGATTCCCTATAATGAGCAGCCCTATGGAGAGGCCCACAAGACAAGGAATTGAGACTTTCTACAAACAGCCGTGTGAATGAGCTTGGCAGTGGATCCTCCAGCCCCATTCAAGTCTTCAGGTGACTGTAGTCCCAGCTGACAGCTTGACTGCAGCCTCGTAAGAGACGCTGAGCCAGAACCACCCAGCTAAGCTGCTCCTGGATTCCTGACCCGCAGGGACTATGTGAAAAGACATATTTGTTGTTTTAAGCCACTGTCATTGAGCACTTTCCCCTTCTGGGCCAACCCCAACTCTGTACTCCGGTCTTCAGCACAGGGCTGTGCTTTGTCCAGACCCAGTAGAACCAGGCCATCTGATTGTAACGCTCTTCTTCCTGGGACCAAATCTGTACCAGTTCTTTCAAATTCAAGGCTGTAGAAAGCCTCTCGGTAATTGAATTAGCCTCTGCCACTGCTCTGGGTTTTCAAGAGTAGCCAGAAAGTCCCCTGGCTGTGGGTACACCAAACAGTGCCACTGAGTACTGTACAAGCTTGGGTCTTCAGCCTGCTGATCAGACGTGACTTGTGGTCTTCCATGTGGCTTGTGAAAGCCACCAGCTGGAAAAAAAAATCTGAAAAGGAATGGCATCCCCCACCTTCCCACAGTAGTGGACATGAGAGCATGAGATGCTCATCCAGAGACCTTTCAGTGGCTTTTGCAGTTGAGAGAATGGTCTGAATCAGGAATCATGAAGCTGCCCACAGATATTATGGTGAAATCCTGCCATTGGCAAAGTACTCACTGAACCCACTGTTTTCTCTTGGCCAAAGCTGAGAGCTGATGATGTTCTGAAAGTGTCTGGACTGTGTCAGGGCTTGTCATACGTTGGGAGGATAGCAAAGAACGAGGTTGGGAAACCCCAGTGCGCCATGAGGGAGAGAGAAGAGCAATGGTTCAGTATTGTAGATGCTTTGCCTTCATGGCAGTCACAGTTGTCTTCCTCTTCCAGCATTCTCTGCCTCGGTGAGTGGCAGGACCATCCACTCAGTTTCCAAAAGCCATGAGAGAGAATGGTTTTGGAGCATCTACACATCTCCATCCCCTTACCCAGTCATCATGTCTTGTAGAGGACCTTCCATTTTTCCAGCCCTTCTCTTATCCTCCATTCCCACTGCAACTGCCTTAGCTTGGGCCTTGGTCATTTCTTGCCCTGATTATCACAGTCGCCTTATATCTGGTGATCAGAGTTATCTGTCCAAGACAAAGAGATGATAATGTAATACCTTTGCTCAAAAACTTTCAGTGTCTGTTGCCTACAGGATATAATCCAAATTCTAGAACATGGAGAGATAGAGTTGTCCTAGTTCCATTACTGAAAAATCAAAATAGATCAAAATAGGCTTTACACACATAGTGTAAAGACCATGGCTTGAATTCTGGTTCTACCACTTATCAAGTCTCTAAGCCTCAGTTACCTCTTTTGTAAAATGAGATAATAATGCTTGCCTTCTACAGAGCCTGGCACATAGTGGGCATGCTGCAAATAATTATTGAATGAGTGTTTATATTATAAAAACATATAAATATCCCTTATATGTGGTAGTGGTGTTGGAGTGAATTTATGTGTTAAATGACCCTCTTTCTTTTTTTTTTTAATTTTCTTTTATTAGACTTGATTTTTTGTGTGTGTGAGGAAGACTGGCCCTGAGCTAACATCTATTGCCAATCCTCCTCCTTTTTTTCCCTTTTTCTCCCCAAAGCCCCGGTAGACAGTTGTATGTCATAGTTGCACATCCCTCTATTTGCTGTATGTGGGACGCCGCCTCAGCATGGCCGGACAAGCGGTGCGTGGGTGCGCGCCCGGGATCGGAATGCGGGCCGCCAGTAGCTGAGCGGGCACACTTAACTGCTAAGCCACGGGCCTGCCCGACCCTCTTCCTTAATTGTGACCACATTATTGTTGCTGTGTGTATGTGTTTTAACTACCAGTGATTGAACAGCTTCTTCCATACTCTAACCTCTGTCTTTTCATCCATATTCAGGTACAGCAGTCATTTCTCCATCCTGTCCTTGAGTGATTTGTTTTCTCTTCATATAGCAGTATTTTCTTCCTGCTCCTAGTGAACTTTTTTTTTTTATAATTTTATTTATTTTTCCCCCAAAGCCCCAGTAGATAGTTGTATGTCATAGTTGCACATCCTTCTAGTTGCTGTATGTGGGACGTGGCCTCAACATGGCCGGAGAAGCGGTGCGTTGGTGAGTGCCTGGGATCCGAACCCAGGCCGCCAGCATCGGAGTGCGAGCACTTAACCGCTAAGCCACGGGGCCGGCCCCCTAGTGAACTTTTTTTGTTTGTTCTGTTTTATTTTTTTTCTACATGTTTACCAAAATCCTCTTGAAAAGTAAGCCTATCCGCCTGGGTGTAGTCAGACCTCCCAACCCTTCTCCTCTTCTCACAACACCCTTAGTAAACACGCTCTTCATGCCCTCATGATTTGATAGAAATATTCTGGGTCCCTTCCTACAGGTCATTTTTCAGATTTTCCTCCCACTATATTAAGGCCCTCAGCAAGGAAGTTTTCCATGTCCTTTCTCAGTCATTTGCCAAGCAAAAGCAATTTTCAAAGCCTCAGATGAATAGAACTTCTCCTCTGATTCTAGAAAGCCCAAGACCAAGAGCAGAGAAAGCTCTTTATTTGTGAGGACACAGCCCCACCTAAGATAATTAAATTTTATGTCTGCAAAATAGTAGAAAACATGAAGAAAATAAATTAAACTAATGTATAAGTTCCTGACACATAATAAGTATTAAAGACTCCATCTCCCACTTTGTTTCCTTTCTTATTTGTGTCAGACAACATTTTCTGATTACAAACAATAAAACTCACTGTAGCTAACTTACAGAAAAGGGAATGAATTAGAGAGATTTCACCCAGGCACTGTGTTGCAATGAATGCTCCCTAAACTTTTTTTTTCTTTTTCCCTGCTTCACTCCATTCTATCTGCAAAGTTCCAGGAGAAAGAATTTTGGCATTCCAGAAATTTGGCGTGGTCTGTCTTTCGACAAGTGCCCAACCGGTAGGGTGTTATTAGGAGTGGTAAATAGATACTGGGTGGGCAAAGAGTCAACAAATGTGCACAACAATGACACATAGGAGCCTTCCCAGCCTGCCTCCATCTCCCCCTCCTCCCCACGTGTGCTCCGATCTCACAACACACTCTTTAATACCCCTGGGGCTTTTGTCACTTTATTCCTTCTGTTTGGTATCTCCTTCCCCATCCCTCCCCTTAGAGGTCCTAGTCATCCTTCAAAACTCAAATGTCATCCCAAGGAAGACATACAAATGACCAACAAGCACATGAAAATATGCTCAAATCACTAATCGTTACAGAAATGCAAATCAAAACCACAATGAGACACCACCACACACCCATTAGGATGGCTATTATCAAAAAAACCCACAGAAAATAACAAGTGTTGGCGAGGATGTGGTGAAATTGGAACCCTGTGCACTGTGGTGGGAATGTAAAATAGTGCAACCACTATGGAAAAAAGTATGGCGATTCCTAAAAATATTAAAAATAGATTTATCATATGATCAGCAATTCCACTTTGGGTGTATATCCAAAAGCATTGAAAGCAGAGTGTTGAAGAGATATTTGTGTACCCATGTTCCTAGCAGCATCATTATTCCCAGCAGTCAAAAGGTGGAAGCAATCCAAGTGTCTATTGACAGATGAATGGATAAACAAAATACCTTATATGCATACAACGGAATATTATTCAGCCTTAAAAAGGAAGGGAGGGGGCTGGCCCGGTCCTGTAGTGGTCAAGTTCGCATGTTCCACTTGGGCTGCCCAGGGTTTGCAGGTTCGGATCCTGGTCGTGGACCTATACACCACTAATCAAACCATGCTGTGGCGGCGTCCCACAAGCAAAATAGAGAAAGATTGGCACAGATGTTAGCTCAGAGCTAATCTTCCTCAAGCAAAAAAAAAAAAAGGAAAAAAGAAGATCAGCAACAGATGTTAGCTGAGAGCGAATCTTCCTCACTAAAAAAAATTTTTTAAAAATAAATAAAAAATTTAAAAAAGGACATTCTAACACATGCTACAACATGGGTGAACCTTGAAGATGTTATACTAAATGAAATAAGCCAGTCCCAAAAGGATAAATATTGTATGATTTCACTTATATGAGACAAATTCATAGAGACAGAAAGTAGAATGGCGGTTGCCAAGGGTTAGAGGAAGGGGGGAATGAGGAGCTATATTGTCTAACGGGTACAGAGTTTCAGTTTTGCAAGATTAAAAGAGTTCTGTGAATGGATGGTGGTGACGGTTGCACAATGTGAATCTATTTAATGCCACTGAACTAATGCACTTAAAATAGTTAAGATGGGGGCTGGCCTGGTGGTGTAGCGGTTAAGTTCACACATTCTGCTTCAGCAGCCTGGAGTTCACTGGTCGGATCATGGGGGTGGACCTACTCAACACTCATCAAGCCATGCTGAGGCAGCGTCCCACATAGAAGAGCTACAACTCTACAACTATGATACACAACTAGGCACTGGGGCTTTGGGGAGAAAAAAGAAAAAGAGGAAGATTGGCAACAGATGTTAGCACAGGCCAATCTTCCTCAAAAAAAAAAAATGGTTAAGATGGTAAATTTTGTTATGTGTATTTTACCACAATTTTTTAAAATAGTAAAAAATTTAAGATAAAAAAAGGGCCACCTGAGTTTTATAAGCCACTGCCCCATGAAACTGGATCCACCCCTGTGTATACAATATATAATAATAATGAAATATTATTGATATATAATATAATATAAAATAATGATATATAATATTAATGAAAGATTTGATTAATTAATGACAGATTTCTTTCAGGGAAAAACAAAAGTTAAATCAACCTTTAAACCTTTAAAAAAACCTCAAATGTCATCATGTCAATGCACCCTTCCTAACTACCCCTAAGACCGTGGCTCTCAAATTGGGCAGTGGTTCTCAAGATTTAGTGTGAATAAGAATCATCTGAGAAATTCATTAAAACACATCTTCCCAGGCCTCCCTCCCTGAGATTATGATTTGGAAGTTCTGGGATGAGGCCTGGGAACCTACATTTTTAACAAGTTTGAACCTGACTCAGATGGTCTGTGCATAGCCAGGATATTCCTTCCACTGTGCACCTGTTGCTCCTTGGATGTACCTATTCCTGCCCTCGCCTTGTCCTGTTGCTTCTGTTCCTGCCTCTGGCTCCCTACCTGGAGAGGGGTCCCACCTCAGGAGCCTGGAATCCTCTGCAGCCAGCACAGTGCCTGACACGTAACAGACATGTGACATATATGCTTATTGAGTGAATCACTGTCTCTCGAGCCATGCTTGCAATAGCCAATAATCAAAAGAGACTCATTGAGCACAGAAAAGACTACTCTAGAAATGAGAGGCACTAACCTGTCTGTGGGAAAAGCCACAGACAGCATAGCCCCCACTCCTTGCCTGGACAGGCTTTGGGGGTGCTGGAGACAATTTCAGACCCTGCAGGGGGTGAGGGTAGGTGGTAACTGTGGGAGTTCTGGAGAGAGAAGGAGATGAAGTTTATCAATAGAAATAACCAAAGTCCTGAAATGCCAAACGAGAGAAACGAGGAGGAAAAGATGACTATTTAAGGCCAGGAGATCCCCGGACAGGTCCCCTGGCTTTTCTGAACGCTTCAAACTAGCTACTCAAGAAAAACATCCCTGCCAGAGAGGCAGGAAGACAAGCTTGGGCAGTGCCGCCAGGCTGGGGACCTGCCAGCACCTGGGGCCCGGCCTTTCTACCAAGCACAGGGGCTTTTTTGTGAGGGAACAAGAACAGCCAACACTCCCTGCTGGCAGGGCCTCCCTGAGGAAGTCAAGAGGCCGGCCTTTCAGTCGCCCTCACTTCCCATATGCTGGTGTGTTTGTTGGCACCGGGCTCCTGCTCATTAAAGGAAGTGTGTGCGCCTTCGGCACTGGTACCCTGGCCCCGAACAGCGTTCTTTCCAGGGGTCTCCACCACAGCGCTGCCACCGGCAGAATCAATTAGTCTCCCTCCCAAGAGTCAGGCGGCGATTCCAAGCCTGGAGGTGCAACAAATCCCCTGCTGCTGCCGCTTGGGGCTCACATGTCAGCCCCACGTTTCTTCCCAGTACCCTGGCCTGGGAGCTCCGGGGGACTGCTTTGGGGGAAAATCTGCCCAAATGAATAGAAAAATAACTCTTGGGGGCAATCCTCCAGCCTATAGACCAAGGCTACAGGAAATCTGTGTAGTGGGCTGGAGTCTTCCATTACCTATCCCCACCACCCTGCTGTACTGTTTTAACTTTATTTGAACCTGACCTTATAAACAATGTTTTATGAAGCCGGAGTAAAGGTGCCCCAACCAGAGGTGAGCAGCCTTCCCTAGGAGTCAGTAAAAGTTACACCTGAAGTATAACAGTCTTCATTAAAATGCCACCAGGGAGCTTCCAGCTGTCCAGCCAGCTCTCAATCCTTCCACCTACGGGCCAAGGGGGAGAGCAGACCCACACTCACTGCGGCTGACGGGCTGCATCAGACTGGCTCTGGGTGTGTTGGAGCAGAACTCTAACAAACACTCAGTCCTGTCTCAGTTCCCAAGCCTCATCGTGGGGAAGGCTGGCCCAGCAGTAAACCACCTGGTGCGCTCAGAGACCGGCCCTCAGAGAGTTCTTGAGGATTCTGCACTGCCACAGTGTAAGGGAAATCGTGGAGCCCTGTTCTCCTTCCTCCTTCCTCTCCCCTGGTCCCTGCCCTCATGATGTGCTTACAGAGTGTGTTCATGGGTAAACACACACACACGCACACACACACACATATACACACATTTATATCTTGATCACAGCCTTATAATGAGACAGGGATGGTTATCACCAATTTACAGATGAGGGAATTAAGGCACAGAAAGGCAGTAGAGCCAGAATTCAATCTCCATTTTTTGGACTCCGAGCCCAGTGTTCTTTCTGCTAAACCACATTGTCTCTCTGGGCTTCCTGCTCTAATCATGTACATGAAGCTGTTTTGGACTGGGTGTGCTTTAATTTCCAAGAGTATATGCATCTTACAAGCGTATTTCAAATTCCTCTCTTTTCCTCCCCTACAATCTTAGCACTAATAACGGTTAATAACGGAATAGCAGATGTCACTGGGGGATATTGTTGAGGAAAGATCATCCCTAAAATTATGCCACATAAGCAGTTACTTTGAGTAATTCCAACACTAAAGGGGAAAAAAACAATATAGAAAACCAGCCCTGAGGTAGTTTTCAGCTCCCATGATGCTTTTTAAGTGGCAAGATTTGACTCTTGTATTTGATTGGTCTTTGTAGCTCCAGCTCAAAGTCAGCTGAAAAATTAAGTGAGTAAGAATGTGAAAGTATGAGAGAAGATGTGCTTTAAAGGGGCATTACCAGTCATACAGGAGAGGCCCAGTGGCCCAAAGTCACAGACAGGAAATTCTTTCCAGTAGTATGAGTCTGCATCTTGGAACCAGTCTGTGGGTAGATACGTGATGAGGCTCTCCGCCCCGGGCTGGGTGAGATTCCTGGAAGTGAGGTATACCACAGGACTGCTGGAGCAATGGGGTCAGCTGGGACCATGCACTCGTAGCCAGCTTGAGAACTTGAGAACGATTGAAGGAAAGTACTGTGCAGCCCATCCTGGCTGAATACCTTCCTCTCCTGGAGCCTTGTGGGACGGGGCTCTGGTGAGCAGAAGAGGATGAACCACCACCAAGATTCTGTGAGCTTCGCCACTGGATAACGAGGTTGGGTGGAGTGCTTACTGAAACCTAAGGAAACAGGGCTTGGAAACTAGAGTCCTGTTTGCCAGCCCTGCCTCAAATGCCACTATTGTGCCGGAGAACCAAACTGAGGCCCTGTTCCTGCTAGCATCAAGGACCACACTGTTTCTTTGACAGAGCCAAGCCCTACACCCCCATGGCTTGGATGAGTTCCCTTTGACCGCCAAAGAAGAAGAAGAAGAAAAGTGCAGAGTCCTTATCCAGCAGGTTCCTGCCATCTGACCAAAATCTTGGACCTTGGGTAGAGAGGTAGAGAGAGACTGGAAACAGAATCAGTTAAAAAAGAGCACCTTGTAACAAGTTGTTCCAAGTTCACAAAAAGCTCCCAGCATCAAGTGTCTCTTAGGGGAGTTTGTTGTACATGATTCAGAGCCACATGGATTAAATTTCCCTTAAAATATACATCAATTTGAAAATTAAAGGGGAAAGTGCCTGAGACAAGACATCTTTGGATTTCTGTCAAATGCAGAGCCTTTGGAAAGCAGGTTGGAAGCCAGGATGTGGCTTTTTAGGACTTCCCCTGTCCTCTACCTCTTCCATTTATGTCTGTGCCATGCTCAGCCCCATTCTCTGCTCTGGTCATCTCAACACCACATTCCTTCCTTCTCCTAGGGACTTTAGATGTCCAGTATCAGTTGTTGTCTTGTTTTCAGAAATGGATTGAACTCATCTTCCAAAGTTTCAGAAGTCTCCATATGCTTCGTCCAGCTATCCTCAAGAGTGCTGGTCCCATATCTCCCTCACTTTATCCAACATTGTAGAATGTCAGGGCTAGGAGGGACATCAGAGATCATTAAATCCAACCCCACATGACAGACAAGAAACTTGAAGCCCAGAAAGCAACTCAGTTCCTTCAAAACTCCTGGGAGAGGGACCTAATGTCCACCCACCAAAATTCTAATTAGCTCTCCAAAGCTTGGTAGCCCCATTCACATCTCTCCTCCGTAATCCATCATCCTTATCTCAGTCTCCTCTGTGACTCACCATGCCACTCACAGTGTAAATTCCTCCAGCCACCTTTCCTCTCCCACAGGCCCATTTCCCTGACTCCTCCCATCCCCCCACCCCCAACCCCATCAGATCCTCCTCTTTTCTCTCTACTGCTTCTTATGTGCCATGTCTTCCTTCTGGAATCAATTTCCTTCTTGAAGTACATCCTTTAGTAGTCCTTTGGGTAAGAGTTTGTGACTGGTTAAAAAAAAAATCCCAGTTTTACTTTGAAAAATACCTTTATCTCACCCTCAGTGGTAAATGGCAATTTATCTGGTATTGAATTTAGGTTGACAGTTATTTTCCCTCAGCACACTGAAGACATTTTCCTTTCTTTTCTGGCCTCTTTTGTTGCTATTGAGAAGGATCTTTGTTGTAAGTCTAATTATTGTCCCTTTGTAGGTAATCTGTCTTTCCTGTCTGGTTGCTTTAAGATTTTTCTCCCTGTCTTTGATGTTCTACAGTTTAGTATAATGTGTCTAGGTATGGATTTATTTTTATTTATCTTCCATGTTATTCTTTATATAGTATTTTGAATCTTTTACCAATATGAAATAATCTGCATTAATAACAATAACAGCCAGGGCCCAGCCTCATGGCCGAGTTGTTGAAGTTCCACAAGCTCTGCTTTGGTGGCCAGGGTTCATGGTTTTGGATCTCAGGCGCAGACCTACTCCACTCACCAGCCATGCTGTGGCAGTGTCCCACATACAAAATGGAGGAACACTGGCATAGATGTTAGCTCAGGGCCAATATTCCTCAAGCAAAAAAAGCGGAGCATTGACAACAGATGTTAGCTCAGGGCGAATCTTCCTCAGCAAAAATGAAACAAAACAGTAGTAGCCACATACGTTGTATGTTTCTTATGTGCTGTGCTTTACATATGTTATTTAATTCTCACAACAGAGTCCTATAACCATTTTGCAATTAAGGAAGCTAGTCACAGAGAGGTTACATTATTTGTCCAAGGTAAGACAGTAATTGACAAGCCTGTTTTTTTAACCCAGATATTAAATTTTGAATACTGTTTCTTCTTCTTTCTATTGTCTTCTTCTGGCACTTCTATGAGACATATGTTGGCTCTTTTCATTCATCCTTGCCTTGTAACCTATCTTTTATATATTTAATCTCTGTCTCTCTATGGAGTATTCTGGAAAATTTCCTAAGATCTCTCCTCCATTTCCCTAATTCTCTCTTCTGTGTGTCTAACCTGCTATTTAATGCACCCCTTACACTTTTAGTTCCAGTAACCATATCTTTCATTTCTAGAAGTTCCTTCTGGCTCATTTTAGATCTTTCTATTCTTTCTAAAATAGTGTCTTGTACTATTCTTAGGAATATCTTTCTTTGATTTTTAAAATCATTTAAAAATACTAACTTTATAGTCTGTATCTAATAGTGTGTCTATTATCTAAAGTTTTGTGGAGTTGAATCCTGCTGTTTGTTTTGACTGCTGACTCTTGTACGTGGTATGTTACTTTTCTCTGTTGTTATAATTTTTTATGGTAAGCAGGGCTTTATTTTTCCTGAGGGAATTCTCTGTGGCCTGGAGTGTTGAAGTTTAATTTCAGAGTGGTTTTGTTTTTGCTTTTGCCAGGTATCCTAGGGTATCACTGGCTAAAGACCAATTTTATGTTAATTTCTTGGCTTGGGGTTTCCTTCTGACACAGGTAGTAGATATTTGGACTCAAGACTTGTGCCGCGGGCCGGCCCCGTGGCTTAGCGGTTAAGTGCACGCGCTCCACTGCTGGCGGCCTGGGTTCGGATCCCGGACGTGCACGGACGCACCGCTTCTCTGGCCATGCTGAGGCCGCATCCCACATACAGCAACTAGAAGGATGTGCAGCTATGACATACAACAATCTACTGGGGCTTTGGAGGGAAAAAATAAAAAATAAATAAAATCTTTAAAAAAAAAAAGACTTGTGCCGGGCACATGCCTGGTGCTTTGAGGTTTCACAGGGGACTGTTTTTCACCATCTAGAGTCAGGACAGCAATGAGCTTCCTTATTGTGTTTATGGGATGTTGTTTGACTTTTCTAAGAGCATCTGTCTTTATGCAGGGGATTCAGTTCCAACCCTTCATTTCACTCAGCTTGAGGCCTCATCTCCTTTCCTGTATGGGTATTAAAATCCAAGCCCTTAGCCATTACTGTATCAGGTCGTCTTCCCGGGACCACTGCAGCATAAGTTCCCGAGTCTGCTGTTTGAGCTCTCAGTTTCCTCTTCATTTCAGCCCCCAGAGATTTCCTTTTCTACCTTTCAACCTCATCCATACTTTATTTATTTTTATTTTATTTTTAAAAATTGTTGTAAAGTATACATAACATAAAATTTACCATCTTAACCATTTTTGTGTACAGTTTACATTGTTATGCGACCATCACCACCATCTAGTTACAAACTCTTCTCATCTTGCAAAACTGAAACTCTATACCCATTAGACAAGATAGCTCCTCGTTCTCCGACTCCCACCAACCCCTGGAAAATACTATTCTACTTTCTGTCTCTACAAATTTGCCTCCCATAGGTGAGATCATACAATATTTGTCCTTTTGTGGCTGGCTTGTTTCACTTAGCATAATGTCATCAAGGTTCATCCGTGTTGTAGTATGTGTTATAATTTCTTTCCTTTTTAAGGCTGAATAATAATCCATTGTATGCATACAGCACATTTTGTTTATCCATTCATCCATCGATGGACACAGGTCACATCGATGCCTCCACCTTTTGACTATTGTGAATAACGCTGCTAGGAACATGGATGTGCAAATATCTCTTCAAGACCTTGCTTTCAATTCTTTTGGATATGTACCCAGAAGTGGAATTGATGATCATATGGTAATTCTTTTTTTAATTTTTTTGAAGAACTGCCTTACTGTATTCCATAGCAGCTGCACCATTTTACACTCCCATCAACAGTGCACAAAGGTTTCAATTTCTCCACAACCCTGTTAACACTTACTATTTTCTGTTTTCTGTTTTGTTTTGTTTTTGTTTTTACAGAAGCCATTCTAATGGGCGTGAGATGGTGTCTCATTGTGGTTTTGGTTTGCATTTCCCTAGTGACTTGTTGAGCCTCTTTTCATGTACTTATTGGCCATTCATATATCTTCTTTGGAGAAATGTCTACTGAAGTTCTTTGCGCATTTTTAAATTGGGTTGTTTGTTTTTTTGTTGTTGTCATTGATGCAAGTTAAAAGAGTTTTCTTTTCTTTTATTTTTCATTCCTAAGTGTTTATATGGGAGGACTTCTATGCTATCCTATGACCATCTTGCTGGATCAGGGAGTGTCTAAGATTCCCTTCTGATATCTGTCACTGTGCTTTCTTCAATTTCCAGTTTCACAAAGAAATTTCCCCTCACTCTTAGATTTTCTAGAATGTACCCTCTCTGCTTCCTTGTCCTAACAGGCTAGGCTTTGCCTTGATGATACCACTGTCCCTGAAACCCTCTCAAGTGAAGGACCCAACCCTCCCCTCCCAGTCTTTCAAAGCACACATGTATCTCAGATTCAGGGGAAGAGTTGAGCATTTATTAAAGACATTTAGTGTCCCTGTCCACTCCAACTTCTGTCATCCTGTTCAGTGTCCATACTGGGAACCCAGTAACCATCTGAGCCTCGGCTTCACTGGGTGGTGTGAATAGAACCCTGACTTTGGAGATGGATATATAGGACTTCAAAGTTCCGTTCCCATAATCACCATGGTTCCTAATCACTCTGCGCTTTAATCTCACCAACAAAAAAAGATGGGGTAAGAAACCTACCTTAAGAGGTGGCTGTAAGAATTAAATGAGATAACGTACTTCAGATGTCTAACCAGTTCCTAGGACGTGGTAAGTGCATATGACGTTTGTTTGAATTTCACTTCACTTCCAGTCTTCTTTCAGCAACTGTATGGCTACAAGCTGGATTTTATTCTCACCCAAAACAACCCTCCTCTTGTGATGTGGAACTCTATAACACTATCCTCACAACCTGCTATATAGTTTTCTGTGGCTGCTGTAACAAATTACCACAAACTTGTTGCTTAAAACAACAGAAATTTATTCTTTCACAGTTCTAGAGTCCACGGGTCCAAAAGCAGCATCACTGAGCTGAAATCAGGGTGTTGGTACGGCTGCGCCTCCCTCCCTCTGGAGGCTCTAAAGGAGAATTCTTGCCTCTTTGAGCTTCTGGTAGCTGCCAGCATTCCTCAACTTGTGGCCACATCACTCCAGTCTCTGCCTCTGTGGTGACATTGCCTTCTCCTCTTCTGTGTGTCAAATCTCTTTCTATAAGGACACTTGTAATGGCAGTTCAGGCCACATGGATAACCCAGGATAACCTCCCCATCTCAAGATCCTTAACTTAATCACATCTGCAAAGACCTTTTTTAGCCATATAAGGTAACAGTCACAGGTTCTAAGGATTAGATCATGGATATCTTCTGGGGGGGGGGGGATCACTGTTCAGCCTACCACACCTGCTCTCCCACCCACTTTCCCACCTCCACTCAACCTGCTTTTCAATTGCATCACATTATCTAGTCCTTATTCGCTTTCTGTACTTATAATTTATCATTGGTCCCCTAGATTCACTCCCCTCTTCCTCACACCCCCTCCCCTGCAACTATACCCCATCATCGGTCATTCCCCCCACATTCTCCCCAGTGCCCTCACTGCTTTGGCCTTCCACCATGTTAGTCCTTCTAATCCAGCCAAAGAAACAAAAACTTTCAGATGGGAACTCTCTTTTCTCCTTTCCCTTTCCTGCAAAATAATGGACATATTTCCTCTCTGCCTCCTTTATCCCCTCCCTCCCTCTCTTTATTCTTATCTTTCTCCACTTTGGGGTGTGGGTTGTGTTTGGAGGGATGGGAAGAGTGAGAGAGGAATGGGCAGGGAGAGGCAGAGGGTCCCAACTGCAGACCTGATTGGTGGTGGGCTCTGGGACATCTGGGAATGCGTTGGCTTGCCTTGGTGTAGCCAACACAGCTATCAGCCCAGCCTAAGTCAGAGACAACCTGGAAGGATATGATGGTCAGGTTCTTGCTGCTGGGAGTGAGGGTAGGGCATTGACACCCACTAAAACTAGGGTGGCAGGTTACAAAAAGCAGATGGTGCTGTTGGACAGTCTGTTTTCCTATAGGTGCTTAGATTTTTCTGGATATCGGCCAATCTCATTAAATATCTCAGAAGGTGGATGGGGAGGAATCCAGCATTTCTGATCCACTCAGGGCAATTTAAATAGTCACGTCCTTAATAATACCCTTCAGGGTATATATTACTCCCATTGAAGTCCTTTGACCTAATGAATAGAACCTCCTCACGCCCTTGGAAGTGGAGATGGGAGAGTGCTCACGTTTTGTTCTTCCTGGACCTGGCCCTGTACGAGCCTCAAGAGAGTCACCCACAGTATTAGTGCAGTCCAGTTGAGAAGGGTGAGACTTTGTCTGGACTTTTGCTGTAGCAAGATTCTGCAGCAAAAGGGCTTAAGACCCTTTTTATATCTGCCTCTGTCCTGGCCCACACCAACAAAGCTTACGTAACTATGACCACTTGTCTGGCCAAAAGAAGACTCTGATGAAGATTTAGGCCCAGGCATGTACTTATTGAGGTCATCTACTTGGTTTGGAAGTGAGAAATGATTGCCTTTGAACCCTGGGAACACCATCTCAAGGAGGGCCCAGCATCCTGTGATAATCAGGTACAATCCTGATACAAACCCAATTCCGTTTCTTAGGTCTTTCCATTGACCCAGAAATCATGTCCCTTCACCTTCTATCTCTAGCTCCCCTATTCCTTTCATCTTGCAAGCCAAAACTGAAGCCAGCTCTAGCACTCAATACAGAGGGAGGGAAAACACTAGAGAGAGGGCGACTTAAAGGACCCTCCTCTCTCTCAGACTCTTGGCGTTTCCACTGGGCAAACCTGAGCACGCTGTGGCCCTGCCACACCTGGACCCAGGGAGGGCACTTTAAGCCAATAGGTGGGCTCCCAGCTCCTCAGTCAGAACCAAGAATAAAAAAAGGACTTGTCATATTGTCTCTCTTGAAGCCCACATCCTGCACTCTGCCTTCATACTTTTTTTTTTTTTGGTGAGGAAGATTGGCCCTGAGCTAACACCTGTTGCCAATCTTCCTCTTTTTGCTTGAGAAAGAGTGGCCCCAAGCTAATATCTGTGCCAACCTTCCACTATTTTGTATGTGGATCACCGCCACAGCATGGCTGGATGAGTGGTGTAGGTCCACACCTGGGATCCAAACCTGCAAACCTGGGCCACCAAAGCGGAACGCACTGAACTTAACCACTATGCCACTGGGCCAGCCCCACTACCTTCATACGTTTATATTGTGCCTCCCATGCTATTTCTCAGCCCCTAACTTCCTGACTCCTGGACTTATTTCCTTTCACGGTTTCACGTTCACTGCTTGGATCAGATGCCTAATACTATTCCTGTGGTACTAACACGACTCACTCACCTCTACTATTTTCTGCTGTACCAGGTAAACATTTCTCCGGACCCAGTTGACCCTACCTTGGCCAGTACCCCTCCTGGGAGTCCCCTAGGGTTGATGAATGGGATCTGGACATTGCCAACCCCATATAACGAGTTCTTCCTGGATAGCTTCTCCAAGATGTCTTCCAGGCATTATCTTCTCCCCTAAACCTGTTCTTTGTCCAATATTGTTTCTTTTCATTAATAATATCATCAGTCACTCAGTTATTCAAGCCAGAAATCAAAGAACCATTCTAGACTCCTCTTTTCCTTTATCTTTACTTACAGTTAATTTGTTTCTTGTTAATATTACCTCCCTAAAGTCTATCAGATTGATCTCTCCCTCTCAATCTTCACTCTCCTGCCTTAGCTCAGACTAATCACTTTCACCCAGACTTCCTTACTGGCCTCTCTGACTTCAGTCTTGCCTCATCCCATCCTCAATGCGCCTACCACAGTGGCACCGGATAGTATATTAGATGCAGACTTGACTCCATCTGCTCCTCAACTTAAAATACTTCAATGGCTCCCCAGTTGCTGCAGAATGCAGTCCAAAATTCCTAGCATGGGAGAGATCTTTCATGTTCTGATAGCTGCTTTGTTCTCCTGCCTTATATCTCACCATTCCCCCCATGATTTCCTGTAGCTCGTTCCCAAACCTGCCATACCCTTTCACTTTCTCCTTTTGCATGTTTCCTTTGCCTTGAATTCTGTTTCCAACCTCTGCCACCTTTCATGTCAGGCAAACCTCCACTAGTCCTTTAAAACATAAATCAAATGTCATCTCTTAATAACCATCAAACTAGTATCACTCATCTCTTTGTGGGAAGGGAGCTATGGTGATTTTTCACTTTCTATATATCATATTTTGTTTAATTTTTCTTGAAACACTGTATTACTGTTATAATAAAAAAAATAAAGATGATTTTTTTCACCTTCTCTTTGGAAACTTCACTGTCCTTCCTCTCAGATGGAATTAATTACGCCCTCTGATAGTCTTTCAAAGCATATGTTCATATATTACTTCATAAATGATTATAGAAAACTGATTTTTTTTGTTGTTTATATCTGTCCTCTCATCCAAATTGTAAGCAATTTAAAGATGGGAACTGGGGCCAGCCCCCTGGCCTAATGGCTAAGTTTGGTGCTCTCTGCTTTGGCAGCCCGGGTTCGGTTCCTGAGCACAGGCCTATACCACTCATCCACAGCCACGCTGTGGCAGCAACCCACATACAAAATAGAGGAAGATTGGCACAGATGTGAGCTCAGGGCGAATCTTCCTCAGCAAAAAAAAACATAGGACTTGGTACCTCTAGCACCTAGCACAATACCTGGTACATACAAAGAGCCCCAAAAATGTTAGTGGAACAGAATTAAATTTCTCAAGTTCATGTAATTAATTAGTAGCAGAGTCTAGATTAAAATCCAGGTCTCTTGATTCCCACTCCAATGTTTTTCCCATTTTGCTGTATCATTGTACATGGCAAGTTGTGATTACACAGCTACCAGGTGTCTTAGCAAGGCATCACGTATGGAGGAAAGAGCACTTTCCTCATTTGTTAAAGGGAGAGTTATCCTGTTTGCTCGGTGTTTATGAGGACCAAATGGGACAATGTTTGTGAACACTCTTGGTAAAATGAGAAGTTGCATATAGAGGAAAGGGATTATTACTGACATATAGGTCACTACATAGTTTTCATCTTTAACAAATGTTTCTGTATTATTCTCAAGCCATCAAGAAAAGACTTATTCTTTATTCTCTGACCTTGAGGCCAATTAGTAAAGGATGAGAGGCTTCCTGCATAGTTAGGAGACAGTTTGGGTCCTAACTGGGTTTGTTTGCAGTTTTTTTCCCTATATCATGCTGGTAAAATCTCTTGTCTGTTTCTTGGAGATGGTCCTCTTCACTTTACCCAGGTATGTCGCAGTGTGAGTCCCAGGGATGGGTTTACATGTAGGCAACAGAGCCACACATTGCCCTCCTCTCTGTGTGATTTCCAAAGTCCTTGATGAGATAAGATATCGCACTCTTGAAACAACAACAGAATGCTCTACACAAGGGTAATTTGAAAACAGAAGGAGACCTTAGAATTTAAAAATAAGATAGCAGAGGGGCCGGCCCGTGGCTTAGCGGTTACGTGCGTGAGTTCCGTTGCTGGCGGCCCCGGGGTTTGGATCCTGGGCGCGCACCCACGTGCCGCTTCTCTGGCCATGCTGGGGCCGCGTCCCACGTGCAGCGACTGGAAGGATGTGCAGCTATGATGTACAACTATCTACTGGGGCTTTGGGGGCGGGGGCAGATATTGCACTCTTGAAACAACAACAGAATGCTCTACACAAGGGTGATCTGAAAACAGAAGGAGACCTTAGAAGTTAAAAATAAGGGCCAGCCCCGTGGCTTAGTGGTTAAGTGCGCGCTCCGCTGCTGGCAGCCCGGGTTTGGATCCCCGGCGCGCCCCGACGCACTGCTCCTCTTGCCCTGCTGAGGCTGCATCCCACATATAGCAACTAGAAGGATGTGCAACTATGACATACAACTATCTACTGGGGCTTTGGGGAAAAAATAAATAAATAAAATTATAAAAAAAAAAAAAAAGAAATTAAAAATAAGATAGCAGAGGGGCCGCCCTGTGGTGTAGTGGTTAAGTGTGCACGCTCCGCTGCTGGCAGCCCGGGTTTGGATCCCGGGCGCACACCTACGCACCGCTTGTCAGGCCATGCTATGGCGGCATCCCATATAAAGTGGAGGAAGATCGGCACGGATGTTAGCTCAGGGCCAGTCTTCCCTCAGCAAAAAGAGAAGGATTGGCATGGATGTTAGCTCAGGGCTGATCTTCCTCGTGCACACACACACACACACACACTAAATAAATAAATAAATATTAAAAAAAAAAATAAGATAGCAGAGATGAAAAATTTAATAGAAGAGTTGAAGACAGAGATGAAGAAATCACAGGAAGTAGAACAAAAAGACAAAGAACTCAAAAATAGGAGAGAAAAAATAAGAAAATTAGAGGACAAATCCTTGGGATTCAATATCTGAACAATAGGAGGTCCAAAAAGAGAGAAGAAGAAATGCAAATCAAAACCACAATGAGGTATCACCTCACACCTGTTAAAACGGCTATCATCAAAAAGACAAGAGATAACAAGTGTTGGCCAGGATGTGAAGAAGAGGGAACCCTGATGCACTGTTGATGGGAGTGTAAATTGGTGCAGCCATTATGGAAAACAGTATGGAGGTTCCTTAAAAAATTAAAAATAGAATTACCATATGATCCAACAATTCCACTTTTGGATATTTATCTGAAGGAAATGAAATCACTATCTTGAAAATATATCTGTACTCTCGTGTTCATTGCAGCATTATTTACGATAGTCAAGACATAGAAACAACCTAAGTGTCCATCAGTGGATGAATGGATAAAGAAGATGTGGTATATATGTATATACTACAATGAAATATTATTCAGCCAAGAGAAAGAAGTCCTGCCATTTGTGACAACATGGATGGACCTTGAGGGTATTATGCTAAGCGAAATAAGTCAGATGGAGAAAGTCAAATGCATTATGATTTCACTCATAAGTAGATGACAAGAACAACAACAACAACAAACAGACACATAGGTACAGAGATTAGATTAGTGGTTACCAGAGGGGAAGGGGGGAGGGAGGAGGGCAAAAGGAGAGATAGGGTATATGTGTATGGTGAAGGATGGTAATTAGTCTTTGGATGGTGAACATGATGTAATCTATACAGACATCAAAATATAATGATGTACACTTGAAATTTATATAGTGTTATAAACCAATGTTACCTCAAAAAAAAAAAAAAAAGAAACAAAGAAAGAAGTCAGGCAGAGAAAGACAAATACTGTGTGATCTCACTTATACATGGAATCTAAAAATATCCAAACTCATAGATACAGAGAACAAATTGGTGGTTACCAGAGGAGGAGGGTGGGAGGTGGATGAAATGGGTAAGTGTTGTCAAAAGGTACAAACTTCCAGTTATAAGATAAATGAGTCCTGAGGATGTAATGTACAGCATGGTGACTATAACAAAAATTTAAAAAAAAAGAGAAAGAGAGAACAGAGTAAGTGGAAGGAGGACATTATTAATGAAATAATTCAATTTCTCAGACTCTAGGGCTTGTGCTTCTTGACTGAAAGGGCTCACTGAGTACCTGGCACAGTGGATGAAAATAGAGCTATAGCAAGTGACATCATCATGAAATTTCAGAACATTGGGATCAAGGAGAACATCCAACAAGCTTTCAGAGAGAGAGAGGAAAAACATTTCATGCAAATTATCAAGTATCAAAAATGGCATTGGATTTCTCAAGAGCGACCAGAAAGTTAGAAGACAATGGAGCAATGCTTCCAAATTCTGAGGGAAAATTATTTCCAGCCTAAAATTCTATCTGCAGTCAAACTCCAGGAGAGAATAATGAATTTTCAGCCAGTCAAGCTCTCAAAAACTTTGCTCCCATGTCCTCTTTCCTCAGAAGCTCCTGGTGGGTAGATGCCACATAAACAAGAAAGAAAACCAAAAAAAACAAGAAGACCAAAGATCCAACACAAGAAAATGTGAGAATCCCCAGGCTGATGGTGAGAGGGTCAACCTGCAGCCACCTGACGAGGTGCCAGTCCAGACTGGAGATCTCAAGGTACTGAGAGTGATTTCCTCAAGAGATTTCAACCGATTGTGAGGAGATCAACTTGGGGAGAGTTTGGGGTTGAATGAGTGATAAGTACATAGAAAACTAAGCAAACAGAGAGGACAGTCACAAAATGAATATCAATGTAACCAAATTATAACAGTGTGGGATGTTGTGGGGACTGGGAAGTGCGAGTTTTTGAGGTGTGGGTGGGGGTGGTATGATAGCACTAAATCTTATTTTCCATGGTGGGAAGTCAACACACAGTTAAAGCCGAAAAATTAAGAAGTAGCAATATAATCACGTAATTTAGAAATACAAAGGTAAATACCATATGAATCAGCTCAGGTCGTTGAATTTATTGTTTCTGGGAAGTGGGAAACAAGAGAGGTAAGGTTTGGGGGGTTGCTGTTTGGTTTGGTCTGGTTCTAAACATGCCCTGTAGAATGGTCTCCCTCAAATCCGTGTCAATGGCTCACATCCCTGCTGCATCACCTGGGGCTCTTCAGAACCCCCTTACCTGGGCCACACTCCCACTAGATTTTTACTTAGCTAGTCTGGAGTGAAGTCTAGGCTCCAGGATTTTAAAACATTTCCCCAGATGAGTCTAAATTTCAGCCATGTTTGAGAACTACTGAAAAAAGTGCATGTATAACTTGGAGAGACGTTAAAACTAACTTTAAAAGAGATTGATATATAAATAAAGCACATAGGATAGTTCAGAATGCTTTATCCTTAAATATCAATACTCCCGATGGGAGTTGGGAAAAGTTCCAGACAAGGGTGGCCTGAGATGCTCAAGGCAGGCCTCACTCAAAACCTCCAGAATTTGATTCTTACCAGCCAAAAAACACAGCTCATCGTCAACCTGAAATTCCTTTAACATAGGAGAGCCTTTCATTTGGGGTTATGGCTAAAACAGCATACCTGTGAAATGCCAGAGGATTAACTCTACCCGGAGGTGTGAATGGCATGCATCTGATCCTTCCTTGGAAGGGTCAAAGGGCAGAGGTCATGAGAGTAATGAGAGCCTGAGATGAAGATGAAGGGGAGGAGACTCGAGGTGGGGGAGAGGAAGGAAGAAAGGGCGGCTGAGACAAAGAAGTCAAACTTCAACTACTTTTTATTTAATTCCAGACAAATAGCCTCTCCTTCTGCTGTCTTAGGAAACCCTTTAAGAAGCCAATACGAGTCTGTGCATTAATCAATGGCCCTGGCTGGTGGTGGCTTTCAGAAGGAAGAGTTTCTGCCCCTGGGTCAAGGAGAGCTGTGTTCCAGCCCCTGAAGGAGGGTGACTGCCTGCACTTTGGGTCACCTTAGAAGAATGGCGTTATTATCGCACAGTTGTCAGTATCTTCCCTGACACATCTGCAGGTGCGCCCTTTTACTGTGCCTCTCGCAGGTTTCTTTTTCCCTCTGCTGTCAGCCTCCTATGGATACAGGAGCCTGCCTGTTAATCACCCTGAGGTGTATTGTTACCCTCTTTGATTTGCTGCTGTTTGAACCAGATGCTGTCTGTCTTGTAGCATTTAATCCCTTGAAAGGTTGAAGGATGCAATTTATGTGAATGATGGCTCTTTATAAGAAAGCAAAGTCATATATTGTACTTCATGCTTATCTTGAGCAGATTTCCCTGTCTCCACTCCCCCCCTAAGTAAGAGATTAATGAATCGAGAAGTACATTTTGGTGGCTTTAAACTGACTGTCTCCTGAGAGATGCCAGCACATTCCAGTGATCGCTAGGAGTCTAGAAGATTCAGTTGCTGGTCTCTCCTTTCTGCACTGAGACAACTCAACGCTATCCTGCATCATAAATCTAGAGAAATGGTGCTCTTCCTTGTGGCATTTTAATGTCCGGAAAGGAACAGACACAGTCCAGAGAGGTTGCTTTTAAAATAAATTTCTGTATATTGAATCACTGGTATATTTTGAATCATTTTTCCCCCATTGACTTTTATTCAAATTTTTAGATATATTGAGGATGAGATTGACATAATAAATAAAATCACCCTTCAGATTATTCAATTAGCATTTTTAAAGCCTACAAGAAAAAAAATCCCACTCAGATGAATGAAGGAGAGATGTACAGCTTACAGCTTGCCTGCCATAGAAGTGGAACCCTCAGATCAATGGGAGACAGTTGACTTTATAGACTCTTAAAGATGCACAATTAAAAGTTACATTGCAGGGGCCGGCCCGGTGGCGCAAGCGGTTAAGTGCGCGCGCTCCGCTGCGGCGGCCCGGGGTTCGCTGGTTCGGATCCCGGGCGCGCACCGACGCACTGCTTGGCAAGCCATGCTGTGGCGGCGTCCCATATAAAGTGGAGGAAGATGGGCACAGATGTTAGCCCAGGGCCGTCTTCCTCAGCAAAAAGAGAGGAGGATTGGCGGATGTTAGCACAGGGCTGATCTCCTCACCAAAAAAAAAAAAAAAAAGTTACATTGCATCCTCTGAAACCTAAGACATTACACTATGCAGACATGAGATCACTCTAAGTAACCAACATTAGAGAAAAACATATCTTATACGAATAAGCCTGATAGGAGAAAAAGCACTTAAAACAGTGCCTGGCACATAGGAAACACTCAATAAACGTATTTACTGGAATATTATTTTAGCACATGACCACCATATAAAAATGGCCACAGCGCTTTGTCCAGGAAAATGTAAGATTATGGCTCTGCCCTCAGTCCCCACTATGCGGGTCCAGACCCCACACAGCTTCTGAGGATACACGGCCCCTGCTTTGGTTAGGGTGAGAAGAAGGAACAATCCATTCTTGGGGGGGTGATGGGAGAAGCTGAGATGTTTCCTGAAGGAAGGGACTTTCCTTCAATCCCAGTCTTGAAAAATGAGTAGGTGTTCACCAGATGCGCGCAAGGGAGGACTTTCCAGGCAAAGGGAGCAGAGCTTGCCCATGCACGAAGGTGTGACAATAGTTGGAAAACAGTGGTGGAGGAAAGGGTATGTTTTAAGGAAGTAGGACAAATGACGAACGTGGGAGGTAAGCAGCAGAGACTACAGTCTTACGTGATCCTTTAAGGAGTTTGGACTTTACTCAGTGGAGCTGCCTGCAGAAAGGGTTTCAGCAGAGGGTGTGTTTGCATGTGTGTTTGGTGTGTGTGGACTGTGTTAAATGACCATAAACACTGAGACTATCTAGAGATTAAGGGACAATTCAGGAAATGACTAGAGATTAGATGAACAGAGTCAATAATAGAATCACGATCAAAAGAAACTCAAAAATCTAGGGACTAGGCAGATAGCAAAGATAAAGAAGGAAGAAGTTAAGGAAGAGGGAATCTTCCAGGAAGGGACGGATTAGGAGTGGAACCGTGTAAACCGCTGAGTGTGACTTCCTCAGTGGAGGAGACAGAGAGAGCTCCTCTTACACGGCATTTATCAAAGTGCAGTTGGTCCAGCAGATCCCGGAGTGGGTGGGGGAGGCGGGGCTAGCCTGGTAAGAATGCAGACTCCTGGGCCTTGCCCCCACCTGAGAACCGGCGTGTACAACTCGCTCTGCAGGTGATTCTTAGGCACACTGAGGTGTGAGGACTACTCATTCGCATTTGAAGTACAAAGGGGGGGGGCCACGAGGAGGGGACACACATCACAAGCTTGCCAGGCAGGGTGACCCTCAGGTGAGAAGCAGCCTGGAATCCAGAGCCTGGACATCGTCTAACCTGGACGAAGGTGGGCTCCAGGCATCTGCTCCTGTGGCCTGTGTATGGTCTGCATCCTGATCAGTTCTCACTCCAATAGGGCATAACTCCATGCTCTTCTGAAAGCCTGGCAGAGGAAAGAAAGCCAAGAGCAAACCTGGAGGACCTGGGTTCCAGCCATTGCACCATTCCTGACTGGCTGTTTGGCAGGGAGCAAGTCACTTGACCCCTCTGAGCTTCAAGTTGAACCTTTACAAAGAAGGCAATGGAACCTGCCCCAACTCCCTCTCTGAGCTGTGGCTGTGGCGAGGGTTAGACGAGCCTGAGTTGGCGGATAGCCAGAGTGACCACGAGGACAAGAAGCTCCAGGTGAGGAGAGAGCTCAGTGACGTTATAAGACATTCAAGAACAGGATGGGCACGAGGAGATGTCCGGGGGCTTGGAGAAGGTTTATATTCTTGATTTGGGTGGTTGTTAAATGAGGAGTATTTTGATAAACATATTAGTCAAAATTCATTGAGCGGTATGCTTAGGATTTATGCATCTTACTGTATGTAAATTATATGTCAGCTTTTAAAAAACCAAGAAGAAGGTAAAAACATACCAGTGGAGAGCGGCTGGCTCTGTTTTCATCTGTGGCACAGCAGCAGGCAAGGCCCTGGGGAAGAGCCACTCGGCAGAGCCAAGCCTGAGGCCCTTGGAAGCTCTGGGCAGAGCCCTCCTCACATCGTCAGCAAGAGCCAGCGCTGCTCTTTCTAGTTGCTCAGAACCTGCTCGTCTCAATGCATTTTGGGAAAGTTTTTGGCTTTTAGAGACAAGCAGGACGACCTGAGCTGAAGGGAAGGGGAGAGTCAGAACTACGCTGAAGTATAATGAAAAACGCAGCCCTGCGTGAACTAGTGGAAGAACAAAAGCCCTGGAACACTCTGGGGGAGGAGCCTGAGAATTCTGGAAAGTCATTCTTCAGGAAACATGTATCAGTTCACTGATTTGCACCTTCCAAAAGGAGACGTTTCTATGGTAAAGTTTCTGAAGACAGATGTGTAAGTGTCATAAGCCTAGTGCCCAGGGCTATTTGTAGCACATTGATTTGCACTTGACAACGAATGTCACTTCCCCTTGGCTCCCTGAACAGTGCTCTCTGTTCTGAGAGGCGGTTCTGTCAGTGTGGCTCCCTGGCCGTGTCTCAGCGTCCTTAGCTACCCACAGAAAAACACATCTTTTCTCTCTAAGCCACATGACCTCCTCTGGTGGAACAGAAGACAGTTACCTAAGAGTTTACAGGACAAACATCAGAAACCACCTCCCTGAGGGGGTGTTAGAGTCATCATTGGTCCAGGCAGGAAGCTTGGAATCTGAGCAGCCACCCTTCCTGCAAAGAACCCTGGGGGCAGAGACTCCAGGCCCACGCTCATCTCCGGAGGCCAGAACCCTGCTGAGGAGGAGAGAAGGAGGAGGGGGAATCCAGCTCTCTCCAGAAGACAGGAACAAGGGAAAATGATCCACTGCTGTTTCTCCTGGGAGCCACTAGAGTGGTAATTTCAAATTCTCCTTTACGGTTGCTATAATTAAGACAATAACTCAAAAGTTTTAGAAAGGCAGCCAACATGAAAAGTCAAGGACCTTAGCCATCCAAATGTTCACAGTCCCTTCCCACATGTTCTAAAAAAGGGAACTTTTCAAATAAAGCAACAGGAGAGATACTGGATATGAATGAAGGGGGGAGTGGATGATGGAGCCTGAACTAGATAGTGGCAGAAAGCCAGGTAGCGGCCCCATTAGGAGCACCACGTTCAGCATTCCAACTTTTTCCTCTGAGCCTTCTATCACACACAGCAATAGTCTCCTTTAAATTAGCTCAGAAACATTGACGCCCCCTCTGTCCTTCTGGGACCTCTCAGAGACTAGGGGCTCCTTCTGGGTCACAAAGGGCTCCCACCTCTCTCTGACCGGTTAGAGGTCTTAGCTCTTCTTTTGTTACCGGAACGTGAATCCCATAATCACTTTGCTCCCGCTGTTGAGTTGGCTGACCCCCGTGAAATGATGGTTTTCATCAGAGAAATACCGTGAGCTGCAGCGGTATTCAAAAGGATGTGATGCCAAACCAAGGGGAAAAAATTGTTCAGAGACAGCTCACTGATATAAAACTGGGCCTTGCGGGAATGATGGACCAGTTCCTGGTTCCCCACCCAGAGAATGGCTGGTAGTACAGGCAGCAGACAGGTCCCAGTGTAGTTTGTGTGACTTACCCTGCTTCCCCCCCTTACAGCCTCAACCAGTTCCAATTCTGGACCTCAACCAACACTTTCAAGGGCTTCACACACATGCACGCACAGACACGCTACGCACACACACAAACTCTCATGCTTCTACCCCTGGCAGCAGTCTGGGGTTGAGCTAGACATCAAGTGTCAACAAAGATTTTACAAAGATTAACCCAAACTGACAGTATGATGCCTGGAATTTTTACCTACTATATGTTCCTGCAAAAATTTCAGTTCACTTGATTGCAATAATGATGGATGAATGGACCCTATTGCAATCTCCTGCTTTCTTTTCCAACTTGGTAATACAGCCCGAGGGCTGGTTTTAAAGCCTCTGGGATAGGACTGATGCCAAAGTGCCCAGTTTTTCCATTCATCCGCAGAGTTGGCTGCCTGCAAAACATGTCTAAAATTATCCCTAATTCCAAGTCCTCTCTACACAATCAACCTCTCCAATATAATAATTCCAAAACCTTTCTTGATTCCTGCTTTTAATAAAGTACATTTACAGAGGATATGAATTCCAGATTTGATTTCAGACTCTGGGGATGTATATTCCTCTTCTGGAATGTGTATATCCGGTCTTGGGATTAAAAAAAAAAGAAAAGAAAAGAAAGGGAAAGAAAGAAAGAGAAAGAGAGGGGGAGAGAGTCCACAGCATAACAAGCATTCCTTGTATTTCTGTCTTTTACACACGGAGCACGGAGGAGAGAGACAGGCTGATACACAGCATCTGGTTAAAGTCAGGTAAGAAACACTCTAGGGGAAAAGCCTGAAGTTAGTTGCCAACGTCTTTCTCTGTCTAATGTGTTTTTGCAGATGGATAAAAACTGTAGCCAATAAAGGTTTCAATTTCAGGCGATACTTGGGAGAAAAGAAAGAAAAAGCAACACTTTGTTCCATCACTGTCCTATCAGCTCCGTGCCATTTCGAACGTTTGGCATAATGAAAGGCACGTAGAATCACGCCACCGCCAGGTGTAAATATGTCAGAGGAACATCTTCAGCCATAGGATCCTCCACAATGAAGACTAGAAGATGTGACTGGGGCCTGAATGCAGGAAGCTGAAGGCATGCTTCTGAGCATAAACACCTGTCACCATTGTTCCACAGGCCCATTTACAGGGCACCTCCTGCAGGGTCACTGCGGAGGTGCACAGCCCTGTGGGGGAAGTAGGGCATTGGGGTCAGGAGGTCTACCTCCTAATGTGGTTTTGCTCCCCAGTTGTCTTTTGACCATGGATGAGACATTTATTCGTTGGACCTTGATTTCAGCATATGTAAAATGGAGATGGTAATACCTGTCTCACCTGGTCCCATGGTCCACATGAGCCTTTTCTTGCACAGAAAGGAGAAGGTCAGGCTCGGGAGCAGGGTCACCAAAGCACTCACCCTACTCAGAGTAGAGTGCAGAAGACTTGTAGAAATGCTCTGATTTTCTCAATGAGCCCCATCCCACTGTGATGCCGGAAACAAAATTTACTCCAACTCTCTAATCTCAGTCCAATCCCATGCTCTGGAACAGTGTTCTTTAGATAACTCAGTCTTTTTTTTTTTGGAGAGATGCCCAAAGTTTCAGATGTCTCTCTCATTCCCTTCTCTCACCAAGATGGCGCCTAGGTGTATGAGGGGAGCTTACTGTATTCTGATGGGTAAAGGGGGATAGGCTTGAATCCATGTGATGTTTTCTGGATCTTCACTGCATCTGCTGTAGTGTGACTGGTCTGGGCTGCTCCCTGAACTGGTGACCACCTATGTGCAGCTTGTCCCATTGGCATTTGACCAGTGTTTGCTGCTGAAGACTATGGGTCAAGTAGCTTGTGGTTCATTTTCTCTCTTGGCCAAGTCAGAGTCCAGCCTACTTTTTTCCTAATTTGCCCCCCTCCCCTCCCTTTGGCTCTCCCTTGGTGCTATGGACCCCGGGTCTCGTTGTGAGGTCAGGGCCCAGGCAATTCATTTTGCAGCCCTTGGCTACAGCACCCTCTTGCCCCCACCATGGTCATCCCTTTCTAGCATGTTCTCTAGCTAGATTCCAAACAGCATCTGTGCCCCAACCCCTCTAGGGGCACACAGGAGATTCTGAGTTCCTTCCACACCGCACAGGAACTGAGGGTAGCTTGGGAAAGCTAAATTCTAGCCCTTCCACTGCCTAACCACATTGCACTGCTGAGTTTACTCTGATGTGGCCACTCCCAGATTGGTGTGGGGAGCCTGTTTCCATGCAGTCTTAAATGGGGGAAAGGCCTTGTGTTGACTTTAACTTATGTAACACACCTCTCCCTCTGGGCACCCCAGAGACAGAGAATCAAGATCAAAGTGTCTCTCTAGCATCTGTCTCCCTTCTCCTTCTCAGGGTCCTTTGGGACTAGAAATGGACAGGCATCCTGCCTCTAAAATTCACGATTACCCTGTTACCCTAAGGCACCCAGCCTTATGGCCTAGTCCTCATGGAGAGAACCAGTACTTGCATGCATGGAAACAGTTTTATGGTCTGAGTCCTACCTACAAGCTTGGTTCTTGTTATGCTAAATGGAACCTAAAGAAATTTAGAAAATCCAATTTCACTCTCAACAAAGCCTAGTTTTTGCAACTATTATTCCAACAAAATCCCATTTTTGGTCATGAGCCCCTAACTATTAACTTTTTTTCATTTATACTGTAGAAATCTAAAGGTAGACATATGTCTCCAACAAAATGGGAAAAGGAAGGGGTAGATCAATCAATGAAATACAAAAGAGAAAAGTACATTAACAGTATTCAAAAAATGTTATCCCCATTTCAACCAGATAACCTTCAGAATTTCCAACTCAAAAGGATTTAATGCCTAAGATGGTGCTTGAGAGTACAGTTTGGAAAGTCTGACACACTTTTCAAATTTGTACATATATACTAACTTTATTATTATCGTTATTATATTTCCAAAGTGCTAGTCTCTCAGAAATCTGCCTGGAGCAGCTTTAACTTTGATGAATGGCCATTTTACATGCTGTTTCTGAACAATGCTTATTAGCATCCAGCAACTTCTCTTCTGGTAAAAACTGTTTCATGAATTATTCTAAAACATCTGCCTTGAGCTACTTTCCAGTCTCTGATGTATCACTTTGGAGATTATAAGTCAGATTCTACTTGCTGTGGTCTTTCACTTGGATAACTCACTTTACCCACTCCCCCACCCCTCCATGATCATAACTCCTTAGAGTACAGCAACTGTGACCAGAGAAAGGAATCAGAGAAGGTGAGTTTCTCAGCTGCTCCAGAAGGTAAACAGACAACTCGACTACAGAAGATGAGTTGGCCTTTTTGTAATTTCCTGACTTTCGGATGAATTTGATGTTGGCATCAAGTATTGGAGACGCAGCCCTCTTAGAGCAAGACCACTGGATTATTCATCAGAGCTCCTACATCAACCTGTGCTAGTTTGCCTTCTGGTCTGATGCCAATTACCTCCACCAAGTGAAATCAGTCACCAAACAAGTTCCAACTCTGAGTCCAGCACTCTGTTCTTCCTGGTGTGGATCATGAAAACCATATGAGAAGGTCCTTGACCTGGGAAACTCACAGTGTAGTGGAGGAGATAAAATAAATAGACAATTTGGAAACAAAGTTAAACACTAAACTCTGCGGCACCTGCTGTAGGAAGACTAGGAATCCAAGAAGGAATAACAGTCTGAGAGTTTATAGAAGACTGGAGGGATGTCTAGACTGGGATAAGCATGAGAGAAGAGAAATAACGTAACAGAGAAAATAACAATGGAGGCATGGAGATGAGGATATGGACACGTGTTGGGGACTGTGAAGAGAGCTGCTTGACAAGAGGAGAAGAGACAGAGAATGGGGTGGTAGGAAAAGAAGGCCAGACAATGGAGGATCTAAAAAACAGGGCTTATAATGGTCAACAGGGTGCCATTTGTATGTTCATAACATGCAATGTGATGAGGACAGCTGGGCTTTTATGATGCCTAGGGACAAGATTGACTATACTGTGGGAGGTGTCTGAAGTGGGAGAGGCTGTTGTCTAGTTATTCGACTGGACTGTGGTAGTAGCAGTAGGAAAGAAGAGGGAAAAGCAGAATATAGAGACATACACAACAAAGAAATAGAAATTCCTGGTAATTGACTGGATGTGGGATATGAGGAAGAAGGAACTTCATGGTTTTTGCTACCAAAAATGAGAGTAATAGTGGTGCCATTGTGAAGAAGAAACTAGCTGATTGCAAAGGAGAGCTATCATGGGTGGGAGAGTAGGGAAAGAACCCTGTCTAAAAGCAGAGTGATTTGTTTCTATTGGTTATTGGTTATTGGTTCCAGCTTGGCCTCCCAACTGGAACAATCAACATGGACCCAAACTATGCCAAACATCTTAGCAACGTGGATGGTTCTGTCTACTAGCAACTGGACCTGTGGTACTTCAATCATCAATTAAAGAAGTCATCGCAAACCTGCCTACCTCACCAGATGGATGTGAGGATGGGAGGTTGCATAGCACTGCAGTTAAGGCTCTGGAGTCATGCTCTACTACTTACTAGCTGTGTGGTTTGGGCAAATTATAAAAACCTCTATGTGCTCAATTTCCTCATCTATAGCAATGGGATAATAATACCTATCTCATAAACGAGAAAGTTTGTGTTGAGTACTTGATACTTAACACAATGATTCAACTTAGTAATGACAACAAATGTTAGCTGTTTTTCATTTCCCTCAAATAAAATAATAAGTACTAAAACAATTTATAAATGTCAAGCTTTCAATAAAGGGAAAGTTTTTTTTTTATAGAGACAGTGGAGTGGATTGGAAAAAATATTGGACTTGGAGTCTCTTCTAATCCTACATCCAACACTGGTTAGTTGTTACTCAAGGCAAACCTTTTAACCCCCAAGAAGTCTCAGTTTCCTTATTCACTTGATGTAAATAAAAATGTATGTCCTACCTACCATACGATTCTGAAAATAAGGGATGATTCACCTGAAGCTATTTTGTAAACAATAAATGCTTTACAAAGGAAAGGTATTAGTCATTATCATCATTAGCATATTAAAGAATTATACCTTATGTGTGGTGGTCAGAATGAATACTTAATTCACCATGTCTCAAAATAGCATTCCATCCAAATCTTATTTGCACAGGTTTCATGATTTAATTGCCTCCAAGGATGTTCAGGAGCCCCCTGAAGAAAAGTGAAGTCTTGGGTTACTTTACATTGGCCTGGGCTTTGGAAATGGGTGGCAGTAACTGAACAGAATCCCTGTTAAGCTTTACACATTTACTATTTGTTTTGGTTAGGGCAACCAACGGGGCAGGGGGAGGATTTGGTGCAGGTAGAGTAGCCTGGTCAATGATTAAACTGTGAATTTCCAGCTCTAATCAGTCCTTTTAGGAAAAGCTCCAGCCCTCTTCATTTCTAATGGATGTCTGTCCTGAACTGCACCTCTTCGAAAGTGCCCACCCCCAGCCCTCCCCGGCCCAGGAATGCTGAGTTGTTAGTATGGATGGTTCATACAAAAACAAAGCTTTGAAAGCAGGACAGAAACAAATTCTGACTCGACCTCAAACTGCTCCTGAAGCCCTGGGTTCATGTTCCCACTCTGCACGTCAGTCTCAGCTCCCAGGCTGGCAAGACGGGAGCAGAGTTCACGGCGCCCTTCAATCAGGTGTGGCGCTTTAGGCAGCAAGGATGAGCCATTCATTATGCGAGCTCATTAAGAGTCTGTTTCTTTAGTCCCTTTGTGTTCCTTTACAGAACTTAGTTCTATAACGGCCTTGGAGCAGAATGAAGCAAGGATTCTAAGTCAACATCACCTTCATCTGGCGTATTAGAAAGATATCCCTTGCATCCCAGCTCCCTCTCTCCTTTCCTCCCTTTGTTTATTTATACAGTTTTAATGTTTTGGAGATTATATTTATTTACTTATAAGTTCAATTTATTGAAAATTCAAATTGTTGCTTGCAAAAAGGGCACAAGCTTCCCAACTTTTGCTATGAATATCCATTTGGTATAACCATTCTTTTATACCTCAGTCATGGGACAAATCTGAAGTCAGGGGTATGCTTTCCACCCACAAGGTGCAACTTAAAGCTTCATAAACCAAGGCCCATCCTTGGCCCCGTTCTTCCCAGCCTGTGGCAATAATAGTAAATGGAGCTGGTTCCAGTCCTGGCTCAGGCCTCAGGGCCCTGAGCAAGGGGCTTTGCCTGCACCTCTGGCTCCCAGGAATCCTTCCATCGGCAACTTTGGGAATAAAGCACTCTTAGAGCACCTGAAAAATAAAATGTAACTATGTGCATTTCAGAAGGTTGGGCTTTTCTGTCACTTCACAGGGTATTGAGTTGCGATTTGGAAATCATAATTAAAGTACACTTTTAGTGCTGTTGATGTGGATGTAACAAGGAGGGAACCACTAGATAGGTTCTTGCTACTATTTTTCAACTGACACTATTTACTCTCTCTGAATCCTTTATTTAACCAGGGTGGAGAATCAGAAACATGCCTTCTATTCTAAAAGCACTTTCTTTTTAAGTGCATTACATTCAAAGTAAAAATATATTTGCATTTGGAACTTATCTCTGTTTAAATGGATTCACCACCTCAACATGTGATGTAATTATTTTACAGTGGTTACCTGGGAATGAAGCTATGGTTTTCAGTTGTCCAGCTAGCCTGCCCAGGAGAGTGGATTTAGACAGAGGAAGCAGAGTGACTTAAGTAATTTATAACAAGATCCCATTTCTTTTGCATCAGGAGGTTTTCAGTAAGGGAAACTGCGCCTTTTTGACTTTGAAAATAATCACCTTGTAAAAATTAAAAACCCTGAGAGACTTTAGCATAAAAGTTCTGCTAAGTAGGAAAGTAGCAAAAAACAGTTTGGTCCCAGTGAACTCTTTCATCTCAGTGTTGCCAGACTCCTGGCTCTGCATTCTCAACAAATTCAGAGATTTCTGCAAAGACAATTTTATTCAGAAGTATAAACTCGTCAGCAATTCCAGCCCAGAGAATCATGAGAAGATTAACCCATCATCCTTTCTTCTTCCTTCCAGTTTTGTTAAGAAGTTTGGCAGCATGAGGAATTTGGTTATGTGCATCATTCTGCTGCTATCAACTGAAGACCACCCCATTTCAGGCTGGTCGAGTAGAAGATAGATGGTAACATTGACTGTCAGTCGCTACAAACCATGTCATCAGTGATGGCAAGAGGAAAGGTTCCTCTCCTTTCCTTTCGAGGTTCCTCTCAGTCCAGTTGACTGAAACATTCATGGCTTTAGATAGGGCAGCCAGGTAATTTCAGGCTTAGAAATGGAAAGAGCAGCACTGCTTTCCCTTATACCGTGGTTGTTAGTTTATCATTGATGGTGCATTTTGAAGAGCCTTAGATGGGGACTGTGTGAGTATGTCTTAACTCCTATTTGGATAATTGGCATTCAGGGTCTATGCAAAGAAAACCAATACAGACCAGTTAATTCTCATCACAGTCTAACATCCTGTGCATCTGAAGTGACCTACGAAGTGTCTTTCACTTTCTGGGGCCCTAAAGACGTGCTACCAACTGACACATGCTCAGAACCAATGAGGCCAGGATACACAGTGGACTGGGAAGGCTTTCCTTCTTTGGGAGTTGGGCTGCTCTGTTCAGTTGACCTGGAGTCTGATGTGCCTCGGATGAGTACCTCCAGAGACTGAGTGTCACCTAAAAGTTCTGCCCTGCCTTCAGCCATCCCAGAGTAGACTGAAGCATTCCAGGCCCTTGAACTTGGTAATTTGGGCTGCTGCTGCTCCCTGAATGCATTCCTTCTGTCCTCTGTCTTTTACCATAGATGGCCCTTGGCCTATTCCCAATGACAGGTCCTACAGCTGACTTGCAGGCCAGTCTCTATATTATTAATGTTTATGAGATAATTGTATTAGTTAGAATAGGCTAGGTTGTGCTGTGATAACAAATTAACCCTCAGATCCCAAAATTGAATGCAAAAAAAATTATTTTTTGCATGCGCTACATGTCCATTGCAAGTCAAGGGTAGGGGTGGATGCGTTGGGGAAATTCTGCTCCATCAGTCGCTCAAGGATCCAGGCTGATGGAAGCTCTACCCTCTGTAGCTGCAAAATCTAGAACACATGACTCCTTTGACCTCCATGGCAGGGAAGAGAGAGATTGGACATCCCACCTGCTCTTCAATGCTTCAGTGTTTCACCTGAGGAATGACAGATGTCACTTCAGCTCACACCCCATTGGCCTAAACCAATCACCCTGCTCCACCTAACCAGGAAGGGCTGGGCAGTCTAGTCTTCAACGTGCCTGGAGAGACAGGAGAACCAGCTATTGGTGAGTACTGGTAATATCTACCACAATGCCTATGCTTTTGTTTCGGGCGTGAATTATTTATTTACTTAATTTAATGAATAAACACCAAGCGCCACAGGCAAGATCTTGCCCAGAGCAGTGAGCTGTTTCATGAACCCCAGTAAGTTTGCCCCTGTAGCTTCAAGCAGGAATGTGCAGGGTTCAAAGATTTTTTTTCTCCCACTGAAGTGGTCAAAGACCAAAAATGTTTTGAGGTGCACTGTCTTAGATAGCCAAGCAACACAGCAGCAGCTAGGAAACCCTGAGCAGTGGAGCCTTGCCGTACCAAAACAGCCTCTGGCTAATTAACCCCATGGCAGTTCGTGGTCCCATCCACCCACAGGCATGCAGATTCAGCCTTAGTCTGCGCTCAGAATTCATCTTTAATATGGCAGGCTGCGCCAGCTCTGAGATGCCAGAGTTTAACTTACTGGAACAGAAACCACATCAAAAAGCCAGTCACATGACAGCGCCAAGGAACCCAAACCCCACATCAGAACCCATTGGCTAGTGTAGAAGTCCTGAAATGTAATGTGTATTCTTCACTGGGAATTAAGAACATGTGGGCCCAGTCCTAAGTATAGCCTATCCTTAAAGTGTTTTTAATTAGGAATTGGGACACTGGGCTTTAGTGGCCAGAATTGTCCTGGCTATGAGATGGAGGCCACATTTACTGTGTTTAACTTTTAGAGAACTTAAGTGACCTGAACACAGTGGGTACTCAGAAAGATTGTCCTTTATGAAGATGATATGTTGTGTGACTTATGGTCATAGTGATAAAACTCAGTTGATTTTGTTCTGTTGGTTCTTTAGAGGATATAGACTCATAGCCAGGTGCTGCCTTAACTTCTTGGCAGTGAGTGGAAAAAGCTGGTCATTTTCAGGATCTGAGAACCACCAGTAAGCTTTTGTTGTCAACAACAATAATAATTTTTTTATTGATGTCATAATAGTTTATAATATTGTGAGATTCCAGTTGTACATTATTATTCGTCAGTCACCATATCAAGGCACTCCTTCACCCCTTGAACAACAATAATAATTTTTACCATTTATTGTATGCCTACTCAGTTCTAAGGCACTGTTGAAAGAACTTTACACAGATTATTTCATTTAATCCTCACAATTACCCATGAGTAAAGTACAATTATTATTCTTTTTATACAAATGAGGAAACTAAGGCTTAAAAAGTATAAGGAACTTGCCCAAAATCACAAGCTGAAGAAGGAGTGGAGCTGGGTTCTAACACAGGTCTTTCTGATTGCAAAGTCAATGTTTGTTTCAAATTAATTTCTTTTTAGCAACACAACTAATAGAGAAATTAAAAAATACAAAAATGAAGAGGGAATGAAATAAATATCATCTGTAATTCACTATCCAGGGATATTTACTGTCGCAATTCAGTGTCTGTATATCTTGGACTTTTCCTATTCAGATGTTACTCACAAGTGACTTGAACTTCCTTAGGCCACCCTTGTTCTTAGCCTGGGTCGTCAACATCACCCAAAATTGTCCCCAAAATGAGACAATGCAGCACCTAAAAGAATTGCCAAGTAATTCAGATTTTACCAAGTGGTTTGTGGCAACCTGGAGGACCTTCCCTGCAGCCCAGGCAGCAGAATTACCCCCTGCCCACGGCTTAAAGCAGCTCACCCTCAGGGCCGGCCTGGTGGTGTAGTGGTTAAGTTCGCGCACTCCGCTTTGTCGGCCTGAGGTTCGCAGTTTCGGACCCCGGGTGTGGACCTCCGCACCTCTCATCAACCTATGCTGTGGTGGCATCCCGTATACAAAATAGAAGAAGATGGGCACACATGTTAGCTCAGGGCCAATCTTCCTCAGCAAAAAGAGGAGGATTGGCAATGGATGTTAGCTCAGGGCCGATCATCCTCACACGCACACACACACACAGAAAGAAAAAAAAACCCAGCTCATCCTCTTGCTTTTGCCTCCTTCAGACTCCTCTTCCTTTTCTCATGAAAAACAACTTTTCATCATCTCACTTTTTCTAATTTGCACCCTCACTCATCATCTTGCTCAGGAAAACAACAGGTTCTTCTCAGGATCCTCTCTTCTTAATGGCTGAATTTAAGATCGTAAATAGTGAAAAATTTTACTCTTGTCTCTCTCACATACATTTCCTTACAAAAATAGGTTTATACTGTTTAGCAACCCACTATATTTTCCTCAAGAGTATATTATGTTATATAGGAGAAATCTTAAAGTTCTGTTTATAATTATTTTACTTGATTGACGAGAAAGGAAAAGCAGGTGTCAGCCTGTGCACTGGGAAATTTCTGGTAGAACACTGTTAGAATCATATCCTTTTGAGTCATAAAAGTCATTCTGACTATATTTAGGTTAATATTCAATATAGTTTGGTTTAAAGTATACTATTGTAAAAGAGAAATTTTTTATAGGTCATCAAGACCTGAACAGATAAATGTTTTATGTCTATTATTAGTCAAACCCTGTTTTATTAAGCAAGATAAAGCAGTGATGCCAGTAAGAATTACGCTCTATTTTCCCCCACATTATCCACATATATTTTTCTGTCTATGCCTTTAGAGTAAATAAGCCATTAAGAGAAAAAGTTGAGCTTCATTTCTGATGAAACAGCTTTGGGGAGGTGCACCAGTGGGAGCAGACCAACTTCTGACGGCCAGAGATTCCTTATATGAGAGAGCTAAGCCCCAGTCTGGGGATGGAGCTGCTGGTGCATAATTTGCTTATGTAAATTAGTGGTCTTCAGACATTTGTGATCACATACCATGTGGTGGATTAAAGATGGCCACAAATTCTTTGACAGACCATTCACTGAGAGATGGGGTCTATACCTCCACCTGTTGAATCTTGGATGGCCCCTTGGACTGCTTTGATCAAGAGAAGATGGTAGAAGTGATGCTATGGTATTTTCTTGCTCCAGGCCTTAAGAGACTAGCAGCTTCTGCTTCCTGTCTCTTGCAACATTCCCTCTTGGAACCCAGCCACCATTCCATGAGGAAGCCCAAGCAGCCCAATGGATAAGCCATATGGAAAAGAACTGAGACCTTCCCCTCTCCCAACAGCTGACAGCCTTGGCTAAGCTCCCAGCTGACAGCCAGCACCAACTTGCCAACCATGTGAATAAGCCGTCTTGGAAGTGGATCTTCGAGATCTAGTTGAGTTGTTCCAACTGATGCTGCTTGGGGCAAAGATAAACTGCCCAGGTGAGTCCTTCACAGATTTCTGATCTACAAGTTTGTGAACAAAATAAAATGGTATTTTAAGCCACTAAGTTTTCTGTTTGTTTGTTACACAGCAATAGATAACCAGAACACACCTTTATCATCAAAACCATTTTAGCAATCTTTGTATACTTATCTGTTATATACTATCAAGTTATATTATATACATTATAAAACACATCAGAAATAGAAAATGAAAAAGGGCTATCCATAAATAGAAATTCTAAAATTTTCTTCTTACAGCCCAGTGGTTTGTTTTGAGCATATACACATTTTGGTGACCATCGGTCTAGAATAGATGATGCTTGAGACCCAACTCACTGCCAATAAATAATCTTCCATGTGTTTGAAAAATGAAGAGTGTATAGATAGCACATAGTCCAAGAGGGAATGATTAACCACACAGCTATGGAGAGCCAAATTTGACCTAAACGAGAATACCCAAACTGTAAGAATAGAAGGGCAATTTTTGCCACTTCCATATTTCTCCCTTTTTAATTATGACAACCAATAAATAGGTTTTTTTGTTTTGTTTTTTAGAAAAACATGGAGTTAAGAGTGAACAATTTATTTGAATCTAGCTATGGCTTAGGGAAAATTTAGATGTGCTAGTCCAAAGCCATTGTACAATGTGGAATATTATTCCAGGTCAGTAAATAATAGACCAGAATATTATTTCAATAAATACATGGTATTCCAATGGGAGGACACACCTTTTTTTGACCCATAACTTATCATTGGATATTCAGGCTATTTTCTGATTTTTGGTGATTATAACATTCTTATAACTAAATCTTTGCAGACATCCTTTTTCATTTAATTGTTTCCTTTGGATGAATTCCTAAAAGTCGAATTGTTGGTTATGGACAAGCACTGGATATAAATAAACATTGCCAAATTTCTCTCCAGAAAGTTTGCACTAATTTATAATTTCTCCAACAGTTTTCATTTCCTAGCACTCTCAATAATACTTGGTATTATAATTTTTAAAATAATTTTGTCAATTTAATATAAAGATTGTGCTATACATATACATATGATATATATTTTATGTATGAAACCTACCCTTTGATTTTCGGCTTTTTGCCTATTTTTCCTACTTAGTTTTATAAACTGTCTCACAATTTTTTGTGAGTGAAAAGGAATAAAGCATACTACAAATAAACAGTTTTAAAGAGGCAATTTCCTAATTCTGGGAGAGAGAGAAATGGCAGTTTTATTAGTCAATAACTCCTTTCATTTGCAAGTGTCATAAACACAACTCCAATTGGCTTAAGCAAAAAAGGGATTTATTGACTCACTGAAGAGTTTCAGGCACAGCTGGACTCAATAGTTCAAATAATAACATCAGGACTCTCTCCATCTCTCAGCTCTGGTTGTCTCTGCTTGCCTTCATTCCCAGTCAGACTTATGCTTCATGTCAGCAAGGACCCAAAGAAAGAGAGTGCATCTTTCCTAAGAGCTTTAAAAAAAGCCCAGAGAAGACTGTGATTGGCCAGCTTAGGTCATGTGCTCATACCTGAGCCAATCATTGTGGCCAGGATAACAGAATACTTTGATTGGCCAGGCTGTGGTTCCATATCTTCAGTTAGGGACATGGTGGGTTCTCCCATAGCCAAACCAAATGAATATTATAGAACTGGGGGCAAGGTGATTCCCAAAGAAGAGATGCTGCACAGAGAAAAAGCACATGTCCATCTGAGCAGATTTGATGGAGTTTGACCAACCCATGGCTCTCACTGGTTCTTAATGAAAAGTGATTTGATTCAACAGAAATAGGGTCTAGAGGGGCCGGCCCAGTGGCACAAGCAGTTAAGTGCACGCGCTCCACTGCAGCGGCCGGGGGTTCGCCGGTTTGGACCCCGGGTGCGCACAGACGCACCGCTTGTCAAGCCATGCTGTGGCGGCATCCCATATAAAGTGGAGGAATATGGGCACAGATGTTAGCCCAGGGCCAGTCTTCCTCAGCAAAAAAAGAGGAGGATTGGCAGATGTTAGCACAGGGCTGATCTCCTCACCAAAAAAAAAAAAAATTAGAAGCCAGGAAACATGGGATTAGTCCTACCTGTTCACTACTACTGTGGGAGCTCTCTGAGTTTCAGATACCTCATTCACCAAAGGGAAAAATTAATCCCCACCTTACCTACCTCAAGTGATTCTGGTAAGGCTCAAATGAGATTATAAATGTGAATGTTTTTGCTAAAAATAAAGTATTATGCAAAATATACAATGCATACAAATAAAAATAAAACCAGGAAATTCTGTGCATTCCCAACAGCAGCTTTGCATGAGCACTTCTTTGAGAGGTCAAATGAAAAAATCAGTGCATTGTGGGCTCTGAGTCCTACACCCCCCTGAAGCTTGGTTCTGTCTGATGCAGTTCACTTAATTGTGCTGGAATTCATGTTGAACTGTCGTCCTCAGGAAGCAGGAAAGGGGAGTGACCATAATCAGCGCTAAAAGGTGGATATAGTGCTGACATCACACCATGCTAGTGTCTTTCTAGGAAAATTTGTATCCTGTCTGTCTTTGCTTTCCATCTAATTAATAAGCCTGTGACCTTCTCCGGTACAAGAAGGACCCAAAGCCCAGTGCGGAACAGCAGGAAGCACTCAGGTGTATCTGGGCTGCCATGCAACTGCCATCTTGCTGAATCCCAGTCCACGGCAGGACCAGAGAAACAAGCCAGGCTTGGGGGCTCTCTGAGAAGCTGAGGTCTTCTGCTTGGAAAATTTGTTTGGAAATAGCCACATGCAGGCAGGGAATTATGCATGGGGCCTGTGTTTTGCCCAGTTACCCAAGGAAACCTGCCCTAATTGTTCTCGGCCAACAATGTAGAATAGTTCATGTTCTGAGCTGCACAGAAAAGCAAGAATTTCACAGTGACCCCTGCTCACCCTGCCAGGAGATGGAAGGAGATGGGAGGCCCAGCCAAAGGAGGTCACAGCCAGCCTCAAACCAGGGAATGCACATGTGCAGGCAGCGACTGTCTGCAGAAGGTGATTTGAGAGATGTACCAACTCCCAAAATGCAGTCCCCTCCTCCCCACCTGCCTAAGCCCACCAGGTTGCTGCCAAAAATTCCCACGATTCAGACAATTCTTTTAGAGGTATTATCTCCAAAAAGCCCTGTTAAAATGCAAATATGGAGAGTGGGTAGAGTAGTTGAGGAAAAAGACTAGCAAACCCATTAAATCATTATCCTCCAAGAACTGAAATCAGTGGGGTGGGGGGGAGGGGGGAGTGCGGGGCGGGGCAGAGCGGGCAATTAAACCGGGGTGGGATGAGGACATTAGTTACCTGAGGGGAATGAAAAGTCTCGAAGAAATTTTGCCTGTCTCTGAGGATGGTCTCTACTTAAAATGCGTCACCACAGACTCTCACATCTCCGTGCACTTGGTCACGTCTGACCTCAACTCCTGATTTAAATAAAGAGGACAAGACAACAGCCTTCATCTGTCATTTCGACTGCAGATTTTGCCCAGTGACTGTTTATATCTTAGATCCCTGTTGGAAACTTCTGAGACTTGAGGTTCCCTGGCTGGAACTGGTTTTCGGTACAAATCTGTGAAAACAAAATCCGAGTATTGTTGATTTCCAGATGGTATCCGTTAACGTTAACACGCTGCTTCAGGCACACTTTCAAGCGTATTTTCTCCTCCTCAACAAAATGAAGTTCTGGGCCCGAGGGCAGCCTCCTTCCATTTTGTGCTCCTTACACTCTTAGTCACCCGTTCTCTTGCTCTTTCCTAGCAATTCTTTTGCCTCTGATTAGTGACTAGAACTGTATTTGCTGACTGTCAAGTCCCCGCTTTCATTGGCTGTGGCACCCCCATTCAGAGAATCTGGATTACCTCATGACATATGGCACAGTACACACTTTGAAAGCTAAGAACTGGAAAGTTTCTCTTTTGGCAACGTTTCCCGCAGTCTCCCAGGCAATTTCCACACGCAACACTTTCCATACTCATTGAGCACAGAGTGTAGAGGGTTTGAAATAAAAGACCTCTCAAGCCCTCTCAAGTTTTCAGGCCTGGCCAAAAAAAGCCATGTCCCCCGGATGCCAAGACAACTGGTCAGTTCAAACAATTTGGTCCAAAAGCATCAGTCAACGCAGAGAAATTCAGGGGGCTCTCATCTCATTATATGGGTAGCGTTAATGGTCGATATTTTTTTCCCAGGCTGACATTTAGCCCAGTTATAAAATCAAGCAATGAGACAGTCAGCTTTTGTAACAGCAGGGCTTCTGCTACTGAAAAGAAATGCAACCAGTGATGTTGCTGGGAGAAAGACAAGAATTATCACTTGGAAGGATGTCTCTGTAGCCAGGGCTGTGGAGTGGAATCCTGGCTCTGGGACCTAACAGCAGTCACAGACAGTCCTCTGAGGGGCATGCAGCAACAGGAGAGCCAAGTCAACTTATTTGGGAGTGCTTTGAGCTCTGGTCACGCCAAAAGAGGCCAGATGGCATATTAAACAGCCTCCGCTTCACCTGAGAAGGCCATCAGGGCAAGTAGCAACCAGGAAGACACGAGAAAGCTCACTGGACCTCTGAGGATGCTGACGCGTCTGATGCCCTCCCTCATGTAAGCCACACACAGCTCTTCCTCTGTATCCCAGATGCTATCTCAGGGTGACAAGTAGGGGGAGGAGCATTTTTATCCATGACACACTGAACTCTACCCAAAGGGACTGTTTAAATTATTGAAGCTTTGAACTAGGTTGGACAATTAGTTACCTTTTTGCCTTCTAACCAGTGGATAAAGAGGGCTCAGTGGATAAGACTAGCAAAGTTTTAGACAAAATAAGTTAATTACATCTCCTCTGCACAGCCTGGCTGCAGCATGGATTAATTCTGTCATCTTGCTACAGGAAAAGTAGGACCTGCCCGCTCTGCTCCTCGGCCTACACTGTTCCTACACCTTGACCTGCAAACAGAATCCTCTGGGCTTTGGCTCCTGCCCAGATCCTCCCTGTTGACCGCTGGCTGGGATTTCCCTCCCAGTCCACTCCTGAAGACTCGGGCTCTTAGGCACCTCTGCCCCTTGCTTGCATTTGCTGCAAGTTGCTCACATGTTTAGTGTTTTGCTTATTTCCCCTCTGCACATTGTCTTCCCAAATCTCGTCCCTTGCGGAGTTCTCCTTTGTTCTCTTCCAGAGTTCCAGGGGGCAGGGCCAGACCGAAAACTCAGACTGACCTCAGAGCAAAGAATAAGAATGCAGAAAGAAATCTTTGAGAAGAGTCTCAAAGCTACATGCAAACTAACAAAATGCAGGCTCCTTTAGGATGTCTTACACAGAAACAGTATATCTAGAATTAAGTCAACAATAGATCTAGAATCGAGGCCGAGAAAAGAAGAAATGACCTAATATGTGTCTAATGAATCCCTACTAAGGACAGCACCTCCTCCTTAACCTCATCATCACTCTCGCTCTACTCCTCCCTGGAATACTTTTCTTCCGTTAGTTTGCATATTTTTTCCTAAGGGCTATTAATTAATAAAAATAATAACAATAGTTAACACATTGAGCACTTACTGTGTGCCTGGCTCTGTGTTAAGTGCTTGTCATATGAAGCCACATAGTATCCTCTGAGGTTGAAAAAATACTCGGGATTGAAAAATAAGCAGAGGAAACTGTGGTAGGGGATGTGGAAAGGAGGACGGAAGCTGCTGGGCTGGAATCTGAACAAGACACATACACGAAATAATGTTGGACTCTCTTTTCTAGCTAATTTCCAGACTTTCCTCTTCCTTTTGCTGCCAAAATCCTCCACGTTGTGGTGGACACTCAGTGCCTCCATCTCCTATTCCCTTAACCACTGACTTCCACCCCCACAATTCTATCGAAACTTCTCCCATCAAGGCCACTGTGACTTTCTGCTGGCCAGACACAATGGTTTTTTCCCTTAGTCTTCCTTCTTTCTGACCTCAGGCAGTATTTACCATTGTTAATTACCTGCCTCCCATACACGCTCTCCGACCTTCTTGTCTCCTGCTTGCTTATTTGCTGGGTCTGCCAAGCGTGCCCCTGAGTGGGGGGATTCTGCCAGGGCTCCTCTCCCAGAGGCATCCCCTCTCTCCTGGTTCTCACCAGCAGATCTCTGTACGACTCCCGGTTTACCTCTCCAGCCCAGACTCTGCCCTGATGCTCCTGGATGGTTACCCCACACCCTCCGCGTCCAAAAATAAACATGTCTTCTTCCCTCAAATTAGTTTCTCTTCCAAATATGCCCATTTCCAAAGTGTGTCTTAGGCACCTGCAAGCCCAATGCCTTGGAGTCATCTGCTCCCCACTCTACACTCTACACAGCCAGACTCGGGAACTGCTGCTGCTTTGGACCGCCTCTCGCTTCCCACCCTCCACTCCACCCCCCTGCTCTGGCCCTAGTTCAGACCCTCCCACCTCACAGCTCCTTACACTGGCCTTCTAGCTAATCTCGGAGCCTCTACCTCTCCATGCCTCAATATTTTCCTAAAGCATTGCAATTGAAAGCAGTTTTTGTTAACACCTTTAAAATAATCTTTGATCTAGAGATTCTACTTATAGAAATCTATCCTAAGGAAATAATCAGAGATATGTGAGGACAAAGATTCATGTACAAGAATATTAAGTGAGAACAACTTAAATGGATAAGTGAGGAGGGGTTAGTAAATACATTATGATGAGTCCACTACAAGGGAACATGGTGCAGCCATTAAAAATCATGCTTCGAGAGGATATTTGATGATATGGGGAAATATTCATTCTATCTCGTTAAATGAAAACCGCAGGCTACAAACTGAAATGGACACCATGACCCCTATCTCAACCCACTCTCCTCCCTGCTCACTACATCCCAGCAACATTCCTCTTCTTGCAGTTCTATTACGTTCTTTCCTTCCCCAGGGCATTTGCACATGTCAGGAAAAACTGGGAAACACTTTGAAGTGGGGGGAAATTCGTGGATGTCCTGACTAGCTTACTTATCCTGGTTATCTCCATCTTTCATTTTCTCTGAGCTAGTTTACAACTCTATAAGCTGTAGATAATTGAGAGTAATGCAAATTATTACTATCTGTATGCCAGGGAATTCTGTCCAAGGGAGGGACAGCTGATTTTCCTCCATCCAGTTTGGCATCTATTTACATATTCATTTCAGCATTCCTGATTGATAAGTGTGGGTACCTTGAATTCTCCTTTGAGCCAGTTGTAACATCTTACCGGTCCTCTCATTAGTTAACAAGTTAAATAAAATCTTTGACACATGTTCATTTTATATTTATATGAGAGTCATGATTTACCATTTTTAAAAATATATTCTTGGGGCCGACCCGGTGGCATAGTGGTTAAGTTCCCATGCTCCACTTCGGCAGCCTGGGGTTCGCAGGTTCGGATCCCGGGCGCGGACCAACACAGCTTGTCCAGCCATGCTGTGGCGATGTCCCATATAAAGTAGAGGAAGATGGGCACAGATGTTAGCCCAGGGCCAGTCTTCCTCAGCAAAAAGAGGAGGATTGGCAGATGTTAGCACAGGGCTGGTCTTCCTCACACACAAAAAATATATAAACGTGTTCTTTACCTCACACCTGCCCGTTATGCTCTTCCTCCCTCTCTTCACCTGTCTCACCCTCATCCTTCAGGTCTCAGCTGGACGTCACATCCTCAGAGAAGCCTCCTCTATTCTAGAACAGGTCCTCCGTTATTGATTCTCTTTTTCATCTGTTCCTTCATAGCACTTGTCACAGTTTATAATTATATATTCTGTGTTTACGAATGTCTGAGGGTCAAATTACCTGTGATTTGAATTTTCTTCTTTACATTTTTCTTTATTTTACAAATTGTCTATAATCAACATATACACGTTTATAATTTTTTAAATGTTATCTTTAATCACTACTTTCAAAAGGAAAAAAAAAGAGAACCACAGTATGTTTACTGTCAATTGCCTCTTGCATCTCCATTGATGCCTCCCTCCTCCAACTACTCCAGCCCACCCAGATTGCTCTCTTACACAAACTCCTATCACAATTATATTCTGTTCCACACAATTATACTTACTGGAGCATTCGGTCACAGCCTAATGAGCACCTAACTGTGTGTATAGCTCTATGCTAGAAGCCACGTGTGTGTGTGTGCACTCTTGTGTGCACCTAAGAAGGGTAGGTGGTGCTTCCTACTCTGGAGGAGTTATAACCTAGTGGGTGACACAGGAAAGATTAAATAACCCTGTGAGATATTATTTAACGAACTGCCATAGCTCCACAGAAATGTTCAGGCTTGACCTCACTGAGGGCCAGAATGGTCATGTGGCCTTATACGATGAGCTTGGCCTTGCATATTTGTTGGTCTTGTGAGTTGAACTAGAATGTAACCTCACAGAATCCAGGATTGTGTGTCGGCTTCTTTAATATGACCCGCAGGGCGAAACAGAGCCCAGACACATGGCAGAGGTTCTTGTCCATGGATTCACTCACTGTCCATGATGACAGGCTGGGTCAAGTCTTAGCACTTAGCTTATCTGGGAAATGGAAATTTTCCTGAAAGCCTCGCCCCACTCCAGCAGAATGTGTATCCATGCTTACTACATAAGCATCCAAGTTGTTGCAAAGTTATATATTTGTGATTGCTTGTGATTGCTCAATTCCTGCTGGGACTGCTTATGGAGAGGATGGAGAATCAGGCAGAGGCTGATAAAACAGAAGTCTGAGCCTGGGTGGGAGGTTTGTGACCCCTCCTTGGGCCCCCCCACTCCACGCAGTGAGTGGAGAGAGCAGAAATGGCTGCTTCCTGCAAGGGGTTCCGTTACAGGAGGCCACTGCCCAGACAGCAAGAGTGTTTCCAGGGAGGTGGGCCTTTGCTGAAACAGAAGTTGAGACCAACCACCTTCACAACCTGGTCAGGATCTCTACTCTTTGGTTTAGTCACAAGGGTGTCAACTGTTGGAAAACAACTCGCCGAAGACTCAAGTTCAGAAGCATTGAGGTCAGAGCTCCGCCATCAGCCTGTTGTTTTCGCATGATGTATAATACAAGTCTTTTCAGGGGCCTCCTTGAAAATGTCCCCACCATCCGCAGTTGAACCTCTGGTATGGAGACACAACCCCGGCCACTTCCGCATTTGGATTTGCAGAATAATCTATGACGAAATAAGTGGACCAGAGGAATTGGGCTTGGAGAGGGAGCTACTTTTTAATCATAGTGTTCTATATGTTGCATACCCTGCCTTCCCCAGGTAGTCTTTGAAACCGGCCTAAAAATATGTTTCTTAACCTTCTAATTTCGAACTAGTCTGCCACCTCCTACATTTTTTTTTTTTAACTCCTTGTCTGCACAATCTGACCTTCCTTGTGCAACAAGACACCAGAAGACTGGTATCCTTCTGTCTCTCTTCTTCTCTCTCAGTTTTAGAAGGCATCCTTTCTCTTTAAGACTGACATCAAAGAAGTCACTACGATCCCCAAGATTCTCTGTGATGCTGTTTTCAGGAAAGACTCTTGGGCAGGATGGACCAAGGTCTAAACCAGTGTGGCAGTGATTCCTCTTCTGGGGGGGCACCGCTGGGTCAGGATACTGGGTACGGAAGCCACAGGTGCCAAGTGGTGGCTGAGAAGGGCAGCCAGAGTCCCCAGAAGTGGACGCCACGGCACAGCTGGAATCTCAGTGCCCAGCATGTCTCAAGAACATTGTGCGCTGTCTCTTTCTGACTCTGAAAGCCTAGAGTACAACAAGAGCAGCCAGACATGGGACTGGAACACCAGTGCAATTGTACTCTCCACTCACAGTGCAGCCTTTCATCCAAATCCAGGAAAGGATAAAAAGTTGTCATGTAAGTTCTGCAACTTGGCTCTGATGACTTCCACACATGCATGTGGGCCACATTGTTCTGCTTCTCCTGGCAGATCTTTGGCTCTCAGAGTGGTCTGGCACTCACACCCATGGCTGGCTCCAGGCAGGCCTCCCTACAGCTCCGCTCTGGGGCCTAGGCCTGATTAATGCAGCCCAGCTTTCCCCTAAGATGCCTAGGGGGGGATTTAAGTCATTCTAACAGCCTAATTGACGGATCACTTTTATTTCTCCTTTGCTGTTGACTTCCTGTTTACTGCTCCTTCCAGCTTATATGAAGCCATTTGCAGCCACATGATGTTTTAAGATTCTCTTCATTCAGAGAGAGCCAAGAGACAAAACTGCAGTCTGCCTGAGAAAACAAAAGAAACAGTGGCTCCAGAGCGCTCAGGCTCTGTGGAACGTCTGATTCCCCCATCGCGGGGGTGGCTGCCGACCGCTGTGCCCTGCCATGTGATGATTGCCAGTTATTAAGCCTGTCTGGTGGAGGGGGAGGCCAAGTGAGGAGCAACAGCAATAAAAGGGAGATAAATGACTCCCAGGGACTAAGAACTGTGCAGACAGAAAAAAAAAAAATCCCCTACACTCCTTTTAGAGTTCATAGCCAGGAGGATAAACACCACTTAATTTGCAAATGATTGCCATTTGGAGATGATAAAAAATTAAATGTCACTGGAAGAAAAGTTTGCAGGGAAATCGCGAGATCCTGTGTTGAGAACATTTGTGAATTCCTCCTCTGCAGTCTCCTGAAGCACAATTCACAACTAGACTCCATGACATCTATTCCATGGGCTGTTTGGGTTTTGTTTTTTACAACGAGGCAGTGGTTCTCAAACCAGAGGGATAGGGTGATTTCACGCCTCTCTTCCCCTGGGACATTTGGTGATGTCTGTGGACACTTTTGGTTGTCACAGTTGTGTGTGTGTGGCGGGGGGGTGGGGTGAGTACTACTGGCAACTAATGTATAGACGCCAGGGATGCTGTTAAACAACCTACAATGCACAGGACAGCTCTTCCACAACAAAAAATTTTCCAGCCCAAAATGTCAGTAGTGCAGAGATTAGAAACACTGGTAATAAGATTTTGAAAGCAGAAAGGAACAGAGATGTGTTGGCTTTAAATTCTAACTTTCTACTTGGAAAAAGATGGGGTATAGGCAGGGGGTCCATCTAAGCAGTTCCAGACTTCCTGGAAATACACAGAGCTAATGAGATTTAAGACTGCTACTACAGTCTTTGGTGTGATCAGAATGTAACCAGGGTCTTCTAAAATCTAGGTGAACATGTGGGCACCCATCACTACCTTCTAGTGGACCAAATCGGTCAGGCATCCATGTGTGTGCAGCCACTGCCCTCTAGGGGAAGAAATGCGTGGGGCTGCTCACCATGGCTGTACGTTTCAAGGCAGCGTGATAAACCCTCAAGGCCCCTTCTTCACTCCAGCGGGATAGGGAAAGAACCCTAATTTTACCGGTAGAAGACTGGCGTCAAGTCCAAGCTCTACCACTTGCTCCCATTGACAAACCTCTTAACCTCAGAGCCCCTGAGGTGACCTTCGTACATCGCAGCTTGTGGGCACGGATGAGCAGGTACGGTGTGAACATTAACGCATCACATAAGCAAACGTACTTTCCTATAGTACCTCTAGAATTACAAGGTCAGAGATGCTCCATTACTAACAAATAGTTGTTGAGGGCCTATCGTGTGCTATGCTCTCTTGTAAGGGCTGAGTATATAAAGTACACATGACAAAGTCCATGGTTGGGGGAGAAGGATAATCAATCAACAAATAAGATAGAATGTAATTTCAGGTAGTGTTAATTGCTATGAAAAAAAGCATCTAGGACAATGCGATAGAGAATGACCGGGGTGGGGAAGTGGGCACCCCTTCAGTTAGTCAGGGTGGTCAAGGAAGGTCTGTGAGACATAGAAGGAAGTGACTCTGTGGATGGAACTACCCTTGGACCAAGGCAACAGGGGGCCCTGCCCTAGGCCCTGTGTGAGAGGACCCTGAGCATCCTCATTACTTAACACTGTTTGGACTCCAGGGAAATGCTTCTCCATCTCTGCTTCTGAACGCAAATAGTATGGAGAGGATTAGGATGCTGCAAGTGCTTAGGAAAGAGAAAGGACAGATTAATTAACTTGTTAAACCCTTCTTCTCAGATAGCATCAGTGCAATAGTTTTTTGCATAAAGAATTGCTTCCCAGAGTTCCTAGCATCTATTTTTTTGTTCTTCTTTGTGTTCTGGAGATGCTCATGGATTAGAGCAGTATTTGCAACACTTGCACATGGTGTGCAAGTAGCATTTTGTGATGTTAAATAATTCATATTTCTTTTAAAGTTACATATATGCTGGTCTGGATATAAGATGCTCAAAGCATACCAATTCTTTACCTTGACAACCATATGGACATTCAACACTAATATTGAGAATCGTTTTTTTATAAGAATATTTAATATACTTTAGACGCAGTTCCCCCAAAAGCTCTTCAGCTTTATTCAAATAATTCTAAGTTAAAATTTTCATACTTACTAATTATAATATGTATTTATTTATTTTTAAATAATTTCAAAGGTTTGAGAAAAATAACTTTTTTGAAATCCTATGTGAAAACCATTTTAATTTTTAATTTTTACTTTCAGTTACTTTTTAATGATAATATACACAAATTTTGTACACTTTGAGGGCAATAATATTTTTAAAGTCTTTTATATCATTCATCTCAATAGAACACAAATTATTTGGAAATGATTATAATAGTGATTTCACTTAAATGAAAGCAAAAAATGAATTTTTGTGAAATAAACATATAAGTTATGAATAATCTATGTCTCTATTTTGTTACTCATTTAAATATCACCAACCAACCAACAGAACACTCAAATATGCACAATAATTAAATTCAAGTGTCTTTTGTATTTTCCTAACTTAGTCATAAAAACCATATGTTTACATATATTTTTCAATTTTGTCATAATGAAGGCATTTGTCTTGGTAAGAGACTAGAACATATCTTAAGTGACAGTGTTTACTGGTATGTGGGCCTCCGTTTGTACCCTTGTCCTGGGCCCACTAATGTTAAGGGTGGGCCTGAGTATGAAGATCTGGGGGAAGAGGCAGTAACACTGTCAAAGGCCCTGAAACAGCACAATGTTTGGCATGCGGGAGGGAAAGGAAGGCTAGCGTGGCTGCAGCCTGGAAGGTGAGGTTGGAGAGGTGGGCAGGGGCCTGGCAACGTGGTTGGAAGTTTGGATCTTCCTATACCAGCAACGGGGAGCCAGTGGAGGGTTTTAACTGGAGAAGATGGTTCTGGCTGCTGAATAGAGATGTCATCTACGGGAACAAGAGTAGAGGCAAGGGCCCCAGTAGGAGGCTGTTGCATTAGTTCCAGCAAGATGACAGTGACACTGACTTGGATTTTAGCAGTGGGTGGTGGGAAGTGGTCAGATTGGGGATATATTTGGAGGAAGGGATGACAGGATTTACTGATGGATTGAGTATTCTCTCTCTGAAAGGAGAGAATGATTCTAGATCCTTGGTTTGAGCAACTGGTGTGTGGGAAGCCTAGAGAATGGAATGGGGAAGTGGAGAATGCCTTGTATTTGGAACAGAAGCTCTGCTTTTGTAGAAATCTTTGCGTTACGGATACTGGCTAGAGGAGAAACTAACAAGGTAGGAGAAACTTTCCTAATGTACCTCCTTACCTTCCTATCAACAGCTTGCAGGTCTCACTGGGGCTCACTACCCTGGTGCCCGTCACAGCCTGTCCCATCCCAGTCATCCGTCAACCACCCCTGCAAGGTGCTGACAGGAGCACTGGCTGTTACTTGCTAAATTCCTTTCTAGCTTCGAAACTCTGAGATTTTAAGGTAACAAGGTGGCACCCAGAATTATTTGAATTTTAAAAAAAGACTTCCTGAAGACAGAAGAGAAATCAATCTGTAAAGGTAGAAGTGTTTGCATGGCAATTTTCCAATTGCCCACCACCCACATTGCTTGGGTGCACTTGGGTGCACATTCACACACACCCCCTATTTTTAGGTCTAGCAAATTTGGTTAGATGTCATCATGCATTCTGTGAATCGACAGCTCTATGCATTCAAAATAAAGTCACAGACTATGAGAAGAAAAAGGAACTCTAGGGAGCAGCTGCTCTGACTCTTGGTCGCCCTGATAAGGGAGGTGGAGGCCAAGCTGCTGTGTGATCTGATCATATGATCACACAGCTGGCTGGTGATAGATGTGGGTCCTGGTCCAGGCTTTGGGACTTCCAGGCCAGTGTGCTTCCCACAAATAGAGTCTCTGCCCCAGGGATGAAGCAATGGGTTGTGCAGGGCAAGGACCTGACATCAAAACAGGTCTCAGATTTCTTCTTGCAGTGATTGCAGATTTATGTCATGCTCTGCTCTGTAGAGCCTTATCATACCTGCCAAGAGCTCAAAGCTCTTTCATAAATACAGTAACATCGATCTCTACCACCATTCATTCAATCAACCAACTCATTTATTTGAGTGGTGAGCCTAGTGATACTAAAGATATGAGGAAGAATAGGGTGTGCCCTCAAGGTGCTGCCAGCGCGCGCGCGCACGCGCATGCATGTGTGTGGTGGGTGAGGTGTGGCAGGAGAGACACTGATGTTGACAATTCCAGTGCAGTATGTTCAGTGCTGTGATGGCAGTGTGCACAGGGTCACGTGGGACGGCCAGCACTGACAGGAAAGGAAGGGGAGACAAGGCATGTGGAGTAATTGAGCCCTAGGCTGCACTGAGGGAATAACAGGAATCAAACGAGAGAGGAGGGAGGGGGTGCTGAAGGCAGTTTCAGGAAAAGGGAACAGCATGTGCAAAGGAGGGAAGCAAGGCAGAATCTGGCACATTTGAAGAATTGCAAGTACTTGATGTCACTGAAGGAGGCAGCAGCGAGAGACAGGATGGTGAAGCGGGCAGAGCCCGATGTTGTTATCTCCATCACACTGGTGGTGAATCTAAACCAGCAGCAGAGTGAGATTGCCCCGCCTTCACGCTGGTTACTCCAGTCAAAAAATGCTTGGGCGTGAGCTGCCTTCGAGCCACACCTCCTGCCCTCTGCCTCCATCAGCCACCCCTCCTCCAGGGAAGAAGCTTAACCAGGTGAAATCTTCAGAGTGAAAATCAAAGATAGTATTAAGTTTAGGGATGGGTGGAAAAGGCAGCCACAGTGTGGGCCAAGTCTAGGAACAGGATCTTTCTTTTTTCTTTTAGCAGCATCTGGTGCAGCCACTGCCTCCTGTATCTGCCTTACTGGGGGACTCTCTGGCCTCCCACCAGCCTGAGTAATGCATGGAGCCCAAGACAATCCCTGAGTTTACCCCTAAGGACAACACAGGCTCAGCAGAAGACTACAAGCCTATTATTAATCACAAAATATCTGACATGTAGTAGGTGCTTAACACATCCTTGTCATATGAATGAATGACATGAACGCGTCAATAGGGACTCTTTGCCTTTTTTCCCCCTGGGCTTTCTCTTATTTGCCAGCCCCAAATCTGATGGGCTCAGGTGAGAGAGAAGCCCCCTGGAGGACCCTCCAGACGTTGTGCTAACTGCTTTGGACAAGTCACCTCCTTTTACCCTCACAGCGCCTGCACTCAGTACTGTCCACAGTCTCTGACCCAAAAGCCAGGTGTGCTTCAGAATTCCATTTTTTTCAGATTTTAGAAAGGTGTTACTGCGAAATATACCTTTCATTATATCAAACCCCCAGTGGGCTAGGGGAGCACCTTGTAATCAAACATATAAACCCTTTTTACGGTGAAAGTAAGAATAGTCGCACTAAGTAGAAAAATACATAACGTCAGGTCAGTTTAGGTCAGGTCTTGCTGGCTAAGGGAGTTAGGAAATGCTTCTGGTTTTCAGACAGCGGGAGTTTGGAAATGTGGGTAAGAGATGGTGGGCCTGTGAAATCCTCACTTTTTGGATGAGGCCACTGAGGTTCAGAGAGGTGAAGTGACACGCTCAATGTCACTCTGCTAAGGCCAGGAGCCTGGCTTAGGACACGGCTTGGTCCAACGCTCAGCCCATGCTCTCTCTCTACTGCGATAATTCTGGGCTGCTTGTCTTTCTGCTGCCCGGTGCAGAGAGGAATCAATGGCAGCCGCTTGGGGTGCTCTGCTGCCTTGAGCAGCGAGGAAGACCAAGTTTGGAACGAGTTTTCTTTCTGGAACAGCAATGCCTCCATCTACTGGGCATACACAAGAATGACATCTGACTCACAGCGGGCAAAGATTGTTCTGGTAACGGCCTCTCAAGAAAGGCAGCTGAGGGCCGGCCCCGTGGCTTACCGGCGGCCCGGGTTCAGATCCCGAGCGCGCACCGACGCACCGTTTCCTCAACCATGCTGAGGCCGCGTCCCACATACAGCAACTAGAAGGATGTGCAGCTATGACATACAACTATCTACTGGGGCTTTGGGGGGAAAATAAATAAATAAAAAATCTAAAAAAAAAAAGAAGGGCAATTGAATTGTCTTTCCCTTCTGTAACCCTGCAAATATTTCAGGGAACAGAGAGTTGCTACTAAATTACCTCTACATAATCCTTCAAAATAACAACAATAATAATAATGAAACCTCTTTCACCCAATTGCCAGGAATTCCAGAGTGAAAGTGCCATTTTTGGCATTTCCCAGTGCCTCTCAGGACATCTCTTCTAAATCGTGACATTCTTCTGCTTTCAACTCTGCAGTGGTTCCCATCAATTACAGAAGGGACGCCACAGGCCTCCCTGTGACCACTCCAGCCGTTCCCCACACCACACACTCCTTGACCTCACTGAGCTCTTCTCATACCTGTGTTTTCTATTACAGCACCTGGAACCCTCCACCGCATTTGTTTGTTTGCTTGCTGCCTCTGCCAGACTCTTAGCTAGTGCACCTTTCAGGGTACCTGGAATACAGTAGGAGTTTGGTCACTTTGAGACACGAAAAATTCGAGTGAATTTATTTCATTAGCTTAAGACAACCAAAAATTTGTTCATTAATTAAATGCACATACAGTAGTTGTTGTCAGTCTCCTAAATCTCAGTGTAATTATACTTTTAAAACCTTTTCTTGAATATGAATTTTGGTAGAGGGCAGGGTGGAGAGAACGTGGGGATGTTTGTTTCCCAAAAGAAGGAAGATTGTCAAAGAATCACGATATGCAGAATAATTTGTTCCTATAAGAAATGATTCTTTCCTTGAATCTTCCACATCATCTTTTCTTTTCTCAGGCAGTGTCTTTAATTTCTCAAAATAAAATCTCAAAAGAGCCAAGGAAACAAGAAATTGTTCATGGACTACGGCACTGTAGAAGTTGAGGTGGGTTACCAAAAAAACAGATATAGTTATTTTTTCAGATATGTGTATTGTTTTTGCAATAGCTTTATTGAGATGTAATTCACATACCATAAAATTCACCCTTTTAAAGTGTACGATTCAGTGGTTTTTAGTATATTCACAAAGTTGTGCAACCATTGCCACAATCAATTTTAGAACATTTTCATTATCCCCAAAAGAAACCTCGTTTTTGTTTATAGTCTATTGTTTGGCTATATCACATTTCACTTATCCACTCATCAGTTAATGGACAGTTGGGTTGTTTCCATCGGCGGGTATTACGCATAATGCTCACTGTGAACAAATGTTCACAAATTTGAACATTTGTGTACAGGTTTTTATGTGGACATATGTTTTCAATTCTCTTGAGTATATACCAGGAGTGGAACTGCTGCATCAGATGATACACGTATCTTTACTTCCTCCCCTACTAGATTAAAAACATTCCCAAGGCAGAGTTTGAGGCATTCGTCTCTTGGCCCAGTACTATGGACATAGATGTTCAGTAAATGTTTATTCACTGGAATGAATGAATGGATGATATTTGCAATTCTAATACGAAACATGGTAGGAAGTTGGGAGACTAGACAGGCAGTGTGAAAAAATGAATCTTTTTAAAAAACTCAAATCATGAACAATCTCGACACTGACAGGTAAAATTGCAAAATACACTTCTCAGAACCCCAGCTCCCCTTCTGTAAAGTGAGAGCAACCGATACCTTCAGGGTTGTTGTGTTAAAGCTGTTTTCACCTGAGGAAGCCTCAAACAGACCTGGCACACGCAGTAGGTACTCAGTGCTATGTGGCTAGCTAAATTCAGTACGGTCCCTCACCCACAACCAATCCAAGCTGTGGCCTTCTGTGCAATACTGTCTAGCTCTGACCTTGAAAAACTGGGTTTTCATCTCACCTTCAGCTCTATCTTTTACTGCCCAATGTGAGATCATTATGCCTGTGTCTACTTTCATGATATCGAAGCAGCTAGTCTAACAACTGAAAAGAGGTGACTTATCTAGTGAATCGTGCTCTCAAGATGAGAATCAGAAGTGCCACCTGCCTAGTCTGCCTGGCAGCATCCCACGTCCCTGTGCCCCCCGAGTCACACACTCTTCAAGTCTATGGAATTAGACCTTTGCCCTCAATTAGGGGCATGATCCATCTTTTAAAAACATGCACTGTCTATTGTTTAGATATCAAATAGACTCAATCTGTCTGTCTCTTTTCAGAGTGTGACTCTTGGGATCATTTGGGGACAAAAACCAAGTGAGGGAGTTTCTCTGTTTATTTTACTGTTGTGTTTAAATACGTTAAAAGATAAAATAACCGTCTAATGAAATACTTTTAATGATGGGTTAAATTTTGTTAATTAGGATTATTTCCACACCAAAATGAGTCTGAAATGATAGAATCTCTAAATTTCAGAATATAAATGCATTTCAATTACTTTCAAGTTCAGGTACAAAACACAAGCTAGGACAGAAAAATATCCCTAGGTCAGCCTTGCTTCCCTAACTAGATAAAAATAACATGTAATCAGTACATCGACTTAACCTAAAAATTGCTAGCCTCAGCCTATTGTTATACAGTATAACTTCTGTAAACGAAGAATACTTCTAAAACATTCATAACTGTCTAACCTGACGAATTAGCAAAAATATTTCTTCTTATAATCTTGCTTACACTATTAATTTATTACCCACTTTCTTTTAATAAATAGAGCAGAGGAGACATTCTCATTTCCTGTTTGTGAACAAATTCCCAATTAGCAATGTGAGAACTACTGAGTTTTATTGCAGGGGTCAACAAGTACCCTAAAGGTTCCCAATTTGTGGTAGCATTTGACAAGTCACAGACATGCCCCTCCAGGCGATTATCAACAACTGAATCTTAGGATGGCCTCTCACCCCCAGGCACCCCACCCCAGCACCTCCAAGAATTACAACCAGGAGTCTTCCAGCCCCATCCCTGGTGGGCTGGGGATGCAGTCTGTAACTTAGAACTGGACTCCATTTGGGAAAGGTAGCCGATTCCTGTGTTACCATCATAGAAAGACCTAGAACCAAGAGAGGGCCTTGAAGGCCATGGTTACCCCTCCTCACCACACCACACACACACACACACACACACACACACACACACACACGCGCGCGCGCGCGCACACTCACGGCACTGTGGGCAGGGATGTGAGCATGGAGAAGGCTGACCTGGGAAGGACCCTATGAACCCATAGTTGAAGAACATTTTCAAGGCAATCTATTGTTATTATTTTTCAATTAGAAGGGGGAAAAAAATCAATCAAGAGGGATGTGGGTGTGTATATTTCTTGCAATACAGAGGTTCGGGGGAAAATAATCCATCAAAAATTTCCCTAGTACGAAAGTTGGCAAAACTAATAGCTCTCTTTTAAAACTGAACTGTGTAACGGGAGAAATTCTCTCACAAGGAGAGTGTTCCTGAGCCAAGTTTATAGGCAGAGGAAAATTTTTCCAGCATGTCAGGAACGAAGCTGACGTTCGATTAAGGGGGGAAAAAAAGGGCTGGAAGAAAGAGTAAGCGGCGAAAAGCACGAGAATTCAGACAGAGCTTTCAATTCCAGACGGGGCCGCAGTTGAGAGCACTTGGGAAGGTCGCCTCTGAAGGGAGACGGCGGCCGACTTCTCCCTTGAGCTCCCAGCCCCAGCGGACATTTCCTGTTCTGCCTCTGGAAATTCAAGCCAAGAATTACAAAACATCCTTTTCCCTCGAACCGAGTGTTTGGTTCGGAGACCATCCCCTCCCCACGTCGGTGATCTCAGCGCCTGCCCTCCCCTTCCTTCCGCGGAACCCCTCCCCGACCAGCGGCACTCACTCGCCTTCCCGAGGAGAGGTGATGGATCCGCTGTAGCAGGTGGTGCAAAAGCGGGAGAGAAGCGACCCTGGGGACCACAGCCGGAGAGGTAGGACCGGGCACTGGACATTCTTGCGATCATTTGACATTTATTGAGCAAAACGAGGCGCTTGGGCTGAGGGCGTTTTCTGGCTGATGGGTGTGTGTGGTAGGTATGTGGACTTAGGGAGAGAAGTCCCGGCAGTTCTTTTCCCTCTCTCCTTCCCCATTTCACTTTAGTTCTTGGGTCCCTAGAAGCACACGTTTTGTCTGAGTGCTGGTGTGGAAAGTGTGATGGCAGAATTCCGGAAATTCCCTGATTTCCTTTGTTTCTTTTCTTTCTTTCTTTTTTCCTTTGGAGTCCCTGGAATGTCAAGGAGCGTTCAAGACCTTCAGCCCTGAAAAGATTCACTGAGAAATCACTGAAGTCGAAGGGCTAGGAAAAGGCATTTGGGCCATGATGAACCGGGGTCCAGCGGTTCCCCAGGACCTGGACCATGTGTTCTTCTGGCCCATGATGCTCTCTCCTTCCCCCCTCCCACCAGCCATCCCACCATCATGGGGACACACACCTTGAGTTGTTCCTCCAGGCATGGAGATGTGGCACAGGGCCCCAAGGGCACTGTGTGTTTATGGGCAGAGCCCAGAGACTTAGCTGTCTGGGGCACAGCTAACTGGTCCACCCAGAAGGCTGCATGTGGCCCTTGGCTTCGTTAGGGACATGCTCCCAGCAGTCGGTCGCTGGAAGGCTAGCTTTGGCAACACATGTGCTGACATTGGACTGACTCAGAGAACTCAGCATGGCTTCTGCACAAGGAGTACTCGAGCATTTATGAAGCAGTCACAGACAAGCACTTCCAGTGCCCTTTCTCTGAACGCCTACGGCTTTTACTTCTCTGTTCCACACATTTTGCTCCTTAGCCGCATACTGCCACGCACTGTTCTCTAACAGGCTAGACAAGTGACAGAATGAATTGAACAGAACTCGTCATAACCTAGTAGTTGGTGATCCCAAGACAGCAACTAACTCTTGTTGAGCACCCACTCTAAGGGTGGCAGGTGTCATCGTCATCATCGTTCCCACTTTACAGACAAGGAAATTGAGGCTGGAGACACAACTAGTAAGTGGCCGAGGAGGGATCTGAACTGAGGTAGCCTCAGGCTCGAGTCCAGGCTGCCACGCTCTGAAACCAGGAAGACTGGTGTTTGAATCTTGGTTCCAGCATTGTCTAGCTGGGAGACTGTGGACAAGTTAAATGTCCTCAGCCTCAGTTTCCTCATTGGTAAAATGGGATAATAATAACCCCGACTCCCAGAGGTGTTGTGAAAGGTAAATTAATTTTAAAAGATTCTTTTTCTTTTTTGTGAGGAAGATCAGCCCTGAGCTCACATCCGATGCCAATCCTCCTCTTATTTTTTTTGCCGAGGAAGACTGGCCCTGGGCTAACATCCGTGCCCGTCTTCCTCTACTTTATATGGGACGCTGCCACAGCATGGCTTGACAAGCGGTGCATCGGGGGCGCGCCAAGGATCTGGGCCTGCGAACCCCAGGCCGCCAAAGCAAAGCGCGCGAACCCCAGGCAGCCAAAGCAAAGCGCGCGAACTTAACCGCTGCGCCACTAGGCCGGCCCTAAAAGATTCTTTTTCTGAAGTGGGTGAACAACGCCAGCATCTCTTCCCAGTTCCTCTAGGGTGCAGCATAAAAGCGGAGGGATCTCGGGGTTCTGTAGGAGGTAGCCATAGTGCCTTGTGAGGGTTTGAACCTTCCACAGGACATTGGAGTTCGCTTGCCAGCCAGTGCAAGGCTGTAGCTGCCAGCCCACTAGACTCTAAAATCCCTAAGGGCAGGGTTCACGTCATATATATATATTTGTTTCTCTTAGAAAATGTTTCTCAAACTATAGTCTAAGGACACTGTTGCTCTTTGGCAGGGACACAGGGTCCCCTGTGGGGAGGAGTTCAACGAGGAGCCTGTGGGTGCTCCAGGAGCCTCCTCTTCCCACTTCCAACAGAGCTGCTCCACCTTTCCTGACTTACACGTTGGGGTGCCCAATTGAAAGAAAGTTTTGAGAACAATTTTCAGAACTGCTAACCTAGAACAAGTAATGTTGTGTCCAGGCTGAAAATGACTGCTTACAGAAGGGAGTTGATTTACGGAGGGATTTCTAGCTTGCTCCTCTCTAGGCTCTCTCTTGGCCCTCCCCATCGCCTCCTACCTAATGGTGAACTCCTGCCCAGGGGAACCCATGGGAGGTGTGTGCCCGCCAAGCTCAGGAAGTGAGCTCTTTGGTCTCAAGTGGCCCGTCCTCAAGCGCAGGGACGGACAAGGGGCAGGGCCCCAGAGAGCTTATAATACAACCTCTGGCCTCTCTCTGAGTTGTTTCTGAATGTGCCCTTTTCAGTTCTGCTCACAGTTATGGACTGTGTGATCAATAATCATAATAGCTATTATTGATCTTCCTTAACGATAACAGCTTACTTAGTGACCCCAGGCACTGTGCTGAGCACATTACACAGATTAGCTCCTGTTATCCCCACAAAAGCCCTATAAGGCAGTTTTGGCATGTTCCTTACTCTGCTGACAAGAAATTTAAAGGTAGAGACATTAAGTGCCTTACCCAAGGGCACCCAGCCAGTTAGTGCTGAAGGTGGGATTGGAGCCCCATCCGCCAAGTCTGAGCTACACTGCCTTGAATATTTTTGCAGCCCTATTTGAAGAGGTCAGAGGGATATTGTGAGTGTGTTTCTTTCATATTTTTGGCAAAGGATGCCCCCGAGAATAGGCTGGGAGGAACAGAGTGACAGGGCTAGGACAGAATGTTCCATGGAAGGAAGAGTGGTGCTATGAAAAAGTGGAGCCAGGACTCTTGTCCAAACTGTACCCCTGATAAACTTCACCTCTTCTCTGAGAGGTGGGATGGTTTAGTGGGACAGAGCCAGCTCTGTAGCCAGACTCCCTGGGTTCAAATCCCAGCTCTCCCACATATTAGCTAGGTTATCTTAGACAAATTATCAAAATAATAATATCCCATGTACCTATTTCACAAAAATATTATTAGGATAAAATGACTTGTTCACATAAAGCATTTAGAAGTGTCTGGCACATATTAAGTAAGCACTCGATAAATATGTTATTATGTGTAAAAGAGGTTGTTGGATTAACCTTAGGTAAGGTAGTTGGGTGGCAGTCTGGAAATAAGAAGTAACTGGTGTTTGAGACTATAAAATGGACGCCAACAATTTGAACTGTGAGCTGGGGAGGGAGAGTTATGCCCGGACACCCACCGGGAAGGACCCAGTGTCCCTGAGAGACAGCTTGGGGCCCACGAGAAAGAGTTTAGATGTTCTTCCGGGGGTTAAAAATGTGGAATTGAAATGACTGGTCTTTATTTATTTATTTTTTTTATAATTTTATTTATTTATTTATTTTTCCCCCAAAGCCCCAGTAGATAGTTGTATGTCATAGCTGCACGTCCTTCTAGTTGCTGTACGTGGGACGTGGCCTCAGCATGGCCGGAGAAGTGGTGCATCAGTGCATGCCCGGGATCCGAACCTGGGCTGCCAATAGCGGAGCGTGCGCACTTAGTCACTAAGCCACGGAGCCGGCTCTGAAATGACTAGTCTTTAGGGTTAGTGTTGCCAAATTTGATCATTTGATTAAATGAAGTATAATTTATTTATCTTTCTAGTTATGGAAATTAGTCCCACCTCTGACCTACTGTTATTTCAAAAAAAAAATCCTTGCTTGTTTTTTTCAATGAGTAAATGCCATTGGTTGAACCACTTGTATTTTTGGAAGGATGACTTTAGGATTTCAAGCTGAGATATAAAATTTAAGAGCTAAATATAGCTGATTAAAAAAACCAGTAAGGAGATCATGACTTACAAAAGAATTCTGTGGCTTTCTCAAAGAACAAATTTGTGAGCACAGCCTAAGTCTAGATTAAATTTGCAATGATTTTCAAAGTTGTGTGCATCAGTTTGCCAGCCTTTACTGGAAGTAAAAGCAGGCAAGGAGTGAATTAATGACTGACACTTACTGAGTACTTACTAGAGACAGACACTGTGCTAAGCACTTCATATGCATTATCTTATTTGTTTAATCCTCATGACCTCTCAGGTGAGTACTATTACTATCCCCAGTTTACAAATAAGGATAGCAGGATTTAGAGAAGGAAATAGTATGTAAAAAAACACACAGCTGGTAAGTGCTAGGGTTGGGATTCTAACTCTGGACTTCTGATTTGGGTAGGGGTGCTTATGTCTTCATTGTGGTTCTAGTAGATCTAATCCTCCCTGATTGAAGCCATTTCTATCTGTTTGAAGAGTGCTGTATTTGGAAGTGGATGGAAGGAGCAGCAACTCTCACAGCACGAGGTCTGAGTGCAACACTCTCAGGCATTTTGGAGAGCAGGGGTCAGAAGACGCGAAGGGTACCTGACAGGAGAGGCACAGGGCAGTTACATCTGAGCGAGCACATGGTCAGACAGGGCCAGCTGTGGTCGTCCTCTTAACCTTTCTCCTGCACTCCCAGAGGCCCCCTGTCTTCAGGGATCCCTCCCTCCTTTTCTGCAGGGAACCCAGTCACTCTTTGACAGGACAGAGAAGGTCCCAGCGCTGGCCTCCCAGGGAGCCCTGCTCTGCGTCTAACACCCTGGGCCCGTATCTAAAATTAATCCTCTCATTTGTTGTCCATCAAAACCCCCTTTCACCAGTCATGACTTTTAACAAACCGTTGGAAAGTGATTAATAAATGAACTGATATGCAGGTGCAGCTCTAGTGGGAGACTTTTAGATTTCACCATGGCAATGAATAGAAGAAGCATTCTGGAGTAAGGAGACTTCCCAGGGACTCCCTAACCTCACTCCACAGTTATCACCTGCTCCATAGCTGGAAAGGCCAGCTCCTTTCCGAGCATCTGCCGTCCAGATCGCAAGCTTTTCAGTGATCCTTGATAAAGAAGCTGCTTATCTGAATTCTCAAAACAGTTGTAGCGCTGACTACCCCAGGACAGCCCTAGGCAGCGGTGTGAAGTGTGTGATGTCATTTCTCAGCACCAGAGACTGTCTCTCTGTCCTTTTCTCTTTCCTAGAGGCCCTTCTTCCATCCACCCTCTCAGCCTCTCATATCCAGATTCCCCTTCCTTCCTCATCTGTAATCAAGCCTTTAGGCCCTGAATTCACTGAACAACCTTAAAGCACACATCTCAATAGTGTGTGTTTACAACAAGAATCAATTTTTTTTGCTGGAAACAAGATGACAATGGGATTTAGGAATCAGTTAGTTTGGGGAGGGTTTCTAAGGATTTGGGAATATAGGTCCTTCTTAGACACCTCCCTCCCCAAATCACACACCATAAACCAGTGCTCATGTGGGGCCCACCAGTAATTACAGAGGATCCTAGTTAATGACTAGGGGTGGGGTTAGGGGAAGGGAGGAAATCTGTTGTTTATCCCGGGCCACCCAAGGTCTGTGGGGCTGGAGGGAGGGTTCCACCATCTGCACTCTCAGCCCTAGAGGGTTAATGAGGATATTCTCTTCCTTAGCCTCACCCTCTATTTTCAAAAGAACGTTCCAAAGAGACAGAAGCAGACAGGAGTAGCTGAAAAAGCAGACACAATACAGAACAAAATGTCCCAAGGCAGCAGGGGAAGGCTTGGTATATGTTCATTGCTCAACATGAGGCTCTCCTGGACCCTTGAAACTTTCCATAGTTTGACTTTCTGGCTAATTATTACCATCTGCGTGGTTGCTGGCAGCCGACCCTTTGCTGGGCTTGCCAGTCGAGTTACCGGGCCAGCCTAGGGGCTGCACCAGCTGCCGCCAGCTGCCGAGGCCCCCTCAAGTTTTCTTTGGAACAAGCAGGGGAGTCCACTGACTGCTGCCCCAGCCACTGGGTGAGTGGCTTTCCTTTCTGCCTGCCTCCTCGCCTCTTGCGGGGGCTGTCCAGAGCCTGGTCTGGTTTTCCAGCCTCACGTTGCCTTTTCCAGCATGCCTGTGTGCGTGCCATGAGCAAGCACAGCCTGCTGCTTTCCTTGGAGTGGCTCAATAACCAGCACGCACTGCACATCCTCACACAGATGCAGAGATGTGTCACGGAAAAGAGAGTCCTACATACGCTTTAGTAAATAAACAGCTGTCAGGACTGGAAGCACATATCAGCCTTAGCCTGGCAAGGCATGTAGTCTGCTTCTAGAATCACGAGCATCAGGACTAAAAGGGATCTTAGAGACTTTCTAGTCTAAATCCTTCATTTTACAGATGAGGAGAATGAGGCCAAGAGAGGTAGTGACCTGCCCAAGATCACAGAGGTAGGGTCCAGGGGCCCCTCTATCTCACAAAACCAGTCTGTTCTGTGGATGGTCTTGAGAAGGGATGAAAATTACATGGGTGCTGGATATTTCCATTTGCCCTTATAAATCCACTCCCCACCCTTCTCCACCTTCTCTGTGTCCAGGAGGCCAACCCCAATGGCTCCCTTGCATTTGACTGCCAGTAAGGTTCAGCCACTGGAGGCCATGGGCAGGAAAGCAGAGGGAGGGAAGAGAGTGATATGAAGGTGCTTATTCCGCTTGCTTCTTTCCTGCTCCGTCGCTGTGGGCTGGTTGTGTCCCTTGACTGAAGGCCACAGCTCCTGTCAGATGGCCCTCTCCACACAGTTCTGTCCCCCTGACCCTTTAGGCGTAGGGTAGTAGCAGGGTCTCCCCCACTGTCCAGCGCTGGAGAACCGCACTGTCTCTTGAGGTCTCCCAAACTCTACTCAGCCCTTTGTAAACAGTCCCTTTATTAAACTCTCAAATCAGAGCATGTAACCTTCCAGGGTCCTGACTAATACACGTGGCTTTGTTTATAGAGAAAGAAAAATCTGTATGAAAGGAAGGTGAAATTTAGGAAGAGGGTGCATTAGTTTCCCGTGGCTGCTGTAACAAATAACCACAAACTTGGTGGCTTAAAACAACAGAAGTTTATTCTCTCCCAGTTCTGGAGGCCAGAAATCCAAAATCAGTGTGCTGGGCAGAAATCAAGGTGTCAACGGGGCCGTGCTCCCTCCAGAGGCTCTAGAAGACAATCCGTTCCTTGCCTCTTTCAGCTTCTGGTGGCTGCCCCCATTCCTTAGTTTCTAGCCACATCACTTCAATATCTGCCTCTGTGGTCACATTGCCTTTGCGTCTTCTATGTGTGAAATCTCCCTCTGCTTCCTTTTCGTAGGGACTCTTGTGATTGCCTTTAGGACCCACCCAGATAGTAAAGAATAGTCTGCCCATTTCAAAATCCTTAACTTAATTACATTTGCAAATAAGGTAACATATTTGCAAATAAAATAACATTTTTCTAAATAAGGCAACACTGGATCCAGCCCGATGGCGTAGTGGTTAAGTTCGCGCACTCCGCTTCAGCGGCCCAGGGTTCGCAGGTTTGGATCTTGGGCGCGGACCTATACGCCACTCATCAAGCCATGCTGTAGAGGCATCCCACATACAAAATAGAGGAAGATGGACACAGATGTTAGCTCAGGGCCAGCCTTCCTCAGCAAAAAGAGGGAGATTGGCAATGGATGTTAGCTCATGGCCAAGCTTCCTCACAAAAATAAACAAACAAATAAATACATAAATAAATAAAGTCAACATTTACAGATTCCAGGGATTAGTACCTGATATCTTTGGGGTCACTATTCAGCCTACTACAGAGAGTGATAGAGGCACAGGAGAATTCCTTCAGAACAATTTTTTTTTTAAGATTTTATTATTTTAGAGCCATTTTAGATTACAACAAAATTGAGAGGAAGGTTCAGAGATTTCTCACATGCCTCCTGCCCCCACATGTTTATAGCCTCCCCATTATCAACAGCACTCACCAGAATGATTCATGTTTTTTTCTTTTTTTACCAAGGATGAACCTGCACCGACACATCATAGTCACGCAAAGTCCACAGTTTACTTTAAGGGTCACTCTTGGTTTTGTACATTGTGTGGGTTTGGACAAATGTATAATGACCTATATCCATCATTATAATCTCATCCAGAGTATTTTCACTAGCCTTTGGTATTGTATCTAAAAAGTCATTGCCACACCCAAGGTCATCTGGATTTTCTCCTATATTATTTTCTAGGAGTTTTAGAATTTTACGTTTAGGTCTGTGATCCATTTGAGTTAATTTTGTGAAGGATGTAAGGTCTGTGTCTAGATTCATTTTGTTGCACGTGGATGTCCAGTTGTTCTAGCACCATTTGTTGAAAAGACTGTCTTTGCCTCATTGTGTGGCCTTTGCTCCTTTGACTATATTTATGTGGGTCTGTTTCTGGGCTCTGTGTTCTGTTCCATTGATCTATTTGTCTATTCTTTCACCAATACCACACTGTCTTTATTACTGTAGCTTTATAGTAAGTCTTTTTTTGAGGAAGATTGGTCCTGAGCTAACATCTGTTGCCAATCTTCCTCCTTTTTTCCTTTTTTCACCCCAAAGCCCCAGTAGATAGTTGTATGTCACAGTTGTACATCCTTTTAGTTTCGCTTTGTGGCATGCCACCTCAGCATGGCTTGATGAGCAGTGAGTAGGTCCGTGCCCAGGATCCAAACCTGCGAACCTCAGGCCACTGAAGCAGAACGTGCGAACTTAACCACTGCACCACCAGCCTGGCCTCTATAGTAAGTCTTGAGGTTGGGTAGTGTCAGTCCTACAGCTTTGGTTTTCTCCTTACATATTGTGTTGGCTGTTCTGGGTCTTTTGCCTCTCCATATAAACTTTGGAATCATTTTGTCGATATCCATAAAATAACTTGCTGGGATTTTGCTTGGGATTGCATTGAATCTATAGATCAGGTTGGAAAGAACTGACATCTTGACAATATTGAGTCTTCCTGTCCTTGAATATGGAATATTTCTCCATTTATTTAGTTCTTCTTTGATTTCGTTCATCAGAGTTTTATAGTTCTCCTCATATAGATCTTATGCGTATTTTGTTAGATTTATACCTATTTCATTTTTGGGGGGTTAAATGTAAATGGTATCGTGTTTTTAATTTAAAGCTCCACTTGTTCATTGCTGGTATGTAGGGAAGCCGGTGCTTTCTGTTTTGGAAGATTATTAATTCAATTTCCTTAATACTTATAGATCTATTTAGAGCATCTATTTTTTTCCTGTGTGAGTTAGTGATTGTGTCTTTCAATGAATTGGTCCATTTCATCTAGGTTATCAAATTTGTGGATATAGAGTTGTTCATAGTATTCCTTTATTATCCTTTTAATTTCCATGGGATCTATAGTGATGTCCCTCTTTCATTTTTATTTATTTATTTTTGGTGAGGAAGATTGTCCCTGAGCTAACATCTCTGCCCATCTTCCTCCATTTTTGTATGTGGGACACTGCCACAGCTTGGTTTGATGAGTGGTGTGTAGGTCCATGCCCAGAATCCAAACCTGCGAACGCTGGGCTGCCAAAGTGGAGCACGTGAACTTAACCACTACACCATTGGGCCGGCCCTCCCTCTTTCATTTTTGATATTAGTAATTTGTGTTCTCTCTCTTTTTTCTTAGTTAGACTGGCTAGAGGCTTTTGATTTTATTGAGCTTTTCAAAGAACCAGCTTTTGGTTTTGTTGATTTTCTCTATTGATTTCCTACTTTTAATTTCATCAATTTCTGGTCTAATTCTTATTATTTCTTTTCTTCTGCTTACTTTGGATTTAATTTGGCCTTCTTTTTCTAGTTTCCTAAGGTAGAAACTTAGATTATTGGTTTTAGATCTTCCTTCTCTTTTTTTTTTGCTGAGGAAGATTAGCCCTGAGCTAACATCTGTGCCAATCTTCCTCTACTTTATAAGTGGGTCGCTGTCACAGTGTGGCTGATGAGTGGTGTAGGTCCACCACACCTGGGATCTGAACCTGCGAATCCAGGCTGCCGAAGCAAAATGTGCTAAACTTAACCACTACGCCACAGGGCCAGCCCCTCCTTCCTTCTCTTCTAATATATGCATTTAATGCTATAAATTTCCCTCTAAGCACTGCTTTTGCTGCATCCCACAAATTTTGATGTTACATTTTCATTTTCATTTAGTTAAAAATATTTTCTAATTTCTCTTGAGATTTTTTTCTTTGACCCACACGTTATTTAGGAGTGTGTTGTTTAATCTCCACATATTTGGGGATTTTCCAGCTATCTTTCTGTTATTAATTTCTAGTTGAATTCCATTTTGATGTGAGAGCAGACATTGTATGACTTCTAATCTTTTAAGTTTATTTAGGTGTGTTTTATGGCCCAGAATGTAGTCTATCTTGGTGAATGTTCCATGTGAGCTTGAGAAAATGTGTATTCTGCTGTTGTTGGGGGAAGTAGTCTGTAGATGTCAATTATATTGAGTTGATTGATGGTGGTGTTGAGTTTTGTTTTTCTTGATAGCCAGACATGATGTACTGAGTAAAAGGAACTGCTGTAAATAGGCCTTTAGTAACATGGTGGTGAGGTGTTGGGGGAAAGGAAGCCTTCTGGAGTCCTATAATCAGGTCTTGGTGAGCCTATGCCTCTGGGCTGTGAATTTCACAAGTGTTTCTCAGATTCTTTTCTCCCTCTTTAAATGGGCCAGGATGGCTAGAGTGGGCTGGAGTTGATCATTTCCTTTCCCCAGGTCAGTTAGGCTCTGATAATACCCCAGCAGGTTAGGCCCTGGTTAACTAGTTTCCCCTGAGGCCTTGTTGAGAATAACGGAATGCTCTGATGTGTATCAAAATGGTTCTTTCCCCCTCCCCCTGCTGGAAGCCCAAGGGAATTTTTCTCTGATATTTACTCTGGGAATCTGGTTGAGCTCCTAGAGATAAACCTCACAATGCTGTGGGGCCCCCCTATGACTGGGTCCCCCTGGAGTTTTTAACTCCCAGAGCTGTCGGCGCAGAGCCTCCAGCAATTCTTCAATTGCAGTTTACCTCAGCATGGTTTCTGTGGCAGTTCTGCTTATGAGTCTCTGCTCCAGTAAGCAGTGACTTCCTGTGTTCACCTGTCTGTCTCTCCAATCTTGGGTGCAGTGGTTTGCCCTGGGTCCTCCTCTCTCTTACAGATCCAAGAAGAGTTGTTAATGGTTCAGTCTGTTCAGTTTTTTACCGGTTGTTAGTACAAAGTGGCGACCTCCAAGCTCTTGATATGCAGAACTGGAAAACTCCAGAACAATTTTAATGGCACAAATTTATTGACACCCCTATGCTTGACAAAAGCATTGCCCAATCTTTGGAGGACACATATTGTTGAAGATGCCTTTCAGTCCCTAGACTTTCTATTCTCTTATCTTTGGGCTTGGCCACTGGATATTGCTGTGACATTCCCATTCTGAAGCCAGCTGATTAGTTACCAGGCAAAACACTGTGGGAGGCAAAATGGTGGCAGATTTGATGGGACATGAATGTTGTAGAAGGGCCTAGCCTAGGGACATTTAGTATGTGGAAGTTATTTGACTCAAAGGGTTAAATTCTAGAGCACAAAAACTGGAAGACCCTTAGAAATTACGTGGCTCATCACCTCCTTTTACAAATGAGGAAAATGAGACCTGGAGAGGGGAATTTCCTTACCTATAGCTGGTTAATGACAAATCCAGGACTAAAATAGAAACTATGGACTTTCCCACTATCCCACCTTCTCACCAACTGCCCTCCTTCTGGGCAATCTTCGAGTGTTCTTTCTAGGCTTTTTACCCTAAGTGTTTCCATTTACTAGAAGTTGGTAGGCAGTAGGAATGCACTAGATATCGAGTCTATGTTACAACACAGAAGAAGTGAACAATGCTGAGAATTGTGCCTTAGATCAGTGCTACTCAGAGTGCCAATCCACAATGAGATGAGGAGCCTGGGCCAGAATATAAACCAACACACAGCTTCCTACATTGAGAAAGTCTTCTACAAAAACAAGTCAGCTGAACTAAACAGTGTGCTTGGTGATGTAGTTCGTTTCCATTCAGCCACAAGCTCCTTATCTTATCACAGACCAGTGTGAGGTTCACTGGCTAGAGGACAACAGTAAGCATTGCTTCACTGCTGCTTAAGCAAACCTACCCCCCAAACAGGTCATCTTGGTAGATGAATACATCAGGGAAGATAATTGTCCCTCTGTCCAGATTGCATCTAGTCAGTGGAGTCCAGTTCTGGGGCCATTTCTTAAGAGGGATAGTGGCATTCCAGAAATAATCCAACAGTACCTGACTTATACAGCATAAATTTTGTGAAGATAAAAGAGAAACTGTTTTAAAAGTGCTTACTTACCACAGTGCACAGCACATGGTAAAGCACTAAATAAATGACATTTTTTTTATTGCTACAATATTGTTATCCAGTACAAGGTGACTATGTCAAGTGAGAAATGTGTGAAGAATCTAGAGATTTACAGCTTGAAGGAAAGAAAACTTGGAGGGATGCGGGTTCATATGTTTGAACTATCATGTAGAAGGAAAGTAGACCAATTTTGTATCTGTTCATTCAACTAATATATTTTTTTGGTACCCACTGTATTTCCAGACTCCTTTCTAGGTGCTTGAGAAGATCGCTGTGGGCAACACTAATGAGGTCCTGGGCCTCATGGATGAGGGTGGTTACGAGACAATACACAAAATCAAAATAATTTCAGAAGAAACCAGGACAAGATAAGATGATAGGGGTAGGTACTAGGAGATGCTTCTTCAGACTGGGTAGTTAGGAAAGCCTTCCCTAAGGTGGTGATGTTTGAGTAGAGTCCTGAATGACAACAAATGGCAGCCACATGAAGATCCAGGCAGGAGGAATCCAGGCAGAAGATCATCAAGTGTCACTTAAGATGGTAAAAATTATTGGCAGGCAGATGTTAGCTAAATATAATAAAGTTAATTTTAACAATATAAGGGAGTTTTTTTTAAATAAACTTGTTATTTTACAACAGTTTTAGATTTACAGAAAAATTGTAAAGATAGTACAGAGTGTTCCAATATAACCCACATCCAGAATCCCTTATTATTACCATTTAACATTTGTATGGTACGTATGTCACAATAATGAACCAATATTGATACATTATTATTAACTAATGTCCGTACTTTATTTAGATTTCCTTAGTTTTTGCCTAATGTCCACTTTCTGTTCCAAGATCCCATCCAGGATGCCATATTGCATTTAGTAGTCATGACTCCTTAGGTTACTCTTGGCTTGACAGTTTCTCAGACTTTCCTTGTTTTTGATGACCTTGAAAGTTTTGAGGACTGCTGATCCAGTATTTTGCAGAATGGGATTTGTCTTATGTTTTGCTCATCATTACACTGGGGTTATGGGTTCATGGGTGGAAGGTCACAGAAGTAAAGTGCCATTTCATTGCATCATATCAAGGGTACATCCTATCGACGTGACGTATCACTATTGGTGTTAACCTTGATTACCTGGCTGAAGCAGTGTTAGATTTCTCCACCGTAAAGTTACCCTTTTCCCCCTCTCCATACTGTACTCTTTGGAATGAAGTCACTATGCACAGCCCATACTTAAGTTGTGGAGAGTTAAGCCTTGCCTCATTGAGGGTAGAGTATCTACATAAATTATTTGGAATTCGTCTTCATGGAAGATTTGTCTCTTCATTTATTTGTTTGTTAAATCATTTATTTATATTAGTAGAGACTCATGCATATTTATTTTACATTTTGGGTTATAATTCAATACTAATTTATTAGTTTTTTTGCTCAATTTGTTCCTGCTTCGGCCACTGGGAACTCTTTTACTTCGCTTCTGTGTCCTTTTGCTATATCCCCATCATTGTGGGTTTGGGTGCTGTTTTTGTTTGTTTTTTGAGCACTTCTGTACTTTCTGGCACTACAAGGTGCTCCAGGCTCATCTTGTATATTTCCGGCGTCAGTTCCAGAATCAGCCATTTCTCTAAGTAGCCCTGGTTCCTTTTATTGGAGAATGGTATTGAAAACCAAGATCTGGGTGCTAGGTATGCTTGTTGCTACTGAGGTGTTGCTGTGTCTAGGCCCTCTCAGCTGATAGAACAAGAAGGTATATGTGTGTATACTAACCTGTGTATATACACATATTTATAAATATTTCTATATGTAACCATCTGAATCTATATCAAGAAAAACATGAATTCATACTGATATCTCCAACTCTAATCCATTACCACATCGTTCTTTCTAGACCTTCCTTTGGTTTTCTATAATTTCTTACTCCAACAATAAGAAACCTGTCTCCTACCATCTGCCATCCATTTACTTCATTGTTCAATTGCAATATAGAATTAACACATACTCCCATGGGAAACAACTTTATCAGCCAGATTGCAGTGCTTTTATACAGTTTCTTTTGCCTTTAGTCTTAGAGACTCACTTATTTCCAAAGTTGCTTAGATCAGCCTTTTCCCCAACAGCCCCTTCAGTGAAACTGTTTCATACATTTGTAATACAGTTAGAGTGTTCTGTCACAGATTGCATTTCATCCTGGGATCCCCTGCCTCTTAAGTAATTTTCCTTTAATTTTCACACATTAAGAGTCACTCTTTGTGCTATAAAGTTCTATAGGTTTTGATAAATGTGTAGTGTCATATTTATAGCATTACAGTATCATATAGAATAGTTTCATGCGCTAAAAAAAATCCCCTGTGCTTCAAGTATTAAGGCTTATTGAGGAGTGGCACCTGGGAAAGGAAAAGGAGAGAAAGCAAGACTGGGCAGGAGAGCCTTCAGACTGTGATGCAGGTCAGACTAAGTCTTTGCCAGTCCAATGCGGAGCTCCAAAACAAAGACTGCCATTAGAGGAGTCCCGTGTTGGGCAGAACCACCTTCCTCAGCCATTGGCTGGGGGCTGCCAGAGAAGACTGATCTCAGCTCAAAAGCTGAGGCAGTCGCTGAGGGCACTAACAGCTGGAGGTTATCCACTAACCACTTTCCTTGAGCTGGGTTGCTAAGTCCTTTCCTGGAGAGAGATCTGAGTGTGGGGCAACTCCATGTCTGCCAGAAATATCTGAAAATTCCAAGCAGAGATTCGCTGAGGAATCTTGAGCAGAGGATTCCTGCATTGGGTGGGATTTCGAATCAGATGACCCCATTGGCCCCTTTCAGCTCTTGGGCCCTGTGACTGTCCTTCAGCCTGCTTTGATCCAGGCAACCCAGGTATTCTGTTTCTCACATTCATTCAGGCCCCTGCTTCCCTTCTTGCACTGACCATCTTATGCCCTGCTCTGTCCTAGAGATAGGATCAGAGCTCCTCCTTTTTCCCGGGGACTATTCTTGGAGGCGCTGAGGGGCCAAAAGATGGAGTGTACAGCCCCCACCTTTTTACATCTCAGATGCTCAAGAAAATGGTTACAGTGTCAACAACAATGCGGATCACTGAGTCGAATGTAGATGAAAAGCTTTTGAGTAAGAAACTTGGCAAGAAAGTTGAAAAATTCAAAGCTAAGACTACCCAAACCAAATCCCTATCTGATGTGGCCTCTCCCTGGAATGTGGAAAAGGGAAGACAGCAGCACTCCCTACTGATCCATGCATATTCCACACCTGGCAAGGTGTGACAGTTTTATTTTCTCCCCTCCCGACTCCCATAGGTGCCCCTGGATTTTCATCTGCAGGTGCAGTCATTCCAGTACAATTCTGGTCTTTCTCTGCAGGAAGGTGGAAAACTTTCAGACTTCCTGAAGAAGGAGTGGCTCTGATGTTTTGTTCTACCTGCGCTTAATCTTCCTTTTATTTAACCTGCTTAAGGTTAAAAGCTTGCTTTATTCTTGTAACTTGGCAGCTCTGTCTGGCTCGCAGATGTCCTAAGACAAATAATTAAGGTCTCCATGTGACCTCTTAGGACAGTCTTAACTTCCAAGCCAAAGTAACGTTTTATATTAACTTGGCCTCTCTTTAGAGGTTTCCTTTGAATGTTTGCTTCTGCTTTGCAGCATTTTCAGGCTCCATGCACCCTGTTGGTTTGCCCACCCAGAAAACGGTAGCTTTTTTTTTTAATATTCATGCTGCTATTTTTATACAGTGAACCATGCATACTGATTCTAATGCCAAATGCTCACAAAGTAAAGCACTTCCTTGAACCCAGTCCCTCAGGACTCTTGCCAGCCTTCTGGTTTTTCTGTCTGCTTTGTCATTTCTCAGTGGAATGACTGAAGCTGGAACCTGCTGGGTCAGAGTGGAAATAAAGTATCGGTGGATGAACTCTCCCTACCTTCTCATCCCCAAGACCAGACAGTGGGGTTGGAATCCATGTCTAAATACCCACAGGTTGCTCCAGGTCACTACCTCAAAGTTAGATGAGACCCAAAAAAGGACGAAGAGTTAATATTCCAAGGAGACACTTGTGGTTACTGAGTCCAGGGTGTTTGAATTATAGGCAGCCTCTGTCTCTGAAAACAATGCCAGGGCACACAAAATAGCCTGCTTTAAAAGAAATCAATAAAAAGCACACAAAGGGTGTATTATCCCCGAACCATTATGTAGGAATAGAAATGACAAGTAAATGAAGTAAAAAACAAAAGAAGTGTTTTTTTTAAGTGCTTTCCTTCCTCTTCCTAAGAATACTGACTGAGACTGTGAACTTGGCAGCTGTTTCCAGAGCAGGGGAGCAGGGTCACAGGTCTGAAGCACGAGCTTTCTTCTGGAAACTGCCCACTTTTTATAGGTGACAGTTGCATCACCTTGAAATAGGGGAACAAAAAGTATTTTTTTTTTTTTTTTGCCAGAATTCAGCTTTGCTAGCACTAAGTGTTATTGAACCGTCACAGGCAGAGTGGCTGGTGGAGTTATAGAGGAATTTCTGAGAATTAGCCTAGGGCAAAAGGCAATTGGCTGGAAACTTACACTGAAAACTTACCTTGTAAGCAAGCATGTGACTTTCAGCTGACTTAACTTTCTTCAGTCCCAAGGGTTTCAAGGCCAGAGAGAAGGTCTTGGTCTGGGCTGCTGGCATGTTCACTCTTCAGAGTAAACTGAGAACAAATTCAAAGACAAATCACCAAAGGTAATGTCTTTCTTGGACACTGAGTGTAACTAGTTTTTAAAGTAAAGTTTTTATTTTATTTTCTAATCACAATAACAGATATGTGATCTTTGTATTTGGATTAAGTGTAAATGAAGGAAAGAAGGATCAAGGAAAGAACAAAGGACCAGATAGGGTGGGGAAACCTGAGTCTTGGTTCCAGCTTTGTCACTGTCCCCAGAACTTTGGGTGGGTCTTGGGTCACTTATATTAAAATAAGAAGGTGGAACTACATGGCCTCTAAGGACCTTTCCAGCTCTGTTCTAGAAGGAAGTCCCTTTGTTTTGGTTTTTTTGTTATGTCTAGGCAGTGCCAAAACAATGGTGTGAGGTGAAATTAGGGTATAGATTTGCAAGAGGGTCATCTTGAGGCTAGTAGCTGACCTCAGGCAACACTTACTTCATCCAACATGTTTGCAAAGATGAATTCAGATTAAGACAGGCATCAAGGGAGGCGTCTGTATATATTTGTCGAATGAGTGAGTGAGTGAATGAAGAAATCACTCAGGACAGCTCTGAGGGAGAAAAGAGTAGAAACATTCAGTTGGAGGAAGTTTATTTGGGATAGGGCGTAGATTTGCTTAACAATGATGGTTGGGGGGAGGTTTTATGGACCGATTCAGCCAGAGCTGAACTTTAGGCCCTGGAAACATTAGGGTCAGGGCTAACTTACCCAGCACTCTTTATCCATGGAGAAGGCTGGAGTGATTGCTGGCAGACTGCTAAGTAATACAGTTCTTCCAGGTACAGGTGGTTTGACTACAATAATGGGACTCTTTTCTCCCCAGTTTAATGCCCAGAATATTGATTAGGATTTGCTTTGGCTGAGTCTTACAGAAATCCACAATAAAAGTGGATAAACAATATATGTTTATTTATCTCACACATAAAAGAAATCTGTAGGTAGGCAATCCAGGGCAGGCTTAGAGACTCCATGATGTCACGGATTGAGGCTCCTTCAACCTCAGGGTTAAGTGTGGCTGCGTGAATTCAGCTATCCCATCAGCATTCCAGCCAGCAGGGAAAAGAAAGAGCCAAAAAAGGGCTCACCTCCTGTCTTAGTCTATTGGGCTGCTATAAGAAAACACCACAGACTGGGTACCTTATAAATAACAGAAATTTATTTCTCACAGTTTTGGAGGCTGAAAGTCTGAGATCAGGGTGTCATCATGGTTGCATTCTGGTGAGGTCCTCTTCCTGATTCATTTCTGGTACCTTCTAGCTGTGTGCTCACATGGTGGAAGGGGCAAGGGATCTCTCTGGAGCCTCTTTTATAAGGGCACTAATGCCATTCATGAGGGCTTCACCTTTATGATTTAAGCATCTCCCAAAGGCCCCATCTCCTAATACCATCACCCTTAGGGGTTAGAATTTCAACATATGAATTTTGGGGGGACACAAACATTCAGACCATAGTACCTCCCCACTCTCCATTAATGATACTTCCTGGAAGTTGAACTTGACACTTCTATTTTCATCCCACTGGCCAAAACTCAGTTACATGGCCACCTCTGTGTGCAGTGGAAACTGGGAAATGTAGCTTTTGTTCATAATAGCTAAAAATCAGGGTTATTTTTTGTTTGCTTGTTTGTTTTATTGAGAGGAGGGGAGAATAGATATTAGGGACTTTTAGTCCCTGTCACCTTGAGAGATTACAGACTTATTCCAGTTATACAATGGTGCTTCCATTGCTCACTCCTTTGGTCTTTATCCCTTAAAAACTGTCTTTAGGGCCCACAGCAAATTATATTCAGTATTCCAAATAAATCTTCATCCTGGGAAGGTGAGTTTGATTTTTGAAAGTAGGCCAAGGTCACTCAGGACAATTGTGATGAATAAGGTGGGTGATAAAGCTGAGTATTACCATTTCATAGGAACAATATATGGGCTTCTGCCTCTGAGTATTATAAACTATTTCGGGTATTATGACCATTCCTGCAGAAAATAACTCTAAAACCTGGACATAATACACAAAGTGACTACCTGAAGGTGCTGAAGAGGAAACAGAAGTAGATCGATTGTGATGTTGCATGTCAGCTTGGAGAGGAGGAGAGGAGGAGCCATAAGCAAGTCCCTCACCTCCTCGACTCTTAGCCTGGGGCTAAGTGTAGTCCACATCGTGGTTTGTGTAGTAGCAGGACGTACATGAAAAACTCTACAGTCTTTCTGTTCCGGACAACAAGTGAAGCCAGGAAATCATGAATGCTGAAAAAGTAAGGGAACCCAGAAAGGAAAGAGCCAGAAAGTGGATCCCTAAACCAAATCTCTGATCAACCGCTCAACCACATACGCACAGAACACACCCAACGCAGCTCAAGTGAAGACAAAAGACCTGCACTCACACTGGGGCTGCCGCCCAAGAAACAGAGTTTGCAGTTCAAGCCCAATGAGAAAATCATCTGCTAAAAGAAAGGAAAAACAACTCTCATCAGAGGAAAATAATAGAATCTGAAATCTTCACAGCTTAGCATTCATGATGTCCAATCCAAAATCGCCTAACGTATGAAGAACCGTGAAGGTGGAACATATTTTTAAGAGAAAACTCAATTAGATCTAACCTGGAGATGACTAAGATGTTGGAATTTAAAAGGCAAGGGTTTTCAAGTGTTTTTATACTCTTAAAAGATTTTATAGCTATCCTCAATGAAGTAAAAGAATTAAGGGGAAAAAAGCTTGTTTTCAATGAAACAAAATCTCAGCAGAGAAATGGGAAGTTTCAACAGAAAAATTGAAATAATAAAAAAGAACCAAAGGGGGGCTGGCCCCATGGCCTAGTGGTTAAGTTTGGCCTGCTCCATTTCAGTGGCCTGGGTTCAGTTCCTGGGCGCCAACCTACACCACTCATCGACAGGGTGCTGTGGTGGTGACCCACATACAAAAAATAGAGGAAGACTGGCACGAATGTTAGCTCAGGGCTAATCTTCCTCAAGCAAAAAGAGGAAGACTGGCAACGGATGTTAGCTCAGGGTGAACCTTCCTCAGCAAAAAAAAAAAAAAAAAAGAACCAAATGGAAATCGCTTTTTTTATTGCTCTCTTTCTGCTTTCAAGATTTATAACATTTTGACCAACATGTGACTTGGAGTGGACTTCTTTATGTTTATTTTACTTGGTGTTTGTCTAGCATCTTGTATCTGCAAATTTCTGACTTTTATTACATTTAGGAAGTGTTTGGTTATCATTTCTTCAAATATTTTTTCCACTCCATTCTCTTCTCCCCTTCTGGGATTCTACTTACATGTATGTTTGACTGTTTAATATCATCTAACAAGTCCCTGAGATTTTGTTCATTTTATTTTTTATCTTCTTCCTCTCTATTACTCATTTCAAGTAATTTTCATTGATCTATCCTGAAGCTTACTTATTCTGTCATTTAACATGTCCATTTGGCTGTTAAGTCTGTCTGGTGAATTTTTTTTTTCAGAAATTGCACTTTTCAGCTCTAGAATCAGCTAATGAAGAAGTACATTATTAACTGTAAATTGGCTAAGAAAAGTTAAGGGTGTATTTTGTAATTTATAGCTCAACCACTAAAAACAAAATGCAAACACCATAGCTAAAAAGCTATCACTAAAACTAAAATGGAAAAATTTTAAAAATATTAAAGTAATCCAAAAAAAGGCAGGAAATGGGAACTGGAGACACAAATGTCAGAAGAGAAAAATAGAAAACAAAAAAATAAAATGATAGACCCATACCCAACCATATCAATAATTACATTAAATGTCAATGACCTAAACACTCGAATTAAAAGGTCGAGATTAGTGATTGTTTTTAAATGGATTAAAAAAAGCCAAATATAACCCCTCATTGAAGAAAATATACAGATGACAAATAAGCATGAAAAGACACTCCACATCGTATATCATTAGGGGACTGCAAAGTAAAACAATGAGATACTACTACAAACCTATTAGAATGGCCAAAATCCAAAACACCGACAACACCAAATGCTGGTGAGGATGTGGAGCAACAGGAACTCTCATCTATTGCTGGTGGGAAGGCAAAATGGTACAGCCACTTTGAAAGACAGTTTGGTGGTTTCTTACAAAACTAAACATACTCTTAACATATGATCCAGCAATTGTATTCCTTTATATTTACTCAAATGAGTTGGAAACTTATGTACAAACAAAAATCTGCACACAATATTTATAGTAGCTTTATTCATAATTGCCAAAACTTGGAAGCAACCAAGATGTCTTTCAGTAGGTGAATGGATAAATAAACTACATCCAGAAAAGGAATATTATTCACGGCTAAAAAGAAATGAGCTATCAAGCCATGAAAAGACAAGGAGGAACCTTAAATGCATATTACTAAGTGAAAGCAGCCAGTCTGAAAAGACTACATACTGTATAATTCTAACTATATGACATTCTGGAAAAGGTAAACAACTATGGAGACAGTAAAAATATCACTGGTTGCCAGGAGATGGAGTCAGGGGAGGCATGAATAGGCAGAGCATAGAGGATTTTTAAAGGAGTGAAACTATTCTGTATAATACTATCATGATGGATACATGTCATTATATATTTGTCAAAACTCATACAGTGTACAATACCAAGAGTGAATCCTAATGTAAACAATGTACTTTGGGTGATAATGATATGTCAATGTCAGTTCATTGGTTGTAACATATGTACTGCTCTGTTGTGGGATGTTGATAGTGGGGAGGCTGTCCATGTTTGAGGGCAGGGGGTACATGGGAACTCTTTGTGCTTTCTGCTCAATTTAACTGTGGACCTAAAACTGCTCTAAAAAATAAAGTCTATTTAAAAAAACAAATGATATACTTTAAATATAAAGATAGAGATATATCAAAAGTAGATGGATAGAAAAAGATATATCATGTAAGTGGTAAACACAAGAAGGCTAGAGTGGCTATATTAGTATGAAACAAAATAGATTTCTAAACAAAATGTATTACCAAAAATAAAGGGCACTTCAGAATGATTAAAGTGTTAGTTAATCAAGACAACATAAAAATTGCAAATTCGTTTGTGCTCAATAACAGATTCAAAATATATGAAGCAAAAATTGACAGAATTAAAGAAAGAAATAGGCAATCATAATTGGAGATTTTAATGTCTCTCAGAAATTGATAGAATAAACAAATCAACAAAGACAAAATCTTAACAACACTCTCAACCACCTGGACCTAATTAATATTTATAGAACACTTCACCCAACAATAGCAAAATAAACATTCTTTTCAAGTGCACATGATATGTTTACCAGGATAGCCATATTCTGGACCATAAACAAGTCTCAATAAATTTTAAAAGTTTATTTTCTGACCACAACAAAATTAAATTAGAAACTAAGAACAATAAGATAACTAGGAAAATCCCACATATTTGGAAACTAAACAATACACTTTAAATATTAATTTAGGGGCCGGCCCCATGGCTTAGTGGTTAGGTGTGCGCACTCTGCTGCTGGCGGCCCAGGTTCGGATCCTGGGCGCACACCGAGGCACCACTTGTCTGGCCATGCTGAGGCTGCGTCCCACATACAGCAACTAGAAGGATGTGCATCTATGACATACAACTATCTACTGGGGCTTTGGGGATTAAAAAAGGAGGAGGATTGGCAATAGATGTTAGCTCAGAGCCGGTCTTCCTCAGCAAAAAGAGGAGGATTAGCATGGATGTTAGCTCAGGGCTGATATTCCTCACAAAAAAATAAATAAATAAATAAAGTTTCTTTAAAAAATAAATAAATAAATATTAATTTAGTTGAAGAAATCACAAGAGAGATTGGAAAATATTTTGCACTGAATGATAAAAATACAACATATCAAAATTTGTAGGATCTGGCTACAGTAGCACTTAGAGGGAAATAATTTATAGCTTTGAATGCATATAAGAGAAAAAAGAAAGGTCTCAAATCACTGATCTCAGTTTCCATCTTTAAAAACTAAAAAAAGAAGAGCAAATTAAATCCAAAGCAATTAGAAGGAAGGAAATAATAAAGATAAGACAGATATCAATGAAATAGAGAACAGAAAAAAGAAAGAGAAAATCAATGAAACCAAAAGCTAGTCATTTTAAAAAACTAATAAAATTGGTAAATCTCAAGGCTGACTAATCAAGGAAAAAAAAAAAGAAATTGCCAATATCAGGAATGAAAGAGAGACTGCCACTACAGATCCTTCAGACATTAAAAGCATAACAATCCATTATTATTAGTATGAACAATTAATGCCATTAAATGTGACCACTTAGGTGAAATGGACACATTCTGGGAAAGACATAAATTATAAAGCTGACCCAAGAAGAAATAGAATGCTTGAACAGTCCTATATCAATTAAAGAAGTGGAAAAAAAAAAGAAAAGGAAACTCCAGGCTCAGATGGCTTCACTGGTGAATTCTATCAAATATTTAAAGAAGAAATAATACCAATCCTACAAAAACTCTTTCAGAAAATAAATGAAGAGGGAACACTTTCCAACTCATTTTATGATGCTAGTATTATCCTGATTCCAAAACCAGATGAAGAAATCATAAGAAAGAAAACTACAGACCAATATTCCTCATGAATATAGATGCAAAAAATCCTCAACAAAATATTAGCAAACCAAATCTAGCAGCATATAAAAAGATTATATGCCACAATCAAGTGACAATGCAAGGTTGGTTTAACATCTGAAAATCAATCAATGTAATTCAACAAATTAATAGAATATAAGAGGAAAACAATATGATTATTTCAGTAAGTGCAGAAATAGCATTTATCAAAATTCAAGACTCTTTTATCATTTAAAAACACCCTCAGCTAATTATGAATAAAAGAAAACTTACTCAACTTGATTAAGGACATATACTAAATCTGACAGCTAATATACTGCAATGTGAAGAATTCAGTGCCTTCTACCTAAGATCAGGAACAATGCAAAGACATTAGCTCTTACTATTTTTATTTAACATTGCATGGGAGTGCCTAGCCAGTGCAGCAAGGCAAGGAAAAAAAGGTAAAGGAGAAGTAAATAAAGAAGTAAAACTGTCTTTATTTGCAAGTGACATCATATAGAAAACTCTAAGGAACCCACGAAAAAGCTATTAGCAGTAATAAGTGAATTTAGCAAGGTTGCAGGATACAATATACAAAAATCAATTGTATTTCTACATACTAGCAACTAACATTTAGAAAGTAAAGTTATAAAACTATTCCATTTACCATAGCATAAAAATGCATAGGAATAAATTTAGCAAAAGAAGTGCAAGGCTGAAAACTGCAAAATATTATTGAAAATGCAAGAAGATCTACATAAATAGAGAGCTATACCATGTTCATGGATTGGGAGTCTCAATATTGTTAAACTGGCAATCCTCCTTGTATCAGTCGATAGATTCAATGTACTCCCTGTGGAAATCCAAACAGATTTTTTAAAAAAGAAATTTACAAGTTTATTTTAAATTTTTTATGGAAGACAAAGGACCTAGAATAGCCAAAACTATTTTGAAGAAGGAGAACAATGTTGGAGCACTTACACTACCTGATTTCAAGAACAATATGTGGCTCTTAAGTAGTAAATCCAGTTTTATCCTTTGGCTTGTAAATTGGCACGTAAATAATTTCCAAAAGAGGAAAGATGGTGCAGCTCTGAGATAAGCGTGTAACTTCCCAAAATGGCTACTTTGAAGGGTAATACTCATTTGGCATGATTGCTGGGGGGAAAATCCATCTGAACATAAATGTTGTAATCAAGACAGAACTGGTTTTAAATACTGGATACACCATTTACCTCCCTAACCCTCAGTTTCTTCATCTTAAAATGGTGTGCACAGTGTAAAAATTAAAGAAATATAGCATAGAGGCTAAGTTCTGTGTTATAGCTCTGGAGCTAGCCTACCTGGGTCTGAGTCCTAGCTCTGCCATTTTCTAGCTGTGTGGCTTTGGGCATGCCGAATCTTTCTATGCTTCACTTTACTCATTTGTAAACTGAGGTTACTAAAAGTGCCTACCCAAAAGGTTGTGATGAACATTAAATGGGTTAATAAATCTAAAGCACTTAGAACAGAGTCTGGCACATAAAAAGTGCTCAACAAGTATTACCTACTGTTATCATCATGTCCCAGTGTTAAAAGGACTAAATGTAGTTACATTTGTCAACCACCAAGCAAAGTCCCTGGGATCCAATAGATGTTAGCTCCCATCTCTCTACAGAGCATAAGGAGCATTTTGTGGATATGGTTTGACACTGAACGGTATATTTTGCAATCTCGGGGGCAATCTTGAATTCTAATTTTTAAAATTTTCTTCCTTTACTATTTTTTCAGTGTTTAAAAAATGCCTTACTGACAGAATTATAATGCACAAATGGAAACTTTAACACTGGATATCAAATACTACCCCTCCTAGACTCCATCACAGTCCATCTATCTCTTTCCACCCTAGCCAGCCATCATGTTCAGCAGCCCACTGCCCAGGGACTGCAAAATGTGGCTGCCTCCCTCCTCTCTTCTTTTTTCTTCTTCTTCTTCGGTCACATTAGGCAGAAACTACAGGACACCATAAAATAGTCAGGTTGTATTCTCCCTTTATTCCCTATCAAATGCAATCCCAAGAGGTCCCCAGCTATTATCCTCCTGCCTTCCACTCGAAGGAGAACTCTTCAGCTGTGTGAATGGTTCTGAGCCCCAGAACTGGCATTACTTGCTCAGTGAATGGGTCAGAGGACAGCGGGGCTGTCCACACCTTACAGCTGGCCTCTGAGTGCACAACTTCAGAACCACACCAAGGGAGAGGAGGTGTTTCCATTTATTTTAATAATTTTCCTTGGAGAAGAACTTGTGATGGCATAGTAACAATTCTGTATCTTCATTAGGGGTGCCAAGACTTTTTATTTTTCTTTTTTAATTGCAATATAAAAAGCAAGAAGAATTCTAAACCAAGGGACATTAAACAGAATATTTGGAGCTATCCCATAGTCTATTCCGTTGTTGGCACTCTGCAGCCAGTCTCTGGGATGGAGAAACAGATCTTCCATGGGAAGGACAAATCTTTATACGTTGTGGGGAGGAGGGGTATCTGGGGCTCTCAGGTCTATACTGGGCATTTTCCCTGAAAAGCCCTCATAAGTTTACTTTGTATGGACAAGACTTCCCCTTCGCTGTCTTCACTCCCCTGGGTCTGGAGCCCCAAGTGCCCACGTCTCTGCACCAGCCAGGCCAGCAAAACTAGTACACACACGCATCTCTGCAGAGATGCCCTTTGGGCCCCAGACAGACAACCTTTTACATTATTTTGCAGACTCCTTTTTCCCCTCATTGTCTCAGTTTCTCTGCACCACCTTAGGGTGTGGGATTCACTTTATCCTTTTCTTTTAAACCATTTTAGTGGTGCTGCCCTGTGCCTTTCTGCACTAAGAGTAATAAAACTCTTCCCAATAACCCATCTTGTCCACCCAGTAGAAAGAAAACTTTCCCATCCTCACCCTGCCCTCCTGTCACTTCCCCTCCCGTTTTCCCTTGGAATGACCCACTAGGAATAAAGACCTTTCTCATAGGAAAGGCTGAGGGTTCCTCTGGAGGGGATCACAGCTCTGACAGGGTTAGGTTTGCAATATCAATGGCACTTCAATTGTATTGCCAAAGTATTCCAGACAGAATGTGTGAAGAATTTGAACTTTTTTTTTTATTATCTGCCAAGAGTTAACTTTTCTTCAGGTATTTGAAATCCTTCCCATCAAATTTCATTTCCAGTCTCACTACACTTTTCCTAATTAATGTTTATTTTCCCGTCTCAAACACTTTGCTTGTATACGTCTACAATGTGGCAGCATCCTGAACTCTAGGAACCCTCTGGCTATAATAAAGATAATATATAAACAGGAAGTCAAAATTTGACATAAAAGAGAGGGATCTAAAAGAGTCAGATTATGAGTTTTCTGATCGTTTCTGGAAACATTAAAATGTAGCCACATCTTTATTCTCCTACAGCTTCCAGGCAAGAATGAAGTTAATGTTGAACACCATTCTGTGTGCCTAGTCACAGGATCATTCATTCACTCAGCAAATATTTATTGTATATAAGCCAGGATACAGGCCCTGTGCCAGGCACTAAGCTTGGAGACAGAGATAAGGAAGCGTTCCTGCCATTGAAGGACTCTCATTCTAGTGGAAAGACATACAAGTGAAGAGATCATTACAAAATAAGATTGGTAAGCGCTATGTTAGAGGAATTAACAAGTGCTATGGGAACAATGGGGAGGAAGGCGATAACGTGCGTGTAGGGTAAATGCATTTATCAGCAATTATGAGTGTCTACTATGGCCAAGCAGTGTCCAGGGAACAGTGAAAACAAATTCCCTGTCCTCGGGGGGTTTACATTCTGGTGAAGGAGGCAGGCGAAAACAAAAAGGATGTAATATCAGGATGCAGGATAGTGTTATAGAAGGGAGGTTTGAGTTGGGTCTGGAAGGATAAATAGGTGTTAGCAGGGCATTCCGATCTTAGGAAAAAACAAACAAAACGCTGGGTTGGAGGAGAGATGGCTGGTGAGGAGGGAGGTGGGAGGTGGGAATGGGTGAGAAACGGCATGAAATATTCTGAAAAGGGAGTTATTAGGTGCAGTATTAGGTGGATCACAGGTGCAATGGGAGGGATAGGGTGCATTTTTTTCCTAAGAGAGTTTGGAAGAGAATTTATTCACTGGTTGTCAGAACCGGAAGGGGCATTAAGAGGTAAAAATGGACATACTCCCTCATTTTACAGATGAAGAAAACAAGACTCAGAGAGGGTGAACTAACTTGTCCCAAGTCACCCAGCTAGTCGGAGACAAAAGCAGGATGAACCCAGTTTTCGGTACCACTCCCGCCCCTGTGCTGGGGGCAAGGCCGCGCCGCTGTGAAAGGCCGCCCTGGTCTCCCATCCCGGCACACACCGCCCCCTACTGGTGCTCCTCTGCAGAGCTGCCCGCCGGGTCCCTTCCCGCCGCTCCCCTTCGGGCCCTGCGCAGGGGCTCCCCAGGCGCCTGCCCGCTGCCCCAGCGCCGCCGCCCCGCCGAGGGCCTGGCGGGCAGAGAGAGCCACGTCTCCCCGGCCCGGGGCCCCGGGGGCGCGCCCAGGCCTCCCGCCCACTCCACCTGTTGCCCTTGGCCGCCCGGGGGCTCCCTGACTGGGGGACGAGGCGCCCGCTGCCCGGGCCCCTCCGGCAGCCCCGCGGGGCCCCAGCGTGACCTGGGCGCTCAGCATCTCCTGGCGGGTCCCCGGGCGGGTGTCCCGGGCCGCGGCGCAGGCCGAGCCCTGCAATTGGCGGAGAAGTTCGCTGCGTCTCCAGCAACGTCCTTTCGCCGGCTTTCCCGGCGGCCAGGACCCTGAGGCCGGGCTCCCCCCACCCCGCCCACCCCTCGGCCCCACCCTTCCTCCTCCGCCGGCGGCCCTCCCCGCGCAGGGTCTGGGGCGAGCAGGCGCTTAGGGGAGCTCGGGCGAGCGCAGCCAGGGTGCCGAGCTCCGAGCCATGGGAGGCGCCCATTCTCAGACCCCGAGGGCCCGGGAGCCGGCCGGGGAGAGGCCCCCGAGATCCCGGGAGACCGCGTGAGTCCCAGAGCCCACCCCGGGGCCGCGTTTGGGGGTTGCGAGCCAGCAGGGAGTGGAAGCGCACGGTGCCTGTCCCCCAGGGCTGGGAAGGTGGGACTCCCGCTGGCGCCCGCGGGGCGCAGGGGCTGCGGGGTTGGCCTGGTGGGACGTCCCGCTCCTAGCCTCTCCCTGCCGGGCCCTCGTGGCGCCCGGCTACGACCCCAATGCGACAAAATCGCGCCCAGGCGGGGCTGCTGTCCTGCGCCTGTTCGCGCTGTGCGGGTGGGAGAAGGGGACCTCGAGTTTTTCCGAACTTGTCCAAGCAGGAAAACACACGTGTCCTCAAGGGCTCGGAAGCCTTCACGAGATAGAGCTGTTTGCGAGGAGGAGTAGGTATCAGAAAGGGTCTCCAGTCTCCACGATAACTCAGCTCGAGGTGGCCTTTAGGATCCTGGAATTTTGATGCAGTGCTTGCTGCTCACAAGAACTCCCTCTCTTGTTTGTTCTGAGGGCTTCATGATGACCTCAGAGAAAGGGCTGTATTGTAGCAGGAGCAATCAGGCTTTTGTTCTGGGACGGCAACAATTGGGGACACCAAGTACTGAAATGCAGGCTGCGAAGGGACATTTTTAGAGAACGTGATTTAGGGCAAGTTGCACAGTTTGATAGACAGCCGTGCTTCTTGCCAGAGAGAGGATTTGTTGATAGCTTTATTTGAGAACCCAGACAATCTGTAAGCGTTTAATGTAACATTTTTTTAGAGTGTGTATTTTGAAGGTGAGGTAATGTCAAGGAATCCATACTCTATTTTAATTTAGCCAATGCCAAAGCTATTTAGTTTGAGAAAGATACAATTAGCCGTCATATATAGGCAGCTTGAGCCATGGGAGGGCTTTTTGATCATGTTTTCGAGAAAAAGTAGCTTCCCGAATATCCAAATGATAGATGTGTTAGTCGTGCCTCTTGGTGTTTACGTATGATCACTGATCTAAACTTAGTTCAGGCAGCTTATTCATCATAAGAATAGCTGCGAATTACTGAGCATGTAAAATGTATGAAACTCTTCTAAATATTGTGTGTTATTTAATCACCAAGAACACTGAGTTAGTTTCTGTTATTGCCCTCATTTGACTGGTGAGGAAACTGAAGCACAGAGAGATTAAGTGACTTGCCCAAGGTCACACAGCTAGAATATGGTGGGCCCAGGTTGTCTGACTCCAGAGCTCCTGCTGCAGCTGCTTTGCGTAGGAGAGTTGGGACTGTCCCGGAAACAATCAAACTTTTATGTCAGCTGGCAGAACACACCTCTTTTTTTTCTCTTTAATTCTTCCTGAACAAGGGAGAAATCTGAATTAGCAATGTTTAATACCTAATAAGAGGAAATTGCCAAAGTTGATTTAACTTTTTAAAAAACAAACGTGGGGCCGGCCCAGTGGTGTAGTGGTTAGGTTCGCACACTCTGCTTCTGCAGCCCTGGGTTTGCGGGTTTGGACCCGCGGGGCCATACACGCTGCTCATCAAGCCGTGCTGTGGCAGTGTCCCATATACAAAGTGGAGGGAGATTGGCACAGGTGTTAGCTCAGGGACCATCTTCCTTACCAAAAACAAATAAATAGATAAATTAATTAATTTTAAAAAAACAAACGTAAGAGGCAGTATGGCAGTGAGAGGAGTTTTGGAGGCAGATAGCCCTGGGTTTACTACTAGGCTGTGCTTGGTAACAGCTGGAGATCTTTTATCTGTTCCTTAACCTCTGTGTGTCTGTCTCCTTGTTTGTAAAATGGGAGTGAAAACCATGTCCACTTCAGAGGCTGTTCTGAGGATGACAGAAGGTCAGGTATATATGAATAACAAGTTATAGTTTTATCTCTGAGCAATATATTGTTTTAGCCAGGATAAAGTTGACTAATCTTTGTGAACGTGTGTATTGTATTTATTGTGTAACTTAAAAGACAATATTGGAATCCTGCATTGAAAGAAATGATTGAAGAAATGAACTCAGTGCCTTCTGTGTAGGATTCAGTTAGGGTGAGGCACTGGATTCTCAATTGTTCAATTATCCAGTGGTTTGGCAATAGATAGAGGATCTCTCTCTCCCATGAGGTTCTGCATATACCTTGTATATTTAGCAAAGCTTGCCTAAAAATGATTGACATAAAAGCCCATCCTTGCTCTTCACCTGGAACTACAGCCGGGGAAGCCCTGCCCTAGTCGAGTGGATACATTTAAGAAGCACATAAACGGGTGTAGGCAGTGTTGGGATTATTGGCCTCATCAGAGTGTGCAGGCTCTGCTTAATGGGTCAGCCCTGCAAACCAATTGCAATGCGCCAGGTGAAAGACTCTAGAAATATGCGATTCCACGCCTGTAATATACACAAAAAGCAAAAAGTATGCCTTTTGTCCAAGTCCAGCCTTGTTCAGATATACAAGCCACAAGTCTCTCCAGGGTCTAAGAGAGTGGGGGATTCATTGTTAATGTCACCCGGCTGCACATTTCCTGCCGGACATATGGCTGTCGTGGATAACACTGACCTCAAGGAAGTTCTCCTACTCAGGCTGTTGCATTTTCAAAATCTATTGTTCCTTTTTTAAAAAATAAATAAATATATGAAAATTGCACAAGTAGTGCATTAATACTGGCCTTTATCTCTTGAGGAAGAAATTATTTTTCAGAATGTTCACAATTTGTATTTCAGAATAATTTAATCAAGTACTAAAATTAACCGGATAAATCTCTCTTGCTGGAACTCTATTGTGAAATATAAACAAGTATGGATGTATATGAAAAGCAGTGTCTGATTTTAAGATAAAACTCATTATTATTGAAAATTATAGCTGTCTACCTTCTCCAACTCCAAGGAAAGAGATGAGCTGGCTTTGGTAAAAGCTAGGGGATATTTCCCTTCATTTATTCAGGGAGGCTGCACACTATGGTGATTAAGAGCAGAAGCTGTGGAGTGAGGCAGAGCTGGGTTGGAATTCCAGCTAGATTGCTTGCTAGCTCAGTTTGGGAAGCTTTGGAAAATAATTGTTTAACTCTTCAGTTGGGGAAATTTCCACATCTTTAAAATGGCAATAATAGTCATACTGACTTTATAAAGTGGTAAATATTATCAGTGCGGGGCCTGGTTCTTAATGAGTGCTCAATACCTGAGTTATTGTTGATACACTCGTGTGTATATGTGCCTATAACCCGGATGCCATGCTAGGTTCCTGGTGATGTGTACTGATGAGCAGGCAGGGTCTCTTCTGAAGGGAAGGTTGACTTGTGTGCTAATTCAGCAAGGCCTCTTGAAGAAGCCCAGCAATAACTTTTTCAAATTAATGTTTTCCTCAGTTCATTTCCGTTTTCCAGAAAGATGCACTATCAAGAGGAGGGACACGTGTTTGCGGCTAGGGGAGTTTGGTGAAATGTTTTTAATTCACTGATTCTATAGTGGATTATTTTCGGCCATGTGGCCAGGGTGGGTTTTCTAAGAGTAGTAAACAATTTGTGGGGGGATTTGAAGAATGACATAAAGCAGAGCCTAGTGTTCTTTAGGGAATATGGTGGGTAACTAATTCATCCAGGGCTTGTTGGGCTTGTCTGCCTGGAATGCAGGATATGCACCTGTTGTCAGTTCTTATTAAATTTCTGGAGCAACCTTTGTTTGCATTTAGAATATATCATGATGGAATAGGTCAGCGGCGAAGCCAGGAGGAGTTTCTGAGGTCTTGGGTGTTTTTGCCGTGCAGTGAAGTCAGTGCAGGTTCTGCAGTGTTCTAGTGAACTGCAAAGCCAGCAACCACTCAGCTGAAGGGCCTCTTGATGGACACGTTACTGTGGGACAGATGTCCCCTTCATGAGGAGGGAGGTGCTGGCTTTGAAGTTTTAGACACAGGAAAGCATGACTCAAAATAAGTAAACTTCGGAAACAATATTTCTGAAACTCATTGCCTTCAAATTCATAATATTGTTCACCACCTCCTCACCACACAATTTTTGTTAAAATATTTAAGTCTCCATTTTCTATAGAAATTTTTTAAATGTCTGTGTAAAATATTTTCCTGTACAATTAAGAGAAATTTAGAGAAAGTTTGTGGAAAAGAGCCAGAAAAACCAGCTATATGAAGAAAAGTTAAAAAGAATTATAGTATTTAACTTGGAGGAGGGACTTGAGAGATGTAGAAATATATAATTTTTAGGAGGTGTTGGCTGGCCCCATCTCCACTAAAGCCAACCCCAAAGGAAATGTTTTGAATTGCATGAGAAGGGAATATTTGTGGTATATGTTGAGTTCCGATATCACAACTTCTAGCTGTGAAGGTAGTTGAAATAGTAAAAAGAGTTAATAAGGGAAGAAAAATCCCTCTCTGCAAATCATTCAAAGGTAAGATCAATACTCTATCAAGGATTGAAACTCTAAGGGGGTTCAGGTATAGTTTTGCCCCACAGTTTCTTCCCTCTTTTAGCTTCAATGGTCATGGGCGCCTTACCCCGACCTCCACGCCCCAGCTTCTCCCAGCTGGTACATGTCTCAGTGTTAAAAATCAAGACAAGAGGAAAAAATAAAGGGCACAGCTGCTGGTGTCCTGAGCTAGCAAAGTGGATTATCTACCATCTGAGTTGGTTAGTAGCCAGAGTGGGCTTCAGGGCACGTGAACTTGTTGACCCAAGGTCAGGAAATGGAGTGGTAGCGTCCAAATGGCCATGGAACATGGAGGTCTGTCTTCTGAGGAAGCTCTCTGGCTGTTGTGGGGTGCTTTTTTTTATTATGGTAAAATATACATAACATAAGATTCACCATTTTAATCGTTTTAAGTGTACAATTCAACGGCTTTAAGTATATTCAAAGGCTGTATAACAGTCACAACTATCTATTTCCAGAAATTTTTCATCATCCCAAACAGAAACCCTCCCCCCATTAAACAATAACTCCTCATTGTCCTCTCTTCTCCCCTAGCCCCTGGTAACCTTTATTCTACTTTCTGTCTCTATTTGCCTATTCTAGGGCCCTCATATAAGTGGAATCTTACAATATTTGTCCTTTTGCGTCTGGCTTAGTTAGCATAATGCCCTCAAGATTCATCCATGTTGTAACATGTATCAGAATTTCATTCCTTTTAATGGCTGAATAATAGTCCATTGTATGCATATACCACGTTCTGTTTATCCGGTCATCTGCTGATGGACACTAGGTTGCCTCCACCTTTTGGCTATTGTGAGCAATTCTGCTATGAATATTGGCATGCAAATATCTGTTTGAGTCCCTGCTGTCAATTCTTTTGGGTATACACCTAGGAGTGGAATTGCTGGATCACATGGTAACTCTATGTTTAACTTTTTGAGGAACCAGCAAACTGTTTTCTGTAGGGGTTCACCATTTTACATTCCCACCAGCAATGCATGAGGGTTACAGTTTCTCCACATCTTTACGAACACTTGTTATTTTCTGGAGGTTTTTCCTTTATTTATTTATTTATTATTATTTTTTTAAGATTTTATTTTTATTTATTTATTTTCCCCCCAAAGCCCCAGTAGATAGTTGTATGTCATAGCTGCACATCCTTCTAGTTGCTGTATGTGGGACGTGGCCTCAGCATGGCCGGAGAAGCGGTATGTCGGTGCGCACCTGGGATCCAAACCCCGGCCGCCAGCAGTGGAGTGCACGCACTTAACCGCTAAGCCACCGGGCCGGCCCCTTTTTTTTTATTAATAGCTATCCAAATGGGTGTGAAGTGATATTTTATTTGGTTTTGACTTGCATTTCCCTCATTTCCCTAATGATTAATGATGTTGATCCTCTTTTCATGTGCTTTTTGGCCGTTTGTATATCTTCTCTAGAGAAATGGCTATTCAAGTCCTTCGCCCAATTTTGAATTAGGTGGTTTTGTTGCTGTTGAGTTATAGGCATTCTTTATATATTCTGGATATTAATCCCTTATGAGGAAGTAAATATTTACAAATATTTACTCCTATTTTGTGGATTGCCTTTGTGTCCTTTGCATACAAAAGTTTTTAATTTTGATGAAGTCAAATTTATCATTTTTTCTTTTGTTGCCTGTGCTTTTGGTGTTATATCCAAGAAATCATTGTCAAAACCAATGTTGTGAAGATTTTCCCCTATGTCTTATTCTAACAGTTTTATAGTTTTAGCTCTTAAGTTTAGGTCTTTGATCCATTTTGAGTTAAGTTTTGTGTATGGAGTAAGGGTTCCTTCATTCTTTTTTTGCATGTGGATCCAGTTTTCCTGGCACCATCTGTTGAAAGATTATCTTTTCCCCATTGAATAGTTTTAGCACCCTGTTGAAAATCAATTGACCATATATGTAAGGTTTTATTTCTGGGCTCTCTATTCTATTCTGTGGATCTATATGTTTATCCTTATGCCAAGACCACATTGTTTTGATTACCATAGTTTTGTAGTAAGTTTTGAAATCAGGGAGTGTGAGTCCATCAACTCTGTTCTTTTTTAAGATTGTTTTCGCTGTTTGGAGTTTCTTGAGTTTGTGTGTATGTGTTTGGGTTTGTATTTGTTTTTGATCTCTCTCTTTCTCTCTGGCTCTTTCTTCTTGGCGGGTGACAGTCACAAATAGAGAATTCTTACATAGAGAATGCTAGACTGCCTTCAGGTGGCAGTATGTTGCCCCAGAAATTCTCCTTCCCTGCCCTCCCCACTACCTCACCTCCAGCCAGACTTTTCACCCCAAGATATTTCCGAGAACCTGCTGTGAGCCAGACACTCAGGCACTGAGTATCCAGAGAGGACGAGATGTGGGCAGGCCCGGAGAGGCAGGCAGGAGACTGGGATCACTGTGAGGGTCAGAGGTCCTGCGAGATGAGCATCAGGGAGCCCACCTGTTCCCAGAGAAGAAACTGACCCTTGATGGAGTCTCGAAGGATGAGTGAGTTGTCAGGCAAGGGGGTTCGGGGAAGGGCAGTCCAGGTGGAAGGAAAACGTGTGCAGCATGGCCTGGCGATGTCAGGCTGTCATGTGGGCCGCGATGAGGACTGGGGGACGGGTGGATGTGGAGTGGACTGTTGGGGTTGGGAAGCAGTGAATCTGGAGAGGTGGATAAGGGGCCGTGTGGGAGTTTGGACTTAATTCCAGGAGCCAAAGATCGAGGCTTTCCGCCGAGGGGTTGGCCAAGCCACCATGTAGCGCTGGACTCAACTGGGGAGAAGTATTCTCGCAGAGGGGCTCAACCAAATGGCAGGGGTTTCAGGAAACTCTGGCTTCCTGTGGTTCTCCCCAGCATCTCACTGCCCACCCAGGCAGCACACCCGGGGTCTAGATTCTCGCTCTTCAGCTCCTTACCTTGTCTTCATTTTTGTGTATTAGCGATTCAGTAGCATGTATAAACATTTTCGTTCTTTTGTTCTGATTTTCCAGATTTTCCATAACAAACATATATTCCTTTTATAACCGTAAGGTACATTAAAAAATATCTGAAAATTTAGAAAACCCAAAACACTGTAAAGAATATAAACCACTCATCATCTCATCACCCAAAAATGACTGTTAATATGTTGGTACATTTTATTACAGTCTCTTTTTTTCCTGTAAATATATTTTTCAAAAGTAGGGATAGTGTATATGTTAGTGTATAGGGTTAGTATATATGTTTTGCTTTTTTTTTCACTTAATATAAATGTGTGTTTGTATCATTATACTGAAATAGTACATTATCTACATGTACCCTAATTTATTTAATTTTTTCCTAAATGGTTAACATTTAGGTTGGTTACTGTTTTTGCTCACATAAATAACAGTTAATAAATATTCTTACAATTCTTTGTGCATCTCTGATTAATAACTTAGGATACATTCCTTGAAGTTTAATTACAGGATCCAAGAATGTGAACATTCTAAAGGTTGTATTTTGTTATATATTACTATGTGTCGTCAAATTATTCCCCCAAAAGTAGTACCAAATTATACTCCACCCAGCAGTATAGCATCCTCTCTGTATGCTCAGAGCATCCTTTCCAGTGCTGAGGACTATCATTTTAAATCTTTGCCAGTTTGGTAAGAGAAAAAAATTTAATCTTGTTTTAGTATATTTTATCCATTATCAGTGAGAATGAACTTTTTATGTATGTTTATTAGCCAATTGTAATCTCTTAATTTTTTATTTATTTCTCTGTGTCAGTTTTGTACCGAGATATTAATTTTTCTATATTTATTTGTGAGACTTCTTTATATGAGGAGGCCAGCTAACATCTATTGAGCACTTACTTTGCCAGGAAAATGTTTGTGTCTTATGTGCATTAACTCAAGTGATTCTCAAAATAACCCTATAAGGTAGGTACAGTTTTAAATTCCCATTTTATACATGAGGAAATGGGCACAGAGAAATTAAATAACTTGTCCAAGGTCTCACAGCCAATGAGTGACAAAATGGAGATTAAACATAGACGGCCTGCCTCCAGAGACCTCTATGCCTAGCCATTTGTGTTATACAAATCTGTTAATCTTTGTCCACCATTTTTTTGTTGTTGTTTTATTTTGAGGGAGAGGTATTTTTTTAATTAAGTTTTTATTTTAGAACAGTTTTAGATTTACAGAAAACTTCAGCATATACTGAGAGTTCCCATAGACTCCACAAGCAGGTTCCCCTATTAACATGTTAGTACAGTGCATTTGTTACAATTAATAAAACCATCGTTGATACATTATTATTAACTAAAGTCCATATTTTGTTCAGATTTCCTTAATTTTTATCTGATATCCTTTTCCTGTTCTAGAATCCCATCTGGAATTCCACATTAGTATATTTAGTAATCATATTACTTTTTAAAATAAATAAACCTATCGTGTTTTCCTTTGGGGTTTCTTCCTCTGCCTTTATGTTTAGAAAGCTGTTCCCTATCCCAGGATGAGATAACTTGTTTCTTCTAGTTGTTTTATGACTTCCTTTTCTTTATAATAAACCATTTACTCTGAAATTTCTAGACTCATTAGTGTAAGATACGGCTCTAATTTTTTTTTTTTCAAAATACCAAACGAGTTACTCCAGTACTAGTATTAAGTATTAAAAAATCCTTTCCCTTCCCACAGATTTGTCATACCATTTTAAAAATTCAGTATTATAACCTCTCTTTCCTTCTGTTTAATACTTGATGGTTTTTCTCTTTCCATTCTCATTCATTCAGCAAATATTAATTGACTACCTTTTTATGTTCAGGCACTGTCTTCATTTTTTGTGTATTAGTGATTTAGTAGCGTGTATAAATATTTTCGTTTTTCTGATTTTCCATAACAAACATATATTCCTTTTATAATCATAAAGCACATTTAAAAATATCTGAGAATTTAGAAACCCAGGAAACAAAAAAAAACAAACCACCCATAATCTCATCACCCAGAGATGACTGTTAATAATAACATTCTTTATTTTTTATGCAGAAATTTACATGAGCAGAGAAAAGCATTTCTAAATCTTTAAAATCTGAGTATTCATTTATAATATTGGGGGCAGGATGTTTGCCAAAGAGTCAGACAAGTGGAGGTGACCTCGTGACTGGAGGGGAATGTGTGGAGCTTGGGAAAAAAAGAACATTCATAATTGAGCTTTTCTCATAGATCTTACACTGACCTAGGTCAGTCTGCAGTCCATTTGAAGGTTTCATTTTCAACAAATTAGCTTCCCATATGGGAACAGTGGTGCCTTCAAATGCTCTCAGGTCATCTGTGTGCTTTGTCAGGCTTACATTTTTCTTGGACAGTCTAGACTTTATTTTCCACAGTAATATGATATCAAGTCCTTGCAGATTTATATAAGGAACGGCAAATGATAAACTACTATTCTCTCCTCTTCCTTTATTTTCCAGCTCTTCTACCTGTGGAGACTTGGTAACCTTGGAGAGAGAGAGAAAATCCCTCACTTTGATGTTTCTTCATTCTCAGAATTGTTACTGTTAAGGATACTTTGGATATAATTTTTTTTTTTGCCTGTACATAGTATAATTTCACGTTGACCAATCTTATGGTATGTCTGCTGCAAATGTTAGTAATAACAATTGTAGCAAACGAAATTATATTTGGCTTACTTAAATTTAGGGGTATTCCGTAGAAACTTTAGAGTCATAGCTGTTTTCTGAAGGCAGGATAGTTCTATTTGTAATATAACCCATACATCTGTCTCATACTACATGTCCCCATAAAAGCCTGGCAGCATGGCATGTCACTGGTAAGAATAAGAGCTCCCAGGAATCTTGCAAAGATGCTTTGCTTTAGAGCAATAGCTCTTAAAACTTCTTTGGCTCACAGATTCCTTTGATAATATAAAACTTTTATAGACATTTTCCAAATGAAAATACACATATAACAATACATAAAAAGTTAGGAGCGTCAGAGATCCTGAGGCCTATGCATTATCCAATTTAATCCTTTCGTGGACCCTATGAAATAGATATTATTATCTCCATTTTGCAGATGAATAAACTGAGGCCGCAGACCTAGTAAATGGTGGAGCTAGGATTCAGGTTTAGTGAACCTGGTGAAGCAGAGGCAACAAAATTGCCAGTCGTTTCCAGAGTGGATCTGCCACATTGGCAACTCATTAACCAGCAGAGGCTTCTGTTTATCTGCTAGAAAATAAGTTTTTATGGCTCTTTCCCTACTGATGACATAGTTTCAGGAAAGTAAATGTTTGGGAAAACATTGTCCAGCCCATTCTGTAGATAAATACTCATATACGGTATTGCATTTACACAGAGCAGATAGAATGCCTCTCCCGGGTTTCTTTGCTGAATTATTTTTGTCTGTGAGTCTTGCTTTCCTAACAACTGCAAAATGTTATGTTTCTATGGCTACATCAAAATTGTTCTTCGGCAGCAGTTTGAGAAAACAAAACTGGGAAGGCTTGGACAAGGTTTAACGGTGGGAAGATGACTGATGTTTTACCTGCTAGACCTCACCTTCTGAGCATTTCTCTGAGTCTGATAGGGTCTTCTTGTCTCTGTCACTTCCTCTGCTCCTTCCTTTGCCTTTCAAACCTGTGTATCCACTGGTTTCACCACGTGTGAACCCGTGGTTCCTAACAAATGTCCAGTGGCCTGTAGTGATGACATTCGGGAACACAAGTCAAGTTCTGAATAACATGGGCCACCTTTACAGTTGATACCTGAAGTGGAGGTTGGCAGGTTTCCTTGAGGACAAGATTAGAAGTAAGAAATGTACCCACATTTCAGGAATAGCTGACAGTAACCGGAGGAAGTGTGGTCTCGAGAGGGCCTCCTTCACCTGTTCCTGCCTCCTTGCTTCTTGCCAGGTGGAAGGTGCTATTCTCCAGTCTTTCCACCAGGGGGCGCCAGCCACCATCTGCTTGGTTTTGGGTGGAGGTTGGCCTGACTGAGATGAACTAGACTATTCTTTCAGCCAACTCCTTTACTGGAATAAAATGAGAAAGTCGTCTGATACTAACTTACAGTACATGTAGGAGAAAAGAAAATAGATTAGAGAATGAGGGAGGACGAGACTGAATTTTTTATACTTCCATTTCCTTCTGCTGGCTAGGATCCTACTCTCATGGGTGTGTTATTTTTCTTCACTCCCCCAAATCACATGATTCAGATCATATTTGTTGTGGCTTCTGACAAGTTGGAAGTCTTCTCCCTCCTTTGTGTTGTTCATTGTGCATTGGTGTTCGCTGGTTGAATTGCAGTATAAGCACCCTGTGTTGGATGCAGAGGGTGCTCATTGTGACTTCTAATATTTATAGAAATATAAATCTTGAAGAATTTTGAAGAAATTCTCTTCAAAACAAATTTGTTGATTGAATGTGTGACAGAACTTTCTGGTGCCCTCTGGTGGCTGCTGTAGCTCCCTGCTGGCAACTGTACAACAGAGGAAGGTTTTATTCACAGAGAAAAAAGAGGTCAATTTTTCGTTAACAAGAGTGGGCTATCTCAGTTCCTGAGGAGTATTCCTCAGAGACCAAAACCCGAACGATTCAATACTTACTTGACTGGCTCTTCCAACATCTCTTTTTCTCAGTTTTTGTTGCCCTAGGCCTACACTTTTTAATTTCTCCTTGTCTTTCTCATTTGGCAGTCCTTTCCCAGTTGACGGTCTTTTTCTCATAAGTAAAAGTTATTTTTATACCTCTGATAATTGTCTGTCTTGTTTGATGGATTCCATACCTTGTATAAATGGTCAGTGGGGCTGGGAAGGATCTTACATTGAGACTAAAGTGCCTGAGTGGTGTGTGTGACTGTGTATGTGGGGTGTGTGTGTGTGTGGCATGTGTGACTGTGTGTGGGAGGTGTTTATGTGGGGGATGTATGTGTGACTGTATATGTGTGTTGGGTGTGTGTATGTGTTTGTGGGGTGTGTGTGTGACTCTGTGTCTGTGACTCTGTGTATGAGTGTGAATGAGCATGCGCCTGTGCTGCCAGCCCTGACTTTCCCACAAAACCTTCCTCACAAAACTGTGACAGTTTCACACACTGAGATGTCGGAAGACTGTGGTTTCCCCTGCTGAGCTGAAGAGCTCTATTCAGGGCTGTCTTGGATAGAGTATGAATACTCTAGCTGACAGTATCAAATCCCAGATTTCTCACATTCTTTACAAAGCAGAGAGGTTTTTGGATGCTGTATTGTTTATCTGCATGAAAATATCTCCCGAGGAGCAGTCGCTTTCCTGCCTTCCGAATAATCTTGAGGGGAGTGGGAATCCGGGTTCACCTTTCTCTTTTGTGGTCAGTAACATCACCCCCTCAGGCTCTCCCCCGCTCCCTCCTTTCTCCCTCTCCCCCACACTGTTTCCCTTTGCAGGTTTGAAAACCCTCTTGGAAGCTGACTCATGTTGCTTCCTTTTTTGGTCATACTCCAGTTCAGCACTCAGAGGCTCGGGCTGTGTGCAGCAAGTCAGTTCCCTGCGTGATGCTGTCTGAAACGAGCCTGTTTGCCTGTCAAGTTCTAAGAGAATAAGTCGTTCCCTTGGAGAGCCTTGCCCCTCCTGAAGCCACTCACTGGATGTTTTTGAATGAGTGGATTTAATTAAAGTGTGGATGCCAAAGATAAAACAATTCCAAATATCTTATTTGAGGAAAAAAAAAATCTCAACATCTAAAGGGCAAAAAGAAAACCTCCAGCATAAGGACACTTGAATATCTCTGAGGGTGAGGGCATTTCTTTAAATTTGGCCCTTGATGGTGCTGGCGAGGGAGAGTGAATTCTGGGAACATCTGAGGCCACTTTTTACCAAACAGATGTACCAGGAGCCTTGGAATGAGGCTGAAGAATGTGGCCACACAATCTCCGTGTATCCATTCCTGGCACCCACCAGCCTGGGAAATGTGTCTACCAGCTGTCATTACTTGAGGGTCACAGAGTGTCTTAAATAAAGGGATTATTGAACCAAGAGGCCAGTGACTAATGAAAATGCCCATCATGTTGGCTAATCCCAGTGCAGGGTCACATTTCTTATCATACCGTCCACTGATATCGCAGAAACGGACTCAGCCTGTCCCCTGCCGGTACACTGCAGTTACTGTGGTACAAGCCATTTCTCCTACAGGTGGCTCCTGCAGGCAGCTTTTAGCATGACTCCCTCCCTGAGGATGCTGAATTTTCTTCGGAATCCTGCCAAAGGGCCCCAGATTTGATACAGGAAATGGGAGGGGTAGTGGTGAAAAACTTTGGAAGGTTGTCAGGAGACATAAATGGGAAGGGCTTGGGTCCTGTGCCTTTTGCTGAACCAAGTGTTGTGGCTGGGAGGATATGGGGGATGGTGGTGGGATGTGCTGTCTAGTCAGGCCTGAGTCACTTTCCCACCCCTGCGTCGGGAGCCAGGCTATCCAAACAACAACCCTGGGTGGGGGTGGGGGGGTGCTCCTCAAAGAAACTATGAATGACGTTAGGCAGACAAGGATAGGAAGTACCTCTTACAGCTATAATTCGGCTGTTGTGAGTTAGCTGCTGGTGATGCTGTGTATTCTTCAGTTTTGCTGAGGTAATTCAGAATATTTTGGATGAAAGGAAATAGTAAATGATATTCAGCCCATAAATACCGTTTTGAGGAGGAAATATTGAACTTGCTATTGATCAAAAAGCTTTTTGTCTCTAGTTTGGAGGTTAGAGACTCATTTCCTGTATAGAGAGTGAGGGTCTGTGGTGTGACTGAAAACAGAATGATTTAAGGGACTTGAGTGAGCATCCTGCATCGCTTCCCCTGGAGGGCACCCCAGAGGGTCTGACTCTGTGGGGCTGGGGTGGGGCTCACGGATGTGCATGTCTAATTTCCAGGTGCTGCTGCTGCTGCTGGTCCAGGGACCACACATATGTATTACTGATTTAAGGCAAAGGACTTAAACACTTCATTTAACAAAAAAGAAAGAAAGAAAGGAAGGGAGGGCGGGAAGGAAGGAAGTCAGCCAGTGTTTCTGTAAATACGTTACAAGATGTTCAGACTTTGTTAATAATCAAATATGTTCAAGTAAAACAAGCAATGTCATATCGTTTCCACCTATTTGCCAAAGTTTTAGAAGACTGACTGAACTCAGTGTCGATTAAGGTTGAGGGAGAAGGCTGTCTCAGACACTGTCGTTTAACAATGTAAGTTAGTACAGCCTTCCTGGAGGACGGTTGACTGTGTCTCCAAATATAAAATGTGTTTGCTTTGACACTACAATCCCACTTCTAGAGTTTTAACTCTAACAAAGAGTCGTATATGTGTGAAAAGATACACGCATATTGTTCATCACCATTTCATTTATAATGAGGAACAATGAACCCCCTGAATATCCCTCCATGGGGAGCAAATTATGTAAATTGTGTAGACACACAAAGGCTTGTTATGCAGGTAAGAGAAGAGATCAGAACGCCAGGGCTCTTCAGGGTCCGGAAGGGTCTTGGTTGCACGTCCTGGTTCCCACTTCCTTCCCTGAGGAGCAGAGCTGTGATGCAAACAGATGTAGGGGGCAATATGCATATTTAAATCCTATTTGTTTAAAGGTATCTGTCTGTCTGTCTATTGAGGTGGAAGAGGGAGAATCCCCCTCTGCCCTCTTCCTTAAGGTTCTTATGGCTGGCCAAATAATTAACAAGACAGGTTAGCAGGAGAAAATAATACCAAGTTTAATAACATGTATACATGGGAGAAACCAGGGACCCTGCATTTCTCAACACAATAGCAGAAATTCTCGTCTTAAATACCATTGTCAGCTAAAGGCAAAGGATGTTGGGGGTGGGGGGTGTTAGTTACAGGAGATTACCACTAAAGCACTGTAAACAAGAGTAAGGTTATTATGCAGATTTAAGGCCTCACCTTCCACATTGGTAAGTTTCTAGAAATGAGGTCATCCCTCCTCTTCCCAATACAGAGAGGGAGATACTTTTACAAATGGAGATTTCCCTTATAAATGTAAATGTTTGTCTGGCAACTCCTCGCAGGGCCATCCAGAGAATGTGGCCAGAGAGACAGAACTTCCGATAAGATGGGCTTGTTGGTGCCTTTTCTGTTGTAACATCTATTTTACATTATATTACAGCCATCAGATAGAAGATGTGTTCCAGGAAGGAGTTACTATGTCAAATTCTTTAGGCAGTTAGTGGGGGAAGTCAAATGTCTGTCAGAGAAAACAATCAAGGTAAAGAGATAGATTTCAGGGTGGCCAAATCTTGATCTCCCACACTATCCATGCTCCTAAGTACGGGCTTCTGTGTATGTAAGAAGGGGATTTGGAAGGTTCAGTCGCCCATTACTGAGCAGACAGACAGGGTGCTTTGTGTTCATGGAGCATGCTTCTAGTTGGGGAAAACAGATAATAAGTAGAAAAATATAAATAATTTGATTCCGGATGTAAAAAGTGCATTGAAAAAGATAAAAACAGGGTAAATATATAATATATATAATGCTCACCAACATTTTAGCATTGGCTATTGATCAGAAGCACGACTATGGGTAAGTTTTTCTTTCTTCTTGACACTTTTTTCTGTCATCAAAAAGTCCCTTTTTCAGAGACCGTGATCCTGAACGTGGCCCTGGATAACCTGGGCCTCTCTTGCCTTGCCAGTGTGGGGAGAGAGGGAGAATCCCCCTCTGCCCTTTTCCCTTAAGGTTCTTATGGCTGGCCAAATAATCAACAAGACAGGTTAGCAGGAGAAAATAATACCAAGTTTAATAACATGTATACATGGGAGAAACTCAGAAATGAGCAACTCGTCCCTCTGTCTAAGCTGCTTGCTTAAGTATTGTAGCTAAAGGCGAGGAAGGTGTTGGGGGTGGGTAGTGGTCTGGGACTTCAGAGGGCAAGAAGACAATTCTTTTCAGGGTCATCTATAGATAATGTGGTCAGGGAGAGAGAGAGAGTTTTTTTGATAAAAGGGGCTTGGTGCCCCTCCCATTTATTTATTTATTTATTTATTTAATTTTTTTCCCCAAAGCCCCAGTAGATAGTTGTATGTCATAGCTGCACATCCTTCTAGTTGCTGTATGTGGGATGTGGCCTCAGCATGGCCAGACAAGTGGCGCGCGTCAGTGCGCGCCTGGGATCCAAACCCCTGCCGCCAGCAGCAGAGCGTGAGCACTTAACCGATAAGCCAGGGGCCGGCCCATCCCATTGTAACATCTATTTTACATTATCATTACAGCCATCATGATAGAAGATCTGTTCCAGGAAGGAGCCACCATGTCAAATTCTTTAGGCAGTTAGTGGGGGAGGTCAAATGTCCCTCAGAGAAAACAATCAAGGTAAAGAGATACATTTCAGGGTGGCCAAATCTTGATCTCCCACACCAGCCTCATGGAGACTTCTCCCCTCACTCACTTCGCTGTGGCCACACCTGCCCCGAAGCAGAGGCTCCTGTTCCCTCTGCGGACAGACGCTGTTACCCCACGCTTCCCAGGCGCATCCCTCAGGCCTCTGCGTCACTTCCTCAGAGCGGCCTCTGGTTTATCTCCACTGGTCCCCCCCGCGCCATCCCCTTGGCTTTTCCCATTAGCCCCCTGCACTTTACTTGCTTACCATGCATGACAGTTTGTAAGTTACATATTTATTTCTTTGCTTATTAAACTCAACCTCTGTGAGGGCAAGAACTGGGTCTGTTTTGTCATTTGTAAAACTTGTGGAATGATTGAATGAACAGACATATTATTTTGCCTTCAACAATAAAGGTGTTTAAAATACTTTTAAAACAAAGCGCAATGATATTTGTATACAAAAGAATTCTTCGCTTTGTGAAATAGTTCGTACTGCCTTTTAAAATGGGGTGAATTTGGGGGGGGAGGTTGTATCACTATTACATATACCAGGGGTGCATTTACTTTAGGGTTGGGGACAAAGCCTGGAATTCACACTTCCACCCGAGAGGTCTGAGTCCTAGTCCTGCAGACTTGTGTCTCAGGGACTCATCTGCTCATCTGAAAACGAGGATATTGGGCGCACTAATCTCTGGCAAAAGTTCTTTCCAGCTGAAAGTTCCTGTGGTTCTGTGAGATCCGGGGTGGATGCTTATGTTTGGAGTCAGTGACTTATCATTTGTTCAGAAAACAATTTAAAACAGACACTTTCTACTCAGTAGCTCTCTATGCCTTGGCCAACGGGAATACAAAATACATATGAATTGTGTGTCATACATGATGAGGTGCCGAGAGGAGCAGTAGGGATTACCTTGATTATGGTTCTGTAACATAATACAACAAAATAACTTGACTAATTATGAGTCCACAAGAAAACATTTCTAAAAAAATATTTTGTGGGTGAGTGCTGGAAATCGTCACTAACACCAATTAGTGTTAAAGCCAAAGAACAACAATGATTAATTCATTTGTAGAAGGTCAGTCAGTTATTATTTTAGCTTTTGAATTGAGAAAATACTCATATTTTTTATATAGTATTTCTGGACTTATAAAATTATATTATTTTCAAGGACATCTCCCCAAAGAAGATAATATCCTTTGTACAATATCCAAATCTATTCTGCCTGGAAGACTTGGTCTTTGTAGGAACCTAGGTGTTGACTCCCTCCCCACTTCAGCCTTTTTGTCCACACCATCATCTTTAAAGATGCAACTGCCTATTTTCCAGAAATGCAGTATTACAACTCAAGTCATTACTGTACGGGGAAGGGTGGGCTCAGTCCTGCTTTCAGGATAGGCTCATGGTTGGGGAATTTCCTGGCCTGAGGAAAAGGACGCCACTGAGATATAAGATGAATTTTTGAAGGAACCTAAATATAATCGTGCTCACAATGATGCGGAATGAAATTTTAGGCAGGTTCTTTCCATTTTGCCATCTAAGGGAGTTTGGATGCTGAAGTGCCCCAAAAGAGGTTGTGTTGTTAAGGGGAGGACGTGAGACCGCCATAACCAAGAAACCCAGCGGTACAGTGGCGCAAAGAGGGGCTTTTATTTCTCTCTCACGTAACAGTCCTCAGGTGGCGATTCATCTAGGGCAGCAGGATGCTCTGCTCCATAAGGTCAGCCTGGCCCAGCTCTGTCTCGTTGTTCTGCCATCTCCCAAGTGTGGTCCTTGTCCACACAGTAGAAGCTGGCTCACCTCCAGCCCACTGGACGGGGGAAAGAGAGTGCAGGACGAGCAGTTTTCTTTCTAAAGACGTAGCCCCAAAGTTGCATCTACCACTTGGCTCGCATCCCACAGGTGAGAACTGAGTCACAATCCACACCGAGCTGCAGAAAAGGCAGGGAAATGTGGCCTCTAGCTGGGTGGCCATGTGCCCAGCAGAACTGAGGAGTTTCTTTTACCAGAAGAAATAAGGAAATAAGGGATGTGGGGGGAAGTTAGACTCTGCCATGACGGTCTTGTGGAAATTCAAAGGATAAGGGTACAGAAGGCACACATTGCCAAAGACGCATTATTGTTTTTCTTTTTCATCTTAATTAAAATTGTGTGTGCGTGTGTGTATTCACACTGGTACAGAAGGAATGGAGCCATGAGTTATGTTTCCCAATTTGTGTAGGAGATATCTTTTGACAGTTTTATCAAATTTCCAATGGCTGAAATATTTCATTTCCTCTAGGAAGACAGAGGAGAGGTCAGTGTGACCCTTCCCTCAGTATATCAGTGTTTTTATTTACCACGTTGAAGCCAGCTGCACTGCTCCTGAGCCACTCTTTTGCCCTCTGGGCAGGGTTGAATTTGCCATGAAGCTAGTGAAGCTTAAACTTCAGGTCCCCTCACTTGCAGAGGCCCCCTCCTAGTCACCAGAAGGGCCCAGCATTGTGTTCACTTTTGTATTTTTCTTAAAGAGAGCTCCCCAAACTCTTAAGTTTCCCGCTCTACAAAATCGGACCTGGGCAGCCTCTTCCAATGCCTCCATCCCCCACTGAGCCCCACCACGGTTCCCACTTTTTCCCAGGTGGGAAGAGGCTCCTAGTAGTCCCAACTGCCTCATAAGCAGAGTTTCTTGGAAGGAACCACCCTAAAGGGAAGTACGCCAAAAGAGAGAGCACCCTAAAGAGAGAGGCACTAAAATAGATTTTCTTGCATCTCATGAAGTGCACCTTTTATGTCCTGGCCCAATTTTGTGTGTCTTTGAGGACTCACGTGTATCAGTAGGACTCCTGGGGAGAACTCCTTTTTTATGGTACCTTGGCTCTCCAAGCAAATGCCTCCTTGTAATGAGGGTGTCACACTTTGGTCACCAGACAGTCTCTGAGATTAGACCCACAAGCTGCCCACTGGGCCTTCCTCCGCTTTCCACCCACATGTCATCCAAGCTGGGGCTGCTTGTATTAATCTCTGGCAGGTCTGGGTTCTCCGTGTAAGGGCCTCTTTGGTTAGAACTTCCTCGTAACTGCTGGAGGAAGAGAATCTTCTGTAGGTTCCACTTTCAGATTCGAAAATTAATCTTTAGTTAGTCTAAAGCATTGTTCCTGGAGTGGAGCTTGACTGTAAATGGGGAAGAAGAGGGAGAGAGATGGACGCAGATACGCATACACACATAATTTTGCATATAATTTCAAGGAGATCACGGTCTTCTGAAACCCTTCCTTGCTAAGCCTAGATCAAGAGCCCTGTTCTAGAGGTTGAAAATGTAGCCAACTTAACCTGTTTAAGAAAAAAAAAACAGTAATAATACCTTCCTCATGAGACTGTGGGGCAAGGGGGTGGGGATTAGATGAGCTAATTCACATAAAGTGTTTAGCATAGTGTCTGATGCATAGTAAGCAGTTATAATTGCTCCCTTCTCTGCTGGGGTTTGGATGATCTTGCCGATTTTCATGAGTTCCTTAGATAAAAACAATAGTAGCTTTTGGCTGCTACTGTTTTCCCCAGCCTGTCGATTTGCCTTTTCATTTGAAGGCAAACATGTAGAAGCTTTATGCTTTTCATGTAGCCAAATCAGCGATCTTTATTTTGTGTGTGATTTAATTAATTACTTTGAAGTTTGGACAGTCATCTCTCCGACAGAGCTTTGACAGATTCTGTTGCTTCTAGATTGTTTTCTCCCCGTGGTTTGATTTTTATTATTTAGCCATCTAATCCATCTGGAATTTATCTTGGTCTATGCTTTGAGGTAAGGGTTTAACTGGATCTTTTTTCCCATTGCCAACCAATTATTCTCCAACCATTTATTAAATAGTCTTCCCTTCCCCACTGTATTGTAACATCTTCTTTATCATATAATAAATTCCTCTGTCTTGTAGGGTCTTTTTCTGGGCTTTCTGTTCTGTTTCACAGAACAAAGATATGCCTGTTTTTACATAAATGTATCTTAATATTTTGTAGACCTAATTCCCTTCTTGACTCTGCTTTTTTCTTTTTTAAGAATCTAAAATCTGCTCACCAGTTTATTTTTCCAGACAAACTTTTGAAAAATATTGACACATCCTAAGAAAAATCCCCTAAGAATTTTCATTGAAATCACATTAGAACTGTAAATTATTGGGTAGTATTGCCATCTTTACAACATTTAGTTTTACCAACTTGGCACATTATGTCTTTCCATTTATTCAACTAGTCATTTAGCTTATATTTATTAGTGAAGAAAATGAGTGGTGTTAATATTTGGAGTTTAAAAAAATTTTAACACACAAAAAGGACAGGCTTCCCCTCTCCCTGCTTTGTACTATCACAAAGAAGTAAAGGGACATATTTTCCTTCAATTTTCACACACATGTAGTTTCAGAACCCAAATATGGCAGTTAAACTTTTTCTCTAAAAAGATAAAAGCTGGAAGTAACAGGAGGCTGCAAAGCATGTCATGGAGTTTGCATCTTAGTTTCCCGTCTTTTTCTCTCTTAGAAACACAGGAAGATTATTGGTCACAAACACAGAGTTACTGTAATGAAACCCTCCAAGTCCCCAGTGAGTGAGGACGTAGGTGGTGTGGGTGTCCCAATTATTTTGGAAAACTTTTTGTGGTTTTATTCTTTCTTCTGGGTGGATACGTCTTGCACACCCTCCTACCAGTGCATCTCAGCTGCCCTTTCCAGGTGTCCTCCCAATCTGTTACCTTATAGCTTCTTGGTGACAATGATTCAGAAATCGAAAATGGAGACATGTATTGACGAGGATAGTGGGTAGAATATTCGTTTTCAGGATGATCTCAGAAAATCTGGGCCATATGATCGATGTTCTTCTAGTCTTCCAGATGCGTTATTTGGGAGATTTATTTTATTTTGGAAGTAGGGTAGAGGAGAGAGAATAAAAAGGCTGCAGGGGAAGAAATATTTTTCTATTTCAATTTCCTAAATTCCTTCAGTCTCTCTAACTCAAGCCTTAGATTCCACCCTCCTCCAACCTAGGTGAATGAAATAAAGTAGATCTCTCAAATTTGGAGTAATGTTCACTATTGGAAACAAATTCATAAACAACTTAGAAAGGGTTTCAGATGTTTTTCTTGTCTGAGGCTTTACACATAAAGCTCTCTGACTCGGAGGGCCCACTTTTCTTTATGCTTAATCTGCTAAAAAGGAATGTAAGTTCAACAGAAGAAAGCTAAATCAGTAATTTTGCAAGATGATGTACCTGTTTAACAGGCTCAGTAATTGCAGTAATGTTGTTTAGCAGGAAAATCCAAACATATCCACTGGAATAGAAGATATTTCTGAATTTAAAGATAGGTCACTGCTTTAAGTGGATCTTCTGTGTTTATTTTTGGTTTGCTTGTTTTCAGGTTCGGATTTGTGGTAGTTGGTGGAAAGAATTAGGGATAATGTTGGGGTTGTTTTCCTCACTTAGAACGAACAGACTGGCCTAATTCTGTTTATATCTTTTGTAATTAACAACTGTTTCTCTAATAGTCTTACATCCCCAGGTAGAGAACTGAAGTGAATTTGCTTATAAGGTCAATAAACATAGAGTCATGATACCCAACGAGGATGAGACAGAATGTCATAGAACTAGCTCTTAAATGACACAAGTTTAATGTAAACATCATAAAATATATTTACTTTTTTTCCACTTCTCTGAAAGCTGACAGTGTATAACTCTGCCGTGTGGCAGTTCTCCTGTACGTCTGATCGTGACCTAGGTTGAATGGCATAACTTTCTGGGGAATTCAAACTTTACTTTTGGGATACAGAACAAAATAGATCAGAGGGTGGATCTGACAAGTTGTTCACCAGAGCAAAGCCTGGACAAGGGTCTATGAGCAGGCGCTATGTGGGGAGCTTGGCCAAGTCTTCAATGGATGCAATCTGGATCCCTTTTAATCTTCCTGGAGCTCTGAAAAAGTCTTAACTATGGACATAAATCTAGCTTTTCTCTTTTAAAAAATTAGAAAGGAGGTTCTCTTTATGATATAATTTTCAGTTTAAATGCGTAGTACAAATTCCCTGATTTGGATTGTTTGGATAGTGGAAGGAAGATTGTAACTCTGTAGGTGATTATGGCCTAGAGGTAAAGGATAACATCTGATCTTGCAAGGTTAAGACTGTAATGTTGACATATTTGAATATTGTCAGGTGCTGTTACTGGCAATGCTGTCCTGTACAGACATCAGCATGCTCTTGCCTGGTTAGACCGAGGTAGGTTAGAAAAGCAGGCCTCCAGTTGGCAGTGGCAGTTCTTCACTGATGGAGATATGCATTCCGAGTTGTGACTCCGCAGCTCGTGCCAGGATTGCAGCAGCAGCAACAAGCTGAGAGAGAGGTATCTAGCTAATGGAATCGCAAGGTAGAGAGTGGCTGCAAGGGCATCCTGCTTTCTTCCAGTTTGATACAGTGCAAAGGGTACTGGGAGTCAGAAGACTGGGGCTCTAGATTCAGCCCTAGCACTAATTAGCTGTGTGACTTCAGGCAGGTGGCTGCCCTTTCTGTTTCAGTTTCTTCATCAGCAAATTGAGAATGAGAAAACCTGCCTTGTTACCTGAAAGAATGCTTATAAGGACAGATGAAACTTTATTGATATAAGGTACTATTATCATGACATCCTTGAGACCTTCTACATTTAAATATTCAAGAAAAAAGAAGTTAAGGATTGAGGATGTTTAGCTTGGTGAGTGAGGAGAGCACATTCAGTGATAAGATGGATGGAGTGACCACACGCAGAGAATTCCTCACCATGTTGTGGAAACCTCAAGAGTGAACAAGATAGGGCAGGCCCCGTGGCTTAGCGGTTAAGTGCGCGCGCTCCGCTACTGGCAGCCCAGGGTTCGGATCCCGGGCGCGCACCGACGCACTGCTTCTCCGGCCATGCTGAGGCCACGTCCCACATACAGCAACTAGAAGGATGTGCAGCTATGACATACAACTATCTACTGGGGCTTTGGGGGGAAAAAAAAAAGGAGGAAGATTGGCAATAGATGTTAGCTCAGAGCTGGTCTTCCTCGGCAAAAAGAGGAGGATTAGCACGGATGTTAGCTCAGGGCTGATCTTCCTCACAAAAAAAAAAAAAAAAGAGTGAACAGGATGGCTCTCGGAAAGCAGGGAGGGGGAAGTGGGTGATGTTCTGCTGAGGTTCCATTGAGGCACCTCAACCTAGTTGCCATTTGCTATCTCAATTTTGTATGGGCCAGTGCTTTTCCTGAGCGCTTCAGTGCTGCCCAGCCACTTTGGTTACATCACCAATCTGGCATTTAATCTTAGTTGAATTAGATGTATCGTTTGCTCATCAAATTCCTAAATTATTAGAAAATACAGATAAGTTGATGGGTTTGTCTGCCTGCCAGCCTTTCTGTTTTCTCATCGGTCACGTTATCTCTGTGATTCCCTAGTGCCATCCTGGTCCCGCCCTCCTTCCCTTCTTCCTCCACTCCCTTAGCAGCATCTCGTACACGATGCCTGCTCATTCCACTGGCTGTCAGAAACTCAGTTTCTTTAGCAGTAGTAGTTTGCTTCTCCTTCTGTTGGAAAAGTGTTCTCATTGTACTCAGATTGCTTACAGCTCTGATACTTATTGAACAAGTAGGGTAAAAGCTAAGGACACTAATTCCCCTTCTGCTTCTTTACTCTCTGGGGGAGAAGCAGTCTCCCTTCTGGGGGAGAAGCAGTCTCCCTTCTCGAGACAGTTTGGGGTAGGGGAAATAGCAGTTTCACAGGTATCCCAGTCTTCACTCCTTCCATCCAAGCCCCACGGTGGTTGCCAGACTGATCTTTCTAAATGGAAATGTTACTTGCTTGCTCAAAGCCTGATGACTCCCCTCTGCCCACCAAGGCTCCATGGGCCACCCAGGCGCACAGATGGCTGTTTGTCCTGCACCATGTTGGCCTCCGCAAGGTTCAAAACAGTTTGAATTAGTAAGAACATTAAAGATTGGAAGATGTCTTATAAAATCCAGGATTTGAGTTCCTCTTGTAAGATTGTTAAATAGTAACACCGGGCACCAGGAGCCGGGTGGGGCCGCCCCTTAGCACCGCATGTTCTCCAGATAGCACATCTATCACCCAGGCCGTGTCACTCGTTTACATTATCTAGGTACTTGTATTTGCTCCCCCCACCACAGGATCAAGTTCAACTTGGTTAGAGCAACTCCTTAGCAGGTGTATAGACAGGATCCTTCCCAATTTGGCCCCACCCTGCCCCTGCCCCTCACCTGCTGCCACCTTCCCATAGGCATTCTCACAGTAGCTGTGCTGCTAAATGGATAGTCGTTTGCCTGTTTGAGTTTGCTTACTCATATATTTTATTTTATTTTATTTTTTACCAAAGAGACCCATTTTGCAGATCCTTCTGGAGCATCCATTAGCAGCAGGGTGCGTGCCTGGCCTGGCCACGGTTATGGAGTGTTTCAAAGGAGTTATATTTTAGATTTTCGTGGTGTATTGATCCAAAGCTTCTGTGAAGGGCAAGAAGCAGAGGAAGGAAGAGAACAGATGGGGCCCTTTCTGTGCTTAAGGTCATTTCCAAAACAAATACGTTTCATTTGGTTACTCAGTTATATATTAGCAGACATTTTGACATCCATGAAGCTGAAGGTGTAGCAGCAAAATGATGGTTTACCTCGGTTAGGATATCTGTTGTCAAACATTGCCCATTCTTTCCCAGAATTACAGGAAAATTGATATATCAGTTACTGTCATTACTTGTACTTCTAGGCAATAAAATCAGTTCAAGATGTTGAGTAGTTACTTACTTTATTGCTGTTCACATTAAGTCCAGGAGCTTGCAGAGGAGTGATTTTTCAGAAACTGAGCATTTGTTTCTCTAATTTCAGCAAGTTGCTGTATAGGTTGGGCTTTATCTTACTGGGGCCATCACTCGTCCCAGGTTCCATTCTGTGCTGGTTCAAAAACTTGATTTCCTTAGGAGGAGTCAGGCTTTGGGAATTTATGTCATCCTAGCCAAACTCATAAGGTCTATTAGTAAACTAGAATATTCCTTTTCTGCACATTTATGGAACACCTACGGAGTGTGTGGCCCTGTCCTAATCTCTGGGGAAACAAAAATAAATCATAAATACGATGCAGTCCCTGCCGTATAGAAGCATATGGTCCAGAGGTGGGACAGTTATGTAAACAATACGTTACACACAGTGTGCTAAGTGTCGGATGACCTGACATCCTGGGACTCCTGGTTTATGTCTGTTGTCCTGGTATAACTATTAATAGTGTCCCCTATCAGAACTATTGAAAGGCCACAGTAAAAGTCTCTATGAATGTTTGGGGTATAGAGATGGTAGAAAGGAGGGAGAAATCAGCCTGCTTCCCCAGAGTAGACACTCCAGCTGGGTGATGAAGGAAGCTTGGGCAGTCAAGGTCTGGGAGCTTGAGGTGGGGGTAGAGGGGAGGAATGTGCAAAACTCTGCAGGCAAAAGGGAGATTGTTCTGAAATTAGCAGTTAGTTGGTTCAAGCTAGTCATTGTCTCCCAAATTTATCCTGTGAAAAAAATTCCCCAGGACACTTGGTAAAATGTAGATTTCCAGATCCTGCTGGCAATTTGGATTGTTTTTTAAAGAAGCACCCCAGATGATTCTTGGACATATTAAAGGCTCAGAACCAATTTTCTATTGATTATGGCTAAGAATCAAAGGGCGGGGAGCAGAGGGGAGCAGGAGCACAAGACTAGCGCACAAGTCACACATCAGCCAGGCTGGGGTGACCCTGGTGAGAAGATGCTGAGAGGTGGAACCAGCTGGGAGACATTTACAGTAGAGCATGAAAAATGAGGAGTGCAGGAACTATGTCAGTCACAACTGGCATGCAGAAGAATGAAAAGATTCGAGAGCCAGTCAGGAGGATGCATGAACAGGACCTAGTATATGCCAGTTACTGATTTACATGGGGTAATATTATTTCCAGGTAACAAGACACTTGTGTCAAATCCAGGAACCCGGGAGACCTTATATTCTGAAGGTTTATGCTGTGAGCCATAAACCTAAAATTACAAGAGTTGGATAGTGTTGTGGCATATTTCATGTGGACCTAAAAAAAAGAAAGACTCCTGCTTACTTTACATCTTTGTAGTCTCTGAACACTAGTGACAGTTTTGTTTATCTCTGGGCAGGAGCTGGATGCATTCTAAAGCATCCTGACACCCCAACACTTTTCTCTAGACTCCAGGCAAACCCTTGCCCTTCTGTTATGGTAAGACTACCTACCTCGCCTTATTTGGCATTATTTTTGCTTTTGATTTTGTTATGGAATGTGTAAGACTGTCACGATTCATCAACAGTATACCAGCCAACGGCGTGTCTCCCCCAGTTTCAGCACGACTTTGTTCCTAGATCCACCACAACTCTGGGAAATGACAGTAGTACAAGAAACACCTTCTCCAGGCAAGGAGATCATTAAGCCTGTTGAGCATTGGTGATTCGGAGAGCAGCAATCCCTAAATGGAAAATGAAGAAAATCCGAGGAGAGCTCTGCTATTCCTCTCTGCCTTCAAACATAAAGAGGGTTTTTATTTTGAAGGCTGCCTTCCCCAGGCCTGTTGGCATACTTCTGAAGCAGCTAACGAAGTCAGAAATCAAAGACTTGACAGTTATGAAAAGAAAGCCTCAAAAAGGAGAATGGGAACCCGATCAGGCTATAATTTCATGGGGTAATTTAGCACCCTTTACCCAAGACCTGGCCTCGTAGCGTCCATGAGTGCGGTTTGGGGAGGGACAAAGCCTCTGAAATTCCAGTCCTTGGCTACTCTTGTAGCGTTGCTGAGGGATTTACAAATCCTGGGAGTGACAGGGTTGAAGGTGAACGGGCTGAAATCTTCGACGCTGTCAATATCAGGCAGGAGAAAAGCACAATCAACAGCGGCCTCAAAGTTTTTTTTCTAAGGGGCTTAACTTCTGTGCGATCCAATGTCACCAACGCCATGAAGTCACAGTACCAAGATGAAAAAATAAAAATAAAAAAGGAAGGAGAAAGAGTCCAGCGCGCACGGACCCAGACCACGGATCTCCCCCGCTGCTGACGCGGACGGAGCTGTTGGGGGCGCCCGGCCCGCGGCCCGCGGCCAGAGTCGCCGCCGGGAAGCCCCTGCCCGCAGTCCAGGCGCGACCAGCGTGGCGCCGCGGCGGGGGGATCCGGCGGGCGCGCTGCAGACTTCAAAGGCCCGGCGCCGCCGCCGCCCCCGCCCGTGCGCGCGAGTAGTACGGTCCGAGGGGGCGGCTCCTGGGGCGCGGCTCCCGCCGCAGCTGATGCGCGCCCGGCCGGCCGGGAGGCGGGAGCCCGAGAGCCAGAGACCCCGAGAGCCCGAGAGCCCGAGCCGGGCCCTGAGGAGGCCCCAGCAGAGGCATCTTCGCGGCGGGCGGGGCCCGGCGCGGGGGCCGCCGCGGCCGCACGGTTTGGGAAGGAGGACGAGGAGGAAGCGGCGCTGCCTGCCGGCGAAGAGGAAGCACTCCGCCCGGGCCCCCGACGGCGCTCGTTTAACCACATCCGCGCCTCCGCTGGAAACGCTCGCAGGCGCCTGTCACCGGTTCCCTCCATTTTGAAAGGGAAAAAAGGCTCTCCCCCTTCCCCTCCTCTTAGGAGCTGGAGCCGGAGGAGCCGCGCTCATGGCGTTCAGCCCGTGGCAGATCCTGTCCCCCGTGCAGTGGGCGAAATGGACGTGGTCCGCGGTGCGCGGCGGGGGCGCGGGAGAGGACGAGGCCGGAGGGCCGGAGGGCGACCCCGAAGAGGAGGACTCGCAAGCCGAGACCAAATCGTTGAGCTTCAGGCAAGTACACGCATCCCTGCCGAGATGCAAACGTGCTGCCATCCATCCATCTGCGGCTCATTCTGTGTGCGTGTGTGTGGTCGCCCACCCGCGTAACCATCTTCACGGCAATGCTGCGTCCCTGCCCGTAACCAGGGCCCCGCTGTGCATCCGAAAGTTCAGGATGTTCTGTCCTCCCGTGTGTTTTCTTTCCCCCGTTTCCGTGTGAGCTTTCTGACCCTAAGCCAGAATTTGCAGTCTCTCCGCATCCCGGTCTGCCACGGTCACTTTCTCTAAGCTTCGATCCCCCAGCCCCCGCCCCTGCACACACACACACGTATATACACTGTCACTGGTAACTCCCGGTGGAACTTGGGGCCCTCACTGTGGGGAAGAATTCGCTCCCAGGCCCTCCTGGGGCCCCACTGTGTCCCGAAAATGCAGCCTTGGTGAAGAAGGTCGCGTGATGACAGGCCCCTGGCAGCTGGTGAGAAATGGTGGTCTCTGCTGAGCTGTCACCCATGTGATTGCGGAAGGCAGGTGACAGCATTTGCAGCCTCGGGCCGAGTGAGTTCAAAACAGGTAGAGGCCTTCCAAAGAGAAAGGCGTCATGGAGAGAATTGGCTTAATTTTTTAGGGGTTGGGGGGCAATATTAATTTTTAAGCCTCTGGGAGAGGGCTCTTGTGAGAAAAGGAGTCTGTTGGAAAGCGCTTTTTTTGGATGTCAGAGGGCAAGATGACCTCAAAAATAAATGCTGCTGGAGAAAAGCTCCAGAGGCTGGAGGAGATTTCAGGGAGACAGGATGCCAGACAGAAGCCGGAGGAGGGCCCTGCTAGAAAACCCTCAGCAGCTGCCACAGGCCAATCCATGCTGAGGACCAGTGGGTTGTAAAGTTAGGCAGACATGCTGGACTAGCCTTTGTGGATATTTAGATTATAAAGGGTGTCGGAAATACCGTTGAAAGTGGTAATTCCTCATTTTTCCCCCTTGGCAGCTCGGATTCTGAAGGTAATTTTGAGACCCCTGAAGCTGAAACGCCCATCAGATCACCCCTCAAGGAATCCTGTGATTCATCACTAGGATTGGCAGGACCTGGGGCCAAAACCCAAGGTAAAAAGACTTTCGTTTTTTGCCTCTCTTGTTTTCAACTTTTGAAAATGTAAATGAGGGAAGGAAAAGTGTTAACTTCGGGCCATTTAAAAAGGTTTGGATTATCTCCTTACTGAGAAAGAGCTGTTTTAAAGCTCCTGGTTTATTTGAAGTGTTTTTTTGTTTGTGTTTTAGGAGCATGGTGGTCAGAGGCTTTCTTCCCTAAGTAGTTTGTACATTTGCAGTATGATATTATCATTATCAGACATTCCTTCTGGGCCCTTCCCCTCGGCCCCTACAAAACAAAAATGTGTGTAGTAATGCAGTGGTGGAGGGATGTGTAGATTTGGCTTCATAAATTTCTCAGGCTAACTCACTTTCTATGGGGTGTGGCTGGAGACAAAAATTATAGATAAGAGTTGACTTTTATCTTAGATAAGGAGGAATCTTAAGAAGCTGTTTCAGAATTGTTTAGGTCTGCCTTTTCCACACAGGGCTGGTGGTGAGCCCCAGTTTACCTAAGGAAACCTGGCACGGAGATTCTCTCCTAGCCCCTCAGATCCCAACCGTGAGCCTGCCCTTCATCTACAGAAGATTCTGCTGTTCTGCTTAATTAGTAGAAGCCTTATTTGTCATGCAGACAGTTTTGAGTAAAATTTCACCTGTCTGGATAGAATTCATTTATCCATTCAGTAAACAGAATGTGCTGTGATTCAGCAGTGAACAAGTTCTGCTCTCAAAGGTAACATGGAAGGAGATGGACCTATAAAGGTTAAGCAAAATACATGTCAGCTTTTGTCTTAAGTATTATGGAGAAAAATAAAGCAGGGGGAAGAGGAATAGAGTGTATGGGGTGGGGATAGGGGATACCGAAGGGTAATTCGGGGGAGCCTTACTGATAAGGGGACTTGAGCAGAGCCCTGAAGGAAGAGTGAAGGAACAGCCTTGCACATTCCTGGGGAGAGAACGTTTCCAGCAGAGGGACTGGCATCTACAAAGGTCTGAGACAGGACCAGCCAGGGTCAGAGGGAGGCCCCATGGTGGAGAGTGGCAGCATGTTTGAGGACCGATGAGGAGGCCAGTGTGAAGTGACTAGGCAGAGCAGTGAGAGCTCAAGTCAGCCAGGTAAAGGGCGGTCCAGAACATTTTGTAATGTTTTGATTTTCTTCCTGAGTGAGATAAGAAGCCATTGGAGGACATGTTAGCTTCTTAGGACCGCCCTGAGAAAGTGGCACAAATTGAGTGGCTAAAACAACAGAAATGTATTCTCTCATGGTTTTGGAGGCTAGAAGTGCGAAATCAAGGTGTCATCAGCGCCCTGCTCCCTCTAAAGGTTCTAGGGAAGAATTCTTCCTGTCTCTTTTAGCTTCCCGTGGTTGCTGGCAATTCTTGGTGTTCCTTGGCTTGTGGCAGCATAACTCCAGTCTCTGCCTCCTTCATTACATGGCCACCTCCCTGTGTGTCTCTGTGTCTTCACGTGGCATTCTTATGAAGACACCAGTCGTTGAATTTAGGGACCACCCTAATCCAGTATGACCTCATCTCAACTTGATTACATCTGCAGAGATACTATTTCCAAATAAAGTCACGTTCACAGGTGCAGGGAGTTAGGACTTCAACATATCTTTTTGAGGGAAGACAGTTCAACCCACAACAGAGGGCTTTGAGCAAGGGGATAGTGCTTTGACTTTCTTTATAAAAGGCTAGCTGGCTGCTGTCTGGAGAAGGGACTCTAGGATGGATGTATGCTTTCTCTACTCCATTGTCTATCACTGTCACCTTGCAGTGACACATAGAGCCAGCTTTCAATTATCCGCTTACCTAATTTTTGAACTGATTCCAACTTTCTCCTCCCGACAGTTATTGTATTTTGTTGTTTAGTAACTTCACAGGTTGCCCAAGGAAGAGGAGTTCTCTGTGATAGACTTCATGACGGAGCTGGAATTTTTGGTGAAATGACGGCAGCTTTTTGTGATTTGGTGTTACTGTACGTTGTGAGCTCCATTTGGTGCTTCCCCTGCTGAGAATTCAGCAATACCCTCACCTTGCCCTGGGCTGCTCTTTCCCATTGTTTTAGGCAGAGACTGCATGGGAACTGGCAGGTTTATGTCTTGGGGAACTTGTGTGTGGCATGTTGTTTTGTAGCACTCTCTGTGATGGAAGATGCCGCTTGTTCTTCAGGGCTTCCTTTTTCTTCTCTCTAGATTGGCAGACCAGAGGGGAGATTTGCAAGCTTGAAAGAACTATTCTGTAGCCTTCCCATCAAATTTAAATAAAGCTCACAAGACAAGTTAAGTAGCTGTCTGAACGCCTCTTTGAATTGCCTTCAGCTTGGGCCGACCCCTTCCTCACCGCTCTGTCAGTTGGTAGTCGGATTCATCCCGACAGATTCTTTGCTAATTGAATAGAGGCCTGTATGGCCCCCAGAGCCATAGAGACCCAATTGTTTGGTCCTTGCTGTGCCACTGACTCATTAACACAAGTTTTGGTAACTTCTAGCTCACACTCTCTTTTTCACTCTCTCTAAAATTTTTTCTCTTAGTGAGTCATGGACCAGGAAAGCTCTGGGGAGTAGTTCATGATTCAGACCATGTATATGGTGAGGGGTGAGGAGTGGGGGTGTACAGTCTAGGAAACAACCACTGCATATTATGAAATCTCTCGATTTAGGGTCTTTAAATAATAGGATGATTGCTCATCGGCCTGGTAGTATTCTGCCTTCTAGGGCTCCTTCCAGCCAACATCTAGAGCTAGCTAGTCCAGGGTCCTGTTGATGGCCTTATCATACGTACACAGTAAATATCAAAATACAACCAAAGCACAGGTCTGACCAGGGAAGATATCAGTGGGCGAAAATTCCTGGAGAGTCATTTTATGTTGAAGTCTAATTTCTGGGCCTGGATGGTGCTCTTTCTCCCAAAATTGTTTGATTATTTGGCTCCTGATTAAGTTAGTCTTTCATATTTCTGTGATTCCAGGGCATGGTGGGACAGCAGGTGTAGATTATATAAGACTGTATCTTCTGGAGGGATGATTTATGAGTTGTTAGCCACCCAGGGGTTGGAGTTAACATATGTAAAAGATCCTGGCTCCCTGGTATAGTAATAGCCCTCAGATGTGCAGGCTGTAGCCCACATACCATAGCCATGGCCCCGACCTCAACCTCCATCTAATTCTTTGAACTCAGGGAAACATCTACATCTCTTTTGAAGTTAATTTTTTCTGTAAGTTTTCTTTTTTAGGGACTTGCAGTATCTGAACTCTATAATAACTCTTCTTAAGGTAGAGCTAGAGTATGTCACTCTCAGAATTAAACAGTGGATGAGGTTGTGGGGGGTTTTTTAAGCCACAGATAGAAGCCAGTTCAGACGAACTGGTAAAATAAAAGTATAGCTGAAGAGGTTTCTTGAAGATGCCAGAGTGGTGGCTCTGATGTTCGGGCTGGTAGTTCTGTGTTTGCTGTCTGTCTGCCTTCCCCCACAAAGGGTGTTTAAGCTGCTGCTGTTACTGTTCTTTTTGCTGGGAGATGTTATCAGTGAGGAGACATCACTAAGAAAGGACTTGAAGGAGGTACAATCTCAAAGTCATCCCCCCCCTTTTTTGGTGCTTATGGACTGTGGTTTTGTCCAATAAAAGCTGCGGGGGGTATCCTCCGCTACTTGAGGCCCCCCCCCCACATCTTTATTTACAGATTGTTACCTTTCTTTGAGAAAGAGAATCTTAATTCATGCTGAAGCTCTCATATGCCCTTGGTAAACCTACCCTGTTTGATATGTTAATTAGATGCCTGGGAATTTCAAAGACATACTATAGTCCTCCAGAATAGAAGGAAAGAGATGAAGAGGACCCATCCACAGGTATTTACTGCTGGAGGCCTTGTGGGGAATGCGGGGTGGTTTGTTGACACGATTTTGGTAGTCTAGATCAGGAATCAGCAAACTGTGGCTCTGAGACCTCATCTGGCCTGCTGCCTGCCCGAGAGCTAAGAATTGTTTGTATGTTTTTAAATGGTTGGAAAGAAAATATTTTGTCACGTATGAAAATTATATGAAATTCAAATTTTAGGGCCCCAAAATAGAGTTGTGTTGGAATGCAGCCACCCTCGTTGATGTAGGTGTCGTCTGTGGCCCCTTCCGCACTACAGTATCATGGTTGAGTACTCAGAACAGAGACCAAATGGCTGGCAAAAGCCTAAAATATTTTCTCTCTGGCTCTTTACAGAAAAGTTTGCCAACCTAGATCCACACTTATGATTTGGTAAAAAATATAAAGTTTAAGTAATTTGGGGTGATGACTTAAAAAAAGGTGGCAAGGCTGTACCTGATTAATTAACAAATGAGCTGTGGGTGTTGGTGCCTTCAGTGTAGGCTGTATCGTCAGGTAAGTCTTCAGGGAGAAACTGGTTTGGGCTGGCTGTTTGTCTTCCTTGCAAAACAGAAATGATGTGATTGGTCTGTCAATGTACCTGATTTTCAGTTGACTAAAAGATCTGAGGAGTTACAGAAAAACGAAATTAGGGAGGAATGGGGAGAATTTTGGAATCATTTGCTACAAGTACAAACAAATAGACTTTTAACTTTTGCCCGATAAGTGTCAATGTAACTTTGGGTGTTTGAGAATTTGTAATTTGACCGTTGATATGGTATGTTGTTGGTTTATGTTGTGTGGTTGATATGGTATCTTTATCGGAATATTTTAGACTGTACCTATATAAGACCTAGAATGAAGATCTTGTTAAAATCTATGTTGTAGATTTTCGAAAATCGAAAATGTCCTCTCCCTGTCCCTACCACAGGGATTGCTTTATTAGAATTTCCTAGAAGTAATGGGACTAATAAGGACCTTTAACGTTACCTAGTCCAACAGTTCAACCCATGTGGCTCCTCTGACAACATCCCAAGCTAATGCTTTTATTTTTATTTTTTGATGTGATTGGCTCTTTCACAGTTTAATTTAAATATTTATATTATATTATTTTAAGATATTTAAGGCTTGAAAACCTTAGCAGCATGATTCAATTCTAGGTTTTGTCCCCACATATAATGTTTTTGGCTCTCAACTTGGAGATGCCCACTGGTTAGTAAATGGGATCCGAGCCGTCTTTCTTTGTTGCTCTATTTATCCCAGTGTAGATGAGCTCCTCTATCTCTATATGGTGCTCCACCCAAGAAGAATTGTCTTCTTGGGGGAAAAAGTATAATTTTTCCAGTGGAGACCTCAGAGAGTACAGAACCACAGTGTTTGAATAAAAAACTCGGTCAGGGGCAAAGTCTGCCTGCCAAAAGTAAAGGTTTTTAGTGACTGTCAGTGCAGTATTTTTAAGATGAATAGTAAATTCAGGACCTCCTTAAGAAATATTATAATGATTAAACTCATTTCAGACTTGCCACTCTCCAGTTTTGGGCTTAACTGAGCATCAATATAGCAATATAGCTTACTTTGCTAGTTTCTAGTGGTGGAGGCATTTTCTCTGTGTGTGTGTGTGTGTGTGTGTGTGTGTGTGTGTGTGTGTGTGTGTGTAAACCCTTCTAAAATTATGTTGCTACCATTTAATGCTCCACCTAAAAAATGATTAAACACTTAAATTAAAGAATGGTCATAGTGTCTTTTTCAACTGACCAGTAATAGTGTTCATAGGAAGCCCTGGTGGTATGAACCATTTTGTCAGAATCTCCTAAACTCAGATTAGTGATGGGAAGATTATGGTTTATCCACCCAAAACAGCCATCTTAGTGGGGATTTGATAACTGAGGGTTGCTGAATTGTCCAGTAACTGTTAACATTGGGCCTAGAAAGAGATTGCTATTTGTAACTTCAAGATCTCACCCTCACCTTTGCGTATACATGAACCTAATTTTATGAGTTCACACAAACATGATTGGATCCCCAGGGGTTAGATTGATGATGGCCAAACTCACAAGGGAATAGTAAGCGAATGGAGTATTTCATTAATTCACAAGTGAAAAATGTAATTTGACAGCTCTGTTTGGCAGATACAAATATTCTCCTAGCCAGTCCAGGTACCATCTTTCCTATGTCATTTCTGGAAATATAACAACAAATTATTGATCTCCATCTTTCCACTGCAGGACTCCCACCTAGCAGACCACCAATGTTCTGTTTCAGACTTCTTTATTGGATGTATTGGAAGCAAGTGGGTTTTTTCCTTTTTTTAGCATCTTATTTGATTTTTATAACAATGATGCTATGAGATAGGACACATGTGATTTCCATTCTGAAGATTGGGAAATTGAGGCCAGAGCCTTTACTGCTAGTAGTAGGGCGGGGTGTTAAATTCAGCTTTCAAGATCACACATCCAGAGCTCTTTGGAATATATTCTGCAGCTTCTCTTCCCAGGGAATGTGTGAATCTGTCTCTTCACTGATTGAAGAGAAGGCTTATCAGAGGAAATAAAGGTTTTTAAAATCTTGCCAGGACAGAGTGTGTGATGGGGGAAAGCATCCTCTTAAGTATCCTGTTAAGTTATAGTAATTTTTTTTTTTTTTTGGTGAGGAAGATTGTCCCTGAGCTAACATCTGTGCCACTCTTCCTCTATTTTTTGTATGTGGGATGCTGCCATAGCATGGCTTGATGAGCAGTGTGTAGGTCTGCACCCAGGATCTGAACCTGTGAACCCTGGGCCGCCAAAGCAGAGCACATGAACTTAACCACTATACCACGAGGCTGGCCCCAGATAGTAATTTTTTAAGAAAAAAATTCAGCAGGTGATGCATCTTCCACATGTGTTAATTTGGCACATATAATGTATGAAGTATAAAATGTATTTTAGGAATTTTGAACTTCAGAAGTTTGCAGCACAATTCCAGAAGGAAAAAAAAAAAGCATCACTGGGTAAGCAGTGCTGTTGGATTGAAAACATTTTGCTTCCCTAATGCTTAGCTTCAGCTCATCAATGAGAAATAAAGAGGGAATGGACACATTCAGTAACAGCTTTTGCTTTCCCTCCCCCCTGTGAGTCATGTATGGGTGAGGAGAGGCAAGGTACATGGAGAGGTGTGCAGTCTCCTGGGACTCTGCAGCTATTTTGGGGTAGGAAGAGGAGTTTCTAAGAGGCCTGTATTAGTATCTATTGCTGCATAACAAATTACTCCAAACTTACTAGCAGCTTAAAGCAGTAAACATTATCTCACATAGTTTTATAGTTTTCATAGGTCTGGAATTTGGGAGCAGCTGAGCTGGGTGGTCTGGCTTAGAGTTACTTGTGAGAATGCAGTCACAATGTTGGCTGGGACTGCAGTCATCTGAAGGCTTGACTGAGGCTAGAGGAACCTCTGCCCAGGTGGCTCACTCATGCCTGGGAAGTCAGTGCTGGCTGTTGGTGGGAGGCCTCAGTGCTTCACCATGTGGATGAACTTCTCCAGGGGGTTCTTGAGTGTTCTTCCAGCATGGCAGTTGACTGTCCACAGAGTGAGTGATCCAAGAGCAAGTTGGGAGCTGCACTGTCCTTTGTGACTTAGCCTCAGAAGTCACACTCTGTTATTTCCACAGTATCTTTTTGGCTACACATGTCTGTCCAAGGACGTGAATACCAGGAGGTGGGACTCCTCGGGGGCCATCTTGGAGGCTGGCTACCACAAGGCTCTCAAACTTATACCAAAGGGTATAATTTCAAAGACTGCAAAGTTTTCTCATTACTCTGTTCCTTTGGGGCCTCTTCACTGCCTCCCCCACCCCTACCTTTTGTCCCTTTTCTTAGAGTGGAGGAGCAGAAGAGGCAGGAGAAATGATGTGGCTGTCCTGTTGTGGAGGCGTCTCCTGTGCTCGGTGTACCGGCTGCTGTTGCTCTGTCTGGAGGCACCTCTCTTGCTGAACATTCCTCCCTCCTTTTCTTTATCCTGCATCAGCTTCTCAGCTCATGTGGGCGGTTGCTGCTTTGTGAGAGAGGCATTGGTATTTTGAGTTCTCCAGTAATTATTTCTGAAGAGATGCACATTATGGTGTTTGGCAGCAGCAGAGTGAAGTTACACAATTTCAGATCTCTGCAGAGGAGTCCCATCTGTTAGCATGTGCTCTTTGTCTCCTGGCTCCTCCTGCTGCAACCTTTTGGAGGTGGAGGAAAAGTCCTGTGGGGAGGGCCTTCTCTGATTTCTGTCTGTTAGGGCATTTCGACCCTATTTGAAATGTAACCTCAAACAAGTCCAGATGCTTCCAAAACTCAGGGGCATCTCATGAGTGAGAAGAGAAGACGTTCATTGTTAGATTGGCTTCTCTGGAGAAGGCTTCTGCTTCCTGATTAGTGAGCCCTGCCCTCTTACCTTATTGTAATCTTGGCCTTCAGAGGACAGAATTTGGGTATCTTTTTTTTTTTTTTTTGGTGAGGAAAATTGGCCCTGAGCTAACACCTGTCACCAATCTTCCCCTTTTTGCTGAGGAAGAGTGGCCCTGAGCTAACATCCATGCCCATCTTCCTCCACTTTGTATGTGGGACCCCACCACAGCATGGCTTGATGAGTAGTGTAGGTCCTGCCTGGGATCCAAACTTGTGCACCTGGGCCGGCCCCTGGGTCTCTTTTTAAATAAAATGGTATAAGGTGCTGGTTTGGAAATTTGAAGTACCTTCTTCATCCTTAGGACAAGCTTTTTCAGATTGTCAAGTGGCTTTCCAGATTATTCTTTACCTGTGGAGTCTTGTATTTTAGAGTGAGTCTCTCTCAGGAGTTGGAAGCTTCTCTCAGGAGAACAACATGGCACCTGGTGGCCTGTCTTACAAAAAGCAATTAAACTCCCCCTCCCCCGCTTAGCTCCTGGGTAATGTTTTTGTTTGGTGTTTTTTGGAGGGTGTGGAGGAGGACATTTGGACAGTTAGTTCCTTGTCTGGGTTCCGTCAAGGGTGTGTGTGTTGATGTTGTTTTTCTGCTTTAAGTAGTGACATTTTAAAATTATGGCTTACCTAAGAGGATGTTCTGCCTTTTCCCGCTTTGACTCACCCACTGGGAACCCCCTCCTCACTCCCAGGCTTCTCAGGGGCCCCGGGGCCCCAGTGGTTGTCAGGGGAATATGAGCTCTGCAGCCACACCCTTAGGTTCTCCCCAGCATTCCCGGAAAAGGCCTTCTTGTCTCATTGTCCCTTGCTGGACAAGTACATCCTGTCCACTTCTCCATTTTAAGGCTGTTGACTAAGTGGCTGAGAAAGTGCATATATAAAGTATATTTCAACTTTGGGGGAATCAGAGGAACTGGGAACTCTGAGGCATGAAACTGCAAAAAAAAAAAACCCTCAAATTTTGGACGCTTGCCTAAATGCTAATATGTACCTTGTTAACAGTACCCTCAAGTGAGACCACTTCAGCAGAAAGGGTGGCACAAGTGCCAGAGTCACACTTGTTTTCCTCCTGAAGCCCTTGATTCAAACATGGGAGATAGGGGGTGGGAGGGCAAGACGGGGACACAGGCCTACAGGTAAAGAGGAGTGGCTTCAAAGGGCAAGGGTCAAATGAGAAACAAATGTCAATCCTTTACAGCTTTGTGTAGAGCAAAGCAGCTTCATCATGACTTACCTGTACTGTTTTCTGTATAGAAAAGATAATCAGTTGAGAAGGGAGTCCTTTATGTATCAGGCATTCATCAGCAGTGGGCCCTGATTGAGCAGCAACTCTGTTTTGGGTGCTCAGTTTCTGCTTTGGGGATACAAAGGGCACCAGGGTGTAAGGCCCCCGCAGGGCTCAGAATCTGGAGGGAGCTAGCTGCCTTCTATTTCCTAGGCCTCTTGGCCCCCTTGGCTTCCCCAGATGTTGTAGCAGCAAATAGGTAGTTTCAGCAAAGGAATATGTAAAGGAGGTCTTGGAAGAAGTCAAATGTTAAAAATTAGAATTAAAAAAAAAAAAAAACTACCCCCAAACAAAAACAAAAAATAAAATCCTTTTGAGCTTGACAATTGTATCTCTAGGATGGTTCGTAAACTTGGCTGTGTCTGCTGTAGGAGCCAGGAGTGATGTCATTTTTTCGCCTCTTTCTGTAAATAGAATTGATTTAGCACGTCGTAGACTTCCTCAAGATAAGTTTAAAATCCCAAATTGATGTGTTGGTGAGACCTACCACTTCTCTCAAGTATGTGTCCCAGCAAGTGACACACATAAAAGGCTAAAGCGTTTTCTGAAATGAGTCTGTGGTGTAGTAGAACGTTTTATTAGAGTTGCAGCACGCTGCTCCTGCTCTGTTGCCCTCTGAACCTCCTTGTGCTCTTTTTTCTTTTAATGGTTTTATTCAGGTATAATTCACTTGCCATACAATTCACCCATTTAAAGGGTGTACAATTTAATGGCTTTTAGTATATTAACAGAGTTGTGCAACTATTGCTTCAATCTAATTTTTAGAACATTTTATCACCCCCAAAAGAAACCCTGTACCCATTAGCAGTCACCTCCCTCAGTTTTTCTCCCATTCCGCCCCCCAGTCCTAGGCAACTGATAATCTACTCTGTGTCTCAATAGATTTGCTTATTCTGGACATTTCATGTAAATGGAATTATACAATATGTGGTCCTTTGTGCCTGGCTTTGTTCACTTACCATAATGTTTTCAAGGTTCATCCGTGTTGTAGCATGTATCAGTACTTCATTCCTTTTTTATTGTCGATTAATACTCCACTGTATGGACATACCATATTTTATTTACCTGTCCATCAGTTGATGGACATTTGGGTTATTTCCACTTTTGGGCTATTATGAATAATGCTGCTGTGAACAGTCATGTTCAAGTTTTTGTGTGGATATATGTTTTCATTTCTCTTGGTAGAAAAATTGCTGGGTCATAAGGTAACTCTATTTTTAACATTTTGAGAAACTCTCAAACTGTTTTCCAAAGTGGCTGCACCATTTTACATTCCTACCAAGGGTGTATGGAGGTTTCACTTTCTCCACATCTTTGTCAACGCTTATTGTTATCTGTCTGTTTGATTGTAGCCATCTTAGTAGGTATGAAGCAGTAGCTCATTGTCGTTTTGATTTGCATTGCCCTAATAGCTAACCATGTTGAGCACCTTTCCCTGTACTTGTTGGCTGTTTGTATATCTTCTTTAGCAAGATGTTTACTCAGATTCTTTGCCTACTTTTTAGTTGGGTTTCTTATCTTAGAGAGTTGTAAGAGTACTTTATGTATTCTATATACAAGTCTATTATCGGAAATATGTATTCTATATACCAATCCCTTATCAGATATGTGATTGTAAATATTTTCTCCCATTCTGTGGGTTGTCTTTTCACTCTTTTGATGGTGTCTTTTGAAGTGTAAAAGTTTTTAATTTTGGTGAAGTTCAGTTTATCTTTTTTTTTTTTTTGGTCTCTTGTGCTTTTGGTGTCATATCTAAGGTGGCTTTGACTAACTCATGGTCACAAAGATTTACTACTATGTTTTCTTTTAAGAATTTTATAGCTTGAGCTCTTATATTGAGGTCTTTGATCAATTTTGAGTTAATTTTTGTATATGTTGTGAGAAAGTGGTGCAGCTTCAGTCTTTTTCATGTAGATACCCCAGTACCATTTGTTAAAAAGACTGGTGCTTTCCCTATTGAATTAATTTTGCACCCTTGTCGAAAATCAGTTGACCATAGATAGAAGGGTTGATTTCTGAACTTTTGATTCTGTTTCATTAATCTATATGTCTGTCCTTAGGCCAGTACACACTGTCTTGATTACGGTAGCTTTGTAGTAAATTCTGAAATCAGTAAGTGTGAGTCCTCCAACTTTGTTTTGTTTTTTTTTTCCAAGATTGTTTTAGCTATTTTAGGTCCATTGCATTTCCATATGAATTTTAGGATCAGCTTGTTAATTTTGCAAAGAAGCCAGCTGGGATTTTGATACGAGATTGTGTTCAACCTACAGATGTATTTGGGGAGTACTGTCATCTTAACAATAGTCATGTACCATGTAATGATGTTTCAGTCAACGCTGACTACATATCCGACGGTGGTCTCCTAAGATTAATACCATATAGCCTAGGTGTGTAGTAGGCTATACCAAATAGGTTTAAGTACTCTAGGGGAGGAAGAAATCTTCCTCTACCCTTCTAGGTTTTTCTAGCTGGTCTAAGAATTAAATTGACATGAGACAGATTAACAGGAGAAAAACAAACAAAATAACCTGTATACATGGAAGAAATCCAGAAAAACTGAATAACTGTCCAAAATGGCCAAAGCCCTCACCTTAAATACCATCCTCAGCTAAAGACTAAACAAGATGTTGGGGGTGGGGAGAGTCAGGGACTTCAAAGGGAAGGAAGGCAATTCACAGGTAGATAAAAAGGAGTAAATGTTTGGTAAACATGCATTTGGCCACACAGAAATACAGAGGGAAGCCCAAAAAACAGGCTTTTCTAGGTTCCTCCTTGTCTGCCACCTAGTTCATGTTATGCTAAGGTGATAGCTCACTTCCTGAGACAGGTTTTTTAATGTAAATTTTTTTCTGTTTTTTGTGAGGAAGATTGGCCCTGAGCTAACATCTGTTGCCAGTCTTCCTCTTTTTGCTGAGGAAGATTAGCACTGAGCTAATATCTGTGCCCATTTTCCTCTATTTTGTATATGGGACACCGCCACAGCATGGCTCGATGAGCGGTACGTAGGTCTGTGCCTGGCTTCTGAACCTGAGAACCCTGGGCTGCCGAAGCAGAGCATGTGAACTTAACCACTGAGCCACCAGGCTGGCCCCAATGCAAATTTTTTTAGACAGTTAAGGGGAAGGTAACAAAAAAAACTTTCTCAGTCTTTGTTTCTTGAAAATAATCAGCCTAAAATAATCCTCATGTTAAAGAGACACATCTTGGGGTGGCAAATTTTGTTGCCCTGCAGTACACTCTATGATGTTTGCACAACAACAAAATCGCCTAACGACGTGTTTCTCAGAGTGTATCCCCATTGTTAAGAGACGCATGACTGTATTAGATCTTCTAATCCTTGAATGTGGATGTCTTTCTGTTTATTTAGATCTTCTTTAATTTCTTCAATGTTTTGTAGTTTTTAGTAAGTCTGGCTAAGGGTTTGTCAATTTTGTTTATCTTATCAAAGAACGGACTCTTTGTTTCATTAATCCTTTCTACTGTTTTTTTGGTCTCAATTTCATTTATTTCTGCTCTGATTTTTATTATTTCTCTCCTTCTGCTGACTTTGGGCTTTGTTTGTTCTTCTTTTTCTAGTTCTGTTAGGTGTAATTTAAGGTTGCTTATTTGGGCTTTTTCTTGTTTGTTAAGGTGGGCTTGTATCACTATGAGTTTCCCTCTCAGGACTGCTTTTGCTGTATCCCATATGATTTAGTATGGCATGTTTTCATTTTCGTTTGTTTCCAGATAGTTTTTGATTTCTCCTTTAATTTCATCAATGATCCATTGGTTGTTCAGTAGCATGTTGTTTAATCTCCAGATTTTTGTCACTTTCCCAGTTTTTTTTTTCATGGTTGATTTCCAGTTTCGTAGCATTATGGTCTAAAAAGATGCTTGTTATGATTTCAATCTTCTTAAATTTATTGAGGCTTGCTTTGTTTCCCAACATATGGTCTGTCCTTGAGAATGTTCCATGTGTGCTTGAGAAGAGTGTGTAGTCAGATGTTTTTGGATGGAGTGCTCTGTATATGTCTACTAGGTCCATCTCGTCCAGTTTTTCATTTAAGTCCGCTATTTCTTTATTGACTTTTTGTCTGGATGATCTATCCATTGATGTAAGTGGGGTATTAAGATCCCCTACTATTATTGTGTTGTTGTTAATGTCTCCTTTTAGGTTTGTTAATAGTTGCTTGATGTATTTTGGTGCTCCTATGTTGGGTGCATATATATTTATGTGATAAGTCTTCTTGGTGGAGTGTCCCTTTTATCATTATATATTTCCCTTCTTTGTCTCTCTTATGTTTTATCTTGAAGTCTACTTTGTCTGATATGAGTATGGCAACACCTGCTTTCTTTTGTTTGCCATTAGCTTGGGGTATTGTCTTCCATCCTTTCACTCTGAGCCTGTGCTTGTCTTTAGTGCTGAGATGTGTTTCCTGGAGGCAGCATATTGTTGGGTCTTGCTTTTTAATCCATCCTGCCACTCTATATCTTTTGATTGGAGAGTTCAATCCATTTACATTTAGGGTAATTACTGATATATGAGGGCTTAATGTTGCTGTTTTGTCACTTATTTTCTGGTTCTTTTGCATTTCCTTTGTTTCTTGTCCCATTTGTTTCAGACTGCCAATTCAGTTTGGTTGTTCTGTCTTATGACTCTTCTGGTTTTCTCTTCATTTATCATATGTGATTTTGTTTTGATTATTTGTTTAGTGGTTACCTTGAGGTTTGTATAAAAAATTTTGTGTATGAGATAGTCCATTATCTGATGGCCTCTTATTTCCTTATACTAAGTCAATTCAATCACTTTCCTCTTCCCCTTCTAAGTCGTTCTTGTTATATCTTATTCTGTCTTGTGTTGTGGGTGTGTGTTTACAGTGATGAGGTTATATTTGTTTTTGGTGAATTCCTTCCTTTGATCTTTGATTTTGGTATTTAAGTGGTTGCTAACCTATTCCGGTAAAGATCTACTATTTTTCTGAGTTTGTCTACCTGTTTTTCTCCTTGCTCCAAGCTTTGTATTCCCTTTCTTTTCTTTTTTTCAGGCCTGAGGGCCTTCTTGAGTATTTCTGGTGTTGGGGGTCTCGTGGCCATGAACTCCCTTAGCTTTTGTTTACCTGGGAAAGTTGCTATTTCTCCATCATATTTGAAGGAAATTTTTGCTGGATAGAGTATTCTTGGCTGAAAGTTTTTGTCTTTCAGTATTTTGAATATATCATTCCAGTCTCTCCTAGCCTGTAAAGTTTCTGGTGAGAAATCTGCTGAGCCTGATGGGAGTTCCTGTGTACGTTATTTTTTGTGTGTGTGTAGCTGCCCTTAATATTGTTTCTTTGTCATTGACTTTGGCCAGCCTTACCACTGCAGGTTGTGGAGTGGGCCTTAGCCTGTTGACATATTTAGGTGACCTGTTGGCTTCACTTACTGGTATTTCCTGCTCCTTCTCCGGATTTGGGAAATTCTCAGCTATTATTTCCTTGAATAGGCTCTCTGTTCCTCTTTCCCTCTCTTCTCCCTCAGGAATACCTATAATTCTTATGTTACATTCCCTAATAGAGTCAGATACTTCTTGGAGACTTTCTTCATTTCTTTTTAGTCTTAGTTCTCTCTCCTCTTCCATCTGGAGCATATCTGTATTCCTATCCTCTATAATGCGAATTCTTTCCTCTGTATTGTCAGATCTGTTCTTTAAAGATTCCAGATTCTCCTTTATCTCCTCCGTTGTGTTCTTCATCTCCATCAGTACTGATTGGTTTTTCTTTATTTCAATCTCTTTTGTGAAGAAACTCCTAATCTCATTGAATTGTTTGTCTGTGTTATCCCATATTTCGTTGAGTTTTTTAATGATAGCTATTTTGAAATCTCTGTCGTTTAGGTTATGGATTTCCGTGCCTTCAGGGTTGGTTTCTGGGTGCTTGTCATTTTCCTTCTGGTCTGGTGATTTCATGTACCTTTGCATTGTGGTTCCTGTATTGGCTTTATTTTTCCTCATCCTGGAAATATCTGGTTGTAATTTCCACCCTCTGCCACCGTGTGGGGGTTAAGGGCTGTGTAATCTGAGCCCGCTGTGCTCTGCCCCGGCTGTTCACTGCAATTGGCTGGCTGAGCTGCAGTGTCCGGCATGCGGGGCTCTCTGTTTTGCCCGCTGGGTCCCTGGCATGGGGGCTTCTTGCTCACCCCTCGTTATCTGCTCTCATGGGGTGCTCAGATATTGACGGGACCCCTGCAGTGGTTCTTTTTTTTTTTTTTTTTTTGGGAGGAAGATCAGCCCTGTGCTAACATCTGCCGATCCTCTTTTTTTTGCCGAGGAAGACTGGCCCTGGGCCAACATCCATGCCCATCTTCCTCCACTTTATATGGGACACCGCCACAGCATGGCTTGACAAGCGGTGCGTCAGTGCATGCCCAGGATCCGAACTGGTGAACCCTGGGGCCACCGCAGCAGAACGCACGCATTTAACTTCTTGCGCCACCAGGCCAGCCCCCTGCAGCAGTTCTGAGTCCTCTGTGTGGGAGTTTCCCACTGTCTGAGAGAGCCCGAAGAGCTATGGTTTCCCCGCAGAGGGCCGCCCCTCCCCGCTCTCTGGGAGCAGCTCGGACCAGGATCGCTGATCTGATGGGGAGGGAGAGGAGTTCTCCTTACTTCTCCCCACTTCGTCCGGGGGCCCAGCACGTTCCTCTCTCAGATGTGTGGCAGTGTGGATCTCTCCGATCTTGCTTTTCACTGTCTAGGAGTCCGTTGGTGGTCTGTGAGTGTTCTTTTGTTGTATCTTATCAGGGGAAGAGTTTACGGGAAAGCTCACTCCACCATGACGCTGATGTCACTTCTGTTTTGTAGTTTTTAGTTACAAGTCTTTCACTTCTTTTGTTAAATATATTTCTAAGTATTTTATTCTTTTTGATACTTCTATAAATGAAATTGTTTTCATTTTTGGATTTTTCATTGCAAGTGGATAGAAATACAATTGATATTTGCATATTGATCTTGCGTCCTGCAACCTAGCTTAATTCGTTTATTATTTATAATAGTTTTTTGGTGAATTCCTTAGGACTTTCTAGACACAAAATTGTGTCATCTGCAAATAGAGATAGGTTTACTTTTCCTTTCCAATCTCGATGCTGTTTTTTCTTTTTCTTGCCTAATTGACCTGTCTAGTACAATTTTAAAGAGAAGTGGTGAGAGCTGACCTTCTTGTCTTGTTCTTGATCTTCGGGTAAAAGTATTCAATCTTTTACCATTAAGTATGACATTAACTGTAGGTTTTTCATAGATGTCCTTTATCAAGTTGAGTAATTTTATTTTTATTTCTTTTCTTTTTCTTTTATTCCTAGTTTCTTGAGTGCTTTTTTTATCATGAAAGGATGTTGGATTTTGTCAAATTCTTTTTCTGTGTGTGTTGAGATGATCATGTAAGTTTTGTCTTCCATTCTATTGCAATGGTAGATTACACTAATTGATTTTCAGATGTTAAACCAACCTGGCATTCCTGGGATAAATCCCACTTGTCCATGGTTTATAATCCTTTTTATGTGTTGGTGGATTTGATTTGCTGGTATTTTGTTGAGGATTTTTGCATCTATTTTCAATAAGAGATACTGGTCTGTAGTTGTTTTTTTTTTTTTCTCTCTTGTGATATCTTTGTTTGCTTTTGGCATCAGGGTAATATTGGCTTGATAGAATGAGTTGGAAAGTGTTTTCTCTTTCTATATTTTTTGGAATAGTTTGTGAACAATTGATATTAATTCTTGTGTACATATTTGGTAGAATTCACCAATCTCGTCCAGGTCCTTTATTTAAGTAGGGTGGGGGAGCTTTTAATTTACTAATTCAACCTCTTGTTTTAGGTCTATTCAGATTTTCTATTCCCTCTTGAGTCAGTTTCATAGTTTGTGTTTTTCTAGGAATTTGCCTATTTTATCTAAGTTATCACATTTGTTAACATCCAGTTATTCATAGTATCATTTTATTTTTAAATGGAATTAATAAGCCCCCCATGCCTTTTTCACAGAGTTTATTTGAGGATCAGGTTATGTGATGTTTATGGAAGTGCTTTGAAGATCATATAAGTGGAGAGTATTTTTTTTTTTTTTTTTGTGAGGAGATCAGCCCTGAGCTAACATCCGCCAATCCTCCCCTTTTTTTTTTTTTTTTGCTGAGGAAGACGGCCCTGGGCTAACATCTGTGCCCATCCTCCTCCACTTTATATGGGACGCCGCCACAGCATGGCTTACCAAGCAGTGCGTCGGTGCGCGCCCGGGATCCGAACCAGCGAACCCCGGGCCGCCGCAGCGGAGCGCGCGCACTTAACCGCTTGCGCCACCGGGCCGGCCCCTAAGTGGAGAGTATTTTATTTGTGCTAAATTCTTAGTTCTAGGAAAACAAAACCAGGTTACACTCTTGAGCAGTTTTTGCAATTTAACATTTCTACTATGCTCCTCCTTTGTGAGTTGCATTTCAGGGAAGAGGTCATTGCCCTTGTTACCGAAGGAATATGAACTGAGATTGAGTTGGAGGGGGAGTTAACATGATTTGGGGGCCTGTCTCCCTGTTTCTTGAGCGGTAGTAGAACGTAGGTCCTACACTGTTAGGGCCAAAGGGCATCAGTGCCCCATTAGGAAATCAACTTTGGGCTCTGACCCATTCAGCTCCCAGCTAGCACTGAGAGCAGCTGTTTCATTTCTTCTCTGAGGAAGTACTGAGCTTGGTCCAGTCACTGATTTACTAACCGCTCCTATAGCCCATATCTTAAATACACTGTATTCATTCGTCTCACCTTCTCACAGCTTGCTTCTCACCCCCCCCACCCCCAAAGCCCCAGTAGATAGTTGTATGTCATAGCTGCACATCTTTCTAGTTGCTGTATGTGGGACGCGGCCTCAGCATGGCTGGAGAAGCAGTGCATCGGTGCACGCCCGGGATCCGAACCCGGGCCGCCAGTTCACAGCTTGCTTCTAAGTCAGTAATAAAGGTCCTTTAAAATATAACCTGGCTGGCTTTCAAAAATAAAGAATTACTTTATATAATGCTTCTAGAAAGTTTTCTTGCCTAATATGAAGGCAAATTCAAAGAGGAAATAACTCATTTAGAAAGGGAAGAGAAGTTGGTGATGCAAGAAACTGACTCCTTAAAATCAGAAGTCTAGCAGTGGTCTTTTCTGTGTAAAAATATGTGAGGTGGCAATCGTATGAGAAGGTGGTAGTTATTCCTCACGATTCAACACTTGACTGTTCTCCAAAGGGGCTTTGAGTGTGGCTTTTGTCTCCCTAACTGAATTATAAGCCCCATGCACTTATTTTGTGGTCTCTTCATGCCTAACACAGTATATGCTGCAGGTCATAAGGCCAGTGGTTGGTTGGTTAGATGATTATCGTAGAAAATATTTTGTGATTTGATTTTAGGGCTTCAAGTCCTGGTGAAGCTAACAGTTTAAACTAGTTAGGGAGTGTGACATTGAACATCTGGTTTGGATTTTTAGGTAGAATTTCTTAGTACTGTGGCTTAAAGTCAACTATACATTTGTAAAACTTCACTGTCATTGCTGGGCCCTCCAAGTTTGTTATTTCTGCACATCGTTTATGTGGCCCTAAATAGCAGAGACCCACACTTGGGGCTAGACTTTAGAAATCCAGGCCAGTGATTTGGTAACCAGGTATCCTATTCTGTAGTTGTCAGATTGAGATTTGCTGATTATGAGACATATTACAACCTGGGGATTGTATGAAACTGTGGGATCACTTCCACCAATGAAGATAAAATAGAGCAATGAGGTAGGAATAGTTGCATCTGTTTGAGATGTTTAGCCCAGCTTGGTCATATGGATTCCTTATCTCACTTCTGAGTGCTCAGAAGCATGGCCCTGGTGGTTTGTCCCTGGAAACTGACTGCTCCTCTGCTTCTGTCCTGACTCTCAGATGCCGCCCCTCAGTGGATGCAACAACATAGAGCAGTATACTTGACTGTGTCATGCCACAGCAACTCTTCTTCCTTGGCTGTGATCCCACTTGGGTTTTCTCAGAGTCATCCCTTGAATGAAGAAAAATTAGATGAATGAAGATAGTTCTAGAATTAATTGGGGAGCTTTCTAGCATGGTTGAGCCATGACCTGCCTGTGCCCCAAACTCGGTTACATTGCCTCCTCTTTCCTGCTCCCTTGCTCTCTGTGTTTTAACGTTTCTGAGCCATGATTTCTTCATCTGTAACGTGGGGTTAAGAAATACCTCACAGGGTTGGGATTAAATAAAATGTCTGGATCTCCAAGCACAGTTACAATAGTAACATAATTGTGACGAATTTTTCAGGAGGGAGGCACTTCAAAAACAGGCCTAGGGCCAGCCCGGTGGCTGAGCGGTTAAGTGTGCGCACTCCGCTGCTGGCGGCCCGGGTTTGGATCCCGGGCGTGCACCGACGCACCGCTTCTCCGGCCATGCTGAGGCCGCGTCCCACATACAGCAACTAGAAGGATGTGCAGCTATGACATACAGCTATCTACCGGGGCTTTGCGGGGGGGGGGGGGGAATAAATAAATAAAATAAATAAATAAATAAATAAATAAATAAATAAATAAAAAACAGGCCTAAACAGTCAATTCCACCCTTCTGTCTTGGGAGGAGGAGGGGTGGCTGGTTGGGGTTGAGAGGAGGAGTTCTGTGGTGAAATGAAGACGAAGGAGAAATGGGTAGAATGGATTAGGTTTGGGGTAAGAAGAGATTTTTCTGTTTCATAAGAAGGATTCTGGGCCTCAGGATGGGAGAATTGGCTTAACATTAGTCATTTGTCTATGTATCTATAACATTTGGGAATAATTTAGTGCTTATCTAGGGTTTATTGCATGAAAATCATTACATAATAAAAGATCTGTGGGTAAGTCTAGAAGAGAGGCCAAGGCTATGGTCCCAGTGTTTTATAGAAGTTTTCTTTAATAGTATATAACGAATATCTTTCCATGTCAATAGCTACTTCAAAACATAGCTTCTAATGTTATTGTACCACAATATATTGTTTTTGTTTTTGTTTTAATCATTGAACTGGAGTCAGACAGCTGGTAATAAGGAAATTAAACAGTGACTGGGGAAACTTGTTCTTTGTTCTTTTTCTGGAGGATGTAGGGGTGGGTACTGCTGCTGGAAATGCTGCAGAATCTGGTTGCATGAGAATTTGCCTGGTTTCCCTTGTGAAGATCATCATCCTTGGGTAATCATGAATCGAGCTGCATTTTCCATCACATGGAGACAGAACCTTTGTCTTTGCTACTAAATGAGACTGAATTTCTCTACTATCTGTGGTCAACCTGTAGCTTATAGGATATGTGGAAATGTGACTAAATAGCATGTGTAGTTGAGAGGTTTTTTTCCTTGACATCAAATATGTGGTGTCTTTTTGAACACCAATTCTGAGTGGTTCACACACTAACTGGGTGTCCTGCATTCAATCCTGTTCTGACACTAACTGTCCAGACTACAGTGACTTACAGAACTCAGGAAAATAGGTTTACTGGTTTATTGTAAAGGATGCAACTCAGGAACAGCCAAATGGAAGAGACGCAGAGGGCAGGGTGTGGAGCTTCCATGCCTTCCCCAGGCACGTCACCCTTCCAGCACCTTGATGTCTTCACCAACCTGGAGCCTCACTTTTCAGGACGTTTTATAACCCAATCTCAAGCCCCGTTCCCATCCCCGGAGGTTGGGAGGAGGATGCTGAAAGTTTCCACCCTCTAATCACGTGTTTGGTCTTTTTGGTGACCAGCCCCCATCCTGAAACTGTCTAGGGGCCGCACCCTGAGACAGCTCATTAAACTCAGGTGTGATCCAAAGGGGCTTGTTATGAATAACAAAAGAGACTCCTAACACTCAGGAAATTTCCAAGGGTTTTAGGAGCCCTCTGCCAAGAACCTTGGACAGAGGCCATTTTTATTATACCACAGATGTCTAGTGTGAAAAGATACACACATGAAAAAGTTCATCACAATAATAATTATAGGGCCGGCCCTGTGGCTTGGCGGTTGGGTGCGCGCGCTCCGCTGCTGGCGGCCCGGGCTCGGATCCAGGGTGCGCACCGCTGCACCGCTTGTCCGGCCATGCTGGGGCCGCATCCCACGTGCAGCAGCTGGAAGGATGTGCAACTATGACATACAACTATCCACTGGGGCTTTGGGGAGAAAAAGGAGGAGGATTGGCAATAGATGTTAGCTCAGAGCGGGTCTTCTTCAGCAAAAAGAGGAGGATTAGCACAGATGTTAGCTCAGGGCTGATCTTTCTCACAAAAAAACAAAAAAAAAAAACAATGATTATAATGACAAAAAATTTGCAAACCCTCAAAAATAACCTGACAGGCTCTATAGCACAATTGATAGCGCATTAGACTTCTAAAAATTACCTGACATGTAGTATGACCTCAGTGTTTCTGTCATTAGTTTAACAAATAAGTGTATATTTTAGGGTGGAAGATGAGGGAAGGGTGGAGTGCTATGCCAGGTGGTGACAAGTGTGAAAAAGCAACACTAAACCGGGGAAGTGCCCACATGCATGCTGTGCACTGTTTTAGATTGGCTGATGAGGGAGAGACTGCTCTCTTCATTCATTTCATTTCTTAAGTTGCTGTTCTCAGGACACCAAAAGGCTAACACTCAGCGTTCTCTCCATAGGGGACTGGTTAGTAAACATGGCATTTGGCTGTTTAATGGCATCCCCTAGAAAACTGCTTTGTCCAGTAAGGTAGCCACTAGCCACATGTGCCTGTTTAATCAAAATTGAATAAAGTTAAACATTCAGTTCCTTAGTCACATTTCAAGTTCTCAGTAGCCACTTATAGCTAGTGGTTGTCTTATTACACAGTGTAGATTGTAGAACATTTTTTACCATTGGATCCAGACAAGGTCACGTATTGCATTTGGTAGAATTATGCCTTTTTGGCCTATTTTAATGTATTAATCTCTTCCCTCCATTCCCACACCACCCTTTTTCGCCTACCACATTTTGTTTAAGAGGGAGGGTCACTGTCTGTATACTGTCTCATCTGTCGGATTTATATGTTCCCTCTTTTCCCGTAAGCTGGAAATTAGGTCTAAAAACTTGATTCAGGTTATATATTTATTCTTAAAAAAAAAAAGTATAAAGAGAATGATAGGATCCATACTTGCATCATATGTGTGCCCACCCCCCCCTTCTTTGTTAGAAAATTCTAACAGTACCGAAAACCTCTTTACACTTTTCCCCAAAGGCAATCAATCACTGATAGTTTTCCCTTGCCATATATAATAAGTCTTATGTCTTTGTATGTTTAAGCTGAATAAGGTCTCATACCTTACACACTGGTCTTCCCCTTGCTTTCTCCATGTAACATGTTTTAGAGATCCTCCCACATTAGCACATATAGGTCTCCTTCATTGTTTAACACCCATATAGTATTCCAGTGGAATGTTGTACCTTAAATTATCTATCAGTCCCCTGTGATACTTTATAACAGCACAAAAAAAGTGTGTGGGAACCAGCACTTTGGTGAACAACCTTATCCTTGTACATACGTGTGTTTGGTCCTTTTTGTGAGCATAATTAAGATAAATTCCTAGCAGTGGAAATCATGATTTGAATAATCTATTCAGGGGACCGGCCCCGTGGCTGAGTGGTTAAGTCCGGTGCGCTCCGCTTCGGCAGCCCGGGGTCGCAGGTTTGGACCCAGAGCGCAGACCTACACCACTCGTCAAGCAATGCTGTGGGGGCAACCCACACACAAAATAGAGGAAGATTGGCACAGATGTTAACTCAGGGCTAATTCGTGAAGCCCAAAAAGGACAATTGGCAATAGATGTTAGCTCGGAGCGAATCTTCCTCACCAAAAAAAAACAACCAATCTATTCATTCTGGATTTGGGTAAGTATTGCTAGATACTTCTTGAAAGATCCCACAGTATACTTTCCCACAAAATGTACGGGAGTGCCTACTGGCCCCCTTGCCTGGCTGCTGTTACTGAGCATCATCCATATTTTAATTTTTACAAATCTAATGGGTTAAAAATGGTATCCTGTTTGGTCCTTTAATTTTAATTAAATTGTTCCTTTAATTAATTTTTTAATTTAACCTTTATCATTTAGAATTTATTCTTAATTTCATTTTTTCAATGGAAGACACTAGGGACAGTGTATTTTTAGATGGGAAATGAGGAGGAGGATTTATGGTCTGGTCAGGGCTTGCTACCTACAATTGGTAAAGTCCTTAAGACATGAGAGTCTCTCTGTGTGTTCTCTTTAATTCTTCTTTTGATAACATGAGTTTTTGTTTGTAAGATACTCGATCACCATGCCTGACATGGTAGTCAGTGATCGACTTCCTCCCTTTTCTTCCTTTACATTGTTCTCTTGCTTTATACTAGGTCTGTGGGAGGCAACTTATCAGGTGTGCAGCGATGACCCTGGTGTTTCCTGCACATGGTGTATGAACCTGTCTACCAGTGCTTGTACAATGCCTGACTTCCGAATGGGACCAGCCCAGGCCCGGAGTCACCCGGCAGGCTGGCAATCCTGTTCCCTCTTCAAATGAATGTCCTGTAAATATCTGGCAGTTAAAAGAGCTCCTTGTGAGTAGAGTGGAGAAAGGTCTGCAGACTTAGGCCATAGTTTGGCTGTCTCCTGACCTTCTGCTGCACTCTGCACAACAAAACCTGAACCACCCTCCAGAGAAGGAAAGTGTTTACCCAAGTTTGTACCCGGAGGCTTGATTTCCCATCCCAGGGTAGCCTGTCCAAGTATCCCTTCCTCTACCCCAGCGTACTGGCAGACTCCGTCCCCAGGAACTTCCACTTGACATCTAGTGCGCCATAGGGGGCTGGTCCACCCTTCAGTCCAGCTTCATGTCAACATGTAGGAAGTAAGGTGACTGAATTTTGTTTAAACAAACCTATTTGAATTTGTGTTAAGTGAGTGTTCCTTCTCAAAGATTTAGTCCACGCTTAAAATTGCTTAAAACAGCACCTGCAAGACATTCCTTTTGAATATTCTCAGAGGTGACAGGCTTTATTCTTTGATGTTGAGATTTTTTTTCCCCAGTAGCTTAAGAGTTTTAAACCCAGTGTAGTGATTGAGGTTACAACTGTAAAGTTATGAGCGGAGACCTTTGGAGGACCCTAAACGTGTCCCAAAGTACAGTCTTCTGACGCAGTGGTCCAAAAGCCAGGCTGTGAGGAAGGCTTTGGGTTTTCTCCCACGGAGAATGCTCTGACATCATTTTTCACTAAATTTCAGGGGCTTCTTGAACCCTCTGAAAATTTTGCTAGGAACGTTTCCTGAATTACTATAAAAGACACTCATTTTCGTATATTGGTTCTGAGATTTTGTTTGAAGGCTGTTGCCTTAGAGTCAGACCCTGTATCTTAGACTTGGGTGTGAGGTACTGTTTGTGCGTTTTGAAGTTAGAAAGAGGCCAGTGTGCGTGTCTGTGCCATACAGAAGCCCTGTTCACGTTTTTGCAGCCTTCTCACTTTACATGTCAGGTATTTAGAAACCCATCAAAGGGACCTTCTGTGGATAAAAGAGAAGAAATGATGGACAGATCTAAAAGGAGCTTGCAGACAACATTTCGCCAAAAAGTTAAAATCTGAGGGGAAAAAATCAAGCATAGTTGAGAATAATGCCAAATCTGAAATGTTAATATACAGTGTTTTCCAAATGTTTGCTGTTTTATCTCCTCTTAAATGAGATTATACATATGAAAGCAGCTAGCCGAGTAGGTTCCCAGTATGTTAGCTAAATACATTTCTGAGTTTCAAAAATATTTTGTTTTAATGGCATTTCCCCTCTTCTGAGGCTTTCAAGGTTTTTCATAAACTTGTATTTTAACCCAGTTTATTTTCAGCATACCAGAGTGCAAACTAGAATGTCAAGCTGTTACCTCAGTCTCTAAAACTTTGGCATTCTGTGCCTTTTTTTTTATAATATTGTAAAGGGGAAGGGAAAATTCTCTTTTTACATGAGATTACTCCATATCCTGAGTGAGCATGAAAGGCATCTACGTGTTAGAGCACCATGGGCGGTTCACACAGCCTGTTAGAGTTAGGGGAGGCTGCTTAGTGAAAGGAAGCGTTTCACTAACAGCAACAAATGTGACAGAAGTGGAGATGTTGGTGTATTTTTGGATTTCCTCTGTTTGCTTTGAATTCATCTACTGATCTATCTCTGACTGTCTGTGTTCACCAAGCCACCAGGCAATGCTGTGCTTGTCAGAATCGTCCACACTCATCAGACTCATTCCAGGGAGAGAGCTTTTCAGCATCCTGCAGGAAGGTTTTTAAGGAATACAGGGTTTTTGTAAAAATGTAACGATGAATAGAGGTAGGTTAGTTATATAACAGTGTTTTCAGATGAAAAGCAAGGGCTCTAGCTGTGGCTAGAGCTTTTAACTGATGGAAGATTGCGAACTGGAGCCTACTGACAATTTGAGTATTTTACTTCTTCCTGGAAGTTAGTTGTGGTGTGACACTTGAAGTTTGGGTTCTGTTTTAGGGCAGCACTAGGGGTGTGGGGTCAACTGGTACTGGGACACTTGCTGATTGAGAGTGTAAATGCAAATAGAATTGTACTCAAATAAGCCTTTTTGAGTTACGGAATTAGTTTTTTTTTCTCCTAGTTTTACATTCTCACAACTGCCAAAACTGGTTTAAGTCAGTGAGCAGTCATCTCCCACTCTCTCCCTCCCACCTGTCAGTACTTTCTACTGGTGACTAAAAATCCTAGAGGAGTCTGTGGTGACTAGGTGTAGGACCGATCAAGTTTGCTTACCTGGCACCTGGCCTGAGCTAGCCGAGAAATGCCTGGGCGGGGGTCTTCTTGATGGAGCGCCTTCACTGCCTGCTCAGGCTGGGGGCTGAATTCAGGCGAGGGGTGATGTTTTCCTTCCCCACTCTGCCATGGTGAGTGGCATGCCTTGTGATGCAGCAGACAAAACCCTTTAATCCCTGGAGCTCTAGGTGCCCTGGGCTGCTGGGGCTGGGCGGGGTTAGAGCTTTCCTCTTACACTGAGACACAGGCTCCTTTTGCATTCCTCCTTCCTCACCAGCTCTCAGGCTGTCTATCATGTCCCTTAACATTGTGAGGTACACTCTCCCTTTCTAGAGTTTCAGGCTCTCAGCTAGGTAAAAGCAGCTGATAGAGGTGGGGATGAAGGATCTAAAGGGAGTGGAATAGATGTGGAGGAAGGAGGCAGGCTCTGCCCTTTTCTAATGGAGATTATGGCAGAAATCATGAAGATTAGAGCAGAAATGGAAAGCTGAGAGAGAGGTAAGTGAAAGGTGACTGTCAAGTTTCCCCTTGGTCTCTGGGATTGATGGTGAAGGAATCAGGAAACAGAGAAAAAAGGTTCCAAGAGGTGGACGAGTGTGGGACTATAGGAGGAAGGGAAAAGGGCTGCTGGGTTGGTAACACTGTGCAGTGGGCCCTCAAGATCCTCCAATGCAGAACCCACAGATACTGGGATTTTGTATCCGCAGGGGTTCCTGGAACCAGTTCCCTATGGATACCAAGGGACGACTGTGCTCTCCTTGCCTCTAGCCTCGCCCTGTTACCGCCCAAGGGGGGTCGTCTGCCCTCCACAAGACATTCCAATATTCAAAAGGCAAGGTGGTAGGAGAGAAAGGGTTTTATTACAGCTTGCTGGCAAGGGAGAAGATGGCTGACTAATGTCCGAAAGAACCATCTTACAGAACAAAGACTATAGGCCAGTTACATAGTGAGCTGGACTCCGGGTTGGGGAGGCATCTGGTCTCCAGGTGGAGGCAGACATCTGCTCTGAGTTCCTGCTAATTTGTTTTACTGGATATGGATTCAGAGACTGAAGCAACCCCATATACCCAGATCTTTCACTTGTCATTGATGATGGCTATCAGCATAGGCTCTGCCCAGGAGGTCATCACATTCCTAAGGAACTCAAAAGAACAAAGTTATCTACTTACCACAGCTGGGAGAGGCCATAAAATCCACAGAGCATGTATATCTCCTGGAGGGTGCATATCCAGCTGGGTTAGTTAATCAGACGTCATTCAAAGTTACAATATGGCTTCCTTTCTACGATATGGCTTCCCTTATGTCAACCTTGTACTGAGCTGGTATCAGCCCTTTCCCCTTAAATTATCCCAAGCTTGTGGGGAAAGAACATAAAAGACTCCGGTATGGGGGCCCAGGACTCCCGCAAGGGAGAGAGTTCGTAAATGTTGAGGAGTCAATGGCAAGAAGAGGAGAATGGGAGAGAAATTATGTAACAAAAAAAAATTTTTTTTTTAATTGTCAGCTTCCAACATCATACACAAAAGTAGACCCTCCATATTCCCACTGCACAGGTTAAATAATTATCAAGATTTTCCCAGACTTCCACCATCCCCTTATTTTCTTTTTCTTTTGTTGTGGGTCTTAAGTATTTTTAAAACAAATTCCAGGTGTCATGTCATACGTATTTCAATATGTATCTCTGAATGTTTGGACACTTTCCTATATAACTATGATGTCCTTATTAATAATTTTACTCTTTTAATTTATAAAGATGGTTAAAATTCAAGTTTTCTTTTAAGTTGGATTAATCCTTTTTAGGTAAACTGTAACTTATAATTATGTAGTACTCACATCTACATTGATGGCTTCAGTTATGTCAAATATTATTCACAGCCCAGATCTCCTCTCTGAGCTTACTGCCCTCACATCATCTCTACTTCAGAATCCCAAATGCTCTCAACAATGTGGAAGACCAAACTTGTGGCCCCACTCCGACAACCCCCAAACTCTTTTGCTGGTATTCCCTGAATCTCATTGAATGGTTGAATGGTAATACCATCTTCTCGTTCCACAAGCTAGAAACACAGAAATCATCTTTGATACCTCATTCTGCTTGAGTCCTATATCCAACCTGTCACCAAGTCTTATCAATTTTACTTCATTTTCTCTCTCATGTATTGTGTACTTCTTTTCCTGTTCATTAACACCACCCTAGTCGAAGCCCCCAGAATTATGTACCACCAGTTCTGTTTGTTCCATTTTGGCCTCTTTCCAGTCCTTCTCCACACTGCAGCTGGAGTGAGCTGCTCAAAACATAAATCTGATTTTATTCCCCCCTGCTTAAGGTCTTGTGGCTTCCTGTTGCTCTCAGGATAAAGACTAAAATTCTTAACAAGGCCTGCAAGGCTCTGCAAGCATGGTGCCTTTCTGCTTCCCAGCCTCGTTTCTCCCCCTCGTTCCTTCAGTAGTTATTGAATGAAGGTCTGTCTTCCCCATTAGACTCTAAACTGCACGAGAACTGAGACCTCATCTTATTTGCTTGCTGTTGTATCTCCGGTGCCTCGCACAGAGCCCAATACATACAAAATGCACAAGTATTTGTTGAATGACTGAATGAGTGAATGAATGAAATGGGTAGGTGAACCATCCAGAAAATATGTTTACAGATTACACTTTAAAGAGTCTGACCATTTAATTGTTATAAATCTCTTAAATATCTAAATTGTTAAATCTTTGAAATCAGAAGACTCTCAAAGATCTTTTAGCTCAAACTTTTCATTTTATCAATGAGGAAACTGAGGCCCAGAAAGCTGAAGTAACTGTAAAAAAGTCCCTGAGCTGGTTACCAACAAAATCAGTACTATTGCTCAGATCCTGTGACTGCCAGTGCAAACATTCTGTGTGAGTGAGTCATGGTTCCTTATGCATGTCCAGAATGTGTTATTATTTGGCTATTAGGAATAATGCGTCTGTGTTCACAAGCGTTGGAAAGGTCTTAGGGCCCTGCCTTTGTCTTGGTATGGAAACTGTTGTTTACCATTACTGATGGAGAGGGAGGTGCTTCTTTGCACCCATTACATTTTTGGTTGGTTCTGTTAGTTTTCTCTTTCTTATAGTGAGCTGGAATCTGTTTCCTTCTTTTAGTAGTCTAGATGATCCTAATTTTATTCTCTGAAGCTACAATTAATCTAATCCCTTTGTCTCAAGCAGCTCTTAAAAGTTTTCGAAGACCCTATGATGTTTCTTAGTTTTCTAGGCTAAATATCTTAGACTAATTGTTTATTGACACAACTATCTTGATCTACATTCATCTTAGGGCATTCACTTTTGTCCCTGATTGTTTGAGGATGAGGCGTTCAGAACTGAATTCAGAATCCAACTGAATCCATAATCCCAGATGTTATGTGATCAGGATACTCCAGGGAAACATAATATTTATTTATTCTCGCCATCAAGAGATGGATCCCACATAACGGGTCAGCAGTTAGGTCCTGGAGTTAGATAGACTTGGGTTTGCATCTGGTTCTGCCAGTAATTGTTAGTAACCTTGGACTTGACCTTCCTTAAATTAAGCCTCATTTTCCCCATCTTTAAAATGAGCTAATAAGACTGTTGTCTGGATTCAGTAGAATAATCCAGGTGAGCTCTTAGTAGCCCACTGCCAGGTCCATACAAACCCTCAGTGCATTTTAGTTAGTATTGTTGTCATTGACATTTTTATTTATCTGTTAATATGATCTAATATTGCATTTGCTTTGTGCTCGGTTATGCCACAGTGAGTTATATTGAGCTGAGAGAATCTAAGTTAATTATTTGTATCACTTGGATAATGCAAATAGAGCTATTTTGGAAAAGATTAAATAGATCATGGGAGGTGAAATATATTATAGTTGTAAGGACTCAAAACATGAGCTTTTAAAACAATGGGACTTATGAGATTGAAAAATACAAAATAAATCAGAGTCTAATTCAAATCTAGTTTATTTCAATAGTGTTTGAGTTATATGTTACTGGAGAAACTTGATTTACACAAGTCAGTAGTGGTAAATGATCATTTTAAACCATTCCACTTAGTACCTGAGACTATACTTTAATTAAAGTGTTCCAGAAGCCTGAAAGAGGAGCAGAGGGAAATTTGTGTTTCAAAGTTGAGTTGCCAGGCCGGCCCAGTGGCGCAGGCCGTTAGGTGCGTTCGCTCAGCTGCAGCGGCCCGGGGTTCGCCGGTTCGGATCCCGGGCGCGCACCAACGCACTGCTTATCAAGCCATGCTGTGATGGCGTCCCATATAAAGTGGAGGAAGATGGGCATGGATGTTAGCCCAGGGCCAATCTTCCTCAGCAAAAAGAGGAGGATTGGCAGATGTTAGCTCAGGGCCGATCTTCCTCACAAAAAAAATACAATAAAAATAAATAAATAAATAAATAAAAGTTGAGTTACCAATAATATCTAACAATTCATCTAATTTCTTAATTTGTAGGTGTAAACATTAGAGCAAGTATGTAGGGCCAGCCCCGTGGCTTAGCGGTTAAGTGCACGTGCTCCGCTGCTGGCGGCCTGGGTTCGGATCCTGGGGGCGCACCGCCACACCACTTCTCCGGCCATGCTGAGGCTGCGTCCCATATACAGCAACTAGAAGGATATGCAACTATGACATACAACTATCTACTGGGGCTTTAGGGGGGTAAAAAAAAAAAAAGGAGGAGGATTGGCAATAGATGTTAGCTCAGAGCCGGTCTTCCTCAGCAAAAAGAGGAGGATTAGCATGGATATTAGCTCAGGGCTGATCTTCCTCACTAAATACATACATACATACATACATACATACATACATACATACATAAAAGATAACATCTATACTTTGATATACTCAAGACTTGATCAAGGCTTGATTTTGTACAATGACTGATGCTAGGGCATGAGCAGGTGTGCCCAGACCTGGCCTGGCCTCTAGCTGAGTCTGTTGCACCTGGACACACATAGATATTTGCAGCCCTGGGTTTTTGATGGTGTGTTTTCATTGTTGCTTGTGGAACCTCCCCCTGTCAGCACAAAGAAACAATCAATAACACATTCGTAACAGTTCAAATATACAGAGAGAGAGAATAGGAGAATCTACACACACAAGTTAAATTGTCAGTACACTTCAAAATGTTCTTGATAAAATTTTGTGTGTAATGCAGTTGTTTCAAAATTTTTTATTTCACAAAGGTTTGGGCTATACAACAGAGAAAATAGTACAATGAAAACTCCGATATACTGATTCAACAGTTATCATGATTTTGCCACATTTACTTTCTCTTTTTTAGAAAAATTCTATTGAAATATGTTAAAGCAAATCCCAAATATCATGCATTGAGAGGTTTTAAAAATTATAGTATTAATAATAGTTAAATATCTATTTAAAAACAAAACTTAAATTGGCCGTTGGTAGAGTAGTTGAAGTACCTCTGCAGAATACGGTTTGTAAGCCACTGCCCAATTCCAGCCGTAGAGGAGTCACGTAAAAAGACGTGTGAGTGCTTTAAAACTGTCCCAGCGATGCCAGCTCTTTGAGCCTGGATTAGGATTAGGAAGTAGGATTAGAGGGTCATCACTGAGTTTCCTTTAAAATCATGAGATACCATGATAATAACGCATTTATTCAGTTTTTGCTGCTAGTCTGTTGCTATTTCAGATATCTAAGTCAAGAAAGTCACTCTTTTAGTGCTTTAAAGAAATACCCTCATTTACACCTTCCAAATTGCAGCATTTCTCCTAATAAGACCCCAATTAAAAAGGATCTTTATTTTTCACAAGTGATTTGAGAGAATTCCTATCCCAGCTTAGAGACAAGCTTCTAAAGAAAAAAAACTTCATTGTTTTATGATTTGTGTCTTAGTACAATAAGAGCTATTTGTTTATAAAGCCATTTCTGTGCCTGCTTTTTCAAATTAGTTTTTTTATTTGCTTCTTTTAGTTTTTAAGTCTACGGAGAAGGGATTCTGAGCTGGCCATGGTGGGTTTGTCATTTAATTTTGAAATAGTCTGATTATTTAAATTCTGTTCTGTGGAATAGGGAATACTTACGTTTTTAACATCCAAAGATTAAAATCTGCTTACTGCATAAAATTTGGGCCCTGAAACCGTTAGGCAGTGCCTGGAACTGTGTCAATGCCAGCTCTGATCCCTATGTACCTAAGCTGTCAGTGTCCAAAGTTTCCTCCAAACCGGTTTTAACCTACAGAGTTTTAACATCATATTAATATATAGTAGGCCCATGATCTATTTAACATTTTCCTAAATAGCTCTATTTGGTATAAATATTATTTGTATAATTTGGATAGTAGACCTAGACAATTTGGGGGTGGGAAAATTCATTTTAGGGTATAGTACCAACTGTTCCCTTTCAGGCTACACTGCTGTACTTCCCGAACCTTAGCGATGCTTTAGAAAAGCAAAGAGGGAAGAGTTTGCTGTTTTTCTCTATGGCTTCAGATAGTAGAGAATATTTACCAATGCCAGAAAAATAATTCTTTAATAGACCGCTTTTGTGTTTTTTTTAGAATCACAAGAAGTTGATGAACAGCTGGTAGCAGAAGTGGTTGAAAAATGTTCGTCTGAGACTTGTTCTAGACCCTCAGAAAATGAGGCATCATGTCAGGCTATTGATTCTTACTCCGTCAAGGATTTCAGAGAAGAACCTGAACATGATATTAGCAAAATTTCAATAGTGAGGCCATTTTCAATAGAAACCAAGAATTCCACGGATATCCCGGCAGCTCTTAGAGCAAAAGCAGCCTATGGCTGTGTACCCACAGCCTTAGGTGAGGCTCTGCCCTCCAGCATTCCAGAAGCCCTCCAGGACAAGGCAATGACCGAAGGCACCATGGGGGTTACACTGGAGCCTTCCACCGAAGCGGACCTAAAGGCTGGGAACTCCTGTCCAGAGCCTGTGCCCAGCAGAAGCAAGCTAAGAAAGCCCAAACCCGTCTCTCTGAGGAAGAAAACAGTTGGCGAATTCTTGGAAGCTGAAACTGCTATGGAGGGCACACTTCTCCCCCAGGCATCCTGTCAGTTTGGTCCTGATGAAATGGATGGGAATACAAACGCTTCTTTGCTGGGAGGTGCCAGGATCCAGAAATCTACCCCTGACATTAAGGAACTATCAAGCGCTCCCAGTAGTGACACCAATGATTCAGGGGTTGAGCTGCTGGAGGAGTTGAGGAGCTCACCTCTGAAACTCGAGTTTGATTTCACAGAAGATTTGGAAAATGTAGAGTCCAGGAAAGCCATTCCAAGGAAACTTGTCAGGAAACTGGGTAACAGACTGACTCCCAAGGTACAGAAGGATGGCATCAGTAGGCCAGTAGGCACCAAGGGTGCAGAGCAGCCTCCAGAGCCGACCACAGACGATGCCACTCTCTCCCGAGCACCTTCTAAGCTGGATCCTAGCCAGTGGGATGACCCCAACTTCAGTCCCTTTGGGGGCCACTCCACCCTGCAGAACTCCCCCACCCTCTCCTCTACGGGTTCCTACCACTTTGACCCAGATAACTTTGACGAATCCATGGATCCCTTTAAACCAACGACGACTTTAACCAGCGATGGCTTTTGTTCTTTCTCGGGTAATCATGTCAGTGAAATCTTAGACTCACCCAAGAAGGCAAAGTCGCGTTTAATAACGTGAGTGACGACGGGTGTGGGTCTTGTGTTCCGTGTACTCTCTGTGAGATTGGCAGCAGCCGCTTTTGGTTTTGGTGAACTGGAGTTATCTCTGAGGTGCAGTGGGGTAGACGCGAAGCTTCTAACTTTATACTGCTCTCTTCACTATTTTGCTAACTCTTGTATGGAATCAGAAATACCAGAAGTTTCCCTTTTAGATGTCTGCCTTGTTTCTGAATCCTCAGCTTACTCAGCTGGGCAATTTTTCCCCCAGCTTGGGTACTTTTTTTCTGTTTAAAAAAAAAAAAAGAATGGCATGAGACAGGCAGGTAGAGATTTGATGGTTTTCAGAAATCCTATCTGGGCTGGTGGGACTGGCTTAATATACAGAATTGTCAGTGCTGGCCACCATCTTCACATCTTCTGTGGATACGACAAAAATCCCAAGCCTACAGATTACTTGTCTAGTATCAATAACATGTAGAAAAGGGTCTTATAGAAGTCTTTTCAGTTAAAATGGAAAGCTGTGCTTTTTGTTGGAAACAAACCTACTGCTAAAAGTTGGTGAGAATTCTTAATCTCCATGTTTAGCTTCTGGCTCTATCAGTAAGGAGGTGAATTTCCAATAAGAATCAAGGATATTTTAAACGACGGTGTAAATCTGACTGATTAGTTGGTTAGTTTTTTATTGTGTGTTGTCTCCCCGACGCCCGTCTTCTGGGAAATCTGGAGCCACTTTTGCAAGGTCCTTGGGGTTCTGAGACTGATGACCTCAGGCCATATTCTATGTCAAGTGTCAGTTTAAATTTGTTACAGGGTTATCTTATCACAGAACTTGAGTTGATGACAATATATCCTTTTATGACCCTGTGACATTTTACTAAAAATTAGATATAAAGAAGGACCAAAAGGGAGGATCAGAAGAAGTACCATATTTCTAGTTGTCATCATAGGTCAGTTAGGGAAATAATTTCCAGTATCACTATGAATTAAGAAAAATGCTAGATGGTGTGGCGGATTATACTGGAAAGAAAAGTTTAAAGGTTTAAAGAGCAGAAAATATGAATCAAAACCAAGAAGCTTGTAGGAATCAGTTCTTCCGCAACCCCAGAATATCCCGCAGAACGTCTAAGGGGAGGGAAATGTCATTAGTAGCTCTTGGTCTGTTTTTTGATTATATACAAGCAGTTAAATGGTTGCTGAAAAAATATTATTGATCAGGTATCCACAAAGTGCTCTTCTGTGGCTAAGGTTAGTTACCTATGTCTAGACAGTGCTTGGGGTACGTGTAGGCCACGTCATTGCCTTGGTGCTTCCTAATATGGGATATCCTAAATGTGGGATGCTTCTGGCTAGCAAGGTTGGTAAGGAGTCACTTGGGAGCCTTCCTTTCAGTTGCATGTTGAAGGTATGTAGCCAGTGCATCCATGTTAGATGAGAATAAATCTGAGCCAAAGGGACAGAAATTTATCCTACACCTTATTTTCAGTAGCAAGAAGAACCCTCTCTCAAGTCCTACCACACTCACCTGCTAGCATTTTCTTCCTATTCTGTTCTTGGTGAATGAACTTCTTGAGCTAATATACCTTACAGATTTTTTTTAAGCTCTTATGCAATCAAAACACTTGTCTCCTTGTTCTTTCTACAAGAGAAGGGTGCTTGATCTCTTGTATAAATAACTCTGGAATTTTCTTTAGCAAATCCCTTCGTTGTAGAGAAGACTGGAAGTATACACATGGAGGTAGAATCTAATGGAGAGTTAGAAGATCTGGTAACAGGTTACTTGTGTGACTTTTTAAAAGATGCATATATAATTGACATCTCAGATTCTTCTGTAAAATGGAAACATCATACCATCATTGGGATTTTCTGGACCCAATAAGATAAATTACATAAAATTGTTTTAAGCTTCTTAGTAATACGCACCTACCGTAGATATAATCAGATACATTTTCAACTATATTTTTCTTCATGCTTTGCCTTTAATCTGGATGATTAGACATTTAAGAGTAAATGTTCTCAGCAGCGAAGTTGGTTTTATACATTTACAAATACTTGGAAGCTTACTTTTCATCCCTAAATTTGAATATGTGGCGTTTCTGAGTGCTGCTGCCACTCTCTTACTCCATTAGAGTTAAGGTTCCTGCTAATCATTCACTCACCAGTGATAACGTTCATGAATATGACATTTTTAATTTGTATCTCACCTCATAGAAAGAACTTTGCAGCCTTTACTTCTACCAGACTAGAAATAAATATTCCAGGCTTTACATGATTTTTTTCTCCATCTGTCTGTCTCTTTCCTGTCTCTAATTTTGTTGGTGCATCAGGACTACTGAACAAGTGAAATTTCTCTGTTTTCTGTTGTAAGTACTCCTGCTGTTGTTTCGGTTGAGCCCTGGGACCGTTGGCAGTTCCTCTCCCACCCTCCCCAGACCATCTTTCCATGGCATGTTGGCTTCCCTGTCTGAGTTTGACCTTCTGATGATTTTTTGCATTTCATTTGCCACTTCATGAGTCGGCTTAGCCTTGCAATTGTCTGTACCTAAAGGAGTGGCAATCGGCCTTCCCACCTTAGGTGCAAGAGCTTGCGCTCCCCGGCTTGGCTCATCTCCGCGTGGCGCTTTGATACCAAGTGCTGGCTTGGCCGCAGGATCACCCTAGCGGTGGTTTGAGGGACTGCTCTGCTATTCAACGTTGGAAATAGTTGACTTTTTTGATAGGATAAGGCTGCTGGCTTGGAGCAGGGGGTAAATTTTAGAGTCAACTCAAGTTTGGTGGCAGGAGGTAGCACTTAGTAAGAGCATTTGTAAAGAAAACCATGAACTAGATAGTGGTCATGCACATTCTGGTAACTTATATGCTTGTTTTTTTCCCCCCCACAGAAGAACAAGTTGTGATTTTTTTTTCTTTTCTTTTTGTCAAAGTGGCGTTTTTACTGGAAATTTTAAGTTCATTAAAACAGAACAGAATCTGAACCAGCCTTGAGATCACAAATTATGTGCTAGTTAAAAAAATAACAGGGGGCCAGCCCTGTGGCATGGTGGTTGAGTTTGGTGCGCTCCGCTTTGGTGTCCTGGGTTCACGGGTTGAGATCCCAGGTGTGGACCTACACCACTTGTCAGCCATGCTATGGTGGCAACTTACGTACAAAAAAGAGGAAGATTGGCAACAGATGATAGCTCAGGGCAAATCTTCCTTAGCAAAAAAAGATAAAACAATAACAGCTTTCTCCAGTTCTGGCCTTTGCACAGTACATACCATTCATTTTTCATCTTACTGCTGAATAGGAATGGTAACAATTTACTCAGATATTTTTATTTTTATACTTTGTGTTGACCACAGTTCTTCTCTGTTAGCACACAGGTCTGGAGCTGTCTTATCAGACTTCTGTGGCTTTTAGTGCAATAAAGAATTTTCAAAGAATCTGGTCCAGCGTGGTAATTTTTGTAATGACTGTCACAGCCAGGTGAATGAGAATCAGATGAACCGAATGTCTCTGGGTGCTAAGGCTGCTCTATGAAAGGCTTTTGGTGGCATGTAATTAAACTGTAGGGATCCGAGTCCGGTACTGAACCTCCCACAGAAGCACGTGAGGAGGTCTTTTCAGGGAACCAGCTGAGCTGTAGTTCTTTGCTTGTCCTGTCTCTCGGGAGAAGATTCCGAGACATAAAAGGTGTTCCCACCTCTGACGTGTAGATGTATGACTTGTGTGGCGCTGTATGCTTTGGCTTCTGTCTGCACACACTGCTGCCTCTGCTCCATCTCATAGCTTGGAAGTTGTCAATGTGATTCCAAACCGGCCTGGTTTTCTTTTTTATTTTCTTTCCAGAAGTGGCTGTAAGGTGAAGAAATATGAACCTCAGTCTCTTGCTTTGGATGAGTGTTCTCAGGTAAGTCTGTGCCTGTCACCAGAATGCCTCTTAGACCACTGGTCCCCAAACTCAAGATTGCATCCCCCACCTCCGTGGGTGGGGGAGGTGTTAATGAAGACTTTCCAATGGGTGTCTGAGTACTCAGCCTTAAGGAAACCAATTTCCAGGTCCTTAACTTCCTAAACTGATCTGAGCAGGCCCCTGATGACAAGGGAACCCTTTCACAATTACCCTTTTCCCACTTTTTTTTGTCAGTGTTAAGTTCCCTGCCACTCATTCTAAATCTTTTTACTAAGGTGCGTTATCACTGGGTGTGACACCTCTGGGGCACAAACAAAGGGGAGATTTGAAATGTTGGTGCAGGTTTTAAGGTGATTGACTCTAATGACTGAATAATTTTTTTTTTTAAGTCAGATGGTTTTTCAATTAAATTGCTTTCAACAAAATAGGAGAACTTGAGTTGTCAGCTGATAGATCATTAAAAATAATTTTTGATACAATGTTTTATGTCACATATAAATTAAAAAATAATTTTTGATGATAGAATTTTTTGGTACAAAACTTGGAAGGGATTTAAAGAATTGAGAGACATTTTTATTACAAAATTTCCTTCTGTTTCATCTATGTGTTTATATGAATAAGACTTCTTATTGATTATAAAAACGAAAAACAGGAATAAATTGATACTGACCCTTGTTTCATTTTAGCAGTAAATCTTTGTGCATGACTTTGTGAATTAATTGGGAAACACAAATAAAAAAAGAAAAACCCAGGCCCCTATGATTGCGATGAGATCTCCTTTTTTTTTTTTCATTTTTAAAATTTTATTTCAGCATAACCGTGATTATGGAAATACACTCATAGGTTACTAGAATGCATTTTAAGTTTAACTTATCCTACACAATTTGGACCTAAAACTTGGTACATGGTGTAAGATTTTTTTTTTGAAAAAAGAATTTGCAGTCTGATTTATTCTTCATCTATGACAAATGTGTAAAATATCCACCTTTAAATGCTGCTAAAGCAGGCAGCAAGAACCATGAGAAATTTAATCTTCGATTCAGAAAAATAACACATATTGTACTGTAAAAGTTTTTTGAAAATTGGTGCAACAAAATGTAATTATGGCCGTTTTTTAGTAAAAGTTTACTTTTGTGTTTGATAGCACTTATCACAAGTTGTGGGGCTGGCCCTGTGGCGTAAGCGGTTAAGTGCTCGAGTTCCACTGCTGGTGTCCCGGCTTCGGATCCCCTGTGTGCACCGACGCACCGCTTGTCAGGCCATGCTGTGGCAGCGTCCCATATAAAGTGGAGGAAGATGGGCACGGATGTTAGCTCAGGGCCAGTCTTCCTCAGCAAAAAGAGGAGGATTGGCATGGATGTGAGCTCAGGGCTGATCTTCCTCACAAAACAAAAAAAGTTGTGATATTTTCAGAATAAATTGTCCATTAGTAAATGTGATGATAACTCTCTGGAAGAAAAAATGTTAATACTTAGAAACTTAAGGTCATAGAAAAAGGTTTTTAAAAAAATTTTTTTAACAGAGAAATATGATAGGGAGACCTTTAAAAGACTTTCAGACATACAAATGCATTTCTTTGGGATTATTTCTTGGTAGAAGTAGAGTGGAAATACAAATTCAGAGAGGAAAAGGAATGATGTAAATTTCTGACTATTAAAGAGCTTGTTCGTGTTTGATTTTAAATAGATCATAGCGTATTAAATAGATTTTATGTAGATCATAGAGTATCAAATTACTAGCGTAACTAGATTGAGTTAAGCAAGGCCGGTATTTGAAATATACCAGGTATTACATCCTTTCCAATTATTTAAACTTATGCTGAAAAGTTCTTAGATGTCACCTGAAAATAAATTTTTAAATTTAAATTTAAATAAATAAATAAAGGGTACATAGATTTTCAAAAAATATTAGGAGGTATGTGAATACAGTATTTGAAAACCACTGCCTTGGACCACTACAACTTCTTGCTTATAAATTTAGACTAGAAAAGCTTAATTTTTCAAACTTCAGATTTGAATGACAGAAGCTAGGTTCTAGAAAACAGAGCATTCCCTGTCTGAGATATCCCAGCCCCCTCCTGGATTTGTACCCAGATCTGTGGTTAACTCTTCTCAAACATCCATGTGGAATGGTGGCTGCCTTGCTCCATTCCTGAGGTCGCTTTCCCCACCATTTGCCCTCCTAAATGGTGGCGTCTTATCTGCATCATTTCCCAGGATGAAGGAGCAGTGATCTCCCAGATTTCAGACATTTCTAGTAGGGATGGCCATGCTACCGATGAGGAGAAGCTGGCGTCCACCACATCTGGTCAGAAATCAGCTGGGGCCGAGGTGAAAGGTGAGCCAGAGGAAGACCTGGAGTACTTTGAATGTTCCAATGTTCCTGTGTCTACCATAAATCATGCGTTTTCATCCTCAGAAGCAGGTATGGAAGCATATCTTCATCTTTCTAATGTACATAAGCATGGAAATGCCTGACAGGCTAAAGCAGGAGACGCCTTAGAGAGGTTCGAGCATTGGTCCCTTGAAAGATAGATTTAGGAGGCTGATCTATGCTTTGCTCCTTTACCTAAAAAAGACACACAAAAGGATGTCTTATTGAAGTACCAAGGACATATGGAGACGTGTGGCAGGATGTGCAGGAGGCATGATGTATGAGACTGCTTGAATTTTTTAATAATTTATTTTAATGTGGCCACATCCTAAAGTATATTGGCCTGTAACCATGTTGTGATTATTATGCTCATTGTGCAACTTAGAGAAATAATAATAATCAGATGTATAGTGTAGGCATTGCTCTACATGCTTTACATGTATTAACTCATTACTCCTCACTGGGTATTATTTTTTTCTCCCATTTTTCAGAGAAGGAAAGTGAGACCCAGCAGTTAAGTACTCGACCGAGGTCACTTGGCTAGTAACGGGTAGAGCTGGATTCGAACCCCAGCAGTCTGGTTCCATGGTCTTTTAACCACGGTGCTAACGTGTGAAGAGATTGCTGTCATGACACTAGACTATCATAAGTTTCCCTGCTCACAGATGTGGTAGATTGAAATTGACCAGTGCCTTTCTTAAAGTTCTAATAAAAACCTAGACTAACCTGTGCTGAAGCTTCTTGCTCTTGACTCTTTAGAACATTCTTGACCTGAGGCCCTTTTCCAGGTCCCAAGTTATATCTGTGGCCTTAAACTTGACTTATGAAATGTTTAGAACCGTGTTCCTGACTATATTAAACATTATTAGAAACTCAGATCTTCAGCAACATAATATAACTTGGGGCTTTTATACTTGGAATTTTTAAAATCGTGATCTATCATCAAACCAGGGAAACAGGTGGAAATCAGACTTTGTGAGAGTTATTCCCTGGCCTCCTCCCCTCTCCCAGGTCTTAGTTCTCATCTGTAAAATAAGTGTGCTGGGCACTGTTCAAGATGTCTTCACAGGCCTCTTTCTGCTCTGACCTCTTTGCCAAAGACATTGTTTTCCATTTCCCTTGATACCCCTTTATCCCAGCTGTGCAGGCTAATCCTGGGTACTCTTGTACCTACACTTATGTCTTTTATTTGAGGGGCATTTGAAATACCTTTCTTTGCCACCTCCTATAAAAATTCTCCCCATCCTTTCAGGTCTATCTCAGAAATGTCCCTTGGCTCCCACTTCGCTTTATGCTCCCACCGCATTTCTTCTTACCATCCCTGTTCCCTGTATTAATTATAGAAGGGTGTCTTTGACAAACTTCCTGAGGTTAAGGACTATGAATGATTCACCTTTGAATTTCCTCTGGTGCAGGTGCATGGTAGATATTTGTTGAATTATATTCTTCCTCACTAGCAGGAAATTCCTTTAATGGAAATTTATAGAGCTGGGGTTCTGTTAGATACAGTGGTGTCGTCAGAGTTAGTGAACAGCGCTGTTACACTGTATGTAACTGATTAGCCGTGTCCTGGGAGCAAGCAGAGGCTGTGGTCGTGGGGGAGTGGGAGGTGTGTGGAGGTGGGATGGGTGTACTGGCTCCTGTCAGGTGAACCGGAGTCTGTTTCCTGGGGAGAGTCACCTTTGAGCTAGGTCTTGGTAGATACATACATAGATGTGCACCAGGGAACCAGACTCTCTCACAGGGATGGGAAGGAACCGGTCATGTTGGTAAAATGCCCAGTAGCTCTCTGTGAGTACAGGGCATGTGGATAAATGAGGAATCTGGGCTTGATCCTGTAGTATACCTGTAGTATACAGGAGCCATTGAAGGTTTTTAAGCAGAGTAGTGATGTTCACTTTTTTATTTTAAATAATTCACTATTGACAGTACACTAAAATAGTAATTTGTTACTGCTGTGTGGAGGATTATAGCTTTAAAATTTTGTGTGCTTTTCTATATTTTAAAATACAGAAAGTGAGTGCATATTCCTTTAATTAGAAAAAGCATAGTGTTGGGTTTTTTTCGACGTTGCCTCTGATGGTAGAGTGAAAGGTAGACTGGAGACAAGGAAACCAGTTTGAAGGATATGGGGAGGATAATGAATTTAGTTTTTCACGCACTGAAATTTAGAGCATATTGTTCTATCTGGTGCATTAATTAGATTGAGGGTACCCTTCTGGGCTGGAATTTAAATTCACTCAGACTTGGTAATAAAACAGCATTCAGTGTTGTGGTTTCCTCTTTCTAAAATAATCCCATGGTTAGTACAACTCATTTACAAAACGTTTCATGGACACAGGGGGGCAGGCTCGCTGTTATTTTCACCTGAAGATCACAGATCTGTTTATGGCTGACTAACCGTGCACTCCTCTTTCTTCTGAATACTTGGGACATTTTAACACAGACAGACAGCAGTCAACAGAATGCTAGTGCTCCTTTGAAAACCTTGAAACGCTGCTCATGTGTTCATAGATGTCATTCTGGGACTGCACTAGGGCTTTCGAGTGTCTTGCACTAGGAAGGAAAAACTGACTTCTTGGGATAACCACAAAAATGACTCTCTGTGTTTTAGGCATAGAGAAGGAGACGTGTCAGAAGATGGAAAAAGATGGCTCTACCCTCTCTGTAAGTTCCTAAACTTGTGGGGAGGGGATGGGGGGTGGTAAGTGGAGCTCCATTTTTTTCAGTATTTCTTTTGAAGCCCGTGTTAATTCATTAAATACATTCTAGTTGGTGTTTGGTGATGGGGATGAAATATAAATAGAACAGTTTCTTCCCTTGAGGACCTCATAGTCTGTCCTGAGACGTCTGATACAGTAGCTCATGTGCCTACTGAGCTCTTGAACTGTAGTCTGAATTGAGGTGTCCTATAAGTGTAAAAACCAGTTTTTTTTAAATTTTATTTATTTATTTATTTTTCCCCCAAAGCCCCAGTAGATAGTTGTATGTCATAGCTGCACATCCTTCTGGTTGCTGTATGTGGGACGCGGCCTCAGCATGGCCAGAGAAGCAGGGCGTCGGTGCACGCCCGGGATCCGAACCTGGGCCGCCAGCAGCAGAGCGCATGCACTTAACCGCTAAGCCATGGGGACGGCCCAAAAACAACCAGTTTTTGAAGGCTTAGTCCAAAAAAAAGGAAAATAAAGTCTCTCTCACTTTTTATATTGATTACATACTGAGATGGTAATATTTTTGATACATTCAGTTAACTATGTCACCTGTTTCATTTTAGTTTTTAAATGTGGCTACTGAAAATTTTTAAATTACTATGGCTTGCATTGTATTGCTTTTGAACAGCACTGGTAGTGGATACAAAATGGAAACCAGTGATACCCTGTGGTGAACGTTATAACAGGATGTGTTCCAGCGGCTGTGCGGGGCCAGGGCTGACCTGCTTGTCAGGTGTCAGGAAAGCTGAATTTGAGCTAATTAAGAGCAAAATTTTTTTTAAACTCACAAATGTAGTGCAAAGAATTCATATAAATTTTCACCCATACTCCTCAGATGTTAACATTTTATATAATGACAGTACAGTTATCAAAATCAGTTAACATTGATACAGTATTATTATCTAATCTGTTAGCCGTATTCAGTTTTATCAGTTGTCCCAATAACATCCTCCTTCTGGCGCAGGATCCAGTGCAGGATCCCGCATCGCACTGGTGTCATGTCCTTAGACTCCTTTTAATTTGTGATAGTTCCTTGGTCTTTGTCTTTCCTGCCTTGACGCTTCTGAAGAGTATTGGTCAGCTGTTTTGTAGCATGTCTTTCGATTTGGGTTCATCCAGTGTTTCTTCATGATTAAATTGTTTAGTAGATTTTAGGCATGAACATGACAGAAGTACGTTGTGGGTATCATTAAAGGTAGAGTTGAGTTTGATCACTCTGGTAAGGTGGTGTCTGCTAGGTTCCTCCATTTGAACTAAGTTTTTTAAAGGAAGAGTGGGATTTGCCAGACAGATAAGGCAATAAAGCATATTCCGGGCAGGAGAGTTGGCCTGTGCGAAGGCAGGGAGTGAGAGAAAGCATGCATTTTATTGTAGGTATTAATAATCTCGTGTGATCGGAGGGTATTGTGCATATGGTAGGTGAGGGCCAGATCATCGCCTCCACAATGTGCCAGAGACATTGTGCCAGCAGGTTTGGAATTCATGGTAGAAGCAGTAGGTAACCGTTGTGGGGTTTTAAGTAGGGAGCATCGTGATCAGTAATAGTTTAAAGGATGGGATGGAGGCTGAGAGAGATTTAGCGGGTAGAACCATCACTGCTTGGTGACTTCAGGGACGTACATGGTAGCAGGGTGGTTTCTCTGTCCAGAAACCATATATTGTAAATCCATCTGTTTTTCTCAAGCCTACGGCTGCCACCACTCTTTTGAAATAAGACGGCAGTTTCCTAACCAGTCTTCCTGTTCCCGGGTTTATTCTCTCATCCTTTTACATAAGCCAGAGTAGTGTTTTAAATACACAACTGATCTTGTTACTCTTCGCTTAAGCCTCTTCATTGGCTTCCCTTGTCTTGAGGATAAGTTCAAACTCTCCCTGTGACCAACATGGCTTTCTTCAGTGGGACTCTGCCTCCCTCTCCAGCACCAGCTGTCTCCTCCCTCCCTTGAACATCTGACGCTTGCCTAACCAAACGGAATTTCCTCCAGTTCTGTGAACCTGCCCCTTTGAGTCACTTCCCTGTTCTCCCTGCCTTTCTTACAAGACCAAAGCTTGGTGAAGGTAGAGACCATGACTGTCATGTTCACTGCTTTACCTCAGCACCTACCACAGCAAATACTGCTAAATGTGGGAATCGGTTAATTAGGAATACAGAAGGAGGAGCAGAATTGAAGAAGTTCATTTTTAGATACGTGGCTTTGAGACATCTTTGGGACCAGTTTCTAAGTCCTTATATCCGATAGGCAGTTATAAGCACATAGTGTGAGCTCAAGAAAAGTCTAGGTTGGCTTTAATAGATTTGAGGGCCTTTAGGACCCAGGGGATAATTGAAGCTACTGGAAGATTAGATGAACTCCAGATTGAAACATTTTTTACCTGATCCACAGTACAAATACACTTTGCATCTTGACTAATAAATACATGTGACACATCACAACATATGCGTTTGTATATTTATAAAAAAATTGTACAAAACAGTTTCTACCTTTCTTCATGTGATTCACGCTGATATTTTCTATTCTATTTCATTTTTTGTGTGTGTGAAGGAAGATCAGCCCTGAGCTAACATCTATGCCGATTCTCCTCTTTTTTTTTTTTTTCCACTGAGGAAGACTGGCCCTGGGCTAACATCTGTGCCCATCTTCCTCCACTTTTTATGGGACACCGCCACAGCATGGCCTGACAAGCGGTGCATCAGTGCACGCCCGGGATCCGAACCCGGACCGCTAGCAGCGGAGCGCGCGTACTTAACCGCTACGCCACGGGGCCGGCCCGTCTATTTCATTTTTTTAATGAAGATTACTTGTCCCACTAAATTGTTTTCAGGACTCACTGTTAGGCCATGACTCACTGTATTCCCCTAGAGGACATGGAATGAGCAAACATGAAGGTGGGTGGTGGAGGAGGAGCCTGTGGAAGCATGAGCAGAAGGGAGCCACCCACACAGCACACAGGGTTCGGGAGCACTGTCCCCTCACGAAGGCCTCACACATTCCTGACGTTTGTTTCTGGACAAATTTGTTTTTTGGGAGCCAGGTCATCTAATCCCAGCTCAGTCACTCACGGGCATATGCCTGGGTTTTCTCACCTGTGAGAGAGGGCTGCTGCTACCCCACCTACTGGAGGATGCAGCTCCACACCCAGCCACCAGAACAGCCTGGTGGTGCACTGGGGAAACCAGTTCCTTTTGAAGTTTTCCAAGTACTAAGAGAGCTTTCTAGTATTTTCAGTGTGTGAAAATAGCAATGGGATGACTGAAGAAGGCCGTGTCGAGCGGGCCAAGCATTGGTCTGCATGGCTGCAGGTTTAGGTGGTTTACCCAGTTCTTGAAACAAAGTGGTTAAATTTCCTGATTCCCAACTTCTTCGTCCATAAAATTAGCAGCACTTGTTTGCCTCCTCGGAGTGGGTATAGGGATAAAAGGAAGTGATACTGTGAAGGACTGGAGCTGTAGAGTGCTGGGCCAGCATGAGGTGGCGTGGTGTGACAGGAAAAGGGTGGGAAAGAGTGAGAAAAAGAAACGGCCAATTCTTGTCGATGGAGGCGGCTGCTGAAGAACATGTCCTATGTTGTGATCTTTTCAAAGTAACCCCTGTTGACCTTCTGAAGATAAATTAATTTTTACTTCCTTGGAATATTGAATAAATGTTGCATAAAGAATTGCAATATTCAAAACGTTGAATAAAGAAAAGTATTTAGCATTTACCTTTCTAAGCCTCTCTGTTGCTTTGAAGCACATTCCTGTCGCAGCTTTATGCCCAGTGACAGGTGGTGACCGGCGCAGGATAACTAAGGCTGGAGTACAGTAAGAGGTGGGCATTAACGTCTCGTCTTGCTTTTCAGTTGTTGGTCTGCAGCATTTTTCACTTAGGATTCAATTTATTTTTCTAAGAAGTCTTAAACTTCTTAAACGTTGAGTTTATTTGGCTTTTCCAAGTGTGTCTCTGTTAGAGAGAAGTGGCAGGGGGTGGTCCTGCTCCAGTGAGTTCAAGGACAAATGATGAGATGAGCACACTCAGTGGGCTGCGACAGATTAGTGATGCTGATTCTCCCACTGCAAGGACAGGAGCAAAGAGCATTACTTTGTGGCATCTGTGCTCACTGTAAATTTGCAGCCAGGACTCCATTGAGTTCCTCTGTCTGTAGACGGGTCTTTGTTGGTCCTCAGATGTGAATGCTTTGTGGGTCAGGGGGGAGGATTAGGGGACATGAAATGGGACCCTTTTGGAAGGATGTGATTGACTGATTGATTGAGCATCTTTATTTAACACATACTAGGTTACCCAGCCCAGGAAGAGATTGTTGGGCCAATTCTTTGTGAAGGTAGATTCTGTAGGGTTTCTACACTGTTTGATAAACAATATAAAGGTCTAAGGAATGTAAAATGTTAAATCCTAGGGGAAAATGTGGCTAAAATAGGCCATGGCATAAATTCTTGCCCTTATTACCTCATAAGAGTTGTTGCATTTTCACATGAGGCTTGTGACACATGTCCAGGCAGAGGGGAGTAGCCAGGGGAGAGCCGCCGGCCGCAGAGCCTAGTCATCTGGATATATTTGCCACCTCCTGAGGTCTGATCTGCCACCTCCAACTCAGAATGCTGCCTCTTCTGGCCCCCACATTTGTTAGCATTAAGTTGTTGTTAAACAGTGGGCAGACTGAATTCATTTATCCCCTCAACAAATGAATGAGATGCTGAACTCTAGAATAGACATTGATATTGTCCTTACTAAGAAAACTCTTGGCTGGGGCTGGCCCCGTGGTGTAGCGGTTAAGTTCGCGCCCTCTGCTTCAGCAGCCCGGGGTTCGAAGGTTCGGATCCCGGGCGCAGACCGACTCACCACTTGTTAAGCCATGCTGTGGCGGCATCCCATGTAAAGTAGAGGAAGATGGGCACAGATGTTAGCCCAGAGCCAGTCTTCCTCAGCAAAAAGAGGAAGATTGGCAAGGGATGTTAGCTCAGGGCTAATCATTTCTAACAAAAAAAAAAAGGAAACTGTTGGCTTATTTCCTAAATTCTTGCTAACATGAGGGTCTTGGGTGGCACAAGGGGGCTGTTTCCTAAGTTGACTCGACTTGGGGATTCTGACTTAGAATGATAAAAACTCACTGACTGATTTTCAAATGTATTAAATTAGAAATGTAACAACAAGGTGAACCAATGTGTCAGCTTGACATAGTGCATTATCTCCCTCTAGACAAGTTACGTGGGAAGCAAGATTATAAGAAAGTTTCTTGATGTGAAACAGTACAGGAAGTTAGTGGAATGATTCAGATGTCTAGGGGTGTGTTAGTTATCTACAACAAACATTTATTATCTCATCATTTCTGAGTCAAGAATCCTGCTGGGTGCCCCTGACTCAGGATCTCTCCCAGGCTGTGATCAAGGTATTGGCCAGGGCTGTGGTCACCTCCAGGCTCGACTTGGGGTGGGTCCCCTTCCAGGCTCACTTGTGTGGCTGTTGGCTAGTCTCGGGTCCACACTAACTGTTGGCAGAGACCACGGTTCTGCCACCTGGGCCTCTCCATGGAGCTTCTCACAGCACGGAAGCCAGAGTCTTTGTAGACTTATCTCAGAAGTGACATCCCATGACTTTGCCATGTTCTCTTCTTTAGAAGTGAGTCACTAGGTCCAGTCTACACTCAAGGGGAGGAGACTACACGAGAGGATTAGTACCAGGAGTTGGGGGTCATTGGGGGCCATTTTAGGGGCTGCCCGCAAGTGGCTGCTGGCTTTAGTGACCGATCTGTCCCAGGATAGAGTGTTTCTGGGGGGACTTTGGGCTTCTGTCAGCGTAGGGGACTGCCAGTTACTCCCAAATGCTGCTAGAAATGGCACTGCCGACTTGTGGCTTTTGCATTTTCCTTTTCTGTGGCCTCTGCCAGGGGTTTCTATATTGGGCTCTTGGATGAGGTCTGTGAAGCTGTATGCAAAAATTATGTCTGTGTGTTTTAGCATTTTCTAGAGACATTAAAAACCAGTGGTCTAAGTTGACCTTAGACTTTCTGTTCTGTCTTGGTTCAAACAAGATATCAGAGAACTGATTGATTATAGTCAATAACTAACTGATCAGTTATACTGACATTTAAGATTATTAAGATATTCCCTAACTCTAACTCTAACCCTAACCCTAAAAAAAAAAAAAAGATTATTCCCAGGTCACTTTGGCTGGCATTTTGGATGTTGTTAAACCAGCTTTTTTCTCATTTGTACAAAAAGTTTACTTAAATAGGTGGGAAGAAATAGCCCAAAAAATGTCTTTTAGGAAGGAAAATAGTATGAAGTTCATGTTCTTGTGAAAAACAAAATACTAACCAAATGTGGGTTTCTGGAACTTGAGTTTTTGATAAACGCAAGCTGGCACAGCAGAAGGTTGCCAGAAGGGAACTGAAAACTTAATAGCAGGGAAGAACCACAAAATGGAAGTATAGGCACCGATCTTGACTTTCATGTGGCCGCTTTGTAGAGGAACAAATAATGGCGTACACCTGACAGCATCGCTGGCTTACCACACAGCATCACTGCACAGCAGCTGAAGTGCCTGCTGGTCCTGAATCATCCGTGAGTGGGGCTCAGAGTCCACATGCATTTGCCATTTCTACTTCCTTAGGCCTGAAAGTCAGTAGTACATTTTAGAAACGTTTTCATTCAAAGTGGCTAAATAAAAATACATACAAAGCATCAATATGTAAGAAAGTTGACACTTTTTTTGAAATTTATTTACATGGAACACATCAAAATGTGACATTGACCATGGATGGTTTTCTCTTTTATGCATGTGATTCTTTGGTGACTGACCACAGTGATAATTACACTTTCTCCTTTTTGGATAAGAAGAAAACTTCTCTCAGCTCTCTGTTACACAGAAGCTAAGACCCCCAGATACTCATTATAACAGTTTTTCCTTTAGATAATACTGTAACTAGATTTGGTTTTTTTAAAGTTGCCTCCTGCTGATTTTTTTTTTCCTTCAAACATGTTTTCAAAGATTGTGATCAATTTAGTAATGAGGAAGTTATTGAAGGATATTTGGGTTAAGACGCTAAGACTGGATGTATTAAATATATCCTCTCCCCCTTCAGGGACTGTTGGAGTCCCCCATGGAGAAGGCCCCTGTGTCCGTGGCCTGTGGAGGGGAGAGCCCCCTGGATGGCATCTGCCTCAGTGAGTCAGATAAGACGGCCGTGCTCACCCTGATAAGAGAAGAGGTAAAGCCTTTCTTGTTCCGTTCATTTTTTTGTTAAAGCCCGCGTGCTGGTGGGTAGACTCCATCTCTGTTGGCTTGAGTTACCTGTGGCTGCAAGTTCTTGTTTCCTGCAGCTTGTTTAGTTCATCTGAAGGGCTCCCTGTAAAACTCCGCGTTGGTGCTGGAGTCCTGACCTTCTGTGTCCAGGGAATAAAGCTGACATTTTGAAATATCCTTAAGAATTTTGTACACTTCCTTATCTTTCAGGCTTGATGTTTTAAATATCAAATTTTGCCAGCTTTACCCACAGAGTTAACTAAATCTGTGCCTTCATTTTACAGAGGATATATGCTCATGCTTAAAAATTCCTTTAGACTTGGAGTAATATAAAATTGTTTGCTACCTTCATCCTTTCTTTAATTCAATAGTTCAACTCTCAAATTCCTGTGTTGTGTTTCTTGAGCAGCCTCTGTTCAAAATAGATCACTGCCAGGCCTTTCCTGGGTGGTGGGGAAAATGTGAAAGACACTTCAGTGCTATTCATCAGTTACCACCCTCTCTCATTCTGTTTCTGCACTAACTCGTGTGTATTGGGTTTGTGTGTTTCTTGATGCTTCCACATTTTTTTTTAAGAAGGTAATTCCCTTGGTGTAGCAATTTTATTTTTATCTTATGATGAAAGTAGTTAACTACCTCTGAGGTGGGTCTTTTAAAGCTTTAAAAAAAGCGTTAGATTGGTAATGGGGGATGTGAGCTAGTCCTGTTGTCAAACTCAGGAGCAGTGGTAAGGAGGCCCCGGGCACCAGAATCCCATCAATGACAAAACTGACCTTGTCTTCCTCCTGAGAGTTAAACTGTGAGGTGACCACCTACTGGATCAAAGCAAAGATGAGCCTCGTCACCTGAAGCAGACAGGGTGGCTTCTAAGACCTTGAGATCCTGATTAAAGGCACTAAAATAAAGAATGCGCAAATTAGAAAGAGAGAAGCACAGAGAAGTGTAATAAAAGAACAGCGGATGCCCATCTAAGCCCTGTCCAGGGCGAATGGAGTTTGAGGCAGTGAATTCAGAGCATTTTTTTCCAGTTAGCAAGAGCATCCCGAATAGGAGTATGGTTTCTGGTCTGACTAACAAGATCTGACTACAGTGGGAGGGAGGCCTCTGGCTGGAGGCATTGAACTTCTGGGCCCCTCGTGTTCTATCGAGCCAGAAGTCTCTGTAGAAAGAGAGTGTGCTGGTCATGCCAACTTCCAGCGCTCCAATTTTGCGGCAGTTTCGTTCCTCATCCTAAGTAAAACTGGTGCCCTGGAGTCCGCTGCGGCTGAGATGAGAGCGCAGGACAGATGGCTCTGCTGTGGGTGTCCTGTCCCAGTCAGGGTTCTGGGCCCACAGAGCTGAGAGCCAGACCCTGGACTGAGGGAAAATTTACAGAGGTTTAATTACCACTTGGGATTTTTCCAGATGTCCTGCTCGCCTTTATTTACTCTGGTGGCCACACTCCAGCATCCTGTGTAGCTGAGAGCACATTTTTCCAGGTGCTTATGAGCAATGTATACAGATGCTGAGGTTTTATATTCCTAAAGTAGATCGAATGTCTTGGGAGGGACCTGGCTGTGTTATTTTCAGTCTCCAATCTTAAATTCAAACTGTAATAGATTAAGTAGGTAAAACCAAGCTTTTCTGTATTATAATCTAGATAATCACTAAAGAGATTGAAGCAAATGAATGGAAGAAAAAATATGAAGAAACGCGGCAAGAAGTCTTGGAGATGAGGTTAGAGTGGAGGTCTGGGGAAGGGGTTGGATACCTTCCTGCGTTATTAGATTTAACACAAGTGAAGCGGTGGAAGTATTTGCTTACCACAGAGCCGTTGAGAGCTTGAGGGCTTTGCTGTCTGCACCTTAATTTGTGATAGATAATGTCATGTCATGAGTGTTGCTGACCAGAATACTGAGACTTATTTTGGGTTGTTAAGAACATTACAAGTAAGCAGAACCCACATAATTCTTGTCTTTTGAAAAAACATAAATTTGTGCAAAAATATACATTTGAAATACAAAGTAGAGTAATAAGATTTATTGACATGATTATGGAGGCATTATAATTCATAATACTTTTCTAAAATTAATTATACGTGGTAGCTTCAAATTTCATAACCACAAAATAGATTATAAAAAGCATATTAACAAGAAACAAAATTGATTGACTTTAAATTGAAATATTTTTATTTTTGGTGCTCACTCTGTAGAGAGTTGGGAGCTGTGAAATAACTAAAGATGGTATCAAAGAAGAGGAGAAAATAGAATAAATAATTTATACACTGTGTAGTCAGCACTTGAATGATTAAGAAACATTTTAAATATGTTCACTCTAATTTGTGGCTCTTGTATTTGGTGTTTTTTGAGCATTTACTGGGTGTAGGGCCCTGTGCTGGGCGTGGTGGAGAGGAGAGGACAGCCCCTGCTCTTACAGAGCTTGCAGTAGCCACCATAAAAGACTTGGATGCAGGGTCCACGTGATGGGCACCACCAGCGCGGGGCAAGGGAGCCATCCTTTCTCACTGAGGGGTCACAGGGAAGAGCCCCGTCACTGGACAGGGTCAGGAAAACATTATTGCAATTCGCTAAAAGAAAGAGTAACACAACAAGGTGATCTTTAAAGTCTTTGAGTAGCTGAAATACTTTCGGAATTAGGAGAGTAAAATAAAACTTATAACTGAATCAGAGGAGACAGATTGCCTGAAAGGGTGGATTGGGGCCAGGAAAGCCTGAACTCAGATCAGATGTCTTAGGAAGAGCCCCAGGAATGTCATTAACTTATTTTGTAAAAGATTGATTTCTCTAAGAATTAATCTGTTGCCTTGCCGTCATTCACATAGGTGCAAAGAAAAAGTGTGGGCAGGGGCCGGACCTGTGGCTTAGCGGTTAAGTGCACACGCTCCGCTGCTGGTGCCCCAGGTTCGAATCCTGGGCGTGCACCGAGGCACCGCTTGTCGGGCCATGCTGTGGCGGGGCGTGCACCGAGGCACCGCTTGTCGGGCCATGCTGTGGCAGTGTCCCATATAAAGTGGAGGAAGATGGGCACAGATGTTAGCCCAGGGCCAGTCTTCCTTGGCAAAAAGAAGAGAATTGGCATGGATGTTAGCTCAGGGTTGATCTTCCTCACAAAGAAAGAAAAAAAAACGGTGGGCAGTTGTTTCTATAAATGGAATGAAAGGCTTGTTAAACATAAAATCTTAGGAAAAACCTTTTGAACATTAACAGATCTTACGTCAATGTAAAAACAGAGAGCCCCAAAGCAGATAAATGAGTTATGTAAATTCCTCAGTATATGTTAATATGTTTAATGGTTTGGGGCAGCATTTCTCCATTTTTATTGTCTGAAAATTCTCTTCTGATAATAATTTTTTTTTTTTTAAGGAAAATTGTGGCTGAATATGAAAAGACCATTGCCCAAATGATTGGTAAGGAAATTTTTTCTGGGGTATGAGCCATAGGATCCATAGATGATTTCCAAATCAGAATACAAACTTCATTTTGTCCATCATGTAGATACAATTGATTCTCATTATTTGCAATGGTTATGTTCTGTAAAGTCGCCACAAACACTGAATTAGCAAATACTGAACCATTGTTCCTAGGGAAAATACAGGGTTAGGTTCCTGTAAGCCTCTGGTCACAACATTTTAGTCAATACATAACCTTGTCTTATGTGTGTTTCTGTTTAAAGACATGTTATTGAATATATATTGTTGCTTCATTAACATTGAACTCATGGCCAGCAGTGCTCATGCCTGAACCAAGCTTATCTAACACACGTTATTTTCCCCAGAAGGCACATCCCAGCCTTCTTGCTCCTAGGACACTAGACAGCACTTCAGCACTAGGCTCGGGGGCCATTTTAAACAATGAAATCACCAACAGAAAGCACAAAAATGCCAAGACTCTGGCACTAAATGGACTGTGAAAAGGACACTTTTTTACATTATGAAACAAGGCAGAGCATCGCCTTGTTCAGCCTCAGGTGAGAACAATGCATGTCAGCTGACTCAAAGTCTTCGCCTTTCTGCGCATGTCCGTGAGTGACCAGGAACGTACCACAAGTATTGATTTTGAGATTACAAATAAATTTTAGCAAGTAGGCAAGTTCACACATACGGAATCCGTGAATAATGAGGATCAACTCTAGTTAGGTTCATTTTAGAGGATAGCAAACACTCGAATTCTGTGAAAAGCCCTCCACCCGGTACCCAGAGTGTCAATGGCCCGGCCACATCATGAATATGCCTGAGTGGGATCTTTTTGTTGTGGGGCAGTGTCCTTGCTCCACTGTAAATAGAGCTTTCCCTGTATCAGACCCATCGGTGCCCTTACAAAACAACAGTGGGTGATCCTCCTGCATTGAATCTAGAGCCTCTTGTAGGCACATCGTGAGGACCGACTGCCTAAATCACAGTCAGTCTCCCTGCACAGAAGCACTGGAGTGATGTTTGCTACTGTCCACGTCACCTACCGCCTTCCCAGCACAGGGCCTTGGCCACAGCTGTTCCTCGGCGTGAAATATTCTTCTCCGGTAGCTGCATGGCTCCCACCCTCAGTTCTTTTGGGTGTCTACTCACATGTCTCCTCTGAGAGAGGCCACTCTGTATAAAAAAGGAATCCCACCCCTCTCTCCCTGCTTTGTTTTCCCCCCTGTTTCTTGTCACCATATGTGTCCGTCCACTAGAATGTAAGTCCTTGAGAGTGGGAATTTTTGTTACATCCACTGCTCTGTCCCCCCACCCCCGAGAGCACTGCTGAGCCCACGGAGGGCAGCTCTTAACCATTTGTTGGATCAGTATGCCATGACTTTTTATTGTGATTCACAGAAGATGAACAGAGGACAAGTATGACCTCTCAGAAAAGCTTCCAGCAACTGACCATGGAGAAGGAGCAGGCCCTGGCCGACCTTAATTCTGTGGAAAGGTCCCTTTCTGATCTCTTCAGGAGATACGAGAACCTGAAAGGTGTTCTGGAAGGGTTCAAGAAGGTAGCGTGTCCTTTTCCTTCTTTCTCCTTGCTAGTGTATTTTCTTAGTGATGGATCTTCAAACGTATATGCCAGAGGTGTGGGCAGCCTTTTCAGTAGGGACTCAGGGCCCTTCTTGGCCTTGTATCTTCTGTTTCAGTGAAGCTGGAGATTTTTTCTCCCTTTTTTCTTTCTGAGGTTGTTCAGGCATCTGGCCCGCTGGGTGGCGTGTCTCGGTCGTTTCTCTGCTGGATCAGGCCAGTAAACCCAGACACAGAGTATGGTACGGAGTGTAAGAGGTGTGGAGCCCTCAGACCTTAGGAGAATCCCAGAAGTGTTCTTTTTCACCAATTTAATATTAGTAAAAGTAAAAGGGGGGGCTGGCCCAGTGACATAGTGGTTAAGTTTGCATGCTCCACTGCAGCGGCCCGGGGTTCACGAGTTCGGATCCCGGCACGGACCTATGCACCACTTATCAAGCGATGCTGTGGTGGCGTCCCACATAGAAAGTAGAGGAAGGTGGGCACACATGTTAGCCCAGGGCCAATCTTCCTCAGCAAAAAGAGGAGGATTGGCAACAGATGTTAGCTCAGGGCTAATCTTGCTCACCAAAAAAAAAAACAAAAAACAAGCAAAAGGGATTTTAGCCATAGTACTGAAAAATTCAGGGTGCATATTCTAAAGATTTTTGATTTATTTATTTTTTCCCCCCAAAGCCCCAGTAGATAGCTGTACGTCATAGTTGCACATCCTTCTAGTTGCTGTATGTGGGACGCGGCCTCAGCGTGGCCGGAGAAGCAGTGTGTTGATGCGCGCCGGGATCCGAACCCGGGCCGCCAGCAGCGGAGTGCGCGCACTTAGCCTCTAAGCCACAGTGCCGGCCCAGGGTGCATATTCTAGAAGAAAGTTGTAATATTTCAATTTAGATGTAAGTGGGCATATTGATTAACTTAGTTGCACACCATTAATAAGACACATAACAGTAAACATTCCTTTTTTTCATATTAAAATAAAAATGAGGGGCGGGCCCGGTGGCTTAGCAGTTAAGTGCGTGTGCTCCGCTGCTGGTGGCCTGGGTTCGGATCCCGGGTGTGCACCAACGCACCGCTTCTCCGGCCATGCTGAGGCCGCGTCCCACATACAGCAACTAGAAGGATGTGCAGCTATGACATACAACTATCTACTGGGGCTTTGAGGGAAAAAATTAAAAAATAAAAAAATAAAAATGAGACTGGCCAGTTTATCTAAAATGGGAATCAGATTGCCATTCAGTTTTGAAAAACTTCCTTCCTAAAGTAGGTGTGTTGGTGTAACTGAACGTTACTGTATGATTTGAAAATTAATACATGAAGAAGTTATCTAGAATTTCTTCAATGACAAATATTTATGCCTGTTTCAAATTACCATGGAGTAAAATGTAAAGGCATCTGAATTAATTAGGTTTTGTCTTTTTTTTTTTTTGATGAAAACTCTGATACACGGTATATGTTACTAGTAGAAGAAAAACAAAATGACCTGTTTTCTTTTATTTTAAACTGTCACTTTGGAACAGAATGAAGAAGCCTTGAAAAAATGTGCTCAGGATTACCTAGCCAGAGTTAAACAAGAAGAACAGCGATATCAGGCCCTGAAAATCCACGCAGAAGAAAAACTAGACAAGTAAGAGCTTGCACATAAGAATTTCACTTTTCATGATGCTGTGGGAAGGTTGACGGAGGCGAGAAAAAAATCACTGTTTTGCAACTCCAGATTACCTTTGTGTGTGCATGTGTGCTTTATTTAATTTTTTGAATAGGTAGAATCTTCACATGCTCAAACATTAAAAAGAATAAAAAGATGCACAGTCTCTTCTCCCACCCCATCCCCCACACAGGGTTCCCACCTGTTTTCTCACCCAGGTAATTGCTATTCTTTTATCCGTCCAGATGTTACTTTTTCCCCTTCCTCCCCCCCAGCTTTATTAAGATATAATTGACATAGAACATTGTGTAAGTTTAAGTTGTACAACTGTTGATTTGATAGATTTGTGTATATCGCACCAATATAGCGTCAGCTAACACCTCCATCAAGGCACATAATTACCTTTTTTTTTTTTCGTAAGAGTCTCCTTTTTTGTGCAGATAACATCATACCTCGCTTTTTACATTTAGCAGTATATTTTGGAGATCTTTCCATATCAGTCCATGAAGAGCTTCCTTATGTTTTTTTAACAGCTGTCTGGTGTTCCATTGTGGGAATGTATCATTTAGTTGACCAGTCCCCTCCTATGGGACATTCAGGTTATTTAAAATCTGCTACAAACAATGCTGCAATAAGTAACCTTGTACAATTATGTGAGTTATCTTTATGATAGAAAAGGAATTGCTGGGCCAAAGAGTATGTGTTTATAGTTACTATATTGTCAAATTGCCCTCGTTAGACTTTTATCAATTTACATCCCTACACAATGTATGAGAAAGTCTCTTCCCTACAACTTTGCCAGCAGATCACATTTTTGATTTTCTGCAAATCTAATAGATGAAAGATGGTATTTCAATTTAGTTGTTTTGTTTTTGGCAGGCAACAGAGCATTTATTTTATTTGATGTAGTTTTGATTCGTGTTTATCTCATGACTGAAATTGAACATATTTTAGCAGCCATCTATAAATATATTTGCTTTACTGTGAATAACTCTATTCTTTGCCTGGTTTTCTATTATCAGTTTATACATTTTGTACATAAATCTATTTTATGTTTATGTAGTAAGGATGCCAGCCCTTTGTAATATGAGTTGTGAATAACTTTTTCAGTTTGTCATTTATCTTTTGGCTCTGCCTATACTGTTTTTTGATATGCAGAAATTTATTTTTATGTAGTGAAATTTATCTGTCATTTCTTTTACAGCTTCTGGATTTCCTGTTATAGTAACAAAGATCTTCCCTGTGCCGAATATAAAATATTCTCCCATGTTTTCCTTCTAGTCTTTTTGTGGCTTAATTTTTTTAATCTTTAAATACAAAACATTTGGAATTTGTCCTGGGGAGTGGTATGAAGATGCATCCAACTTTATTTTTTAACTGAAAAGTAATACATACTTGCACATTTTTTGCTGTCTGTCTTCCTGTTTGTAAAACCTTTTAAGTTCTACCCTTTCTCGTTCCCACCCCCCAAGTACTGCTGTTAAAGGTTTATTATGAATTCTTCCAGTCTTTTCTCTGTGCCTTTACAAATACTACCCAAAACGGCTTTGGACTCCTTTTTTATAATATTGGAGTTATATAATACAAGTTTCCTTTTTCACTTAATAGTATATTATGGCCATTTTTCCGTGTTAGACATATGGCTCAATCTAATGATTTTTATTGGTTGTAGGAGTATTACATTCCTTTATTGATGGGCATTTACATAGTTTCACACTTTTTTCCACGCAAACAATGCTACAGTGAGCATCCTTGTGCATTCACCATTGTGCCAAGGGGGAGTGTTGCTGTGGATAGATCACTAAAGGGGAACTGCTGGCTCAGAGGGTGTATGCATTTTAAGTTGTAATAGTTACTGCTACATCCCCTCCACAAAGACAGTGCAGTTTTCATTCCCCCCATCAGCACGTGAGCCTGTCTCTTTCCTTGCATCTCGGCCAACTCAAGACAAGATCATCCTTTTTTTTTTTTTTTTTTTTTTTTTTTTGGTGAGGAAGATCAGCCCTGAGCTAATATCCATGCTAATCCTCCTCTTTTTGCTGAGGAAGACCGGCTCTGAGCTAACATCCACTGCCAATCCTCCTCCCTTCCCCCACCCCCCAAAGCCCCAGTAGACAGTTGCATGTCATAGTTGCACATCCTTCTAGTTGCTGTATGTGGGACTCAGACTCAGCATGGCCGGAGAAGCGGTGCGTCGGTGCGCGCCTGGGATCCGAACCCGGGCCGCCAGTAGTGGAGCGCGCTCACTTAACCGCTAAGCCACGGGGCCGGCCCAAGATCATCCTTATTAATTTTTGTCAATCTGATAAATTTTAAGTTTATCATTTGAATTTGCATGCCTCTGATTACTAGTGAGTTTTTAGCATTCTTTCATCAGTTAATTGGCTATTTATCAACTGACATTTATGGTTTTTTTAAATTTCCTATTGCATCTCATTATCGAAGTCACTTTTAGGTCTATGTCTCATACATGCCGGTGGTTCGTATCCTGACTCGTTAGCTGTGATAATCCCACAGATAATCCTGCCTGCTATTGTACTGGGTTAAATAAAAAAAAAATCCAAGATTGTTGTAGAAACTGTCATGTGACTGCATCCTCTAGTGACATGAATTTTGAAGGACACTGTGGCATTTGAGATTAGTTCTACCACTGGTTTGCACCATGGAATTTTCTGTAGCAGCTGTGTGTAAACTGAATTTTTGTAAATGACAGTTGAATTATTTCGTCACCGATTCCTCTTTTTTCCTCTTCTCGTGAAGTCATGTCTTAGGTCTGTGTCTCACGGATGTCAACGGTTCGTGTCCTGACTCTTGGGCTGTGACTGATGACTAACCATGTGCTTTTTGTCCCTTTATTCTGCAAACAAAACACCATAAACAGAGCCAATGAAGAGATTGCTCAGGTTCGAACAAAAGCGAAGGCCGAGAGCGCAGCCCTCCACGCTGGACTCCGGAAGGAGCAGATGAGGGTGGAGTCCCTGGAGAGGGCCCTTCAGCAGAAGGTACCGAGGGGCGCGGGGGCTCCTCCTCGGTCCTGGTAGCTTGTAGTGGATCTGGATGAAAGAGGCCTTGCCTTTTTGCCCAGGCATTTCAACCCAGCTCCTTTGTGAACTGATTCAGCTGCAGAAATACCAGGCAAACCCTTGAACTCCCAGGCACACCAGTGGGAACCAGCCACAGGCAGGGTGCAGAGAGGAAGTTGCATTGACTGAAGTTCAGGGGACCAGAATGCTTCCTAGCGGGGCTCTGAGGCAACCCTTTTTTCTTTCTTTTTGTTTTTTATGTAATATGTGAAGTCATCTTTCCCTTTCATTGCAGTGTTACCCTCCAAGGGACTTTTGGACGTCTGGAGGGATATTTGGTTGTCACAGCTGGGAGATGCTACTGGCATCTAGTGGGTAGAGGCCAGAAATGCTGCTAAATATCCTACAGTGCACAGGACAGCCCCCACAAGAGAGACCAACCCGGCCCCAAAATGTCAGTGATGCCGTGGTTGAGAAACTGCTGCAGATAAACAAAAATCAGCAGTAACAGTGGCCCCTGTTGCTCCCTACTCAGCGATTCTTAGACTTCATTTTCTGCATGCCTCTAGTGTTTTGCTGACTGTGTCTTCAATTAAGTACTCATGCCTGGCATCTGTTCAGCTAGGGCAGGGTTTTTGCCATGGGTCTGATAACCCCTAAGACAGTGTCCCCTGGAATACTCAGACTCCAGAATCCAGGTCCCTGGAGATGCTCCTGGATCAAGTGAGCTCACATACTTGTGTTTTTAGCAAGTACCTCAGGTAATTCCTATGATAGCAAGAAAATTTGAGCACTAAAAGGTCGGTGGACAGGCCGCAGAGAGCCAGTGGCTACCTTCACTCCCTACTCGATTTAAGCGTAACTTTGTGAACACATGAACACTTTCCAGGGGAGAAGGTGTATAGCCTTCCTTTCTTTAAAGGGTTTGTGATGTAGAAAAGTTAAGAACCACCGAGTCAGGATGTCCAAGTAGAGTATAGGCAGTCTTGGGACTATTGGGCTATAATTGGCCTTCATCTCAGGACACAAGTAGCCTGCCTAATCACATATCATTTGTCTTTCAGAACCAAGAAATTGAAGAGCTGACGAAAATCTGTGATGAGCTGATTGCAAAGCTGGGAAAGACTGACTGAGTTCCCCCTGTTAGCTCAGCAGATCTGCATTTGGCTGCTTCTCTCGTGACCACAATTATCTTGCCTTATCCAGGAATAATTGTCCCTTTGCAGAAAAAAAAAAAAAAACTTTAAAAAAGCACACGCCTACTGCTGCCTGTCCCGCTTTGCTGCTGACACAACAGCCCTGGAAGGAGCCCTCGAGTATTGCACAGTCACGGAAGGAGTGGCATCTGAGGGCCTTAGAGTCCTTCTCAATTCTCCAGTGATAGGTTCAGTTAGGCTGCTAAGTCTGGGTTTGTGGTCTCTCTATCTTTGGTTCATTTTAAAGTCATCTTTAGTTTCCCAAATGCGTTAAATTTGTGATTTTGTGGATCTATTTTGGATCATTGCCTGTCCACCACGTGCCTGAATATTTTTGTGTGACCTATTTATTTCATCTTTTAAATTTAATTTCCAATATTAGTGGCTTTATTTGAGGAGATAATTTGCCCGATTGTTACTTCCAGTTTATAAATAAGGGACTCTGAGTACTCATTTATACACACTCACACACACACACACATTTATATATGCTGCTGTTTTTTCCCTGAAGCATAGTCAAATAAGAACATCTCCACAGAAGAGCATATTTCCATAAATGGAAAACTCTGTTTTGAAATAGAGTCCTGGCTCAGAATGCCAACTTCAGAATGTGGGGGATTGAAGATGTGAAGCCCCCAGACTAGTGTCTGTTGTGACTCATAACCCCAGACTCAGGTTTCACATCTGGGGAAGATGTTTTGCCCTGACGTTTTTTTGCCCTGGTGTCTGAACACTCCTCAGCCTTGATGAGTGGGCCCCCTTGGGGTGAGTCTTCAGACCGAGAGTGTCTGCTTCCTGCACCAGCAGCAGCACGGGGCTCCCTCGGAGCTGGGGTTCTGCAAGTCTGTCCCAAAACCACATAGTCTCCCCTGCTTCCATTTGTTGCTACGAAATCAACATGTACTCGGTATTATCTTTCTATTTGAAATATGCAAAGAAAATCTACTTGTAAAAGGTTTAGATGATCTTATTTGATTAAGAGGCAATGGTAACCCCAGTAGCAATTTATGTGGTGAACAAACAGTTGGTTTTTGACAAGTGTGATGCATTGTTCTTGAGAATTTTTTTAAGGCAAAAAAATCCTTCCAAACTTAAGATAGTAGAATTTTTTTTAAAAATGGGCAGTAAAAGTCATGTGAACCACTCCAGAAATCAGCGCATTTTGAATATTTTTAAACAAAGACCATTTGAATACTGGAGGAGGGGGATGCAGGGAGCAGATTTACACTCGCAAAACCAAATTCCTCAAGCTCTTCCTGGACCTGGTTCAGAGTGGTGGGGCCATTAACCCCCAAATAGAAATTTTCCATGTAATGTCGGTGAATTCCCTTCCACTTGAGAGGCAAAACCAAATTCATGCAAGTGTTTTAAAGCACTCTTTTGTCTTAATCTTAACACCCTGAAAGTCTTCATGGTGATATACACTATATTCAGTACACGTAAGTTTTCGTTCTTTTCTTGTAAAACTATTGCATGATCCAGCTTCAGCAATGAATTGTGCCTAGTGGAGAACCTCTGTAGATCTTTACAAATGAATTCTTCTTTGGCAGTATACTCTTCACAGGGGTGCAGTCTTTAGCCCCAGGGAGGTCAATAATGTCTTTTAAAGCCAGAAGTCACGTTTTACCAATATGCATTTATCGTAATTGGTGCTTGGGCTGTATTTTAAAGCCTATTGTCTTATTTTGTACAAAAAAGAACAGAAATGATCTGTGGTTGGAGAAGTGACTTGACAATCATTTGGGCTTTGAAAGCAGTCACTGTGGTTTAATGTGAACGTCGTCCTGTAGTTGTCATATCAGTGGAATACCAGTGTTTCCAGCTGGTGTAACTGATTTCCTCTTTCAGTCTTTTGCTACTAGGGAAATTAGCTTTGCATTTTGCAGGAAGAAACATTGCTAAACCTTTTTGCTGCTGTGTTTTGGTGACATGTCCATGTTTACTTGTTTTGCATTGATCTGCTTTAAGCATGAAAGGCTTATAGTGGTCTCCCTTATAAATCCATAGTCCTGCTTAGGCTTCTTGTGTATGAAGAAAAAAGTAGCTATGTGTTAAAATAGGTGATGACAGTCCTTCCCTCGCACACTGGTAGAAGAGACCCCTTAAAAACTAGACCCTAGTGAATGAAGTTGCACAAGGAAGACAAAAGGGCCCCTGTGAAGTGATAATTTGCCGATGGCCTCAGCCATGACCGTGACAAGGAAATGTTCTTCCTTCTAATTTAATAGGTGGATATTCTCCAACAAGGATAAAAATGTAGCTTGCACAGCTGGCAGATTAAGAGAATATGCTGGGCAGAATGTAGTATGTTTATTTTTCTTTAAAAATGAGCAAAAAAAAACAAAACAAAAGAAAACTTTTAGAACTCTGGAGAGTAAGAATATAGCCCAGAGTTTTGCTTCACAACATGGCAGGGCTGAATTACTTGTTAGTTTTAAACCCTGTTACAAAAATGAGAGGGAAATGAAGGGAAGCTGCTGGCCTAGTAGTGGTTTGGGGAGTATTAGGTGATCTTGTTGAGACTAGATCCCAAGCCATTTCTTAAGTCTTTGACTTTGCCCGAGTGTAGATAGTCTTTACCTAAAAGCATTTTAATTGGAGGATTTAATGTAAGACAGAGCGAATAATTTGTCACTTGGTTGGCTAGTCAGTTACAGTCAGACCTCTGAGATTTACTTTATTTGGAGAAGCTCCTGGGAGCCGGTGACCTGCCCAAACCTTTTGTTCTGTAAAACTGTTCTGGAAATATTGAGAAGCCCAGTTTTCTCACGTGGTTTCTAGCTTCTTCAGACCCGGCCCAAATTAGGAAGTGCAGAAGCACATGATGGTGAGAAACTCTGAGGCTCTGGCAGCCTTCCAGAATGATATGGGGTCTAAGGGAAGATTTACATTTTTTTTAAGAGGATAGCTCAAGTCAAATTTTCCTTCTAGCCAGTTACCCTTTGTACCTGTGCCACACTTTGTGCGACTCTCACACACATACTTAGATATTTATGTTTATTAGACAGCCCTGAATCCATACTGTTTATAAACAGGGAGAGTAAACTGCCCGAGACGTTCCTGGGCTGTCTGAAAGCAGCCAGAGTGTCGCACTCACTTTAAATAAAGGTAACAAAGGGCTCTGTGGCAGCTCTAAAGCTTAGAATGGAGTTCTTAAAGAACGAGCATTGGAAAGTCTTATGTACACTAGTTGGAAATGATTTGGCACATCCCTTTTTAGTGGAGTAAAAGCTCTAAGGCTCCCTTTTTATTTCCTTTTGGTTTTTCACTACAATTGGTAGCCATCTCATGAACTGTACACCACTGCTGTCTCTTTGTAGCTCTGTGACCATGCCAGCTTGCCCTCGCACTTGGGTTTCTTTATCCTCTTGTTGGGAAGAGAGAAACTGGGTGTTGAGTCAGTGATTCAGACAAAGGATTTTAAAGTAAAGATGTATATATTCTGAAGAATTTAAAAGATAGCAGATTATTATTTGCTTATTAAAGAACAAATATAGTCTGGGAACCCCAGAATGTCAAGCCAAAGGTCTAAGAAGTCATCCTCTTCAAAGATTTTAATAAAGGAGAATTTCGAGGAGACATCTGTCCAAAAACGTTTGACTGGCCTCCAGATTCCTGTGATTTTAAAAAAGCAATTTATTGCTCAAACCCTGAGTCTCCCATTTAGTGAAGGTAAAGGAATTGATATAATAGACACATCTCTCTAAGGATCTCCTCTGGAAGATAATGTAAATGGCAGCATTTCCAGTGAAGACCCTAGTGCCCAGAGCTAGCCATTCTGGAGACTAAAGATTGCACTTTTGTAGTTTTTTTGTCCAAATGCAATCCCATTTCTGTGCCTCTTAGCATACAGTTAGATTTGGACAAACAAGATTCCTAAGGAATGACTTTATTAACTATAATATGGTTACAGCTATCACATATATATTCTTGGTGTAGTTCTAATGTGGAGATGTTGCGTGCGATGCTGGCCTGTGGCAGTCTGTTTAACACTTTAACTCATTTGCAGGAGGCCAGGCATGGAGCTGAGGTGTGGCGTGAACCTTCTCTGTATTGTTTCTTCACTTGAGAACTGTGAAGATGCCACTTTTCCCCCCTCTGCCTTTTAGTGGTATCTGAAATAAACTCCAAAAAGTATCTCCTAGTGACATGGTTAACCGATGTTCTATATTGATGAATCATTTTCAAGTGGACATATAAAACTTTGAACTCTGAAACCACCCCCCATCTAGATCCTGGGCAGCTTGTAGGTTACCACACCCACAGCTTAAGCCTCAGGCCTTCTCACTCAGTGGGACAGGATCCAGGCATTTCTTTTAAATCTCAGAGGTAGCAGTGAACTTTTCCGTGTTGCTGTTAGCAAGTGTGTGTTTGCCAGTAGATGCCCATTTGTACTAATGTGCCAACAAGTAAACGTTGATTGCACATCTGCTTCCACTGTGTCCCCTCGGGTGCCGTGAAGTGTGTGAGGAGCCGCTTGTCTGGAGGAATGGACGCTGCATTGACTACTGCTGTCAGGATTGTGTTGTGTGGAATAATCATCTACATGAATTTTATATGCACAGTAATTTCCCTTTTATATGTCAGGTAAATATTTGTAAAAGTTATACTCACAAATGAAATTATTATAATGATTACTAATATATTTTTTCCATGTTTCATTGCCTGAATAAAAACTGTTTACCACTGTTATACTTGGGTGTGTGTATGTTTTTTTTTCGTGGTTATAAGTCGTTTTATCCCTGAGTATGAAAATTTATGACAGCTTCGTTTTTATGAGCTCCATATTTCAGTCTGAAAATAGAAAAGACAACATTTTCACTACACTCGTTTGTGGTATTTTATGCGTTTGGTTGGGTGTGTAATTAAAAACAAAACAAACAAACTCTGGAACTCAGACCTTGCCATATAAATTTCCGTGCCTTTGCATCTGTGCAAACAGTTTTTAATTGGGTGCTTCTTGATTTTGCTTAGGGACTGCTTGTCTGCTCTGGCATTTTTCAAGTCATAAGAATCTGTCACCCCATGCTGTCTGACTCGTTGAAGAACACAGGATAAGCCACAACTGGGTGAACATTGCAGAACGGCCCACAGAAAATAGTTGACGTTTTATGTTTCTTCTAGGTTAATGGCAGGAAATCTTTTTCAGTACTAGCCAAGCCAACTCGGCGCTTTGAGGGGTAGGGGACTGGGCAGGATATTTCGTGAGTTTTATTACAGGAAAAGATAAATTAGGAGGCTAGTTAAGGCTCCATTTTACAACTTAGGTGAGGATCCATTGAGGAAAATCAGAGCACTGTCGCTTTCTTACTAATTGCCGCACCTTAAGCCATTGCAGCCTATAAAGTTCCTAGAAAGAATGTTTCTCATCAGTTTGCTCCTGAACTGCCGGGAGGGGAATCCTATAAAATGACTTAAGGAGGTCTCCACACTGCCTTTTACTAAATGCTACAGACAGTAGACATCTCATCATTTTCTAAGAATTATTGGGATGAATAAAATGGAAATTACTTTTTTACTCTCAGAGAATTTTATTCTTGGATAATATGAGATTAATAGTGTTTTTCTCACTTTTACAAACAGGATCATGGGATCATTTAAGTGAGTGGGATTCAGTATTTTAATAAGAGAAAATATGACAGGAAATATCAAAGTGCATTGCACACAGTAAGGATAAGTATTGCTTCAGGAAATTTCTTTAGGTATAAATGTGTGTGTACTAGGTCATGACGAAAAATGAATTTCTTTCCATGGCTGGTGGTCAAAGTGTGAGAAAACGCGATCTAATCAGCTGAAGTCATGGTACAACTGAAGAAACAGGCCAGAGAGAGAGGTGATGCGGCTAAGACTACATAGCTTGTCTGTTAGCTTGTGTATACAGTTGCCCTCACTCAAAATGGACAACAAAAGTGTCACTTAGTCCTTTTTAAGCTCTGTAAATCCAAGTTCTTCCAGGTTTGGATAGTATATTTGTATCATTTTCTAAGTTTCTGGCATTTAAGGACCAGTCAAAACCAAATACCTTTTTTCCACATTCGTTTACAAATACTGATTGCATTGGCAGAGTTTAAAGGGAAACATGCAAAATTTTCTGAGGCTGGTTAGCTAGAGAGAAATCATTTTCAAGTTTGACACTTCACTGAGATATAAATGATCTGCTAATTAAAACTATTCTTTCCCAGAAGAAAGCATCCCTGTTCTACACTCCTTAGCCCAGTTGTGACTTGTAGGTTATTTTATCTAAGTAAACTGTGCTTGAGGATGGGGACACGGCAGCGCCTACAGTGTAATTATGAGATTAACTCCAAACAGGACAAGATAGCACGGGATTGGTGAGTGTGGCACAGACTAGGGAAGGACACACAAACCACACAGAGCACCAGGCCGTATGGAATAGCACCCTCTGGCTCAGCCTGGCTTCAGATCCCAGCCTCGCCATTATTTCACCTGCCTGCGCGTCAATTTTTCTCACTCGGGATGATAGTTCCCACCTCCTGAGGCGGTCGTGAGGACTCAGCAATAACGCTTGCATGATGCCTGGCCCTTAGGTCCTTAATAAATGGTAGCGATTACCATCACCTAAAACCTCAAGTTTATGAAATTTTCAAATGGTGGCTCCCCTAGAACCAAATGACTTTGTTACTTGTTTTATTGGACATCTCAAAATAACAAGGTTTTGGAAACTTATGAGTTACCTTTGTTCTTTTATTTGAGATTGGTAGGAGTTGGAGGAGTGGAGGATTAGCTGAAGACGGATCCCAAAGTTGGGGTGACTGAGCTATTAAATGGAAAGTGGAGGTCCTTGTTGGTGTGTTCCAGACATTCCAAGACTCCCCAGACCTGTACCAGCCATGAAATACTAGGTTTCTATGATCTCTGTTTTTCCTTTGCCAAAATGTATGCAATTCTTTGAAGTTTGGTTCCCATGGGAATATATGTGCAAGAACAGACAGAAGATATAACTCAGTTAACAGAAATTCATTTTCTAGCCAATTTAAAGGAAAGAGTAATTGACATTTGAGTCCCCTATGTGCCAGGTGCCTTTGGAAATATGTCACTTTAACAATTCCATGTAGATGGAATTGTTTTTTGTTTTTTTTAGCTGATGGGGGAAATGAGGCTAAAAAACACTTACCATCAACCAGTTAGCTAAGAAGGTGGAGCTGGCATGTGACCCCAGGCCTCTTCCGTGTCAAATCCCATTCTCCTTAAGGCCATGTTGGGACAGACTTTGGAATATATTCTTCAACAGTGCAAAGGAGGACTTTTTATTCGCTAAATGAATTTTCTTGCTCTTATCTCAAGAGTGACTATTTCAATGGATATCAGAGAAGCCTTTACATAATCATGTCGCCAAAATTCAACAGTGTGAGAACATGAAACCTAGTCAAAGAACTGTAATTCGTGACTATTGGAAAAGCACTCTTGAGGGAAAACAAAACAACTATTCTTCCTTTCAGGCATCCTTGTTTTGCAGAAAGAGCTTTGGCATGGAAGGCTGAGATGTGGGTTCTAGTCCCAGTCTTGTCAACTGCATTGGGCAGGCCCTTAACACCCTCATTTGGCCTGAGAATGCTAGAAGGTGCCTTCTTGATTTTGTGATTTTACAAGTAAAGTACTAACCATAGGGCAAAGCTTCTCCGGTTTCCCTCTCAAAATTTTTCTGAAAATGACTTGCCACGGGATGGTGAGTCCGCAGGAGTTTCTGCCACGTCCACTGTGGCTACCGCATTCAGATAGGTGGACGCCAGGCCATGTCACACAAGAAGGGAAAAGGTCTCGAGCCCCAAACCCAGTCCAAGTCCGTGCCTTTGTTTTCTCTGGTGACTGCAGCTCTCTGGACCTCAGTTTTGTCCACAAGCTGAAGAAGTTGGGTTCTATCCTCCACGTGTCTCCTGAGAGAGAGTGTCATTACAGCCCCAGTACCCAGCACTCCTATGACTCAAGCTGGCACATGCTAAACATTTTCCCGTTGCACGCCCTGTGAAGATGCCCAGCCTGTATCATCTGCATTTCTGAGAATGAATTAAATTGATAAAATATGTTGCGTTCTTAAGATGTGCAAACTCATAATCACAAATATTCAACCAGTAGACGTTTTATAGACTTAGAAAGGCATTTTTGTTCTAGACATCAAAAATGACAGCACAATTACCCAATTTGGTGCATTCAGGCATAATCAAAGTATTTAACTAAAATCTTAGAGTCCAGACAGACTGGTTCAGACCTCATGGTGATGTATAATAAATGTGCCTTCTATTTCACTGAAACGCTGACACTTACTGTAACCTGTCTGTTACGAAGTCCTGATTTTCCTAGACTCGTTTTTTTCCTTCTTCCCGTTCAGCTGATCTTTGTAACAGCACCAATTTTCAGCAAAAATAAGACGTCTAAAATATGATTTTATTTCCTGCATCAGTTTCCAGTGCAAATGTGCGTGAATGGTCGCTGGGGGGCTCCACTCCCAAAGACTTACAGTGTTTAGGGCCATGTTTTTCAAACTGAGGGTCAAAACCAATCTAAAATTGGTTGAATTTGATATGAACTAGAAGAGAACAGAGAAGAGAGCTTGTTGTGAGAGTAAATAGTGAAGAGAAGTTCTGTTTCATGGAAATTTTATTTCACTTACATGTACACGTGTGTACTGGGTTGCAATTTTAAATGTCTTGGGTTGGAGGCCTAAAAAATTTAAAAAAGTTTTTAAAGTTTGAAAGCCACTAACTTTAGGTTATGGGGGAGAGGGATTGTTGACTCAGTCAAGGGATTTATGGGAGTAAAAAATAACTTATGATGGGGCCTGCCTGGTGGCGCAAGCAGTTAAGAGTGCACCCTCCGCTGCAGCGACCCAGGGTTTGCAGGTTCAGATCCCGGGCGCGCACCGACGCACTGCTTGTCAAGCCATGCTGTGGCGGCATCCTATATAAAGTGGAGGAAGATGGGCATGGATGTTAGCCCAGAGCCAGTCTTCCTCAGCAAAAAAAAAAAAAAAAATAAAGGACTGGCAGATATCAGCACAGGGCTGATCTCCTCACACACACAAAAAAAAACTTAGGATGGCAATATCCACCTTCTAAAGTAAGCTATAGTTAGACACTTAGTTAGCAACAACCACAGTTTATAGTGACTGAAGAAATCAAAAGTAGAACAAGAACATGAAGCTGCATTCAGAAAACAGGACATAATGAAAATTCCTTTCTAATGCTCAGTTCAGAGGGAAAGAAGAAAAGAGGAAGTTAGGAGGGAGGGGGTTATATAAAGAATAAAAGCTTATAAACCTAAAACTGCTCTAAAAAATAGTATATTAAAAAATAAATAAAAGCAAAATTCTTCTTTTCTTCCCCCATCTCCATCATACCAAACTTCCTCCTCTCCGTGGCAGCAGAGGGCGGACTGCTGAGTTCAAAGCCCTGTTTCTGTGTTGCTGCCACTGCTAAAAACTAACCTAGCTCACATCTGAAAAAATGAAATCTCCTCTGTTAGAAGCGAGAGTTCTCCTTGGTTACAAGTTCATATCCTACCCTCTGTTTGCATAGTTCAATTCTAAATTATAAATGTTTATATATGCAGTAAAGGAGATCTCTTATTAAAATCTTAACCAGATTTGGATGAGTTTCTGTTGCCCCCAACGCCATTCTTCACTTGAGTAACCATGAGTAATTAATACACGTGTTAAATGAATAAGTGACTAAGTCATCAGGTTACCACATATTTTCAAAAGTGATAAAATTTGAAGTTGAATTCGAGCGTTTGAGTTATGGAAATAAACCTGAGGAGAAAATGAGAAGAGTCACCACAATGTCACACAGGTAGAAATCAGGGAATTCCAGAGGTCTGGTAAAATAATTGGTCAATTGCAATATTTGTTAAAATAACCACCACCTTCTCTAAACATTTTTAACTTATTTTGGAATAATTTTAGAGTTACAGGAAAGTTACAAGGATTTTCTAAACTTCTCTTCCTTCTTTTGTGGTTAGCTCTCTACTTCGACCCTTCCCTGTTTCTCATCCCGCTGTTACGGTGTTCCAGGAGGGTTTGAGTATTTATTGAGCATTCACCGTGTGCTGAGTCCTGGGTAGGTGCTGAGTGGGGAAAGCTTTGTCCATTTCTTTCCCTGGTGCTCCTCCTCTTTTCTCCAGCATTATTGTACTTAAGTGGTATGTTGTACAAAGAGACAAGGAAGGACCATGAACTCTTCACCCCATCTTAGAAACAAGCATTAGTGTGGTTATAGCTAAATGGTAATATCACAGGCAATCTCTTTTCCAATAAATATATTACCTTAATAATTTTTTATTTAGTTATTTTTTTGCTGAGGAAGATTTGCCCTGTACCAGTCTTCCCTCTATTTTGTACGTGAGTCACTGCCACAGCATGACCACCAACAAGTGGTGTAGGTCCACGCCCGGGAACCTAACCCAGGCTGCCAAGGCAGAGTGCACCAAACTTAACCACTAGGCCCCCCGGCTGGCCCTTAAAATAATCTTTTTTAAAAGCTACAAATTGATATGTGATAATTTGCCTTAGATGAAAGAAGGGCCCCTTTCCTTTTCCTGCCTGCATCTTCTATGCAAAGAGCCTGAGTCAGTTTGAGAAAAGTGCTGGGTTCAAGACCTGGCCTACGCACTGGAGCTCGGGACAGTCACTGTAATAATGTGTCTTTAAAACTTGAGCTCTCTTCCAATTTGTGTTCAGGTTTCCTTCATATTCCAGATATGTTCTCCCGACACAGTTGTTCTCCTAATTCATTTGATCATAGTCCTGCATTGAGAAATACTACTTTTTATGGTATTCCTGTTTGAAAGTCCATCATCCAAATTAACGTTTGCCTGAGCCCTAAATGAAATCAAATCATAGGCACAAAAAAAGAAATGGAACTATGAACCCCGAAGGAAAAATATAGCTGTACCTTTGTATGTGTAACTTTAGTCCCTCAGTGTTCATGGACCCATGATCTTTGGGGAGGAGAGACTTCACTTGGCTGGAGGCAAACGCTTATGTTCTGCCTGAGAGACAATACGAGGAGAGGGAGGGAGGCGTGTGCACCAGGAGGCAAAGCAGGCAGCATCTGTAGATTCCAGCTGGGTCCGTTTCAGTCCTGTAGGTGGATCAAATTCTGGGACTATCTGTGCTTTTGGACACTGATCTGCCATTTTCCTAATTCTGGAAAATTCCTCATTCTGGTCTAGGAAATTGACTAGTGCCGATATCATATAGTCTGATGGTTTTTCCAGTTTCTCTGGAGAAGCTATCTTGTAATGTGATTCTGGTCATATTTTTGGATCAGCGGATACTATTTAGACTTACTTATAATTCCATTTTGTTCTAAAAAGGGTTTAAGGCAGTTTACAGGCAGGGTATAAAACCATCAATGTCACTTAAGGCTTCAGTTAAGAGTGATTATGACAAAAGACTTGGTTGATGTAGTTGGGACCAGTCACTGCCACCCCACTCCCATGCCAGGCTTGGCCAAGCCAGCGATCATCCTGTCATCACTACAAATTGAATCTTTCTAAAACGATGTAGCAAGTTACTCTCCTAAAATGTCTCCCTTTTGCCTCTATCCATTTGTTACTTAATTTGACAAACATTATTTGAACATCTATTACCTGAGAAGGACTAGATTTGGGTTACATAACTAAGGCATACTTCTTGCCCTCGACGCACCCCCTATCTAATTCAGGGGTCAGTACGATGGCCCAGGGCCAGATCCTGCCTGCTGCCTGTTTGCTATGGCCCTCAAGCTAAGAATGGTTTTTACATTTTTAAATGGTCAGAAAAAAAACAAACGAAGAATATTTCATGTCATGTGAAAATTATATTACATTCAAATTTCTACATCCCTAGATAAAATTTCATTGTTACACAGCCATGCTCGTTCGTTTACATAATGTTGACAGTGTTTTCGCACCACAACAGCAGAGTTGAGTTGTTGCGACCCAGACTTTTTGACCCACAAAGTCTACAGTATTAACCATCTATAAAAAAATTTGCCAATCTCTGTTATATTATTCAACTAATTTACTGACTGTCTCCTATATTCTTTCTTGGTGCTGGTTCCACTATTCTCCGTGCTGGAGTTACAAAGTTCCTTTCCTAATGGACCTTACACAGTAGAGGCAGAGGGAGTCTAACGAAGGAGAGAGACTTTAACAATTATATCATAGTGTATTGAGTGCTATAATATAGATAATAACAATAATTACTAACACTTAGTGCTTTTTGTGTGCCAAGCACTACCCTAAGGATTGTATATGCATTAACACACTTAATCTTCACAATAACCCTGTGAAGTATTAAAATAATTTGTAAAAGAGGATATAATCGTGACTTTTGTTCAGATATATAAAATGAACACATGTCGAAGATTTTATTAAACTCATTAATTAATGAAGGAACCAGTAAAATGTTATAAGTGGTTCAAAGGAAAACTCAAAGAGCCTAGACATATAGAGAGAATAAGGAATTCTGAAATAAATTTATTAATAGATGCAGAATAGGTCTATCCTCAAGGCGATAATCAGTTGCATTCTATCTGACACAGTTCATTTGCATTTCTGTGGACAACAATCATTTTCATTAGTATCAGTTTTCTACAACTTACAGAGTTGAAGAGGAGCTCAAGGATGAAAGATGGAGATAACACAGAAGGGCAAGCTAATCTGAGGACTTGCTAAGCTTTTTTTGCCTATTTCAGTCTTTCATAATTTTTTTCTAATAGAAGTCAGTACTGCAGGGTGTCCATAAGATATATTTTTTATAGATTGAAGATGTCTTTGATGACATGATGTATATTTACTTATGTTTCCAGACTTTATGAATATCTTGTATTATTATCCCCATTTTTTCTTTTTTTTTGCTGGGGAAGATTCACCCTGAGCTAACATCTGTTGCCAATCTTCCTCCTTTTTTTTTGCTTGAGGAAGATTAGCCCTGAGCCAATCTTCCTCTATTTTGTATGTGGGTCACAGCCATAGCATGGCTGACAAGTGGTGTAGGTCCGCACTCAGGAACCTGCGAACTCAGGCCGCCGAAGTGGAGCATGCTGAACTTAACCACTACACCACGAGTCCGGCCCCATCCCCATTTTATAGATGAGGAATCCAGAGCAAGTTAACTTGCCCAAGGACCGAAACTAGCATGTGGCAGAGTCAGAGTTAGAAATCAGAGAGGCCGGCTCAGAGTGTCTGTACCGTGTGTATGTCATGAATGATACTCATCTGCACCACATACTCCCATGGGCAGAACACCTAGGACACACACAGTTCCCACAGGGCACCCCCTTCTCTTCCATTAAAGAAAGCATTGAATGACTTTATGCTCGCCTTAGTTATCACCTAGGGGTCTCCTTGACTCTTGATGATATAGATAAGATTGACTTGACTCTCCATTCCATGGCTTATGGGAAGTCCAATGGCACAGATGACTGAGCAGAGCTTTACTTTCTTACAGTGAGCTTTGGATCTAGCTTCTTTCCTCCAGTGAATGCTTGCTCTTCACTTCAAATCTAATAGCTATTTCTATATCTCTATAGGTGTGTTGACTCAAATATATGCCTTACCATTTTTTTAATCTTCACCAAAGTAATAATAATAATAATAATAATAATAAATATAAAGAAATCCTGTGGATGTAGTACTACTGCAGAACAAGTTAACATCACAGAAATGCAACAACTTCAATTTGAATATTAGACACGCCTGGTAATATCTAGTACTCATTGAGTTCTTATGTGCTAGGTACTACCTATTTATTTATATACACAGTAAATCCCTCCATAAGAAATATATGGGGTCCAAAATTTTCAAACCCCCAAAATACAGGATTGCATTATTGTGAGGTTAATGAAATGACTGGTGTGAGCTAGTGCAACTTGCTGGCCAGGCATTCCTGAGGTCCAGCGGTGCTGATTTCATCCTATGGTTTGGCACTATCCACCTGGTGGTGACTGACCACTCTGGCTTAAATGTCGATAGGGTCAGTCTCCCATCTGTGGTTAGCTGGACTTCTAAGACGGTAGCAACAATTTCAGGAATCTCCTAGTCAGATGGTGCCAGGGAGATGGGCAGACAGAACACTTCTGTCCTCTGAGGTTGTGTCACTGTTCCCTCACATTCTCCCCTTCCCCCAGAGAAAATAAGAACCTTAGCCCAACACAACAATATGAATGTAATTAATACTACTGAACTGTTCACCTAAAAACGGTTAAATAGTAAATTTTATGTTATGCATATAACCACAATTAAAAATAAAAAGAGCCTTAGACCAACCCTGGTTGAGAAAGGCAGCTGGGCAAAGGATGCAAACCAAGCACCAATTCTCTTACATCTAAATGTGCTTTATTGCAAGGTGCATCATGGTGGGTTTTATAGATACAAATCTAGGTGACCTCACTCTGGAGTCCCCATTTTCAGTCACATCGCCCGGACCACACTACCATTCCACCTCTTGTTTTACCTATTTTCAACAAGAACAACAAACAAAAAATACATTCCATCCTCTTTGTTATGCAGAGCAACTCAATAATTCCTCCAATGGATCTGTCTTTTCAGGCTCTGTCCCATCTTTTAAAAGCTAAATATCCCTTCAAGGTATTTTCCTAAACACAGTTCCCTCCTTTAGAAGGATTCCTGCAGAGGACTTGTTTAAACAAATCTCAATATTGAAAGATGACCTTGAATCCACTCTAATTTATATTTCCAAAACAATCACTCTCAAACTTTAGTGCCTTAAGCATTAATTAGTAATAAATTACTTGCAATATACCCCCGGGTGACTGAGAAGCACTGCTCTAATTTTCTAATTTTGCACAAGTGTTAGATTACAAATTGGTTTCAAGGTTCGGGAGTACTGTTTCTGCTCTGGTCTCCTCACAGCGGGAGCTCCTGACAAAGGCTTGTTGGGTGGAGCCAACTAAAAGTCTTCTCTCCCGGCCCTCCTTCCTGGGACTTGATATCGCAGAACTACTCTGGGATTGGTCGAATAAGTGTTTCTCCACTGTCCTCCACAGCACTGGTTTATGACTTTGCCAGAAAATGTTGGCCAAGTTGTGATTTGATAGGGAACAAAACTCAAGAGGAGCCAAGACTCAGCCTCCACAACTAAAAACTTACAACAGAATGCTCTGTTTCCTAAGCTTCCAAAGTTATCTGGTCATTCTTCTTGCCTCTTTTTCTTGTTTTCTTTGTAAAAGTGAGAAGGGTCACAGCTGCTCTATGACCTCAAGTGATCACTTCAGTTAATTCCTCAAATTAGTGCCTCTGGTTTTAATGGTGCAGAAAAGATCCAAGCTCAGAATATCCAGGAAGAGAATTGGCACAGTGAGTCAATATTCACTGGGCTTCAAAATCCGCAGCGTTGCAAAGAGAGAGCTAAAGTCAGAAGTGGGCTAAGCAAGTTGAAATGCTAGAGTGGCAATGGAAAAAATGACTAATCAAAAGCTCCCCATCACGTAACTTATTGATCAAAAAAATATCACTTTCTGCTGATCACAAAATATTATTGCCAAAGGGCAAGACCCTGAGAGATGATCTAGTCCCACTCCCTAATTTTACAAATGAGAGACGTGGATAGCAAAGTGACCTGTCCGAGGCCATATAGTAATTTTGTTTACTTGGTATTCCTTCTTTGATAATTATAGTCTACGTGAATGGCGCCCCCTGGAATTGTGACCAGCCCACGTGGCTGTCCATGGTAGTCCTGATAAACGGACATGTTTTAAAACTGAGAGATGAAGAGTCAGTGTAAGGAAAATCGCACCACATTAAACAAAGCTTTCACTGGCAATGTAGAAGAAAATGCACCAGGAGAGGTTGCTCTTGTGGGCCTGTTACAGAGAGCGACCGAGTTCTTGCCTAAGAAGAGGACCTAATTTGCCTGCTTTTCTGTTTGTGACTGTCAGGCTCCTAAAAGTGTCATAATTAGAAAGCTACTCTCCCCTTTGCTTGGTTGTGGTCCTCCGTCTCCCTCTAAGCCTGTGTTGTTGGTCCTGAGTCCCCTCTTGGGGCAGCTCTGGCCTCCCACTGACCACACCTGGGTGGAACAATGTTGGCTTGCCCTTCCCGACCTACACTGGCTTCGTTCATCTTAGCGGGGCTAGCTTTGGCTGCAGCCCAGGGGAGATAACTTTGAGAAACGGAAATTCCAGAAAGTTGGGGAAATATTTTAACGAACAGTAGAATCAGTTTGAATTTGAGTTGTTGAGAAATGGGGAAGTTGGTGAGTGAGAAAGAGTTGAGTTGGGGGTAGTGAAGGGAACAGAATAGGAATCAGTCTGACTGGACATTTGAAAGAAGTTGCCTTAAAATGTGAAAATAATTTGCAGAGGAATGTTTACACAAAAACTAATCTAAAGAAAAAACAACTTACACACCAGAATCTAAATGTCACTTGATTCCCAGAGGCTATGAGCTCAGAATTTAAAAGAAAAAGGATCCTCTCCAACTATTAAACATATTTTTTAAGGCTCCTTTGGGTTTAAATTGGTTCCAGGAAGAACACAGGCTCTTATCCCAGGGGAGGGATCTGTGGAGATGCTAATAGGAGGGCCGAGAACCAATGTTCAGAATGGGGGTGGCAGTGCAGAGGGCAGAGAGGTCAGCCAGAAATATTCTGTCAATGGTAGTTTCAGCTGATAAATTCAGCCAGATTTGAGATCAAACATTTGGAACCTGAGAAACTCCCTCTGGGGTTGCTTTTGTTTATCAGACTTTGCTGGCCGTGGGAGTTCACATAGTGATATCACCGAGAGAACTGAGACAGCAGGTCCAAGTTGTCCAAGATGCAGTCTTAGGAATGGAAAACAGCAATGCAGTCGGTTTGGAAGGGTCGTAAATAAACCCCAGTGGGTAGTGCTAGCAAGCACTGCCTGAGCAGTGAAGGAAGTTGAAAATACAACCCCCCAACTGCAGGCAACCAGCTGGTCACTGGAGGAGAGAGAGGAGTCAGGATTCCCAATTCCCAGTCTACATCTTGTATTATAAACTTGATCCTACAGTGTATGAGTCAACCTTGTAAGTATAATAATCGCTTCAAAAACGAAGTTGATTTATATACTAAGCATGGAATGAGAAGCCTAATGTCCTGAGGCATCACAAAGAATCCAGACCGTGAAGCAACTTGTCACCATCTAAGGTCATCAAATCAAAAGGGAATGAGAAAGATGCTGCCACCAGCCGGAGAGGGGAGGGGAGCTTGGAGTGGGAGCTGAGGGCCTGCGAGGAGGCCACACACCAGAGCTGTCATTTCAGGAGGCTCCTACTTCCCCTTCTGCAAAACCTCCGACTTCCTCCCCTCCAGGGGCGAGAGCCTAAGGTTCTACCTCTAAAGCTTCATTTGTTTGCTTCTGAACACAACTTTGTCGCTGTGCTTTGTGAAAACAAAAACTAGAGGAGTTAATTTTACTGCAGGTGATAAAAGGGAATATTGGTAATTTCACCCACCCCTTTCTCCATTCATTCCCTCCTCTCATCTTTACCTGCAAACTTTCCCCTCTCTACTCCTTACCCCACTTGTTTTGTCGTTTTTTTAAACTCCGATGTTTTGTATCAAAAAGTCTCCAAAGTAATTACTGATGAGTATGTGATCTGTTACTGCTGAGTCTTTAGCAATTTCCACTCATTCCACAAAACTTCACCAAGCTCCTTCTGCAATCCAGGTGGTATGCTAAATGTTAGGGATTCAAAAGGCCAGCCCTGGTCCCTCCATAGCTTGGTGGGGCAGTCTGAGAGTAAAGCCCTGAGGACACAACTCTGCTACGGGAGTGGGGGGCGGGGGCTCTGTGCCCAGAGGAGGTGCCTGCCCAGGAGGGGAGAACATGGGAGGCTTGCTTTACTTGGAGGTCTGGCAAAGAATGGCCCTGTGGGTAGGATGCCGTGAGAGGGGACCAGAAAGCACACTCTAAGCCAAGGAAAAGTTGGTGCAGAGGATCGGGGCGGGAGATGTCATCTCTGGGAACCGTGGTAGTCGGGACGTGGCCGGACACCAAAATGAAGGGGTCAAATCATGAAAGGTTTACAAACCAAGCTAAGACACCCTGGAGTTTGGACTTGATGCTGGAGGAAATGGGAAGCCATTGGAGGCTTTTAAGCAGGAGACTGAGATGATTGGATTTCTGATTTAGAAAAATCACCTGGGATGGAGTGAAGAGAATAGATTGGCAGAGAGGTGAGCCTGGAGGCAAATTAGATTGGGATCCCCAAGTGGTTCCTCAACAACCTTTGTCCCATTTTGGCAACTTCTAAATTCTGGAGAAAGTGAACCCTGTGCAGAGACAGGGCCATGATCCCTCTGAGAAGAATTCTACAGAGGGCCTCTCCACAGTTCTCTCCACACAGAGCTGTGAGCTCACATCCTAGGACTTTTCTTAAATCCTCATGTAAAGTTCCAGGTAAGAGAACACGAGATATTTCTAACACACCCTCATGGCAGTGGTTCCCAAGTGTGGTTCCCAGACCAGCAGTAGCAGCAGCCATGAAAACTTTAGAAATGCACATTCTTGAGCCCCACCCCACACCTACTGAATCAGAAACTCTGGGGCCCCACTACAGTATTTTCACCCAATTCCCAGGTGGCTCTGATGCAAGGCTGAAGTTTGAGAACTACGGTATTGAGCCAGCCATGATGGCCTAGTGGTTAAAGTTTGGCACTCCGCTTCAGTGGCCTGGGTTTTGTTCCCCGGTGTGGAACCACACTACTCATCTGTCAGTAGCCATGCTGTGGCAGCGGCTCACATAGAGGAACTAGAAGGAGTCACAACTAGAATATACAACTATGTACTGGGGCTTGGGGAGGGAAAAAAGAAAACAAGAACTAGAGTATCATGCACTCCAAGGCGCCAGATGGGAGAACTGATGACCAGGCTCAGAAGAGTCTTTTTCAGTGTTTTTCAGAGAAAGAAAAGTTTCAAGTCTAATCAAAGTCACTACAAAACAGGTTAGAAGTGCTATATGATAGACATGGAACTATTATAATTATCATTTGTTTAATAAAAATCTAGCAAATGATTTTGAAAACCTACTATGTGCACTGTACTCTCTGGGCAGAGGGAGGAGAGAAATAAAAAAGGCACAGGATTCCTGCCCGAGTAGGATTCTGCCATCATCATCATCATCATTTTCAAAAAATCTTTTGTTTTTTTTTTTGTGAGGAAGATCAGCCCTGAGCTAACATCCATGCTAATCCTCCTCTTTTTTTTTTGCTGAGGAAGACCGGCTCTGAGCTAACATCGATTGCCAATCCTCCTCCTTTTTTTCCCCCAAAGCCCCAGTAGATAGTTGTACGTCATAGTTGCACATCCTTCCAGTTGCTGTATGTGGGATGCAGCCTCAGCATGGCCGGAGAAGCGGTGCGTTGGTGCGCGCCCGGGATCCGAACCCAGGCTGCCAGTAGTGGAGCGTGCGCACTTAACCGTTAAGCCACGGGGCCGGCCCCAAAAAACCTTTCTTAATGCTAATAATAGTCACAAAGAATCCACGTATGAGAACTCGCAGGGCTTACTGAGCACTAATTTTGTACCCAGCTCAGTGCCCTAAGGTTCCTGCCCTCAAGTCATTTACTGTCTAGTTGGGTTAGAATTTGAACATGAGAAGCAATCACAGTCACTCATAGTATCATATAATCATGCACGAAGTTGTGTTAAGGCTAAGCAGGCCTTGTCAGTTCAAAAGTCTTCTAGCTTTATTCAGATGGCCTTCAGTCTCACTCCTTTCTCAAAGCCCTGGGTTTTTTCCTTAACCCAGATGGTGGCAATTCCATTCTATGAGACATCCAAAGTCAGGTCTCCTTTCATCTTTCTTCTCTCTTATTCTAACAGCAGTTCCCCAGCCTGCTTTTCAAACACCCCAAAGGGAGTGTCAGGCCTACCCAGACCCCAAATACTGCCAGAATGAGGCCAGAGCTTCCCAGGAATTTGACTCACACTCCCAGAGGCCTTTGAGTCAGGTGTCCCCAGGCAGGAGCATCTGGCCACACTTCCGTGGCTCTGGGGAAATCATAATGCTCAGTGGTCAACCGTCCCTCGGAATTCTGACCTCCATGGAGGTGGGGAGAGCAGTCCTTCGTGCCCTGACTCTAAGAACTCTGGTCTTTACATCTGGAGCACTGGCCTCCATCATCTGTCTCCCAGAGGGAGTTTTTGAGGATATGGCAACTGCTGCATTACAGACAACTCTAGGAAGCAAAGGAAAAGGCCTGTTCTATAAATACCCACACCACTCCTGGATGAGGCACTGTCTTCCTCCCCACTCTCACCCCCAATCACCCTTGTGACTGTCAGAGCAGAGCAGCCTCAAGCCAAAGGATTAGTGCAATCACAAGGTCACAATAGATACCCTGGTCCATAAATACTCCTGAGAGCTTTAGTCATTGAACGGGAGCCAGGAGGGGAAAGAAAGAAGAGGGAGGAGGGAGAGAGAGCTGGAAGCCTGTTAGGGCTAGCTTGAAAATCTACAGTTGGGGGGAAAAAAAAAGGCTGGCTTTCCTCCAGAATGTGAAAATCTATAGAGCGAGAAGGGAAGGGAGGGGAAAAGGGCAATTCCCACAAAAGAACCCTTGCTTTTAGGGTGGTTACCCTGAACTTCAGGACACAGATCTGTCCCCCAAACATTGTAAAAAGAAATCCAAAAAGAAATTCTGGTACTACCAGAAGTTAATATAGTCAGCATCAGAATTACTGAAAGTTCAAAGAAAATGAATTTTTGGCACCTTTGCACTGGAGAATCTCAGAGAAGCAGGAAGAGAGAGCAAGGCTCCTGCATCGATAAAGCTGAGAAATAGCTTAGTATCTAATCTCCTCGGATCTGCAGACCATGGAGCAAGGAGACCATATGTTGGAGGGGCCTCTCCTGTGCGATCCGAGGACCCTGGGGATCTCTGGGTGCTCACTGCCTTTAGAGCCCGCACACTTTGTGTGTTGAAGGCAAATGGAGACGATGGGGAAATGCGATCAGGAGATGAAAAGCTCCGCGTGGGAGCAGGACACCTAAGAGCATTGTACCTCAATCAAGAAGGCCACGGTACACTGAGAACAGCGCTGCAGAGCTGATATTCTGCATGTCCACCCGACAGCGGGGAGGGCAGAGGGTGGATCAGCTTTGCTGTCACCGGCAGAGACAACTTCCAGAGCAGCGAGGATGAATCATCTGGTGCACAAGCACACTCAAAATTTTTAATTAAGGAAGATGGGTGTGGGGAGATGCCAACTAACAAAAGCTGAATTTTGGGTACATAATTTTTGGACCTGGTGTGTCTAATTCTGTCTTCAATTATTGTCTTTTGGTCTCTTTAAAGTGAAACTTGGAGTGGTTTTCCTAAAGACTACCACTGAGTTAGGTTAGAAGGCAAAGACCTAAGTTACTTGGGGTGATGTGGCTAACATAAGCAGCTAATTGAAAAACAAATTAGCTAATTGGGACATGGTCACACATGTTATCAATATCTTTGTTTTACTTTTTAAAACCAAAATTTAAGTTCCACAGTGAGTTCGTGTGTACAGCTGATGTTCCAAGGAAAGGTTTGGAACACTGCCTGCTGCCCCCACACCTCACTTGGCACCTGGGTTGGAGACGGGGCTTTGCGCTGGATGCACAATAGATTTGACAAATCATGCTAGTTCTTATCCACAGAGAAGAGCTGTGGAATTAAATTCCTCCTTTGCCTTTGAGCACACAAGTTCTACCTCTGCATTAAAAAAGGTTATAGAAGGTTGTGATCCAGCAAATGGGAATATAACAAACTCGTCTTAAGAGGTTCAGAGCTCAAATTGAGCTCAAAATAGCGATAAAGGACTGTGTGTGTGCAACTAGAGCTGTGTGAACACGGACTCTCTATTAGGTGATATTTAATCAGTGTGAAATGTCTTACTTTGATCCAAAAATCTAAAACTCAATATGTCAGTCAAGCAACAGATATTGAGTACGAGTTTGTTATGTGCGGAACTGCAAGAGCCTCTCTCTGAAGACATCGTGTCTTATGTATCAAATCAGATTGGTGAGTCAAGAAATAAATGTATGGGATGCTAAAAAAAAGTCAACTGAAATTTTGTGCCATTAAGGGAGGAGACACACTGACTTCAACTTCACCAAGGAGCTGCACGTCTCTTGCAGCTTAAGACCAAATGAAGTCACCACAATTGGGATTCATGGAAGGATGAGCCATCATAATTTCTAGTTTGATTTAAAGTTTTCAAATCTTTCTTCAGAAATTGGTAATGATTACATCTCATCTGAGCTCCAGCCAGCTGCCCTCTCCTGAGTACGGCTACTTGCTATCCTGGCGCAGGCCATGACGTCTGCTTGGCAACGCTTCTGGAAAAGCTGCTGGAGCTGCAGCTGTTTGGGGAGCAAAAAAATTTACTACCATTGGTCTTCTGCGCGAGGAGCACATTTGCCTTTGGTGTCCCATTAGGACTTTTTGCAGTGAGAATTCATGAAAAGGTAATCCGTGACAACAGTTCTCTTGACCCTGGACTGCAGAATGCACAGACAGCTCTGGTCCCCTATGTATTTCCCAGTGCTCTGCAAATCTTGCAACCTCTTGGCTCCTCCAGGTTAATTATAGCTCACCTTCTTCTGAGATGCAGCTGCTGAAAAGTCAGGATGGGCACACGTTCTGAATGTATTTCTCAGTACATGGTGAGCACTTTGAATACGGGGCAGAGAAACTACTCCAAGCACTGGGCAGAGTCATTTCCTGGTTCTCTTTCAGTTTGTCCTCATTCATGGCCCAGCCCATGACAAGCAGACACAAGCTGGTAGAAGCAACATATTGACTTCAACATCAAAGTCAAGAGACCCTGAAAAAAATCTATAGCATTTACTGCCTATAACACACCATCCAGCGCTCGATTATACAGTCCTAGGACACTTTCTAATTATGTCTCCATATCAATGTGTCAATCGACAAATATCAATTAGTGTCTTCTATGGATGTAGTCATGATCTCCCTTCCCCAAATATAGGGAACAAGTATTTACTCTGTTATTCTCCCTAGCCTGCACTCCACAGTGCAGAACACTTAGCAGGGAATTATAAAGTGTTGAGTTCAGTCTCCAACAGTCCTGCACAAACCGGCTGATGGATCCCTCGTACCATCTGTTACAGGGTGAGCACTGCAGAGACATTTGATGATGCGGACAGTGCAGAATGCTGAGAGGTGCCTGACAAGTAAATAAGTTTCAAAACAGCCTGTGACCCATAGATATTTTTACCTGCTCAAACTCTTTCCCAATTCCATCCTTACCAATGAAGATCAACGTGCTGATGCAGCTAATAGTGGGGATACTAATAGCTCAAGAGAGGTAGATAAATCTCATCTGACATTTACATTAAAATTCTTACTGAGCTTTAAGCATCTGGGTTCCTACTCCTTTGGCAGAACTACCATGTAATTCTAAATTACTAAACTACCATGTAAATAATCTAAATATGCAAACGGAGGGAAACTCATTCTCTTTATACAATAAAGTATTCCAAGATCTATGCTAAGAGGTTGGGAATAAATATGAGTAACAGAGGGTCATGTGTGAACAGAGAAAGATGCATGTAAACTGAGAAGTTTGTCCAGTGCACATTGAGGACTCAAAGGAGGGAAAGGTCCATTCTATTTGGGAGTGGTGATCAGGAAAGATTACACAGATGAGGTGACATTTGACCTTTGTCTTGAAAGATGAGTAGATTTTTGTTCGAAGATGAGGCAGGGAACACTGTGCTCAGAAGAGATGAATCATGAGTAAAGACATGGCAGTGAAACAGCAGAAGCCATTACGGGATCTAGAAGTGGCTTCACATGGCCAAAGCAAAGGGGATAAGGAGGCACAGGGAGAAATAAGAATGGAGAGAAACACGGGGCAAGATCATGAAGGGCCTCGTAGGCCAGCCTAAGGAGTTTGGGTGCTATTCTGTAGGCAAATGGGAGCCACTGAAAATTTTTAAAAACACAGAGAGACATAACCAGATTTTTGTTATAGAAAGATCAACCTGGAAGCCATATTGAAGAAGGATTGGAGGAGTAGACCCAGGAAGACATCTCACTCTCCTGCTTAAAATATTCCAAGAGATTAAAATAAAATTCAGGCTTCTCATCATTGCCCAGAAGGGCCTTCTCTACTTCTCCGTGCCATATTGGATGACTGCCTTCTCTAGGGATTATAATAGCCACAAGGCCCTTTGTCAGTTTCTCAAATGTGGCAAGCTTTCTGCCTCATGACGCTTGCATTTCTTTGCTGCTTCTCTTCCTAGAGTGCTTGTCCTTGGGCTCTCCCCATGACTCTTCCTTCTCAACCATGAAGTCTCAGTTTTAAGCTCACCTTCTTCAAGAGGGCGGTTATGTCTCTCATAGCACTTTAATATATGGTAAACATGTGACTCTTTTGTTTTTTAATTATTGTCTTTTGGCCAGTCAAACATCCTTCATGAAGGAAAGGGTCATCCTTGTCTTACTGACCAACATGTCCCTAGACCCTGAATGAATGAATGAATGAATGAATGATGACACATCAAACAAGAGATGATAAGGGCCTGAACTAAGGCAGGGAATGGGGAAGAGGGGATGGAATAAAGAGATGTGAAGCAGCGAGAATCGATATGGCTTGATGACTAAATGGATGTGGGTGGTGAGAGAGAGGGAGGAGTGAGTACATTTAGGTTTCTGGCTTGGGTGACTGAGTAGATGGTTATCCTTTATAGAGAGACAGGGAATGTGGGAGAGAGATTTCTGAGGCACAATCAGTGAGGTCAGTTTTAGGTGTATTAAGTTTGGGACATTCAGGGATAAAACCCCAGGAAGCAATTCGATATGGGAATTGAGAGTTAAGGAGAAAAGTCCAAGAGAAAGATATATATTTAGAAGTTGTTAACACATGGTAGTTGAAGTCAAAGGAGAGGCATCAGTTAAACCGGGGAAGGAAAGGGTATGCTTGTGAATGGGAGAAACAAGAGATGAGCCCTGGTTCTCTCTCAGAACATGTCTCCCACGTGGACAGTAGGAATGTCTGAGGGTTGATACCGTGCAGGCCTCCCCTGAGACTTCATGGGATGGTGGTCCCCATTGCTGGTTAGGCAGGTGCCCATGATGCCAGAACCCAAGTGAGAGTTTCTAGAGGGCCACGTGAGAGATGCCTTCTCTTGCCTGCCCTCTCTGAGAAAAGAACAAAAAGTTTTCATCACCCTGCGGGCGAACCAAGGAATGAAGCACAGAATGGCATCCACTGCTTTGAATATTTGGGCAGGAATTTTATTGATATGTGTGCACTTGAGACCAAGAATCAAATTCTTTCTCAGTCTAAACGATATAGTTTCCTTTCTGAAGTCTACTCTGTGGGAGTACATTAAAAATAGTTCATCATATATATTTATCATATATAGGTATATATATAATTGTATCTTGCTTTTTCTTCTAAACATTATCTTGTAAGCATTTTTTCCATACAGCCTCAGCATTTTGATGACTGTATAAAATCCTTTCCCTTATTACTGAATTTTTAGGCTATTTCTAATTTTTCTCTATTTTGACTATATATAATGAGAAAAAGTGTTGCATATTAGTTTGCTAGGGCTGCCATCACAAAATACCACAGACCGGGAGGCTTAAACAGCAGAAATTTATTTTCTCACTGTTCTGGAGGCTGGAAGTCCAAGATCAAGGTGCTGGCAGTTTTAGTTTCTTCTGAGGCCTCTCTCCTTGACTTGCAAATGGCCACCTTCTTGCTGCGTCCTCACGTGGTTTTCCCTGTGCACGTGTGTGGCCCTGGTGTCTCTTTCTGTGCCCAAATTTCCTCTTCTTATAAGGACACCAGTGAAATTGGATTAAGGCCCACTGTAACAGCCCCATTTTAACTTAACTACCTCTTTAAAGACCCCATCTCCAAATACAGTCACATTCTGAGGGCATTAGGACTTCAACATACAAATGGGGGGGATGGGAAGGAGGACACAATTCAGCTCATAACACATTTGTATAATTTTTTCTCACCTGCATTTATTTATTTATTTATTTTTGTGAGGAAGATCAGCCCTGAGCTAACATCCATGCCAATCCTCCTCTTTTTGCTGAGGAAGATCAGCCCTGAGCTAACATCCATGCCAATCCTCCTCTTTTTGCTAAGGAAGACCGGCCCTGAGCTAACATCTATTGCCAATCCTCCTCCTTTTGTTCCCTTTTTCTTCCCAAAGCCCCAGTAGATAGTTGTACATCACAGTTGCACATCCTTCCAGTTGCTGTATGTGGGATGCCGCCTCAGCATGGCCGGAGTAGCAGTGCACTGGTGCGCACCTGGGATCCGAACCCGGGCCGCCAGCAGCGGAGCACACGCACTTAATTGCTAAGCCACGGGGCCAGCCCCCTCACCTGCATTTCAGATTATTTCCTTTGGATAGATTTCTAGAGTGGGAATCACTGGACCAAAAAGTAAAAATATTTCAAGGCTTTTGAAAATTTGTTTTCCGAAAAGAATGTAACAATTGGTACTGCAACAATCCACTTAAAAAATTTGTTTTTAAAATAAGTGAGTGAGGGGCCAGCCGGGTGGTGCAAGTGGTTAGGTGCCCGCGCTCCACTGCGGTGGCCCGGGATCCCCCGGTTCGGGTCCCAGGCACGCACCGACGTCACCACTTGTTAAGCCATGCTGTGGCAGCGTCCCATATAAAGTAGAGGAAGATGGGCACGGATGTTAGCCCAGGGCCAGTCTTCCTCAGCAAAAAAGAGGAGGATTGGCATCGGATGTTAGCTCAGGGCTGGTATTCCTCACAAAAAAAAAAAAAAAATGAGTGCATCAACTAAGGATTCTGTTCAGCTACATCTAACAGAAACTCATCTCCAATGACTTAATTCAATAGGGGTTTATTTTGTGACTTACAGTGAAGCCCAGAAGACAATACAGAATTTGTACAGTGGCTCCATGATATCACCAATGTCCTAGGCACCTTCTTTGTTTCTGCTCTCCCGTCTTCTCCCATCTTCAGCATGTGGCTTTCATGTACGAAGCCTTTGCCCTTGCTGTTCTCTCTGCCTCTTACCCCCAGACCTCCCCATGGCTGGCTCCTTCACTTCCTTCCTGCTTTCCTGCTTTATTTTTCCTTCTTAGCACTTATTGTTATTTAATATACAGTCATGCGCCATATTATGATGTTTCAGTCGGCAATGGACTACATATACGATGGTGGTCCCATAAGATTAGCACCATATAGCCTAGGTGTGCAGTAGGCTATACCATCCAGGTTTGTGTAAGTATACTCTACGATGTTTGCACAATGACAAAATTGCCTAATGATGGATTTCCCAGAATGTATCCCCGTCATCAAGTGATGCCTGACTATACTATATATTTTAATTATTTATGTCATTATCTTTTTCCTCATCTAGAATGTAAACTTCATGAGTGCACAGCGTTCGTCTCTTTTGTTTATTACTGTACACACACACACTTCCACTCTCAGGAAAGACTAAACCCAAACTGATGCCCTGCCTCCTCCCTCCTGTGCTTCCTTCTCTCAGATTATGACGTGGTATACCTGAGGTTACAGAGAAAGTTAGTGACAAGGCCAGAAGAACATGAGCCCTAGTTTCCTGAGTTTTCTGCCCTTTGCGCCATTCCTAAACAAGAATGCCATTGACTCTAGAGAAGTAGCCTAATGGGTTTATGAATATAGATTGCTGGTTGAATTTAGATTTCACAAAGCTTTTGAAACCAAATGCTGACTAGGCCTATCTTAAAGTCAGTAGTACCGTATTCCCAAATCCTTTGGTATGTTTTCGGACATTTCTGGGGAGGTAGAGGGAGAAGCTAAAGTGCATGTTTGTTCTGCCATCTTTATTCAATTCCTGATTAATCCTGAGCTTAGTTTTCCAAAATTCCTTACAAGGTAAAGAACAATTTATGTAGTATGTTAACATTTGTGTAAAATAGGAGGTTAAAAAAATGTTCTCGCAGATGCACAAAATGTCTCTGAAGGACACACAAGAAGCTACCAAGGGTGTTTGTGGGGAGAGGAAATGAGTGGCCGGGAGCCCAAGTGGGAGACGTGACAAGTCACCGTGAGACTCAATTATACTTTTGAATATGGTTGCAAAAAGATAAAACAAAAGAACCAAACTCTTCACGTCAACGCATTGTCCCAGATGTGAACTACTGATTGTTTCAGATGTGAAATGCGTCCTACCATGTCCCCACATGACGTGGCCCTGCCCGTCTTTCTGACCTTATCTCCTGCACATTTCCCCTTGTGTGTACACTCTGCTCTAGCAACAAGGGCCTTCTTGCTGTTCCTTGAACAAGCAGAACTCAGTGCTACACAGGGCCTTTGACTTGCCTTCCCTTTACCTGGAACCCTCCTCCCCCAGATCTTCGCATGGCTCGCTCTTAACCCTGTTCAGGTCTCTGCTCAAGTGTCACCTCCTCAGGGGAGTTCTTTCCTAACTACCGTATTTTAAACATGTCTCGGATCTCCGTGACTCTCTGCTCCTCTCGTTCCATTTTACGGAGTACTTGCCACACTTATGTCACCTGTTTGGTTCCTTGTTCACATGACCTCCACGAGGCAGGGACTGTTTTCTTCACCACTGTATCCCAGGCACCTAGAACAGGGCCTGCCACAAAGAAGGTACTCAATACATATTTTCTGAATGAATTAATAAGTGCATGAATGAAACCAACCGAGGAGCTTAATGCAAGACAGAATTGAAACTGCCTAGTTCAGGAAGGGCAAATAGGTTGACCAGCTCTGGTCAACTGGTGAACTGCTCGGAAAGCTATAGTGAGAAGATTGAAAGACTCTGACTTAGGTGATGAGAACTCTGTGGTCAGTTAGGGGTGTCGACCATGGGCACAGGAGGGAAATAATGGCACCTATGTCACATCATGGCAACCCCAGATTATCTGGTAGGCTTGGCCAAGGAAGAAGCAGCCACAGCAAGAGCATTTAGAGTCAAATGTCATTTTAAATAATGAACTCTAAAAACATGACTATGTCAAACAAACAGCAAGATAATGCCCTCGTTTCACATTTCTTACATTTCCCTGACTGCATTATTTCACTGCTGAGAGGTTCATTGTTCAAAAGTCTACACCAAATGTTCAGAAAAATCTTAAATGTCAATTTATTTTTAAGTAAAATTATTTGATTGGCTCAAAACTGGTAGAAATTGTATTTCAAATCATGGATTTTTACTAATTCTAGGAACTTATTCAAAATTAAATGAGAAAGTCTGGATTTTTAAAAAGCCAATTAGATTTGGAGCATTAGGTGGGACTCCTGGTTGCGAGTAACAGAAACAACTCAACATAGCTTAAGGAAAAGGGCGGATTTGATGTGAAGCTTCTGCAACCTCACATGGGGTTTTTACTTTCTCAGATATTAGCTGCCCTAGGGCCCTCAGGAACCAACTACTCCAGCAGCCCCTAGAACTCTTAATATTCTGCTTTTTCCTGCCTGGGGGATTCATTCTCTCAAAACAACTTTCTCCACTAGCCATGGGTTGTCTTACACCCAGCTTTGACACACTCAAGAGGATCGGATTTTTTTTTTTAACCTAGCTCTAATTTGAAATATCCCAAATAAGTTGACTAATTGGCCAGACTCGGGTCACAGACTCATCCTTGGACCAATCAACTGAGCCAGGGGGGTGGGACACCGTGATGGGTTCAAATTGGAGTAGGTAACCATTAACAACCAACAGGGAGACTGCCCTCTGGAATCAGAGCTGGGGAGGGAGGGAGGGAGAAGAGCATTTCTCAGGAGAGTTGTGGCGTGTGGAGGGGCCTTCTCCAAAATGGAGTGTGAACACGCGTACTGCGCAGACACTGTCCATCACCGGTAATGATACAACTGCTTTCCAGATTTCCCTTCCTCCCACTCCACCCTCCCAGCCCTCACACCAGATGCTCACTGGCTTTTTTCCTCATATAGTTCCCAGCGATCCTCTTCAAAATCAGTGACTCTGATGGAAATAATGTCGTTTCTGTTTTCTGGAATTACCGAGCTTTGCACAAACTGTGCAGGCGAACGGCACTTTCTTACCAAAGTCACCCAGAGTGGAATGGGCGGAGGTGCTCTTTTCTTCATGAATTATTCCACCTGCAGTTTACGTGCACATTATTTTACTTCCCTTTTCACATCTGTTGTCTGGCTGGGCCCTCTGCCACCTGGTGCTGTCTATTATTCCTCCTTTCCTCCATATTTAACAAGGCCATTACCATTCAGGCCGTCCCTTTCTGCAGGGCAGCATGGGGCCTGCCAGCAGCCCTGTCAGTTTGTCCACTAATTTGTAAACAGTCATGACTTCTGTGATCTTAGCACTAGAAGGGCCTGTAGCAATCAGCTGGTCCAACTCTTTTATTTTACCCAGGAAAGGAGAAAATGAGGCTAAATGATCATTTCTGACTTTCTCAAGGTCACCCAGCATATTAGTGACACAGTATAGCTAACATCTCGGTGTTTTCTGGTTCCTGACCCAGTGATGTGTCCAGAAACTGGACAAAGCAACCAGCAAAAAATAGAAACGGGGTGGCACAGAGAACCACCCAAGCAGTTCCTCAGGCTCTTTGACCAAAATCCCCCACCGTCATCCTGCTCTTTTTAGTCTCTTTTAAAATAAATATGTCCCCTTTACGGACATGTGCACTGCAAGTCCTCTCACCAAGACAGGACAGGCCTCCCCCTGCTTGCTCAACAGAGACTTATCAAGCCACTGTCATGCTCAGTGGGGAATGCAGAAACAAAAAACAAAAAAACCGGGGGCTGGCCTGGTGGCATAGTGGTTAAGTTCGCGCGCTCTGGGGCCGTCCCCGTGGCTTAGCGGTTAAGTGTACTCGCTCTGCTGCTGGCGGCCCCGGTTCGGATCCCGGGCGCGCACCGACACACCGCTTCTCCGGCCATGCTGAGGCCACGTCCCACATACAGCAACTAGAAGGATGTGCAACTATGACATACAACTATCTACTGGGGCTTTGGGGAAAAAGAAATACATAAATAAAATTATTTAAAAAAAAGTTCACGCGCTCTGCTTCGGTGGCCCAGGGTTCACAGGTTCGGATCCCAGACACGGACCGCTTATCAAGCCATGCTGTGGCAGGTGTCCCACATTTAAAGTAGAGGAACCTGGGCATGGATGTTAGCCCAGGGCCAATCTTCCTCAGCAAAACGAGGAGGATTGGCAACAGATGTTAGCTCAGGGCTAATCTTCCTCACCAAAAACAAAAATAAAAAAACCCGAGCAGCCAAACAAACAAGAAACACATTAGTTATGGTCCCTACCATCAGAAAGTTTTCAACAGCTTGGGGAGAAAGGCCAAAAATATCTGATCAGGTTTAGGATATAAGGACTATCATAATGGTATCAAACAGGTGGTACAGACCAGGCTTTCCAATACTGCATCTTTGCATCTTACCATCATCTTATATAAATGTAATGAAAACTTCCTCCAAGCTCCCTAAAGATGACCCCAAATCTCCTCCAGTTTCCTCTAGTGGTTGAATAAATATTGTAATTCCTGTGGAAAAGGGACAACCTCAGGTGCCAGGAGTTCAGAGGACAAGAAGGGTGTTTGGAGGTCTCCACCCACTGGGCTCTGATCACGACCCCACTTGGAGAAACAGGGAGCCGGGCATCATCAGTCTCTCATTTGACATACCAGAAACTGAGATCCTATAGCATGGGAGGGAGGAAACTAGGACAGGAACCCAGAAAGCCTGTCTTGTCTGTCAACTTTCAAATTATCATTATGGAAGCAACAGATGCATACAGTTTAAAAAAATCTAACAGTACTACAAGGCTTATAACGAAAAACAGCTGCTTGCTTCAGTTGTCGCCCTCACCTGAGAGGCGATCACTGTAAACTCAGCTGTTTTCAATGCTCTTTGCCTTCTAAGTTTCCTGTATCATGCTTATGCTGCTAGTTTTTGATTTTTCCTTCTATGTATATCTTACTATGGAATATGACATGTTTAGATCCTTTACTACGCTCCCTTCCAGTTACATAACAATTTTTATCAAATCAATGTTTAATGTTTACGTTAGTATTTATGTAAACACTGTTCAGAGAAGAGCACTGTAGCACACTGCGATTTTTCTTTCCTATATAACTTTTTGTTTTTTTCTGGAGTTAATAACTGCCTCTTTGTTGTTGTTATTGGGGTTTAATTGGTTTTCTATGCATCTGTCATGAATTCATCTTCCAACTTTATCCATTACAAAAGTCTTAATTTTATAATTAAGAATATAATTTTATAATTAATAAGAATGAAGTATTATAAAATCCTTCCCAACATACTCAAACACATTAGGTAATCTCCCAATTTCTTATTTTTTTCTTTGGATCTGTCCAAGCTCCAACAATCCTGAATTTCTCTGCCCTTCAGCTCTGATATGGACTGCTTTTTCTCTAGGTTTGACGCACAGCTATTATTTTGAAACTTCCCTTCATCTTCATTCTGGGAATTCCCTTCTTCTTTCCCCTCTGTTAGGCCTGCATTTTCTACGGATCTTCTTAGTTTGTCTCCTCCCTCGTTTTGGAGGAGCAAATCTTCCAGTAACTTCTTGAAAATTGGTATGTGGGAAGTAAATTTTTTGAGACAATGTATCATTTTTCATTGTCTGAAAAATACCTTTATTCTTTCTTCATGAGGAGTTTATACTTTGGTTGAATATAGACGTCTAGGGTAGAATCATTTTTCTTTTTTGAGGCCTTGCCCTCGTTATCCTTTAGATTCCAGTACCACTGTTCAGAAGTCTGAGGTCCTTCTAAGTCCTTGACTTCTCTGAGTGCGACCTGCTTCGTTCTCTCTGGAAGCTTTTGGGGTCTCTCTTAATCCCCGAAGTTCTGAAATGTCACAGTGATATGTCTCAGTGTGGGTCTATTTTCATTCACTGTATTGTGCACTCACTGGCCCCTTTAATTTGGAAACTGATGTACTTCAGTTTTGGGATTCTACCTTGAATTAATTTCTCTGTTTTCTCTTTGGGCAACTCTTATTTAGCAGATATTGAGCCTCCTGGATTTGTATCTAATTGTTTTCATTCCTCCTACTTTTCAATTTTTTGTTTTTCTTTTTTACTTTTTTGCAGATTTCTTCAGGTTTATTCTTCAGCTCTCCTATTGAAGTTTTTCCTGTCATCATAGTTGTAATCTCCATGAGTTCTTTCTTTTTCTCTGAATGCTCTCTCTCTTTAAATAGCATCCTGGTATTTTTTTAAAAATTATAGTTATTTAAAAAATGAACAAGAGCCGGCCCTGTGGCGTAGTGGTTAAGTGCACGCACTCCACTGCTGGCGGCCCAGGTTCAGATCCCGGGCACGCACCGACGCACCGCTTGTCAGGCCATGCTGTGGCGGCGTCCCATATAAAGTGGAGGAAGATGAGCACAGATGTTAGCCCAGGGCCAGTCTTCCTCAGCAAAAAGAGGAGGATTGGCATGGATGTTAGCTCAGGGCTGACCTTCCTCACACACACACCAAAAATGAACACAGTATCTTTTTTTACCTCAATACTATAGTAATTTTTTTTTCTCTTCCTGCATTATCTCTTTCTTCCAAGTTCCCTTTCTTTCTCTGTTTGTTTATCTCACTCCATCTTTTATACTGGGGGATTCCCTCAAATATTTGATGGTCCTAGGGTGTTGGTTCACAGTCATGAGTGAGGCACTAAAAATCTATTTGAAAGAATTGAGCACATGTGTGGGGTTTGAAGACAGATGCACCAAAGCCATTGCAGTGGGAGACAAATACCTGGTTCTGTAGAGGTTTTCTCTTGAGCTGGACTGTTTCCCAAAGAGATTACTCCTCCGCACTCCTGCCTGGGGGTGAAGGGTGGGAATTGGGGAAGGCTAAGCCTTTTTCAGCATTCTTCCAGCTAAATTGGGTAAGGGAGATGAGGGACCACTGGTGGCATTACTGCTCAGCATACAGGCTTTCAGTGAATCCACCCCTTGCTGTCAGTGAATTGTCTGATTTCTGTCCTCAGTGGATCTTAGATCCTAAGCCTTGAGCCTTTCTTGTTCAATCTCTCAGTCTTCTTCCTCCTCATATAAGCTTTCAACCAATCTTCCTGTTTTCAGCCCTACCCAAACCACCACCTGCCCTGCCACCCCTTTCAGAGGTTCTTGGTCATCTAATCCCTGAGCTTGTCTAGGGCTTGGAGATGCAAAATAGCTATTTTCTTATTGGCTTCCCACCCTTGCAGGTCTAGGTTTTTCTGGTATAGTAGGTTAGTTTCCACTTATCATAGCTTTTGTGTTTCTTAAAGGTTTAAACTTTATTGTTGGTTGTTGATGTTTTCACATTCTCTTTGTCCTTGAGGATGTATCCTCCTTTCCTCCATTTACTGTCATTTTAGTGGAGGTTTAGGGGGAGCAGGGATAAAATCATGTGTTCAGTAGACATGCTTAACTGGGATTTCCATGTGCCTGTTTTTAAATCCACTCTTCTAGCTTTCTTCCCTCTCTCCTCTTTCTTTCTTTCTCCCTCCCTTCCTTCCTTCTTTCCTTCCTTCCTTCCTCCCTCCCTTCCTTCCTTTCTTCCTCCCTGCCTCCTTTCCTTCCTTCTTTCCTTCCCTTCCTTCCTTCCTTCTTTCCTTCCCTTCCTTCCTTCCTTCTTTCCTTCCCTTCCTTCCTTCCTCCCTCCGCCCCTCCCTGCTTGCTTGCTTTCTTTCTTTCTTTCTTTCTTTCTTTCTTTCTCTCTCTCTCTCTCTCTTTCTCTCTTTCTTTCTTTCTCTCTTTCTTTCTCTCTTTCTTTCTCTCTTTCTCTCTCTCTTTCTCTCTCTTTCTCTCTTTCTCTCTTTCTCTCTCTCTCTCTCTCTCCCTCTCCCTCTCCCTCTCTCTCTCTCTCTCCCTCCCTCCCTCCCTCCCTCCCTCCCTCTCTCCCTCTCCCTCTCCCTCTCCCTCTCTCTCTCTTTCTCTCCCCCCTCTCATTCTCTCTCCCTTCTTTCCTTCCCTCCCTTTCTTTCTTCCTCAATCCTCTCTCTCTCTCTTTCTTTTAGAATGCTGTTCTTCTCTCCTTGAAGGGTATTGGGAAAGCTGATGTTGTCTGCTCTTTAAAATACTTTGACTATAAATAGCACCTTGGGGCCGGCCCCGTGGCTTAGCGGTTAAGTGCGTGAGCTCTGCTGCTGGTGGCCCAGGTTCGGATCCCGGACAGGCACTGATGCACTGCTTCTCCGGCCATGCTGAGGCCGCGTCCCACATACAGCAACTAGAAGGATGTGCAGCTATGACATACAACTATCTACTGGGGCTTTGGGGGATAAAATAAATAAATAAAATAAATAAATAAACAAATAGCACCTTGGACTCTGGCTTTAATTTGAACACGTCACGTTTCTGCAATAAACTTAGAAATACCAACAACCCACAGAGTCTGTGCTTCCTAATCTCTTCTCTTCAGTGTGCTTCCTGAGAAAACTCTCTTTGGTATTTCTTGGAAGTAGAGTATTGGCATTTCATCCATTCCAGGTCTGGCAACTTTTGTTCAGAGTTTGAGTTCCAGAACCTTGGTCTAGGGAATATAGTGAGAGAGGGCAAAGACTATACTCTTGAACAGCAAGGGAAATGGGGCCAGGGTGAGAGTGGGAACAGGTGTTAATTAATTGATGAATTAATTCAAAAATAAATGAGTGTCTACTGCATTCTAGGCACTGTCTCAGGTAGAGAGGATATAAAAATGAGCAAGACATTCAGAGTCCAGTGGGGAAGAGAAAAGGTAAACAAATAGAACACAATGTGATAAGTGCCCTTCACACTTAACAAACATTAATTTAGTGTCTACTGTATGTCAGGCACCATACTAGGCCTTTCATTTTATTTATTCCTTATAATAACATTGTGTATTAGGCACTATTATATCCATTTTAATATGAGAAAACTGCCAACATAGAGGAATATACAAGTACTATGAAAACAGAGAGGTAAGCCGTCTCTTTGGTGCTCCGGCCAGGCGCCAAAGGGCACGCTCTCCCTGGGCTCAGCCATCTACACTCTGCAGAACTGAGGCAGAGGTTCTGGTTGGCACAGAAGATCCTGCCTGAAATGGGCTCCTTATCCTTGGACATCACCCCTTTTATCTCCTCCCTTCCAGCTCCAGATCTAAGGAGAGCGTATCATGTAGGACCAGAGGAAGAAAACATGCTTCACTGGTAATCAGCAGTGTTTCTGAGCAGGGTCTTCAGCATGGAAGCACAAGCGGAAAACAACTCACGAAACCTTGAACTAAAACTGTCCCAAACCACAGGAAACTCTTGGATGTGCGGTCCTTTTCCTCTTTCTCATTTTTTTTCCCTTTTATTTTTATTGTCAATAACAAAAATTTACCAGAGTATTGAGACAGTAGCTAAGGAATGGCCATGATGACAGAGGGGTGGGGAGGAGGGGTAGGGGTGGGAGGGGGGTGGCTGGGTTAGGTCTAGAGAGATTTTTAAGGAAGGCAGATCAGCAGTCCCCCAGAGGAATCACGTGGTGAGTTGGGGCGAGGGAAACACACATACAATTCTCTGAACTTCATCAGTTTTTAAAACTCTGTCTTTGAAACAGGAACTTGCCTTGGGTCTCCAGAACTGAAGGACACAGCTCTTGCCTTCCTCCTCCTCCCAAGTCACCGTGTCCTTTGAAGCTGTCGGCGGGAGGTGGCTTCCTCTGGCTAGCGAGGAGCTGGCTCCTTTGTACAGAGAGCCTTGTTCTCCAAAACCGGGAGGGGTAAGTGGAGGCTGCAGACCTACAGGGGCTCCCTGGGGGCTCCTCTCACTTTTGTTATCTGAGGATTAGGTAGAGAAGGTTCTTTAGGGGGGTGGGGGGAACTCGAACTCCCCACGTATTAAGAAATGGAGGTGGAGGCGGGGTGCAGACAGAGATTTTGCCAAATTACAGATGGAGCCGACTGGATCCAGAACAATTCCCAAAGGAGGTCCTCCCACACCCACAGGAAGGCCAAAAAAAGCCTTGAAATTCAAATTATTTTGGTGCTTGGGAGATCAGAGGGGAGTGAGAGAGGGCAGTGGCAGTAAATAGGAACAAATGAGGAAAGAAAAAACGGAAGGCTTGGTGGGTCTCTTTCCTAAGGAACAGCTCAAGAGTGCCAAATATTATCAGAAATGTAGTTGGACTTGAATAATATTTTTTATTTTACTGCAATAAATATACACGGGCTAGACTGTAAAGGAGAATATTCACAGGTTTTATGTAAATTTGGCTTCTGCCCTGAAAGCAGCGGTTGCTGCCTGCTCTCCTTTTTTTAGCATCTATTTTTGAGATGGCAGGACAGAGATGTTTGCCTACACCGTGCCCACACTCTCCGCTCCGCTCAGACCTGATTCATTACCCTGGTTTCCTCCAAAACTGTCCTCCTTTCACAGATGTTGTCAGTTTTGTTATTGTTGTTTCTGCTTACATTTTTGCTTGGATAAGAAGGATGAAAAGCTTGTGGGGGGGTGGTGGAGAATGATGGACACCATAGTGAGAGGTGAGAAAGTAGTAATTACGCTTGAGAATTAGGTAGAGGGAGAAATGAGACCCTGTTCGAGTGCTTTCGTCCTTCCAGATCTCAGTTTTTCTCATCTCAAACAAAGAATGATTTGGATTAGGTAAGGTGGCCAGATAGATAGATACTGGACACTCAGTTAAATGTGAATTTCAGACAAATAGCAAATAAATTACTCAAAATCTGGCATTTGGAATTCTGTGTATTTGAGGCAGTTCTTAAATCGCCTTATTCTAGTGATGTTTAAACGATGGGTACCCACAGGGGACACGGTTTTGAAGGAATCGGTTTCCCGGTCTCCCTGAGATGGAGGGAAAGCTGGGTTTCACCCTGGGTCTTCTCTGCTTCCTCCTCTCCTTTCACACTAGCCCTCTCTCACTTCTAAAAAAGGAAAGAAAGGCATTGCCCTTGGTTGTCAAAACCTCCAGGGCCAAGAGAAGGGACAATTAGAAATACTTATGCTGAGAAAGCAGAAACCTTTTATAACTGAGATACAAATTATTTCACAAGTTAAGTGGTTTCCCATTTATTGCTTTCCATAAAACTTGGAGACGGGCCGGCCCCGTGGTGTAGACGTTAAGTGCGCGCACTCCACTGCTGGCGGCCCGGGTTCAGATCCCAGGCATGCACCGACACATCACTTGTCAGGCCATGCTGTGGCAGCGTCCCATATACAGTGGAGGAAGATGGGCACAGATGTTAGCCCAGGGCCAGTCTTCCTCAGCAAAAAGAGGAGGATTGGCATGGATGTTAGCTCAGAGCTGATCTTCCTCACAAAAAAACAAAACAAAAAAACTTGGAGAGAAACCTAACTGAGTTGACCACTGCTAGATCGTTAGAATAATTTTTTAAAAAATAGACTTTATTTTTTAGAGCAGTTTTACGTTCACAGCAAAGGGAGTTCCCATACACTCTGGCCCCAGCATGTGCATAACCTCCCCCATATAATAATTTTTGAAGGAAGATCTCTAAGTGATATCTGACCTCTAACTTGAAGGAGTTCAAAGAATTGAATGACATTGCCAAATTCGGCCCTGCTGAAAAACAAATTTCAAGTTCCCTGGCAAAGGTGGACTGGCTAGAAATCTTCACATAGGATTTCCATTCACAGGCAATTGAGTCCTTGCAGACTCCCCCTTGCAACCATAAGCCCAGAAATATGTCCCAATTTTCCTTCCTTCTCATCAGCCTTGGACATTGTCATAACAAAACGCCTTACAGCCCCACCTACTTATTAATGTGAACAAGGTTTCTCAGTGCTTATGTTCACAAAAATGAGAACTAGAGATAATATTGATGCTAAACCTGCTCATTCCTGCAATAAGTAACATTAATTGATGGATATTTGAACTAATTACATATACATGTAAATATATTAAAATATACATATTTAAAAATCCATCCTCATTCATTTCATTAAGAAAATAATTTCCAATAATATTTTAATGGTCAATAAAATATATATTTTTGTTACTAATAATTGTAATGATGGCTTAGTCTCAAAAAATGTTTCAACACTTGGAGCCTTATGGTCACAGGATATTTTTTTAAATTGTAAAATCAATTTACATACACATTTTTGTTTCAGAAAATATGATATGGTAACCAAAAGAAGATGTTCAGATAATAGATACTCAATATAAGATGTCATAAAAATGTGACATTTGGGTGCAATTCTTTAGAAGAAGTGGAATGAAAATCTAGTTCAAGGAGAAAAGGCAATGATTTAACATTTCTTTAATAGAACTGCTTGTTTTTTTTGAAAAAGGAAAGATGGTAAGTGTCAAATTACTGTGGTACTTAGATTCTATTGGATACATCTAAAAAGAGGGATATAACAGTTTTATTTTAAAACATTCCCTGTTAACAATCTTCAGAATACATCCTTTGCAACCACTCAAATCTATGATTAAAAATTATAGATGTCAACTTAAAAATGTGTGAAGGATACATAGTTTTTCAGCATTTTTTAGGGAGTGTAGGCGAAGAAAAGTTTAAAGACCACTGCTTTCTATTATTCTCTTCCTGACATTTCTGCTCATAATATAGGACCTCTATTTCCAGATCCTTTGCAACTTTGAATAAAAATTGTAGGCATCTTTCTACCCACAATTTCAGAGGATTCCTAGCCCAAAGTTCTTTGTACCTCACCATGCTGCCTGCCCATCTACTCTGAACTGAGTGGTAGTTACAGGATCATGGTAGAAGGCCTTAAATTGGAGAAACCAGAAATAAATCAGCCCCTAGACCTCACGGCTGAACTATTTCAAGAATATGCAGTTACATTTCAGTGGCCATGATTTGACTCATGGTGTACTCAGTAACATATAATTACAAGCTGTCTTCTAACGGACTTCTACTGTAATGCTTGCTTGTCACCTTCTGAATATAGGGGAGCCACAGCAGGGTTTTATGGTAACTAATTGAAATGATCTAACCAACCCCAATGTGCACCCTGTCACAGGAGAGTGACTTTCTCGCATACCAGCTGAGGTTCTGGTGGAGTTTCCCAAGTGTTAAAACATTTTTTTTTTCTTTTGTAAGGAAGATCAGCCCTGAGCTAACATCCATGCGAATCCTCCTCTTTTTTGTGGAGGAAGACCGGCTCTGAGCTAACATCTATTGCCAATCCTCCTCCTCTTTTTCCCCAAAGCCCCAGTAGATAGTTGTATGTTATAGTTGCACATCCTCCTAGTTGCTGTATGTGGGACCCGGCCTCAGCATGGCCGGAGAAGCGGCGCGTCAGTGCGCGCCGGGGATCCGAACCCAGGCCGCCAGTAGTGGAGCGTGTGCACTCAACTGCTAAGCCACGGGGCCAGCCCTAAAACCTTTCTTTTTAAGGAAGGCAGAAAAATGGATGGAAGCAATCATATGACCAAACGGCAGAGGAGACGCACACAGGGGAAGCTATGTAATAGGGATTGTGGCAGCTGAAGTAGGAGAGGAATGAAGCACTGCTCTTCACATCAGAACTAAAAACCAAATGGTAGTTCACCATAATGTAAGTACTGCCAGCGAAACATGCGAAACTGTGCTTACCCAGCGTGTGGAGTTCGTAAGCAGTGATGCCTTAGTTAATCTAGGGTCAAGAGGGATGTGCTTCACACAAGTGATTTTAAAAAATAGATAATATCTATTTAAACACAAAACTCACAATATTTTTTAGCTTTAAAGTTTTTTTAAATTAAACCTTGTATTTTGAGATAATTGTAGATTCACATGCAGTTGTAAGAAATAATTCAGAGAGATCCTGTGTACCCTTCACCCAGTTGCCTCCATTGGTAGCACCTTGTAAACCATAGTACTAGATTGCAACCAGGATATTGACACTGATACAGCCAAGAGATAGAACGTTTCCATCAGCACCAAGACCCCTGTGTTGCCCTTTTATAGGCACACACACTTCCCTCCTACCCCACCCGCTTCTTAACCCTTGCCAATCACTTATCTGTTCTCCATTTCTATAATTTTATCATTTCAAGAATGTCATATAAATGGATTCAATTATACAGTATGTAACCTTTGGGGGCTTTTTTTTTCACTCGGCATAATTTGTTGTGTGAAGCAATAGTTTGTTCCTTTTTACTGCTGAATAGTATTCCATGGTATGGCTCTACCACAGTTTGTTTAACTATTCACCAGTTGAAGGACATCTGGGTTGTATCCAGTTTTTGGCTATAATCAATAAAGCTGCTATAAACATTCATATACAGCTTTCCATGTGAACTTAAGTCTTCATTTCTCTGGGATAAATGCCCAGGAGTGTAATTGCTGGGTCTTATGATACTTTAGTTTTTTAAGAAACTAAGAAACATGGTTAGTTTTTTAAGAAACTGCCAAACTGTTTCCCAGAGGCGCTGTACAATTACATGCCCACCAGCAGTGTACATGATCCAGTTTCTCATCATCCTTACCGGCATATGACATCACTACTTTTCATTTTAGCCATTCTGATAGGAGTGTAGTGATATCTCATGGTGGTTTTTCTCATTGTGGTACAATATTTTTTGGTATCTTTTGTATTTTTTCCATTTTTATTGAGATATAATTGACATATAACATTGTATTAGTTTCAGGTGTACAACATAATGATTTGATATGTGTATATATTACAAAATGATCACCACATTAAGTTTAGTTAACATCCATCACCTTACATAGTTACAATTTTCTTTTCTGTGATGAGAACTTTTAAGATCTACTCTCTTAGCAACTTTCAAATATGTAATACAGTATTGCTAGCTATAGTCACCATGCTGTACATTACATCCCCAGAACTTATTTATCTTATAACTAGAAGTTTGTACCTTTTGACCCCCTTCACTCATTTCACCCACCCCCGCCACCTCTGACAACCACCAATCTGTTGTCTGTTTCTATGAGTTCAGTTTCTTTTTAGATTCCACATATAAGTGAGATCATACAGTATTTGTCTTTCTCTGTCTGACCTACTACACTTAGTGTAATGCCCTCAAGGTCCATCCATGTTGTTGCAAACGGCTGGATTTCCTTCTTTTTTACGGCTGAATATTTTATTGTGTATATGTGGCACACTTTCTTTATGCATTCTCCTGTCAGTGGACACTTATGTTGTTTCCATGTCTTGGCTATTATGAATAATGCTGCAATGAAAATGAGGGTGCAGATATTTTTTCAAGATAGTATTTTTGTTTCCTTCAGATATATACCCAGAAGTGGAATTGCTGGATCATATGGTAGTTCTATTTTTAATTTTTTTGAGGAACCTCCATACTGTTTTCCACAGTGGCTGCACCAATTTACATTCCCATCAACAGTACACAAATGTTCTCTTTTCTCCACATCCTCACCAGCACTTGTTATCTTTTGTCTTTTTGATAATAGCCATCCTAACAGGTATGAGGTGATAGCTCATTGTGGTTTTGATTTGCATTTCCCTGATAATTAGTGATGGTGAGCTTCTTTTTGTGTACCTGTTGGCTATTCCGATGTCTTCTTTGGAAAAATGTCTCTTCTGTTCCTCTGCCTATTTTTTTATTTTTTTTTAATTTTTGTGAGGAAGATCAGCCCTGTGCTAACATCTGCCAATCCTCTTCTTTTTTTGCTGAGGAAGACTGGCCCTGGGCTAACATCCGTGCCCATCTTCCTCCACTTTACATGGGACGCTGCAACAGCATGGATTGTCAAGTGGTGCGTCGGTGCATGCCTGGGGTCCCGAGCCAGCGAACCCTGGGCCACTGCAGCGGATCGCGCGCACTTAACCGCTTGCGCCACTGGGCCGGCCCCCCCGCCCCTTTTTTGATCCAATTGTTTGTTTTTTAGCTATTGAGTTGTATGAGTTCTTTATATAGTTTGGATATTAACCCCTTACCAGATATATGATTCGCAAGTATTTTCTCCCATTCAGTAGGTTGCCTTTTCATTTTGTCGATGGTTTCCTTTGCTGTGCAGAAGCTTTTTAGTTCGATGTAGTCCCACTTGTTTATTTTTTGCTTTCGTGCCTTTGCTTTTGGTGTGAAGTCCAAAAAAATCATTGCCAAGACAGATGTCAGGGAGCTTTCCCACTGCGTTTTCTTCTAGGAGTTTTATGGTTTCAGGTCTTCAGTACTTTTAATTTATACAATTTTCTTTTTACTGATTTTTTTATTTGTAAAGTTTTTTGTTTGGGCATTAAATAATGTTTTAAAAATTATTATTAAGCAAAACAAACATGATATAATATTTTAAAAATATAAAATAATATGAGTGAATCCTAAGCCCCTCTTACCACCTCAGAGGTGCTCTCCTCCCCAGAGGCCACCACTCCCACCAGCAAAACCACATGAAACTTTCCACCTAAAATAAAGGCACTGATCACAGTTCAACCACTTTTTCCTACCCCAAGCTCATCACCAGGAATGATGAAGATTGTCCTGAGCACATACAACCTCTGGGAATGCTTGTTAACTTTTCTCTCCCTTCCTTTGTTGTTGTCAACTAATCCATTTACAGACATAAGAATGAACTGAGTAAAGTCATTCTCCCTCCATCTCCAACAGCTGCTCCATTCTCCTGCTGTTTCTAATCTGCTGAGGCCTGGGAAACCATATAACTGGACCTTTTGAAATTAGATATTCAATCAGAATCAATAAGCAAGGACTGAATTCAAGGACTTTGGCACCTCAGAGGCCCTTCCTTTCTCACCTTCTGTGTTTGGAGTTCTGTTCCAGAAACTGAAGTTGCCAGAAGGGTGATCTCCAGATCAGGGCCATGTTCCCGTACATGTGTTTTCAGCAAGCCAGGACTGTGACATCTTCTGACATCAGATGCTGGAGGGGGCATTTGGCTATTTATCTAATTACAACATCCACAGCATCATTAAGTTTAGGTTTAAGGATAAATTTAGCTTCTTATTGTTTAACTACTAAATGAAGGAGTTAAGCTGGACTGGGCTTAATTCTCCAGCCTAGTGTTTTTTTTGTTTTTTTTTTCATAATTTTATTTATTTATTTATTTTTCCCCCCAAAGCCCCAGTAGATAGTTGTATGTCATAGCTGCACATCCTTCTAGTTGCTGTATGTGGGATGTGGCCTCAGCATGGCCAGAGAAGCGGTGCGTCGGTGTGCGCCCGGGATCCAAACCCCGGGCCACCAGCAGCAGAGTGCACGCACTTAACCACTAAGCCACGGGGCCGGCCCCTGCAGCCTAGTGTTATACTTAATTTTAATATAGTTTGATAGACATGTGGAGTCATCACACAAATTATGATGAAATTTGAAAGAAGATTCCTGAGCAAATTACCTGTCTCCACTGACTCATACTGAGTTTCACTAGGTCTCAGGGTTCAAGCTGCTAATCAGGTTTTGTACATCTTTTCCAGTGGCAGGTGTTTTAATGTGAAAGGATACAAAATTGGCTAACGTTTTTTGAAAAATGTATCCAGAGACTGACAAGCGTTTTTAAGTGGAAGATAAAGTCAGTTCTATGGTTTTTTTAAAAATCTCAAAGCAGCTATGAGATCTCTGAGGTACTTTTAAATTAAAAACTATTTATTTACTTATAAAACTAACATTTTTTTCTCTCATCATAAAATAATACATGCTTATTAAAAAATACCTGGAAAATTCAGAAATAAAAAAGATTTTTAAAAACGCCTATAAACCTAACACAGATAATTACTGTCAACATTTTTAAGTATATCCTTACAAAACTGAATATTTTTATTATTAAACACATACACACAAATTGATTATCTCTAGGGAGGAGAACAGTGTCTGGCAGACATGAGTGGAAGAAATATTTGTTCACTCTGACTCTTTTGTACCTTGTGGACTTTGTACTGTGTGCATGTATTTACTATTAACAAAATAATGCAAGGACATAAATCCATCTGTCCAAATACCCTTTTTGATTTTCTCTGTTTTGTAATAACCAGTTTGTGTTGAGAACCACTGATGTGAAAGTCAACCTGCTTCACTGACTACCACAGGCATCTCTTGGAATAAACTAGATGGAGTTTATTCCAGCTAACGACTTGACTATATTTACCCACAGGTATTTACTAGTAGCAGCCCCCATGCAGGCTCAGTACTGAGGAAATGAATTATGTAACTAGTCTAAGCAAAAATGGCACTTTAAGCACTAAGTTAAAAATAGTGCTAAAACATGGTCACGGACTCAAAGCTGAGGTATCTATTCATTCTCTCTCTGATTCCACAGGCCCAGTTCTTCCCACACACCCACTGGGCATCACTGGTGATGCAGGATCCTAGCAGTGCACTGCACTTATTCAAACTGATGGAGAAACAATGCCATCAGCATGAATCAATAGGAACCATGCATTTGGCCAGCAGACTGTAATTTCTGGGGACAGGCTTCACACTCAGTTTTGAGGTTTATGTCAATGTCAGATTTAGCAGTATAGCAATGTTTTCCAAACTTTGTTACTAGGAAATAATTTTGGCATGTGTATGCCTGTATTGTTTGCATATATGTATGTGTGTGTATGTGTATAAAAAATATTATAGAATGGGTGGCTTAAACAACATAAATTTATTTTCTCACAGTTCTGGAGGCTGGAACTCTGAGATCAAGTTGCCAGCATGGCAGGTTCTGGTGAGGTCTCTCTTCTTGGCTTGCAGATGGCCACCTTCCTGCTGTGTGTTCACATGGCCTTTCCTTGGTGCCTGTGGATAGAGGGAGAGATCTCTTCCTCTTACAAGGCCACCAATCCTATCAGATTAGGACCCCACCCTTATGACCTCATGTGACCTTAATTAGTTCCTAAAAGCCTTATCTCCAAATGCAGTCTCATTGTGAATTAGGTCTTCAAAGTATGATTTGTTTTGAGGGGTGCATAATTCAGCATATACATATTTACATATTTATATTTACAAGTTTGATTTTACATACAAACTTCCAGGCATTCCACCAAAGTTTGATATTTTTGCTTTTACATTATCACTGTCCCTTACTGCTCTTTCTCTTATCCTGTAAACAGAAATTTTCATTTTCTTCCACTCCCCATTTTGCCTACTCTCAAGGCTCCGAGAATATGAACTAAGAACCCTGGGTGTGGGCAGGGGCCGCTGAACTAGGATTCAGAACTCATGGATTCAACTCAGGACTGGCTATGTGATTCTGAGATTGTATCTCTCTCCTTAAAACCTAAATTCTTCCATCTGTAAAATGAGGTGAATAATCTATAATCCTGTGAGAGTGGGAAGAAAGAATAGTTAATAATTTATCACATAATGTTAGCTCTTTGTAATAAAAGTTTCAAAATGAAATGTAAAGATTTTAATCGAAAGGTATGATACTAATTTTTTTTAAATTTAAAAGACATTCTCAGCATTTACCATGTGCCCTAAAAACATTAACTCAGTCTCAACAACAATGGTATGAGACAGGTTATCTATTATCACCACCTTCTCCATTTTATAGAATCACAGAGAAGTGAAGTAGATGGTCCATGGCCATAAAGCTAATTAGTGACAGAGTCAGGAGCCAAATCCCAGCAGTCTGGCGCCAGAGTCCAGTTGCTATGCAGTCACTAACTACGAAATTGCTGCTTATTCACTTCTAACTGTGTCATTTCCTTGCTCAAAAACCTTCAGTGGCTCTTGAAGCCTAAAGTAATAAGTAGAACTCATTAGCTTATCAATAAAGACCCTCCAGCTACCTTTATTTCCGGTTGTATTCCTCATGAAAATCCTCCATCTATCCTCTTGTGCTCTAGCTGAACTGGACCAGTCACACTTCTCTGAATGGATCCCATGCATTCCTGCCTCTAAGCCTGGCCCTTAATTAATTTCTTTATCTGGAATCCACCTACACTCACCCCCCTCTCCACCTTCTACATTTTACACTATCTATGTCTTCAAGGTCCTTCCAAAGTGCCATCTCCTTCACACATTTTCTCTTGCACCTCTCACCCCCAGCTGGTTGTGAGTTTCCCACAGAATTTTCTTGCTCCTCTCCTCTCCTCTCTGTGTGTATCAGTTTCTGGCTTTCATGATAGTTATTTCCTTATAGGTTATATTCCCTCCCTACTAAATGATGGGCTCCTTGAGGGCTGCAATACGCTTTCTTATAGAGCTTTTTAATTTTTATTAAAAATTTAAATCATTATTGTTCTTTTTTGATTACCAAATGTATGCATGCTTATTGCAAAAAATTAAACATTACAGAAATACATCTCTTAGAAAGTGAGATCCACCATCATAACCCCTTCTCTCCCGCCCTAGGAGAGCTGTGGTTAACAGTTTGGAATGTAGGCTTCTAGACTTTTTCATGTAATACACATGTATAATTTTTATTTACATAGGTGGGATTATATTATACAGACAGCTCTGTAACTTTTTCCATTAAAATATTTAGTAATTTTCATGTAGATATATATCTAATTATTTATTTTTTGTGTGTGTGAGGAAGATCAGCCCTGAGCTAACATCCGATGCCAATCCTCCTCTTTTGGGGAGGAAGATTGGCCCTGGGCTAACATCCATGCCCATCTTCCTCTACTTTATATGGGACGCTGCCACAGCATGGCTTGACAAGCGGTACGTCTGTGTGCGCCCGGGATCCGAACCTGTGAACCCTGGGCTGCCCAAGTGGAGTGCACGCACTTAACCGCTATGCCACCAGGCCTGCCCCTTTAATTCTTTTTTAACAGCTGCAGAGTATAACATTGTATGTATGTACCGATATTTACCTGTTCAATCCCCTGTTGATTATCATCGGAGTGTTTTCCAATTTTCACCATTATGAACAATGCTGCAGTGAGTTTGTGTGTATATATTCCATACACATATACATTCCATATATACACATGCACATGCACTCCATATATATATATCTCCAACTGACTTTCTGTCAGACATATCCTTGGACATGAAATTGCTAGGTGAAATGGAATGGAGATTCTAAATGATTAAATTATTGAAAACGTGGAAGGGAAAGTCTTGTTCTATATCTTTCTGTGTTCCTCACAAACTCAGTGGTTAGGAGGCAGGTTCTGACATCAGGATGCGCAGGTTTGTATCTAGGTTTGGGCTCTATGCCTAGGTCAGCTCATCCATAATATGGGGAAATAAGAGTACCTTGCTCCCGGTATTGTAAGACTTAAATGAGATAATACATGTAAAATAATTAGCTTTCAGTAAGTACCTAGGAAATAAGTAAATGCAAGATATATGGGAGGAAAAATGGTAATAGGTTCAGATAATTGTTGAATGAGTAGGACTAGGACAATGGTGGTTTGAGTAATCTTTCTGGAACTGGATGGTACAGAACCATTCACACTTTGCTATTGAAACCAACAGCAACTATTTATAAAATGACCAGCTAGCATTAGAGGTGCAATTTGTGGCCTTGGAGCAATTTATCTCTGTGCAAAATTAACTGGTTTGAACCAGGATCAACCAATGACCTTGGTCCCTTTGGTCCCACACTTTTCCCAGTGGAACTAACTGGCCCCAGCTGCCGCCTGGTACCTTATATAATGGGTATCTCTAAGGACAGAGAATAATGCATTTCCCTGGAGGGTGCCCTGGCTTACCACTGAAGGTTATTAGGTCGTCTAGCTACCCAGCCATTAAAATTGAAAATGAATAGAAAGTGCACAAATAAATGGTTAGAATAGAGTATAAGGCTTTCTGTTTAGATTCTTAGGTTCTGGGCCAGAAGTCTCTATCTTCATGGAAAGGTTCCAATACCAACACTAGAAGATTCTGGGGGTAATCAACCCTGCGTGCTAGAACCAACTCTGCCACTACACTAACTAGCTGCAAAACCTTGAGCAAATTGTTGAGCTTCATCCTGCACTGATATGAGAGGGATGAAATATCTGATGTGAAACGCCATTTTTTGACATTCCTTTTCATATTTTCAGCCATCAGGGCTGTTCACTGCACTGAAAAAGATTAATGCATAAAATCTGGCACTGGAAATACAGGTTTCCCCTGACATCCGAAAGTACAGCATTCCTTTGAAACATTTCCTAAGCTGAAATGGTGTAAAATGAAGAAGCAATTACCATTAATTTATATGGGAATAATTTTTGAGCATTCCCAAACCCCAAAAATAACCTACCAAATCATACCAAATAACGCATAAAACCTAAAATAACACTAACATATGGTAAAAGCAGGAATGATATGATAAATCCACAGCCTATGTAAAGTAGAAATAAGGTCTGTACCGTGTAGTCTCACTTACCAGAATCGGGAAGACAGGAGCACACTGAAGGCTGAGAGGTGGTCGTGGTGACGAGGGGGTGTGAGGCTGAGTCGTCGGAGGTTGGGGTGGAGGGAGGCACAGGAGGCTGGGGTGTAGGAGAGAGGAAGAGGGGCATATATTAACATCTCATCGTCATCTGAATCCATCAGGACAGGCAGGACATACCTTCTTCTCTGTCTGCCACCTCAACGTCGAAGGTCGAGGTTCGTCGTCTGCTGTGGCTGATGTGGCCGATGTGGAAGGCTTGAAATACAACAGTGTGCTTGACTGCTTAGCCTCTATAATGGCTTGCTGCAAAACAAATGCTAAACACTATTTTTGCCTTTTTTCGTAAAAGCGAAAATCCTCTTCGGATTTCTTTCTGGTAGCGAAAACAGGTACTAACATAGGTCTTTTGTAAAAGCCAAGTGGTGTAAAACGAACTTTCGGATAATGGGGGGAAATCTGTACTTTCAAGATGTGTCAGTCAAGAGATGGCAAAAGGACTTGTAGCAGAGCTAGACTCAACTGACACCTGCTCTGTGGTGCCCACTACAGGAGTAGGGGGTGGGGGTCCTCTGAGGAAGCACCTTGAAATCTAGGGATAAGGGAGTGGAATCAGGCAAGAAATTGCAGTCTAACTGGGGCCAGGTCCTGGCCAGGGGCAGATGTGGCAGTAACTGGGGCTCCCAGTGAAGTATGAGCATTGCCCTAAGGGTGCTGATGACCCTCCCCCAGCCCAACATGTTCTTGCCTCCCTCACTGGAGTCAAATTGTACCTATCTTCTCAGGCCCATTTCAAAGTCCACCTCCTTCTTGAGACTCCCCAACCCCACCCCACAGAGAGAGATGTCTTGCTCTCCTAAAGGCTGACAGGACTCACTCACTCTCTGTGCCATTCCCAGGGCACTTCCAGGAGGGATACAAGGCCATCTCAAACTTCTAGTGACACTTGTGTCCTCTCAACGAGACTCAAGGCCTTTGGCTCCTCTTTGGCTCCCAGGCATCCAATACAGTAGTGCTCAGAAAATATTTGTGGCTCTGTGATTCAGTGACTCAGGCAGGCCGCACGGAGAGTAGAGTTTTACGAGTTTTAATATGAACCATACCATGAAATCTGAGACTTTTACCTCATTGCTCATACTGGAAACCTTCAGTTCCAGTCGGATTTGCCTGGAGCCGGACAGAATTTTGTTTCTTTTCACGCTGAAAACCATAATCTAATTTTTAAATTCAAAAATATTTACATAGCGCCTACTTCAAGTTCAACAGTAATCTAAATACTTTACAAATGTTAACTCATTTACTGTTCATAACCACCCAGATGCAGAAACTGAGGCACCAAAAGGTTGTCACTTGTCCAGGGATCAAAGCTAATGAGCGGCAGAGCTGGAATTCAAACCCAGGCCATCTGGTTCCAGAGAACATGCTCTTCAACATGTTACGCTGCCGAAAATTTATATGAGTGGCAAAAATCTTCATGAACAGAGAAAAAAACTGACGTTGATGTATTTATTTCAAAGGAAATGTTTTTTTTTTTTTTTTCTTGTGTCCCCCTTTCCTTCCTCATTCAAAGCAAAATGTTCTAAAACAAACAGCCTTTTTTCACACCTGAGAGAGCCGGTGGCTCATTTTTGCTTTGGCAATCAAAATGGAAGAGGAAACTTGTGTGGTTTCATCACTGGTGCTTTCGGGGTGTGTGCTGCACGTTGTCCTTCTGCCCCTCTCCCGGCTCGTCTGGCTCGGGTCCCCCTCCCCCCAGGCTTTGTTACCTCAGGTCCCGGAGACTTTTTAACAGTCTGCCTTCCCGCCACAATACTGGGATGTGGACCCGCCTTCTGTTAGTCCCACAGATCCGGTCCTAGAGCCTCAGGGGTCTTCTTTTGCCCTCCTCTCCCTCAAAGCCTGTAGAACTACATTTGCATCAGAGTCCCCAGAAACAATATCTCGCGGTCCTCCATCCCAGGGTGAATCCACTATACTTCTACGGTTCGGATGTTGTGTGCTTAACTTCAGGTGTATTTAAAAGTCTCTCTCCCCACGTGGGATGCCGGCGTCAGAACCTGCCAGACCTGCCATTGATTAACTGTGGGACCCAGGGCAATTACTTATCGTCTGAGTCTCGGTTTCCTCATCGTGAACGGGATTGATACCCACAGGGTTGCTGTGTGGATTAAACGCAACAACGCAGGGGCTGCACCGGCACACAGTAATTCTCTTAGGTTCACCTTGGCAATATTGACTTAATACATGCTTGTCTGTTTCCCATTTTTTCCACAGCACCCTCCCGCTCTGAGGGCAGGAAGAGCGTCTTTGCGCCACACTCTGAAAAAGTCCTTAAATGCCCTGTTAGAACGCACGGCCCCACTGGGCTCTTCGGGCACATTCATGACAATCCGGGAGAATGTGCGCTTCTTCTTTCGACCCTAACCTTCCCTAAACCTAACCCGGTGGCCCAAGAAAGGCTAAGGGCTCAGGATCCGAGAGAAGCCCGGCTGAAGTCGCTGGGTGGAGCTTTGCGAAGAAGAAATGGGCTTAAAGAGAGAGCCCGCGCTCCAGCCGCCTCCCTCCTTCTAGGATGCCCTTGGCCCGGGGCCCCTTTCCCGCTCCGGACACCTGCCGCCCGGGGCTCTGCGACGGAGGCTGGGCCTCCGTCTGCGTGGCCGCCTCTGCGGCCCGAGTCCCACCTGAGTGGCCTTGGACGCCGGCGAGGTGGTCCCGGCAGGCGCCTGGCAGGCAGGCTCCGAGGCAGCCTCGCGGGCGCCCCGCCCCCGCCTCCTCCGCGCAGCCCGCGGCGCCCGGCCGCGCCCCCTCCCAGCCCGCGGCGCCCCGGCACCCCTCTCCTCCCCCGGCAGGCTCGGCGGAGCATTGTACTCACATCCGGGGCTGGGTTTTGCTTTAATGCGAAACGTAATTAACCCGGAAAAAAGAGCCGAGAGACAAGAGAGAAGGAGGGGTGCGGGGTGGGGGGAGAAGAGCGAGAGGCGCCGAGAGTTTGGCAGCGACATAAAGAGATCCCCCGAGAGCGACGGCCCTGCCGGCCGGAGAGGCACGTCCCACCCCGATGTAACCCGCCCTGCCCGAGCCCCGGCCCCTGCACGGCGGGGTAAGTTGGGCGCGCTCGCGGGCCTGGGAGCGGAGAGGCGCAGAGGGGCGCGCGGGGGCAAGCAAGCGCTGGGGGCGCAGGGGGAGCCCGGGTTGGGGCGGCAAGGGCGCGCAGGCGGGCTGATGGCGACAGGGGAGGTCGCCGCAGCCCCTGGCTTCCTCCTCTAGCCCCCGGGAAAGCGCGGAGGGCAGCCCCTCCTCCAGTTCTCTGGAGCGTCCGGGGTGGCCAAGGTCGCCACCGCCAGGGGTCGGGCTGCGGGGGTGGGGCCGCGGGAGGGTGGGGGCGGGTGTTGTGCTGAGCTGCATTTTCTCACGTTTGCAGCGGCGAAACTTCTCTGCGGGTTCTGGCGCTGGAGCACCGGCCCCGCCACGACCGCCGGGGCTGCGGGTAGGGGAGGAGAGCAGAGCAGAGAACGTCCAGGCAAGTCCCTTGGGCACGGATTGGGCCGTGGAGTCTCTTCTTTCTCTTCCTCTGTTACCTTATTACATGACAGGCCTAGAATGCGCCCCTAGGGAGATCCCTTCTTCTCTGGGTCCAGCCCGGGCCCTCGGGCTTCTGGAACTCCGGACTATGGGAGTGACTTGAAGGAAAACCGTCCTAAAATGCAGGTTCAGTGCCAGGTTGGGAGAGCACCTCGAGGGGAGGTGTCTGTCTATCTCCTTCTCACCAACTTCTTCCTCACCTTACACGCTTCCCTTTTCTGCTCCAGTTCTGAGCTATTACATCAAATTAAAAAAAAAAAAAAGCAGGAAAGGGAAAAAAAGAGGCCTTATAGGAAGGAAAAGTGTCCCGGCACTTCCAGAGAGGAGGCGCAGCAGGGCCACCGCCACTAGGGACTCACACATCTCCTCCCCCAGGCCAGCCCTGACACCCCCCCCCCCCCCCCCCCCGCCTTTCGCCTTGTTTCCTTCCTTCTTGGTGGGTATGGGTTCAAGCTCTGTCTTCCCCTTCTAACGCCTTCTCCCGCCCCTCCCCCTTTCTTTCTTCGGGACTCCAAATGGGGTTTTTCAGAGGAGAGTAAACAGCAGAGAAGAGGGAGGGAAAAGCCTTCCTCCAGGACGCCAGCTGTGGCTCTTGGAGGCACCTCAGCCCACTGAGTGGTGGTTGCACTTGGGCTGAAGTTCCAAAATTGTACTCATGTTGTTCTTAATATATCTGACTCAGTCAGTCCCCCCTTTTTCCTCCTTTTTGGAGCTTCATCATTTTTCTTTGGTGGCAAAGCCTTCAGAAATAGTAAAGCCAAAGATCTTGAAAGAACAGAGTGTTTTCTATTTCAGTTGCACTTGATTGACATTTATTGGGTAATAAGGACATGAAAGGCAGTGAGGAAGAGAACACAGCATCTGTCTTCAGGGAGCTTGCAGTCTGATGGAGGACACAGGCTGTGTGCAGTACCTAGAGCACAAAGCGGATTGCTAAAATAGAGACCTGGCATGCTCTGAGAAACCACAGGAGGCTTTTATTTTTTTTTATTTTTATTCTTTTTATAATTTTATTTATTTATTTTTCCCCCAAAGCTCCAGTAGATAGTTGTATGTCATAGCTGCACATCCTTCTAGTTGCTGTATGTGGGATGAGGCCTCAGCATGACCAGAGAAGCAGTGCGTCGGTGCGCACCCAGGATCCGAACCCCGGGCCGCCAGCAGCGGAGCGCGAGCACTTAACCACTAAGCCACGGGGCCGGCCCCCACAGGAGGCTTTTAAAAAGCATTATCATTACTTCAGATATTAGCCTCCATTGTGTGCCCCTTGAAGGCAGGTGACTTTTGCTGTAGCAAAGGTCTAGCTTGTAGTCTAGACTCTGTGGTAGGTGGTAAGTAAATGTTTGTTGAATGAATGAATGACTGCAAGCACATGAGTTGTTTGCACCTGTCCAAACGGAAGAGAAAAGAGCAGTGTGGCAGTGCCTCAAGGCTGTAGAGATTCACTCCACCAAGCTGGTTCATGAAGGTTTACTCTGGCTGTTGCCTTCAGACCTAAGACTCCTTTTGCCCTATTTATATGCCCCCCCCCCTTTTTTTTGGTGAGGAAGACTAGCTGTGAGCTAACATCCGATGCCAATCCTCCTCTTTTTTTTTTGCTGAGGAAGATTGGCCCTGGACTAACATTCGTGCCCATCTTCCTCTACTTTATATGGAACACTACCACAGCCTGGCTTGACAAGCAGTGAGCCGGCCGCACCTGGGATCCAAACCTGTGAACCCTGGGCCGCCGAAGCAGAGCGCGCGAACTTAACTGATGCGCCACCATGTAAGCCCGCTTTTTACAAAGTGTGGTGGCACTCCTAGAGGAGTTCCAGCTAGCTGATGATGGCCACCTTGCTTACTTCTCAGACGGGTAGTCACCTGGAGATTGAGTTGGAAACCATTTGTCCTATGGTGGAGGGTTTGCAAACCTTTCCCTTGTTGGTGCCTTCTTTTCTCTTCTGTATAAGGAAGTAGGGCCTGCAAATCCTATCATGTCATCACAGCGAGCTGAACCGTATTCAGCTCGGTATTTTACCGAGGTTAAAATGAATCCTGAAGACATGCAGGTCTTGGTTGGTGTCTACCTGCGGAGAGATACTGCAGAAGAGGGAAGGGAGCAGCATCAGCCCTATCAGCCAAGCCCCCTGAGCAGCCCTCCTGCTGGCTTCCTGGGTGTTTGCTGAAAGTGCCGGGACACTAGGAAGACCCAGGCAGCAGGAGCACGGTCTTGGTTGTGTGCCTTCAGCAGGCACTTCACTGATATCCTGTTGTCTTCCTGGGGCAGGTGGACAGGTGGGTGATGCACTGTTGAAGGCTGGAATGCCTCAAATTAGGTCTCGCTGTGGGCCACAGTGCAGTAAATATCCCGGCCGATTCACTGAAACCACTGTGGCACTACTTATTCTGGCCGATACAGTCCTGGAGCTTGGAAAGAGGGCCTGGGTGCTGGGATGTTGGGTGCTCTGCCTTGTCTGTCTACTCACCAGGAGCGGTTTGGTTGCCTTACTTTCAGTTTTCCATCTGCCTTTGTGAGCTGGATAGGACTCGTGCAATCTAATCTGTTAGGCTTTGGAAAGGAAGGAAGCAGAGCAAATATTAGAGTGTGACAGCCTATGGGAAGAGAAGAATCCTAGCCCTGCCCAATATAAGCCCATTATTGAGACGGAATTGGACAGGGCAGGGAGATAGGGCGGCTGAGAGGTGGGAGGGATGGGGGCCCTTCTTTCCCGTTCTGAGGAGGTCTGTGGTTGGTGCAGTGGGACTATAATTGGAAGACCCCCTTGACCTTTATTCCGAATCTTGGGTTGCTCTGCTCTTCCTTCCCCTGGCCGCTGCTGTTAAGCCCATTCAACCTTTTAGGCTTTATAACTTACCTTCCTTCTGAACCCCAGTTGATTGAAGTGACTTGCAGAGGATTAAAGGCTGAATTGGGCTTTCTCGCTGTGGAGGTCCCAGCTCTGCTAGGGCGGAGCTCCTGACACTGTCCAGTGTGGGCAAAAGGCTTCCAGCTTTGGGCCTGTGGTGTACCTTTCTGCCCATAGAGGCCGGCCAGCTGAGAAGAAGAGGCTAGAAAGCTAGGTCTGCTTCTCCTTACGCTCTTGAGAAACCCTACAATTAACGTGCAAAGGCTGGGACTCGCTGTGCCATCAGCTAGGACTCAGGTTTGGTCGTCCACTTGCAGAGTGGCATGGGCGAAGCAAGAGGCAGCTCCAGAGTCCCTTCCCTCGAACCTGATGGGCATTCCTGGGTTCTGTTCACTTTCATGGTAGCCTGGCCATGATGGAGTCTGTGGATCTCTTGGGTTTTTTCTTTTAACCTCTTGGAGAATTTTAGAGACATAAAATATGATGGTTCTTGGAGTAGAGGGAAGAGTAAGGGAAGTTTATGCCTTTCCTTGTGAGGGATCTCAATGTCACTGCCTTTCTATTGATATTTGCTTATTGATTTTTTTTTTAAAGATTTTTTTAATTTATTTTTTTTATTTTTTTTCCCCAAAGCCCCAGTAGATAGTTGTATGTCATAGTTGCACATCCTTCTAGTTGCTGTATGTGGGACTCAGCATGGCCGGAGGAGCGGTGCGTTGGTGCGTGCCCGGGATCCGAACCCCGGGGCCGCCAGTAGTGGAGCGTGCGCACTTAACCGCTAAGCCACGGGGTCGGCCCTGCTTGTTGATATTTGAGGGGTAGAGACAGCCCATGCAGCTGCCTGCCCCTTGTTCAGCAGCCCTGTGGTAGTAATGGTAATCATATACTCCTTGTTAGGCACTTCACACACACACGTCTTAACAACAACAACATTTACCCAGTGCTCACTCTTTACCAGACCTCCTGTTAAGTACTTTTCACACATTATATCATTTAATCCCCACAGCAGCCTTTGAAATAGGTACGGCAATTCTCTCCATTTTGCAGATGAGGAAATAGGCCCAGAAGAGTCTGTCTGACTCTAAATCCCATGGTCTTTCACTTCACTCTGCCACATCGATGGGTAACTGACATCAGCACACCCTTTTTCATCGTCATCTTCTTGCCCGTTTCGTCAAAGGCACTCATGCTGTTCACTGTCACCTGCACGTACTCCTTGCCATACGAGCCCCTGCTCCTTCCCTCAATCCAGACGCTTGAGCACCTGCGTTCAGACAGACACGGGCCATTCACGCTTCCCCGGCACTGCGCAGAAGGCTAGTAGATAGGAGAAATAATCATGTTTTCTTTTCACTCTCCTACTGCCCATGTTTTAGTGGTTGACACAGTCAAGTTTTAAATGTAGGTCGTACCTCTGGGTCTCCTATGTAGCTGTTAGGAGGCCCTGCAGTGAAACTGAATTCGTTGTGTCTTCTAACTGGGGGGACTTTCATGATTCTGAGAGTTGGAGATCTCAGTTTTTCTAGGCTGTTTATAAACCCATGGTGGCTGCTTGCCTGCACTGGCGAGCTCCCTGGTGGAGGCAGGCTGAGGAGCCTTGAGCCACGGGCAGGCTTTTGTCTCTTCTTGGCCCCAATGACTGCATTTTCTCTGAACATAGATGAGGCTGCTAAGACAGGTCATGAGTGTTTAAAATATTTTGTTTTTGCCATCTTTACTGCAGTGGTATCAATGTTCAGTTACTCCTGCCTTTTCCCCGATATTTTTCCCCATAAAAATTCCTTCTTGAGTGTGTCTCTCGCCCTCCACTCGGAGTTCTGGGGTCCAGTGGGGATTGGGCTCTGAGTCAAGTGGGCCCCTTTCCTTAACCTCCCGTTCCTGCAGATGTTTGCACTCCTCACCCTGCACTTCCGTTGGGAACATGTTCTCAGTACATTCCCTTCTCTCGCACATTATTCTCCTGCCTTAGACTATTTGGAATTTGCTCTTCTGACAGTTTCAGAGTGCAGTGATGTTATAACAGTGGGAAATAGATGCTCCCACACTTCCTAAGTTATCGTGTTTGTGTTCCGAAGGAGCTGTGCTTGTGTTTTGTTGTTGTTATTGTGGTTTTGACTGGGCCCTGAGCACTGTTGAGGCTCCACGATACACACCGATGTAGGCTGCAGGTTTAAACACAGGTGAACTCTCTTTTCACATGGCCCATGCGTATTCTAGCAAGAGTTGTGACTGCTCGTAACCTCCACACCCCAGTTCCTGTCTGCTGTGTTACAGTCCTCTCGGAGACCTCTGATGTCATTTCCCGATAAACTTTCTCCTGTAGAAGTTGAGCAGTTTCCTGTTGGTATCCCTTTCGCTTACCACCAAGGCTGCTGTCTCCAGCTCCCACCCTAAGAGGGTAACAAGACAGGAGATTACTTACTGCATGCCCCACTACATGTCAAGAAATGCCTTCCTGACTTTTTTCTGGAGCAAAATTCTGGAAATTCCCTGTCCTGCTAACACAAGATAATGTGCAAGAAAACTCTCCAAATTTAAAAAATGAATGTTTTTTTCATTTTTGAACTATCAGAGGTTATAGTAGATTATTTCATAATGAGGCCAATACCATTTAAGGCTTTATCTCTATTACTTTCTCTTGTTTTTATTTACCTCAGACGTGTCAGAACCGTCAGGCGGATGAATCTCTTCTTTTGCTCTATTCGTTCCTGCATCTTCAACCTGCATTAGCGACCTTAAAATAAGACATCCAGTACAGCAAACCACAGCTTTCATGACTTAATGGCTCTATAGCTTTTCTTTTTTTTAAAAAAATCTATATTTATCCATCTCTTCATTCGTCTATCCAGCCATTTATTTAAAAAATGTCAACCCCGTCTTCTAAGTTTCAAGAAGGAAAATTCTACTGGGCGTCTTTGTCAGGGTCTCTGCTTCCTTTCCCCAGAGCACTGGGCCTGGTGTGGCTCAGGTGCCGTAGCAGTAGAGGAATCTAGGCATTGACCTGGGCGTGAATATTCTGTTGGCCCAAGGACAGAGCTCCTCTATGAAGACCAGAGAGTAAGGAACCAAAGCCACAGGGGAAAGAATGAGCCTCTCTGAGAGGTGTTGCAATAGGAAGTAAGAAACCCAGCTAGATAGGAGGGTGCCAAGGCCCTCTGGATAGGTACCTGGCTCTTGGGTGATTATGATGAGTGGGATACTGCTTTATTAGATTTAAGACTTTGAAACACCAAAAAAGTCCCAAGAGAGCTATAATTTAGGCAGGTTTTGTTTGTTTGTGGACTCTGGAGAATTGAGAAATTTATTCTCAGTTTCAAAATTTATACACTGAAGATGGGGGTGTGTGTGGAGTTAAATAGCTTTCCTTCTTGCTAAATAAAGTAACACACATTCCCTGTAGAAAATTTGGAAAATACAGAAAATATATAGAAGTAAATAAAATTTACCCATAACCCGTGGATAATAACTGCTAAGATTTTGGTGTCTGTATGTCAGTCTTTTTCTATCCAAATATAGAAATACAAAAATAATACTTAGAGGTTGAGATCATATTATAAATCATATTGTAGCTTAAAAACACTTATCATGATATGGTGAGTTTCTCCCTAATTCATTTAAAATCACTTGGAAACATAGTTTTTAATGATTGTGTAACATTTCCGTATGTGAATGTCCTATAATTTAGTTATTCCCTAGCACATTTCCAACTTTTTGTTGCTATAAATTCTATTGCAGTTGCCATCTTTTTATTTTAATCTTTATTTGCATTTTTTTGTGTGTGTGTGAGGAGATCAGCCCTGTGCTAACATCTGCCAATCCTCCTCTTTTTTTTTTGCTGAGGAAGACTGGCCCTGGGCTAACATCTGTGCCCATCTTCCTCCACTTTATATGGGACACCGCCAGAGCATGGCTTGCCAAGCAGTGCCACGGTGCGCGCCTGGGATCCGAACCAGTGAACCCCGGGGCCATCGCAGCGGAGCGCGCGCACTTAACTGCTTGTGCCACCGCGCCGGCCCTGGCATTTTTGTTTATTTACTTGGATGGAATCCTAGAAGTAGAATTACTGGGTCAAAGAGTGTGAACACTTTTAGCTCTCTTACATGTTGCCAAATTTCTTTCCAGAAAGGTTCACGCTCCTGTCCCGGGTATAAAGAATTCTAGGGGGCCAGCCCCATGGCGTAGTGGTTAAGTGCATGTGCTCCGCTGCTGGTGGCCCAGGTTCGGATCCCGGGCATGCACCGAGGCACCGCTTGTCAAGCCATGCTGTGGTGGCGTCCCATATAAAGTGGAGGAAGATGGGCACAGATGTTAGCCCAGGGCCAGTCTTCCTCAGCAAAAAGAGGAGGATTGGCATGGATGTTAGCTCAGGGGCAATCTTTCTCAAAAAAAAACAAAAAAAAGAATCCTAGGAAATTTTTTCAAGCAGATGACATTTGTTTCAAGCAGCAATCTTCTCTTTATTTTTTAGCCCCTCTGGTGCCTCTGTCTCCCTTGGGGGCATGTTTTATTTTTTAGGGTCTTGGTCCCAGCTGTCTCTTGTATATGAATGAGCCTGGTAAGATGTCAATTGCCTCAATTCCTAAGGGACAATTTTGTTCTTGGCTTGAATCTTCTCCAATGATGGAACCTAAGGCATTGAAATGGGCAGGGGAGGAGATATTTTGGACAGGGATGTCTCCCAGTGCCTCTCGTCTCATTCTAAGGGAGGCAGCCATTGACTCTTTTTTCTTGTGATCTTCATCTGGTCAACTTGCAAATGATGGCCAGGAGCCTCAGTTTAATGGACATTTAACCCATTTTGCTGATCAATGAGTAACTTCATGCAAATTCAGTTTCTTTCTGAAAGTTTCACTTTTACCATAAATTAAATATTTAACATGTTTTCATTTGCAGCATATACTTAGGAACTTATATACTGAAGAAATCTAGATCATATAAAACTTCCTTTTTTCTATTTTACTTTTCCTTAAAATACATTATTTAGTTATTTGGATTATGTGAGACCATGGTTTGGTTTGGTTTGGTTTGGTGTGTGTGTGTGTGTGTTTGTGTGTGTGTGAGAGAGAGAGAGAGAGAGAGAGAGAAATTGATTGTGTGCACACATAATTTTGATTTGCGTTTAACAAGGTCCAGGAAGGCAGATGAAGCAGAAAACAAATGTGAAAAAATGTTCAGCCTCACTGAACATCATTATATATTTAAAACTAGCAACAGTTTAAAATAACGAGAACATTCAATGTATATAATATTGTAGTGAAGGCAGCAATATATTGCTGGCTGCAATGTAAACAGATGAAATATTTTTAGAAAGCAATTTCGTAATAGCCCTCAAGAATTGTCAAAGATGGTAACCTATGATCTAGTCATGTTATTACTTGGAATTTTTGCTGTTTCCTTGTAAAAGAAGAAACAAAGCATGAGAATATGAATTTTAGCATTAGAAAAGTTGGATATAATCCAAATGTCTAATCATAGAGAAATGGTTAAGTAAATTATAGTAAATCCAGTCCAGTAATGTTATGCAACTATTAAAAACAATGATTATAAAGACTGTGTAGCAACATAGAACATGTTTATGATATAATTTAAAATTTTAAAAAGGCCGATTATGTGGACAGGGGCATGAAAAAGCATGCAAAAATGAAAACAGTTGCCTAATGTGATTTTTTTAAATGCCAACATTGTTGTATTGTGATTTTTGCACTAAAAACAGAAAACACTGGGCCGAGGGCCCTTCCTGCGCACATATTCTGTGCTCTTCGTCATCCGTGTGTTGTGAAAGCTAAGAAGCTACTTGCTGAGTGATTTCGTTTTGCTATTAGAGCAAAGGAGAAGGAGCTAGCCCGAGAGAGGATTATCTGGTGCTCTGACCCAGCGAGGACACTGCGTGTTGTCCCAGGAGATGGGGAGAGTCACTGTCAGGGTGTGGGGTGGGGGGCAACTCCTGGGACAAACTGCCCAGTGTTACCCTCCACCCAATAGTTTTACACTGGGGAATTCGAGTTAACGTGAAATTTAAGATAACAAGTGATTTTAGAGAGTCAGAAAACGGCCAAAACCATATAACTGGAGGAGCATTGTGAGAGTTGGAAGCTTTGCCTTGGTCTTGGTAGGGGAATTTTGGGGTGACAGTATGTATCTGTGCATCAAGGTGTTCTTTTTCTCCCCTTAAGTACCAGTTGCTAGCTCTTCCCTTTCTCCCCTCACTGCCCAGTTGCTGGGGCTGGGCATGTGTTGGGGGGGCCTCTCTGGGAAAAAGAGGAGGAGCCAGCGGAGACTTGGAAGATGATGATGACAGGTTGAAGAAGCAGGGAGAGGGGATTTGGGGGCTGGGGGCAGCAGACTCGCTGTACCAAATCCTAGCAGCTGTTGTGACAAAGGATATACAAATGGGATCAGAATGAACTGTCAGAGGATTGGGGCTTGGAGCCTCAGGTTTGTGTTTTGTGCACCATTGCTGCTGTGTGGTCGGCTGGTTATAACCACGTTTTCCTGTGATGCTCGGTTCTCCTGCAGCCGATCCTTCCCCCACCTCCCACATTCTTGGTGAGCTCTGTGACTCAGCTGCTTCTCAGGACATCTGAGCAGTTGTTTTTTTTTTTGGTGGGGAGAGAACCACAATCAGGAGATGTTGGAACCAGAATTCTTCTTTTTATTACCTTTCTTTTAGTACATGAAGGTCCTCTCCCACTCATGGATCCGTGCAAGTGGGAAGCCCCCTCAACAAAAGTAGACTGTTGGGGGATTGCAGAAGGACTACCTTCTCTAGCCTCTGACTTGAGAAAAAGGCATGATTAATCCTGTGGGCTGGAAGGGAACCTGGGAAAGCCAGCATGAAGTTGGATGCCATGTTTACCACTAGGGCCCGGAGACAGTCGGCTCTGTTATCCCGTGCAGTTTATGTGCTTTCTCTTAGAGATGTCCCAGAAGGGGCACCAGCCCTGAAACCCTGGAAATGCTGTCTCAGGGGCTGGGCTGGCATCAAGGGAACTTGAGTTTTCCTGGGGGATTGGTGAGCTCCCTCATCCCAGCTGTGCACTCTCGCTCTAAGGCTGACCCAGCCTTTCTCCGTGGCACTCCTGTTTTCCTCTGATTCCCTAGAGGGGAAGCTGCATCCTGTCTCAGGATAAGCTCCCTCCCCAGCCAACACCAGGCCTCGCCTTCCCATCTCTAACCCAATGTCTGCGAGAAGACCAAGTTCCTCCCGTGGCGTTTGTTCCTCACTCTTGGCTCAAGCCCCTCTCTTTCCCTTTCCTGAACTCACACTTGCCAGGTGGTGAGATTGCAGCTGGGATGGAAGCTTAGGTGGGGAAGGCACCAGCGCAGGGGATCTGACAGAGGTGATGCTACTTTGCGCCCGGTGTTTCTCTCCGTTCCCCCCCATGCCGCCATTGCCCTCCACTTCCGCTCTACTGCCACTGCCTTCTCCTCTGCCATCTTTTTAAACCTCCTCTTTCCACTTTTTTATCCTTTTCTCCCCTCCCGTCTCTTACTTCTGCTCCATTTTCTTCCTTTTCGGCTGCTCTCTTTCATCTTTGTGCTGTTTCCCTGCCTGCTTCTTTTCTCCTTGTCCCTCATCATTACCCAGCGAGTAGCCGTGGGACCCCTGACCGTCTCCCTTCTGAGTTGTCTGTCCCCATTGGGACAGTCAAGAGATTCACTATTCCCTGGTATCCTTCTGTGTGTGTGGCGTGGGGTCGGGGGGCGTGTTTTTCTTGGGGCATTTTCCCCAACGCTGCAAGGCCCCTTGTGGGGGTGGGAGAGAGCAGACTACACCACCAGTTACCACTGTTAGAATCAGCCTGATCTCGTGGGAATGTGGGACTTGCCCTCCCTGGGCCTGGAAGATTGCGGGTGTGGCATCTTGGTAGCTTACTTGCTGACCCAGTGTTGTGGTGCAGGGAATGGCCCTAAGCCAGCCGTCTGACAGCTGTGTTTAGCTATGGACTAAGGGCTGTGGTGGGCTTGGGTCACAGTGAATTTTGGTTTGTTGGAGTCAAGCAGGGCCAGCGGTGGGTGGTATCTGTCCTTGAAATTCTGAGTGTCACGTGGTGATTTCTGACCCCGTGGGCCCACTGTGTTGGGCATCCAGGTTGGGTGTAACTGTGCAGTGGGAGGCGCTCATCCTCCTTGGGGAGGAGACAGAGCTCCTGCCCTTTCCTTTGGCTCTTCAGAGAGAGGAAGGAAATCAGGAGCAGGGAGGCCGGCTTGTCTTGCGTCACCGAGACCCCTTCTGTAGTCAGTGAAGGTGGTCGGGGCTGAGCTTTCCTCTGATCCCTCATCCTTCCAATTACAAGTGGCCTCTGGGTAACAGCAAAGTGCAGTAGGTGAAGCCAGGCCTGAGGGATGTGGCCCTGCCGCAGGCCCCAGGAGCCCCTCAGATGTAATTCCTTGGTAGCTTCATGGAGCTGGAGGGGCTGCTCTTGATGACTGAGTTCCTGGCAGAGTTTTATCCAGGTATTTGAATTGGAGCTTAAATCCTTTCTGAGATAGTTTCTTTATGTATAAAATTGGGCTATGGCCTACTTTACCAGGCTTTTGTGAAGAGTGATAATAGTACCTACTGTTTATGAAGTGCTTAATATGTGCCAAGCACTTAATTCTCACCAGAATCTTATGAGGTGTAGGTACTGTTATTATCCCCATTTTACAGATGCAGAAACTGAGGTGCGGAAAGATAAAATAGTTTGTGGTCACACAATTAGTAAGTGGCCAGAACTGGACTTTGAACCCAGGCTCCTGACCCAAAGTCTAGGCTCATATCCTCTATGTATGTAAAGTTGCCTAACGCTCTGCGTGGCACACGGTAGAGCCTCAGGAAAGTTAGTTTAATATGTGTTAGTGGATTTTGATAATTGCTTACAGAATGGAATTGATGGAGGTTTCCAGGGTCTGATTGGGTGGAATGTTGGGTGCCCTGTGGAAGGAAGCTGATGAGAGAGAGTACCACCCTCACTTTTTGAGGAGGTGAGTCAAGGCAGAGTGAGGTTCCGACAGGTCCCGAGGCAGAGCCCACTTCACCTTCCTCACCAGTATCTCCCTCCCTCCTGCCATGCAGGGTGATGTGAGCAGAGCCCAGGAATGCCTTATGTGGATCGTCAGAACCGAATCTGTGGGTTTCTGGACATCGAGGAGAATGAGAACAGCGGCAAGTTTCTGCGGAGGTACTTTATTCTGGACACCCAGGCCAACTGCCTTCTCTGGTACATGGACAACCCCCAGGTGAGAGCTATGTGGGAGGGTGGCAGGGTGGCTGGCTGCCCATCATTGCCTGGGAGGAATGCACACGGGATTAACCTCAAGGGCTTCATCTCTCACGGGCAGCACCAACTTGCTGGTCACTAAGGAGGGAAGAACCCCATAACACACACACGTACACACACATACACAATCACACAACCACACATGCACAGGAGACCATCCCAGATCTTAGCTTGAGGAGAAAGAAGCTCATCTCTCCTGACCCTGGTGGTCTGGTGTCTTTTCTCACACTCAGGAATTTAACACTTGCAAAAGTCAGGCAGAGGCTGGCCAAGCTAGATCCGGTGTCCAAGGCATGGCTTGCCTCCTCTTACCTCTCTCGTTAGGGCTGTGGCCTCGTGGCCACTCCTCCTCTTCCAGTCTCGGGCCCCTCCTCGGCAGAGAATGTGACCTGGTTCCCTGACTGGATAAGTGTGGAACTTCTTGGGTCTCCTGCATCAGGGAGTCAGAATCCTGGATTGGAGATGACCTTGGATGCACCTAGTTTTGCTTCCTCATGCTACAGATGAAAAAAACTGAGTTTCAGACATGGGAATTGACTTTGGCAAGGACACAGCCAGAGTTAGGTGACCAGCTTAGCATTTTGTGGCAGTCAGGCACAAAGAGGGGGGAGCCCCCTAAGTTTTATTGCTGAGCCTGGGAATCCCTGGGGTCGTCCCTGGTCTGCGAAAAAGTTGCTCTACCCCTGATTTGGGATCTCGTCTTTTTTTCTGGTGCCGTGAACGCTCTTGGCTTTTTCCTTTCCACTGCCCTGGAGCAGTTTGTGGAAGGAGGCCCTAAAGACTGGTGTGGTCCCTAAATGGCAAGATCATGGGTCATGGCCATGTTGGGGTGGGGAGGGTGTGGGGCTGAAATCTGGCTCTGGTCCAGAGCCTTGGGAAGAGGAGTGTCTTGAGTGTTGGGGATGGATGTGAAATGGAGAACGTCCTGAGTCGCTAGGTCATTATCCAGAGACTAACCCTCTAGAGGCCTTTGGCATCTGTCCTCTGGATTTGATGGCTGAGAGAAAACGCTATAGATACAGAAAACGTACTTAGGTCAGCTGCCACTAATTGCCTTCTCCAGGAAAGACTTAACCTGCAATAGAACTGTGCCCCATGTTTCACCCCACATTCCTGGTCACCCTACTGTTGATTACTTTCATTTAAAGTGCTGAGCATGCAGAGTGAGAGCTACGCACCAACACTTACGCCCTTGCCTTGGCCTGGAATGCTTGCTTCTTACAATGTTTCAGTCTTGGGTTTGCCTTTGGGCCCTGCTGTGTCATTTTCCTGCCTTTGCCTTTCTGCACAGGTGTCCACAGCTGGGTCAACAGATTCTCTGTGAAGGGAAGTAGCATTTTCGGTGCCGCTTCCCCATTGTTGGAGGAGCTTGGAGTCAAGTCTTTGTTGCTACTAGACTTGGCTTCTGGTGTGCCCAGGATGAGCCCCGAGTGACTTGTGGCCTCTGGGTCTTATCATTCCCTTTCCCTTTTTCTCCCTTTTAATACCTTCTCCCATTCACCTGCCGTGTTAGCTCTGGTAATTCAAATGGGTTTTTGTCCTGATTTACCTGCTTAGCACCATGCTTCCTACTGGGACTGTTCTTAACCCAAATTCACTTGCTTGGGGAATCCTGCCTCCCTGTTGCCGGCTGCCTCCCCTGAGAGCTGGACCCTCCTTCATATGGGCCACAGGCTGAGAGGCTTGCTGTCCGTGACATGTCACCCAAGACCACATTGTCACCATCTTGGATCTCGAATGTTGCCAGTTGTCAGGACTTCCCTTGCTCCGTCCTGCCCTCTGGTTGACTGTCCCTTGGTTCCAGAACCTGCACTAACCTTGGATGCTGGGCCTCAGGCTGCCTTACTGGGATCTCTGGAGTCAGCCTCTGCAGCAGGTCCCACCCTGTAGGCAGCCTCCTGCGCTTCCCTGTCAGCTGAGCTCTCAGGATGTTCTTGGTGCTAGAGCCTTGTTTAAGTCTGAGTTACCAAATAGAACTTGGTTCCGGCTGGAGATTCTTTACGTTTTTCCTGGAAGCAGAGATTTCAGCTGGCTCAGCATAGGCCTGAAAAAGGAAAGTCTTGCTACGACATAGCAATAGTTCAGAACATTTTACTTCTTCAGTTGTTGGCTTAGGTCTTTGTTGTGTTAATGGCCAAACAACCATACTAGACTTGAGACTGGATATTTTTGTAAGTTGTAAACTAGTATTAGCAAACATTTATTACCAAGTGCCAAGCACTATTCTAAAGACTTCACTGGGTTTTCGTTTCATTCTGACAGCTAGTCTGCTTGGTAGGTATTATTATCCTCATTCTATTGGTGAGGTGGGTGAGGCAGAGAGGGGAGGAAATTTGCCCATGGTTACATAATAAGGAAGTGAACTGGCAGAGCTAGGATTCTAACCCTGGCAGTCTGACTCCAGTTCCCCTGCTATTGTTGCTGATTATGAGGCAGTCATCCTGATGTTGCTTGGGAGGAAGGAAAGCCTTCAAAGGTAGTCTCTGATGAAGAAAGACAAGCTGGAGGACTCTCAGGGCTGGGAGGTCCTAGAGAGCCGGGAGCTCATCTGGCTTAGCTTTTGATCCAGTGTCCAACCTTTGATAAACACGTGCTCATTGAATGAATGAATGAACAGTCTAAAGGGGGCCAGGTGAAGAGGCTCTCAGAAGGGAGGCCTTGATGACTGCAGAGTGCCCCATACCGCTCTCCTGGCCTAAACCAAAGGGAAGCTCTGCAGAGTGGGGCAAAGCAGAGGGCCGGGAGTCAGGAGATGGATTGGTGGTGACCCCCACGAGCAAACTGGGGGTTTTGTCTGTCCCTGTAGAGAGAGGCATTGGGAACTGTTTGGTCACTGAGCATCTTACTTTTATGGGGAAAAGGAGACACCTGACATGAGATCTTAGTTATTTCATAGGCATTAGTAAGCAGGGGATTTTCTGAACCCAGGTCTCTGACCCTTGCCTGTTTAAGCCTTTGGTAGTTGGTGTTTATGGAGGCTGTCTTTACTACCCTTACTACTACTGTTATTACTAACTGCGGGTTATCCTTACTGAGTGGTTGCCTTATACCAGCCATTGTGAGAAAGGCTTTACATTTATTATCTCAGTAGGTCCTCTCAATAATCCTGGGACTCAGGGACTGTTACCACTCTCACAGTACTAGGCAAGGTGCAGAGAAATTCAGCGACTTGTTCAAGGTCGCACAGGTGGTAAGTGCAGAGCTGCAGTTGAGGCCAGGTCTGTCTGATTCCAGAGTCTGCACTCTTCACCTCTGTCTGCTTCCTTCCTCCTGCTGATACTTGTGCACAGCCCTGTGCAAGGTCCTGTAGACAATGTGGGGGTGAATTCAGGGAGGTCTTTGCTACCAGGAAGTTTCCTGTTTAGCTGGGGAGATGAAAACAACACACACAAAACTATTGTGCTAAAAATCCCAGTCCATCTTCATGACAAGATAGCGTCTCATTCAGTTGAATGGCCCAGATGCCAGTAGTTTGGTTGAAGAAGAGATTACAGTTTTTTTTTGTTTGTTTTTTGTGAGGAAGATCAGCCCTGAGCTAACATCCGATGCCAATCCTCCTCTTTTTTGCTGAGGAACATTGGCCCTGGGCTAACATCCGTGCCCATCTTCCTCTACTTGGTATGGGACGCCGCCACAGCATGGCTTGACAAGTGGTGTATCAGTGTGCACCCAGGATCCGAACCTGCAAACCCGGGTCACTGAAGCAGAGTGCGTGCAGTTAACCGCTGTGCCACTGGGCCGGCCCCAAGATTACACTTTTCCCTGTCACTGCCCGTCCAGGGAAGATGTAGGGCCTGGAGGTGGAGACTCAGATGGAAAGTTCTCAGGTCTGGGAGATAAGAGATCAAGGATCAGATCCTGGCCCTGCCACTAAGTAGTTTTGTATGTCAGGCAAGTCATTTATCCTCTCTGGGCTATAGGCACTCCAGGTGATCCTTAACATGGCTGTTAGCCCTTCATTTCCTGAAGGGTCGAAAATAGAGCGAGATCCTCGAGGTGGGCAATTATTTAGCACATATTTGCTAACCGTGCCCTGTGTGCCAGACACCAGTCTAGATGCTGAGGCTACAGCAGCAAACAAGACAAAAAGTCTTTGCCTTCATGGAGTGTACACTGTAGCTGGGGAGACAGATGATTAAATAAAAATGTGGGGAGAGCTGCAGGGCACCCCTTCATGGAGGGGTGGCGTGAGATCCAGATTAGAAGGATGGGTGAGATTAATTATTACTACAGGTGATTCCCATTTGTAGAGTACTTCACAGCTTTTGAAGTGTGTCGCTTACAATAGTTTATTTGATTGTTACGCACCCTGTCCTAAGCAGAGAGAAGGGTGAGAGGAGGGCATTCTATGGGAGGGAACCAGCAATCATTATGGGGCAGATGCAGTGCCGAGGAGGGGAAGTGAGCTCACCTGTTTAGAGGGTGTTTAAGGTCGGGTTCCCCAGAAAACCCTGAGACAAGGATATGAGGCAGGTTCTTTATTAAGGAAATGTTCCCCTGAGACTGTCAAGAGGCTGGGAAGCAGGACAGGGAAGGGGAGGAAGCCAGACCAGGGTGTGGGCTGGGGAGAAAGTCTGCCAGGGCTGGGCCTTAGCCTGATCCTGCAAGGGGTGCTCGCAGTAAGTTAGGCCTAAGAGTTGTCCCAAGGGAGCTGGGCTTCTCAATGCCCTGCTGGACAGTCCCGGTTCCGGTCTGCAAATGTGGCAGAATGGCTCCGGTAGCCTGAAGACAGCCTGCGGAAGCTGGGCTGCAGGTGCCGCCGTTGGGAGCACCGCAAGACGGCAAACAGAGCTGGGAGGCCAGCGACAGTGTCCACCCACGGAGTGTGTCGAGGGTGCGTGTTAGGCTCAGCATGTGTGACCGGGTACAGCCTTGAATGCCTGACAGGATTTAGAGTCAATGTGGTAAGGTAAGGAATCCAGGTTTTTAACACAGGCAGTAGTGACACCAAAGTGATATAGGATAAAACCCATTAGGTAAAAAGGACCCCTATAAATGGAGAGTTTCAATATTATTGATTATGGCCACTGATATGGCTAATGCATTTAAAAATCAATATGCTGACAACATCAAGCACACAAATAATTCTTGAATAGAAACAAACATTGGCTGGATTTCCCTTAAAACATTGCTGTGAGATTATGGCGCCAGCGCTTGTGTTTTAATTGAATATTGGTCCCTATCACGAGAGAGGAGATGAAGTTCCTTAATTAGGCCGCTGTGCTTTATTACTGTGACCTACGGAGTAACTAACTATGTTTTAGTTGCACAGCCGTGCTCATTTCCACCCTTCTCATGCCCACTTGGCTGAGTAATTGCATGTCTGAATTATTAGCCCCAAACGAAGGATAAACAGAAGCGTGAAAACAGTATTGTGCTAGATTGTTCTTTTCAAATTTACTCTGTGAAATGTATTTTCTCTCTTTTGCTGAAAAACATTAGATGTTTTTACTTTACAAAGGCCATGATGTGAATGGAACATAATATCCAAAAAGATTGCATCTCTGCATCTCTCTGGTAACTCGAGGCTCTTCCATTTTTGCTTTTTTTTTTTTCAAATAAGCTGAAAGCAATTCTTTCCATTAAAAGAGGCAGAGCTTTAGCTATGTTGACAAAAAGATGGATATTTGGCTGCATTTTAGTAGAAAGAATACAGAAGAGTGGTAGGAAATTATATTAACACATAATGTATAATGGACAGTAGTTTTGTCTGAAAAGCTAAGCAAAATTTGGTGGTTATTTTTAAATTGCATTTTCTGTATCAGAAACATCCTTGAGCAAAATTTGGCTGAAATCCAACAATATTTAAAAGATTTGTGCATAATATACTTCAACCTGTCAAAATGCCAAGAACCAGTAAGATAACTTTCTTTAGAAAATGGCTAATACATACATATGGAACAAAATTCAAAATGTGGCAAAGGCGATGTAATGACAAGTTTCTCCCTCCCCCTCAGGTCCCCCAGCCACATATTCCCCCAGCCAGAGGCAACCAGTATTACCAGTTTCTTGTGTGTCTCTCCAGAGATATTCTCTGTATATACAAGCATCATGATAACTTTCAGATCTTCAGCAGTTGTTTGGGCAAAGTGTTTTTAATTCGTGGATTTTGTGTAGTTGGTATATTAACTATCCATGTGGACACATGGTTTCAAGGGTTAAGTGGAATTTCTGGCATGATTTTGTCCATACTGTGTTAGAGTAAGAATGCAAGATTCCTTTGGGAAAAAAAATCTCAAAAGAAGATTTCAAGTGACAGATCTGTACTTTCACCAAAATGCAAATTCTGCCAAGGGTAAATTATTATTAAATTAATGTTTTTAGAATGAAAATTATATGTGGACTTTCTGAGAGTTAACATAAAATACTGTAAGTGCAATTTTGTTTTATATGTTTTCTATAGTAATCTTTTTTAAACAATTCTTGTTTTTATAACAAGATGTACTTTGTCTAAATTAAAAAGAAGTAAAAACTAAAAAGCACTTTGGAACAGTGGTGTTAATAGTTAGCACTCCTTGGTATTAAAGTCCAAGCAGCTAGAGAGAGAGAGGCTATGAAACTTAGCAGAGGATTTACTAACGCAAAACCATGGTGATGCCTGTTTGTTTTCTTAAAATTTGTCTTTTGTTATATTGTTTTTATGTTTTGCTTTAGATTTTAACCTTCAGCATTTGTTTAGTATATCTATTATATATATCCATTTTTATATATTTTTATATATATTTATATACAAAAGGATGCCATTTTATTGTTAAAATAATGTCTCTAAGGCAAAGCAGGCAATTGTGTGTTTGGGAGTGGGGCTGCTATTAGATTTTGCTTCAGAGCCCATTTTTATTAGTTATATCAGCTGAGCATAGGACAGCTTGGTGAATACATTAATTAGGGAAACGTCCGTTTTTTTGAGCCTTCTTTCCTCATCTGTAAAGTAGGGGTAATGAGATGAATTCTCTCTCTCTCTGACATAGTTGCTGTGAAGATTAAACCAAGTAATGTATGTGAAGTGCTTTCATAAACTCCGAAGTGCTACAGAGATGTTACTTGTTAAGAAAGTTTGTTCTGGCGGTGACGTCAGGATGGACGGGGAAGTGGGGAGAGCCTGGAGTTGGAGATGACAGCGAGGAATTTGTCCTAGAGCTTCCTGATATGTCTGTGTGGTGTGGTGGGAATTGGGAGGAAGGGACAGATTTAAAAGCTGTATGAAGGAAGAAAGTGACAGGCGTGGTGACTGACTGAAGGGTGAAGTAGAATAGTCAATGGTTTAGTACCTGGTTGACTGGAGAGAGAACGTGGAGCCGCTGACGGAGAGGGGGAAGTTGGGAAGGGAACCAATTAGAGGGTGGAGGGGAAGTGACGATTGAGTTTGAGGCAAATGTGGAGGAGACTGAGTTGAGGAAAGGGTGAAGGAGTTGGCTTATTGAGTTTAAGGTTTTAATAGTTGGCCAATAGTTAGAATTTTGGAACCGGAACCTGTCCAGGGGCCTATCTAGAGCCCAGGGCTTTGACTGTGTCTTTAGGCAACTATCATCAGGATTGGAGGAGGAGTAAAGGACTGGAGACTGTGGTGGCCAGGAGACTTACATGTCATGGAGTCCACCCTGGCTAAAGCCAGTGCTGGTGTACATCAACAAGAAAGGGACCTGCAGAAAGAGAATGAAAGCATTACACCAACACAGCAATGTATGGTGTAGAATTGACTTCTCATGAAGGGAAATATTAAATGCATATTTTGAACTGGAGAATAGGGAGAGTAGCCAGGGGCATTTCACCTCTCCTCAAGTTAATATCGGGAAGTGGAGCTAAGGGTGGAGGGAGGGGGTGTGTTTGATACCAGAGCAGCGGGTAAAGCCACTGTCTGGGTCACCTAAGCCTGGGAATAGCTTGGTTACTTTCCTTTTGGTTATTCTCTCGTGCCAAAGCGAGGGCTGTGGAATGTGGGGGAGAGGGAATTATACTCTCCCCTCCAGTCCCATCACACTGCTCTTCTTAGGCAAGTCCTTGTTTTCTGCAAGTCTCTGTCTGGCCTTGGCTTTTGGTGTTTTGAATTGTGGTTTCAGCCCACAGGCAGCCATGGTGGCTCATGCCCCCACTGTGGGATGTCCATGTATTTCCCCTCCTTCTCCCACTAGTTAACCAGCAAGCTGGTTTTGACTGCCTGCTCTCTTCCTTGCTGTCTGCTAGGTACCCTGGAGAATATAAAAGAAGGTAAGAGGGCCCCAGCATCTCTCCTTCCTCTTTTCCACTCGCTGAATCCCTGGTCTTTTGGAGTTTGGCACCCAAGAGCCAGTTTGACTAGTTCTGGCCCTACCTAGCTTGGGCAACTATATAGGTCCTCTTTCCATGCAACCCTGTTGGTCCTGCTCTTGTATTTACCTTTCATTGATAATCAACTCTTAGATACTGAGCAGGGCCTTGTGTATTTGAAGGATTGTCTCACGGGAGGTGGCCTGGTATAGAAGAAAGTGCCTGGGATTTGAGAATAAGGAAGTGTTGAGTTTGAATACCTGCCTGGCTACTCACTACCCTGTGTAACCTTGGGCGTGTGGCTTCACCTGCTCAATCCTTAGTTTCTTCATCTGGAAAATGAGATTGTTAGGATTAAGTGACAGTGTGCAAAAGTACCTAGCAGCAGGCCTGGTGCATAGTAGACTGTAAATATACATTACTTTCCTTCTTCCTTTCTCAAGCTGTGCTTTGCTAAAGCACCAGATTGATGTTGGGATTTATGAACTATGTCTGTCTTCATTCGGCTCCTTGAGGAAGTCTTTTCCCCGAGTTGAGCCTTAGAGGACTCGTATGGTGAATGACAAGACATCAACAGAACCTTTTAGTGCTGACATTCTGTGAATTGGAGTCCATATTTGGGTCTTCTGGTCATTTCTATGCTTCTTGTTACTCTTACTGGAAGATAGGAAAATTTTTCTATGTTGACAAGAAATAATGTTGCATCTAGAAAGAAGGCTTACCATGGGAGGTATGTCACATCTGTGTGGGCACCTCAGCTCCTTCCTCGATGATGGAAAAGGGTAAACCCTATGCTTTCCACTCTTGGGGAGTGAGATCTCCTTTCAGGTCTTTGGTGGCAGAAGAACGCTTGAGCAAAAAAACAAGGCATTGGCAGTGTCTTCGTAAAACCATCAGTCTCTCTTTTTTTTTTTTTTTTTTGGTGAGGAAGACTAGCCCTGAGCTAACATCTGCTGCCAATCCTCCTCTTTTTTTCCTGAGGAAGACTGGCCCTGGGCTAACATCCGTGCCCATGTGCCTCTACTTTATATGGGACGCCGCCACAGCATGGCTTGACAAGCGGTGCATTGGTGCGCGCCTGGGATCCGAACCTGTGAGCCCCGGGCCGCCACAGCAGAGTGCACGCACTTTACCACTGCACCACCGGGCTGGCCCCCATCAGTCATTTAATAGGAACCTGCCCCGTACCCTACGTTGTTCTAGGAAATTTAGAAGTACCAGAAATGTAGTTCCTCCTGATTTGCTGACATCCTCACGAATGATTGCTGCCAGCCCAGAGTGGCACTGGAATCTCCTTCCCTCTCCCTGCCCACTCCCTGCTCTTCTCTTCCTCTTCCCTGTTCACTGCTGGCGCAGCAGTCAGGGTCACTGGTTGGCTGTGGCTGGGCGTGGCCCTTTCTCTCACCAACTGCTGTGTCTCCACTGCAGAGTCAGCAGGACCAGCCAGTCTCTGCAGCAGTGGTCCTCAAACCTGGCGGCACAGTGGAATCACCTGGGGGCTTTAAAAAGATGCAGGTGCCTGGGCCTTCACCAGATCAGTTAACACCGTGGGGATGAAGCATGGGTATTGGTTGGTTAAAAATCTCCCCAGGTGATTCACGTAGACAGCCTTCCCACTAACCTGTCTCCACTCCCCATCTGCTCAGATGCGTTCATCTCTGATGCCTTCTGTCCTTCTTCCTAGCCCCTTCCTCAACTCCATCTCCTCAGGTCCTTGACCCTCTTTTAGTTGGGACTCAGTCCTTTCATGCCTGCCCCACCCAATTTCTGTCCTACAGGAACCCTGCCCCAGGTCATGGGAACTGCAGACTCAAGTGACGCCTGAGTTTGAAATATGAACAAGTCTCCCCAAAGAAACATTGTTTGCCGGTGGTGGGTAGAGGTCTTCGTTACTCTGTGACTGTAGCGGGCTTTCATGGACTGGTTTGGGAACTTAACTGCCATGCAAATAGTGTTTCATTTAAAAATTGAGGAGTCAGCTGTGTAGAGGAATAAGAGTCTATTCATGTCCTCAGTGTGCTTAAAATCTAGTTAAGAAGAGACAGAAGAAGATACTCCAATATAGAAGCCAGGGCTAGATTTTGTCATGTAGCCCAGTTGTTCTCAGTTGGGCCTATATAGGGATCATTTGGGAACGTTTAAAAAATTTACTTGTTCTGACCACATTCCACTTGATTCCGATTCAGTGTTTTGCAGGTGAGGCTTGAGCCTGGGCCTTTTAAAATGAGCTCCCCAGGAGATTCCGATGTGTACCAGAGTTGGAGAAGGGTCAGTGTACATGAATTCAGGGAGCGGGGAGGTCAGGGCGGGCTGCAGCCGTCAGAAGGCTTCGTGAAGGTGGGTCCTAGTTTGTCCTTTCCCTAAAGGAGATGGTTCTGTGGCCAGGAGAGGCAGCTTGTAGAGGCTCCCCGCCCACTCTGACACCCTGCCCCTCCCCAGGTGTTGTTTCTTGGCACTCCTGCCCTGACATCTGTCTGCCGAGGCCCTCAGCTCAGGCATGTTGGCACATTCTTCCTTGACTGGGAAGTGTCCGCCTTGGGCTGCCACCCTGGCAGTGAGCTGTCACCATGAATCTCCTAGGTCCAGTAATTGGAGTGGACACTGACTCGTCACTTTGGATCAAGCCTCAGTGATCCTGGGGCTGTTTTCTCCTGTCATTCATTTTCCCCCCGGGGTGGGGAGGAAGGTGGGGAAAACTGCATTTTCAGACATTCGTCATATTTTCCTGGCTTCTCATGGTGGAGAGAGGAGGTACATGTGAGCCTAGGAGCAGACTGTGAGTGAAGGGAGTGAGGACACCGCCCACCCCCAGGGTAGCTGGGCCCGGAGAACTGTGTCTTTCCCTTTGAAGCGGGGGCAGGGGACTGAGGGTGGAGCAACCCTGGAGGGGTGGAGGGGATAAAGTAGTTGAAATCTGATTGGCTCATTACGTGTGGGTTAGTGTCCAGATGGTTCCCCAAATCCCACTTCATCACTCATAATTCAAGATAGGGCTCTGGAGGCCTTTGGGCTGTGGTTTGGGGTGAGGAGAGTGAGTTGTGCAAGACCAGTCCTGAGACTTGGCATCGGCATCTTGTGATCAGCATTGTGGGTCGGGGATAGGAACTACCCTGGGCTGGGCTCTCTCTCTGTATTTTCATGTAATTCTCACAACAAGCTTATGAAACGGGCCTTATTATCCCCATTTTATAGGTAAAGAAACTTGCCTGCAGTCATAGGGCGATAATGTCACAGCTAGAATTCCAGCAGCTCAAGCTTTTTAGATTACACTCTGCTGCTTCTAGAGCATTGGAGTGGAAGTCAGCTGAGCTTTAGTTCAGGCTCTGCCATCAATTATGTGACCTTGTACAAATCCCCTCACTCATGAGTCACTTTCCTCAAGTGCAAAATGGGGGCTGGGGGTGGGCCAGGTGTAAGGTGTCCAGCAGGGGCTGTGGCTCCATGTGTCCCTGGAGGCTGTGCAGATACAGGCCAGCTTTTGGCAGCCTCACTGTGTGTGGAGCTGTCTTTGCTCGGAGTGGTTCAGGTTCTGCTCTGGGCAGTGACAGTCACTCACTGGTCTTTTGGGGTGCTGTGGCTCCTTTCTGGACTGATTTAGGGATACAAAGCCTATCTCTCTTTATCCAATAGAAGTTTCCTAAAAGAATAAACAAAATGCAATCACTGTGTAGTTGAAAAAAGTGTGTCAATCAAATCATATTTGAAATGCTAATCTGGCAACTCAAAGGCAGCTTTTAGACTTATGGTCTCATTTGCAAAAAGAGGGAGATGTCTTTTTTAGATCTCTCACTCTAAAATTCTAGGGTTCTGAGAATCCTTTTATTGTAGTACTATCTCCATCCGTTTTTTCGTGAACAGAAAGTTTCACACATTGTGTTTGCTTCAGTGATGTATGTTAATTTAGAAAATTTGGCCTAGAAGGACTCTTCCTTCCCATCTAAGATATTTCTTACTGGCACTTTCTTGGAATGACAGGTCATTTCACTGTTAACGCTTTAGGAAATTTACTAAATTCCCATTATCCAAGATTCATTTCTGTTTATTGCTTTGAGATGACCCCAGGTAATGGGGGCTTCAAGGTTATTCTTTGAGGCTTATGGCAACAGTTTAAGAGGTCACCAAGAGCTGTGGACAAGTTCTCACCTCCGTGGGGGAGTGGATTTTCCAAGTTGTAAATCAGAAAGGCCACAGCTTTCATTTCTAATCTTGGCTATTTCTTTGGTACATTACCACTCCTGTGTCTTCACTGCTTCGTTTCTGACAACAGAGAACTTAGAAAGCCAGAGCTTGTGCCAGGGTAGACTATTGCCAGACAAGGTCCCTGTGAATTTCCTGCTGTTTTAAGAGCACATTTACTTAGTGTTTTATAGTGTACAGACATCATTCCATTTGCTACTCATAACAGTCCTGTGAAATAGACTGAACAGCTGTATTTTTTTATTTCTTTATTGTGTGAATCTGTATCCTATTTACTACAAAAGAAATTCAAAGTGGCATAAAACAGGACCAAGCCAACAAGGAGATCAGAGCAGTCAGGACAGAAAAAGTAGAATAGCTAACACTTGTGAAGAGTCATCTGTGTACCAGGGACAATTCCAAGTGCTTTTAAATGTGTTATTAACCCGTCCTTACATCTGCCTTGTGAGGTGGGTGCTATTATCCCTATTTTTACAGGAGGGAAAACTGAGACTTAGTGGTCAAGGCGCTTACAGTCAGGTGGCAGAGCCCACACTTCTGACCACTGTACAAGAATCCTGCTCTCTAATAAATAAGGCCAAAGGTCGTGTTAATGTACGCATATGCGTGGCAAGAGTCACCACTGTTGTACAGAGGAGGAAAGTGAGCTGAGGCTTAGGTCAGTGGCATACACAGAAGCAGAGCTGGTCTTCTGTCTCTTAGTGCTGTTTCCACTGCCTCACATAGCATCCTTCTTAAAACAAAAAACACATGTCTTTCAGAACCTGGCAATTGGGGCAGGAGCCGTTGGATCTTTGCAGCTGACCTACATCTCTAAGGTAATGTTGGCCCGGAGCTCTGGGAATTCATGTTCCGTAAGTAGGGTTAGTATCTAAACAAGAGGAAGTGTGGGATCCTTTGGGAATTAGCATTTGGGGGTGTCGCATAGGCAGTACAGTGCCCCCCTTCCTCACGGTTCCTATGGAAGCTCTGCTGCTGACCAGGGCTGGGTGGAGTGTGGTTAGCAGGTTCTTGGAGGGTGAGCCTGCAGCCTCTTACTCCTGGGACACATCAGTCAGCGATGCTCCCAGTTCTTGCAAAGGAAGTATAGGCGGTGGGGGTAGGAGTGAGACATGAACGTTTTTTGTAATTGGGACAAAGAGGAACACAAAAACAACAACAAAAAACCCAGTGACTGTAAAGGATTCTCCCCAAGGGTATAGTTAAACAGGAGCAGCTCCAAGAGTGTTGGGGCTGCTCTGGAATTTTATCAGTCACCTGGACAGGATTACTGTGGAGGGAAGGCCAAGAATGCCCGAGAAGGTCCTCAGATGTGCCAGGAAACCATTCCGCAGCCAGATATCTGCTGGAGAGTCTGGCAGGCCGGCCAACTGGCCATCCACCCCCTGGTCCAGTTTGTGCAGACGGGGCGGCGGGGGCAGCCCCTTTTAGGTGCTGAGACGGGGGGTGGGGGCTGCGGGTTGTGGTGATGCCTACGCGTAGCTGCTGAACTCAGCTTCTTTTAGCAGCCCCTCCCTGGAGCAGGCACCAGAGCTGACCTGTGATGCAGCAGTGATAAAAAGACCGGGGGATTTAGGGCCTCGCCAGAAGGAGGAACTCTTTGTCCAGTGAGGAGAGCCAGGTGGCGCCCCGCCAGTGCTGAGGTTCTGGAAGTCCTGCTCTCCCGAGCACCCCTCACTTCAGGCCTCTTGGGGACCCCTGCTTCTTTGTCCACGTTCTCCCACCCTCAGAGGGTTGAGATGGGGAGAGGGGAACCTAATCGGAGTGGCTGCTCGCTCCTTTTGGTAACAAGCTTTGGGAGTCCTTGGGTTCAGCCCTCTATCAGCTGGTCTGGGGGCGAGTCTGGAGGTGGAGGAGGCTGCAGGGGCTGCAGGCAGAGTCTGGCGGACACAGCTGGGGGCAAAGGCAGAAGATGCCGGGCAGTGTGAGCGGATTAGAGACAGGAGATAATGACCTGGGGGAAGGGGGAAGGGCCTTTGAAAGCGAAGCTGTGCTAGGACAGCTGTGGGCAGTTTGTGCATGCCTTGTGGTAAGAAATGTGGCTGCCTCCCAGGCCAGGCGGGCCAGAGGCCTGAGCCCTTCCCTCTCCAGTCCGGTCTTGCTATGAGCTCATTAGGTCGTTTCTCCAGGAGGTTTGGAGACAGAGAATTCAGAGAGGAGGGAGCAGAGAATATCAATATTAATGAAACCCCAAAGGCTCTCCTGCTTGAGAAGATTTTTTTGTTGTTGTTGGGGGAAGAGTGAATACAATTTCCTGCTGAATCATGATTTACAAATGCACCTCAGATGAGAGTTTTTAGAATTCTCCTCTTCGGAGCCTCCCTCATTTAGAAAGTATGGACCTGCCTTTTAGCCCTTCATGAGAGAGGCAGGCCTGGATGGGTTTTCAAAACCCACAGCTGCCACTGGGTCAGGTTTCACAGAGCTGAGAGCCTTTAACTCCTCCCTGACCCCATGCCAGAAAGCAGGGGTTTTCCCAGAAAAACATTTAGCTGGGTACTGGTGTCAAATTCCGCATTCTGGGTTATTTCTTGTTAACCCCTAGGTATTCCCTCCCAGAGGAAAGCGTTGAACCGCAGTGTCAGCCTGGCTTGTGGTGTATGTGTGGTATCTCTGTTCAGGGGTGCTCTTCTGTAGCTCTTTCTTGAGGGCTAGTGTTGGGAAGATGGGGTTCAGGGAGGCCAGCAGAGATGGAAGTCCTTGACTTGATGTCATCCAGGGCATCGATGGCAGCAGAACCAGTTCTTAGGCCAACTAGAAGATGATTGATGCTGGCCTTTGGTGCCTCCCACCTTGCCACTTGGCCTGATGGCCCCTCTCTTCTGCACAGCCAGCCCCACTGTTCCCCTCTGCTCCCCAGCTTGTGTCCTGTTTTGTCAGGGCCTTGCCCTCAGCTATAAGGAGGACCTTCCTAGAACAGTGGTTCCTAACTTTTTGGGGGCAGGGGTCATGGATCCTTTGGAGAGTCTGATGAAAAGTGGACTCCTTATATATGTGTGTACACACGCTGATTTTGCCTGTAATTTCAGGGCTCATTGAGCCCCTGAAGCTGGTCCAGAGACCCCAGCTTAGAACCCCTCCAATCATTCTGTGTGGGTGGCTGCTTCTTCCTCTGGACCCTGGGACAGAGCTGTACCAGACCTCCAAGACTTGTTCTGCTGCTGCTGCTGCTGCCAGAGGGGCCCCAACTCCACTTCCGGCCAAGGGCAGACAGGGTGGGGCTGGCTAGTAGAGCTCTGCCACCATGAGTTTGCTGCTCCTGTGGTCTGCGTTTGATCTGATAAGAGCGAGTACCTGAGAGTCTGTGAAGCTGTGGAGCAGCCTCATCTGCGTCACTCTACGGGTGACCCATGCCCACTCCCCCACTCACTGCTTGCATAACCCAGGACCTGCCAGTCAACCACTGTTGTGCAGCGTCTCAACTGTGGCCACCTCAGGGTGTGCCGATGGCTCACTAGAGTCAGTCTGTCAGCCACTCTTCTTCAAGGTCTTCTGTCCCTTCACTATGTCTGAAGGGGGCTGCACAGCCTGGCCTAATCACCAACATGTGGTAGGGGTGGGGGGTGGGAGAGGAGTTATACCTCCCAGGGGGCAGGGATTCTGCTTCCGTGGTCACTGGGAAGTCGGGGAGGCCAGAGCTGCCTCTCCATAGTAAATGAGAGCCTCCACGTTGGCTCTTCTCTCTAAGGGGCACAGCAACAAGTAAATATGATTTTATTTTCCTCTTTTGTCATTTTGTGACTATAAAAAGGAGACTGGTAATTTCACTCTGGATTTGGTAATTGGGAAGCTGATCAGAGACATTGAGGGTCCTACCCTTGCTAAACAGCCCATCAGGGCAGAACTAGAACTGATGTCTTGTTAATTCAGCAAGGAGCTGCTTTGCCAAATGATCCTTCTGTGGCAATGCGTGAGGCATGAGGCAAATTATAGACATGCATGTGTGTAATCACGTATACCCCCTGACTGAAAACTGGACAAACATATAAAAACAAAGAAATGAAAAACCAGGCGATCTCTTTGAAAGCTTCAGTTCCTGTAATGAGCACATGGGTAGCATCATCGCAGTATAGGCTGGTAATGAGTTGTCAAAGCAGACTGTTTGTTATCCAGCCAGGGTGAAGAGTGTCTGCCAGTGGTGCTTTCTCTAGTGACTGATAAATGTCAGTTTCTAGGAGAAAGGGTGAGTCTCATAATGAGCAGAAGGGGTCTGGAAGCGCCCAGCTTTTCAAAGACATTCTAAAGCCGAAAGTGGAAGTGGGGCCGTGAGATGGGGGGTGCTGAGGGCCAGGTTAGCCAAGGCAGTTCTACGACGGTCAGCGTCATACAGAGACCAAGGGCAGGACACACAGGAGTTTATGGGCACGAGGACCCGCAGGAACGTGGGTGCTGAGGGATAGAGCAAGAAGACGCGTCACTGACAGATCGGCACATCAGCCACAAGCAGGATACAGATACACACTGTGGTTCAGATTGAATTCCAGGGTCTCAAACCCAGGGAAACAGAAGAGCAGGGGGGCCAGGACCGTGATGTCATGAGCTCCAGTGTGCGGTTCCCGGGAGTGGTGAAGACGTGCCTGAATTCCGATAGTCTGTGTTTGAATTCAGGATATGCCGGCTCACCTTTGCTTAAATCTTCATGTTTTCCAGACTATTTAAAGACTTTCTTAGGCCCTATGACCTCCACCTCACATCATGGTAAACATACCAAAACACACCCACATCCCTCGTTAAATATAATTGTTTGGCAGTAAAATATTTGAAAGGATTTTAATCATTTTACTTTTGGAATGATTTGGCTATGAGTAACTCATTTAATTTATGATTGGCTCTAATTTCTCGGCAATCATCTCACATACCCAAGGATTCTTGTGAACTAAGAAAATCGAAGCTGCTAATTATTTTCAAATGTAGTGAAATTTTTGTGAATGTTTAATTGAAACATTAATGAAGTTGACTTCATGTGATATTTTGTAGGCGTTTAATTAAATACTTGTCAGTGAGGTTGATAAAATGTTATACAGACATTTAATTAAATATTTATTAGTGTTGAGTATGTCATGCTCATTTTGTATGTTGGAGGCCAGGCTTTTTTTTAGGTTTTATACATTTTTGTAGGCCCCTGAAAACCTCACAGGGCCCTCAGCATTTTGACTGCAGTGCCAAGCATGGCACTGCCTGTATTAACATGTGGAGTGGGATTTTAAAATAAATGAGGTATTGGAAGCTGTAAATAGTCCCTCCTTGATTGAGCAGCTTCTGTATGACAGGATGGGTTAAGTGCTTCACCTGCACTGTCACATTTAATGCTCACGATTGCCCTGGGAGAACCTGATATTATTTCCCTATTTATAGAATGGGGGTCACACAGTGGGGACACCGGGGCTTGAGTCCTGGCCCTCCTGTCCTGCCTGTCCTTCGTTTGATCTTTTACAGGCTGCCGCTTCAGTTCCTGTCTTGAGTATTTGGGGCAGTATTAATTTTAGTTGTTAAGGAATCTGGGCAGGTCTACAGAAAGAACTTAGAGCCAAGAGCGAGAGTCCAGACAGATTGGTGGGTCAGACATTATCAGACCCTTAGCAACTGTGAGCCGTGAAGGGACCTTAATTTTGACTCAAGACATTTCTTTAGCTCCTGCCTTCTAATATGCCTCTTCCTAAAGCAAGAACCACTTCTGGAGCCCCCGGTGAGAACAACTAGGAGATGCCCTCGGCTGGAAAGGGGATTGAGGGAATGGTGTACAGGGATTATGACAGTGTGTGAATAGTTCCTAGCCTAGGTCTCAGGGGAAGGTGACTGCCCCCTTAGAAATCCCAGGTACAGTGGTAGAGGCCTGCTCCAGGGAGGTTCAGCCTTCATCAAGGGTAGTCACCTAATCTTTGTGGGCGTATGATGGAGTATGAGTTGCTTTCCTTCATTTGTTCAATGAATTTGAACCTCAGTGAGGGAGGCTCACCTATGCACACACTCAGGAATGTGCATGCAATGGGTAGGATTGAAAAAGCAAGATAACCTAACACAACAGGAGGTGTAAAAATGTTTCTACTTTCTTAGGCCCTTTTCCTAAATGCGTAGGTAGCATCTTTGATTCCATGGGCCCCTCTCTGGGCGTGTTTCCCTGGTTAAGGAGTCAGGGTAGATACAAAGGAAATTGATCACTGTGTCCAAATGCAGTGAGTGACATGCTGTGTCACCTTTCTGCGAGGCCTAATTGGAATCTGTGTATTTGTAGCAATACCACCTTCAATTTGGAGAACTGTTTAGGGAGGGGGCTTGGTGGTTGAGAGAGCAGTGGAATCTTGCTAGTGTGAAGGGGGCCAGTGCAGGTTTTGTGGTCCAAAGACCACACTTTTAAAAGTGTTTTTGTAAAGGTAAAGATTAACACAGACCTCAAGATAGTGGTTATCTCTGAGGGGTGGGGATGGGATCCTATGAGGGAGGGGCCTGCAAAGGGCTTCTAAGAAACAGGACTGATAACGGGCTATTTCTTAATCTGGATGGTGAGTACTACAGGGTTTCCACTTAATTATTATTCTTTAAAATGTTCACATATGTTTTATATACTTTTCTTTATGTATGAAAAGTTTCATAATAAAAAAATTTGAAAAAAAAATGCTTTACAACACTGTTAAAAACATATTCCTGTTTCTTTTATTTTTTATTTGATTTAGGTGAGCATAGCCACTCCAAAGCAGAAACCAAAAACTCCGTTTTGCTTTGGTAAGTAACTGAGCTGGAGGATGGGTTTTCTGAACACGCCTTCAGCAACTTCCCCTTTTGTGTGGATACAGTCCTGTGATCACATGTGACTTACACCCTGTGTGTATGAGTGACTCCAGTCACAGCCACGTTCCTGGGTCTCAAGTGATACTCTTTCCTTGGTCTCGCTGCAAAGATTGTTAATAACGTAAGACAGAGGTGCAGGAACCAGTGACGTTTCAGTTTTCCCGCCTCTGCAGAACAGGGTGCAAGATATTTACTAGAAGTTTCTAGGAACCCTCATCTCAGAGCTGAGTAATGGTGTGCTCAGGAAAGGTGGAGACTTGGGGGTGTTGGGGGCATAATAGAAAAGAATGGGTATTCTGTTGAAACTCTCAGTGTTGCCAAATGTATGACAGTTTTGGGGGTGACAAAAGAAGCAGAGCCACTCAGTGGATGCCTCAAGTCATCGAGTCATCAGTATTTATTTGGCTCCCACTATGTTCTCAGTACTGTACTAAGTGTTACAAGCAGTTGCTAACAGATAGTTTCTGTTGCATATCTAGGGTGTCAGTTCCATGAAGGCAGGGGTGTTCCTATTGTCACTGCTGTGTCCTCAGCGCATGGAGTGGTTCCTGGCACTTGGCGGGAGCTCAATAAATATTTGTTGAGTGATGAATGAACTAATGAATTCTGTGTTTACCCCACGATGCCCACCTCCTCTAGTTCAGGCTTGAGCTGTCCTCTCTCCTAAGTTCAGGTTGGTTCAAGCTTCTTTGGTGCTGTCATTCTCCCATTTCTTTCAAATATCATTGCTAAGCTCAGAAATGACTCTCAGATTTTGTGGTCAGCAGATCTAAAAAAAATTACGAACCCAGAAGTAAATTGTTGACCTAATGGAGTGCTCAGAGGAAAGAACAGGTTGAAAATGAGGTCAAGGTCACAGATTTGATCTCAGGCAAGCTTTGTTCCATTTCCCAACTACAGACGAGACTCCTAACCCAGGCCAGTTGTGCCAGTGGAAACAAGGAGCACTGGGGCCAAAATTGTAAATGTGTCGTCATGACTGTCAATCTGTGAGCGCCTCTAAAAAGCAGTTCAAGCGTGTGTCTTGGTGTTGGCAGACAGCAGCCTCCTCACTGCACAACGGCATGCTAAGGCTGTTGCTAATGTTGTCAGGTGTCATTCCTGTGGCCAATGGAATAATCCACATTTTTGGAGAGACAGAGCAGTGTAGCCTGCTGCTTCCTAAATATTCATGCGTGTGACTTCATGAGAAATGTCTTCGTCTGCTCTGTGGGGATCCTCTACCTTGCTACTTCAAGCAGCTTAGTTTTGTGGAGTCTTTTTGTGGTGCATGTGTTCTGACCTGGGTTTTTCTCCCTTCTTCCCTATGACTTGCAGTCATCAATGCCCTCTCTCAGAGGTATTTTCTTCAAGCCAATGACCAGAAAGATCTGAAGGACTGGGTTGAAGCCCTGAACCACGCCAGCAAAATTACTGTACGTATGATTCCTTCTCCTTTCTGGAGGGAGTTGGAGCCTCTTCCTGGCATGTGGCCTGTTTTGGGTGGGGAAGAACTCAGATGGTAGCAGGGTCTTTCCCAGGAGCTTGTTCCAGACCCAGTTCCCCCTACCTCTTCTTACACCTTGGCTGACTAACCACAAGCTGAACTGAGAGTTTGAGTCTGAATCAAGTGCAGGGGGAAGTTTATGGAGTGTCCCCTTTGTGCTTCCTGGGAGGGCTCCTGGCCAGTTGTGCTTTGGATCATTCTGGGATGCTGATTCAGAACGTGGTGGGATTGGAAAATGGATTGCTGATGATGAGAAGTCAAAGGAAAAGCATATGAGGAGGGAGTCAGCACTTTTTCCTGGCTTAAGGGGGATGCTCCTCTTACTTTGAGAGGTTGCCTTGGGGGTCAGTCCAGGCCATCCACCAAGGCATCCTGGAAAAGCCTTCCATTTAAAAGCAACACTGAGCTGGTTCACCGACTGGTCTATGAGTCTCTCATTTTCTTTGACTTGGTTGATGAAGAACTCCTTTCTTCTTCCTTAGAAATGTAGAAAAAGAAAGAGACAAGGGTAGGAAGGAGGAGAGGCAAAACTATATGTTTTGGAAAATCTAGACCTTTAACCAATAATATAGGCAGACTTCTGGTATATAAATCATGGTTTCTGTGCTGAAAAGTTGGATTTTCTATATCATACAGTCAGAAATGCTTACATTCTAGTGACTTCCACAACTAACCATTATGTACTGGGGCAAATTATTCTCCCAGATACCTCAGGGAAGTATTATTACCCATGAATAAATTAGTAGAAGGAATCTGCGCACTTATCCAGCACTTGTAATGCTGGGCCCAAGCAGAGCACAATTCAGTCATCGAAGTGGTTTTGCTGGTTAGCTTGTTATTCTGATAAACCTTGGTAAACCCGTGAAAAGACGGAGAAATGGCGGAGGGGAGCTGCCGCCAACTCACATGTGCCTGCCAGCCCATATGCTTGTGTATGTGGCTCTAGAGTACTGATTTGAGTAAAGATTTTCTTCGTTCACGTTGGGCTCTTCACCCTCTACGTCTTCCTCAGTTTGAGGAGTCTCTCAGTGTCTAGTACTTTATTCTCTCCTCCTGGATTTCCGCCTCCGTTCCTGCCTGGTGAACTGGGTTACACAGCCTGCGAGACAGTGGGGAGCCTCTTTGCCTTTCTTCTGTGCCTTAAGCATGGAGTCGCTCTAAGCAGCTCATTCCCCTGCCTCTTTTCTGGCCCCACGGAGCAGAAGTTACAGGTTACAGGAGTGGGAAGGAGCATGATGGTGCCCAGAGGCTGGAGGTGCAAAGGCCTGCTGGAATGTCAAAGCTTTCTTCAGTGTCTCCACAATCTCCAGGGTCCCCTTTACTTTCCTTTGCTCTGTTTATACGTCTCTTCACCCCTCCTGCCAAAGGTCCTGTGGGATAGAAGGAAGAGGAGGGGTATACTGCTTCCTAATCCTTTTGTGTCCTGGAAGGGTTTACTCCTTTCTCCGCTTCCACAAGCCAGCCCTGGTGGTCTAGTGGTTAAGATCCCGCACTCTCACTGCCACGGCCTGAGTTCATTTCCTAGTGGGAACCACACCACCTGCCTGTCGGTTGTCATGTTGTGGCGGCTGCATGTTGTTGTGATGCTGAAAGCTATGCCACCAGGATTTCAAATACCAGCAGGGTCACCCATGGTAGACAGGTTTCAGCAAAGCTTCCAGCCTAAAATAGACTAGGAAGAAGGACCTGGCCACCCATTTCTGAAAAAATTGACCATGAAAACCCCGTGAATAGCAGTGGAGTGTTGTCTGATATAGCCCTGGAAGGTGAGATGATGGCACAAAAGACTGGGCAGGGTTCTGCTCTGCTGTACACAGGGTTGCTAGGAGTCTGAATTGACTCGATGGTACTAACAATAACAGCCACTTCCACATCATCCTGTGTTGTGTGTCCTTCCTTAGGGAGGCTGGGATGAAGGGTAGCTGTGGGGCTGGGACACCATGTTGATTACAGACATTTATTTTAGGGTAGCTTATGTGCACAGTGAAGCATCAGGCACTTTGGGAATTAGAGAAATGAAGGAGGGAACAGACAATGTAGTGAGCCGAGCCTTCATACGTGCCATATCATTCGCCCCTCACATCACTCTTGTGAGACAGGTGGTTTTGTTGCCTTTTTTTTTAGATGAGAAAAATGGAAATCAGGGTACTGCTCAAAGTCTAGAGGTTAGTAAATGATAGAGCTGGGATTCAAGCCCAGGATCCACTGATTTCCAAGACCTAGGAGTTTATAAAAAATATTAAAAACGAGGGGCCGGCCCTGTGGCATAGCGGTTAAGTGCACGTGCTCCGCTGCTGGTGGCCCGGGTTCAGATCCCAGGTGCGCACCGACGCACCGCTAGTCAGGCCATGCTGTGGCGGCGTCCCATTTACAGTGGAGGAAGATGGGCACAGATGTTAGCCCAGGGCCAGTCTTCCTCAGGAAAAAGAGGAGGATTGGCGTGGATGTTAGCTCAGGGCTGATCTTCCTCACAAAAAAAAAAAAAAAAAAGAGCAAGTGTTAAAATGTGTCAGATTACACACCACTTTTACATACATGGCTTCATTTTAGCCTCATAGAAACTTTAGGTGGGAAGGGCAAGTGTTGTTATCCTCATTTATAAATGAGGAAATGGAAGTGCCTAGAGATCAAAGCGACTTGCCCAAAGTTATGGAGTCAGGATGGGTCCAGCTTTTCTGCCCCCAGATCACTGTTCATTTTATACTGAGGTCATTGAGTCCTTTGACTAAAGAAAATGATCAACATATGATATTTAAAGAATTGGGTTCTCTCAAAGTATTAGTATTCCTGTATTAGTTTTCTGGGGCTCCTGTAACAAACTGGGTGGCTTAAAACAACAGAAATTTATTCTCTCACAGTTCTAGAGGCCAGAAGTCTGAAACAAGGTGTTGGCAGGGCCAGGTTCCCTCTGAAGGCTCTAGGGGAGAATCTTTCTTTTCCTCTTCCAGCTGCTGGTGGTTCCTGGCACTCCTTGGTGTTCCCTGGCTTGTAATTGCATCACTCCATCTCTGCCTGTCATCATATAGCCTGTCTGTCTGTGTGTCCTCTCCTCTTCTTATAAGGACATTGGTCACTGGACTTGGAACCCACCTTAAACCAGTATGACCTCATCTTGATTTAGTTACATCTGCAAAGACCCTATTTCCAAATAAGGTCACCTTCTGAGGTTATGGGTGGACAGTTTTGGGGGGACATTATTCAACTCCCTGCATTTCCTAAAAGGGTTGAAAATAGAGCAGTAAAAGTACAGTACAGCTTCTCCCCAAGTTGGATTATTCCTCACAGCAGTCTAGCCATGCCTGGTGGGAAGAAAGATGAGTCCTTGCAAATTTCATTTCACGTTACAGATGAGGTCCCTGTGGATCTCCCCCATGAGAGAACACTCCACAGGGGGACAGAAGAGCTCACACCCTTAATTAGGCTCTGGGATATGGACAAACCAAAAGAATGACCTCGTTTTCAAGATGTGGAGCATAGTTAGTGTTGAGTTTGTCATCCACAGGCTGATGTAAAGTCTCAGGAAGCAGAAACAACTTTGGAAAGGCTCTGGGTGGTTGGTGAGAAGCAGCCCATGATGCAGGGACGTGAGCGGTGACAACTGGTGGTTCTCTGGGTGGGCTGACAAGATTCTGAGAGGCAACATGACAGCCAAGCTTCTATGAGTCCTTTTCTGGCCACTGGAACTCTCAAAGGCTGCTTCCCTCTTTCTTTGCTGAGTTTCAGGAACTCATTTGGGTTGTTTGGGGGGAATTTCTGCTGTTTCATGGTGGTTATAGTACTAAACATCCAAGCAATAATCAACGTCCCTGAAGAATTCCAAGACACAATGGCAAAAGTCAGAAACTTGGAAAGGTGGGGTAGGTAGGTAGGTAGACAGTGGTATTTAGCAATGGGCAGTTGGGCAGTCCTGGGGGCAAATTACTCATTTTAATGAGCTTTCATTGACCTCATCTATGAAAGGGAGAAAATAATGCCTATTTGATAAGATTGCTTGAGATTAGAGATAATGCAATAAAGAGTTTAGCACATTGCCTGGCACTAAATGGAGGCCCAAAGAAATGGGAACTGCTGTGTCTCTGAGATAGCTGGAAGGAAAAGAGAAGGGGGATTTCTGGCCCGATCTGGAGAAGTGGTAGGCAGAGGTCACCCTTGTCTGTGTAAACTGAGTGTGCGGGCTGGGAAGAGGGGTCTCTTCTTCTTTCTGGGGCCCCAGTATAATCACGGTGGTATTACTCCTTTGGATAGATTCCAATGGAGTGGTCCTCAGTCCCCATTCATGGCAGAATTCTCATACGGCCCTCAGGTATGAGCTGTTGAAAGGTCTGGATTCTTAGGTCTTTCTGACTCCCAAGGCTGTAGAAGAAGCAGAAGAGGATGTTAGCTTTTCTCAGAGGGCTGCAGTTACTTTCCTGGCAGAGCCACTCAGGGCACTGAATTCTTGTGAAGGAGAGGCTTCGCAATGCTGTGGACACCGTACCAGCTGGGAGTCAGGTTTTAGTCTCTGTTTGGTTATTAATCATAGCTTTGGGCAAATGACTTAACTGTTCTGGGCCTCTCTTTTTTTCTTACAAAATGAAAGATTTCATCAGCATTTGCAGACTCCAGTGTAAATGAGTGAAGTGGGCGAGGAGGAAGAAAAACAACATAAATGAGGATAAATGGCATATAACACGTGGCTTTGGTTTTGGGGAGAATGGTAGGGACAGTGGCAAACTGAAGAATGTATTACTCCTCTGAAGAGGAAACTGCTGCTTAGCTGGAAATCTGGATTTTTACAAGAAATATCCCAAATTTTAAATGTAGATTGAAAAAACACACTGCAAAGGGCAAACAAAACACAGTTTGAGCAAAGTCTGCCTTTGGGCCACCAGTTGGCAACCTGTGGCTTGTGGTTTCAAACTAGCCATACAAACTCTGTGATCATTTGACCAGCCATGGTGCTTGACTCTGTCAAGGGGAGGAACAAAGGTAACTCACTGTTCAGAAAGAGCTGTGTTTGTAAATGTTAATACCGTTTGTGAAATGTTAATTTAAAATATTTTATAATACTTTTATATTTTTATTTGCATTTCTAAAGTTTTTAAGTTTATATACTCTCTCACTTGATAACCACAGCAACTCTATGACGTAGATGTTATTCCTCTTTCCATTTTATACAAGACAGTTTTGGCCTAGAGAGAGAGGTTCAAGGATTTGTCAGAGGTCACTCAGTCAGTTAGTGACAGGTCAGCAGTTATACCCCAGGCCCTTGGGCTCCCCAGTTCTGTACCGTGTACCACGTGTGTCACCTGTTCCCCCTACCAAGCCTGCTTTCTCCTGTCTTTGCATTCCTGGTTCCTTCTCATCCTTCAAGTTACTGTTTCAGTGTCTCCTCTGGAGACCTCTGCTAACCACTCCATTTCAGCTAGTTCCCCTGCTGCTCTGTCTCTCAGCTCCTGTTTATTTCCTTTATGGCACTCACCACGGTGTGTAATTATTCTGATTGTTTGCTATGCATTTTTTGCCAGTCTCCCCTTCTAGCATGTAAGTGCTGGGAGGGCAGGACATATGTCTGTGTTTGCTGTTTTATCTTTGGTCTCTAGCAAGGGAAGGGCTGGCTCATAGTAGGTGCTCACTACATTTATTAAGTGTGTACCTGTGTGTGTGCACACACACTCGCGTGTGGTGGGGGTTGCTGGCAGAGTCCCTCATGTTCAGATATGCATTGATGGAAGGGCTGGGGAAGAGAGGGGTGTCTTACTATAATTCGGTACATTAGCTTTTCTCACCCATCTCCCTCCCCCATCCTACTTTTGGCTCCCCACTTTTCCTAACCTTTGGTTTCTTGTTGACCATGTTGTCATTCTTCCCAGGTACCCAAAGCTGGGAGCCTGCCCCTGACTACTGAAGTTCTCAAAAGTCTAGCAGTTCCTCCCGCCCTAGAGAAGAAGCCGCAGGTGGCCTACAAGACAGAGATCATTGGAGGGGTGGTGGTACACACGCCCATCAGCCAGGTGCTGGGGCTTGGGGCTGCCAGGGGGTAGTGGGGGTATGGTAGTGTCCGTGGTGTGCTAGTGATGTGCACAGAGGACTGTACTGAGAACACAGTGGATGGGAGTCAGGGAGCCAGTGCATATGGGTGGTCAAGAAAACACAGGGCAGGGGTGGGTGTGAGGGATGGCAGTGCAGAAATCGAGGCCACCATATCCTGAAGCTGTGTGGCTAGGGCGGTTCTGCACCATACACAGGAGATAGCACTTGTAAGCCCCATGGGAAGTGGGGCCCTGGAAGGCTGGTGAGGCTGGAAACAAGCCCACTGTCACTCCTCCCATTCCCCTCCTATCCCCTCTTCTGGTTTGTAGTCTCCCTTTCTCCTGGGACTGTCCAACCTCCCTGAGCCTTGTTCTGTGAAGGTACCTGGTATAGCACCTGACGGGAGCAAAGTTAATATTTATTTTCTTGTTTACTTTCTTCTTTGACTGCCATGGTGGGCAAAGAGGCAAGAGCTGATTGGCCAGGGGGGTTGGGTGGGGCAGGGGGTGTGGCTGCGTAAGGAGCCAGAGGGAGGTGCTAATCCTGACACTGTTTCCATGTAGAACGGTGGAGATGGGCAGGAAGCCAGTGAGCTGGGGTCCCACGCCCTTCTTCGAAGGTCTCAGAGTTACATCCCCACAAGCAGCCGTGTTCCCACTGGGCCCCCACTTATTAAGAGTGGCTACTGTGTGAAGCAAGGGAATGTGGTGAGTGTCCGCATGGGGGCTGGAATGGGTGATGGTGGGTGGGCGGGGCCGGCGGGGTGGGCTTAGCAGAGGGGAGAACAGGCTGAAAGGAGGCGCTCTAGTTCTCCGTGCTAGCCACCACCCAAACCGGTTAGAGGTTTGAGACCAAACGTTCATTCCCGCTGGTCAAAAGTATGACCCCTGATAGGAAGAAGTCTCCCTCCAGAACCTGAATGTGGGACCCTGGCTCCCATGGAGCTGGGTCCCCGGGAGCTTGGAACGAGAACACCCTCCTGGGAAGAATGCTGGGACCTCTTCCTAATGTTCTGCTCTTTACTTTTTATTTCAGCGGAAGAGCTGGAAACGTCGCTTCTTTGCTCTCGATGACTTTACCATCTGCTACTTCAAGTGTGAGCAGGTTTGTAGTTGCTCTGGGGCCCTTCTGAGAGGTCATGGAAGCAAGAGGCACATGAATTACACCCACATGTGTGTGCATGAGTAGAGACGTGGGCACATACGCAGATTTCAGAGGTGCCTTCTGTCTTATCTCCACCCAACCGTGTGCACGTCTTTACAGTGATATTAAAGTGCCTTAACTTCCTCCCTCCCTTGACACAGTGAGCTGCTCTGTGCTCAGAGCTGCAGAGCATCTTCTTAGATTTTTTTTCTGTCTTGACTATTTTGAGATCTTGCCTTGTTTACCTCCTGGTTTTAGCCAGTAGTCTCTGACGGGAGAGGCACATCCATCAGCTGGTCTGGGTCCTGGCATTATGCGGACAGCCTCATTTACCTGTCTTTCCATTTTTTTCCACCAGGACCGAGAACCACTGCGCACTATATTTCTCAAGGACGTTCTCAAGACCCATGAGTGTCTAGTCAAGTCTGGGTAATTGTCTCTGCTTATTCTCTTCTGATCAGAACCTCCATTTACACTCTTACATCTTCATTTCCTACCCTTCTGAGACTTCATTCAGAGTCTACTTCCAAGAGCAAGGGATGGGGCCTCATGTCTGTGGCTGACTCCCCACGTTCAAGCTGACACAACCATGAGACCACACTGGGCACACTTACCCACTCTCATTACCTTACTCTGGCTCCCCAGGACATGAGCCTATATCATAATTTTCTATTGGAGAAAAAGAAAGAACGTAGGAACAAAGAGGAGGATGGTATCAAGGTGCTTCTCAGGTGTTCAAGTTAGATGCTCCTTCCATGGGAGGACTGGGGCTCAGAGAGGGGACTGTGCCCTTAGTCACTTGCTTTTCAGCACTTCTGGTCAGATCATTGCTAGTGCCAGTACCTCTTCCCTGAACTTCTTATGCATTTTCTTTTCTCTTCCTTTTGACAAAGTCCCTGATGTCACCTTAACACAAGGGTGGTTCACAGCAACTCTTTGTGACTCCTGTTGGGCAGGAAGAGCAAGTGTTTTTAATGTCTTCCTTTTTCCCCCAGGAAATGGTTACCTCCCAAGTGCCGGGGTGCATAGGATGAGTTTGGGACCTGGGGCCCTTAGGCAAGCATTCTCCCAAACCCAACACCAAATACAGATATGCCTAGAACTAAACTTTAGAAACCCCAAGGGCATCTGGACATCTAGAAATCCTTATTTTGCCCCTCAATCTGCAGTCTTTAGGGACCGTATGTTTGTGTCTCTCCATCTCACAGACTGTGCATGCAGAGCCAGCGTCATCAGGGAAGCTGTTAGCAGCAGGCAGACTGTTCTCACATGAAGGCATGGGAGGGTCTTGAGTGACAACAAAGTGCTGTATGACCCAGGGAAGCAAGGACAGGAGCACTCTGCTGGGTCCTGCAAATGGCAGTTGCAGAGTACAGAAGATTAGGGAAGTTCTCCCAGTGACAATTTATTGTAGATGGAAAGTTCCAGAAGTGTGACTCCAGAGGTTGACAATGGGTAGAGGAAATATTAGGCATGACTGAATCCTTGGAGATGGTTCCTGACCCTAGAGGGCCTGTGCAGATAGATGTCTGACCACCTGGGCAGGTGGAGGCGGCTTAGTGAACCCAGATAAAGTTCAGTCCTAAGAGTGCTTCGCGCTTTACCTAAATCTCTAACGCCAGGGTCAGACTGAACTCTGACTAAAAGAATTAAGGGCGTTGAAGATCATGAGGGAAGGAAGTCCCAAGCCTCTGCAGGTTCCAGGCCTGTGAGATTGTGCAGTCAAAGGGATTTAGGGCATCTGAGTAGTCAGCGAACATTTGTTGAATTGAATTGAATTGAATTGAATTGAATTGAATTGAAAGGCAACATGTAGCCTGAGAAGTAGTGAAAAGGATGGGGATTTCCTCCTTGCTTTGCTTTTACCTCCTCAGTAGTTGATTACATGGTTGATTACATATGTGTGTGAATAGTTTAAAAGGTTAAAACATTTTAGCCAGAAAGAAGAGCCATCGCTACTCAGAAACTCAGAAAGTAATAATAATAGTGAAGGGGGCCAGCCTGGTTGCGTAGTGGTTAAGGTCGCATGATCCGCTTCGGCGGCCTGGGGTTCACGGATTTGGATTCTGGGCACGGACCTACATACTGCTCATCAAGCCATGCTGTGGCAGCATCCCACATACAAAATGGAGGCAGACTGGCACTGATGTTAGCTCAGCGACAATCTTCCTCAAGCAAAAAGAGGAAGATTAGCAACAGATGTTAGCTCAGGGCCAATCATCCTCACCAGAAAAAAAAAAAAACAGTAGTGAAATGTGTTTCAAGTGACCACTATTTGACACGCATCGTACCAGATGCCTCATATACCTTATAATTGATCTTTGTGATGACCAGCCCAATAAAGGAGGTCTTCTCATCTCCATTTTATAGTTGTGGGCCAAAGGCTCGCAAAGTTATAAAAATATTCCGAAAATACCTTTTCTCTCTGTGGAGTCAGGATTTGGCCCCAGGTCCGTCTGACCTGTGTCTTGCTGGCCTCTCTCAGGTGGGTCTTTAGTCTCATGCTCCTCCTTTGCCCAGTGCCCATGTCACTGGTCAAGCGCCTGCCATTTCCTCTCACGTCCTCACTCACGAAGCCAACCCTGCCTGTGATCAGTCCTTTCTTGGAATTATTCTAACACTTGGCATGTAACACACAGTCTAACATCTGATTGTATCGTTTTGCTTTTTTATGCTCTTTTACTGGGAAGGAATTAAATCTTTCACTCTTTAGATATTCCTCACAGTGACTCGGTACACACAGCAGGCATTTGACACCATAAATGATTTTGGCTGATTTGAGGTTTATTACCGACCATCAGCTAGTTCTCGCCTTCTTCCTTGCAGAATTCAGGATCCCCCTTCCAAAACTCACACCCAGTTTGAAGCATCTTAAAGTAGTCTACTCTCTCCTTCCTTTTCTTCTCTTTAGCATCCGGTCTCCTCAGCCCAGTACAGTGAGGCACAGAGCAGGCATTTAGTGAAGCTGAAGAGGTTGCTGCTTAGGTGGAGGAAATGAGAAAGTTGGCTCCCTTAAGAGAGGCAGACGGTAGTGGAGTAATTGAAAACATAGACTCTGGAGTCAGATCTGGGTTCAAATCCTGGCTCTGCTGTTTACTAACACTGGCACCACGGGCAAGTGATGTAACCTCTCTGAGCCTGGGTTTCCGCATCCATAAAGTGCCTCGTTGGATTGTTGTGAAGATTGGATGAAATAACACACGAAAAAGCACTCAAAGAACAGATTGGTGGTTGCCAGAGGCAGAGGGGCAGGGGGTGGGAGGCAGGCAAAATGGGTGAAGGGGTCAAAAGGTACAAACTCCTAGTTATGAAATATAAGTCCTGGGGATGTACTCTACAGCATGGTGACTATAGTTAATAATACTGTATTGTATATTTGAAAGTTGCTAGGAGAGTAGATCTTAAAAGTTCTCATCACAAGAAAAAAAATTTGTAACTATGTGCAATGATGGATTTACCTAAACTTATTGTGGTAAGTATTTCACAATATATACAAATATCGAATCATCATGTACACCCAAAACTAATATAATGTTATGTGTCAATTATATCTTGGTAAATATGTATATATAACCAATAAGATTTTCATCTACTTGACCCTAAAAAAAACCGCACTCAAAACAGTGCTTTGTACAAAGCACTTTATACATCTTAGCCACTAAAAATCCCCACAACTTTAGGTGGTATAGGGTGTGGTGGGTATTAGGAGGTTTTAGAGAGAAAAGAGCTTTGTCCTGTTAGAACTGGTGGTGGTATGTGTGTTGGGGGATTCTATAGGGATGGCAAGACCTCCTAAGACCTTCTAGGAAGTGAAGCTAGAGGAAAGCCCTGTAGTGTTTTTTGAGGCAGAGGCTGAAGGAGGAATGGCCTGAAAGCCCCTTTTTATGGTACAGGGCACTGGTGCCTTGACCTAGAACAAACCAGGTCCTCAGTGTGTGTGCCAGCATGCCAGTAACTTCCCTTCTCTTTCTCTGTCTAGTGATCTCTTAATGAGGGACAACCTGTTTGAAATAATAACAAGTTCCAGGACCTTCTACATCCAGGTAAGGAGTTCACTCTGAGAAGACATGGGCGTTCCATTTCTGTGAATGATGTCCTCATAGGTCTTGACCTTTTCTTTGCTTTCTCTTTTATTTTGTTTGAAGTTTCTAGGTGGTAAATTTAGCCCCCAGTAGTCAGTCTGAGTCCCATTTTATTCTAAACAGGATGTTTGCCAAAAGCTTCCCAACCATGAAATAATAAGAGCAGGTTGAGCCGCTGTAGTGGAGAATGTGAGTTCGTACCAGCTGCTCTCAGCTGCCGGGCGCCAGCTAAGCAGAGAAAAGGAGAACTGGTCAGTGGTTTCACTTCTCCTTTGGAGGGTATTTATAAGCCCCCTCTGTGTGTGGACATCACTGTGTGCGGAAGGACAAAAGCACAGAGGGCCCTGTGCAGGGACCAGGTGCAAAGCCCAGCTGCACAGAGAAAGCCATTGTTGGGCTCTCAGAAGCTTCTCCCCTCCACCCACAGCTTTGGAGTTCTCCCAGCTCCTTCCAAAATCATAGGAGCTAGAAAGGCCAGTTTCCAAGTAGGGCCTAGACTTTCAAGGCCAAGTCCTTACCGCAGCCGGCCTCGTAATCCACAGAGTGTGCCTTGATTCGTGCAGCATTGTGATAATGCTGCATTTCTAGCATTAAGACTGCCATGTAGTGTGTTGGTTTAAATGCGGGGCTCCCCAGCCAAAGCTTTTCAGGGTTCCCAGTGCCCGTTCTTCTTTGTTCCGTGTCTCTCCCCACTAAACACCCTCCCTTCCACAGGGGTTGCCCCCTCCGCCCTGTCTTGGACAGCAGCTCTGCTCGTCCTGACTCCCTCCTGACCCCTCCGAGCTGGTCCTCCTGCCTGCGCCCAGCAGACGTGCTAGCAGCCTGAGCCACCTGTGGGTTCCATTCATTCCAACAAGCCTGTGCCATCTGGGAGGGACAGGGTAGGGGCTGCGGAAAGTGTCCCTGGGGGAGTTAGTGCCGGCACCATTGCCATTCAGGGATAAAGTTTAAACTGTAGGTGCAACAAAAGCCATCTCAGTTTTGCATTTAACAGCTATTTGTAGAGTCTCCTCAGAGTGCCGGACATTTTGCCTCATGCTGGGGACACTGCATTAAACAGAACAGATCCTGAACCAGAGAGAGAGAGTCAGTCAAGTAAACAGGCAGTTAAAACTGTGTGATGGGGTGGGGGAGGGAGTGTGGAATAGATGAAAATGGGGAGTTTTTAGGGCAGTGAAACGATTCTGTGTGATACTGTAATGGCAGATGCATGAAATAGAACTTTCCAGCACAAAGTGTAAACCTTAAAATATGCAAATTAGAAAAATCATTTAGTAGGTCAAGTGATCCCAGCATAGACTGCAGAATATGACAGAAAAACCTAAATGTATTACAAGTATGAAACAACCTCACTGATGAGGGTCAGAGAGTAAAAACCAAAAACCAAAACAAACCCCAAAAAACAGTGTGATAGGTGTGGCCATTAGAGTGCATGGTGGTTGCCATGGGAACTCATAAGCAGGGCCCCTCCCCAGTCCCAGGGAGTCTGGAGGTTTCCTGAAGGAAGACACATCTAAGCTGAGTCCACTGGGGGAAGAGTGGCCCAGGCAGAGGGAACAGCACATGTGAAAAGCCTGGAGAGAGGGGCTGGCCTGATGGTGTAGTGGTTAAGTTTGCACGCTCTACTCGTGCAAACTTATTGCACGAGTAGGTTATTATTCGCAGGTTCGGAACCCCGGGCAAGGACCTACGCACCACTTGTCAGGCCATGCTGCGGCAGACGTCCCACATATAAAGTAGAGGAAGATGGGCACAGATGTTAGCCCAGGGCCAATCTTCCTCAGCAAAAAGAGGAGGCTTGGCAACAGATGTTAGCTCAGGGCTAATCTTCCTCACCAAAAAAAAAAAGCCTGAAGATAAAAGAAGCACAAGACCTACAGGAGGCTGGAAAACAGATACGGAGGGCTCGTGGCCTTATATGCCTTGTTAATATGAGAGTTAGGGCCCCTCGAGGTTAAATTAATCAGATATGTCTTCTAATACTGTCACTTGGGCAAGCCTCTAACTCTCAGAGCCTCGTTTTCCTCATCTGTAAAGTGGGTATGATAGCCCCCAACCCTGCCCCCTTTGGTGGTGTGCTCACTGTGAATTGCCTGGCCCAGTGCAGTGTAGAGGACAGAGGAGAAAAGGGTAAGATGGGAGAGAGCAGTTTGAAGGCTGTTGTAGTAATTTAGGTGAGGGATAAAGGAAGTCCAAACTAGGATGGGTGGAGAAAAGTGGAAAATTTAAAAGCTGTTGAAGAGTCCTTGGTTGTTGGTTGGATGTGGGGTGAAGGGAGAGAGGAAAGGCAATGACACTGCCCAGATGGTTGGCCTGGGCCTCAGGGTGGCTGATGGCAGCAGTCACTGGGATGGGAGCACAGGAGGAGAGACTCAGAACAAAGACAAGCCCAGCAGAGGTGGTTCTGAGTTTATAGTGTCTGCAGGACATCCAAGGTGACATACTATGAAGGCCCTTAGATATACAATGCCTGACAAATTGGTGGTACTAAATAAATATCTGTCAAGTAAATGATTATGCTGGGTAAGAGTTCAGGACAGAGCTTCAGAGTGGAGATGGTGATTTGGGAAACATGAACCCCAACAACAAAAAAATAGTCAAAAGACGTTGCATCATCTGCATGAGCGCGTGTACATTTACCAGAAGCTTCTCATCACTTCTGTCCTCCTTTGCCTTCTGCTCCCACATTTCGGAGATAAAAGAACACTAGCATCATCCTAAATAAATAAATGAGTGAATGGACAAATCTGTGTATAGCACCTAACTCAAGGAGGATAGAAAGTCAGAGAAGAACATAGATTAAAAATCATTAAAAGTATGTATTAATTCATTTTAAGATAGCAACTATAAACTTGTTTATGTTAACACAGTAACATTTTATGAGAAATAACTATGTTTCTAAAACAAAAGCAACAAGAGTAGCATTGTTTTTTATGTTTTGCAAATCTCTTTAATGGCTGGCTTAATAGGAGACAGCAGGATTCTCAGATCTGCCTCAGCATTCTGTCTGTGGCCATATGTTGTTTTGATTGAAGAATATGAAGAGAATCTGGCTCCACATAGATATGTATTCAGAAAAAAGGAATATTTTAATAGCTTTTTCAGATAATTGTGGATATTCTTCTTTGATTCTATACCAAAGCTTGACAAACGGTAGTTTCTTATTGTTTAGGTGCAATGTGGAGTCGGAAGCCAATATCAATAAACTTTCACATTCTTACGTTAAAATCCATTCGTCAGTTTTGCACTTTGAATGGATCCTTTTTACCCGTGCATGATTTGGTAACAGCATGCACTGGTCGTTTGGAAAATAGTGGTCTCACCAAGGTATGCAGATCTTCCAAATGTGGACACATTTTATTCTATAACATCAAAAAATCACATTCATTAATATCACCACCAGTATCAACAGTAAAGTCTTTAAGTATGGACAAGCTGTCAAGCTCGTGGAGGTGGATACAAGTTTTGTGAAATTCTAATTTTTGCTTTGGAAGCTCAAAATTCATCATTTTCAAAAAAATAGTTCCATGATTTTTCTTAACATAGGCTCATTTCATTCATTTTTGAGAATGAAAATGAGTCTGCCACATACCTAAGTCTGAATAAGTGTGACTGACAGTTTGTCAGTCCTTTGATCCAAGTGAAAATCGTTTAATGCAAAAGGTGGAAGAAGGTAATGACTACTCATACAGTTTGGTGCCCACAATTTTACCCACGACGTCAAAGTGGCATTCTGACCTACTTCCTGAGTTATGTTTAGTCAGTCTGCCTGGAAAAACCATGTATCCTTGGTATCTAGGAAAGCTAGACCAGAAAGCAGGGCAGATCTAGGCGGAGAAAACAAACTCCTTGGACAGACGAGGAAGACTTGGGCAACAGAATGGGTTGGATTCCAGCTACTTAGGTGCTGGTCATTAACCTTGTATGTCACATTTATGTATAATTTGTACCCTGTGATTTCTCACACAATAGTAGTCTTTTCTGTTAATAAAAAGCTACTATTTATTGGACACTTAGATGTCCCTGGTACAATGCTAACCAATTTACAGGCAGCATATCACTTAATTCTCAGCAGTCTCTGAGGTCATCTCCATTTTACAGAATAGGAAACGCAGTATCTGAAGGTGAATTATTTGAGATCATAAACCTGGTAAATTATGGAACTGATTGGAAGGCACCAGGTGCCAGAGCAAGAGCTACTCACTGGTGTTGTTTAAAAGCAGCCTGATGCAGACCCCAAGATGTAGAGGGTGTGGCCATGGAGAGCCAGAGAGTCCGACTCTGAATCAAGGAAGACCAGCTTGGGGTAACTGGGTGTCTTGCAGGTGGATCATGGTGACAGAGATTCAGGATCTGGCAATCATCAGGTATCTAAGCTTGAAATGTCAGCAAGCTCATCAGCAGATTGATGGTTCTCAGTTCTGGGCAACGGTGCAAAATGAGATTTCAGTCTTTGGAATACTAGGCAAGCGGGGTTCACCATTTCTCTATTTCCCAGTCATAGAAGGTCAGGGGTATTAAGTAGCTTATCAAGAGAAGGATTAGTTAATGGAACTTAGAAATGTAGTGCAGACTGGTTTTGGTAACTTGGCACAAGCCCAGTTGTCAGAACTAGGGGCCATGTCAGGACAAGAGTAGTAATAAGAGGGCTCACACATGAATTGCAGAGGGTCGGGCTAGAATTTGGATACTTACTGTTTTAATTAAGACTACAAGGTGAATGACAGCACCTAGAACTATGTAGTGCACACCCATACAGTTGTATGTGGCAGGGCTGTGTCTAAAGATGGGATTGGTTCTTGGAGAGAGGGCAGGGGTTATTAGCTGTGGGGAAGGGAGGGCTGCAGAGGTTAGGAACAGAGGAAGAAGCAATTGCCTAAAAATTTTGGACACTTGCAATGGAAGCAACCAGAAGTAGACACTGGAAGCCTTTTGTTGATGATGTCTAGAATTCAGTGCTTCAAACCATTGCATCTGTGATGGTGCTGGGCTCATAGTAGATACTCAATTGAATCTCACTGGACTGTGATAAAACCACAGGCAGCAGGGACTGGTTTTAATACCCTGTGTTCCTCTCACCTCAAAAACTGCCCTCAAGGACAGAAACCCTACTTTTTTCTTTTGAACCAAGCACCAGAATCATGCACACACTTAAGCACACCAGGAAGAGATGCAGGTATGAGCTTGGCACTTCCCTTTTTGTTCTACTGAGTTTTAAGTGTTTTTTAGTCTCTTAGTCTCACCACGGGCTGGGTGGACTTCAGCTCTGTTTTTTTACCTCTGGTTCATGAAACTACCTTTGTGATGTGGTTTTAAGATATTTCTGGGTGTTTGATGAAAGGTGAGCACAGGCTTTCCATAAAAGATAGATATACACATACACCATAATTTTTGCATACGATTTTTAAGGTTTCACTGAATTTTTGTTTCCAGTGGATACCAGTTCTTAAAACTACTAATAGAGATTGTAATGTGATCTCAGTAAAGTAATATTCTATTTCTTCTCATGTGGGATCAGTTACAATATCTGTTTTTCTATTTGAATGATACTCTAAAATAACGTTGATTACTTAAACACTAAAATAATGTTTACTAAGGTTTATTATTATTTTCCTCGTGGCTAGATTCACTACCTATGTTATCTGGCAGAAAAATATCCTTAAACAGAATTAGAGAATTAGGGAAGAAATATAATTAGCAAACAGTTTCCATTGCTATTAATTACTAAATGTTTTAAGAAAGAGATTTAATTATTTTGCCTATTAGCAAAGATTTTTAAAAATTGTAATATTTAATTTTAGCAAGGGTGCATGGAAAAAAAGATAATATCTTGTTGGTAAATGAAAGCTATATTGTTGGCTAGAAATCTCTCTGGCCGTATGTCCCAAGAGCCTTAAAAGAATGCATGCTCTTTATTCTAGCAGTTTCCCTGTGAGCCAAAGAATCTTAAGTATGAAAAAGCTTTATGCACAAAGATGTGAACAGCAGCATTATTTATATTAGAGGGGAATTGGAAATGATCTAGACGCATTTTAGAGGATTTTGATTCTTGTGCTTGAGTCCCCGGGTGTTGTCAGGTGATTCCCAGTTTTCTCTGATTCAGTGATTCCTTGTGAGGTGGAGGCTGGGGTGAAGACACTCAGGCTTATCGTGTGATAGGTCCTAGAGAAGATGTGAGAGTTGGTTGCTGAGGTCTCACAGGACAATCAGATAGGTGGCCTGTGGCTTTGGGGGATGCCATTTGACATGAGGGAGGTGTTTTGCTGGAGTGGTGGAAAGAGTCGAAGCAGCTTAACAGCCCTGGAAACTGAGCACTGGGCTGTCGTCATACAGGGATCTTGCAGTCTGTTTGGTGAAGATGCCAGGTCTCCTACGTGATGCGGGAGACGTTTGGCTGTCCCTCAGCTCCCATCTCCCTCTTTCTTTCTCTACCTTCTGACATTTCCCCCTAATCCAGTCATCTTCTGTTTCCCTAGAAGGAAAATCTCTAAGAAATGCTTTTCTACTAATGGACAGTTTAATTACCTCCAGTTCATTCCAATTCAGAATAACCTCTCTTCTCTCCCAAATACATTATCTTATTTGATCCTGACAGTTTGATCCTTTATGTAGGAATTATCTGCAGTTCGAATATGAGGAAACTGAAAAAATAAAGTCTCAGGGAGAGGGTAGTGAACATATTTATAAAGTTGGAATTCAAGGTTTCATTTGTGTCCCTAATTTATAATAATAAAAACAACAACAGGAATAACTAATACTTACAAAGCCCTTTCTGTGTTATGAGGCACTGTTCAAACTGTTTTACCTAAATGAGTCCATTTCATTCTCCCAATAGTTCTTGTGGAATAGGCTTGCCCTAACAGTAGTAAAATACCCTCTGGAAGAATCTTGGAGACTTTGTCCTGGTCATCCTTTTGGGCTAGGAATGGATTTGTCTTTTTCTTGGGAAACCACCAGCTTGTCACATAACTGGGAAGAGTGAAGGGGAGGGAGAGCGCAGGTGAGTTTGCAGCCCTAGCATGTGAGAGAGTTCACCTTGGGCGCTTGGTGTTAACACCTTTTGACCCAGCGTGCCCCTTGAAGGTGTCTCTTGCGCATGCCTAACCAAGAAAGGCTTGTTTGGGGTGACAGAAAGGGTAGGGATGTGAGTTTGAGGATTTTTTTAAAAACTGGTGATGTTTTATCCTGATATAATGCAAAGAGAAAGAATCATTTTGGGGATGGGGAAAGTGAGAGTTATATGTGGAGAATTTTGTGGGCCGGGGTGTGGTGTTTGCGTGTACGCAAACGCACACTTGTGATTTTGGGTGGGAGTATTAGGGGAAGGTGCAGGGGGACAGAGAGAGGTTGACAGGTATACATTTCTGGACGTCAAGGATTTGGTCTTGGTTCCACCTCTATACCCGGCACCTGACACCATGTGTAACACAGAGTAAATGTTTGCTGTTTCACTTGAACTCAACCCCTGTAAAGCTAGACAGCACTGAGAATTCCCAGGGTCCCCCTGCAGCAGCCTTTTCGTTTTCCTCCCTTTCTCCACAGAGCCGCTGCTGCCCCCTTCTGGGGCTGGTAGGTATTTCTGGGGAAATACTTGAACCACGTAGCAGTGTCCTGCATGTTGTTAAGCGTGGTGCTGCAAGTCTAGTGACTCTCCAGGCCTGCATGGAGAGTCAAGACAGACATTGGCAGCTCATGCTTTGAGAGAAGCCCTGTTCCTGGAGATAATACATATCTGGGGGGATTTGCAGAGGATTTGGCTTTACCGGGACTGGAGTTGAAAATGGGATTATTCTGTTCAGATAGCTATAGTGGAAAGATAACTGCATTGGGAGTCAGGAGAACTGAAATCTTGACCAGCCAGAAACCTGGACATTTGACTTTCTGGGCCTCATTTCCCTTTTCTGTAAAACAGGAGGCGAGACCAGGCCGATTGTGTTCCAGAGGGGTGAGGGACTTCAGTAGGGGGTGGGCCTCTAAGCTCCCCCTCCCTCATGACCTCTGCCCCACTGCAGAGCAGCTCCACTTTGAGCTGTTTTGTTTCTGGGGTGTCAAATAAGATTTTGCAGGAAAAAAATATCCTCAAAAGTCTGAAAGCCACTGAGCTAGATGGTCTCTGAGATCCCTTCCAGCTCTCATGGTGTGATTTTATAAACTTAAAATTGAGTCAGAGACTTGAAAGCTGACATCATAGTGCCCAAAATTTCTCTGTAAGTGCTGTGGGTGTTTTGCAGGCGGACAGTCCAGAAGACATGCACAGCTGGATTAAGGAGATTGGGGCAGCTGTCCAGGCCCTCAAGTGCCACCCTAGAGTAAGTCACTTCCTTTCTGTCGCATGGTCACTGTCAACTTAGAGATGAATTTTCCCTGAGTGGGCAGGTTTTCTTTGGTGATGTAGGCTGGCAGCCCGGTCCCCGGATGCAGCTGAAGCCCCAGGCTGTCTTGTTTGTTTTTCTCTTTCAACTGATTTGGGTACCAATTTTTTGTTTGTTTGGCTGTTGGAGGAGATGAGGGAGGGTTGGATAGAGAGACAGTTTCTGACGTGTCCTGCACCTCTCCCTGCCGGGCAGATCTTGACACATCTGCAGTGAATCCTCTTAGATGTGTTTGATTTCTGTAGACAGATGTCTCTGGACCTCTGAGGTGGTGATCCTGGGGGGGTACTCTTCCTGGGGCTCTGGGATAAACACTGTCAGGAAAGCTCTTACTTTCCTTTGGTTTTTTTTTTCTTCCCTTTTATTTTTATAGGAAATGTCCTTTTCTAGATCCATTTCTTTGACTCGCTCTGGAAACTCCAGCCTCTCAGGTGGGCCCAACTCTGTCCTATGCAGAGGGCGGCCACCTGTGGAAGAGAAGAAAGCCCTCTGCAAAGCCCCCTCTGTGGCCTCCTCCTGGCAACCCTGGACACCTGTCCCCCAGGCCGGGGAGAAGTTGCTTCCAGCTGAAGAGACTCCTGAGGACTCTTTCTTCACACCTCGACTTGGAGAGAGCAGTGCTGCTGGGGTCCTGCCCAGCTCCCGGATGAGGCACAGATCGGAGCCCCAGCACCCCAAGGAGAAGCCATTTATGTTCAACCTTGATGATGAGAACATACGGACCTCTGATGTGTGATGAGACATAGTGCCTGGGAGGGAGGGGGAGGACTCGAGCAAAGGATGCCGTGACTCAGTTTCTCTCCCTGTTGGAGGACAGTCAGAGGCCTTTATGCCACTTGTATTCCTGTGGATGCTCTGTGGGAGGGGCCCATCCAGCTGGCGTTTTTCTTTAATATCAATGCAGTGTATTTTGTTTGGGAAAATCACTGGGTTAGACCTGTAGGCATGCCTAGTGGAGAGTGGGTTGCCTCTTGTTCAGCTACTCCAAGGTCTTCCTGGTGAGGAGGTCGGGAGTCCCGTTTCATCCCTAACCGAGTTTTATATCCTTGTCCTTCTTCTAGTTTCTCCCCTTATCTTCAGGCCAGGCACAGAATCTTAGACCAGTCATCTGGTTTTATCCTATTCCTGTTATTGGCTGAGGTTTGACTGTGACTAGGAGGGTGGTACCCGTCTAGCTGAGGGGAGGAAGGGGTGATGGAAGACCCAGGCTCCAGTTTGCCTGGGATACGTTCTGAGGGGAGGTGTTAAAATCTGGGGGCTGGCCACTGGCCCTCAGAATGTCTACCAGTGCTGATCCCCCGAGGGGAACTCCAGAGGGGAAGAAACAGGGACATCTTGTAAGGTGTGGGGAATAATTCAACCCCAGTGCATCAGCCAATTTTGGGAGTCACTCTGTTCTTGTTTAGATGTTCTTTAACCCCAAATACTGCCAGTGTGAGTGACAGACCTGCCCACCCAGTTTCTGTGTCAGGCCCCAAGGATGGGTTTATCAGTGTTAAATGTTATGACTGTTGTGAACAGAACATTCATTTCCCTTGATGTGGCGTTACTTGGAATGTGTGGAAGGGTGATAAGTGTATGATAATTCACTTGTGTGATAGGGCAGATCTCTATTTTGGAGTTTTAGATTTGCTTTAAAGCAGCTGCTGGGAAGAGATGGATTATAGTTCATCCAGCTAAGCTTTTTTCGATCCATGTTTTTCCAGCAGAAGAAAAGGTCTGTTTTAGCAAAGACGAACTATCTTGAATCCTTGCCTCACAGGTCTTCTTTAATGGGCCAATATTAGTCTATTTTTTTTTTTTTTGAGGAAGATCGGTCCTGAGCTAACATCTGCCAATCCTCCTCTTTTTGCTGAGGAAGACTGGCCCTGAGCTAACATCTGTGCCCATCTTCTGATGCCACCACAGCATGGCTTGACAAGCAGTGCGTTGGTGCATGCCCGGGATCCGAACTGGCGAACCCTGGGCCGCCACAGCGGAGCGCGCGCACTTAACTGCTGTGCCACCGGGCTGGCCCCTATATATTAGTCTAATTTTAAGTGCTGTATTTTGTATACTCTGCCAGATTTGCTTTCTATCTTTTCTTTGTGTTGCCCTTCTTTTTTTTTTTTTTTTTTTTTTGGTGAGGAAGATCAGCCCTGAGCTAACATCCATGCCAATCCTCCTCTTTTTTTTTATGCTGAGGAAGACTGGCCCTGGGCTAACATCCATGCCCATCTTCCTCCACTTTATATGGGACGCTGCCACAGCATGGCCTGACAAGTGGTGTGTTGGTACGTGCCTGGTATCCGAACCTGGGCCGCCAGCAGAAGAGCGCGCGCACTTAACCACTACGCCACGGGGCCAGCCCATTTGTGTTGCCCTTTGAATGAAGCCTTGTGGACCTGCATGATCAAACCTTGTAATCTGATGAGGTTCCATATACTTAACAGCAGAGAGATACAAAGATAATCCTGAGATATTTATATTTTTAATAGAATAGAAACTGCATAGAAACATTGATTTAGAGGCTATGCAGTTGTTGACTAGAGATTTCTCAGGCAGAAGAGCATAGATTGCATTTCCCACCCAAATTTTAGGGTGTACCTTCTTCCATTTGACAGGAAGATACTATTTCCAGGGTCCCTGGGAGAATCTGTCTATCCAACTGATGTGGTGAACTGCTACCAGGAATTTAACAGGGTTCCCTAAAGGGAGGGAGAACTTAACTCATTTCTGTCTATAACTTTTATCAGCTAGATCAGTTATATCTTTAAGTTAAAAATTAATGACTAGAGGAAGAGACTGAGAGAAGCATTTTCACCTCAGTAAATCTCTTCCCCTTTTATGTCCAAATCTAATACAGAGGCGAAAACATGACTAGAAAATCCTTAGTGGCTTGAGGGAAAACTGATGTTTCTCTCAGGCACTGTGGTTTCCTTGAAGTCTGGTCATGTTGAGAACTTTCCTTGACTGCACTGCGTTAGAGCTGTCCTTCACTTAAATTGTTTGGCCTAGTGGTCTTGGTATAAAAAAGAAAATCGACCACTGGATCTCTCTCTCTCTCTTTTTTTCTGTTTTCTGCAGACTCTTGTCTGCTTTTGTCTTCAGAAATCCTTGTTTGGGGAATTATTTACTGATGAGTGATCGAGGTTACAACATACTTCAGGTAGCCTAACATCAAGAAGCCATTCCAAATTCTTAAAGCCCCTTGTTTCTGGTTTCATCTTCAGATTTTCCTCAAGAAAATTCTTTGGGTAGGTCAAAGATAGTGCACAATAAGTGATATTTCGAACTACTGACAATAAATTAGGAACTTTTGATATCTCGTGAAACATTCCCTAATTCATGGAAAGATGTCATCTTGTGGTGTTTAAATTGTGAAAATACCCATTTCTGTCTTTTTTTTTTTTTTGGTGAGGAAGATTGGCCCTGAGCTAACATCCATTGCCAATCTTTCTCTGTTTGCTGAGGAAGATTAGCCCTGAGCTAACATCTGTGCCCATCTTTCTCTATTTTTTGTGTGTGGGATGCCACCACAGCATGGCTTGACAAGCAGTGCGTAGGTCCGCACTTGGGATTCAAACTTGTGAATCCTGGGCCGCCGAAGCAGAGCATGGGAACTTAACCACTACACCACTGGGCCCGCCCTTCTCTCTGTTTTTTAAAATAAACTCTCTGTTAGATTACTACTGCTAAATTAATTGGCCATTATAGTAGCTGCTATGTTGCTTATTCAGTAAGGTCTGTTTTGAGAATATGTTAAATTAAACATAAATCCAGATTGTATTATCACGATAGAGGGAAAACAAGGACTCTAGTTGGCAGATACTTGGGAATTCCAAGTTAGAACATTGTTAATGTAGTTCCAGCACCAGAAAAATATAACTATCTTCAATGAAGCCTAAAACCATTCTCATTCCCAAACCTTATTTCAGAATTCCTTTTGTGTCCATATTCTTACCCTCTGGCCAATTTCACATTACAACTTTTTAATGTCACTACACGTATGAGCCAAAGATGCTGCATATACGGCCAAAGCATTTGGTTTTAAACGTATAAAATGGAACCAAATGGAAAAAATAGGGTGGAGATGCTGTATAGGTTAGTAGTTAAGTGCGTAGTCTCTGGAATAATCTGAGTTTAAAAAAAAAGACATGGTACTGCATTTTCTTTGTGGAATAAAAACCTTCTCTGAGTTGTGCTGTTTTCATAAGACTTTTGAAGTGGTCTTGACCCACTGTGTGAACAGTGTTTCAGGTGGTCTTCCCCATAGCTGAACTGTTTATTTACCATCCGCTATTCTTGAAAGCTTAAGGATTTGCTTACTCAAAGTCAGTTGATGGTTGGTAAACATAGTTTGGCCTTTTGCATTCTGAGACATCATAAATATATTAAGGTGTACATTGAGTAGAGTGACCTCAGGTCAAAATATTGGAGTTACACATCTATTTCTGAGCAGAATGCTGACCTCCCATGAGAAAGAGTAGATTTAAAGTCCTGCTTCCTAGTTCACTTGAAGCAAAAGGTTTTTTGCCTTTCTGAATAGAACTGTGCTCTGATAGGGGCTAAAAGGACCCAATAAATAAATAGGTTCACTAGCTGACCAGTGGGATTTGATATCTGTTTTCACTATTAACCAGATAAACAGGCATATAGAGGTAACAGTGTTTTGGAAATTGAGTTCCCAAATCAGCTTTGTCTATAAACTTTGAACATGTCAGAAATGGTTTATTAAATCTTTTTTACCAATGTCACTTTTTTCTGTTTCTGTCTTCTGTGTTATTGCCTGCAGCAGTCCGTTACAGTCACTCATGCTAGGTAAAGTTTGAATAAAGTGAATGTTTGGCAAAAAACATAGTTAGACCCTTCCCCCACTGCTTATGAAGGTGTGGCATGATTTCATGTTTTGATCTGGTGTGTTTCAGCTGTGAAATGCACTCACTGTGAACACGGGGCTGAGTGCATGGAAACTGTTATGCTTCTCATTTTATGTGATCTCCTAACTGGTGTGTAGCAAAAAATAATTTTCTAAAACTGTTTTGTTGCTTGTTTTGTAATAAAACCATGTGAAATACTGAAATATGGTGTGTTGTACTAACGCTGACCTGTCCGTGGGTGGGTGATGTCTCGTCAATCTGCCCCCATGATTGGTTTTAGGGATTTCACGAGGTAGGTCCTTGCTCAGCGTCGGGCTAGGGACGGCTCTTCATTGCCTGGGGGATGTATGGGTGTGTGTGTGGAGCGGTCTGCCAGGTTCTGCCCCTTAAAGTCTGGGGGCTGGCAGAGGCGGCGCCCTAGCCGGGAGAAAGTGCTGCTCATTTTAGAGCAGTTGCGGTTCATCCAGAGGAATGTAATCGGGGAAGTGGGAGCGAAGAGGGACGGGAGCAGGATGAGCAGACCTCTGCTGCGGCCAGCCGGGGCCGGACAATTCCTCCTGCTGTGGCTGCTGCTGCCCCCGGTGCTTGCGCCCAGGGTCGACGCTAGGAGGTCCTGGCCCTCGCTGCTCTGCCCCGCGACCTGCGAGCCGACGCGCTGCCGTCCGTTGCCCACCTGCCCGGCGGGGGCGACGCCGGTGCCCGACCGCTGCCGCTGCTGCCGCGTCTGCCCCGCGGCCGAGGGCGAGGCCTGCGGCGGGGCGCTCGGCCGGCCCTGCGCCCCGGGGCTGCAGTGCCGCCCGCCGCGCAGCCCCCGGAGCTTCGGCGGCGCGGGGCTGGGCACCTGCGGCTGCCCGGCGGCGGGGGCGGCCGTGTGCGGCAGCGACGGGCGCACCTACCCCAGCCTGTGCGCGCTCCGCGCCGAGAACCGCGCCGCGCGCCTCCGGGGCGCGCTCCCGGCCGTGCCGGTGCAGAGGGGCGACTGTGGGGACCCAGGTGAGCGCCAGGGCCGCGCGCGCTCTCAGACACTCCGAACTTGCCTAAGGAGCGCATTTCGATATGCCTTAGGGATTCAACTCCTTGTTCCCGATTTTCTTTCCTCCTTAGGTGTCTCTTTACCGGTTCCCGTGTGGTTTCTCTCCAATTTCCTCCCCATGCTTGCTGAATGCCGTCTTCCCTTTTAAATTCTTTTTTTCCAAACGGGATGACAGGTTTGGTCCCTCAAGGTGAACCTTTTTTTTTTTTTTTGAGGAAGATTAGCCCTAAGCTAACACCCGTGCCCATCTTCCTCTACTTTATATGGGACGCCGCCACAGCATGGCTTGACAAGCGGTGCGTCGGGCCGCACCTGGGATCCGGGCCTGCGAACCCCAGGCCGCTGGAGCGGAGCGCGTGCACTTACCCACTACGCCACAGGGCCGGCCCCTCAAGGCCTATCTTTATGGGATTGCAGTAAATACATAGGAGGGGAAGCCCGAAGAGAGGAAGGGAAGGGAAAGTGGAGAGGGAAAGGAGAGAGACTGAGAGATTTGAGGTATGACACCTGATACGGTGAGGCCGCAGAAGTCCCGACGCCCCCAAGAGTGGAGCATTTCTTCACAGGCACCAGAAGCGCAGGCTGGCTCAGGAGCAGGTACAACTTCATCGCCGCGGTGGTGGAGAAGGTGGCGCCGTCTGTGGTTCACCTGCAGCTGTTCCGCAGGTAAAGGAGGTAGGAGGACGAGGACTGTTTCTGAGCGCCTATCTGCTCCAGGCCCCCACCCTCCCCCGCGCTACCGCTTTCCAAGCAGCATTTAGTCGTAAAAACCGCGGGGAGAAAATCGCGGCTCAAAGCGCTTGAATAACCTGCTCAGGGTCGTTTAGCCGGAGAGCAGAGGCATAGGGATTCTGACTTCCGACTCTGGGCTGCTCCGCGCACTTAGGTGACTGGGGGTTCCCTCTCCTCATCTCCCACAGACAAAATTGAAGGTCAGATGTAAGAGCTAGAAGGCGTCTGGATGGTGATCTTGCCCAGCCCCCTAGTTTGCATGGAAGGACACCCAGACCTAGAGAGCAGGAGTAACTTGTTCTATGTCACAAGGCCAGCTAGTAGTGGAACCTAAGCTGGCACCAAACTTCTTTGACTCCCTCCCTGCCTGGGCCCCTCCCTGAGGTACTAGGTTCACTTTTGCTCCAAGTATTATGATTAGCTTAGGCCTTTTCGAAGCAGAGGGTTGTTCCGCTGACCAGCTCTGAAGAAGGGAGCATCGCTGGAAAGGAGAGTTAGAGTCAGCGCTCAGTCGTGTTCATAAGAGATGGCCAGGGTACTGAACATGCAGAGTCCACTTACACATGGAGAGACAGTAAAGTAAAATGTCTGAGAAAACTGCTGGAGGCGTGCTTGATAAATGCCCGGTGCCTGTGTTTCCAGACTAAGATGGATCCCCTGATCTCCCTGCCTTCTGCTTATGCTGTTGTCTTCCTGAGACAGGTCACCTCTCAGCAGTGAGGATATTCCCGCATCCAGTGGCTCTGGGTTCATAGTGTCTGAGGATGGGCTCATTGTTACCAATGCCCACGTCCTCACCAACCAACGGTGGATCCAGGTGGAGCTCCAGAGTGGGGTCCAGTATGAAGCCACTGTCAAGGACATTGACCATAAATTGGATCTTGCACTGATTAAGATTGAGCCAAATGTGAGTATGCAAGGGCCAAATCAGAGTCTGCGGATTTGGGAATTTTCATCAATTTGCTGATGTTTTCTTCTCCACCCCACTCCCACTCCATATCTTTTCTACCTGGTATATGCTTTTTTCTAGTTTCCTTTCTTTCTGTTCTTCACTCCCCTCTTTATTTTTCTTCCATGCCTGTTTGTTCATCCCTAACAATTTCTATTAACTACACAGCAGTCTTTTTTTTCTCTTTCACCTCCTTCTTCAACAGACACTGCTTCTGGGAAACTCATTTCTCTGCTTGTCTTGGAATACCAGGAATGATCACAATGGATTCAAAGCTAAGGAATACTTTGAGTTCCTTGCTATACAAAGGGTGGTCTGCACACCAGCAGCATTGACGTCATCTGAGAATTTTTTAGAAATACAGAGTCTCAGACCCCACCCAGATCTACTGAATGAGAATCTTCTTTTTAATAAGATCCCCAGATGATTTGTGTGCACATTAAAGTTGAGAAGCGCTGCTCTGGGTGATCTCCTTTCTGTTTGTGGCTTATTAACTTGGTAAACTTTTGAGCTGGGACAGTGCTAATGTTAGTTTATGTTCATCATTACTTAACTGGTGGTTTACTTATAGCAACTTCTACAAGCAATAATTTTAGATTTTAGAGATGATCCTGATCATCTTAACAAGTGAGAGTTTGGTGGTAGTTGGAATTTGAGAAAGAAGCATCGGGCAGTCATAGACCCTATGTGGGCGGGTGGGTGATTCTTGGATTGTAGGTGCCAAGATGATGGAGACTGTGTCATATATGTGTTGTGCACAAGTACTGGTTGATTCTATTCTTCATTTGTTCTTCTCTTCTGTCCTCCCCATCCCTTCTTCCCCGTGAGCAGACTGACCTTCCTGTATTGTTGCTGGGAACGTCATCTGACCTGCGGGCTGGAGAGTTCGTGGTGGCTTTGGGCAGCCCGTTTTCTCTGCAGAACACAGTGACCGCAGGAATTGTCAGCACTACACAGCGAGGGGGCAAAGAGCTGGGGCTGAAGGATTCTGACATGGACTATATCCAGACTGATGCCATAATTAATGTAAGTCACTTAGGAGGGCCATCCTTAGCCCATAAGATACTGGCAGTACAGTGAGAATACTTCAGAATGCCTTCTCTTGCCTTTGGACTTTCGGGAATGTCCCGAGTTCCATTAGATCCTTATGAGAGGGATGGGATGCCACGTTGTTAGAGTTCAGCCTGTTAGATGTGATAATTGGCATCCACGATATTGGGGGGTCTCTTAGGGTCTGTCATAGAGGTCACCGCTGCTGTAGAAAGTGGTGGTCCTTTTGCTGCTGGTCTTTACCTGCAATGACTTCAGTATCGGTGATGACAGGGGGCGCAGCTCTGCCTGCCTTGGGGGAACAGCAGCTCACTGGAGCAGGCTGCTTTCGGTAGACCTCTTTAGGAACTATGTATAAACCACAAGGGGAAAAGTACTAACGGCTTTTTCAAATTCTGTCTTCAGCACGGGAATTCTGGGGGGCCTCTGGTGAACTTGGTAAGTGGCCACTTTCCTTGCTGCTTCATGCCTCTTCCTAACTTTCAAAGACTTTACAAATTCCATGATGCAGACGAGGATGTCACTCTTGTGTAAAGATGTGTGGTATCATGCTTTTCTATTATTGCATCTTAAGTAAATGGCGAGGAAAATTTAAGATCTACGATGGATTTATCATCCTAGTGTGTGATCGTATCCAACTGAGAGTGCCAGGCTTATTTGCACTTACATCACTTCAACATGTTTTCTGTTTTCAATTGATAGTTAACAAAAGCCCTGGGTACTAAACCCAAATTTATGTCAAATGACCAGCTGTACTATATATATATATCCTTGAAGATCCCCTGCTGAAAAACTGTCTGTCATCCAAAAATGCTAATTACATGATGTGGTCTGTCCAGGATTTTAGTCTTGACCTGCTTATAGATGGCAGAAAAGCCACAACAAGAATCCATTGCTCTGTCATGAATTTAATTCCTAAATTTTATTCAGCATCTCTAATGGAAATGCCAGGGTTTCCAGTAGCCCAAACACGTGAAAGCACGAGCGTGCAATGCTGTTTGACACACAGTCTGTGATCATGCTGCGTCCCTTTGAGCTGATTGTTTTTGGTCCTCTTTACATATTACACTTGCTTATAGGAGAATGAATTGTGTGTGAAATTATTGAGTGCTTTTTACTCATAACCTTGCATGTAATTTTTGGTGCCTGCTTTCTCCAGCAGATAATGAGTTTACTAGAGCAAAGATGACATGCACACTTGCAGGCCACATCCCAGACCTACTGAATTTTAATATGATCAGAAGTTTCTTTTCTATCCTTTCCGTTACCTAACAAAGACTAAAGGATGATGAATTTCACAAAGAGGAAAGTATTTCCTACTTCATAGCTTTAGCTCAGTAGAGCTCAGTTCCTAAGGTCAATGTGCTAATTCTTCTGAATAGTTTCATTGAAGTGTTGCTGAAAATCCATCAGCTTTTTGTCTTTTCTATGTTTATTTTTAGTTTCATTTAAGAGATGAAAAGGCAAATACTCCTTGTCCTCTTATCTGTGTCAAAATACAAACTGTGGTTCACTTTTAAAATTAATGTAATTTAGCGAAGAAAAAATGAGCTCAAGATTAAAAAAAAAATTCCTCAGCAGGAATTTGCACATGTGCAGGTCATGTCTGCCAACCCACCGCACTATTTGCACTCTAAGGTAACATCCATTGCTCTCTATTGAAGCAGCACACATCTCCTCCAGCCCCTCTGAATTCCGACCCTAAGTGACTAGCTTCACTCCTTCCTCTACTTGTTTGGTTTGCACAACTTGGCGACTGAATAATGTCTCCTCTCCTGCCAGGATGGTGAAGTGATTGGCATAAATACACTGAAGGTGACCGCAGGAATCTCCTTTGCAATTCCCTCAGATCGCATTCGACAGTTCTTGGCAGAATTCCATGAGCGCCAGTTAAAGGGTGAGGGGAATTAAGACTTTTTCTTCCCTTTGCATGGTTTTCAGGAGCACTCAATGTATTGTGGAGACAGCCATTTGAGTTCTATAGAATACTGAGTCACTGGTACCCAGCTCCTATCGTGGTGGTTTGGCTGGCAATACTGGGGGTCTAGGCAGAAAACCAGACATGAGTTGTACCCAGAAATATTTGGATTGAACTATTGTGGAAAGGAAACTCTTGGGCTGGAGCTGGGGAGGTAGGTGGGAGGAGTATCTGTGCTAACAACAAAGGTTCTCCTAAGCACATATTTCATGGCTGGCAGCCTGAAAGGGCAGCCACAACAGTAAGGATATTCTGTGACTCAGGTATCTTTTAAGCTCTGCCAAAAGGAAAGAAGATGTGGTTGGTAACACATTATAATTTTCTTTTCCAGGAAAGGCTCTTTCACGGAAGAAATATCTGGGTCTGCGAATGCTGCCCCTCACTACGAAGTAAGCATGAGTTTGAATATGTCTGGGTTGTTTTTCAGAGGCAAAGCCACAGCTGGATAGTTGTAACAGGGAAGGTAACGCCTTTGGACTACAGCTAGGTTCTCCTGTGACCTTAGGCCCTATTTGTCACAGGGTAGGTCTCTGGCTCTGCCTGCACCCCCTAGGGGTGCAGAACACCCCCACGGAAGAATAACGGTGACCGGCTTGAAGGAATCCTTACTGGCCCTTGTGAGCCTTGAGCAGAACAGGCAGAGTACCTGCTGAGCCTTGGAGGCTTTGACCCAGGCTCAGGAGATTCCTTCGTTGTGCTTCTTAGCCTTATGGGAAAACTCTTCTCCTTTTCTCAGCCTTCTTCAGGAAATGAAAAGGCAAGATCCAAACATCCCTGATGTGAGTTCCGGGGTTTTTGTGTACGAAGTGATTCAAGGAACAGCTGCTGAGAGGTAAGCTAAGCTCTGGCCCTCGCCTAGCCTCCTCCTCGGTGTGAGCCGTGGTCAGCGTGCAGGATCTAGGCATGTGCTGTCCAGTACAGCGGCCCCACCCACACATGGCTACTGAACGCTCGAGATGTGGCTGGTGTGACTGAGGAACTGAATTCTTAATTTTATTTACTTTTAATTTATTTAAAGAAAAGCACAGAAGCAATGTAAAATATTTTTCCGTTAAACACACCTTTTTTATTTTGTGAGGACTGCATTTCACTTTAATCATTGCATTGTGTAAGATGTTGTTGTATAGTAGCAGATCAGGCGTGTGTTGTTTCTAGTGGATTTCAAAGACAGAGTGTAAATATCTATTAATAATTATTAAAATATTACATGTTAAAGTGGTATTTTAGGTATATTAAGTTAAATAAGATATATTAAGATTACTTTCATCTATTTAAAAAAATTTTTTTATGATGTGCCTATGAGAAAATTTAAAATGACATATGTGGCTTGCCTTAGATTTCTATTGGACAGATGCTGATTTAGACTTGAGTACTTGTGAGCGTGTTTTTTTTATGTTTTTGGAAGCAGATGGTTCTCTGTAGCTCAAGAATTCATGATATGAGTTAACAGCATAAGTTTAAATTAAATTTGCTAGGAATTCCCAAATCTATTCTTTCGAAATCTTAGTTATTAAGAATCAGAAGAATCCACTGAAACTAGTATTGTATGTGAACTATACTTCAATTACAAAAAAAACCCAGACGAATCCAGAGGGTTGAAAGTTTAACATATTTTAGGTACTTTGAAACACTTTTTACTTTGAACTCTGCATGACAGCGTCAGAGGCCAGCACTGAACAAATAAATATATACAAACATAAAGAAAGAAAGAAAGTAAATATAGCAAAGGTACAGAAGCTCCCCAAAGAAGATGCTGCAGCTGAGTTGACTGTTGTCTTTAAATGTTTATACTCACGACTGCGGGAAGAGGTGGCTCGTCCTACAATTGTTCTCCTGGGTTTCTCTCCCTCTTCAGTAGCCCTCTCGCACTGTTTTTGTTTTTCAAGAGCTCAATCATCTGTTTAGATTATGACAACTCCTTTAGTAGGAGGAAGAAACCGTAAGGTACTAACTGTTCAGAATAGCTCAGGTCTCATGTTGCTAATTTTGGCCTGTCACAGGCTTTTCTAGACTTTCTCGGTTCCTGCCCTCCCCCTCCCCCCCTTATTTTTAACTTCTGGTTCAAGGCCAAAGCCATTTCTTTCAGCTCTCCAAGTCCCTGCTACTCAAAACGTGGTCTGTAGACCAGGAGCGTTGGCCTCAGCTGGAGCTTTGTAAAAATGCAGACTGACAGGCTGGCCGCTGAATCAGAGTCTGCATTTTAAACGAGATCTCCAGGTGATTCGGATGCACATGCAAGTGTGGGAATTACTGCTTACTTGAAGTCACTGATAAACTGGAAATCTATTCTTTCTGGCTTGACCCACTTACATCTAATAATAAATCTAATAATAATCATAATTACAGTAATAACAGCTGGAATCTATTAACCAGTTACTATACATCAGGCACCATTTTAAGTGTTTTACATACTTGTTTGAGCCCCCAATAGTCTTATGACATAGGTATTATTTTACAGAGGAAGCAGCTGTGGTACAGAGAGGTTAATTAACTTGAGAGTTACACAGTAAGTTGGAGAGCAGGGATGTGGAACCTGGCGTAACCCCTCTATTATCCTGCTTTCCTTGTTTATGAGAGGCAGAGTGGTGGAGTGGCAAAAAGATGAGTTTCCAAGTCTGAAAGACCCAGGATAAATCCTACTTTAGCCTCTTACAAGCTGTAGGACAGGGGAAAGGCCGTTTATCCTGTCTGGGCCTCACTTCCTCATATTGTTACTACACAAGGTGGGGGGTGGGGGCGTTGTCTGCCCGCCACAAGACATGCCAGTAGTCAAAAGGCAAGGAAGGAGGAGAAAAAGGGTTTTATTACAGCTTGCTAGCAAGGGGGAAGATGGCCGACTAATGTCCAAAAGAACCATCTTAAGGGAGCACAGAATCTTGAAGCAGTTATATAGGCCAGTGGGTTATAGGGGAAGGGGTTAGGAATGTTGACCCTCTGGTGTTACAGACTGGGAGTCACCACACCAGATCTTTCAGTTTTCCTTGATGATGGCTATCAGCATAGACTCTCTGTTTGGGGGTCATCACATTCCTCAAGAACTCAAAAGAACAAAGTCATCGTCTTATGGCAGCTGGGAGGTACATGCACAAGCAGGGATCTACAAAGCAATTAGATCTCCTGAAGGGTGCATATCCAGCTGGGTTAGTTAGTCAGAGGTCATTCAAAGTTACAATGCTTTTTTTCTACAATATGGCTTCCCTTATGTCAACCTTGTGTTAAGCTGGTATCAATATATGGTGCATAATTTGCACTCACTATTAATTTGCAGGTTTCTTTCTTTCTTTTTCTACTCACAGTACTACCACGGATTAAGTTCTTTCTTTGTGCACGGTCCCAGTCATCCTCCTGAGCTGTCCTTGTTCTAAAGGCTTTCCCTCTTTTAGCTCCACCCTCAAACTTCTCTTCACATCCTCTTGCTTTAAATTTCTCCTTTTTATAAACTTCACTATCGTGGTAATCCTCCCACATTATCATTATGCCTTGGGCTTCCCATTTCTCTTAAATGGTATCTCCTGGAGTCATTTAATTCGATGTTCTTCTTCGAGCCTATTTTTGCCTTTAAAACAAATCATCAGCATGGCTATATATTTATTGCAGTGTTTCATATTTGGAGGTGGTTTTTGTTTCTAGAATATATATTCTGTGTGAAGCAAGTATGTTGGAGACTGAATATAATCACAACTTTGGTGAAAAGGAGCCTAGAACCAGAGCCATAAATATTTAGGCTTGGGTGACTGGTTTTTGACTTACTGGAAGCAGAGCTTCTGTCATGCAGCTCAACACACTTTCCAGCCCCATAAGCTGTGGTCAAGATGGGGCAAGTAAGTGGGCTGTCAAAATCAAACTGATCAGAAAAATATATTGCTTGGACTTTTCACATTTGCTGGTAAGATCAGGAGTGTACTTGAGGCTAACAGAGGTCAGAGATTAACAGAAATTAAAAGCTGAATTCCCTATTCCAAACCAAATCCAATATATCGGAGGAATAAAGTTCTTACACATGATTCTGATAGAATATTAATTTTATAAAGGTAAATAGGACTGTTGTCTTCCAGGTGATTTTGCAGCATATCTCAGAACAGCCCTTATATTTGGAAAGATTGGTGCTATTTCTGGTTTCCCGGTTTGTATGTTTAATACCAGCAAAATAGTAGTGCCATGGGAATAAGTAAAACTCTTATAGTTTCATGGTCCTTTTTCTCCCCCCTCCCAGCTCTGGGTTGAGAGACCACGATGTAATTGTCGGCATAAATGGGCAACCTGTTACCACCACAAGCGATGTTATTGAAGCTGTTAAGGACAATGATTCCGTTTCCATCATGGTTCGTCGGGGAAGTCAAACGGTGATCCTGACAGTCACACCTGAAATAATCAATTAAGTATCTTCCTTTAGAGAGAAATTATCTAACAAAACCAAAGCCATATTACCTGGTTTGTATTGAAGATGTGCCAAAGATGGCAAGGGGTTTTAGGATCTCTTTCCACACACACACACACGCACACGTTCAGGGATCATTAGGTTGGCAATGCTATACTGCTGCTAAGAAGTCCTACTAAAGCACGTGGAAGAAGGACATGGTGCCAGGAAGTCTGGGGAGCTGATAAAATTTTATTTAAAGATAGGAAACAACTGAAAAACAGGCACAGTTTCTCATTTAACCTTGACAGGATCCTTTAGTATTTTAAAACTTCTCTATAGCCACAAACTGGATATAACACAAACACAAACACACACACCATAGATCTATCTACCAAATATTAAGAAACAACCTGAATCCAGAGTGGAAAGGAAATCAAATTTCTAATTCTTTTGTTTTTTGAGGAAGATTGGTCCTGAGCTAACATCTGTTGCCAATCTTCCTCCTTTTTTCCTTTTCTCTCCAAAGCCCCAGTAGATAGTTGTATGTCATAGTTGTATATCCTTCTAGTTGCCCTATGTGGGACTCTGCCTCCGCATGGCTTGGTGAGTGGCGCATAGGTCCGCTCCCAGGATCTGAACTGGGGAACCTCAGGCCACTGAAGTGGAGCACGTGAACTTAACCACTACACCACTGGGCCGGCCCCTCAAATTTTTAATAATATTCCTTTACTACATCAGTTTTTGAGGTTGTATCACATTTGGCCAGGGTTTGTGGATACAGAGGATGGGCATCATTTAGCAGTCAAATTGAAACTGACAATGTCGATTGCCAGAGAGGAATATCAAAGATGCTCAAGTTATCACTCTAGCAGTGGAAACAACTTTGGTCTCCTACAGCTTTTTACTGTGAGAAGTGCTTCTATAAAACACATACTTTAATAACTTAGACTTTTACCTTTTTACCCAAACTCTTCCTCCTAGAAATGTTAATGATTTTGAGTCTGAAAGCTGCCAAAGTTTTTTTTTCTTTTTTTTTTTTTAAAGAAAATAGTGTTTGATGGGGTTTGTGAATATCCTTAAGAAGATTAAAAAAAATGGTGAGATGAGGCAAGATTTGTGCCTTAACATAGTATCTTATCTTGGGTAAGATTTTAATTTTAGTTTTTGTTTTCCAGATTTCTCTTAGAAGTGAGTTTATTTTTTTTTAATATGGTATCCTTGAACCCCCTTAAATTCTATGCAAAATGTTATGTGTATGTGCATTTTTCTGGGGAGAGGGTCCAGTTTCTTCATGACTCAGAACAGTTTAAAAAATACTGTCTTAGAGTAAAGACAGTATGAATAAGAATCTACCAATTATTGCTGTTATTAACAAGGTTAAGGTCAATGTGGTACAGAACTTTCTGGACAGAAAATAATCTGTTTTACCTTTTACACAATTGTCACCATTTAATAATATAAGAACAGTGATCATATTAATCAGGGATAATAAACCTGAAACTTTTAGGAAAGCTGCTTCATAATGATAGAGCATTTGCAGAGTTATTTTAACTGTGATTCTTGGTCTTTAAGTTAATTATTATGAGACTACACTTTGAGTAGTTCTATCTTGATTGTTTCTAGAATTTATAAGTTATCCCAAATAGCAGGCTTAGTTTGACTTGCCCACAAAGTCCTCCTTTTACTTTATATTTAACAGTTCTTTTCAACTTAGATTGTAAAGGATGGGAACGAAGTTTTTAAAACCACTTATAATTTGGAACATTTCCTTTTATTCCCAGTGATTTTGGAATGCAAAAGCTTGATTGTTACTCTTTCCCTGTGAATGACTGCTGTAGTCCACAGTGAGAGCTTCTGGTACCATGCTTATTTTGACAGAATATGTTCAGTTTCTCTTTGTCCCCATAAATCACATCCTAACTCTACCCAGCACTCAGTACTAATATCCTTTAAGTAAGAGTCTGTTTTCCTTTCCAAGGGCCTGAGGCTCCTCATCTTATCTTACCTAATCGTGAATAATAGTTTTAGAGTTACTTGTATGAAATCTTTTTTTACCAGCGTACAACATGGGCTCTCTAAACTGGTAAATACAAATTTTTAGACAGGAAAATTCTGTCAAGAGGATAGTTTACCCATGTGTGATACCGTTGGCTTTCAAAACATAACTGGAATGAAGAAATTATTGTACTGTATATATTGCCTCTCGAGCATAATAATTATGAAACAAAAGCATTTATTAATAGGATGGTTCATTTCAAACGCCTAGCCTTTAGCAAAACAGATTTAATTTTGAGTTTCAGTCTACCTATTGAAAATATCCAAACAGCATTCCAGGTTGGCAAAATTTATTCTGCAATTTAAATTCAGAAAGTCAGAATTTCAGTGTATATTAAAATCCATGGCCATTTCTACTTCTGCTGAAGATTTCTATCGGTTCAGCTTTAGATCTCTTCTGTAAGAAGACTCAGGGTCACAAAAGGCGCAAGGCTAAAAATATTCACTTTGCTCATCCTGTTGGGTCCACTTGCTCCAAAGGACTGAAGATACAGCAATGTACAGAAATAAAGAGCATGGAAACCCTTCTGCAGCTTATAAGTTAGTCACTCTCCTTTGTATTTTGTACACGAGGAAAGGTACAAACTTGATTCCCACAATACTGTTTGCTTGTCATTTCTAGTCTGCAAGGTAAAATTTGGGTTGAAAATCCAGTCCAAAGAAACCTTCCTAACCAAACTCATTCTGTCCAAAGAGGGAAAGTAATGGTCGTTTCTGATATCAAGGAAGAGTTCTGAGCCTGTAGAGATGAATTCAGAAGACTTGCCTCTCTGGGCCATAACAGCAGCTCTTTTTAGTAAACAGTGCACCAATTGCTGCCATCACTTGGCATCAGCCCTCCAGTAATAAGCAAAATAAGGTCAACAAACCACCAAATCCCAAGTCCTCCAAGTGTCAACAGCTTCCCTACTGCTGTGCCAGTGTGTCCCAGACAGAAACGATCCACTCCAAAACATCCCAGGAAGAAAGAGTAGAGTAAAGTGGTTATGAAGTAGTGTCCGGTATACCTAGACAAAAGGAATTAAAAAGAAGATGTATACCACATAAAAATTAAAACACTTAATGAATTCAACATAAGGAAAAGATGGTGCAGCAGTCCCTCTGTGGCTTCTTACTCCCTTAGCTCCCGCAAACAGAAAGTCTCTAGTTGGTCTGGAGTCTCAAGAGTACTTGCTAAGAAATGGAGGACCTATAAGAACAAATATTGAGTTGGACTGGACAAGAAATTATCAAGCACAGCTGCATAACAGGCATCGAGGTAGAAGTAGAGTCTGGGCCCCATTCCCCGCCACAGGCTCTTTTCCTGAGGCTGGAGTTCTGAATGTAGTTCTCTAACGAAGTGTTGTCTTTCCTTAAATGAACACTGGTCTCCATATACCTTTCCTGCTGTTTTGTGGCAACTAAACACCAGACTTCTTCATAAGGACTTCTGCCTTATAGACTGTGATGACACTCAATTGCAGCTGCTCTGATGTCATCACTAAACGCAGTCATAGACTCTCTATTAGCAAACGGTACAAGTAAATTCTGTGCCTTCAAGCAGAATTTACAGAAATAACCCTAATTCTTTTTTTTAATTTATTTATTTTTTCCCCAAAGCCCCAGTAGATACTTGTATGTCATAGCTGCACATCCTTCTAATTGCTGTATGTGGGACTCGGCCTCAGCATGGCCGGAGAAGCGGTGTGACGGTGCGTGCCCGGGATCTGAACCCGGGCTACCAGCAGCGGAGCGCGCACACTTAACTGCTAAGCCATGGGGCCGGCCCAACCCTAATTCTTCAACTGTAAGACAAACTAATTTTCAGGGAGAGAGGCCCACACTTTTAATAATAAAACCTTTATTCCTTAAATACTAGGCTATTTTCACAGGATTTATGCCTATCATAGGAATTCTGGAGCTAGATCATCTGGTCCAACTCCTTCACTCTGTTGATGAGGGGACAGAGACTCTGGGCATCCAAAGATACTTAGCAAGTTGGTGAAAGAGACATTTAGAACTTATAGCCTCTGGTCTCACGTCCAGTGTCCTCCCTATTATAACAACATTGCCCCTAACCATGGATTATGCACAGTAGTAATCATGTTGCCCCTCTAACACTTAAGGTAAAGGAAGTCACATCAAGAGATGACAAGGAAAACAGCTCTACCTCCATCCAAGCAACAACTACCCCATTCAAAGTAACACTTACTTTATACAAGGTTTATTCTCTCGTAGGAAGGTCCTGGGACTAGCACACTCAATTCCATCTAGGGCCCGGCACTGGACTGAAGTGTGTTCCACGTCACTGTAGGCCTGACCACCGAACTGTGATGACAACCAAACCAAAACATACAAAACTAACAAACTCACCAAAGCAAGTAACACAAAACATATCTTATTTTATTTATTGTTTTTTTTTGTGAGGAAGATCAGCCCTGAGCTAACATCCATGCTAAGGATGGCTGAGGAAGACCGGCTCTGAGCTAACATCTATTGCCAATCCTCCTCCTTTTTTTTTTCCCCCAAAGCCCCAGTAGATAGTTGTACGTCATAGTTGCACATCCTTCTAGCTGCTGTATGTGGGACGCAGCCTCAGCATGGCCGGAGAAGCGGTGCGTTGGTGCGCGCCCAGGATCCGAACCCTGGCCGGCCAGTAGCGGAGCGCGCGTACTTAACCGCTAAGCCATGGGGCCGGCCCTACAAAACATATCTTTATACTAATTAATAAAAGCTGACTCAGGACAATAATTATTCTAACAAAGTTGGAGTAAAGCTATACTAAAGAGCAAAGAATTTAGTGATATACTTCAAGTGATTTTACATTAGTCTATCCTAAATTGACATTGTTTTAAATAAACTTTTTTTTCTTCTTTATGACTGGCTTCTTTAATAGTATCGTAAAAAAAATTTATAATCAGTTTCATTAAATGCCATTTAGAACACATGGACAAAATGCTTTAATTATCCCATATTTACAGGAAAAAGAGCACATTACTGAACATTTGGGAATGGGTATTTAAAAAGTCAATGTGTACTAGAGGGCTGTTTTATATATATATGTTATAAATGAACATAATTAGGAAAGAACTCAGAATATCAACTGACCCAGGACTTCATTTAGGTCATGAATGTGTGATTATCAGATATCTGTAGTACATCTATAGTATAAGTTTAAATTCCAGCAAAATATTTGAGAACAGGACCTCTGACCTTTTGTGTTACTGAATTCTAGCAGAGAAAGCACAGCTGTTCATTCTCTCCTGGCACCTTATTAAGTGTGTCACTGCTATTTTTGTTGGAGCATTCCTCAAAGGCAAGGGAGTGGGAAATAAGGATGCTTACTCCTTGTACCTCCCCCTGGACTCAGGCGCCTGAGTGAGTACTGCCGGTCCTCTAGAACTTCTGGGGGAAGTGACAGTTCGAGTGCCTTGACAGGATCAACCCATTTTTTAATTAAAATGGGCAAAAGTAAGTTATCTCTCTACAATGCTAACTCAAACTTTTATCAATAATTATCATTAGAACAAAATCTCATTGTATTGAAAATATTTCTTTACACATGATTGCAGAAAGAGTTTCCTTTTTGGTCTTATTACTTTCTGGTTTATTCCGATTTAGTACAAAGAGTTTTCCCATAACTCTCTTACATCTGACTGAATCTTGATTTGCATTACGCAGCATAATACAACATAATGGTGAGTCCACAGTGTGGAGGCAGTACATGAACTTCACTGGTTTTTGGGAGACTGACTAGGAAGTGTGCACTCAACTTTAGGGATATTATTAATGGAACTGAATGGCTTCTTTCCACTCCAAGAGGCCATTGTTACCAAAGGCTTCTCCTTGACTGCTATAACCTCCTGAAAAGACATATACTGATGAACCCTATCTATTTCCTAAGGATGTGGCGGAAACTGCTTGCCCGGTGAAAAGAAAGATCATTGGCAAGAGGAGCGTTGCCCCAAATGCATGTGTACCAAAGATACTGCTCAATCCATCATCAGATTTAGAAAGTGCAAAAGCTTTTTTTTTTCCTCTTTTAGGAAAGTACATGCCTTGATGGATAGTCAGGGTGACATTTCAGCTTCAAATCTGTCAATCTCAATGGCCAAAGGAACCAAAGACAGGTTGGTCCTTGCACTTGGGTATTTTTGGCACAGAGACTGCTTCTTCCCGAGGAAACTAAATGTCTTGCTCTGCCACTGACCCCAGCCATGCTGGAAATTTCCATTAACAGTCATTTTAATGAATTCTACAAAAAGGTAACTTCATACTCCTTATACTTTTCTGTAACAACATTTAGCCAGTGCCATTTCTCTATAGAAGAGTTTGCTTATAAAACAAAACAAAAACCCACCTTGAGACAACCGTAACCAAGTTCCTGGGATGCGGTTGCATTTCCAACATGATCCACTGGGTCTTCACATTCTATAAATTCATCAGGTCTGTAAATCACCAGTAAGATCATGATCATCACCATCATATGATCTTTGCAAATGGCTGTTTAAATGTGTATTATCAAAACAGGCAAGAGACATTTATTCAGGTTTTCTGGGCTTTAATTTCATTCTGACTCTTCCCCAAGACAAGAGATGGTGTGAATTAGACTGAAGCACAGCAGGTCAAATAGATAGCCATCCAAATGACCCTTTTATTGGGGCAGGGGTGTGTTTCTGGTCCTATTTCTACACGGATTCGACTTCTGTCACGGCTTCATCTCTCCCGTAGCAAACGGCCACAAGGCTATGAGGGCAAAACTGAAGCCAAAGGATTCCCAGTTCTATCTGCATTTCCCAAACACCTTTTCTTATTTGACTAAAAAGAGACGTTAAGGTTCTGCAACGGTAAGGATATTGGTTTTTTTTAGGAAGTGCCTCGTAGGCAGGGACAACTAATTTACTCCATTTGTGCCTCACTCAGTACCAGCACCTACGATGGATTCTCCTTCCGTTAAAGGGAGCACGACAGAGAAGGCACAACCTCGGACCCTCTTCCGGAGGCTACATGATGTCACTCCTCCCTAGTTCTCCTCTTTCGGGATCCCAAGGGTCTGCCACTGACACACAAGGTTTCCCCTGCATGGGTAGAGGAGGGAGAAATCTGTCCTGAGATTTACCTCCCTCGCGGTGACTAGCAGGTTCTCAGGTGAAAAGGGTCCGGAAAAAAAAAGCAGCCTGCCTCCCTCCCACGTCCCTCCCACGTCCCGCCGCACAACACCCGTATGCCCCTGGCCTCGTCTCCATCCACCCGCCTCGATGACTGGGTAGCTTACAGGTAAGAGCAAAGGATGACTGGAGAGTGGGGGTCGCCATACTCCCAGCTCGGGGCGCCGGCGGAGCCCTCCGGGCGGGCGGCGCCAGCGGACGTGAGCTCGGGCTCGGCGGTAGCGTTGTGCGAGTGGCTTCGAGAGACACAATGCAGCAGAAGAAGATTCCCCAGCAGCAAAGCCGCCTGGCCGCAGAGAAGTAAATAACTCACCGGGCAACCACCCAGCACCATCTTCCCGGGCCCAGCGGCGGAGACCCGGCCTCAACCACAAACCCCGGGCGGCACCGCCGACCCAAGCCCGGCCTGCTCAGGCTTCTCCGGTGAGCCCCGCTCCTCGCCGCGAAACAGCCAATGGGCGCATAGCTTGACGCTCCGCCCAATCCGCGCCAACCAATCAGAAGAGGCTTCGTAGGGGGCGGGGCTGCGCGTCGCTTCTGCTTCTCAGTTCCTCTTCTGGGTCTCACGCTCCTCCTCTTCTGCTCCGAGTGCTTCCTCCGGCTGTCCCTCCACCCCCAGGTGGGCGGGCCTGGGAGTAGAGGGTGGGGCGGATGGCGAGTGGGCGGGGCAGACTAATGCGGGGTTTCAGCGGCCGGAGAGAAACCCATTCTCCGGCCGGGGCCTGGATTTCTCCTGACGTCAGCGCAGCGAGCGCGAAGTCGGGAGCGAGCTCGGACTAGCGCCGAGTTGCGTCAGTGCCGAGCGCGTGTTCGCCCCCGGGCGCGCGCAGCCGGCCCGCGCTGGGGCCCCGGCAGGGCTGGGAAATGATGGAGCCGGCGGCGGCACGGGCGAGCGAGTGTTGAGGGGAACCTGCGGAATCGGCCGGGATGGGGTCGGGCGCGGGCTCGCCCTTTGGGACCCTCCGCTTCCAGTGGCTGCTGTTGTTGGGCTTGGTGGGCCCAATCCTCGGTGGGGCTCGGCCAGGTGGGTGTCCGCCCCCAGGGACCTTTGGGATTTCTGTTTCCTAGTGCTGGGACGCTCGGAGTTACCCCGGGGTGCCTGGGAGAGGAGGGGCCTGGCCGGGGGTCTGGACCCGGGGTCGGGAGGCGGAGCTGCTCCAGCTGCGTGTGGAGAGCTCTCGGACCCGAGGTTCGGGGTCAGGCGCCCCAGACCCTTCTTGGCACTGTTCTGTCTGGTTCCTCTTGCGTCTCCTGCTTGGCAGAGCCTCTGGCGGTGCGCCCCACCCCCATCTCGCGCATAGCGGGGTCCCCCAGACTCTCCCGGGACTGCTCGGGGTTCGACTCTGACCCTCGGAGTCGGCTGAGAGCCCTGGAGGCTGGGTGCGCGCCGAGGGTGTGTTCACATTTAAACTGCTTGGAGAATTGGAGCTCGGTCTTGCTTGTAGAGTTCATGTCACTTGGAAAGAGACCGGGAGATGGAACTTTTGCTCCAGGTTATCATAATTTACGTTTTGACGTTTATTTTAGTAGTGGAATCACCAGTAGGTCCACAGAGCTAAATTAACTGATGGGATAAAGGCGGGTGGGGAGGGTTGCTCATTTTTCTTGGGCCGTTTTTTTTTTGTAGTAAGAGTAGTTCTTTTAGGAAACGAAGTGCTACATTTCTATAGCCAGTCTTTTATCTGCGTTTTTACTGGGTTCGTAATGTCTTAAATCCAGACAAATAATCCCCACTCTGCTTAACTCACAGGATTATCGTAAGAATTAAATCATTTATGTGAAATCGCTTTTGAATTATGAAAGTTCCCTTGATTATGTAAGGTATTTATATCGGAGATGCCCAAACATAGTGGAAACAAATCGCCAACACTCTAGCTTCTTTCTGGAAACAACTTCTTGATTTATTTTGGCTCTTGTATTAAATTATTGTTTGCATGGCTGTATTTTCTTTATCAGCCATAGAGTATGATGGAGAATGGGGATTTTTATTAAATCGTTGCCTTGAGAGTTGTTCAAAGGTGATGATGGAAGATTTCAATGCAGGACTGCTGACCTTCAGAAAACTAATTAAATTTTTTTCTTATCTTTGGTTTATTCTTTTTCAGTTAAGTAAATTTGCCCCATTGCAGGAATATTGAAGCTCTAAATATTGAAACTTTATTGAATAGGAAGCTACCAAATCTTTTCTGGTTAAGATTGTTTTTGCTGTGAAAAGAGGAGAATTAGCATAGATGTTAGCTTAGGGCTGATCTTCCTCACACACACACAAAAATAAATAAGATTGTTTTTGCTGTGGTGTTCTGGATCATTAACATTTACCAATATTTAAGTTGAGGTAGATTATACATCTGGAGTTTCAGTAATCCATGATTTTGTGTTTGCAAATATAAATAATGTATATTTTTATTGTTACTGTAAAAATACTGTATTTCTAATGTTAATGTATGTATTGATTACATACCTGCATATGGAATATCCTTATGGTTTTTAACTGTGGCTGTAACAGTTTATGGTCAGTCCCTCACTTAAGCAAGCGTAGGCTTTCAAAATTTAGTCAACGTTTATAGAACTCCTATAAACACCATGCTCCGTACTTGTGGAGGCACAAAGGGTGACCAAATGTGCTAAATCTATCTGAGGGATGTTGGGGAAGGTTTTTACAGAGAAAGTGGTATTTGAACTGATCTATATGGGCGAATTCAAGTAAAGGGATAGGAATGCATTCTAAGCAGAAGAATTTTTGCTTAGAGTGTAGAAGGGTGATAGAACATGACTTGTTAGGGAATGATGAGAATGTCGTTAGGCAGTCGACATGAAAGGGAGGCAAGGAAAAACTAAGGTACCAGTTGGGGACAGCCTTCTGTGCGGTGCTGAGGTTGGACTTTACCCTGTAGGCAGTGCTTTGGGCACGGAGGTTTTTAATAGGGGTTTGACAACCAGATTTGCAATTAGGATAACTGGCAAGTGGAGGACAGAATATAGGAGGAAGAAACTGGAGGCTAGGAGAGATCAGTTAAGAGGCTTTTGTAATAGTGTGCAGTGAGTCAACTCATGTTTCCCTAGGGGAATGTTCTTCCAAAATCAGCTGACTCAATTTTTGCAATCCAGGATGTTTAAAACATGCACTGAAACATTTTCCGCTAATGAAAGAGGAATTGAAGGATCCAGTAAGTACCACCCACACGTCAGTTACACTAGACGTTAGGTAGGTTTTGGCAGGGTTTTTGCTACCATTTATAACAATGTGTCAATGAGGAAATGCAGTGTAAATTCCAAACAGCTGACACTAACATCAAACTTTTTTTTTTAAACTGGGGCTGACAAAAGTAACTATGTATCATTGTGAAAAATAACAAGGGGAATCAGGTGTGAAACCTCTTCCCATTTTCTTTTAAGGTAGTAATTATGATGCACAGACAGATTTTTTTTTAAGACTAGCATTCTAAGGGAAATGAGTTTTAAAGCTTACTCATGGTGAATCACTGTAAAATGAACTATGTAGTAAGAACTTAGGTCCATACTAATTTTGTTTTTAAGTGCCAGCAAATTATTTGAATTTGATATGTTTCTTGTTGTGCTGTCTAGGAGAATATAGTCTTTTAAACTTAAGGATAGTTTGCTTTTCAAAATCTTAAGTAAAAAATAAAAACACCTGTAATTAAAATATGTACAAAACAAGTTACTGGGTTCCAAGACAGTTTTCAAAAAGCACTTTAAATTTTACCTTGCCAAAGTTGACTTTATTGTTTGTGAAAAATCCTTGTTTATTACAGAATCTCCCAAAAGATGTAAGCTCTAAGTAACTGGAAGCTTTTTCTTGGAATAGCCACAAGCTCAGATATATGACATAGATAGCCTCATGATATTTCTTTTTTCCTCTTGATACCTAGTATACTTTAGAGTCTTGGAGTTATGCCGTCTTTAGAGTCTATGGGACTGCCTCATAAGTAAATCTGGTCCTTTTGGTATCTCTGTAACTAACCCCCACTCCCTTTGAATGAGTCCAACATAGACTCAACTAAAGTTGATTTGCACTTTGAATTTCATAATCTTATTTGTATATTGAGAGATTATTGTAGTTTATTTTTCATTTTGTGACTGTTATGGTAGTCAAATCATTTTTCCAAAGTGATCATGTTTGGGGTACCACTTGAATCACATCTTTTAAGAATGATTTAGGGAACCTGAGAAGTTCACTTAATTTGGTCAGTTTTTAAATATGCAGTTGTTTTTGTATTTGTTTGTGTTTATCTTAATATAAGAATTGGAGTATTTCAGCTAATAATAAGTAAAAATGATGCCACAACCAAACATTTGTCACACTGTTACAAAACCCATTCCTATACGTGGAAAATGCCTTTTTCTCTTTGACACATTTTTCTTTTAATGAGACTTTTCATGTTTTAACTCATGTTAGGAGGATTTTTTCTCCCCTTTTCTTTGGTGGCTCCTTAGAACCCTCATGCAAGTAGAGCCCTGTCCAGGTTAGCTTCATTGACACATTAGAATCCTGTTGTGCATAGAAGCTGCAGTCCCAGCTGCTTGAGAGGAGTGGTAAGCAGTCTATGGCATAGCGATACGATGACATATAGCATTGCCCTTAAAATGACAAATGTGTGGGCCATGTGGGTTTGTGGGAAATTGATATAAAAGGTGTTAATCATAAAAATAAAGCTTACTTCAGGTTGTACATTGTAATTGCAATTATGAGGTCTAGGCATGTATACCTATAAAGGTCAGAAGAGGTCTTTTATTCAAAACACATTTATTTACATACTTACTGTACCAGTGCGGGAAACACATGATGAGTAAGATGTTATCGACACAAATAATCCATAATTAATCTGTAAATCAAAATTGGGGTGAGTTTATTATATGAGCCAGTTTTGAGGACTATAACCTGGGAGAAAATGGCCTTCCCCAAGGAAGGAAGCACTCCGAAGAAGCGGGGTGTACGGAGTGGTTATATACTGTCTTAGAACAGGGAACATATCATATCAAATATGACAGGAATATCCCTTTTACTACAGTCACGAGGTGCTTTGCTAGCATAATAGGTCAGTGGTCATCAGGTGAGCACAGAAGGTTGGCAGTCAGCAGGTCAGTGGTCATGAGATAAGCGCAGTAGGTCAGTAAGTAGTCCTTGGCTTCTGGGAAGAAATGCTTATCTATAAAGAAATGCTAATGTATGGGGGGAGGCAACATTCCTATCTTTAAGGGCATCGTTCTCAGCTTTGGGACATTGTAAATGTTTAAAGCAGATGTACAGTGCATGCTCGACAGGCCACGTCAGGTCTTTCTGGAAAAGTAAGGTGAGGCTGAATTAGTTTTAAACCAATGGCTTCCTCATATACCACAATATATATTAACTTTTCTTACTGCTTTTAATTTACTCGTCAATACCATCCTTTGTCTCAATAAACTTCAATTCCTTGCTGGAGGAACTTAAATTCTCTAGGGCTTTAAATCTTATGTTTTTTTTCCCCAAAGGGGCTGTAAAAAACAAACAGCAAAAGCCATTTGTTTTTAAATGTAAAGATGGGTAAATGTAATAAAAATTTTTACACTAAAAAAATGCAAGAATGTAGGACATAGCAGTGGAAATTAAAATTATGTTTGAAGATAGTTATTAATACATGATATATGTTTATTTGGGATTGACCTTGTAAATGGAATGGAACTATTTGACTCAAAATAACAGTGCTTTATGGATCTAATTACAACAGTTTCTCTTTAAGAAATCATTTGGACAACAAAATTATCTTGTTCATCCTGTATGTGGAATCCAGATTTATTTTCTGTAGTGAAAGTACTTAAAGGTGGCTATTTGTTTGCGTAATAGGCAGGAAGGAAAGGAGAAAAGCCCTTGGTTGAGAGTTCGCATTTGTTTGCTTTGCAATTAGGTGGAATTCTTTTAACTTATTTCCTTCTACTACAGTTACTATTATGAAACATATAATTAGACTTCCTCCAAAACACAGTATTTAAAAGGATCTGAGGAGTTAGAGGAAGAAAGAAGTGCAACTAACACCTTTTCCTCTCTTTTCTTAGTTTAAGACACTTTTAAGTTTCAACTCTTATTTTTATCTCCAGCCCATGTTTTCTAGTAGTGTGATTTTTGACTGTGTGCTTATTCTGTCAAATTCTAGTATAATAGCTTGTATTCTACATAGAGTTGATTGTATTAAGATTTTTATTTTCATTGTGAACTATATCTTTATACCAGTGGTTTTCAACTGGGGGCATTTGGGGGATATTTTTAGTTGTCAAACTGGTGATGCTTCTGGCATCTAGAGTAGAGGCCAGGGATGCTACTGAGCATCCTACATTGCATAGGACAGCCCCCACAACAGAGAATTTTCTGGCCCAAAATGTCGATAGGTTGAAGGTTTATACAAATAACGTTAAAATGCACTTTCTTTATAGTAACATGGGAAACCTGTTATTTTGGTTCCTATGAGAAGGTGCTACTATTTGGAATTAAAAAAAAAATAAAGGGGGGCTGGCCCTGTAGCGTAGTGGTTAAGTGCACGGGCTCTGCTGCTGGCGGCTCGGGTTCGGATCCCAGGCACACACTGATGCAGGGCTTCTCTGGCTATGCTGTGGCCGCGTCCCATATAAAGTAGAGGAAGATGGGCACGGATGTTAGCCCAGGGCCAGTCTTCCTCAGCAAAAAGAGGAGGATTGGCATGGATGTTAGCTCAGGGCTGATCTTCCTCACAAAAGGAAAGAAAAAAAGGAATTTGGGAAAAATCTACACGAAGTATGAACAGGAAAAAAAAAAAAAGAAACCAGAACTAGAGATAAGAAAGGAATTTTGAAAAAATATAGGAAGGAGGATTTTCATACAGGTAGTATATATTATTTTGGAATGATATAACCCAAATATGTGCATTTCTTATGATGTTTTGAAAACTCCCTTATGACACTCAGAAAGTGGATCCTTGGATTTTAAAACCAAGAAGTCAGTATCAGAATAACAGCTCTTACATACAAAAGTTATTTTTGGGTGCTATAATTTTGAAAGCTTTTTAAGAATAAATGATTAATTGTTGCTTTTTTTTTTTTAAACAAGAATTGTGCTTTAAAATGGGAAAGAAGGAAAGAATGTTCTATCTTATATTCTTATTTTGGACTTTTATTCTTTGTTAGCAATCTGGATAAAAGATCCATGGTTTCAGTGAATAGTTCTACTTGCCTGAAACTGGCTGTGAGACCTTATAAAGTCACTTAACTTGTTTCAAAATGAGAGCTCTTTAAATATCTGTCAGCCTAGGGCCGGCCCGTGGCTTAGCGGTTAAGTGTGTGCGCTCCGCTACTGGCGGCCCGGGTTCGGATCCCGGGCTCGCACCAACACACCGCTTCTCTGGCCATGCTGAGGCCGCATCCCACATACAGCAACTAGAAGGATGTACAACTATGACATGCAACTATCTGCTGGGGCTTTGGGGAAAAAAAAATGCGGAGGATTGGCAATAGATGTTAGCTTGGAGTCGGTCTTCCTCAGCAAAAGGAGGAGGATTAGCATGGATGTTAGCTCAGGGCTGATCTTCCTCACAAAAAAAAAAAAATAAATAAATATCTGTCAGCCTATTTATAGTTCTCTTTTCTGAGGCATTTCTTTTTCTCTGTGATGTCTGCTTCTCAGTTGTGATGAAAAATTTCAGTTTAGTTGCATATTGTTCAGCTTCTAGTGTAACAGTTGTCTGAGCCTATTAGCATATATATCCTTGCCTGTGATGATTTACTTAAAAATTTTTTTTATTTTGAAATAATTATAGATTCATAGGAAGTTGCAAATAAATGTACAGGATGATTTGCTTTTTATCACACAGAACTTCTAATCTATTGCCCACTGAAAGCATTTTATTCCTGCCACCTACTCCTGCCATCACTTCTAGAGTGACTGTCCTAGTAGTTGAATGGATTACCATGATCCAGAATGAAATTATTAAGGATAATATTGAAACTTGTGTTTTTAGGAATTTGAGAAAACTGAAGGTCATTGAAAGGTTTATTCTGGGCAAGGAAATAGTCCTGTACCTCAGTTAATTTAGGATTAAGGATATTTCTACCTGGTGATTTGAAGCCTGCATCTCTTGAGGCTGTGGATCTTTTGATGTGGTTTCCAATTGACAAGTACAAATATCTGAATGATATTTTATCGTATTATGTCATAAATATGCCTTGGATCAGCCCATGGTTGCTTTTGTGAGTATTGGAGTCCATTTCTGGTGTTTTAATGTAATGACTTGAAGCCACATTTAGACCGTTTAATAAGCCATATTATAAAGACACGAGAGGTTGATGAGTAAAAAGAGTTTGAAAACTGGTAGTATGATATGTATAGTCACGCGTCGCTTAACAACAGGGATACGTTCTGAGAAATGCATCACTAGAAGATTTTGTCATTATGCGAACATCATAGAGTGCACTTACACAAACCTAGATAGTATAGCCTACTACACACCTAGGCTATGTGGTACTAATCTTACGGGACCACCATCACACATGCAGTCTGTCATTGACTGAAACGTGGTTATGTGGCACATGACTGTATTGTATTGGTTGTAATACAATTTATGTTTTCCTGTTTACATTGTAGTTTTTAAAATCCCAAACTAGACAAGGTTATAGACATTTTTATATATATGTTATCTTGTGGAAAGTTAGATGTAAATACTTCATTTTAATCTGTATTTGAGAAATCTGAGGGGCATAAGGCAATTAATGAGTGAGTGAACATATGGATTAGATCCAAAGGAGGAGAGCGTGGGAGTAGGGAGACCAGATAAGAAAGTACGCTAGTAATCTAGATGTGAGGTTGATAAAGCTGATAGAGAGGAAGAAACTGTTGAGAGATGCTAGATCATCAGTACTTTAAATAGTTTATGCTTTTTTATTGAAGAAACACTCTTTTTTTCCCCTTTTACTTTCAAAAGTAATACAGGGATTACAAAATACATACTCATTATAGAAACAAGTTCAAAGATTACAGACATACAGGAGTGCAGTAAATAGTCTGAGTCCTTATCTCATTACTCTCTGATTCTATTCCATTGTGCTTACTACTTTTAATAAGTTTGGTACATTTACTTATGATATTTATATGTTTACTTATGACACATTTTATGATATGTGATGTAGTTGTAATATTTCATAAACACTATAGCACAGAATTGTGTAAAGTGAAAAGTAAAAATCTCTCCTCTCATCCCACTCCCTATAAGTAACTACTTAAAAAAATAATTATTTTATTATAGAAAATCTTAAACATATACAACAGTAGAGAGAAGAGTAATGAACTCTTGTGTACCCATTACCCAGTTTTAATATAATTTCATGTATATCTCCTCCCTTAAACACACACCAGATTATTTTGATGAAAATCCTAGCCATCATATCATTTTGTCCTTGAATATGTCTCTAAGACATAAGGACTTTCAAAGGAAACCTTACCCAGAATATGCTTATTATACCTAAAAAATTAACAGTAATTCCTCAGTAGCATCAAAATATCTATGAGTGTTAAAATTTCCCTGATTATCTCAGAATTTGTTTTTTTTCTGTTGATTTATTTGAATTAGGATCCAAACATTTATAAGACTCTTTTAACTTATGAAAATCCCCTCTTCTCCCTTTTCATGGTGTTTATTTGTTGAAGAAATTCCACTTACTGAATTTGGTCCCTATATTGATCCACTGAGTGGAAGACGTGGCTCTCGTTCCCTCGGCTTTTCTGTTTGTGTATGCCAGTCGTTAAGCCTCCTCATACTGAATGTGGTTTTGATATATAGACCTATGTAGAAATACGAATTTTTCATCCATGGTCCTTAGATGGAGACCATCTACTTCATCAAGGTCACTGAAAAAGTTGACATGCCATCAGCAGTGATGCTGGAAGAAGAAGAGATTGTGTTGGACGTATTGAGAGGCTGTGTATCAGACTCCAACATGGAGTGTCTTCCTAGGGGGTTTGCATGGGCAATTTTGATAGCACTCAATTTTTGCTCAAGTGATGACTGTAGAACCCACTTAGTCCCACTTAGATATGATTCCACTGTGTGGTAAACTGAACAGGGTTTGGAATTGGGGGTAAGTCTGCATGATTCTTTTGAGTTCTTCACTGTTAATAAATTTTATCCAACGTTTTTGTTTTTAGGGCAGATTAATGGCAGTAATTTATTTGAGATAATTGCTCCATTGTTGAGTGTATATTTATGAGAGTTAATCCATCAGGCATTGAAAGTAACTACTTTTCCCTCTTATTGTCCTTGTCCATTTCCCAAATATCCCAACACCGTCTCAGAGGATGTGAGGCATGTCGGGTGAGGGTGGGAAATGGGAGGGGAGTGACGGTGCTGGGCTCCAGGTGCCTTCCCTTCACTTCCCCACCCAAACAGTTTTTTTTTTTTTTCTTCTTGTGTTTATACCTTAAGATTTCTTTTAAGAAAAAGGGTTAGGATTTATAGCTAAAAATTGTTTGAAAATGATTGCTGTATATATACTGTTTGAGTAGACTGACATCCTTTTTTAGGAAATACATTTTTTGCCCCTCATGCTTATCTAGTATATTGCTATTTTCATGTAAAACTATATATATATATATGTGTGTGTGTGTGTGTGTGTGTGTGTGTATATATATAATTTTAAATATGGGAATGTCAGATGATTTTTCTGTGATTTGAACAATTAGCTTTTGGTTTCCATTATGTTTTGGTACCATGTAGTTTTTCAAGTTCACTTGTTATATAATATTTGTTATTCCCTTTTCTGTAGGCTTTCAACAGACCTCACATCTCTCTTCTTATGAAATTATAACTCCTTGGAGATTAACTAGAGAACGAAGAGAAGCCCCGAGGCCCTATTTGAAACAGGTAAGTTATCTCTTGAGAAATATGTGTGTATTTAAATTTTACTTTTTTTTTTTAAGACAAGTGTGTTAGTTTCAGGAGTGATTGGTTCAGTGATTAGTACAGCACCACACATGTAGCACTGATGTCCTCTGGACGTTATTCTAGTAAAGATGACATATTGATCCTTAGTATCTTTTTTTTTTTTGAGGAAGATTGGCCCTGGGCTAACATCTGTTGCCAATCTTCCTTTTCTTTTTTTCCTTTTTTCTCCCCAAAGCCCCAGTAGATAGTTGTATGTCATAGTTGTACATCCTTCTAGTTGCTCTAGATGGGACGCCGCCTCAGCATGGCTTGATGAGCAGTGCATAGGTCCGTGCGCGGGATCCGAACCTGCAAACTCCACGCCACTGAAGTGGAGTGCGTGAACTTAACCGCGGCACCACTCAGCTGGCCTCTCTCTTTTTTTTTTAAAGACAAAATGGTCAACTTCAAACATAACAGAATGAAATAGTCAGTTAAATAAAATTCTATGACCAGGATAGGATGCTGATTACATAGATTTCTAACCCTTAACTGATTGGTGATGGTTACAATTGTTTTGTTATAATAGTAGGAATTAACCTCTCTCTTAGTTTGTGATAGGTAGAATACTTCATACTGTATCTTCACAGACACTGCAGAATAGTAGTCTGTTACATGTATATGTTTCATATCTGAGAATGTTTACTCAAAAGTGAGTTTTATCTCCATATCAGAAGAAATATACTGTGCTGCTAATGGGGTAACCAATGCACGAATATTATTTTTTAGACTATTTTCTCTTACTATAAAGTTCAGAAACAATATATTTGGACTTCGACTGATTTTGCAAACTCTTCAACTTTATAGAAGTATAATTTAACTTTATTATAATTTAAAGTAACAGATAAGGAAGGATAGAGGTTAGCTTATTACCTCTGAATTGCTGATATATTTGTAAACATAAGTTAGCTTGCACATGGTGTAGGGACTGGGCATAGTGAAAAGAACACTAGAGTTTAGAATCAGGAGCTTTTAGTTTTAGCCCTCCCTCTGGGTACTACTACTAATTGAGTAGGTCCTTCAACTCCATTTATTCCTCTATAAGTGAGGAATAAATGACTCTAAGATCTTCTTCCAGTGGAACAGTTTATAATTTTTACTGTTTTTCTTTTGAATTGGGCGTTCTATCATTTGATTATGTTTTGCCTTAGAATGGAATTAATTTATGCTTGCTTTATTTTTCTCCTTTTCTTCACTTTTTAGCTCAGGGATTATGTTTTCCACTTTATTGTGTCTTTGATTGTATCTTCATCAGTACTGCACACAAAGATACTTGTGGTCATAATAAATGTCATTCGTGCGCCCTGATAAATATTTGAAGAAGTGGAAGCACCGTTTGGGCATTGGGGATATGGCAGCACACAAAACAGACACAAATCCACGCCTCATGGAGCTTCCATTCTGGTGGGGGAGGGGAGACAATCACCCAATAACATAGATGAATAATGTAGATACTTAAGATGATAATAAGTACTCTGGAGAAAATTAAAGCAAGAAGGGGGATAGGGAGTGCTGGAAGTGGGGTAGGAGTGGGGTAGGTGGGTTTGTATTTTTTTTTTTTAATTTTATTTATTTATTTTTTTCCCCCAAAGCCCCAGTAGATAGTTGTATGTTATAGATGCACATCCTTCTATTTGCTGTACGTGGGACGCGGCCTCAGCATGGCTGGAGAAGCGGTGCGTCGGTGCGCGCCCGGGATCCGAACCCGGGCTGTCGTCAGCAGCGGAGCGCGCGCACTTAACCGCTAAGCCATGGGGCCGGCCCAGGGTTTGTATTTTTTAATAGGCCAGCCTGGGAAGGCCTCACTGAGAAGGTGACCTTGAGTAAAGACCAGAAGGGAGGGAAATGAGCAATCCAGGCAGATATTTGGGGAGAGAATATAGTATCATGAAACAATTCTCAGACTCGCAGAATTCTTCTCAGAGGAGATGATAGTGATGTTTGTGTATCCTATAATTGACCAAGAGCAGAAAGGATGAAAAGTGCATGCCAAAATTGTGGTGGAAGGAGCTCGGTATTTTTGATGGCTCAGTGGAGATCGAGGTGAATGACACAGAGTTCTCAGGTTCCCACTCAGGATGTGGAAATAGAATGCCTGGGTGTAGAACCTGGTCTAGGCCTTAGAAGTCAGAGGTTGATGTGCCCTAGAGGAGAGGATCATGCTGTTTCTTGGCAAAGTGTTAACTTAGAGCCCCAAAACAGTAGGGAAAATAAGAGGACACTTCTGATAATATTATGTGTTGAGTCCCTACATGACTTCCTGTTTTGTTAAAGAGTTAAGGCAAAATTGAATTTCCCGGTCTTAGTGATCACATTAAGTGCTTCTGGCTAGTGAAATAGTGAGCTGCTGGGGAAGCTGTTTCAGGGTTGTTTGAAGTAGAGAAGAGGATGCAATGAGCTTGAGGATGTGTAAGGGTAAGTTACCTTATCTCAATTCATTGACTCTGAGATGCCATCAATTGTAAGCACATTATTATTTAATGTACCACTAATTGAGAGAAACAGATTGCTACCAGTTAGACTGCTATGCCTTGTACAACGCATCCTGATTTCAGAGACGTTCATGTGGGGGGAATAAAGTGTGTTTTAGAAGTGATGAACTGGGCCGGCCCGGTGGCTTAGCGGTTAAGTGCGTGCGCTCCGCTACTGGCGGCCCGGGTTCGGATCCCAGGCGCGCACCGACGCACCGCTTCTCCGACCATGCTGAGGTGGTGTCCCACATACAGCAACTAGAAGGATGTGCAGCTATGACATACAACTATCTACTGGGGCTTTGGGGAAGAAAAAAAAGGAGGAGTATTGGCAATAGATGTTAGCTCAGAGCCAGTCTTCCTCAGCAAAAAGAGGAGGAATAGCACGATGTTAGCTCAGGGCTGATCTCCCTCACAAAAAAAAAAAACAAGTGATGAACTGTGGTAAGCCATGTGAAGATATAAAATCATAAAAGTGTATGAATTTCTTTTCAACATTCAGATAACTAGAACTAGGGATAATCTCTTGAAACTAAGAGGTTCATTTCATTTAAACAAAAGGAAGAAGTACTTTATGCTGTAAGTAATACATGGGTGGACTTAATAAAATAATCCCTGAAGTTATAGCTGAATTATAAATGAATTTAAGAAGAGTTTAGTTAAACATGCAGGTGATTTTCCACAATAGGTTATTAAAGGTAGGCAGGGATAATCAGTATATTTTTATTATTTAAGACCAGATATAAGGTTCTTCCATAAAACAATTTCAGTCAATACCAAATTATTTTATATATATATTTTATATATATATATATATATATATTTTTTGTGTGTGTGTGTGTGTGTGAGGAAGATCAGCCCTGAGCTAACATCTGTGCTAATCCTCCTCTTTTTTTGCTGAGGAAGACCAGCTCTGAGCTAACATCTATTGCCAGTCCTCCTCCTTCCCCCCTGCCCCCCAAAGCCCCAGTAGATAGTTGTATGTCATAGCTGCACATCCTTCTGGTTGCTGTATGTGGGACGCAGCCTCAGCATGGTGGGAGAAGCGGTGCGTCGGTGCGCGCCCAGGATCTGAACCCGGGCCACCAGTAGCGGAGCGCGTGCACTTAACCACTAAGCCACGGGGCCGGCCCAATACCAAATTATTTTAATTCAGGATAGAATTTCCAGTGTCCTAAAAATGCCTGTTTTGAAAAGTAATTTATAAGATGATGTTTTATTCTTTTCTTCTTCTTTGTGCATTTAGGTATCTTATGTCATTCAAGCTGAAGGAAAAGAGCATATTATTCACTTGGAAAGGAACAAGTAAGAAATTTAATTTGCTTTGGCTTGTCAGTAATGTTTTTTTTTTTCCAATAGTATATTGGTTTCTTTTCTAGTTAGCTATTGTTTAGTAGATTGATAAAAAGTGAGAATAATAAGAGTAGAAGTGCGGAAAAAGCCATACTATTTTGCATTTCCATTGACATTAGAGCAAGGGAAAATAAAGTTAAATTGAAGTAAGAGAAAGTTGTATTTAAGAGGAAAATTTTATAATTGTGATCAGCCCAAGGAACAAATGAGAAGGGGTAAAGAAGTCTTAATAGTTGCATCAGTCTGTTGGAGCTGCCGTTAACAAAATACCACAGGCTTAAACAACAGAAATGTATTTTCTACAGTTCTGGAGCCTGGAAGCCTGAGGTCAAGGTGCCAGCAGGGTTGGTGTCTGGTGAGGGCTCTCCACTTGGGCTGCAGATGGCCATCGTCTTGCCATGTACTCACATGGCCTCTCCTTGGTGTGTGTGTGTGGGGGTGGGGGCGGGGAGTAAAGGGAGGAGCAAGCTCTCTGGTGTCTCTTCTTATAAGGACACTAATTCTATTGGCTCAGGACTTCACCCTTATGACCTCATTTAACCATAATTACTTCCTTAATGGCCCCATCTCCAAACACAGCCACACTGGAGGTTAGAGCTTCAACATACGAATTTTGCAGGGGGGTGGGTGGGAGAGATGACACAAACATTCAGTCCATAACAGTAGTCTCTCATCGTCCCCTCTTAACCATTCTCCTCATTTTGGCATGTTTTCACCTGGTCCCACCTTGCTAATCTGTCTTTGGCTGGCTTCTTGAAATGCCAAGCTTTCTGACTGTGCTGAGTCCCCCCACTTTCCTGTGGCCTATCCTGTTCCATCTCTCCCTTTTCTTATGTAGCAAAACTTCCACTATCTTTAGTGAGAGATCCCAGAAAAAAAGCCACCTAATAAACCTGTTTCCACTGAGGTGTGAATGATGGGATGTGAAGTGTTGCTGTCTAAGGAAGTGCTGCTCAGAGCATTGTCCTGGAACCAGCAGCAGCAGCGGTACCTGGGAGTTAGAAACACAAATTCTCGGATCCAACCCTAGAATGAATCAGAATTTTGGTAGGTGTCGCAGCAATCTGTGTTTTAACAGGCTTTCCAGATGATTTTGGTGCATCCTAAGATTTGAGTAACACTTTTTATTTTAGAAGAGGATGCTGAGGCAAAGGGTTTGAGTCTCCCTGGCAGAATTTCAGGGAGCATGACAGATATTTTCAGACAGAGAGGCTTTCTGAAGCCTTCTACTGTATTTGATGGAAGTTAACATTTATTAGATGTTTTCTATGTTCCAGGCACTGTACCAGGTACTTTTAAGTGTATTATTTATTTAATTCCCACAAAACTCCTGAGGGATCCTGCTTGACCTCCTATGTAATGATGTCAGTATGTACAAAAATCCAATAGGTCTAAATATTTTCTCCCACTCTTCCTTTCTACAAGGAGATTAAGTTAATTAAAATTATTTCAATAAAATAATAGTTCCTTATGTTTGCATAGTTTTCAGCTTATAAAGCGTTTTCATAACCTTTATCTCATTTATCATATTGTCATAACAGCTTCATTGTAGAGCAGTGTTTATTGTCCTCATTTTATGCATAATAATACTAAGGTTCAGGAAGGGTTGTTGACTTGCTCAGCATCACGTAGTTTGTAAGTGTTCAAGCTGGGACACAAATGCAAGTCGTTTGACCTGACGTCTAGTGATGTTTATGTGCTATGTCTGGTCTACATTCCCATGCTTCTTGAATCGGTGGGCAAATGGTACTTTTCCAGGCATTTGTAAGAGTTGTTAGGCCTTTGAATGTTTTGGAAAAGTGGTCATCAAAACTAGTGATCACTAAAGAAAAAAAGTTAGAGTGGATAGCCTATAATAAATTAGCTCAGATATACTCTCCCTAGTAATGGGGAAATTATAAAATTCATTAAAAGAGTGACTATATTTGAGTAAGTGTTTATTTTTTGCTCCCATCACCTTTAGGATAGCGGTCTTAACTTTTTTTGGGTCATGAATCTCTTGAGAATCTGGTTCAAGCCATGAAACTTCCTTGTAGAGGAGTATACATAATTACTTACATTGAGGTATTTGGCAGGGACTAGGGGTTGTGGGAAAGAAGGTAACACACCGTTTCACTGCCTGTGCTGAACGAATTTAAAAATAAGGTAGAAGGGTAAGTTAAATAGGAGGTTGGGACATCACTTTTATTATTGATAAGGGTTGGGTTGCAGGATTTAGCTTAGAATGAGAGCCTGGTGGACCTACTAATCTTGAACCCCAGTATCAGGCAGATTTAGCCATTCGTGTCAGTGCTACATGGTGGCAGGCCTGCTTCTGGAGAAGCATAGTGGAATTTGTGCTCTCACTGGCCAGGCGTTGACTTCCAAAGAGGAAGAAGGACAGAGGAAGGCCAAGCATCTGCAATTTATTCTTTCAAATTCACCACTAGAGGGAGCAAAGGGTGTGTGGGGGAGAGAGAGAAGGGGAGACTGCAGTGACTGGACAGGATTGGATAATTGGGAGGACTGAAGACTCCACAGGCTACACCCAAGCTCATTCAAGTAGAGTTTAATAAAGGTAAAGGAGACAGTACATCAGGAAAAAGAAAGTGCAAGTAATCATCAAGGGATTTGAAAACTTCCAGGCAGAGCCCCCCAGGGGCCTTTCCCAGTTGCACAGACACGCTTTGTCTTCAGGTTACAAACCACTGAGATATGTGTGAAGGGGAGCCCAGGCACAGGTTTACAGAAGGGGTCTTTTATACCACACTGGTCAGGTAGCTAAAGTCAGGCTGTGTAACTGATGAAACTGCATGCAAACCATCAATCTATCCATCTGCAAACAATATAGACCAGCTGGTCCTGGATGCCTCCAGGGGAGTTTAGAACTTTAAATGTCACATTATAAGTCACTAGCTAGCACACTGCATCCCTGACTTGTCTGTAAGCCCTGGAGATAAGCATAGAACTGCTCCACTTCTGCAAATGACAAAGATTCTTTGCTTGACCAAACTTTATTCAGGCTCATGAGCCTTCTCCTAGGCCCATCTGTGCACTTCCTTGTAAAATCCAGTTTTGGCAAGAACTTTGCTAAGTCACTTTAGCAGGAACTTCTACCTTCGATACCTGATCACTCTGGAAATCGGATCAGGTTCCTTAGTCTTCACCATCCCCCAGGTGATGTCTGATCACCCTGGCCAGTCTTAAGTAAGAATCTGTTAGGTCGGTTTAGCCAGAGCCTCCCTCACCCCTGATGTTTCCTGTTTGTAATTTGCCATCCATTGACAGCCCACCCTGCTCTTTGGCTGTAAATTCCCGCTTGCCCATGCTGTATTTGGAGTTGAGCCTGATCTCTCTCCCCCACTGTAAGATCCACTGCAATGATACCTACACTTATCTCATTGTGATGGTCCTGAGTAAAGTCTGCCTTACCATCTTTAACAAGTGTCATTGAGTATCTTTTTTCTTTGACAGTCATGATGCCATAATTTAGATAGGATCAGATTCATCACTGGACCCCCAGACCTCTCACTCAGGACTCTAAGTCCGCGACTTTGAAGCCTTTGTCTTTACTCCTGACTGATTGACTGGGGATCTGTTGGTGAATCTGACTCCTGAACCGCTTCTCCGGACAAACGTCCTTGAAGCTGGTAAGGACAGATTTTGATTCCTAAGATTTTGGGTATATTCTCTGAAGCTGGGTTAGAATCCCAGGTGTCTTTTGCAAGATTCCCCCTGGGATGGAAGGTCTTCCTGGCTCCTTGTTCTGAGGGGCATTATTCCCTGACTCCCTGGGCTGGAGGTCTCTTCTTCGTGGCTCTCTGTGAGGTCTGTCTGTTCTCTCTATTGGATCCTGCTTCTCCCATGGACACTTCTCAGTCAACTGAAACCTTTTTCTCAAACTCCTGCAAGTTTCTGCTATGACTTCTTCCTTTCTTGTTGGCATGGTTTTGCTGAGGATAATTTGGAACTTCATTGGCCTCTTTGGGAAAATAGGGATCTCCCCAAATTGATTCCTCTAATACTCCTCCTTTCCCTCTGCTTCTGTTCCTCCTTCCTCCTCTTATCACCTTCAATCTCCTCTCCTCCTGAATCCTTTGATATGTCCTCCTCCAAACCCCTACTTCCTCTATCCCTCTGTCCATCCCTGTTAGACTACATCCCTTCCTACTTCAGCTCCTCAGCTCCCTACCGTCACTTGAATTTTAGGCCCCCTGCCCTCCATTAGGGGCTCTCAAGGGACTCAGATACCCCTGAAAGCAACTACCTGAGGCTGAAAAGAGAAAAAAGGGCAATTTGGAAATAGAACTGGGTGATTTGTCCACTCACATGGCCTTTGGAAAGGTCCAGACAGCAGATAGATGTCTCCTCAGTCCCTTGCCTAAAATGTGGTCTACAGCCTCCATAAGATTACGTATCATGGCAAAAGAAAATCTTAAAAGTCTCCTCCACAAATATTGGTAGGAAGATAATCTTATTGCATTTGCTAGAAACACAATTCGGATAAAAATACAAGGTGGAGATAAACCAGTGAGATCGTATTACTGTTTCACTGTCTCATGGCTAACATTTTAGAGTGAAAGCTGTGAGATCTCTATCTGTGTCTGTCTCTATGTTTATGGACGTCTCTCCATGTTATAGATGTGTGATAGTTTCCTGCCTCCGGGTGGTATTACCAAATTAATTTATAAAATCCCTTAAAGGAGTTCTGTTCAAATTGGCTTAGGGATAAATCAGCACTGATATAAATTAAGTTTTCCTAAAACTCTCAGAAATATAGACACTAACCCAAGTGTTTTTTTTAAGTTCATGCGATCTGGGATAATCTTTGGTAAATTAAGCCAGTTTTTAAACTGTTGATAAAATTGTTGATAAACTCTGACAACTTCAGAGTTGTCAGCATTAAATATATAATGCAGAGATACAGTTTTTTTCTACGTATGTTTACTAGTCAAACAAGCTTATGTTATCTTTACTAGATGTTTAATATTATAAACTATAAGTCCAACCTAAGAACAAAATATATAATAAAAAGGAATTGCTTGATATGTCAAGCACAGCAGTTAAAAAAAAAAAGGAGGGAAGAATCATGTATAACTTTTTAGGTTCTTTGCTCTATGATGTTTTTTGATACTTGCCTGATTTGTCAACAAGAAAAATAACTTAAGATGATGGATGGCTAGCTTTGTTTAATGTCTCATGAAATTTTCATGAGTAATTCAAGCATAATTGTTAAGAACAAGAAAATTAAATAGATGTAAATGGGATAAAAGTTTATAAATAAACTTTTCAGTGATAATTATGTTTTATAATGTCTCCTTAAAAATTGTTTCAAAAATGTTTTTCATAGCTTGAAACCTTAAAGCTATACTAAGTTAATGATGGATATTCATTTACTGTCTAGATCATTTCCAAGTAAAATAAAATGTTGAAACATAAATTTAATTTTATTTTACTTTGGCATCTTGTTTTTATATGGTATAGAGAAGCTAAATATATTTAGGTCTGTTAATAAACGAAGAATTGGGGCCGGCTGGTGGCGCAAGCGGTTAAGTGTGCACGATCCACTGCGGCTGCCCCAGTTTCGCCGGTTCGGATCCCGGGCGCGCACTGACTCATGCTTGTTAAGCCATGCTGTGGCAGCGTCCCATATAAAGTGGAGGAAGATGGGTACAGATGTTAGCTCAGGGCCAGTCTTCCTCAGCAAAAAGAGGAGGATTGACAGATGTTAGCTCAGGGCCGATCTTCCTCACAAAAAAACAAAAGCAAAAAACATGAGGAATTGTACTATGAAAAAGACATATAGTCTCTAGAAATTAAGAAATTATATATTCATAAATTTGCTACAGAATGATGGTGTGTGGCAGACAGTTTACAATTGCCTGCTTCCTAATTTTCACTGAAAATCAGGGTTATGAATGGTTAAAAAATCTAATCAATATATGTAAATGAAACTATTAGCAATAATAAGGATAAAGAAAGTAAAACTCTGTATGCAAGGAAAGTAGATGTATTTTTGATAAGGAAAGGTATAGTCCTAAAGTAGAACAACTGGTTGTTGTTCCAGAATGAGAAAGAAGGAAAGAGTAGGACAAAAGCTGAATGGATGTAAGAAAATTTTTTTAGGTTTATGGAAAAGGAACCTTGGAAAAGGGATTTTTCCTTGTGTGGTCAAAGCTGGTTAAGATTGGATGGATTTATTTGTAAGTTTTTTTTGTAATTTGCCTTAGTATCAATATTACACTGATGCAAAACCAGAATTTGGTTTTCTTTCTCTGTTTTTGTTTTTTTTTTTTTTTTGTGAGGAAGATCAGCCCTGAGCTAGCATCCATGCCAATCCTCCTCTTTTTGCTGAGAAAGACTGGCCCTGAGCTAACATCCATGCCGATCTTCCTCCACTTTATGTGGGACGCCACCACAGCATGGCCTGACAAGCGGTGCGTCGGTGCACGCCCGGAATCCGAATCCGGGACACCAGCAGCGTAGCGCGTGCACCCAACCGCTAAGCCACGGGGCCGGCCCGCAGCTTACCATTCTTTATGAGGAAGTAAAGCACATGATTTCAGATGCAAGTCCATTTATGATAGCTCCTTCTTTAAATAATAATTTAATTAATTTAAGTACTTTAATTCAGGTGAAAGTTTTTATTCCTGCTTGTCTCTTCTAGGAATAATGCCTGATGAGTTGTGTCCCTAGTTGTATGTAAAAATTAAAAAAGGAAACCTCAACTACAATTGAGTCAGGAAGGCCTGTAGAGGAGTTCTCATGCCCTACCACTCATCATCAGTTACCCCAAACAGGAAGAGACATACCTTGCATCTCCAGGAAGTGGGGTACTACTTTACTACCCCAGCAGGAGGAAGGAAGACTTTCTTTTTGCCTTTCAACAAGCCCAGCCAGGGCCGGCCCCATGGCTTAGCGGTTAAGTGCATGCGCTCCGCTACTGGCGGCCCAGGTTCGGATCCCGCGTGCACACCGACACACCGCTTCTCCGGCCATGCTGAGGCCGCATCCCACATACAGCAACTAGAAGGATGTGCAACTGTGACATACAACTATCTAGTGGGGCTTTGGGGGGGGGGGGGAAGGAGGAGGATTGGCAATAGATGTTAGCTCAGAGTTGGTCTTCCTCAGCAAAAAGAGGAAGATTAGCATGGATGTTAGCTCAGGGCTGATCTTCCTCACACACACACACACAAACAAGCCCAGCCAATGGAAGATGCCACAGCTCAGCCACTGAGCAGCGGTTGCCACCCTGAACTCTTGCTCTCCTCCAATGAACTTTCATTTAGAACAGCTCCTCCCAACTCTTTCTTTTCCTCTGTAAAAGCAAGCTTGCCTCCTTTGTTCTCTGGACTTGCCTATGGTTCACCATAGTTTGCATGTTCTGAATTGCAATTCCTTTGCTATTCCCAAATGAACCCATTTTGCTGGTAAAATAATCAAAGTTGACGTTAAATGGTGTCAGAAAGTAGTATCTGGAGGAGGCGAACCTGGAGAGGCGATGACCCCCGGAATTGAGTGAGGTTTCCCCATCGAGCCCCTTGTGCTCATTGCTTCTGTGAGTTGCCACCTACTTTTGGTTTGGTGAGTCTCCTCCCGGATTCTGAGCTCCACTCAGTGGATCCTTGTGTTTTGAGCTCTGATTTTATTCGGGATTGTGAAAGGCTTTTGTCCTTTCTGGTTCAGGTCTTCATCCTTGTTGTCAAGGCTTCATCCTTGGTGTCAAGGCTTAGTCCTTGGTGAGTACTTGGTTATTTTCCTTTTGGAAGCATGCTGAAACTTTGGTAAGGTTCCTTTTTGGATCAGGCTAGCTAGGAGTTTTCTTTTGTCCTTGGGAAAATTTGAGAAACGGGATCCTAGTCATCCGGGTGCTCTAAAGGCAGCCCGTCTTTAGGGACCCCGACTGGTTTCATGTTTAAAAACGATGGTCCTTCTCATGCTCAATTTTAACTAAATGGATCGATTTAACCAAAAATGATTGAGAACAACAATGTCCATTATGGGGAATTTTCAATCTTCCTAAACTTGCTTTTCTCAGTACTAAATTAGAAAGCTGTGGGGCCAGCCCCATGACTTGGTGGTTAAGTGCGTGCGCTCTGCTACTGGCAGCCTGGGTTCGGATCCTGGGCAAGCACCAACGCACCGCTTGTCCAGCCATGCTGAGGCAGCGTCCCACATACAGCACCTAGCAGGATGTGCAACTACAACATACAACCATCTACTGGGGCTTTGGGGAGAAAAAGGGGAAAAAAGGAGGAGGATTGGCAATAGATGTTAGCTCAGGGCCGGTCTTCCTCAGCAAAAAGAGGAGGATTGGCATGGATGTTAGCTTAAGGCTGATCTTCCTCACCAAAAAAAAAAAAAAAAAGAAAGCTGTGACTCTGAAATTAAACAGACTGAATGGGTTGCCTATTTTAATTGGTACCTTGAGGCCTCCACATGTATTCAGGACTCTAAAATTGCCTCTCTGCAGAACACCATATCTTAATCGATTGAGACAACCAAACTTTAGACAACCAAACAACTAAAGGAGAACAAAATGGTTTCTGAAGCCTCGTGTTCCCCTCCTCGGGCTTTTTTTGTCTCAGGCGCCATCTTATTGGTCTCCCCTGGCTCCTTTGTCTCAGGACACTCCTGATGCCATCTTCCTCTTTCCCTTCTGCACTTCCCCCACCTCCTCCATACCCTCCACTTTCCCATTCTAATTCTCTTGCCGAACTTCTGTTCTGTGAACCTCTCCCCACTCCTCCTCTGAGCCTGTCAGAACCTGCCCATTTAAAGTTAAGTCTTCTGAGGATCCAAATAATCCCCAGATTTCTTATGTTCCCTGGACTAAAGCTGAATTGCGAGCCATAGTTCAAGAGTTCCCCAAGGTAACTGAGGACCCCCAAAAGTTTGCTGAAGAATTTAACATAGTTCTTTAAACATATCAACCTGGCTTCTCAGATTTATATTAGTTAGTCCACATGCTTGTTGGGGAAGGTCAGGCCCAGTATTGGATGAAACTTGCCTGATGGGAAAACCCTGAAAGAGATTTGGGAAAACAGACCCCTCACTTTTGGCAAGATACTGGAACACTCACTAGAGAGCTTCACCGAACAAGTACAATAGCTTTTCCTTAGCCTGGTGATTGGAACAAAATTCAGGCTTGCTCACGAAAGCCTGATGAACCTGTTCATGACTATTATAATAGGCTTCAGGTTGCTTTTTTTTTTTTTGGTGAGGAAGACCAGCCCTGAGCTAACATCCGATGCCAATCCTCTTTTTTGTTGAGGAAGACTGGCCCTGGGCTAACATCCGTGCCCACCTTCCTCTACTTTACATGGGACGCCGCCACAGCATGGCTTAACAAGTGGTGCATCGGTGCGCGCCTGGGATCCGAACCGGCGAACCTGGGGCCACCGCAGCGAGTGCACGCACTTAACAGCCTGTGCCACGGGGCCGGCCCCATAGGTCACTTTTAAAGAAAATTCTGGGGGCCGGCCAGGTGGCGCAAGCGATTGCGCGCACTCCGCTGCGGCGGCCGGGGGTTTGCTGGTTCGGATCCTGGGCGCGCGCTGGCTCACCGCTTGTCAGGCCATGCTGTGGCGGCATCCCATGTAAAGTGGAGGAAGATGGGCAGGGATGTTGGCCCAGGGCCAGTCTTCCTCAGCAAAAAAAGAGGGGGATTGGCAGATGTTAGGTCAGGGCCGATCTTCCTCACAAAAAACAAAAATAAAGAAAGAAAATTCTGGCCTCTCCATTGATGTTAAATCCACTAGGGTAGCCTTTCATTCTGTGTTTATTAGTGGGCTGAGCCAGGGCCTTTCCCTTCTGGTAAAAAGGACCAGGATGGTATGGGAGACTGTGTGCACTCCAGATTTTGTCAGTCTAGCGAATCCTCTCGCTCGCACCCTAGATGATTCAAGTAAAAGGACGACCACAAAAATCCTTAATTTTTAGCTTCAGCAAATGGAGGGCTCTAGACGTAACCAGAAATTTTCCGGTCTCTGCTATTATTATAAAAAACTAGGGCATTTGAAGAGATGCTCTCGTAAGCATAAGCGCTCCAGGGGTTTTCAGCCCTCTAACCACCCTTTCCAGTGCCTTCCTAATCCCCAGTGATGAGGCTCCGAGTTCTTCCCCTTAGTCTCCTTGGGGGAACCCCTCTCCAGATTGGGAGTGAGTCTGTCTTTGTGCTTAGTGACTCCGGAGCCGTGCTCTTGGTGCTCCACCCCGCTGCTGTCATGCAGCCGCTGCTGTGGAGTACTGAAATAGTGCAGACAGTGGGGTCTCAGACAGACCTCAGCAGGCACCTGTCTCTAAACCCATTCCCTTTTATTTAGGCCCTTTGAGAGATACCCACCCTGTTCGTCTTGGTTCTTCCGCTCCTGTTCATTTATTGGGCCAAGATTTCTTAGAAGAATACCATGCTGGAATTTCTTTCTCCCGAAAGGGGGAAATAATTCTAGAATTTGACAGCAGCAACCAAATGGTCAACTAGGTGAATTAAATGACCCTTCAACATTTTTTATTTGCTTTGTCTCTGATGACATTAAAGCTAATTTCAAGGACACTAGTCATTTGTCCCTATAAGATCAGCTACCACCCTCTTTATGGGCAAAATTCACAACCGATATTGGCAGAATCCACAGTCCACCTCCTGTTAAGATCCAAATAGATTTCTCAAAGCCTCTTCCCAGAATTAATCAAGACTCTATAAATAAAGAGGCCCTCCAGGGCATTAAGCTGATAATAGAGGACTATAAGGCCCTGCACTAGTCCCTTTAACCTCCTGTTTTGCCTGTGAGAAAACAATGGCTGAGGGTGGAGGTTTGTCCAGGACCTCCGAGCAGTAAACAACATTGTTATCCCTCGGCACCCTGTTGTTCCATCCCTCGGCACCCTGTTGTTCCTAACCCCCTGTTGTTCCTAACCCCCTGTATATTACTGACATCCATTCCTATTGAAAGCAAATTTTTCAGTATAATTAATTTATGCAGTACATTCTTTAGTATTCCAGTTAATAAGGCTGGAATCTTTTTGCCTTCACTTGGGAAGAATGGTCTGGGCAGTAATGCCTCAGGGTTTTACTGAAAGTCCTTATTTCTCACAAATCCTGAAGGCTGGTCTGGATGATGTCAGTTTTCCTACAGGCTGTACTTTGTTGCAGTATGTGGACATTTGCTTCTTTGCTCTCCCTCCTAAGCCTTCTTACAGGAAGATAGCATCCGCTTGCTAAAGCTTTTAGCCTTTAAGGGACACAAGGTCACTGAGGAAAAATTGCACTTTGTCCAAACCCAGGTTCGGTATTTAGGGCATCTGATATCAGAACAAGGGCTACACCTAGATCCAGAAAGACTTCATGGTGTCCTGAGTTTTCCAAAACCCAAAACTAAACGTCAGCTGCGAGATTTTCTAGGTTTGTTGGCTTTTGTTGAAATTGAATTGCAAATTTCTCTTTTGGCCAAACCTCTGTATGATTTACTAAATGATGACAACCCTGATCCAATTTTATGGGAAGAACAGGATGACATAGACTTTAAAGCCTTAAAGGAGATCTTGATGAACCCCCCTGCCCTTGGGCATCCCAATTATCAGATTCTTTTTTTCCTTTTTGTATATAAAAAGAAAGGGAGTATCCTTGGGTTGCTCACCCAAAAACACAGGGACCACCATTGACCTAGGGTATTATAGCCAGTAACTGGACCCTGTGGCACAAGGGTACCCTCCTTACCTTAGAGCCATTACTGCCACTGCCTTTTTGGTTAAGGCCACTGAGAAAATCGTTGTGGGATCTCCTTTAGCAGTCTTTGTACCCCATGTGATGGAAGCCTTCCGGAATTCTTACCACACTCAGCATCTTTCAGCCAGCTGTCTCATCTCTTACGAGATCCTCTTACTAACTGTTCCTCATATAACTCTTTCTAGTTGCAATAACCTCAATCCTGCTACTCTTCTCTCCTCCATTACTGACGAAGTCCCTCACAACTGCTTAACACTGATGGATCACCTCCTGACTTCTTGTGATGATCTGCAGGAAATGCGTTTGAGTAAGGCTGACTTCTCTGGTTCACTGATGGTTCTTATTTAAAGGGTGAAATGGCAAATACTGTCCTGGATATGCAGTATCAACACCTTTTGATGTGAAGCAGCAGCTTTGCCTTTGGCTACTGTGGCTCAACAAGCTGAATTGTATGCACTCACATGGGCCCACAGCCTAACCAGGGGCAGAACTGCCAATATTTATACTGATAGTAGATATGCTTTTAGAGTAGCTCATGATTTTGGACTGTTGTGGAAGCAATGTGATTTCCTTACTTCCGGCAGAAATAAAATTAAAAATGGCCTTTATGGGCAGGAATTATTGAATGCTTTACTTTTACCTGTTGCTTTAGCTATTATTAAGATCCTGGGACATTCTAAGCTTGTTTTTTTGGAAGCTAAAGGAAGTCACCTTGCTGACACTTCTGCAAGGAATGCAGCCCTTAAAGGAACCTCTGTCATTGTCCAAAGGGATATTTCCCCAAATGATAACTTAAGAGAACTGGCTAGAGAAGCCCAATAATTGGCCTCAGAGAAGGAAAAAACAAGATTGGAAATTCAACAATTGTTGGTTTGATAAAATGGTTCAGGCCAAATAGCAACCCAGTCCTGCTGGAGGGTCTCAAGTTCCCATTGCTAACCACCATACATGCCTTGAATCATTGGTCCACTGATAAAATGGTAACCTTTATGCATCAGTACTGGTGGGGAAATATTAATAAGGCCGAAGAAGGTGCCTATTTTGCTTGCCCTACCTGTCCCAAATACAATTCAAGAAAACCTGTCTTCACCGCTCCCGGACACTTTAAATTGCCCAGTGTACCATTCAAGATTTGGCAAATGGATTTCATACAGCTTCCCCCGTCTCATGGATATAACTGTGTCTTGGTCGTGGCCTGTGTGTTTTCTCACTGGACTGAAGCTTTCCCTTGTAGACAGGCCACTGCTATTTCTGTGGCTAAAATTCTTTTAGAAAAGATTAACCCTCGAACTTTAGAAAAGAACGCCCCCTCGAACTTCATGGTGACCAAGAACTCATTTCACCAGTCAAGTACTTCAACAGCTCTGTGGAGTTTTGGCCAGTTCTGCAGTGCTTTCACTGTGCTTATCATCCTCAGTTTTCTGGTCTGGTCAAGCACACTAACAGTGTTATTAAGACTCATTTGGCGAAGTTTGTAGAAACCCGCCAGATACCCTGGCCAGAAGCACTGCCACTGGTTCTTCTAAATCTTAGGTCTACCCATTTCGGGACTCATAAACGTACCTTTTGAGATAATTACTGGACATCCCATGTGCTTGGCTCCTGCTTCTTTTAATCCACAGCCGATAAAGGGAGGCATACTTCAATATCATGAAGACCTAATTGCTTTTGTTGAAAATAACCATGCTTTAGTAGAGCAGTCTTTTCACAGCGTGCTCCTGGGAGACAAAAACCCCAAACAACACACTCTGCAGCCTGGAGATTTTGTCTACTGAAAAAGACACCTCCACAAGTACTCTCTCTAGCCTCGCTAGAAAGGCCCCTGTCAGATACTGTTCACTAACTCTTGTGCTGCCAAACTCCAGACATTCACAAACTCTTGGATTCATGTGTTACACCTAAAGAAGGCAGCTAACCCTGACTGGACCTGCACACTCTGACCTGAAATTAAAGATTTCCAGGAATTGTAGTGGACGGCATCTGATGGAGACAGCTTTCCCAAGATGACTGGACCAGGCCTGTGCACACCTGTCTCACTGTTGCTTCTTACTTTATTTTTTCCCTCTCTTTCTTGGAAGGACAATGCCCTTGTCCGCATTTCTCAATTTATTGCAAAAGAGAGAAACCTCTTCGATTGTTGGATCTGCCATCAGAAGCCTTGATCTGTCCAAGACAGTAATGACCCCTTCGTTCACCCTATAAGTAATTTTGCTGGATTTCCAGGTGCCACTGTATGTTTGAATTGTTTAAATTTAAAATAATTTTAAATGGTGTATTTTATTCCTCTTCCAGAGACCTTTTGCCCAAAGATTTTGTAGTTTATACCTACGACAAGGAAGGGACTCTGATCTCTGACCATCCTGATACACAGGTAATATATTTTCCTCTTGATCCTAGAGTAGAATTTAAAACAATTATAATTTTAAAATGAATTCGGTTCAGGTACTCAGTACTGTTACATCGCGAAACTCCGAGGGCCACCTTTGACATTATGATACATGGAGTTGTCCTGGATGGGGGTGGTGTTGCCATTTACATTGACTAAACTGTACCTTAGAGCTCTCTGGGTACTCAGTATTCAAGTGTCTTTTTAAAGACCAGGAAAATAATCTTCTATTTAACGATAATTGTTACTGATTATGAAGGGGGAATGTTTGATATATTTTGAAAATAGATTTTTTTTTGCTGAAAGTTAATATCTCCAAAAGCACATCTTACTTCCGTATTAAACTGTTTGACTTGCCATTAGTACTAATTTGTTAGTAAAGAACAAACACTAAAGAAAAAACAAATATTTGAAATAGTTGGCAGATGTAGAATTTGGCTTCATATATTGTTTAATTAGAGCATAAACATTTCTGATTTTGTTCAGGAAGAGTGTTTCACTGTCCTTTTTGGCAGTTAGGTGTTATGTATTTTTTTCTTTTGCAATAGCTTTCGTGAGAAGTCTTTGTTCCCATTAAGCATATATTATTTTTCACCTGAGCTTTGTAAAGTTTTGCTAGGCTGAATTGTTTATGTTAGTTATGCACTTTTGCAGCACTCTTCCAGTAAACAGAAGGCAAAACCTTTATTTTAGATTAATTATTGGTACCTAGAAAAAAAGGGAAATACTGACTTAGCCCTTTCCTTTTCTGGTCCTCTTTCTTGTTCTTTTATCTTAGTATTCTGTTTGTCCATTGTTTAATAGCAAATTAGTAGACGAGCTTAACTTTACATGATAGCATAAAACAGATCACAAATAATCCATCCATCCATCCATGTATCCAGTCACCCGTCCAAAGATTACTATGGCATGAGGCCAAAGACCATATGATTTTTGCCACTCGACAAAGGCAGTGATCTTAAAAAGGCATTTTTTTTTCTTGACGTGAGTTTCTTGGCATGGGTTCTGGAGACACACACTGTTTGGATTTGAATCCGGGGCTCTATCATTTATTTGCTGGTTAAATTTGTTTGTGTCTTGGGCCGGCCTGGTGGCTTAGCGGTTAAGTGCGCACGCTCCGCTACTGGCGGCCCAGGTTCGGATCCCGGGCGCGCACCGACGCACTGCTTCTCCGGCCATGCTGAGGCGGCGTCCCACATACAGCAACTAGAAGGATGTGCAACTATGACATACAACTATCTACTGGGGTTTTGGGGAAGAAAAAAAGGAGGAAGATTGGCAATAGATGTTAGCTCAGAGCCGGTCTTCCTCAGCAAAAAGAGGAGGATTAGCATGGATGTAAGCTCAGGGCTGATTTCCCTCACCAAAACAAAACAAAACAAAACAAAACAAAACAAAACAAATTTGTTTGTGTCTTAGTATCCTCACCTTAAAATGGGAATAATAATTACAACCTCATGGAGTTAGTGGGAGGCTTAAATGTGTTAATACTTGTAAGATACTTAGAACAGTCAGTCTGACAATTTTTAACTCAGTAAATATCATTATTGTCTCTTATTACTGAAAGTATATATGCTTAAAACTGCTAAAAATAGATTTCAGTTACATAGAAATTTATGCAGCTGTTATCTTCAAGTATTATTATGGAATTGAGCTTTCCTGGGTGTTTGAAAAATACAAACTAAGACAGGTGGAGTCTTTCACTTATTTCTTGCTTATTCAATATTGTTCAGATAAATGAAAGTGTGACTGTAGATTTGAGATACCAATTAAGACTGGTACTGGGAATTTTTTGTATGTGGCTAGATTGTCAGATATCATAATGACATATACTTTTGTCCATAAAATGCAATTAAGTTACACTGAGAAATTTTAAGTGCCTGTTATTTAAGATTAAAGTAATTTTGTAAAGCTATCATCTGACTTTCATTATCAGTGTTTTCACAAGGCCATTTTCACAAAGAAACAGTTGTAATAACCACTTTATATGAGTTGCTGTGTGAAATAAAACTCCAAATTGCTGTCTTAGAACTTTGGGGTACCTTGCAAATGCATTAGAAAGTCTCTTAACTAACTCCCTTAATTAATTAATGCTCTTTGTTTCCTCTGAAAAATATATCGACTGCCCAAGGCTGGCTGGTAGGCTGTTCTCTGATAGTTCTGTGCACTTCTGCTCCCACTAGTTGAGGTTTTTGCATACAGTTTGTGTGTTTCCAAAATTGTTTATACCGTTTGTACCTTTACTGTAATCATGCAATTTAATTAGGTGTTTTGTAAATTTATGAAGTACGATTTGCAATTTTTTTAAACTAAATTGAAGGCCTGGGAAAACTTATTAAAAAAATACCATCAAGTTGGTAGATTAAGTGACCAAGTGCCGGATTTCAGCCATGTCACATAAGAGAGCTTCTGTTATAGTCATGCATCACTTAACTACAGGGATATGTTGTGAGAAATACATAGTTAGGCCCTTTTGTTGTTGTGCAAACATCATAGAGTGTACTTACACAAACCTAGATGGTATAGCCTACTACACACCTAGGCTATATGGTACTAATCTTATGGAACCACTGTTGCATGTGTGGTCTGTCATTGAATGAAATGTCGTTTGGAGGCACGTGACTATATAGTTGAAACTAGCAACATTTAATTTTTGAGTGCTGAGTTATTGTATTACTATCTCATAAGTGTTACCTCATCTGTAATAGTAGAAGGTATTTTTTTTCTCTAGTGAGAAGAAGGCGGTATCAAAGCTAGACTTTAACTACAAAACACTAGAAAGGAAAACACTAGTGGTTGTGAATTGCCCCACTATAGGAAAAGTTGTAAATGTTGAAATTCAGCCTGTGTTATTTAGTGTATAATTGTTTAATTTTTCTTATTTTCACAATTTTAGACTTACAGGAAAAGTTGCATGAATAGTATAAAACATTCATGCATCCCCATCACCTAGATTCTCTAAATATTAACATTTTACTACATTTGCTTTATCCTTTCATTCTTCTCTATTTTTTTCCTGAACCTTTTAGGAATATGTTGCAGACATGGTGTCCCTTTACCCTTAAATACTTCAGTGTAAATTTCCTAAAAACAAGGAGTCCTTTTATGTAACCATAGCACAGTTGTCAAAATTAGAAAGTTAACATTGAAGCAGTACTATTGTCTACTTTACAGATCTTATTGATATTTTTTTACCCATTATCCCAATAATGTACTTTATGGCAAAAGAAAATCCAAGTTCATGTGTTACATTCAGTAGTCATGTCTCTTTAGTCTCCTTTAATCTGGAAATCCTTAGTTTGCCTTTGTATTTCATGACACTGGCAGTTTTGAGAAGTACAGGCCAACTTTTTGTAGAATGTCCTGCAGTTTGAGTTTGTGTGATCTTTAGTCACGATCAGATTCAGGTTGTGCACTTTTGGCAGGAATACCACATAAGTGATGCTGAGTGGTCCTCAGTGTATCATATCAGGAAGCATATGCTACTATTAGTCCTTTTACTGACAGTGTTAATTAACACTGATCATTCAGTTAAGGAGTTGTCTGCCAGATTTCTCCTCTGTAAAGTTATGTTTTTGCCTTTTTAATTAATATTATGGTTAGATGCTTTGAGATTATGTGAATATCCTGTTACTTCCCAAATTTTTACCCACAGGTTTTAGTGTTTAGTATTTGCCTGAATCAATTATTATTAGGTTGGTTGTTGACATGGTGATTTGGTTTCCTAATTTCATTGAGCCTCTACATTCATTAGTGCTTTCTACTGTAAGGGAGCACTTTTCATTTATTTGTATCAGTGCACGCTCATGGATTGTTACTTTATCGTGAAAGACTGAAAATCTTTTCAGATATGTAAGGGCATTTTTATATTCTTTTGTGAATCCGTCTGTTCATGTTCTTTTGATAAGTTTTTTTTTTTGTTCCTCTAAGAATTTTTTTTTTTAAATTGAGGTATAATTGGCATACAACATTATAGTAGTTTTGGGTGTACAGCATAATGATTTGATATTTGTATATATTGTGAAATGATCACCAAAATAAGTCTAGTTAACATCTGTCACCGTATATCGTTACAAACTTTTTTTGTGTGTGATGAAAGCTTTTAAGATTAGCTCTCTTAGTGTCTTTCAAATATGCAATACAGTGTTATTAACTATAGTCACCATGTTGCACATTAGATCCCCATGACTTATTTATTTTATAACTAGAAGTTGTAATTTTTGACTCCTGTCACCTATTTCACCCACCTCCCACCTCTGGTAACCACCAATCTGTTCTCTGTATCTATGAGCTTGGTTTTGTTTTTTTTAGATTCCACATGTAAGTAAGATTATATGATATTTGTCTTTCTCTGTCTGACTTATTTCACTTAGCATAATGCCCATCCATGTTGTTGCAAATGGCAAGAATTTCATTCTTTTTTGTGACTGAATAACTTTCCATTGTATCCGTTCATCCATTGATGGACACTCAGGTTGTTTCCATATCTTGGCTATTATAAATAATGCTGCAGTGAACATGGGGGTGCATTATATCTTTTTTTTTTTTTTTGTGAGGAAGATCGGCCCTGAGCTAACATCTGTTGCCAATCCTCCTCCTTTTTTTTTCCCCCAAAGCCCGGGCCGCCGGTAGCGGAGCGCGAGCACTTAACCGCTAAGCCCCGCATTATGTTTTTCAGTTAGTGTTTTCATTTTCTTTGGATGAATACCCAGAAGTGCATGAGGGTGTGAGATGATATCTCATTGTGGTTTCCCTGATGAGTAGTGATGTTGAGCATCTTTTCATGTACGTGTTTGCCATCTGTGTGTTTTCTTTGGAAAAATGTCTATTTACATTCTCTATATGAGTTCTTTATATATTTTGGATATTAATTCCTTATCAGATATATGATTTACAAATATTTTCTCCCACTTAATAGGTTGCCTTTTCAGTTTGTTGGTGGCTTCCTTTGCTGTGCAGGAGCTTTTTAGTTTGATGTAGTCCCACTTATTGATTTTTGCTTTTGTTTTGCTTTAGGTGTCAAATCCAAAAAATCATCCCCAAGACTGATGTCAAGGAGCTTACCTGCCTGTGTTTTCTTCTAGGCGTTTTATGGTTTCAGATCTTACATTCAAGTCTTTAATCCATTTTGAGTTAATTTTTGTGTATGATGTAAGATAGTTGTCGAGTTTCATTCTCTTGCATGTGGCTGTCTGGTTTTCCCAACACCATTTATTGAAGCGACTGTCCTTTCTGCATTGTATATTCTTGACTCTTTTGTTGTGAATTAATTGATCATATAAGCGTGGATTTATTTCTGGGGTCTCTATTCTGTTCTATTGATCTATGTGTCTGTTTTTATGCCAGTACCATAATGTTTTGATTACTGTAGCTTTGTAATATAGTTTGAAATCTGGGAGCATGATGCCTCCAATTCTGTTCTTCTTTCTCAAGATTGCTTTGGCTATTTGGGGTCTTCTGTGGTTCCATACAAATTTTAGGATTGTTTGTTCTGTTTCTGTGAAAAATACCAGTGGAATTTTTTAGGGATTGCATTGGATCTGTAGATTGCTTTGGGTTGTATGGACATTTTAACAATATTAAGTCTTTCATTCCATAAGCATGAAATATCTTTCCATTTATTTGTGTCTTTTTCAGTTTCTTTCATCAATGTCATAGTTTTCGGTGTACAGGTCTTTCACCTCCTTGGTTAAATTTATTCCTAGGTATTTTATTCTTTTTGATGCATTAGTAAATGGGATTATTTTCTTAATATCGCTTTCTGATAGTTCATTATTAGTGTATGGAAATTCAGCAGATTTCTATGTATTGATTTTGTATCTTATAACTTTACTGAATTCATTTATTAGTTTTAATAGTTTTTTGGTGAAATCTTTAGGGTATTCCATATATAATATCATGTCATCTGCAGATAGTGACAGTTTTACTTCTTCCTTTCCTCTATTGGGCTTTTAATCTTTCCTCTTCAGTAATTAAGAGTTCTTTATAGTTAAGGATATTAACGTTTTATTTATGATATAAGTTACAAATATTTTCTCCTAGTCTGTGAGTTGTTTTTCACTTTGTTTTTGGGTGTTTCTTTCCATGTAGAAGTTTAAAAAACTTTTTTTTAATGTAGTAAAAATTATCAGTCTTTTCATTTATTGCATCTAGATTTTGAGTGATAGTTAGAAAGCCTTTTTCTACACCTGGGTTAAAGGGGAATTCAACCATGGTTTTTTTTTTTTTTTCTTTTTGTGAGGAAGATCAGCCCTGAGCTAACATCTGATGCCAATCCTCCTCTTTTTTTTTTGCTGAGGAAGATTGACCCTCAGCTAACATCTGTGCCCATCTTCGTCTACTTTATATGGGACGTCGCCACAGCATGGCTTGACAAGCAGTGCGTCTGTGCGTGCCTAGGATCCGACCCTGCAAACCCTGGGCCGCTGAAGAGGAGTGCACGCACCTAACCGCTGCGCAACTGGGCTGGCCCCTCAACCATGTTTTTTAGTTTTTTAGTTCTTGTATGGTTTCATTTTTTATGTTTAGATTCTTGATCCATTTGGAATTTATTCTAATGTATGGTGTGATGTATGGATCTAATTTTATCCTTTTCCAAATGTCTAACCAATGGCCTGAGCACCATTTATTAAAAAGTGCATCTTTGCCCTAGTGATCTGAGATGCCACTTTTATCATATGAAGTTCCATCTGCGCTTTGGTCTGTTTAGAGACTTTGTGTTCTGTTTCACTGGTTGGTCTCTCAATAATGCACCACCGGTACCATACTGACTGTTTTAATTATTAAGACCTTGGGATATATCTTAATGTCTGGTATGACTAGCCCCCCACCCCACTCCTTGGGTTTTTTTTTTTTAGTGCTTTGTAATTGTTTTAAAGATGAGAAAATCTCATTGTTTACTAAAAAATCTGATATTAGTAAGTGATATTAGGTTGTATTTCCACTGGTCAATTTCTTGCTCAAAATAATTTGTAAAGATGGCGAAGTGTATAGCTAGTAATAATAATAATAATAATAATAATAATAATAATAATTATACCTATAGGAAGAAAAGAAAATCATCTGATCAAAATCACTTTTTTGCCATATACTGAATTTTTTTCCCTTGATATCATTAACCTGTCACAAGGTCCTTTTCTGAATTAGGTGTCAGCTGGCTGCTGTTGCTTCTTGGTTTGATTGTGATTTAAAATGTTGAACATGACATAATGCTGTCTTGTTCTGCTTCTAGGCTTACAGGTTATTGGGGTAGAGCTGTTTGTACTTAGTATCCTCTGGAATTCTGCCTAAACATTGTGTACTTACAGGGTGATAGTAGATAGTCTGAAGATAGTCCAAAGAATGCCATGTGATATTATAAGATACCAATAATACAAATAAAATTTTTAGTTTACTGACCCTAAATAGTTTTGTCAGCTCTGTAATTTCTATGATGATTTTCAGCAAAGTAACAGTGTTTGAAGATAATACAATTTTTATCATTTAGAATCATTGTCATTATCGGGGCTATGTGGAGGGAGTTTATGAATCATCCATTGCTCTTAGCGACTGTTTTGGACTCAGGTAAGGAATTTTCTGTATCAGTTTTTTTTCCTTCCTCTATTTCTTGCCCCTTTACCTCTCTCTGTTTCCAAATTAAGTCATTTTGGGGGACAAATCTATTTTTTAGCAAAAATAGATTTTACTTTGATGTTGCTGAAGGTCTTTAGAGCTGTGTTTCAGATATCATACTTGACATGTTTATTTAGGAAAATATTACAGTGGATGAATTTAATATCTAAAGACAAGGTTTCATTTTTTGAGACTGATAAATAATTTTTGTTATTTAAAATAAAATATACTTTAAATTTCTCTAGCACTTTATGTTTATAAATTTTCGCCTGTATTCTTTAAGTCTCATAATGACTTGTGAAAAGGGGCTCATTATCTCCAGACTGAGGTGAACAAAGTGAGATTCAGATGAATTGTATCACATCTCAAGTGAAGTGATGATAATATTAAAATAACATTTATTGAGGGCCTGGCAGTATGACACTGTGCTGCTTGGTTGGTTGCATGATTGATTGAACTAATAAATATTACTCTTTTTTTTTTTTTGGTGAGGAAGATAGGCTCTGAGCTAACATCTGCCAATCCTCCTCTTTTTTTTCCTGAGGATGACTGGCCCTGGCTAACATCCATGCCCATCTTCCTCTACTTTATATGGGACACCGCCACAGCATGGCTTGCCAAGCAGTGTGTCGGTGCATACCCGGGATCCGAACCGGTGAACCCCGGGCCGCCGCAGCAGAGCGTGCGCACTTAACCACTTGCACCACCGGGCCCGCCCCTAATAAATATTACTTTTAATTCTCAAACCAACCAAAGAAGATGGCTATGATTATCTTTATTTGAGTACTAACACTTGTAGAACAGTTACTGTGTGCCAGGCGATGTTCTATTTCCTGCTTATTAAATAATTTAGTTTTCAGAACAACCCTATGTAGAATGTAAAGTAAAGCAGAGGTTACAGAACTTGCTGCGAGTCCCACCACTTGTAGGAAACATTTGGAATTCAAACTCTGGTTCTCCAGCTCCCCTGTATTGCCTTCCATTATACAGTAATCACTCAGAGAGGTTAAGTAACTTTCAGGAAGTGATGCTGGTAAGTAGCAGTCTTGAGCTTGAAATTTAGGTCTGCCTGACTCTAAAGCCTTATATTTTTCTCTATACCATGCTACCCATTCTTACACGTTAAGAGCTAGGACTTGCATTCGAGTTTTCTGATTCCTTTTCCCATGTACTTTTGTCTTCATTCTTAAAAATTGTGTATGTGAAATGCAACATTTAGAGGATTGCTGCATATAGAGAATGTGAGTTATGGGATTGAACCCCTGCAAGACAGCTCTCATTTTGAGCACATCTTGTATCGAATGGATGATGTCCACAAAGAGCCTCTGAAATGTGGGGTTTCCAACAAGGATATAGAGAAGGAAACCACAAAGGATGAAGAGGAAGAGTCTCCTAGCATCACTCAACTACTTCGAGTAAGGAAATAATATATTTCTTCATGGTTCAGACTAAAGTTTTAAAAAATCATGTATTTATGCATTTAACCAATACTTATTATTGCTGTGACTTTGGCAACTATGTGCCAAACCTTGTGATAGGTACTAGGGGATAAAGAGATGAGCAATATGCAGTTCCTGCCACCAAGTTGAATACAGTCAGGCTTCCATGTGCTTTAGAAACTAGAGCTTAAATCTTAAACAGTAATTGTATTTCTTTTTATCATTGCTACATAATAGTCCATTATACTGTCTTGTTGAGAGCAGTAGAAATTTTTTATTTGGATACCTTTTACACAAACTGGAATGCTGATTTTTGAGCTCTCAATTGGAGAAACAGAGAGAGAGATTGGGCTTTCGGACTTTAATTATTTCACATGTCTTCCAGGGATGCTTGTATCCCTGTTTTGAGTCTTCATTAGGATTCCCTGGCTTATTCTTGATACGGGGCTCTTAGACTGAAATGTTTCTGGGACTAGATCATCCTCATCTGCAGGATGCACCTTCTGCCTATGAGATGATGTTGCTCTGTTGGAGGAGGCATGTGCCTCTTCTCGTATATTTTCATTAACTCATACTGGTTTATGCATTGTTTTCATCGCCTCTCCTGCTATCCACTCTTTTGACTGTTGGACTGTTCTTTTTAACATTACCCATTGGAAAACATGTAAACTTTAGCTTATTCTGTACTTTATATGAATTTCTGTAAAATCACAAGTCATTTTTTAAAGTGGCAGCCTTGTCCTCACTTCTGCTGTAGGTTATTAGTGGATATTCTTTCTTTTGCTCTCAGCGTAGTAATGGGATTTCCTATTAAAATGTGTGTGTGTGTGTGTATAGTTTTGATATTAGAAAATCAGTAATTCTGCTTTGGAAACTTGAATAACTCGTATTATCTTTAACTAGAATTTTTCTCAGATCAGTACAAATAGCTGATACCACTTTTTAAAAAAAATATGTTTTTGGCTTTATTGATCTAGGATGTGGTAAGTAAAATAATTTTATGATATTCTTAACAGACCTGAAATAAGTGACTAGAGATTAGAGTAAGATCATTACATATGAAAATCGTGCAGCCTTTTAACTTTTCCTTTGCCTTTATGATTGTGTTTTTGACAGAGAAGAAGAGCTGTCCTGCCACAGACCCGCTATGTGGAGCTGTTCATTGTCGTAGACAAGGAAAGGGTAGGATTGGTGACAGTTTTTCTTCTTTTTCATGAAAAGCAGATGAGAAGTGAGCATCCCATGAAGGAACTATAAAATACAATATATTTGTATTGATTTTTCTTAAATGTAATTTTAACACTAAAATGGCTTTTTTCCTTTAAACATACTTGAGATTCATAATATTCCACCAGAAGCTGAATGTAGCAAATGAGACTACCTCTAACTTTATTTTTCACTTGAGATTTTTTTTCCCTGTTCTGTCAAGTGATTTGCTTATGCGGAATTTCTTAAGTGAAACAGTACTGCCTTTCAGGGTCTTGAGACCTTTTCAGATGACTTTAAAGGACTGTGGTGATAAAACCAGTTAATCAGATATTGCTTTGTTTCCTAATAAAATTGCTTTGCTTTCTAGAACTTCAGCTAACCTATACCTCACTTAAAGAGATGGGAAACTTCCAGGTCCTGGCATGCTTTAAGAAAGGAAAAAAGGAGAATGGTTCATCTTAGCATTTACTGTTAATTTCAGTGTACAGAATAGCACCTGGGATTTTCCTTATTCATACTTAAGAATTGTGTTTACCTTAACTAAGAAAAGAAATGAGTCTATTTCAGCATTTACAAGATTATCAGTTTTAGATATAGCTACTATATAATTTAACATATAGATTATATTTAAAATGCTTTGTCTGACTTTTATTGCCAACTTTGTTGTTTGTGTGAAAAAGTTGTTTGTAGAAACTTAACATGATTGGCAATTCCTTTCTTATAAGCTGCAGAGACAGTTTCAAGGATTTTTATGGTTAAAAAAAATCCCTTATTGTGTGTAAGTTGGAAAAAAACAAGCCATATGTATTAAGTGATAGAAATGTATTCAGAATTGTTCATTATAGGTTCATTATGCTCAAGTGGTAGAAGGAAAAAGCGTGGGGAATATGAACAAGCATGAACTCTGCCCCAGATAATGGGTAAAAAGTTTCTGTGGAATGTTTGAACAAGTGACAAAAGTAGAGATTTGAAATATTTTTCTTTATTATTCTCTCCAGATGGATTTGTTATATACTGGTAGAAAATGATTAAAAATAAAAATGGTTCCATTGTAATCAGACATTGTCAGATGTGTTGCATTATTTTTTCTTGTTAAGGAGAATCATGATAAAATGCCTAATTGATAAGATCTGATATATTCTGATATTAATGCCCTTATCATAGAGCAAAATCATACATTCTTTTAAAAATTTCCCTTTTGTTAGTTATTAAGTTGGTTGTATTAAAATAATGTTAAAATAGTAGTCATTTGGATTTAGCAAGATCTCAAAGAAAAGAATCAGTCATATCACGACTATTTGGCTTAATATGAATAAACTTTTAAATATCTCTGTATTTTATCTACATATGATGTTTCAAATAGAGAACATTGGTTAATCTATCATTATTAATTTAGCCCAAAGTTTAGAAATGGTTTAGGTGGTGATGTCTTTAGGTTAAGGGGTGAAAGGTTCAGGAAACCTTTTAAATTGTCTTTATTCCTTTATCTGTTCATTTTGATTGTTTTAAACTCTACCTTTGTGAAATACTTGAAAATATTTTTGCATTAAAATGAATAAAAAGAACATTAAGAAGAAAATTCATTTTAAAGTTGTACTAATTTGGAAAAAATGAAGACTTCAATGCTTTTACATTATTCTTCATTTCATGCTTGTACCTGTTTTTCTTTTATTCCTATGTATCACTAAAATGTATCCTTTAGTTTTATTAATTTGAAATGTAGTTGAATGTCTAAATGCCTCAATTTTTGGTTCAGAGGAAATTTTTGGATTCTTTGTTGTAACAGATTGTAGAAATGTGTTTCTTAAATTACTTTGGTGATATGATTTTTTTTTCTTGCTTTTCAGTATGACATGATGGGAAGAAATCAGACTGCAGTGAGAGAAGAGATGATTCGTTTAGCAAACTATTTGGATAGCGTAAGTTGTATTTTCTATGAACTGGGATTATTCTCTCCTATCCTTTCACAGTCTCAGAACAGAATTGTAAAATTGTCTTATTTTGACCTCTGATTATCCTAGGGCGTAAATGACTCAATCTTTCAGGGTTCTACCTTCTAGTTTGTTTTGTAACTTTTTTTTTATTTTGAAAAGAAAGTATAATTGTAGAGAGACTCAGAGACAAGCAAGAGATTTCATCTTAGCATCTGCTTTATCTTCAGAGTAGATCGGCTAAAGTACTTTGGCATTTATGAAAAGATCTTTGAATTTTTACTTAGAGAATCTTATTTTGAATAAGGTTGCCTCCTACTCCAAAACCATGATATAACAATATTAATATGTGTGTGGTGGAGTGGGGGGAAGAGTTGGAGGGGAGGGAGAGGGGGAAAGATTTGGCTTGAGATTTTGGAGTTCCTTCATCCACTGAGAGATATTGAAGAATTAAATGCATGTTCTTTTTTTTTTTTTTTTTTTTACTGCCAAGAGGCTTTTAATCATTTTATTTATTTTTTTAAATTTTTTGTTTATTGCAGTAACATTGGTTTATAACATTGTATAAATTTCAGGTGTACCTCATTATACTTCTATTTCTTCATAGATTACATCATGTTCACCACCCAAATACTAATTACAACCCATCACCACACACATGTGCCGAATTACCCCTTCGCCCTCCTCCCTCCCCCCTTGCCCTCTGGTAACCACCAATCCAATCTCTGTCTCTGTGTGTTTGTTTGTTGTTGCTATTATCTACTACTTAATGAGGGAGATCATACGATATTTGACCTTCTCGGTCTGACTTATTAAATGTATGTTCTTATAAGATAATTTCATCTCTAAGGTGTTTCCCTGATATGAATACCAAGCATAATGATGATGATAATGATGACAGTGATCGCATTCTATTGAGTATTTATAATGTGCTGGAAACTGAGCCAAGTGCTTTATATTTATTGACTCATTTATTCCGTACAGTATCTCTGTGAAATAGATATGAGTTCTATAATCCTTTATCTGAAACCTTTAGGGTACATGTAATTAGAATTTTAGGTAAGATTTGAGAAAGGTACAGTGGTTCCCTATGTATTACGTAACACCTCCAACAGGATCTTGGGGTAGCACCTTGTAATCAAGCTCTTTGATATTTCTGTAGTGAAATATATGAATATTTACATTAAGTGAGATACATATGGACTATAAATTGGCTCACGTTAGTTTAGGGCAAGTTTTGAAACGAAATTTACCAAAACTTCAGATTTCCAGAGTTTGTCAGATTTTGGAATGGAAGACAAAAAGGATTTTGAGAATGAGGAAACTGAGACCCTTGACAGGTTAGAGTCTCATTATATTGAAGGAAATATTTTTTTGGAGGGGAGGAGTCCTGTTTTTAATGTAAGTTGTGTTACTTCATTGTAAGTTAAAAGATATTCTCATATTCTTTAATATATTTTATATACTTTTATTTCTATTTTCTTTCCAGATGTACATTATGTTAAATATTCGAATTGTGCTAGTTGGACTGGAAATTTGGACAAATGGAAACCTGATCAGCATTATTGGAGGTGCTGATGACGTGTTGGGGAACTTTGTACAGTGGCGGGAAAAGTTTCTTATAACACGTCGGAGACATGACAGTGCACAGCTAGTTCTGTAAGTAATTTTTTTTAAAACAAAGTACTATTTTTTTTTTAAGCAAAAAACCTGTAATTTTAATTTAATTGAAAATTTCAATGGAAACTAATGAAGTTTATTATCTTTTTGAAAATTTCATTTCCTTTTTTTTCTTTTTTGACTTTATTTTTAAATGAGATATAATTGACATATAACATTGTATTAGTTTTAGATGTATAACATAATTATTCGATATATGTATATATTGCAAAATGATTACCACAATAAGTTAACACTTATTACCACACACAATTACAATTTTTTTCTTGTGATGAGAACTTTTAAATCTTATCAACTTGTGATGATAAGAACTTTGTACTCTCTTACCAACTTTCAAATATACAATACGGTGTTGTTAACTATAGTCACCATGCTATACGTTACCTCCCCAGGACTTATTTATCTTAGTGGATTCTTTTTTTTTTTTTTTTTTTTAATTTTTTGTTTATTGTAGTAACATTGGTTTATAACATTGTATAAATTTCAGGTGTACATCATTATACTTCTATTTCTGCATAGATTACATCATGTTCGCCACCCAAATACTAATTACAATCCATCACCACACACATCTGCTGAATTATCCCTTTCGCCCTCCTCCCTCCCCCCTTGCCCTCTGGTAACCACCAATCCAATCTCTGTCTCTATGTGTTTGTTTATTGTTGTTATTATCTACTACTTAATGAAAGAAATCATACGGTATTTGACCTTCTCACTCTGACTTATTTCACGTTGCATAATACCCTCAATGTCCATCCATGTTGTCACAAATGGCTGGATTTCATCGTTTCTTATGGCTGAGTAGTATTCCATTGTGTAGATATACCACATCGTCTTTATCCATTCGTCCCTTGATGGGCACTTAGGTTGCTTCCAAGTCTTGGCTATTGTGAATAACGCTGCAATGAACACAGGGGTGCATGTATCTTTAAGCATTGGTGTTTTCAAGTTCTTTGGATAAATACCCAGCAGTGGAGTAGCTGGATCATATGGTAGTTCTATGCTTGATTTTTTGAGGAATCTCCATACTGTTTTCCATAGTGGCTGCACCAGTTTGCACTCCCACCAGCAGTGTGTGAGAGTTCCCTTCTCTCCACATCCTCTCCAACATATGTTGTTTCCTGTCTTGTTAATTATAGCCATTCTAACGGGCGTGAGGTGATATCTCATTGTAGTTTTGATTTGCATTTCCCTGATAGGTAATGATTTTGAACATCAAAAAAAAGTACTATTAATGAAATGGCAGAACAATAATTTTTGCTTATTTTCTTTTATAAGAATCATATTTTCTTAAGGTTTTTGAGCATTCATTTAAATAAGGAAAACTTAATTTGGTACCATAGGACAAGTAACAGTATGATAATGGGACCTCTCTTTGGTGTTGGATTCTCTGTCACCGTTATCCCATGTCCTTCATCTTCTTTTTTGGATTTACTCCCTCATTTTGGTGTGGCATGTTTTCTGGCTTTTTCTTGTGGAAAGACATATGGAAAGAAAAAATTTTGACCTCTTGCATGTCAGAAAATGTGTTTCACAGTCTCAGAACAGAATTTAAAAATTATCTCAATTTGACCTCTGATTATCCTAGGGCCTCAGTAACTCAGTCTTGCAGAGGTGTGCTTTCTAGTTTGATTTGTATCTTTTTTGATTATTTGGCTGGGTATAAAATTCTAGGCATGAAATATTTTTCCTTCAGGATTTTGAAGGCGTGGTTCTGTTGTCTTTTGACTTCCAGTATTACTATTGAAAAACCTGAAACCATTCTGATTTCTGACCCTTTTTATGTGGGCTTTTTTTTTTAGCTTCTCTGGAAACTTATAGGATCTTCTCTTGGCTCCCAGGCTTCTGAGTTTTTTTGATGATATGCTTGATTTCTCATTGTGCTGTGTTCTTTGTAGATAATTTCAATCTTGAAACTGATGTCCTACAGTTTTAGAATTTTTCTCAAATTATTTTGTAGATGATTTCATCCTCTTTATTTTTGTTCTTTATTTCTTCTGGGATTCCTTTTACTTGGCTATTGAGTTTCTTGTGCTTGTCCTCTAATTGTATTATCTTTTGTCTCCTTTCTTCTCTTTGTCTTTTTGTTCTACTTTCTGGGATATTTCCTTAAATTATCTTCTAAGCTTTTTATTGAGTTTTTCCTTTCTGCTCTCTCTCTCTTTTTTTTTTTTTTTGTGAGGAGGACCAGCCCTGAGCTAACATCCAATGCCAGTCCTCCTCTTTTTGCTGAGGAAGACTGGCCCTGGGCTAACATCTGTGCCCATCTTCCTCTACTTTATATGGGATGCCGCCACAGCATGGCTTAATACGCGGTGCATCGGTGCGCACCCGGGATCCGAACTGGCGAACCCCGGGCTGCCACAGCGGAGCGCGTGCACTTAACTGCTTGCACCACCGGGCCAGCCCCTGTACTCTCTTATTTTTAATGTTTAATAGTTCTTTTTGTCTCCCTTAATATTTTTATATCATCAAGTTCTTATTTCATGGATATAATAGTTTTTCTACTGTCTTTGAGATATTACTGATATATGTTTTAAAAACTTTCTTCTTTTGCATAGTGTTTTCATGGTACCATAATAAAATTTAAACTTGTATAAATCACTTAATACAAATACATTCCAAAAACTTAGAGAAAAACCCTCACTTAAAAATATTTAAAACATTTTCTTCTTCTTCAAAGTTTTCTGGCTTGATAGGCTGGCTTTGTGCAAAAAAAAGTTCTAATTTATATAGTTTCTTTTGCTTTCCTCAATATTTTTTTTTTAATTATTTATTTTTTTCCCCCAAAGCCCCAGTAGATAGTTGTATGTCATAGTTGCACAGCCTTCTAGTTGCTGTATGTGGGACGCGGCCTCAGCATGGCCGGAGAAGCGGTGCGTCGGTGCGTGCCCGGGATCCGAACCCAGGTCGCCAGTAGCGGAGCGCGAGAACTTAACCGCTAAGCCATGGGGCCGGCCCCTCCTCATTGTTGATGGTACCCAAAACTTACAGTTTTTTCTGAGGTGAAATTTCCCTTGATATTATTTTGTTTTCTTTTGTTATGTGAGTTAATTTAAAGCAAGACACTGAAAATGCCATAATGGATTTTTAAGGCCCCATAATCACAAAGGCTTGGTCCTGACCATTTTATTGATTTTTAGTAAAATTGAACCTGCAAGTAACCTCATACCAGTGAGCATGCCATCTAGTTTACAAAGACCAAAAGGAAAAGGCATCAAACACACTCCCATCCCTTGCTCAATCACACCTACCAAGCTCTCGTTTCCCCTCTGTTTGGTCTCCGTCTGTCATGTTAGAGCATTTCCCAAATGTCTGATGATCACTAGTTGTTTGTTTGTGCTTAAGAAAGGGGCACTTAAAGGCCTTTTGGAATCATTGAGTGCATGAGTGGGGCTTGGAGACTATGAGGTTCACTCTAGGGTGATCTGCTAAAGTGTTTCCTTGGCAGTCCCCTTATGCCAGGATCTCTAGTCCTTTTCTCCTGGCTGGTCAGGTGCCCCAGATAAAGATTTATTCATTCCTTTAAAAGATACTTATTAGGGGTATACCCTAGGCACTGGGGTGTAGCAGTGAACAAGACAGATAAAAATTCTTGTTCTCATGGAGTCCATATTTTGGTGGAGGAGATTGGCCATAAATGAGATAAATAAGTATGTATAATATGTTAAGTAATGATAAGTGGTAAGGAGAAAAAGTAAAGCAGGGAGGGTAGATGTAAAAGCATTGGAGGACTGAGGTTGAAATATGTTAAGGAATAAGTGGTAAGGAGAAAAAGTAAAGCAGGGAGGGTAGATGTAAAAGCATTGGAGGACTGAGGTTGAAATTGTAGGTAATGTGGTGAGGGAAGGCCTCAATGAGAAGATGACTTTTGAATAAAGACCTAAAGGAGGTGAGGGAGTGAGTTGGAGGTGTATATTGGAGAAGGGAGTTCCAGGCAGAGGGAGTAGGTCCTGAGGTACAAGTGTGTCCGGGATGATCGAGGAACCACATGGAGGCCGTTGTGGCTCTTCTGTTCCCTGTGCTCCCTGCCTGTGGCCTCCTGTGTGCATGTGTTCACTGAGTTTGTTACCTGTCTCTCCTTGCTAGAATTTTTGAATAAATAAATGTAATGCATTTTAGGAAGGTTTTTCATCTGAAGGTAGGAAAAAAACTTGGTTATTGTTAGATAAACATATCTTCATTTGTCTGAAAAATGAATTTTGTAATATTAATCTCATTCTTTGATTAAAAAAAGAGGTAAGGCTTATTTGTATTCTGATTTTAAAATGTTATTTATCTTTGCCATTTTTCTCCCAGTTTTTGTAGGTTCTACCAATCCAGTTTAAGGTTACCCAAATAGGAGCAATGTGTTCCTTTTCCCTCCTAAGTGCATTTTATTTAAAACTTTTACCTTTTCTTTTCATTTAGGAAGAAAGGTTTCGGTGGGACTGCAGGGATGGCATTTGTGGGAACAGTGTGTTCAAGGAGCCACGCAGGCGGGATTAACGTGGTACATTTTTGTCTTCGATGTTCACCTTTGGTCATATGCATTAGGACAGTATCAAGCATTTATTGACTCTATACTTCCTCCCCTAGTCCTTAAAACAATATTTTGGGTATTATAAAGGACATGTTAGAGTGGCAGATGTGTTCTTTCCCTAGAGACTGGATTAAGTTTTCTAGTATTTATTAGCTCATTTTTTATGGATGTGGAAATAGAGACTCCATTTAAGAAAATTAAATTAGAACCATGAATCTGTTTTCCCATAAACCACCATGAATAATCTGTTGGTGCTAAAGTAATTGATCTGTTGCTGAAAGGGTCCGTCTCCATCATCAGTATGTTGAGTCACACCAGTTTCTGACTAGACTGAAATGTGTAAAGACTGATGTTGGATGCTTGATTTATCATATAGACTGTCAACATTGTAATGATAAATTTCCTTTTGTGAAAAAATAATCTGAGAAACAAAACATATCGTTTTTGTTCAGAAACCTGATTAATACCTTCCTTTGTTTGGTCAGTTTGGGCAAATCACGGTGGAGTCATTTGCATCCATTGTTGCTCATGAATTGGGTCATAACCTTGGAATGAATCACGATGATGGGAGAGATTGTTTTTGTGGAGCAAAGAGCTGCATCATGAATTCAGGAGCATCGTGAGTAACTGAATTCTTTCTTCTTCTTCTTCTTAATATGGTATTGTAGATCAGTGTTTCTTGAACTGTGGTATACTCATGTCTTATGTTGAAAAATCGAGAAAAATTATTGCTGGCTCCCCTGAAACTAATTACATGATACACCAATGAGAAGTCCATTTTTAAATTAAATAAATAATTTCAGAGAGCTTTAAGAAAGAAACATTTATGTAGGCACAGGTATGTAGCTACCCTCTTGTGTAAACCAATTGACAGACCAAAAAAGTATAAGAACATGAAATAATTTACATCTGAAGTAGAAATTAGGGAAGAGTTTCTGCTGGATTCAGTGCAGGTTGGCTTAGATTGAAGCACTATATGCAGCATTTAGTCACAAACCTCTTCTTGAGAACGTGCTGCATTGTCACTGTAAGTAGAAGAAATCCTGACACAGTCCTACTAACATCCCCAATTTTATAGTTAAAGGTGGGAGGCAAGACAAAGAGGAGGAGAAAGAAGAGTTAACATTTATTGAACTCTTTTTATGTATCAGGCTTTGGTCTAAGCACTTAAAAGTTATTAATCATTTAATGCTCAACGACCTCAAGAGATGTAGGTACCTTGTTATCTCTATCTACGGATGAGGTCACACATCTAAGGAAGTGGTAAAGCTGGAATTTGAAGTCAGGAAGTCTGAGTCCAGAGCCTGTGATCTTAGAACCCCTTCCTTTGCCAGGGTTCAAAAATAATTACAATAGAGAGTCTAACGGTGAACAAAACCATTGAGTTTGTTGGACTTCTTTTTGATGCAGATTTGTCATAAGGCAATAAGGTTCCTTCCTCGTTTAGTAGGCAGTAGTGCTAAGCAGAGAGCTGGACATGGCCACAATGCATAGGTGGAGTAGAAGCTGAGCCAGAGAAAAAATTAGATATGAAAGACGTTCATCTTTAAGAAACACAGATGAACATTTCATGTGGGGAATATCCATGACCCCAAGTGTTCACTCCTTTCTACCTCACTCAAGCTTCTGGAGCACTGAAAGAATAATAAAAACTTCTGTTAGCCAGCTCTTTATCTTCAGATCCAAGAGTACAATTCTAATCACATCCTGGTGTAAAGGGAAGCACTCAGGTGGAATTTACTGCAAAATTTGTTTGTTTTTGAGAAAATACTAGGCTGAAAAATAGACATGAGAGAATTAGAATAGTGCTTATGAAAAAACTATACTTAATAAAAAATAATTATATTCACGAGAAAAGTCATATGTTTGTAAAAGATTTCCTGTAGGATAGGGAAGTAAATTTATTGTTTGCTTTGGCTGGCAGTGAAGTTGAGGAAGATGTGAATTCAGGGAACAAGAAATGAATAATCAACAATGAGATAAGACAGGAGACTAAGATGAAAAAAGGAGCGTTCAGAGTAAAGGAAGGAATGTCATGAAACAGTGCCATAGTGGAATTTAAAATGGTATAAGAAGCGATGAAGAGTGGATCCATACTTTATAGTGTCACTCATCAAATATTTGGTGAGCCCTGACTATGTGCCAAACTTTGTTTTGGGCACTTGGCATATCTCAGTGAATTAGACAAAGACTTGCCGTTCGTGGGGTTTATATTTTAATGGTGGCATAAAAACTATTAACATAGTAAATACATCAATAATATAGAACGTTGGAAGGTGATAAGCGCTGTGGAAAATAAAATAGAACAGGATTGGAAGAGTGGGAGAGCCAGGGGTGGTATGGTGGTGGTGATGGTAGAGGTCAATTTTCAATTTTAAATTTGTGTTGTCAAGGTAAGCTTATTTGAGATGACATCAGCCCAAGTGCTTGAAGGAGGTGAGTAGAAAGTTAGCTGTGTGAATATCTGAGCAAAGAGCAAGTACAAAAGAAGTGCAGGCAGGATAGATTTTTTTTTTCAAGATGGAAGAAATTACAGCAGGTTTGTATACTAATAGGATTAATTTAGTAGAAAAATTGGTGATCTAGGACAGAGAGGGAATGCTGCTGGAGTCGTCCTTGAGTGGATGAGAGGGTCTGGGAGCTGGGGCACAAGTGGAGGGATTTGCTTTGAAGGAGCACTGGTAGGGTATCTGTAGTAATAGGAGTAAATGGATGTAGCTGCTGGTAGTTGGATAGATTTGATGGTGGGAGTCTGTGGGTCAGTTTTCTCAGTGAAATAGGAAGTAGGTTCATCAGCTGAAAGAGAGGATGGGGAGGAGCTGTTGGGGGTTTCAGGAAATAGGGAAAGGTGTGGAATAGTTGTCTAGTAGAAGGAGAGGGTAAGTGGAGTAGAATGTGGTTGCTGGACAACTTTAATGGGGCCACTTGAGATTCACAGTCATGAAGTTTAAATGAGATTAATCAGTGTAGTTTTGTGTTTTTGTCCAGCCACTTTCAATTGCATAGGTACATAAGAGAGTTGGTTTTGTTTAGGCAAATACAATAAAGTAAGAGAGGGGCAAGGAAGTCAAACCTGTTTGCAAAGGAGTAATTATAATGATGGACCATGACGTTTAAACTGGATAAGGCTTAGGAAATAGAGGACATCATGGGGAGCTGAGAGAAGTAAAAAGGGAAAACACCAATGGATTGGAAGTCCTGGTGGGATTAAAGATATATTGGAGAATAAAGGTATACTAGAGGGAGAGTGGAATGCATAAAGTTGAGATTATAATTTATAGTTATTGATAATGATAAAGTGTCCATTAAAACCATGGCAATGAGTGGTTGACATGGTGGAGGATAAGATCATTGGAGGAGAGGAGTTCAAGCCACTGAGAGCTCAAGAGGTAGTAAGATTATCTACCTGTATATTGAAATCAGCAAAAATTAAGACAAGAATAGTGTTACAGAGACAGTGTTAGCGAAAAGGATATGAGAGGGAGTAACCTGGGGGTTGCAGACGTTAGTAACAAAGATAGTGGCTGATTTCATTTTATAAGATTCAAAGCTGGGAGATTTTGGGAAGGAGGGAGAAAGCATGGCCTAAAAGCAGCAGTCTGGAGGAAGAACACTGATTCCATCTCTAGCTGTATGAGAGTTGTGGGAAAAAAGCTGCCACCACTTGAGATGGTTCTAGTGGAGGCTGTGAAATCAGGAGATACCTGAGTTTCAAGTAGAGCTTGAAGGTGAAGGCTACTTTCAGAGAAGAGGTTGAAGATAAAGGAGTTTTTGCTGATGGTGGACTGTGATTTCCAGAGCGCATAGCAAGAGAACAGGATACATGTGAAGCCTCATGGGTATTAGAGTGCAGGAGACAAGGGCCTACTTAGGGGTCTGCAGCTTCTTGTGGTGATTGGTGTAAACAGGCATAAAGGACACAGTGAGATTTGTCCTGGTAGACTGAAGGCAGATAGTGGTGACGAGGCTGCGTGTATTAAGGATGGAGAAGGGTAAAGTGTTTGGGGTTCCCTCTTGACTCTGTCCTTGGATGCTAGGAGATCTGAATTTACCTTAGTCCTAGGATAGGAATTCATTTTGCCTCTGGTTGGGTGACTCCTCTCTGATGCCTGTTCAAAAACAGTCTGCAAGTCAATCTTGATAAACTTTCTCAGATTGCAGGGAGCAAGACATAGAGTTTAAAAGTTAGAAAGATGTGATAGATTTTGAGAACACAGTGGAAAGACAGTTTATGGGCCATTGGACTTACTGGAGGAGCAACCAGAACAAATGGAACTTGAAAGAATATATATAATATTAAAAAAAAAAGTAAAAATAACTAAGTGGGGGAGGTTTAAAATCCCTTAAAATTGGAGAAATATATGTCTAATTGTATTTTATTTTTTAAAAATTTCATCTTTTATTTTTTTATGAAGTATAGTTGACATATAATATTATACATTTATGCGCCACATAATGACGTTTTGGTCAACAATGGACTGCATGTATGATCGTGGTCCCATAAGATTGGTACCATATAGTCTAGGCGTGTAGTAGGCTGTACCATCTAGGTTTATTTAAGTACACTCTGTGATGTTTGTATGACGATGCGATCGCCTAACAATGCATTTCTCAGAACGTATCCCCATCGTTAAGTGATTCGTGATTGTATTAGTTTCACTATGTACAACATAGTGATCCCACATTTATATACTTTACAAAATGATCACCATGACAAGTCAAACACCCATCTGTTAGCATACAAAGTTATTATAATATTATTGGCTGTATTGTCTATGCTGTATATTACATCACTGTGACTTATTTATTTTATAACTGAAAGTTTGTAACTCTTAATCCCCTTCACTTATTTCACTCGTCTTGTCATCTCTCTCCCCTCTGCCAGCAAACAAGCTTGTTATTTGTATCTATGAGTTTGTTTCTGTTTTGTTTGTTCTTTGTTTTGTTTTTTAGATTCCACGTATAAGTGAAATTTGTTGGTTATTGTAAATAGTGCTGCAATGAACATAGGGGTACATGTATCTTTTCAAATTAGTGTTTTTGTTTTCTTCGCATGTATACACAGTAGTGGAATTGCTGGATCATACACTAGTTCTATTTTTAATTTTTTGAGGAATCTCTATACTGTTTTCCATAGTGGCTGCACCAGTTTACATTCCCACCAACAGTGTATGAGGGTTCCCTTTTTCCACATCCTCACCAACACTTGTTATTTGTTTTCTTTTTGCTAATAGTCATTCTGACAGGTGTGAAGTGATACCTCATTGTGGTTTTGATTTGCGTTTACCTGGTAACTAGTGATGTTGAGCATCTTTTCATGTGTCTGTTGGCCACCTGTATGTCTTCTTTGGAAAAATGTCTGTTTAGGTCCTCTGCCCATTTTTAAATCAGATTGTTTGGTTTTTTTTGATATTGAGTTGTATGAGTTCTTTATATATTTTAGACATTAACTCTTTATAGGATATATCATTTGCAAATACCTTCTCCCATTCAGTAGGTTGCCTTTTCATTTTGTTGATGGTTTCCTTCGCTGTGGAAAAGTTTTTAGTTTGATGTAATCCTACTTGTTTATTTTTGCTTTTGTTGCCTTTGCCTGAGGAGACAGATCCAAAAAAATTTTGCTAAGACTGATGTCAAAGAGCTGACTGCCTATGTTTTCTTCTAGGAGTTTTATGGTTTCAAGTCTTATTATTATTTTTCTTTTTGTGAGGAAGATCAGCCCTGAGCTAACATCCGTGCTAATCCTCCTCTTTTTGCTGAGGAAGACCGGCTCTGAGCTAACATCTATTGCCAATCCTCCTCTTTTTTTTCTCCCCAAAGCCCCAGCAGATAGTTTTATGCCATAGTTGCACATCCTTCTAGTTGCTGTATGTGGGATGCGGCCTCAGTATGGCCGGAGAAGCGGTGCGTCGGTGCGCGCCCGGGATCCGAACCCCAGGCCGCCAGTAGCGGAGCGCGGGCACTTAACCACTAAGCCATGGGGCCACAGGTCTTACATTTAAGTCATTAATCCATTTTTGAGTAAGATAGTGGTCTAGTTTCATTCTTTTGCGTGTAGCTGTCCAGTTTTCCCAGCACCATTTATTGAAGAGACTGTCTTTTCCCCATTGTATATTCTTGCCTCTTTTCTTATGGATTGATTGACCATATAAGCATGGGTTTTTTTCTGGGCTCTCTATTCTGTTCCATTGATCTCTGTGTCTGTTTTTGTTCCAGTACCATGCTAATTTGATTACTATAGCTTTGTAGTATAGTTTGAAATCAGAAAGTGTGATGCCTCCTGCTTTCTTCTTTCTAAAGATTATTTTGGCTATTCAGGGTCTTTTGTGGTTCTGTACAAATTTTAGGATTATTTGTTCTAATTCTGTGAAAATTCCATTGATATTTTGATAGAGATTGCATTGAATCTGTAGATTGTTTTGGATAGTATGGATATTTTAACAATATTATTTATTCCAATCCACAAGCACAGTATATCTTCCCATTTATTTGTGTCATCTTCAGCTTCTTTCATCAATGTCTTATAGTTTTCAGAGTACAGGTCTTTCACCTCCTTGGTTAAATTTATTTCTAGGTATTTTATTCTTTCGGATGCAATTGTAAATGGGATTGCTTTCCTAATTTCTCTTTCTGATAGTTCATTTTTAGTGTATAGAAAGACAACTGATTTCTGAATGTTGATTTTGTAGCCTACAACTTGACTGAATTCATTTATTAGTTCTAATATTTTTGTTGGTGGAGTCTTTGGGGTTTTCTATATATAGTATCCTGTCATCTCTGAATAGTGACAGTTTTACTTCTTCCTTTCCAATTTGGATGCCTTTTATTTCTTTTTCATGTCTGATTGCTGTGACTAGGACTTCCAATACTATGTTGAATAAAAGTGGCTAGAGTGGGCATCCTTCTCTTGTTCCTGATCTCAGAGGAAATGCTTTCAGCTTTTCACCATTGAGTATGATGTTAGCTGTGGGATTGTCATATATAGCCTTTATTATGTTTAGGTATGTTCCCTCTATACTAACTTTGTTGAGAGTTTTTATCATAAATGGATGTTGAATCTTGTCAGATGCTTTTTCTTCATCTAGTATAGTGATCGTATGATTTTTATCCTTCATTTTGTTAATATGGTGTATCACATTGATTTATTTGCACATGTTGAACCATCCTTGCATCCCTGGGATAAATCCCACTTGATCATTGTGTCTGATCCTTCTAATGTCTTGTTGAATTTGGTTTGCCAATATTTTGTTGAGGATTTTTGCATCTATATTCATTAGGGATATTGCCCTGTAATTTTCTTTTTTCTTTCTTTTAAAATCTTTGTCTGGTTTTTGTATCAGGATAATGCTGGCCTTGTAGAATGAGTTTGGAAGCATTCCTTCCTCTTTAATTTTTTGAAATAGTTTGAGAAGGATAGGTATTAACTCTTTTAAATGTTTGGTAGAATTTACCTGTGAAGCTGACTGGTCCCGAACTTTTGTTTGTTGGGAGTTTTTTAACTACTGATTCAATTTCATTGCTAATAATGGTCTCTTCAGATTTTCTATTTCTTCCTGATTCAGTCTTGGAGGATTTTGTGTTTCTAAAAGTTTATCCATTTCTTCTAGATCATCCAGTTTATTGGCATATAATTGTTTGTAGTAATCTCTTATGATCCTTTATATTTCTGTGATGTTCTTTGTAACTTCTCTGCTTTCATTTCTAATTTTATTTATTTGGGCCCTCTCTCTTTTTTTCTTGATGAGTCTGGCTGAAGTTTTATCAATTTTGTTTATCTTTTCAAAAAACCAGCTCTTACTTGCATTGATCTTTTCTATTGTTTTTTTAGTCTGTATTTCATTTATTTTTGCTCCGATCTTTATTATTTGCCTCCTTCTACTAATTTTGGGCTTTGTTCTGCTTTTTCTAGTTCCTTTAGGTGTAAGGTTAGATTGTTTATTTGAGATTTTTCTTGTTTCCTAGGGTAGGCCTATGTCACTATAAACTTGCCTCTTAAACCTGCTTTTGCCGTGTCCCATATGGAACATTGTGTTTCCATTTTCATTTGTCTGAAGGTATTTTTTGATTTTCTCTTTGATTTCCTTGTTCACCCTTTGGTTATTTAATAGCATGTTGTTTAGCCTTCTTGTGTTTGTGTTTTTTCCAGTTTTCTTCTTGTAATTGATTTCTAGTTTCATACCATTGTTGTTGGAAAACATGGCTGATATGATTTCAGTCTTGTTAAACTTATTCAGACTTGTTTTGTTGCCTAATATGTGATCTCTCCTGGAGAATGTTCCATGTGCACTTGAAAAGAATGTGTATTCTGCTGCTTTTGGATGGAATGTTCTGTATATGTCTGTTAAGTCATTCTGGTCTATTGTATCATTTAAGGCTGATGTTTCCTTGGTGACTGCTCTGTGGATGATCTGTCCACTGATGTAAAAGTCCACTACTATTGTTGTATTGCTGTAAATTTTTCCCTTGAGGTCTGTTAATAATTGCTTTGTATATTTTGGTGCTCCTATGTTGAGTGCATATATATTAATAAATGTTATGTCTTCTTGATGGATTGTCCCCTTTATTATTTTTTCTTCTCTCTTTTTTTTTTGTGAGGAAGACCAGCCCTGAGCTAACATCCGATGACAATCCTCCTCTTTTTGTCGAGGAAGATCAGCCCTGGGCTAACTCTGTGCCCATCTTCCTCTGCTTTAGATGGATGCAACCACAGCACGGCCTGATGAGCCGTGTGTCGGTGCGCGCCCAAGATTTGAACCAGCAAACCCTGGGCCGCCGAAGCAGAGTGTGCACGCTTAACTGCTGAGCCACCGGGCCGGCCTCTGATTGTCCCCTTTATTATTATGTAATGTCTATTTTTGTCTCTTGTTACCTTTTTCCTGAAGTCTATTTTGTCTGATATAAGTATGCCTACACCCACTTTCTTTCAGCTACCATTGCTTAGAGTATCAGCTTCGGCTCTTTTCTTTTAGGTTTAACTATCACTTTCAAGTTAAATATATATATAACATGCACGCACACATACACACACATGCATTTGTATTCTGCGTAGGATTTTTTTTGGAGTTTTAAGGTTTGTGGTTTGATATTTTTCATTAGTTGTGAAAAATTCTCAGCCATTACATTTTCACATGATGCTTCTTCACATATTGCCTCTGTACATACTGCTGCTGCGCCTTTGCTATCCTTCTTCTATGATTCTAGCTAACTGTGTGTAAGACCTCACAATGTGCTCTTTGTCTCTTAGTCTTTCTTTTATATTTTCTATCGTTTTGTGTTTCTTTCTGGGTAGTTTCTTTTGACATCTTCCACTTCACTGATCTGCCTTCATCTGTGTTTAGTCTGTTGTTAAACCTATCCATTGAATTCTTAATTTTGCCCATTATAGTTCATTTGCCAAATTTCTGTCTGGTTCTTTTTCAAATCTGCTATATTGTGGATTTTAGTTCCCTGCTAAATTTTCAAGCTTGACATTTTTCTTCTTGACCATAGCAAGCAGGGATTTTTTTTTTTTTTTTTTTTTTTTTTTGGTTATTGTTTGATAATTCTGTTATCCGGAGACTTTGTTGGACTATATCTGTTTTTTTTTCCTTATAGTGTCTTTAAATTTTTTTTTTACCGTGGTTCTCATAGTATCTTCTGTCTTCATGTTGTGTTTTGATAATGTGTTGGCTGTTGTATTTGAATAATTTTTGGTAAGAATAACTTGACAAGTAAGATTATGTTATCCTTGGTGTGGTATTAAGTCTTCTTTTTTTGAGAAAAGATTTTCCATCTTCTACTTCATATGCTAGTTAATAAACATTAGTTATAATCTAACTTTGTAACATGATATTCATTATTATTTAAGATATTTGGGTGACCCAAGTAATATTCTTCTTACACACTGCTCTTGGATTCCTGGAAGTGTAAGGTATTCTTCCTGGGAGGTATTTTTCTGAAGAAATGGCTTTCTTAACTCCCCCTCAGTGCCGTCTACATCAGAAGGCCTCCATAATTGGAGTGCTCTTTTTTTTTTAAATCTAAGTGCCATCACTTAGAGCCCTCTCTCAGGTCTTCCTATGTCTAGGCTGTGGGAGTTAGGATGTTAATGGTGGAAATGTATTCCGGTTATTTCCAGATTACTTGTATAATGTTCTACATGATAGTTGATTTTTTTTTTTGTCATGTCATTGTAGACTCTTTCCTTTATTTTCAGTCACATCTTTCTTTTTTTGAAGCAGTTTTGGAAAACAACTAGATGTGAGAAAAGAGATGAGGAGATGCTTTAAATTGATATCCTAGTGCCCAGAGGCAATAGGTAGAGAGTAGGAATACTTTACTTGCTATTCAAGCCAAGTATCAGTAGAAAGATTATCCTTCTTATGACTGTAGGTGCCATCCAAGGATGACTAGGGGAAGAATGTTTTCATTTTAGCTTCCAAAGCTTTACTGAAGGCCAACTTGGGGATGTTTATTACTATTTCCATCTGCTAAAAAGCACCAGAAGTGTTTTTGTTATCCTCTTCAGTACTGTAGTCAACTTCATTGTAGGTAAAACAGATTTTTTTTGTAGATTGCTTTAGGATCAAACATTTAAAACATTGTTTCTTTGAGAAAATGTGTTCCATCTATGAAATAACAAGCATATTTTAAAAATAACCTGTTTAGAAGTGATGGATTTTGTGTAGATTAAAATTAGAGACTTAAGTGTAGGAATATACATATGTCTGCGTAACTCCTGTGGCTATTGGCTGATTAATATATTCTAACAGAAAACAGTATTAAATATGTACTATGTGGCATATGCTGTATTAACCACAGGAAGATCAACAATAGGAAATAAAAAATAATTACACACCTCTGTTTAAATGGAAATCTCTTGTTTATCAAATAATTATTATATACCTTAGTTTGACATTTCCACTTGATGTCTGTTAGACCCAAACTCCTATTGTCCCTCCTAAAACCTGCTCTACCCTCAGTCTTTCCCATGTCAGTTAATGGTAACACCTTCCTTCTAGTAGCTCAGGACAAAAACCTCAGAGTCATCCTTTTTTTTTTGAGGAATGTTAGCCCTGAGCTAACATCTGTTGCCAATCCTCCTCTTTTTGCTGAGGAAGACTGGCCCTGGGCTAACATCCGTGTCCATCTTCCTCCACTTTATATGGGAGGCCGCCACAGCATGGCTTGACAAGCGGTGCATTGGTGTGTGCCCGGGATCCGAACCCTGGGCCACCGCAGCAGAGCGCGCACTTAACTGCTACGCCACTGGTTGGCCCCTCAGAGTTATCCTTGACTTCTCTCTTTTTTTTCACATTCTTCATCTTTTTTTTTTTTTATAATTTTATTTATTTATTTTTTCCCCCAAAGCCCCAGCAGATAGTTGTAGGTCATAGCTGTACATCCTTCTAGTTGCTGTATGTGGGACGCGGCCTCAGCATGGCCGGAGAAGCGGTGCGTCGGTGCGCACCCCGGATCGAACCCGGGCCGCCAGCAGTGGAGTGCGCGCACTTAACCGCTACGCCACTGGTTGGCCCCTCAGAGTTATCCTTGACTTCTCTCTTTTTTTTCACATTCTTCATCTTAATGGCTGTTCCTTTAAAGCATATAAATAATCCAAACACTTCTTACTGCTTCCGCTGCTATCATGCTGGTCCATCATCATCATTTGAGTGGATTTCTGCAAGAGCCTCCTGTGTGGTCTTCCTGCTTAACATAGCAACCATGGTGATTCTGTTAAAACATAGTCAAATCATGTTACTCCTGCTCAACACTTTCCACTGTGTCATTCCTCCCTGCCCAGATCTCCCCATTTCACTCATAGTAAAAAGTCAAATTCTTACAATGGCCTATTCCCACCTTCGCTGACTGTAGCTCTTCATTACTCATTCCCTCACCGGCTCACTCTGCTCCAACCCCACTGGCTTCCTTGTTGTTCGCTGAACACGCCAGGCAGGCTTCTACCTTAGAGTTTTTGCACTTGCTCTTTCTTCTCCCTGTAATGTTCTCCCCCCAGATATCCAGTTTTGATTCAGTTGTCACAGTGTGTGAAGTGCCTGTCCTGACTGCTCTTTTAAAATTTGCAGTGGCCCCCGCACCCTGTACAGGTCATTCCCTTCACCTGCTTACCTTTTTCCCCGATGTCTCTTACCTTCTAATATACTATAATATTTACTTTCTTATTATGTTTATAGTCTGTCTCACTCACCAGAATGTCACCTTCACAGGAGTGGGGATTTTTGTCTGCTTTGTTTACTATTTTATCCCTTGCACAGAGAAGAATGCCTTGTACATAATAGATGTTCAACACATATTTGTTGAATAAACTATATTGCACAAAAGGATTCCTCCTCAGAGTATTCTTAAACAGAGAGTAGCAAGAAAAAGAAGAATGCAGAAAACAGGTGTTTTTATTATTGTCAAAAACCTTGTGCTAGGTCTTTTCTTTCTATGTGAGTCCAAATATTGTCTTTGTTTATTCTTTTGTTATAGACCATTGATTGTTCATGTTCTTTCTCTGCTGGTTAATCTGTTAAAATCCTTCAACATCCCACATTCAAAGACCTTTTTGTCAAATAGTAGTTAACAGTACCAAAACGTTCTAGGCAAACTGTTTTCCATTCCCAAGAGCCGAGAGCCAGAGCTGTCTACTTCCCTGGAGACTTGGGCCAGTTAGCAAAGAAGAGTGTAACATGCATACCTAGGGGACAAAGTCTCACAGAAAGGATGTTTCTTAGATTCCTTGGGTGTGCAAAAGACTCAGCATAGATCAGGAGGCCTCGTCAATAACAGTAATGCAACATAGTCTTCATTCCCACCACTACTTTTGGCACCATTGCTCAAACTGATGGAAAAGAGATTCTGTCAGGGCACCAAATTCCCCTGATAAAATTTTAATGTGATTTGGATTTCTCAGAGATTTTCATTGTATATATTGGTGTGTTTCCCACTAGTCTTCAAAAGTAAAAATAGCCAAGAGAACTATCTGAAAATATTTTATAGTTATTGAGTAAAACAGTAACTAAAAAACCCCCAATAACATGTAGAACACATCAAGATTGCATATGTATAAATCTCACATAGCTCAAGTTGGACAGTTTCTAGAAGCCCATATAGCTTTCAAACTATTAACCATAGTTCTTAGGAATTATCACAAAAGGCATTTAAACCTCAAACTGTAGCTTAAATTCTCCACTGTGCATTCTGCTGCTTGATGGCTAGAGTGCATCCTCGCTGGAATTGCCCATTCACATTATTTTCACATAGCTCCTTGTAAGTGACAGTGAGGGGAACATAAGAATGTTATTGTGCAGAGTGGAAAAAGATTGGGGAAACATATAGCTAGCTTCAGATATTTGAAGAACTTTTACTGTGGAAGGTAAATAAAATTTAATTCAGGATAGGACTGGATAAGTTTTAAGGTCTCTTCTGATCATGAGATTTATGATTTTGAGTTTCAATGTAAGTGATGTGTTTGGAAGATATTTTCATGGAGGTATAATATATTGTAACCAAAATAGTGAATTACTATTAGTAACTGAAATGAGGTTCTACATTTATTAGAAATAGATATTAATTCCCATTTCTCTCTATTTTTGTTAGCTTATTTTCTGCCATTTTAAATATTCACTTGTGAGTTGGTTGAAGTCATTTGACTCAAAATGTTCAAAATGAATAATCACTATGACATAGATCTTTTTCTTAATGTTTATTCTAGAGGTTCCAGAAACTTTAGCAGTTGCAGTGCAGAGGACTTTGAGAAGTTAACTTTAAATAAAGGAGGAAGCTGCCTTCTTAATGTTCTAAAGCCCGATGAAGCCTATAGCGCTCCTTTCTGTGGTAATAAATTGGTGGACCCAGGGGAAGAGTGTGACTGTGGTACTCCAAAGGTCAGTTTAATTTTTGACTTTTGCTTTGTGAAATTACCTCAGGATTTGCAAAAAATAAAATAGCTTGCTTTGGGCAACTCTGGCATAGGAGCTAAAATAAAATTTAGAGGCAAGATGAGGATTGGTGTTTTGCTTGTGGGGATATATTCCTGGGATTGGTGAGCACATAACTAATGGTGTCATGTGTTTTGGTGTCAAGGAAAGTGCCATGTTTATTCTGCTATTTTTGCTACTTTCTACTGTTTCTGTTATGGTTAATTGGGTCATTTATTTAAGAACTAATCGGTTTTTCCCTTGGTTCTTTACTTGTAAGCTTTCACTATTCTGGCACTGCCATTGCAGAAATATTTATTCAGTTGAACTCATTTTAATAATAAATTGAAGCTGGCCCATTCTCCTTTAATTACAAAATTCTTGCTACTCAAATTAGCATTCTCCCTTTATTAACCTTCAGTTTACCTACTGATCTCTGGCTTTATCACACCTATTACCCACACTTATTGTCATAAGCCCATGTCTATTTTTATTCTTATTGTTCTGTATCTTAGCCATTCTCCTCTCAAAATGATCCATTTATGCCTTTTCCTCCTAAGCCTTGAATTAAATTTTAAAGAAATTTGTTCAATTGTGTGTAACCTTTACTGTATTCTCAATCTTTTCCACAAGTGCTTCTTCTTTATCCTTACCGGACTACACCTGGCTTTTGTCAGAAGACTTCATGCTCTAGAAAGGCAGTATGCATTTTATGATGAAACTGTGATGGGCCTTCATCCCACTATTGTTGCATGTCGAGGACTTCTCCTAAATGTTTTACATGGTATAATCTTCATAGTAACCCTATGAGATGGATATTTTTTATATTTTCATTTCTAGATGAGGAAAATAAGGCCTAACAAGGTTATGTTTAATTTCTAAATTAACGTTATACTGTTAGGATGACCAAGCCCTTCTCCTTTCTAGGCATTCTTGGATCATTTTCCTTAAATATTTTATATGTTTTGCTTTCTCCCGACTGTTTACTTCACTATCAAACTTACTAATATAGTCTATATTTGCTTTTTGAGCTTTCACACTAAAAAATTACTCTTTAAAAAAGTATCCCCTCCCCCTCAAGTATCAAGGGTTTTTTTCTTGGTATAAAAGTTTCAAACAGTAAGTGCAAGCAAAATTCCCCTTTCAAACTTTTATTTCCCCCATAAATTTTTTAGCTTCCTTTTGCAGTGGTAATCATTCTTATAAGTTTAGTGTGTTTCTTTTAAGACTTTATTCTCTCTCTCTCTCTATATATATATACACATATGTACACACATTATGTACGTTTGTAAATAGTTGGATTTGTTTTAGGATTTTTTTTTACATAAATGAAATGAGATGTAATATGTTGTGTGCAGAGGGTTTTTTCTTTCTATTAATATATCTTGGAGATTTTTCCATGTTATTACATTATGTAGATATAATCCTTTAATCTACTGATTAGTATTACAATATAAGGGTCTACTATGAGTTATTTAACCATACTCTCATTAGTGGGCTTTTACTTACTGTAATTAGTGTTTTTCTGTTGCAAACAGTACATCCTGTACACACCCCATGTGTATATATACAAGTATTTCTCTAAGGTAAATACATAAAGGTAGAATTACTGAACTGAAAAGTATGTATGTTTTTAATTTTATTAGAGGCTACCAAATTTCCTACAAAAAAGCTGTGTCAGTTGGCACTTCTACGAACCGTATATCGTGGCATTCTGTGCCCCCCATAGTCTTGCTAGCATAGGATAATAAATGTTTTCTTAATTTTGATGGGAGACAAATAAGAAGATATTGTTTTAGTTTATATCTTTTCATATGCTTATAAGCCATATGCATAATTTTCTTTTATGATTACTGTTTTATATCCTTTGTCAATTTTTCTGTTGGGTTATTGATTCTTCTTTTATATTGATTTTTAGAAACTCATATATTATGGGCAAAGTACTTGTTGTATATGTTCTAATATTTCCCCTCTGTCTGTAGCTTACCATTTAGCTTTTTAACAATTAATTAACTTTATCTTTTAGAGCAGTTTTAGAGTCACAGAAAAACTGATGGAAAGTACCGTGAGTTCCAACATACCGCCTGTCCCCATACATGCAGAACCTCCTCGACTGTCCACATCCTGCAGCACAGTGGTGCATTTGTTACAATCAATGCTCTACAGTGACACATCATTATCACCCAAAGTCTGTAGTTTACATTACGCTTGACTCTTGGCATTTAAACTTTCATATGATGTATTTTATTTTATTGAAATTTAAAACTTAAATGAAGGCAACTTTATCAATTTTTTTTTCTTAAGACTTTCTAAATTTTTTATTTTGACCAGGTTTTTTAGTACTCCTGTTTCAAGATTATTATCATAGCCCCTCTATAATTTCTTGTAGTATTTTTTTAATTTAAAAATTTTATATTAGCTCTTTAATTGAAGGGGGTCATGGAGTGGGTTAGGGAATTAACGTTTATCCACTAATGGTCAGTTTTTGCAAAACCATTTAAAATGGTACTTTTATCATAAACAAAATTCCTGTATATATAGTCTATTTCCTGATTCTCTATTCTTTTATGAAGGCATCTGTCTGACTTGCACAATATTTTTGAAAAAAGTAACAGTTTTATTGAAGTATAATTGGATACAATGTCAGAAAACAAATTTGGACCTAGATAAGGAAAGGCTTTATTCAGAAGAAAGACTATTGTAATAGGGAGAACACTCTGATCTCATAAATCTGGAAGCGTTTCAAAATCAAACAGAAAAAGATTTTTCTTTTATAGGGTAAAGGTGGGGGCAAGCAGAGATAAGCAGAATCTTTTAAGGGGAAGCTGGATAAGTAAGGGGAAATGACCAGCAAGATCTGATAGGAGAGTGACCTGCTGTGGTCAGCTGATTTCCAGGAGAAGCTGAAGGAGAGGAGGGGCACTTTCTCTTTTTTTGTGGGGACAAGCAGAGTTCAGGGGCCTTGCTAAGGTTTGGGTAAGACAAAGCAAAAGGTAAGAAATAGGCAGTTATGAACACTTGGTCAACAATAAACTACACACGTTTAAAGCACACAAGTTGATGAGTTTTGACATATGCATACATATATGAAACCATCACCACAGTCAAGATAATGAACATATCATCAGCCTTGAAAGTTCTTTGTGACCCTTGGTAATCCCTTCTTCCCACCCCTTTTTGTTCCTCCATCCTTCTGAGGCAATCAGCAATCTGCTTCCTGTCATTATACATTGGTGTGCATTTCCTAGAGTTTCATATAAGTGGAACGACACTTTTTTTCTGGCTTCATTCACTCGGCATAATTACTTTGTGATTCATCATGTTGCTACTGTGTCAGTAGTTCATTCCTTTTTATTGTTGTTTATGGTTGAGTAGTATGGATAGACTACAGTTTATCTATTCATCTGTTGATGTATATTTGGGCCATTTCCAGTTTTTGGCTATTACACATAAAGCTGCTGTGAACATTTACATACAAGTCTTTATATGGACTTATGTTTTCATTTCTCTTGGGTAAATACCTTGGAGTGAGATGACTGGGTCATATGGTGGTGTATATTTAACTTTTCAAGAATTTACAAACTGTTTTCCAAAGTGGTTGTACCATATTACATTCCCAGTACTAGTGTATGAGAGTTCTAGTTCTTTCACATTCTTGCCACCACTTCATATGGTCAGTCTTTTCAATTTTAGCCATTCTATTAGGTGTGACGTTGTGCCTCATTGAGGTTTTAATTTGAATTTCCCTAATGACTAGTAATATTGAACATGTTTTCATGTGCTTATTTGCCATCTGTTTATCTTTTTTGGTTACATGTCTGTTAAACTCTTTTCTCCATTTTAAAGATTGGGTTATTTTCTTATTATTGAGTTTTGAGAGTACTTCTTATATTCTGGTTACAAGTCCTTTATCAGATATATGGTGTGCAAATATATTCTCCCAATCTGTAGCTTGACTTTTAATTACCTTAACAGTATCTTTTGAAGAGTAGACATTTTATATTTTGGTGAAGCCCATTTTATCAATTTGTGCTTTTGTGTGTTGTGCTTTTGGTGTTGTATCTAAGAAATCTTTGCCTAATCCAAGGTTGGAAAAGTTTTCTCCTAGAAGCTTTATAGTTTTAGGTTTTACATTTAGATCTATGATCCATTCTAACTTAATTTTTTGTATGGTGCTAGGTATAGACTATAGCTCATTTATTTTAACATTTTTATTTTGAAATAATTATAAACTGACAGGAAGTTGCAAATGTATTTTTCACCCAGTTTTCCCTAAAGGTGACATCTTATACAGCTGTAGTACAGTATAAAACCCAGGACATTGACATTGGTACTTTAACTAGATTGCAGACTTTATTCAGTTTTTACCATTTTTAACCTGCATTTGTGTGTGTGTCAATGTAGTTTTATCCCCTATATAGATTTATGTAACCACCACCTCAGTTAAAATACAGAAGTATTCCATCACCACAAAAGAACTCCCTCCTGCTACCTCTTTGTATTCACACCCACCCCAGCTCCAGCCCTTATCCTTGTCCCTGGCTACCTCTTATGTGTTCTCCATCTGTGGTTTTGCCATTTCAATAATGTTGTATAAATGGAATCATACAATATATAACCTTTTGAGACTGAGTTTTTCACTAAGTTTAATGCCTTTGAGGTCAATCTAGGTTGTTGCATGTATTAATACTTCATTCCTTTTTATTGCTGAGTAATATTCCATTGTATCGCCATTACTGCAGAGAACTTGGAATAATGTTTATGCTGGTATTTCTACTAGCCCAGAGGTCCTGTCTGGAGTTTGTTTAAACATTCACTCATCAAAGGACATTTGGGTTGTTTCTAACATTTTGCTATTATGAATAAAGCTGCTATGAATGTATTTCATTGTTTATCATCAAAGAATTAAAGAAAAATATGGTCTTCATCAGTAAACAGATAAAGAATCTTAGCAGAGAAATGTAAACTAAAAAAGGACCAAATGGAAATTATAGAACTAAAAAGTCTAATAAATGAAAGATTCACTGAATAGAATTAATAATAGACTAAGATGGCAGAAAAAAGAGTCAATGAACATGAAGTAGGGAAAAAGAAATAATCCAATCTAAAGAACAAAATAGGAAAGGTTAAAGAAAAGTCAACAGAGCATCAGGGACATGTAGGCAATATCAAATAGTATCATGTAACTATAAGTGAAATCCCAGGAGGAGAGTGAGAATGAGAGGGAAAAAATATTTAAAGAAATAATGGCTGAAAATTTCCCAAATTAAGGAAGAACATTGAGTTACAATTCCAAAATAGTAAGTGAATCCAAATCAGAATGTTTACAAGGAAAGTTCACCGAGGCACATTGTAATCAAAGTGCTGAGATAAACAGAAAATAATGAAAAAAGCCAGAAGACAATCGGGAACAATTATGTGCATGGCAGCAGCAGATTTCTTCTCTGAAACAGTAAGGGCCAGAAGACAGAGGAACAGCGAATTTACTGTTCTGAAAGGAAAAAACTGTCAACCTAGAATTATATACATAGGAAAAATATGCTTCAAAAATTAAGGAAAGCTTCTTTCCCCTGCACCTCTCTCTTCCTCTCCCCTATCTTCTCTCCCTTTTCCCCTTCTCCTTCCCTTCTCAAACAATTCAGACCTGAAGACGTTAGTTGGAACATAAGAGAGTAGGTATCTCTGTGGGTGGGAGGTTGGGGAGGTGTGCGGAGCCACAGTGGCTCAAAGTGGAGTGAGAGAAGGCAAGTTAGATACAAAGAATGGTCACATAAGGTGAAGACCCACCCAACAGAGAAGTCAGACTGAGCATGGAGAGAAATGCATTCATGGATGCTTAATTTCCTGTGATCATTAAGCATACTGTTATGGACTGAATGTGTCCCCCCAAAATTCATATGTTGAAGCCCTAACCGCACCCCCCCACCCTCCCTTGCCCCCAGTGTATTTGGAGATGGAGCCGCTAGGGAAGTAATTAAGGTTAAATGAGGTCATAAGGGTGGGGTCCTGATCTGATAGGATTAGTGTCCTTATAAGAAGAGACACTAGAATTGTATGGTGATGGATGGTAACTAGACTTATGGTGATGATCACTTTATAGTGTATACAAATACCAATTATATTGTTGTACACCTGAAATTTATACAAGGTTATATACCAGTTTTACCTTAAAAAAACAAAAACCTCCAGAAAACGTGACCATGCAGTTTTTGTGGTACCAGCCCTGCCCTTCTCTTGCTTGCTGGGAATTATAAAACCCAAGACTGGAAACTAGAACCTACCCTGGGCAGCCTCTCTGAGAAGATGCATTGTCTTCCTCTCCCCCTGCTGCTCTTTCTCCTGTGCTCCAGAGCTGAACCTGGAGAGATCATCGGGGGCACAGAGTGCAAGGCACACTCCCACCCCTACGTGGCCCACCTGGAAATTGTCACTCCCCAAGATGATCTGGTGAATTGTGGTGGTTTCCTGATAAGACAAGATTTTGTGCTCACAGCTGCTTGCTCCTCAGGAAGGTCTATATTGGTCACCCTTGGAGCCCATAACATAAAAGAAGAAGACACATGGCAGAAGCTTGAGGTTATAAAACAATTCTCTCATCCAAAATATGAGGGCTTTGTTGTTTGCCATGACATCATGCTACTAAAGTTGAAGGAGCAAGCCAACCTGACCCTGACCGTGGGGACACTCCTTCTTCTACCCCAGTTCTGCTTCATCCCACCTGAGAGAAGGTGCTGGGTGGCTGGCTGGGGAATAACCGAAGTGGAGGAATCAGGCTCCTACACTCTGCAAGAGGTGAAGCTGAGACTTGTGGATCCCCAGGCCTGCAGACACTTCACAACTTTTGACCACAATCTCCAGCTGTGTGTTGGCAATCCCAGGAAGACAAAATCTACATTTAAGGGAGACTCAGGGGGCCCTCTTCTGTGTGTTGGAGTGGCCCAGGGCACTGTCTCCTATGGATGGTGGGACGCAAAGCCCCCTGCTGTATTCACCCAGATCTCCCATTACCGGCCCTGGATCAGTGGGGTCCTAAAGTGAATTAACCTTGGAGCCTGGGCCAGCCTGAGGGGAAGGGAATCTGGAATTGGACCTGAGCAGGTTCTCTGTGCCACTCACTCTGGAGCTGCCTCTGGTTCCTGCTGAAGTCCTGTCATATCCCTAAGCTTCAAGAAGTTTCTTCCAGGTCACAGAATTCTCAATAAACCTCAATAAAGACCCAGCTTCCAGAAAAAAAAAAAAAAAAAGACACTGGGGAGCTCACCTGTTCTCTCTCTGAACACTTCCCCTGAAGAAAGGCCATGTGAGCACACAGCAAGAAGGCAGCTGTCTACAAGCCAGGAAGAGAGTCCTCACCAGAAGCCGAATTGGCTGGAACTTTGATCTTGGTCCTCTAGCCTCCAGAGCTGTGGCATAGTAAATTTCTTTTGTTTAAGCCACCAGTTTATGGTATCTTGCCCTGGCAGTCCTAGCAGACTAAAATACTGTATGATTTCAGTCCTTTGAAATATGTTGAGACCTAAATAGTTGTGGCTAAAGAGTCACTGTTGAATCCGAAAGGATAGTAAGTGACTGTTTCTAGAGAGTAACTGCTCTAGCCAGGTTAGAAAGAAGTAGATTTTGTGGTCTAAGATAAGAATTTTATTGATGGATATTGATGATGACTCATTTCTTTATTGACAGTCATTTTCTGTTCATAGGAATGTGAATTGGACCCTTGTTGTGAAGGAAGTACTTGTAAGCTTAAAACATTTGCTGAATGTGCATATGGTGACTGTTGTCAAGACTGTCGGGTAAGAAATTCCTCCCTATTTGGAAAAAAAAATAGAAAAAGGAAAAATACACATATATCAAAATTGTTTTCTCTAATTTGTAAGAGATTTTTATTACATGATTATATGTATATGATTACTATTTTTATTACATGATTATATGAAAAATTTGATGCCACTTGTTTGCAATTTTGTATCACAATCTTTTATGACATATAGTCTAGTGAGATTTTTTCCTAAGTAAAAACTTTTTTTTCTAATTTGAGTCATCTATATTTTTTTATTAAAAATTTAACAATACCAAAGTATAGAAAGTAGACAGTGAAGGACCCTCTATCATTTTACCCTCCTCAGTTAGCCATTGCTGATAATTTGTTATTAACTTAGTCACTTTTTCCTATACAAATGTGAGTATGCGTGTGTGTGTGTGTGTGTGTCTGTGGGTAAGTGGGTAAACCTGATACACTTATTTTTACTACTTGCTTTTTTCAATAAGATGCCATGGAGTTTCATTTCTGTAGTTCTACATGGTTATCTGGTTAGTACTCCTTTGTATGACTATACATTAATTTCTTTACCAAGTTAACTAATGATGGACATTTAGATCACTTCCAATTTTTGTTTATAAGTGGGATTGTGGGGGCAGAGTATGCATATTAAAATTTTTGACACATATTTTATATACCTTCCGCAATGAGCCAGTCTGTACTTGCCAGTGTGCTCAGGTGCTTGTTTCCTCATGCTGACATTAGTTGTGAGCAAGTGCTATAATCCTGGTTAGTTTGATAGATGTCAAGTGCTTTTATATCTGTTTAATTTGCATTGCTTTTGCAATTCATTTATCAATGAAGTTATGTTTTCTCATTTTTCATATTTCATGACTCTTACAAATTGGTTCTTATTGGCCTTTGTTCCTGTTTCTATTGGGTTATTTAATCTTTTGTTGTTAGAACTTTTAAATTTTTTTTTTGAGGGACAATGGTCCTGAGCTAACATCTGTTGCCAGTCTTTCTCTTTTTGCTTGAGGAAGATTGCCCCTGTGCTAACATCTGTGCCAGTCTTTCCTCCATTTTGTGTATGGGACGCCACCACACCATTGGCTTGATGAGCTGTGTGTAGGTCCGTGCCTGGGATTCGAACCCGTGAACCCTGGGCTGCCAAAGTGGAACATGCAAACTTAACCACTATGCCACCAGGCCGGCCCTTGTTAGAACTTTTTATAGATATTAATAAGGTGGTTTTGAATTTGAGTAATTTGTAGGAATTGTCCTGATATTCCTGTTCAATTTGAATTTTATTACTCTAGTTCCTTCCAGGAGGTACTTTATGCCGAGGAAAAACCAATGAATGTGATCTTCCAGAATATTGCAATGGTTCTTCTCAGTTCTGTCAGCCAGATGTTTTTATTCAGAATGGACATCCTTGCCAGAATAACAAAGCCTATTGTTACAATGGTGTGTGCCAGTATTATGATGCTCAGTGTCAAGTCATCTTTGGCTCAAGTAAGATCTTTTATTTATAATTGATTGCTTTGGTTTTATTTTTCTTTAGTTTTTGTTAAAAATGGAATTAAAAAATTGTTGCTAAAATTGAAGTTCTCCTGTTTCCTCTCTCCTGTCATATCTCCCTTCTTCATTCTCCATTAGGCAGTCATCATTGTAAATTTGAAGGTGTCCCTATTCAGTTGGTGATTTTTGCTTTTATTCTCTCTCTATCACCTATGTATCCTATGTATATAAACAATATTTTATATATACACACACAGTATCATATTCTAGTTTTAATAAATTCATATAAATAGTACAGGGATATACATATAGGTTTACTATTTTCATTGTTCACTCAAAATGTTTTTGAGATCCATCTGTATTGATACATTTAGATCATGGTGCCTTAGAGTATTCCGTTATATAAATGGAATCCATTATCTTACTGATAGATACTTAGGATGTTTTTAATTTTTTTGGTTTCTTTTTTTAAAGTTTTCATTTTTATCAAAGTTGTACATACACATAGGTTAAAGAGCCAAATTATTTACAAGGTTTTATGAAAAAATAAAGTGTACTCCCACCTAATATCCCCATCCCTTGAGGCAACCACTTTTACCTTTTCTAGCTGACTATTTTGTTACTTGCTCCAGGTCTTTAGATAATCTCTTGGTAATGCTACTTTTTAATTTTTCATTGTAGGTATTAACTATTAGTTTCTCACTATGCAAGATGAGAATTTAGTTTCTTTCCTTCTCTTCTCTCAACTCTTGTCAACTCTCATCATACTTATTCTTATTTTCCATTCTCCATCCTCTTAATGTGGCTTAATTGTAATTTTAGTTAAAGCAGTGCTGCCTGTTGTGATATTGTGATTTATAACAAAAAATATATATTTGATCTTCATCTAGTTCCTGGCACCAAGCTCCTAAAACCCTTGGAATTTCCTAAGTCCTGAGAGCCATAAAAGTCTCTTTTGTTATGTCAGTGAGATGACTTTGGAAAGCCCCTTGGTAACCTAAGGATGGAGGCTGATTGCCCAGGAACCAGCCCTGTGATTAGAGAGTTGGAACTTTCAGTCCTTCCAGCTCCAGGGAGGAGAGAGGGTCTGGAGATTGAGTCCAGTCACCAATGGCCAATGATTTAATCAATTCTGCCTATGTAATGAAGCCACCATAAAACCCCAAAAGGACAGGGTTTGAAGAGCTTCCAGCTTGGTGAACATGTGGAGATTTGGGGAGAGTGTCGCACTTGGAGAGGGCATGGAAGCCCTGTGCCCTTTCCCCATACCTTCCCCAATGCATCCCTTCCATCTGGCTGTTCCTGAGTTATATCCTTTTATAATAAACCCCTAATCTAGCAAGTAAAATGTTTCTCTGAGTTCTGTGAGCTACTCTAGCAAGTTAATCAACCGAAGGAGAGGTTTGTGGGAACCTCCTATCTACAGCTTGTTGGTTGGAAGCACAGGTGACAACCTGGACTTGTGATTGGCCCCTGAAGTGAGGGAGTGGGGTGGGAAGGGCAATCTTGTGGTGTGACTGCGCCCCTTAACCTGTAAGATCTGATGCTGTCTTCAGGAAGATAGTGTCAGAATTGAGTACAATTGTAGGACATCCAACTGGTGTTGGAGAATTACTTGGTGGTGTGGAAAAAACACACACGGTGGAACTGTATATTATATAATAGTCATATTAGTGCTATTCACAGCTGAGCTATGTAGTAAGTTACAACTGCTTTCTTGCTTTTTTTTTTCCTCTTGAGTTAATAATTCTCTCTCTCTCTTTTTGGGTTTGGTTAGTTTTCTGTGTTCTTGCCACTAATTGAACTGCAAATTGTTCCCCAGTGGCTTTCAGGTGATTAGAGGCATCAGGTATTCTGCTAATTTCAACCTGTTTGAAGACGTCTGACTAGGAGGCCCCTAATTCTCTTTAATCTTGATTGGTTGTCCTCTGTATTTAGAGAAACAGAACAAATAGGAGGATATATATACATACACATATGTATGTATATATGATTTATTATAAGGAATTGGCTCACACAATCCTGGAGGCTGGTAGGTCCCAGATCTGCAGAGTGAGTCAGCAAGCTGTAGAGTCAGGAGAGCCAATGGTGTAGTTCCAGTCCAAGGGCTGGCAGGCCTGAGACCCAGGGGGACTGGATGATTCAGTTCAAGTCTGAAAGTGTCCCAATCTGAAGGCCCTCAGGAAGAATTCCATCTTACTCAAGGAGGGTCAGCTTTTTTGTTCTATGTTCTATCAGGCTCTCAACTGATTGGATGAGGTCTACTCATATTAGGGAGGGCAAAATGCTTTACCCCGCCTACCAATTTAAATATTAATCTCATCTAAAGCACTATTACGCAATAATATAAAATAATGTTTGACCAAATATCTGGGTACCCTGTAGCTCAGTCAAGTAGACATATAAAATTAACCATCACAAGTTGGCCCCTTGTCAACTTGGCACCCGTACACATCTCCTTACACCGTATGTAATCTCCAAAAGAAGAAAATAACAAGGTTATAATTCCACTTAATATGATACAACTATCCTGTGTATAACCATAAATGCACTAGACCCTTCCTAAGAGGAAGAGGTAAAGTCCTGGAGTGATGTTTACTTTTCTCCTTGATAACTCCTAACTTAAACACTAGGATGTAAAATGAACAATATTTATACTATCATATAAAGTGAATACATCTTATGTTACATGATAAGGGAATAAGAGAGGGAACAAAACAGGGATATTATATGTGTATATATTATCACAAATATATTTATAACAAAAAAGGAAGATATATTCATGACAATTCAAGTCCTCATTTCTGTAACTAGACATGTGGTCAATAGCTGGTATTTTAATAACCTTCTTCATTATCATTCCATATACCCTTTGCCTTCAGCAAGCATCTCAGCTGATTGTGGTTCTTCACCTGGTGAGGTGACCGAAACCTTTATTCCTAAAAGCTCTGGGCCATTAGGAGTCCTGCCTGGATTGAGTTGTTGTAGTTTTCCATTAACATTAGTCATAGGTCGTGGTAGTACTAAGAGATGCCCTCAGGTATCTCCTGTATTCAGACATACTCTTCCTTACCTCTGTTGTTGTCCAATTACCCCTTGGTAGTCGGGATCAGTCACCCCAGCCAGCACAGTAGCTCCCTTCTTTGCCTATTCATTCAGAGGCTTGAGGAATCTAGAGTGGCTGAGCCGCAGTCTTAACTTCCAGTGCAATGGAATCATTGTTGTGTCTCCTGATGGAAGCATTATGCCCTCTAGAATTAAGACCTCTAGGCCAGCAGAGCATAAGGTTGTGGGAACAGGAAGCAAAAATTTTGCTGGTGGGTCAGTGGGAGAAATAGTGAGTGGTACCTCTCCACTTCCACCTCTTGATTCCTGGACCTATGAATCTTGGCTATGGGAGAAAAAACACCATATATTGAATGCTGATTCAGAGTATATTCAGCCTTCTGGAGAACTTTGCTCCTTCCTGCAAGGTATTGCCACCTAGCTGGCACTATAACTGAGTCTTCAAAAGGCCATTCCACCATTCCATCAAATTGGCCACTTTAGGGTGGTGGGGAATGTGGTAAGACCAGTGAATTCCATGATCATGGACCCATTGCCACACTTCATTTGCTGTGGAGTGAGTTCTTTGAGGAGTAGCAAATCTGTGTGCAATAACATGATGGTAGATAAGACATTCTGTCAATCCATGTATGGTAGTTTTGGCAGAAGTGTTGCATACAGGGAAGGCAATCCTTATCCAGAGTAAGTAAGAACGAAAACTGCTTCTGCTATGATGGAAAGGGTCCAATGTAATAAACCTACCACCAGGTAGCTGGCTGATCACCCCGAGAAATGGTGCCATATTGAGGACTCAGTGTTGGTCTCTGCTGCTGGCAGATTGGGTACTCAGCAGTGGCCATACCCAGGTTGGCTTTGATGAGTGGAAATCCATGTTGCTGCAGCAATGCCTAACCTCCATCCCTGTCACCATAGCCCCTTACTCATGACCCCATTGGGCAATGGCACAGATGACTGGGGAAAGAAGTTGACTGGTATCCACAGAATGGGTCATCCTAGCCACTTGATTATTAAAATCCTTTCTTCTTGATGTCACCTTTTGGTGAGCATTCACATGGAACACAAATATCTTCATGTGTTTTGCCCATAAAGAGATATCTTGTAGAAGGGAGAGGAGATTAAGATCCTTGCAAACTAAATTATGACATAGGGCTGGAGAGTTACTATACTCTTGAGAGAGGACAGTGAAGGTGTATTGTGGGCCTTGCCAGCTGAAAGCAACTGCTTTAGGTGGTCCTTATTGACCAAAATGGAGAAAAAGCATTTTGCCAGTTCAATATCTGCATACCAGGTACCAGGAGATAGGTTAATTTGCTCAAGCAATGAAACCATAATTGCTATAGCAGCTGCAAGTACAGTCACCCCCTGGCTAAATTTATGATCATCTACTGTCATTCTCCAAGATCCCTTTTCTTCTGCACAGGCTAGATAGGCGAGTTGAATTGGAATGTGGTGGGAATCACCACCCCTGCATCTTTCAAGTCTTTCATGGTGGTATTAATCTTTGCAGTCCTTCTAGGATTGTCGTATTACTTTTGGTTTACTGCATTCCTTGGTAGTGTCAGTTTTAGTGGCTTCCGCTTGGCCCGTCTCATCATGATAACGCTTACTCCACAGGTCAGGGAACCAATGTGGGGATTCTGCTAGCTGCTGATTATGCCTACTCCAATTATGTAGTCTGGAACTGGGGAAATAATCACAGGATGGGTTTGGGGACCCGTTGGGCCTACTGTGATATGGACCTGAGCTAAAACTCCATTCATCACCTGGTCTCCATAAGTCCCTACTCTGACTGGTAGGCCACAGTGAAGTTTTGGGTCTCCTGGAGTTAGTGTCGGTTCAGAGCCAGCGTCCAGCAGTCCCTGAAAGGTCTGAGTATTTCCTTTTCCACAATGCTGTGTTACCTGGTAAAAAGACATAGGTCTTGTTGGGGAAGGATGGGAGATTAACAGGATAAATTTTTGGCAGTGCATCAGGGTCCTTCCTGAAGGGGACCCATCCTCTCCTTCGTTTAGGGGGTTCTGGGTCTATAATATGGCTCAAGTCTGGGACTTGATTGAGGGCTCATGATTGTTTATTTGATTCAGGTTAGACTTTTGTTCACTTGACCTGGAACTTTTCTGCTTATACAGATCTAGTAAGAATTTACTAGTAGACTTCCTATCTTTTCACTTCTTGGAACTCTGTGATCAACTAACCAGTGCCATAGGTCTGTGCAAATCAGACTTTTCTAATTGCCCCTTTGACTCTCCTGTCCATTACGGTATCAATGGTCACCTTGCCTTTGCAATTGAGTGCCTTTGTACCTGGCCCTTGCCACTGGGGATCCAGTTACTCCCAGTGCATTTAAGTTCCCCAATTCAGTAACCATAGTTACTAATGTAAAGTGGCCTACAGAAAAGAGCGATCAGAGAGCTGTATTTTAGGTATGTTGGGGCTCCCCTCACACATTTATTTCTCACAGTCATGGTGAGAGGTATGTCTTCTGGATCCTCCTAGAGTGAGTGAGTAGGTCTTAAATGGCAAATCCACTCTAGCATTACAGTCTCTGTAAACTCATGGATCTCTTTTCTATATTAAACCAAGACAGGTCCAGCATTTCCAACTTGCTCACTGTGGGCCGCCGTTTGGTCCGTATTTCAGCCAACCAGTCACACAAACTGTTACAGCCCTTTCTAACTCCCCTTGCTACAACATTAAATGCAGACTCTGCTTAGTGAGCCCATATCAATAAATTCAGCCTATCCAACTTTATGTTTCTTCTACCGTTATCCCACATCTTTAATATCCATTCTCCCACATGTTTTCTAGATTTCTGTGTGTATAAATTTGAAAATCCAAGTAGTTCTTTTGGTATGTAGTGCACTCCTCATGAGTCACACTTATTACATCACCTTTAGGGGCCTGCTGGTACTTGAGTCTAGTTGTAGGTCTAGAAGCAAAAAGGGGAGATGGGGGTGAGTTCTGATGAGAGTCAGCATTGTTTTACATGGCAACTTTCTCAGAGATGCCACTACAATTTCCTCAGGCTTATTCCCCTTAGATGAGGGTGTAGATACTGCTGCTTCCCCTGACAAAGAAGACTCATCAGAATTTAGGGGCTCACTGTCCCCAGCTCCATCAGAATCTTTCAACACGTCCTCATTCCAACTTTCAGGATCTCATTCTTTCTCAATCAATGCCTTTACCTTAACAGTAGACACCCTGTGAGGCTGGGAGTTCAACTTGGGGCTATAATTCAGCTAGTTGCAGAATGAGATTCTGGGTTTGATTTTCAGTAGTCTCAGCCCTATCACTACAGGAGATAGTGGTCTCCTTCAGGGCGCACATAGAAGCTTTCAGATCATTCATGCAGTGCTTGAGCTGGGAATTGGAATACCTGAGCTCGTCCTCCCTGCCTCAACTCCCTATTTTGTCTAGTGATATCAGGAGCAATCAGCCAATCTCATTATACTCATTAATTTGACAAAAATATTCAAAAGTATCATATACACAGCACCCAGATCCTTGCTTCCATAAGTGATTGAATAGGAGTCTCCAATGGTGATATTTTGTGTATATCTATTATCAGATAGTGCTGTAGACTGTGAGTACTCTCTTTACTACTGGAAATAGTCATTAGCATCTTTAAATGTAATCAGGTTATAGAACCAATTCCAGAAACCCCAGAACCAATTCAGACAACTCATCCTTAAGCTTCTTGTCTTCTAGAACCACTCTTGGTACCAAAATCTGTACTAGTCAGGGTTCTTCAGAGAAACAGAAAAAATACGATGTATGTAGATAGAGAGATAGATACGTGCGTACATACATACATACATAGATATAGATATTAAGGAATTGGCTTATATGATATTGGAGGCTGACAAGTCCCTAGAACTGCAGTTGTAAGCTGGAGACCCAGGGTAGCTGGTAGTGTAGTTCCACTCTGATTTTAAATGCGTGAGAACCAGGAGAGCCAGTGGTAGAGTTCCAATTCCAAGGCTATCAGGCTTGAGACCTAGGAAGAGCTGGTGTTTCAGTTTGACTCTGGAGGCAGGAAAAAACCTGATGTCCCAGTCTATAGGCTGCTAGGAAGTACTCCCTCTTATTCAAGTCAAGGTCAGCCTTTCTGTTCTATTCAGGTTTGAGCTAATTGGATGGGGCCTACCCACCTTAGGGAGGGCCATCTGCTTTACTGAGTCTACTGATTTAAATGTTAATCTCTTCCAAAAACACTATCACAGAACACGCAGAATAATGTTGGGCCAAATATCTGGGCTCCTTGTGGCACAATCAAGATTGACAGGTGAAATTAACCATCACACCCCTGTATCTAGTCCCAACTCTTATCCTGAGATTTTCTTCTCACAATAATCCCGAAGAGGTCCATTGTCTGTCTCCTGTTTGTATTTCCCACTTGCTGTTTCCTGTCTCTCTCTCTCTGTCTAGATTTATTTCTTCCTTTACATGGAGCTTTCCTTTTAGTAGTTTTCCTAGAAATCTTGAATTAGAGGTAAACTTCTTGAGATCTTGGAAGTAGGAAAATATTTTTGTTTTATCTAAGTACTTGATTGGTAGTTTAGCTGGATTGGAAATCATTTGTCCTCACAATTTTGAAGTCATTGCTTCATGGTCTTTTAGCTTCCAGAGTTGCTGTTGAGAAGTCTGACGCCATTCTGATTCTTGTATATGACTTTTTTTTCCTCTCTCTCTCGGAAGGCTTGAAGGATCGTCTCTTCAAGGTGATATACCTTGATGTTGGTCTGTTTTTATCCATTGTGTTGTGTCCTTCCTTGGTGGGTGCATTCAATTTGCCAACTCATATCTTTAGTTCTGGAATTTTTTTTTCTGGTTTCTTTTTCTAGATCACATATTATTTGGATATTGGATTTCCTGGATTTTCTTATCTTTTTTTTCCTGTTTTCCATCTTTGTTTTTTGTGCCTGCTTTCTGGCAACTTCTTCAACTTCATCTTCTAATTCTTTTACTGAGGTTTTCATCTCAGGTACCACAGTTTTAGTTGTTATGAGCTCTTATGTTCTCTGAGTGTTTTCACACTTCTTTTTAAGAAATAATATTCTGTTCTTGTTCCATGCATGGAACATCTATCTCTCCTGTCTCTCAGTATATTAATGATAATTTTTTAAACTTTTCTTTTCTCTGCATAATCTGTATTCCAAGTTACCATTTTTGTGTGTTTGGTTATCTGTTTTTTATATTAGAAGTTTTCCTCAGATGTCTCATAGGAAGATACCTGATTTCCCCAAGAGAAGGAAACAAGGACCAGATGGGTAACTCTGGGTTCTTGGGTGAGGCTTGGTAACTACGCTTTCCTACAGGGTGACATGGCTGAGCTTTGTAATTGGGGAAATGCTGAAATCCGCATCTTTAGGTTTTTTTCGTTTTGGGCTTGTTAGATTCCCTTGTGAGGACCTTATCTGTCTCCAGTCTGGAGGGTAAAGGCCTGGAGAATTCTGGAAGCTGCCAGCGTTCTGAGAGTGAAGAGGAGAGTGGGGAGGATCAGGCTGGGGATCTCAGAATTAGGTAGACAAATGTCCAATTCATCCCCTTATTTTTGGAATAGTTTCTCTGCTCATTTACTGTACTTAGTATCTCTGAGTCCTGAACCTCTGTGTTTAGTCTACCCGGAGAATACACTTCAAGTCTTTTGCCAGGGTAGAGAAGGGCCAGTCACCTGACTGCACAAAGAGCCGACCTGATCTGGGGCTCTAGCTGCTTCTTCAGTGGTCTTTAAGCTTCTTTTCTTTATTTTAGCCACCTGCCCCTCCTTACCCCTATGTTCAGAGGTATCTGGTACTATCAATTTCTTATCTTTGGGGATTTCTGTGGTATAAAAAGGATTAATCTCAGCTGTCTGCACTGTCCGCTTAGAATTTGTTATTTTCAGATACACTGAGTCATTTACCACTTACCCGTCTGCTTTTCAGCTGCTATTTTGTGCTGTCTCCTCTCCCATTTCCTCTGTCTGTGTGAGTTTATGAATTAAAAAAAAAAATCCATTTTCTTTTATCTAAGTGGGATTTCTGGAGGGAGGGAAAATAAATAACATGTTCAAACTTTTTGCCTGAAATCTGCTGATGGCTCATAATTTTAAAGATACAGTCAATTAGTTCAGGTGTAATAGGTCTAGTTTTCATTCTTATGAGGTTTTTAACTTATGGATATGAAAGTCCTTTACTAGCTTACGCATTCTCAAATTCCTTATTTTTTATAGTAAACACTAAATATTTATTAAAAAATGAAGAGTTTGAGAGGGAATGTATAAGAGAAGGTGTTGATATTTATTATCAGATTTGGGCCTTAAAACAACCTCGTGAGGAAGCTAAGGCTCAGAGAAATAATGGTTTGCTCGAGGTCACAGAAATCAGCAAAACCATGATCTTAACCACCATGGCATGATGAGCTAATGAATACTACTGCTAGAATTTATAAAGGATATCATTAAAAGAAAATAACTTTGATTAGTTTACTTTCTTAAATGAAAATAGTTCATGTTTTTTGAAATATTGAAAATACACATAATCACAAAGTAGAAAATAAATATTGCCCATCTTCTTAATATCCTGGATAAATAACCACTGTTAAAAATTTGATGGCTATTTCTCACATCTTTTTCTATGCCTTTATGAGTGCATGTGTATATAATATGCAAAAATGGATCATACTGCTTCAAAACAACCAATTTTTCAAAATTAACAATAAATCATGAATACTTTTCCGTGTCATTAAGTATTTTTCTATAACATCATGTTAATGACATAGTACAATTTATTTAACTAGTCAGCAATGCTGATTGTGAATATCTGTATAGTTTATTTTAGTCTTCACAGTAAATTCCCAGAAGTGGAATTGCAGTGTTAAAGACCATGTTCTTTAAAGGCTTTTACGATATTTCCACATAATCTCCAGAATTATTGTACCATTTAGTCTCTTATTAGCTATACATAAGTGTGTTTATTTCCTCAAATATTTCCAATGCTGTGTTTCCATTTAAAAAAAAGCCCTGCTCACTTAATAAGTACGAGCCATATTTTTATCGTTTTTAAATATGCATTTTTATTACTAGGGTTTGAATTTTTTTCACATTGATATTGACCATTTGTATTTTTCTTAAGTCTTGCCTGTTCCTGTCCTTAGTTCATTTTTCTACTAAGGTACTTATTCCTTGTTACTTTATTTTAAAAGTTTTTTTATGATTAAGGATATTAACTATTTTTCATATGTTGCCATTTTCTCTCATTTTGTCCTTTGTCTTTTAGTTTTGTTTGTTTTCTTGATATTATCAAAAATTTTTTCTCATTTAATTTATGTTGTCACTTGTGGTTTCTGTCTTTGGTGTCATGCTTAGAAATTCTCCTTCCTCAGAGTTTTTACTTGGTCTTCTGCTACTCTTATGATTTGTTTTTACATATTTAAGTCTTTAGTTCTGGGATTTATTGAACATTCAGTTTTCCTGCTGATTTGAAATAGTACTTTTATCAACATGCCAAACATCATGTATACTTGGATCTATTTCTGGATTTTGTGTTTTGTTCCAGTAGTCGGCTGAAAGAAGAAGACATTCTTGTGATTCTTTTTATAGAATTATTTGATGGAAAATCCTGACTTTTACTGTTATTTCATAGGCCAAAATATATCCTTCCAGAACTTGAGTACATGTAGAGGGAATGAGAAGAGATGAGGCAAGAGTTAGAAGTCAGATTTAGACTTTTCCAGGAATTTTGACTATATCCTCCAGATTGCTAACCCTAACCTTTTCTGGGTCATGGATTTCAGGTTACAATTTTTCCCCTAGAAGTGGGGAACCATCTTCTGCCCTAGATAATGGAGAGCCATGGATTTTAAGCCTAGAAATGGCGTGATTAGATTTGCGCTTGGGATTTCTTTGGCAACATTGTGGAGAAGAGTACTGAGGGAGCAGAGAAAGGATATCAAGTAGCTGCTATGTAGTAGTTCTTTTTTTAAAAAATTATTTTATTGAGGTCATATTGGTTTATAACACTGTATAATTTCAGGTGTACATTATTATATATCAGTTTCTGTATAGACTGCATTGTGCTCACCACGAATAGTCTAGTTTTTATCCATCACTGTACACATCTGCCCTTTTACCCATTTCGCCCTACCCCCGAACCCCCTTCCCCTCCGGTAACCACTAATCTGTTCTCCTTATCCATGTGTTTGTTTATCTTCCACATATGAGTGAAATCGTACGGTGTTTGTTTTTGTCTGGCTTATTTCGCTTAACATAATACCCTCAAGGTCCATCCATGTTGTTGCAAATGGGACAATTTTGTCTTTTTAAATGGCTGAGTAGTATTCCATTGTATATATATACCACATCTTCTTTATCCATTCATCTGCTGATGGGTATTTGGGTTGCTTCCATGTTTTGCCTATTGCGAATAATGCTGCAATGAACACAGGGGTGCATGAATCTCTTTGTATTGTTGATTTCATGTTCTTTGGATAAATACCTGGTAGTGGGATAACTAGATCATATGATATTTCTATTTTTAATTTTTTTTTTTTTTTTTTTTTTTTTTTTTGCTGAGGAAGACGGCCCTGGGCTAACATCCGTGCCCATCTTCCTCCACTTTATATGGGACGCCGCCACAGCATGGCTCACCAAGCAGTGCGTCGGTGCGCGCCCGGGATCCGAACCAGCGAACCCCGGGCCGCCGCAGCGGAGCGCGCGCACTTAACCGCTTGCGCCACCGGGCCGGCCCCTATTTTTAATTTTTTGAGAAGTCTCCGTATTGTTTTCCTTAGTGACTGCACCAGTTTGCATTTCCAACTGCAGTGTATGAGGGTTCCCTTTTCTCCACATCCTCTCCAACATTTGTTATTTTTTGTCTTGTTAATTATAGCCATTCTGCCGGGTGTAAGGTGATACTGTAGTTTTGATTTGCGTTTCCCTAATAATTAGTGATGTTGAACATCTTTTCATGTACCTGTTGGCCATCTATATATCTTCTTTGGAAAAACGTCTGTTCATATCCTCTGCCCATTTTTTGATTGGGTTGTTTGATTTTTTGTTTTTGAGTTGCATGAGTTCTTTATATGTTTTGGAAATTAACCCCTTGTCAGATATATGATTTGCAAATATTTTCTCCCAGTTGGTGGGTTGTCTTTTCGTTTTGTTCATGATTTCTTTTTCTTTGCAGAAGCTTTTTAGTCTGATATAGTTCCATTTGTTTATTTTTTCTTTTGTTTCCCTTGCCTGAGTACTCATAATATTTGAAAAGATACTGCTAAGACCGATGTCAAAGAGTGTACTGCCTATATTTTCTTCCAGGAGTTTTATGGTTTGTGGCCTTGCATTCAAGTCTCTAATCCATTTTGAGTTAATTTTTGTGTATGCTGTAAGATAGTGGTCTACTTTCATTCTTTTGCTTGTGGCTGTCCAGTTTTCCCAACAACATTTGTTAAGGAGACTTTCTTTTATAATTTTATTTATTTATTTATTTTTCCCCCCAAAGCCCCAGTAGATAGTTGTATGTCATAGCTGCACATCCTTCTAGTTGCTGTATGTGGGACGCGGCCTCAGCACGGCCGGAGAAGCGGTGCGTCGGTGCGCACCCGGGATCCGAACCCGGGCCGCCAGCAGTGGAGCGCACGCACTTAACCGCTAAGCCACGGGGCCAGCCCAAGGAGACTTTCTTTTATCCATTGTATGTTCTTGGCTCCTTTGTCAAAAATTTGCTGCCCATAGATGTGAGGTTTTATTTCTGGGCTTTTGATTCTATTCCATTGATCTGTGTGTCTGTTTTTTGTGCCAGTACTATGCTGTTTTGGTTACTATAGCTTTGTAGTGTATTTTGAAATCAGGAATTGTGATAGATTACATCATGTTCTCATGTTCACTACCCAAAAACTAATTACAATCCATTACCACACACATGTGCCTAATCATCCCCTCTGGTAACCACCAATCCAATCTCTGTCTCTATGTGTTTGTTTGTTGTTGTTTTTATCTACTGCTTAATCAGTGAGGTCATAAGATATTTGACCTTCTCCCTCTGAATTATTTCACTTAGCATAATACCCTCAGTGTCCATCCATGTTGTCACAAATGGCTGGATTTCATCCTTTCTTGTGGTTGAGTAGTATTCCATTGTATATATATACCACATCTTCATCCATTCGTCCCTTGATGGGCACTTAGGTTGCTTCCAAGTCTTGGCTATTGTGAATAATGCTGCAGTGAACACAGGGGTGCATGTATCTTTAAGCATTGGTGTTTTCAAGTTCTTTGGATAAATATCCAGCAGTGGAATAGCTGGATCATATGGTAGTACTATCCTTAACTTTTTGAGGAATCTCTAAACTGTTTTCCATAGAGGTTACACCAGTTTGCACTCCCACCAGCAGTGTATGAGAGTTCCCTTCTGTCCACATCCTCTCCAACACTTGTTGTTTCCTGTCTTGTTAATTATAGCCATTCTGACGGGCACGAGTTGATATCTCATTGTCATTTTGATTTGCATTTCCCTGATAATTAATGATATTGAACATCTTTTCATGTGCTTGTTGGCCAGCTGTATATCTTCTTTGGAGAAATGTCTGTTCAGATCTTTTTCCCGTTTTTTAATGGAGTTGTTGGTTTTTTTGTTGTTGAGATATATGAGTTCTTTATATATTTTGGAGATTAACCCCTTATCAGATATATGGTTTGCAAATATTTTCTCCCAATTGTTAGGTTGTCGTTTCATTTTGTTGATGGTTTCCTTTGCTGTGCAGAAGCTTTTTGGTTTGATGTAGTCCCATTTGTTTATTTTTTCTATTATTTCTCTTGCCCCATCAGACATAGTGCTTGAAAATATGTCACTAAGACTGATGTCGAAGAGTGTACTGACTATGTTTTCGTCTAGAATTTTCATGGTTTCAGGTCTTACATTCAAGTCTTTAATCCATTTTGAGTTAATTTTTATGTATGGTGCAAGAGAATGGTCTACTTTCATTTTTTTGCATGTGACCGGCCAGTTTTCCCAACACCATTTGTTGAAGAGACTTTCCTTTCTCCATTGTATGCTCTTGGCTCCTTTGTCCAAGATTAGCTGTCCATAGATGTGTGGGTTTATTTCTGGGCTTTCGATTCTATTGCATTGATCTGTGTGTCTGTTTTTTGTGCCAGTACCATGCTGTTTTGGTTACTATAGCTTTGTAGTATATTTTAAAATCAGGAATTGTGATACCTCCAGCTTTGTTCTTTTTTCTCTGGATTCCTTTGGCTATTCGGGGTCTTTTGTTGTTCCATATAAATTTTATGATTCTTTGTTCGAGTCTGTGAAAAATGTTGGAACTTTGATAGGGATTGCATTGAATCTATAGATTGCCTTAGGAAGTATGGACATCTTTAACTATGTTTTTTTTTGTGAGGAGATCAGCCCTGTGCTAACATCTGCCAATCCTCCTTTTTTTTTTTTTGCTGAAGAAGACTGGCCCTGGGCCAACATCCGTGCACATCTTCCTCCACTTTATATGGGACGCCGCCACAGCATGGCCTAACAAGCAGTGCATCGGTTTGCGCCTGGGATCCGAACTGGCGAAGCCCAGGCCACTGCAACGGAGCGCGTGCGCTTAACAGCTTGTGCCACTGGCTGGTCCCTCATCTTAACTATGTTAATTCTTCCAATCCAAGAGCATGGAATATCTTTCCATTTCTTGGTGTTTTCTTCACTTTCTTTCAGCAGTGTTTCATAGTGTTCAGTGTACAGATCTTTCACCTATTTAGTTAAGTTTATTCCTAGGTATTTTATTCTTTTTGTTGCAATTGTATTCTTAATTTATCTTTCTGCTACTTTGTTAATATCGTATAGAAATGCAACTGATTTTTGTATGTTGATTTTGTATCCTGCAACTTTACCGTATTCGTTTATTACTTCTAAAAGTTTTTTGGTGGATTCTTTGGGGTTTTCTATATCTAAAATCATGTCATCTGCAAATAGTGACAGTTTCACTTCTTCTTCCTTTCCAATTTGGATCCCTTTTATTTCTTTTTCGTGTCTGATTGCTCTGGCTAGGACTTCCAATACTATGTTAAATAGGAGTGGTGACAGTGGGCATCCTTGTCTGGTTCCTGTTCTGAGAGGGATAGCTTTCAGTTTTTCACCGTTGAGGATGATATTAGCTGTGGGGTTGTCATATATGGCCTTTATTATGTTGAGGTACTTCTATACCCATTTTATTCAGAGTTTTTATCATAAATGGATGCTGTATCTTGTCAAATGCTTTCTCTGCATCTATTGAGATGATTATGTGATTTTTATTCTTCCTTTTATTAATGTGGTGTATCACATTGATTGATTTGGGAATGTTGAACCATCCCTGCATCCCTAGAATAAATCACACCTGATCATGGTGTATAATCTTTTTATGTATTGTTGTGTGCGATTTGCTAGTATTTTGTTGAGGATTTTTGCATCGATGTTCATCAGTGATATTGGCCTGTAATTTTCTTTTTTTGTGGTGTTCTTGTCTGGTTTTGGTATAAGGGTAATGTCGGCTTTGTAGAATGAGTTAGGGAGCTTCCCCTCCTCTTCAATTTTTTGGAGGATTTTGAGAAGGATAGGTGTTTAGTCTTCTTTGAATGTTTGGTAGAATTCACCAGGGAAGCCATCTGGTCCTGGACTTTTATTTTTGGGGAGATTTTTGATTACTGTTTGATCTCCTTACTGGTGATTGGTCTATTCAAATTCTCTATTTCTTCTTGATCCAGTTTTGGAAGGTAGTATGATTCTAAGAATCTTCCATTTCTTCCAGATTGTCCAATTTGTTGGCATATAGCTTTTCATAGTATTCTGTTATAATCTTTTGTATTTCTGAGGTGTCTGTTGTAATTTATCCTCTTTCATTTCTGATTTTACTTATTTGAGCCTTCTCTCTTTTTTTCTTGGTCAGTATAGCTAAAGGTTTGTCGATTTTGTTTATCTTTGCAAAGAACCAGCACTTGGTTTTATTAATTTTTCCTATGGTTTTTTTAGTTTCTATTTCATTATTTCTCCTCTAATTTTTATTATTTCTCTCCTTCTTCTGATTTTGGGCTTTGTTTGTTCTTCTTTTTCTAGTTCTGTTAGGTGTAGTATAAAATTAGTTAAATGAGGTTTTTCTTGTTTTTTGAGATAGGCCTGTATTGCTGTAAATTTCCGTCTTAGTACCACTTTTGCTGCATCCCTTAAGAGTTGATATGTTATGTTTTTTTTTTGTTTTGTTTTTGTTTTTGTGAGGAAGATCAGCCCTGAGCTAACATTCATGGCCATCCTCCTCTTTTTGCTGAGGAAGACCAGCCCTGAGCTAACATCTATTGCTAATCCTCCTCTTTTTTTTTAATCCCTTTTTCTCCCCAAAGCCCCAGCAGATAGTTGTATGTCATAATTGCACATCCTTCTAGTTGCTGTATGTGGGACACCGCCTCAGCATGCCTGGACAAGCGGTGCGTCAGTGCGTGCCCGGGATCTGAACCCGGGCCCCCAGTAGTGGAGTGCGCGCACTTAACCGCTAAGCCACGGGGCCGGCCCTGGTATGTTATGTTTTCACTTTCATTTGTCTCCAGGCACTTTTTGATTTCTCCTTTTATTTCTTCATTCATCCAGCGGTTGTTCAGTAGCATGTTGTTTAATGTCCCCATTTTTGTGTTTTTCCTAGCTTTTTTCTTTTTTTTTATTGTGAGGAGATCAGCCCTGTGCTAACATCTGCCAATCCTCCTCTTTTTTTGCTGAGGAAGACTGGCCCTGGGCTAACATCCTTGCCAATCTTCCTCCACTTTATATGGGACGCTGCCACAGCATGGCTTGCCAAGCAGTGCATCAGTGCATGCCCGGGATCCGAACTGGTGAACGCCGGGCCGCCGCAGCGGAGCGTGCGCACTTAACTGCTTGCGCCACCAGGCTGGCCCCCTAGCTTTCTTCTTATAGTTGGTTTCTAGTTTCATATCATTGTGGTCTGAAAAGATGCTTGAGATGATTTCAATTTTCTTAAATTTATTGAAGCTTGCCTTGTTTCACAACATATGTTCTATCTTTGAGAATGTTGTTTGTGCACTTGAGAAGACTATGGATTCTGCTGTTTTTGGATGGAATTTGTTATATATATCTAAGTCCATCTGGTCCAATGTTTCACTTAAGGCCATTGTTTCCTTATTGACCTTCTGGATGATCTACCCATTGATGTAAGTGGGGTGTTGCCATCTTATTGTGCTGCCATCAATCTCCCTTTAGGTCTGTTAATGGTTGCTTTATGTACTTTGGTGCTCCTGTGTTAGGTGCATATATATTCATAAGTGTTATGTCCTCTTGGTGGAATGTCCCTTTTATCATTATATACTGCTCCTCTTTGTCTCTCATTGCCTTTTTTATCTTGAAGTCTACTTTGTCTGATATAAGTATGGCAACATCTGCTTTCTTTTGCTTGCCATTTGCTTGGAGTATCGTCTTCCTTCACTCTGAGTCTCTGTTTGTCATTAGAGCTGAGATGTGTTTCCTGGAGGCAGCATATTGTTGGATCTTGTTTTTTAATCCATCCAGCTACTCTGTGTCTTTTGATAGGAGAATTCAATCCATTTACATTTAGAGTGATTATTGATATATGAGGGCTTAATACTGCCATTTTATGTCTTGTTTTCTGGTTGTTTTATATTTCCATTGTTTCTTTTCCTTGTATTTTTGACTGCCATTTCAGTTTGGTGGTTTCTGTGATGGTTTTCTCAGTTTTCTCTTTATTTACTATTTGTGGCTCTGCTCTGATTTTTTGTTTACTGGTTACCATGAGGTTTATATAAAAGATCTCATAGATGAGATAGTCCATTTTCTCATAGCCTCTTATATCCATTGGCCTAAGCAGGTTCCAGCCTTTTCCTCTTCCCCTTCTGAGTTATTGTTGTCACACATTATTCTTTTTTGTGTTGTGAGTTTATGACTAAATTAAGTGTTTATAGTTATTTTTGATGCTTTCCTTCTCTTTTTCTTTTATGTTACAATTAAGTGTTTGGTAACCTGTTCTGCTAGAGAGCTGCAATTTTCTGATTTTGTTTGTCTATTTATCTCCTTGCTCAAAGCTTTGTAAACCTTTGCCTTTTTGTTTCAGGTAGCAGGGCTCCCTTCATCATTTCTTGTAAGGCAGGTCCAGTGGTGATGAACTCCTTCAGCTCATGTTTATCTGGGAAAGCTTTTATTTCTCCATCATATCTGAAAGATAGTTTCTCTGGATAGAGTATTCTTGGCTGAAAGTTTTTTTCTTTCAGTATTTTGGATATATCATTCCAATCTCTCCTAGCCTGTAAGATTTCTGCTGAAAAATCTGCTGAAATCTTGATAGCGGTTCCTTTGTAGGTTATTTTCTTCTGCCTTTCTGCCCTTAATAATTTTTCTTTGTTATTGACTTTTGCTAGTTTCAATATTATATGTCTTGCAGAAGGTCTTTTTTATTGATATAATTAGTTCTTTTGGCTTCATGTACTTTTAAGTCCATTTCCTTCCTCAGGTTTGGAAAGTTCTCAGCTATTATTTCTTTGAACAACCTCTCTGCTCCTTTCTCCTCTTCTCCCTCTAGAATACCTGTAATCCTGATATTACTTTTCCTAATTGAGTTGGATATTTCTTGAAAAATTTTTTAACATCTTATTTCTCTCTCCTTCTCCACCTGAAGCATTTCTTTGTTTCTAGTCTCTAATTCACTAACTCTGTCCTCCATAACATCAGCTCTGTTTGTTCTGGTTTCTAGATTATTTTTTGTCTCATTAATTCTGTTCTTCATTTCTGGAATTTTTGTTTGGTTTTTTTTTTAGAGCTTCACTCTCTTTGGTGAAGTATTCCTTCTTTGCATTAATTTTATTCTTGAGCTCATTCAGCTGTCTTTGTGAGTTTTCTTGTAACTCATTTAGTTTCTTTATGACAACTATTTTGAATTCTCTGTCATTTAGATTGTAAATTTCTGTGACTTCAGGATTGGTTTCTAGAGACTTGTCATTTTCCTTCTCCTCTGAAGTGTTACTGTAGTTCTTCATGGTGTTTGATGAATTGATCCTTTGCCAGCACATTTGTGGTAGTATCAGGTCACAGATTCCACCTGCTACTGCTCAGGGCGGAGCAGGAGCTGTGTTTTCTGATCCCTTCCTGTCTGCTATAGTTGTGCTGGTAGGGCCGCTCTGCATTTGTGTGGGCTAGACGTAGCCACTCAGCAGTTTGCGCTCATCTGGGTGGGCCTCTGCGCTAGGTAGGTGTGTCACGCACCGCAGGTGGTGCTTCTGTGCTGGGTGGGCTGGTTACTCTTACACGGCCGGGGCTGCTGTGCTCGGCAGGGGACTGGCTGAGCTGCTGTGCTAGGCAAGAGGGGCACCTATGCAGGAGCTGAGCCACTGCCACTCAGTGGGGAGTGTTCCCTTGGGCAGGCCCACCATGGCACAGTGTGTGCTCCCGAGGGCCGGCTACCACTCTGAAAGTATTCGTGCATGGGCCAGGCTGCCCCTGCCCCCACTTACATTCACTCTGGGCTGCTGTGTGAGGATCTGAGACCTGGGTCGCTGCCACCAGGCAGGGGAAAGGGTGCACTCATCTAGTTCCACTGCTTCCCTGGGATCCAGTCCACCCACCTTCAGATGTATGGCTGTGTGGATCTCTTAGGCATCCTGCTACGCTGTGTAGGGAGTCCTCCGTTGGTTAATGAACGTCCATTTAGTTGTAACTTGGAGGGGAGAGACAAAGGCAACAACTCACTCCACCATGAAGCTGACATCTGCTATGTAGTAGTTCTGGTGAGAGCCCATGGAGAGTTTACATTGAGGCGTGGCAGCACCTCCAGTCAGCTTCCTTTGAATTACACATTGGTGCTAGCAGTGTTCCAGCAGTGATAGTCTACATCATGTTGCATCCTTGTGTTTCCTTTCTCGATTTCAGGTTGCATCCTTGTGTTTCCTTTCTCGATTTCAGGTGGTTGAGGTTCTCAAGGAAAAGGTTGCTTTTCAGCACAACTAGGCAGATCGCTTTGGTTGATAATTGGCAGTGATAGTTTATTACAAAACCATACTGGAATCCTGTTTTCCCATCTTCTTCTGTTTTTGACTTGAGTAGGAATAGCAACAACAGCAATACATTCAACTGTGAGCGCCATGTATTGGTTGAGGCTTGTCTTTCAATGAGAAAAGAGAGAGTTAGTAATAGGAGTTTTTCTGTTTCCCCCCTGAGAACTACTGATAAACTATATCCATTACCTACCAGTGTGTGGGACACTTAGTAGGGGATTAATATATATTTAATGAAGGAAGGAAGGGAAGGAGGGAAGGAGAGAGGGAGAGAGGAAAAGAGGAAGGCAGGGAGGGAGACAAATGAAAGAAAACCCAAATCTTCTATTTTTATGTTTGTTTCTCTTAGTTAAGAAGATCAGGCATGGGTACTGGGCTGGATTTCTCTGAAGCTAGTGTTGTTGATTTTGACCAGACTTCTGCTGTCTCTAGTTTCTGTCTGTTGTTCTCCTTATCTTATGGTGGGTTGTGGGGACTGAGGAGAGAAGACCATCTAAGAATTAAATGGGCCTTATTTATGTGAGGTCATGGGATAGGGTGGTAGAGATCTGTCAACTTCTAATATATTTTCCAGGAATAGGCAGGTTATTCCAGACTAAAAAGGTAATTACAGATAGGCATTTCAATGAAGTAAATACTATTATTTAGCAAAGAGATTATCTCCATAGAGGCCTGCGGAAAAGTCTAGGAGTAAAGGAACCACCGTTATTTTTTTCTTTGGAAATTATCTGGAATTTTTATAGCTATTTCTGTTCTGTAGAAGGGCTTTGCTAGGGATAGTGCCATGTGACATTTACCTTGTGCAAGTATTCTGCATTTATTTTTTGCATTATGTGATCCTCTGCCTCTTTTTTGCTCCAACTCCTTTCACCCCATGTCCATTTTCTTTTAAACTAGACAACATAGTATAAGATGTGTAAGATAGGCAAGTGAATTTCCTTTATTAAATACAAAGTACTGGCAATTTGGCTTAAAAATTTTTCCCAAATAAAACATTTTTAGGAATGTATAATTAAGTAGAAAAAATCAACATTAAGTGATACATATATAAAATATAGGAAAGCAGGAATGGATTGATACTTTATCAGCTATCGTGGCTGTTTGTTGATTCATCTAATTAGTAGAAGTACCTAAATTAAGCATCCATATATGGTAAATAAAAAACAAGTAATAATAGCTGGCAGTGTTTTCACCAATCCTTCCCAGCCTGATCTAACCAGGGGTGTAGTAGATATGTGTTTGAGAACAGTGAGAATGAATATGCTGAAAATGCTACCATGCAATGCATGATTTTTAATTCATTTGTAATTTCATCTTGTTTAATGATGTTTCTTTTAGGTCCTGAGTGTTCAAGTCCAGGCTAACTTTTAAGAACAATCTAAGCTTTATTTTTATATTTTGTTGTTAAGTATAAAATGTGGAACAAAAATGTTTTATCTGTAAGAGCTGGAACTTTGTCAGAGGTGTTGAGGCAGTTCATCCAGGTGCATGGACTGTCATCGGGAATACTTTTATTTCTGAATTAAATTGCCATAACTTTTTTAAAAATTTTTAATATTACAGAAGCCAAGGCTGCCCTGAAAGATTGTTTCATTGATGTGAATTCTAAAGGTGACAGATTTGGCAATTGTGGTTTCTCTGGCAATGAATACAAGAAGTGTGCCACTGGGTAAGTGGAGGCAGGGTTATAAAGGAATATGAAAGGTTGTAAGACCAGTAATCGCTAATATCTTTTATAACTCCTTGTGACTGCCGACTTTCTCCCCCTTAGATACCTAACCTTTCGAACTTACAGAGACACTGAATAAACTGTAAAGTGATTCATCCCTTTTGACGTTACCTGTCTAAAATCTAGTGGTTTTTAGAATCTTACTTTGTTTATTTTTGTTCTAGCATAAGAACCCCTAATAAACACTCTTCCTCCTCTTCCTTTCATTAAAAGATTATGCTGCTAAATCTGTAAAGTTACCTGCAGAATTAATTCTGAACTTCATTATTTTCTTTTAGCTCTATATAATTTTATTTTCTTTTATTTCTTTTTTTTTTGTGAGGAGATCAGCTCTGTGCTAACATCTGCCAATCCTCCTCTTTTTTTTTTGCTAAGGAGGACAGGCCCTGGGCTAACATCTGTGCCTGTCTTCCTCCACTTTATATGGGACACTGCCACAGCGTGGCTTGCCAAGCAGTGCGTCGGTGTGCGCCCGGGATCCGAACCGGCGTATCCCGGGCCACCGTAGTGGAGCGCGTGCACTTAACTGCTTACGCCACTGGGCTGGCCCCTAAAGTTTATTTTATTTTATTTTATTTATTTTATTTTATTATTTTAATTTAATTTAATTTTATTATTTTATTTTTTATTTTATGAGGAAGATCAGCCCTGAGCTAACATCCATGCTAATCCTTCTCTTTTTGCGGAGGAAGACCAGCCCTGAGCTAACATCTATTGCCAGTCCTCCTCCTTTTTTCCCCCAAAGCCCCAGCAGATAGTTGTATGTCATAGTTGCATGTCCTTCTAGTTGCTGTATGTGGGACGCGGTCTCAGCATGGCCGGAGAAGCGGTGCGTGGGTGCGCGCCCGGGATCCAAACCCGGGCCGCCAGTGGCAGACCGCGTGCACTTAACTGCTAAGCCATGGGGCCGGCCCCTTATATAATTTTAAAGTGACAAATTGCAACCTTTTTTGTTTCTATAACATTTACTTATAGTAAAAAAATTAATAATATTAAAAAATTATAAATGAGAAAAAGTCATCCATAATTTCAATCCATGTATGTGCACTAATGTCAGTGTGTTTCTTCCCTTTCTTTCTTTCTGTGCACTGTACACATACACTGACATTTTACATAATTGGAATTATTCTCTAATACTGTGCATCTCTTCTACCCACTCCAGCTCCTACACTGCCAGTAAGCTAGATAGCTGTAGTGAAACAGTGCTTACTAAGAAGAAGTAACAACGTGACCTTCATGTTGCTAAGTCCAACAGACATTACTTGACCTTTTGGTAGCATTCAACTCTGTTGACTGTTTTCTCTTTCTTTAAGAAACCTCTTTCCTTGGCGTTTATGTAGAATGTTCTTCTAGTATTTTTTTCTATGTTTCTGGATGCTTCCTTAATGTGTTTATTTGTAGACTCATCTTTCTCTACCCAGGCATTAAATGGTGTGAAATGCTTCAGCTATACTGGCCTACATTTGGCCTTCTGCCACAGGGCCTCTGCACATGCTCTTCATTCTTCCTGGCGTGCTCTTCTCTCCCTTCCAGATCTCAGTTCAAGTATGATTTCTCTAAGGAAGATTTCCTCAACTGCCTTAACAGGCTTAGATATTCCTCTTATAGGTGTTTTAAATGCTGTGTGCTTCTTCAAAAAAATTTTTTTGTTTATTTTAGCCAATTTATTTTGTTCTAATTCTTTAAAAATTAGTTTTCCACATAAGATTTATTTCACAGAATATTTGAAATATACCTTTCTTGATACATAAAATAGAGTTGATTGAGAGAAGTTAAAAAAAAACCCAGAAAGTATTTCAAAAGGGGATATGAACATAACTGTTTCGACTGTTTATCTTGTATGGTCTCAAAAGTAGTTGTAGATATAAGTTCTCTTGCATTTAAATAGCACTGTTTTTCTGGGGAAGTCAAACTATTATTCTTAATAAAGTTTTAGTATATTTAAATTTCATGAGATGATTTTTATGTCCAAATCACTGCCTTAGCAAGAACAATCATTTAAAAATGACACTGCCTTAGAATAAAATAGATAGTTTAATGGGTAATTTTCCAGATAAAAGGGAAGTCAGATACAAAACCAGTTTCTAGGCATAGAATTGTCATGATTCTTTTATGGTATTTAGAAAAGACCAAGGAGGGCTCTGTCCTGCACTTTGGGGAGATTGGACCCATATTGACTAATATAGTTAGTCTAAATGAAAATGAGAAAAGTAGAAACTTGAAGGTTAAAGACAAGATGAACTTTTTAAGTTGTATGCTTCTTTTTCATTGAATTGGATATGTTGTCTTTTCTTTATTGTTCAGTTCATAATATTTTCTAATTTATATTGTTATTCCGCCTTTGACTCATGGGTTAGTGAAAGTGTATTGCTAATTTCCAAATATTTGGGAATATTCTGGTTATCTGTTTGTTTTTGATTTCTAGTTTAATTCCATTGAGAACAAACTCTGTATGACTTCAGTTCTTTACAATTTATTGAGACGTGAGTTATTGCCCAGCAAATGGTCTGTTTTGGTGAATGTTCCATGTGCAATTGAAAAAAAAAGTGTATTTTGCAGTTGTTGGATGTGTTATTCTATAAATGTCAAGTTAATTAATGGTCTTATTTAAATCTTCTGTATCTTTGGTGTGTGTGTGTTTTCTGTTTGTCCTTCAATTTCTGAGAGAGGTACGTTCAAATCTCCAGCTGTGATTATAAAGTTGTCTACTTCTTTTAGTTGTATAAATTTTTGCTGGATATGTTTTGCATTTGTGTCTCTTAGGTGCTTATATTATTAGGTGCATACACATTTAGGATTATCATGTCTTCCTCATGAATTGACCTTTTATTAATACCAAATTTTCTTTATCTTTGGAATTTTTTTTGTAGTGTTTGTCACAGTTTCATTTGTTTATATGACTAGTTGGTTATCACCCTTCATCGCTAAAGTTCAGTGACACATTTTATCTTCTGCACTTAGCATAATGTCTGGCACATAATAAATGCCTATTAAATATTTGTATGAATGAACAGATAATATATGTAGCGGGTGGAGAGTTAGTGTAACTGATTGAATGAACTGAGGTCAAACCTTGGGATAAGTGGATTAACGTAGATTTGGCTTATCCTTGTCTTTAGCTTGGTCCTGTTTCCATATTTTTATGAATGTCTTGATGAAAATATAGAAACTACACTCATGAAACTTATAAATTACTGGGTCGGATTTGAAAAACATTCTATGATAGTAATAAAGAGTAATGTGTTAGAGTCATTAGGAATACACATTTGAAGTTACACTTTTGGGGTTTGAATCTTGCTTCAACCAGTTAAGATCTCTGAGACTTTGGACAAGTTGCTTCACTTACCTACCTCATTTTTCTCTTCTGTGAAATGAGGATAATAATGGTACCTGCTTCCAAGTGTCATTTTGAAGACTGAATGAGTTGATGGGTGTTATTACTTGGAAGAGTACCTGTTCATTGTAGGACTCATTGTCATCGTCATCCTCATCTCATCCTCATCATAGAAAATGTATAAAATCTAGACAAGTCTAAAGAAAGTGATCACATATGCTCCTACATCCAGAAATACCCCACTGAATTTTTGTTGTATTTCCTTCTCATGTATATATGCATTCATAAACATAGATATGTGCATCATACATATTTATACACACACATATGTGTACTCAGAGACCCACATCTCTACGTGTAAACAAAATTGCATCGTATCATTTATGCTGTTTTATAAATTGATGTATTCACTTTCCACTATATTAGGAGCACTTACAGGATGTACTCAGCTTCTTTTAACCATTTCCTTATGTTAGATATTTAAGTTGTTTCTAGTAATTTGCTACTTTTTACAAGGCTGTGATAAATACAGTTTAAGTATTTGTTTGTTTCTCTGATTATTTCCTTAGTAGATTTTTCTCAGTCAAAGAATATAGAGGATAGTTTTAAGACTCTTCATCAGTACTTCCAAATTGACCTTCAACACGTTTAACTGATTTATGCTTCCACTGCCCCCTCACCACTGCCCGAGTATTATTGTAAAAAATGCTTTTCCCCAGGCCGGCCTGGTGGCATAGTGGTTAAGTTCACACGCTCCACTTCGGGAGCCTGCAGTTTGCGGGTTTGGATCCCGGGTGTGGACCTACATACTCATCAAGCCATGCTGTGGCAGCGTCCCGTGTACAAAATAGAGGAAGATGGGCACAGATGTTAGCTCAGATACAATCTTCCTCAAGCAAAAAGAGGAAGATTGGCAACAGATGTTAGCTCTTGGCCAATCTTCCTCACCAAAAAAAAAAAAAAAAAAAGCTTTTCCCATGTGTTATATCAAGTAGATATTTCATTTTTGTTTTAAATGAATTTGTAAATAATTATTTAATTTTTTTGCTGTCGTTATTAAAAAAATGTTTAGAGGGACATAGAGAAAATGTGGCTTCCGTGTTTCCCTGTTGCCATCCAACCCCCAGTACCTATTTCTTTTAGCTTCCTGTATGTGCAAATATATAATCTTATTCTCCACCCCCACCTCCCCCTTTCTGTTGTGCGTACTGCAGACACCGTTGTGCATGTTGTCTTGTGCCGTTACCCTGAAAGAGCTGTATTCTTTTTCATTGCATATAGATGGCATCATCTTTTTAAACTTTTTAAATGAAAAAATTTCACCTGTGCAGAGGAGTAGAAAGAAAAGTATGATGAACACGCATATATCCTAGATTAAAACACTGGTAATATTTTATTATATTTACTTTGTCTAGACTTTGCTGAACCATTTTTAAGTAAATTATAGGCATCATGATACTTTGTTACTAAACTCTTCAGTATTCATTCCCAACATACAAGACCATTCACAATACCATTATCATACCCAACAAAATTAACAGTTTCCTAATATCGCATAATACCTAGTCAATATTAAAATTTCTCTAATTGTCCTCAAATTGTCTTTCATAGCTGATTTTTGTCCAGATCAGGACTCAATCAAGGATCACTCATTGCATTTAGTTGTCATGTCACTTGAATCACTTTTAGTCTAAGACATTCTTCTTCATTTTATTTTTTTCTTTTCGATGACAATGACCTGAGGGAATGACTGGGCCAGTGGTCTTTTAGAATGGCCCATATTCTGGATTTGTTTGGTAGTTTCTTCTCAGTGTTAGTTAACTTGTGTCCCTATACCCTGAATTTTCTGTAAATCATTAGTTAAATCTAAAGTCTTGATTAGATCCAGGTTAAACATTTTGGGGAAGAATGCTTCGTAAGTGGTGCATTATATCAAGAAGGAACATAATCCTGGACTGTCTTATTATATGTGTTACTGGGTGGCTGTGACCAGATCTTGCTATTGTAAAGTTATGTTTTTCTCATTGCAACTATCAAGTAGTATGTGGAGTGGTGATTTTGTACTATATGAATATCCAATTCCCCACCAATGTTTCATCTCATTGTTTTAGCATTGCATTGATGATCCTTGTCTGAAGCAATTATTCTATTGAGGCTTGCAATAGAATTTTCTTTTGTTAATATAACAGTGAACATCTTAAGTATAGGATGGAAGGAAGAGGAGACTATTTTAATAGCATATGCAAAAAGTAAATAGGGGTTTTAGCTAGTGATAAGTTCAGGGGCATCAATAATGTAATATAGTTACCATAAAAGCTACTGTAATCTTGGGCTTAATAGAAGTACAATATCTAGGATAAAGGAGGTGAGAGCTCCATTTTGTTCTTTGCTTGTCAGGCTGTAGCTGAAATTTCATGTTCCACTCTGAGCACTATGCTTCAGGAGACAATCAGACAAATTGGAAAATATTTAGAGGGGAGCTTCCTTGTTGCATGAGAAATGGTTGTAGGATATTGCCCTGGTGAAGTATTTAGGAGCTACATGGTATTTGTCCTAAAATAGCTGCCATGTGGAAGAAGGAAAAACATTATCTGTGTGGTCTCGTGTGGAAGACCAATGAGGAAAATTTTATAGGGAGATAAATTTTAACTCAGGAAGTAAAAGAATGTTATGATAGCTAGAATGGGAATTTTCAGGAGGTAGTAAGTCAGAGGAATTAGAAAACAATATCCTATAATGACCTGGCAGTGATATCTTAGAGGAGATTCAAGTATAGGGTAGGTGCTTGATCAGAAGACAATCAAATAGGAAATTTCAGTACAGCATCATAAGAGTTGATGTTAGGGGTACTTAGTGTGTTATGAAAGGATATAGGAAGGGCATTTAACTCACACAGCCTTGGTGATAGGAATTGTAGTCAGGGAAGCCTTCACAGAGTTCTAATACTGAATTAGTGAATTGAATTAGTGAATTAATGAGTTAATGAATTGAGTCTGTAAGTAAGTAACTAAGAGTTAGCCAAACCAAGAAAGGTGGAATCCTTTCTTAGTCATTTTACATTACAGAATCTAATTTTCTCCTTACCATAACTCTGTAAGAAGACACACTTGAATTTTGGTATAGTTCTATTATTTTCTGTGTAATAGCATTTATAAAATTATATCATATTTATAAACGACTTTATTAGTTAGACTTCTCTGAGCCCTAGACAGATAGCGAAGAATGATTAGCTACGGAAAAAGAAGGAGCACCAGCACCACCTGGTACCCCACTAATTACATCTTAGCATCCACTTGTCTCTTTTCTTCTCTTATCTGCCATATTTAAAGAGAGCTGCTTTGATCTCTGTTACTCTTATACAGTTTTTCTGTTGAGATTCCCTCAGCTAAGTAGCAGTAATCTCTCTGTCTATATATAAATGTGTAATTTTTCTTTTGTGTCTATACTGGATGCATTTTATGTTTGCGTTATGTCTTTATAGGAATGCTTTATGTGGAAAGCTTCAATGTGAGAATGTACAAGACATGCCTGTCTTTGGAATTGTGCCTGCTATTATTCAGACTCCCAGTAGAGGCACCAAATGTTGGGGTGTGGATTTCCAGCTGGGATCAGATGTTCCAGATCCTGGGATGGTGAATGAAGGCACAAGATGTGACAATGGAAAGGTAATCAAAATGTTTTCTGTTTACAAAGTAAAATTTAAAAAATTTAAAAAATCATGGTACAAAGTAAGTGGTTGTTCTTTTCTGATTATGAAAGAAATGTATATTTGTTGTAGAGATTTTGGAAAATACAAAGCCACCAAGAACAAAATTAAGAATAGCTATAATTCTACTATCCAGATTTCTTCATTGGGGTCATATATTATAACCTATGGTTTCTGTGTTGCGATATACTGAGCATGTTTCCCTCGCCTATCAATGTGCTCTAATTTATTAGCCAGTCTGCTATTGTTGGGACGCTAGGTGATTTCCAGGATTTTGGGTGTATATGTGTGTGTGTGCACATGCGTGCATGGCTCTGTACTAGAAATGTCATAGTGCTTGTGCTGTCCATGCTCCCAGCTCCCTTGACCACAGCTGTTTGGATCAGATATGAGCCAGGAGTTAGTCAGCCCCTGACTTTTTACCAGTGGTTCCATGTGTGAAGGTGAGCTAGGCCAAATTCCTTTTTTATGGAATATATAATTAAAGAAAGGTGATTAAGAGTAGGGCAGAAACTAAGAATTCTTTGAGAGACGCCATGAAGTAGGAGCAGGGCTAGAAGGGTAATGGCAAGATTAAGCCATATACAAGAGATATAAGGGAGCAGGATTGTTGAGCAAGTTGAAGAAACCAACTCAGAGGAGAATGGAGGAGGAGGTGAGTGAACACGGTTGACCGATTGTGTGACACATGCAAAAGACAGGTGGACCCTCCAGTTACCTCATTTTCTACCAAGTTTTCAGTTCTAATTCTGTTTCTCGCTTCTTACAAAAAGACCCTGATATTTTTGTGCCTGTCCTTGCCACTATATAAGCTCGACTGCTCCAGTAATTGTAAATAATGTTGAGGTAAATGGCTTTCTAAATAAAAATTTCAGAACATCCTGATTGTTTTCTGAGATTAAACTATAATGGTGTGCATACTTTTAAGGTTTTAGGTATAGTTTTGCCAAATTTCTCTTTAGAAACATTTTTACTGGTTTACCTTCCAACCAATTTTCAATAATAAGTGTTTTGATTCTCCACACCACAGTCAAGATTAGCTCCTGTTGTTTTAAAGCTTTCATTGGTAATTTACTTTTTATTTTACTTTTTCTTGATTATTAGTGATGTTGAATTTTTTTTGTCTCTATATGTTTATTCATTCTTCTGTGATTTGCTTGTTGATGTTCTTTGTCCATTTAAAAATTGGTGTGTTTTTCTTATTGATTTTAAAGAACTTTAACTTATGTCTTATTAAATGTAATGTAATATATATGATATTTTTGCCCAGTTTATTGCTTCCCCCTTTCTTTTGTTTTTAGTATTTTTTTCCATGTTTACATTTTTGTGTATTCAAATCTGTTATTCCTTTCCTTTATAGTTTCTAAGCTTGCTTATGTATTTTGCAAGACCTTTCTCAGTATAGTATCAGATCGTTATTCTCTTGTATTTTCTAGTAGGATTTTTAAATTTTATTTTAATACTTATCTCTTTAATACAGGAGAATATTGAGTGTGTATAGTATGAGGTTGGCATTTTGTTTCCTTTTGTCATTTAGTCATTCAGAAATGATTACTATATGTTGAGTTCTAATGTTATTTTTTTCAGAATGGTTTATCATTTGCCTTAACCTCAGTTGTAATCACTCTCCTTTAATTTGAAATCTTATTTAAATTACTTATTAAATTTTTATATATACTTAGGCGTGATTTCTGATTTTTCTCTTCATGTCTATTGATCTGTCTGACTACTCAAGTGTTAGTACTGCTTTGTTTTAGTACTGCTTTGTTTTAGTTTTTGTTGGTTTTATATTTTTAATATCTAGTCATACAAATGCCCCCTCGTTTTTTTCTCATAGTTTTTTTGAATATTTTATTCATTTATCATTCCAGATGAACTTGAGATCATTTTGTCAAGGTGCAAAAAAATAAAAAAAATAAAAGCGCTTTGGAATATTGGTTGGGATGACATTAAATTTATAAGTTTATAATGGGGAAAAGTGACATCTTTATATTATTGAGTCTTCTCATAGAAGAACATGGTATGTCTCTCCATTTTTGGGGGTCTTCTTTTAAAGATTTAGTCATAAAGATCCTTTCTATTTTTTTGTAAGTTTTATTCCTAGGTATTTTATATTTTTATGCTATTAGGAATAGGCCTCTTTTCTCCTATTATATTTTCTAATTTGTTATGTTACATTTTCAAATTGGTTTTTATTGATAAGAAAAGCTATTTTGTTTATATTTTTGACTGGATATTATTGATATTCAGAAAAAATATTCATTTGTATATATTTATTTTGTTATCAGCCATATGCTTAATGTTACTTATTGTAGATTATATTAGAATTTCCTAGGTAAACAGTCATCATCTGTAAAAGATAAAAAGTTGATTTTCTTTTTTGGTATTTACATTTTTGATTTTTTTTTTAGGGAATTACAAATGATAGCACTTTCAGAATATAATTATAAATAATAATGATGGTAGTGTGCATCTTTCTGTTGTCCCTCGCTTCGTGCATCTAGCCTTGGAAGGTTATGTATGATTTTGGCTATTGGCTTGGGATAGAAGCATTTTTCATTTAATGGAGTATCCTTTTAATCCTAATTAATAAGAATAAAAAATAGATTTTAAATTTTATAAGTAGTTTTTTCAACAGCTATTGAAATAACCATTATTTTCCTTTGACCTATTGATATGCTGTGTTATATCAATAAATTCCCTAACATTAAATTATCTTTACATTACTGGAGCAAACACTAGTAACACTGAATTTTTTTTTAGATGTATTCCTGGATCCTATATGCTGGTGAATATACTTTTGTATTTCTTAAGCTGTATACTTATGATTTTTTTTGAATTTATGAAATTTTACTCTGTGGATTATAGTCAGTACACTTAAGTCTCACAAAAACTCAGCTAAGACTGAATTAAAATATAACAGGAAATTTATTAATTCAAACCACAGAATTAAATAAAGAGCTTTGGAACCCAGAATCTCAGATAATGTTTCTGTGATTCTTTTCCCATACTCTCATCTCTACTTTTCCTTGCTGGCTTTTTCCCATTCCCCAGCTTTATTGAGATATAATTGACAAATAATATTGTGTAAGTTTAAGGTGTACCATGTGATGACTGGTACATGTATATATTGAGAAATGATTATCACAATAAAGTTAGTTAACACATTCATCACCTCACATAAATACAATTTTTTTGGTGTGGTGAGAACATTAAAGATTTACTCTCTTAGCAACTTTCAGGTATGTAATAGAGTATTGTGAACTATAATCACCATGCTGATTCTTAGATCCTCAGAACTTATTCACCTGGAATAAGAACTTATAACTGGAAGTTTGTACCCTTTGACCAACATCTCCCCATTTCTTCTATTCCCCAGCCCCTGGCAACTGCCATCCTACTCTCTGTTTCTATGAGTTGGGCTTGTTTTTAGATTCTACATGTAAGTGAGATCATACAGTATTTGTCTTTCTCTGTCAGACTTTTTTCACTCGGCATAATGCCCTCAAGGTCCATCCATGTTGTCCCAAATGGAAGGATTGGTTGTTCAGGAATATGTTGTTTAACTTCCATATTTCTATGAATTTTCCAGTTTTCCTCCTGTTATTGATTTCTATTTTCATACTGTTATGGTTGGAAAAGATACTGGATATGATTTTAATCTTCTTAAATTTATTAGGTCTTGCTTTGTGGCCTAGCATTTGATTTGTCCTGTAGAACGTTCTGTGTGCACTTGAGAAGAATATGTATTTTGCTGCTGTTGCGTGGAATGTTCTGTATATGTCTGTTAGGTCCATTTTGGTCTATAGTGTTCTTCAGGTCTGCTGTTCCCTTATTAAGTTTCTATCTGGATGATCTATTCAATGTTGAAAGTGGGGTATTGAAGTCTCCTACTATTATTGTATTCCTGTCAATATCTCCCTTCAGTTTTGTTATTATTTGCTTTAAGTGTTTAGATACTCCAATATAGGGTGCATATATACTTACAATTGTTATATCCTCTTGGTGAATTGACCCCTTTATTGCTAGTGACCCTCTTTGTCTCTTGCAACTGATTTTGACTAAAATTCTATTTATATGTAATATAAGTATAGCCACTCCAGCTCTGTTTTGGTTACCATTTGCATGGAATATCTTTTTCCATCCCTTGGCTTTCTACCTTTGTGTATACTTAAAGCTAAAGTGAGTCTCTTGTAGGCAACAAGTTGTTAGATCTTGTTTTTTTTAATCCATTCAGCATCTTCCTGTCTTTTGATATGAGAATTTAGTTTATTTATATTTAACGTAATTGTTGATAGGTAAGGACTTAACTGCCATTTCATTAACTGTTTGTTGACTGAAATTTAGTTCTTTTGTTCATTTCTTCCTCTTTTACTGTCTTCTTTGTGATTTATTTTTTGTAATTACATGCTTTTAATTCTGTTCTTTTTATCTTTTGTGTATCTACTTTAAGTTTTTTCCTTTGTGGTTACCAGGAGGCTTACATAAAACATTTTATAGATATAACAGTCTGTTTTAAGCTGATAACAGTTTACTTCCAATTGTGTACACGAACTCAACACTTTTAACTTCTCCTCTCCTTATATTTTATGTTATTGATGTCACACTTTACATCTTTTTATATTGTACATCCATTAACAAATTATTATTGTATATATAGCTATTTTTAACTTTTTAAAAACTTTTATATTAGAAATAAAGTGATTTATACACCATCATTACAGTTTTAGGGTATTCTGAATTTGATTGTATATTTACCCTTTACCCCACTGAGTTTTATGCTTCTATATGTTTTCATATTGTTACTTAGTGTCCTTTCATTTCAACTTGAAGAACTCTCTTTAGCATTTCTTGTAAGGCAAATCTAGTGGTGATGAACTCCCTTAGCTTTTGTTTGTCTGGGAATATCTTTAACTCTCCTTGTCTGGGAATATCTTTAACTCTCCTTCATTTCTGAAGTACAGTTTTACCAGGGATAGTGTTCTTGGTTGGCATTTTTTTCATTCAGCACATTGAATATATCAACCCACTCTCTCCTGGCTTGCAAAGTTTCTTTAGAGAAATCCACTGATAGCCATATGGGGGTTCCCTTATATGTGATGAGTCATTTTTCTCTTGCTGCTTTCAAAATTCTCTGTCTTTGACTTTTAACATTTTGATTATCATGTGTCTCAGAGTAATCTTCTTTGGGTTGATCTTGCTTGAGGTCCTTTGAGCTTCCTGTACCTGAATGTCCATATTCTTTTAAGATTTGGGAAGTTTTCCACTAGTATTTCTTTAAATAAACTTTCTGCCTCTTTCTTTCTTCTTCTGGGACTCCTGTGATGCTAATGTTTGTTCACTTGATGGTGTCCCATAATTCATGTAGGCTTTCTTCACTCTTTTTCATTTTTTTCTTTTTGTTTTTCTAACTGGCTAATTTCAAATGATCTATCTTTGAGTTCACTGATTTTTTTTCTTCTGGATGATTAAGTCTGTTGTCGAAGCTCTGTGTTGAATTTTTCGTTTCTGTCATTGTATTCTTCAGCTCAAGAATTTCTGTTTGGTTCCTTTTTATGGTTTCTACTTCTTTATTAAACTTCTCATTTTATTTATTCATTGTTTTCCTGATTTTGTTTAGTAATCTATCTATGTTCATTTCATTCTGTTCCTTCATAATGATTATTTTGAATTCTTTGTTAGGCAAAATGTAGATCTCCATTTCTTTGGGTTCTTTTATTGGAGCTTTATTAATTTCCTTTGGTGATGTCATATTTGCCTGATTCTTTAATGTAGCCTTACATTGGTATCTGTGCATTTGAAGGAGCAAACACTTCTTCTAGTCTTTACAGACTGGTTTTAGGAGGTAAAGACTTCCTGTCTGTTCTCTGTGCTGATGGGATTACCTCCAGAATCTCAGTCAGGCTGGGTTAGAGCTGGTTGCAAGGCTGTCTCTGGGTCTGCCATGGGGTCCACAGTTGATGTGCTTGTTATCAGGGCCTTTGGTGGGCATGGATGCTGACTGGTCCCTGGGTGGATTGAACTGCCTCCAGTACCTTGTTCATTAGGGTGGCCCTGGGACAGGGATCTGCTTCAGAGTCCAGAGTTGGGTCCTCAGACAGCAGGCCTGTTACTAGGTGCATGGACAGGTGTGGCTCCCACTAGGTACCTTAGAGGGCTGCTGTCTGTTTGCTGGATGAGTCCCTCAGTAGGCAGGACTGGCCCGAACTGTGGTTGAGATGGGCTGGAACCAAATCTCAGGGCTGTTTCAGGTTGCACGGCCAAGATTGAGGTCTGTAGACCTGGCTCTTGTTGCACAAATGGGTGTGTCTCCTACCAGGTCTCTGGGTGTGCTAGACTACTCCCTGACTGTGACTGGAGGGGCTGGAGCTGAGTATAGGGCCAGCTCAGGATATCTTGAGGCACAAACATTAACATCTCCCTCTGGATCTCTATGTTGGTAGGACTGCTTGCAGACTGAGGCTGGGACGTGCTAGAACCAAATGTAGGTCCATTTCAGGATATCTAGGAGTACAAAGGGCAGTGTCACCCATTAGTTCCCTGGGCCAGCAGTAGTGCTGTTGGTTGTGGATGGGAGGTACTGGAGCCGAGTATAGGACCGTTTCAGAATCTTTGAGAGTAGAGGGGATAGGAGTGCCTCCTGCTGGGTCCCTCAGTTGACAGATATGTTGGTGGACTGCGGCTGTGATGGGGCTGGAGCTGAGTATAGGGTCGTTCAGAATTTCTGGGGGTGCAGCTGGGAGTGTATCCTTCTGGGTCTCTGTGCCAGTAGGACTGTTGACTGACTACAGTTGGTAGGGGCTGAAGCCAAGACTAGGGCCCTTTCACGATCTCTGGAGGGTACAGACCGGAGTTTCTGCTGCCTGATCCCTCTGCCAGCAGGCCTGCTTGTGGATTGTAGCTGGGGGTAGGGTGTTGTGGGGGCTAGAGCCTAGTGTAGGACCCTTTCAGGATCTCAGGGGCGCATATGGGAGTTTCTTCTGCTTGGTTCCTGTGCCAGCAGGCCTTTTGGAGGACTGTGGCTGGATGGCCCTGGAGTTGAGTATAGGGCCCTTTCAGAATATACAGTCTGACCAAGCTTGGCAGACTTACCTCTAGGGATTCCTGGACCATGCCCCTGTGGGCTAGAGCCAATTCTTGGGCTGTTTCAGAGTCCGCAGGGGGAACTGAGGTCTGTATGGCTATTACCCGATGCACAGGTGGATGTGACTCCTCCTGGGTCCCTTGGTGTATGGTGCTGGTGAGAGACCCAAAGCCAAATGGGACTGTAGCCAGGTCCTCAGAGATAAGGAGCTGTTTCTGCATCTGTAGCCGGGACCATGGTTGGTAAGTCAGCCTCCTGTATGTGAGCCTACCTTTTCAAAATGGCTCTCCTCAGTCTTGGACTGCACAGGGGTTTCATAATCTCTTGCCTGGAACCCAGAGCTCCCACAAAGGCACTTCTGTCCTTGGATGGATTCCAAATTATTGTTGTTGGGGGGAGGGGGATGTGGTTGAGGGACATCTTATTTGGCCATCTTGCTGATGTCACTCCTCTCTTGTTGGCTTTATTTCCTTGTGTTACACACTGATCTTTACTATATAACAGGAAAAAACCAACCTCACATTTTTCCAGCACCTCTGAGGTAGGTAAGATTGTTTTTTCCTCCAGCTAGAAGTCAAGACATTCTGGAAAAGGAATATAAGGCACAGCTTGAAGGCCCAGTTGTAATGTCCATAGGAATAAAGGAATATGATTGCTAGGACCTGGAGTACATGCTCTGCCACATGCTTAATCCTCTGCTGTGAGGGGAGGTGAAGAGTTAGGTAAAATTACCGGGGCGGGGGGGGAAGAGGGATAGGCCCCATGGTGTAGTGGTTACGTTTGGCGTGCTCCACTTTGGTGGCCCAGGTTCATGGGTTCACATCCTGGGCATGGACCTATACCATTTGTCAGCCATACTGTGGCGGTAACCCACAAACAAAATAGAGGAAGATTGGCACAGATATTAGCTCAAGGCTAATCTTGCTCAGGAAAAAAAAAAAGATATGAGAAATCATACTGGGTAGAAGAAGGAAAAAAACCAAGTCAACAAAACACAGAAACAAAAAATAATAAAATAGTTAGACACCACTATAGCCAAGTTTTTTATAGTCTTATCTGTTTTCTGCAGTTTCAATACCTGAGGTTAGGCATTAGTGGGAGTGTTTTAGTCTGTGTGGGTTGCCATAAAAATTACTGTCTACTGTGTGGTTTAAACAACAGAAATTTATTTCTTAGTTCCGGAGGCTAGGAAGTCCAAGATCAAGGTGCCAGCAAGGTAGGTTTCCTTCTTAGGGCTCGTCTTTTGGCTAGTAGGTGGCTGTCATCTTGCTGTGTGCTCACATGACCCTGTTTTTGTGTATGCATGGGAAGAGAGAGAAAGAGAGCACAAACTCTGGTGTCTCTTCTTCTAAAGGCTTTAATCCCACCGGACCATTGCTCCTCACTCATGGCCTCATCTAACCCTAATTACTTCCCAAAGGCCTCATTTCCTAATACCATCACATGAGGGTTAGTTCTTCAGTATATGAATTTTGAGGGGACACAAACGTTGAGTTATAACACAGAGCCACTAGAATGGACTTTAGTTAGTAGAAGTAGGATAATATTCACTCCTGCCTCATGCCCATGTAGATTTTGCTCTCGACGTGTGCATCCTGCTCAGTGTGCTCAAGTCTGTTTTCCCTCAACATTTGCACATTTCAGTTGTTTTGGGTGTTTGTTCTTGTTCTGGGCATAAGTGAGAAATATTGGTTAGTGTATTAGTCAGGGTTCTCCAGAGAAAGAGAACCAATGGTGTGTGTGTGTGTGTATGAGATTTCTTATAAGGAATTGGCTTACATGATTATGGAGGCTAACAAATCCTAAGATCTGCACTGGGCAAGCTGGAGACCTGGAAGAGCTGATGGTGTAGTTCTAGTCTGAGGGTCAGCAGATCCAAGATCCAGGAAGAGCTTATGTTTCAGTTTGGGTCCAGAGGCAGGAGAAAAACGATGTCCTAGCTTGAAGGACATCTTTCTTATTCAGTTAAAGGTTAACCTTTTAGTTTTATTCAGGCCATTAACTGGTTGGATGAGACCCACAACATAAGAGAGGGCAATTTGCTTTACTCTGTTGATCAATTTATATGTTAAGCACATCCAAAAACACCCCCAGAAGCACCTGGAATAATATTTGACCAAATATCTAGGCACTCTGTGGTCCAGTCAAGTTGATACATAAAATTAATCATCACAAGTCCAACCCTTGTCAGCTTGGTGCCCATATGCATCTCCTTATGCCATACATAATCTCCAAATGAAGACAATAACATGGTCATCATCCCGCCTAACATGATACGACTATTCTTTGTACAACTGAAATGCACTAAATCCTGCCTCAAAGAAAAGATGAAGTCCTTGAGCATTGATTACTTTTCTTGATATTCTGTGGCTTAAATCCTATGATGTAAAGTTAACAATACTTAAGTACTGTGGTGTAAAGTCATGCATCTTGTGTTACATGATAAGGGAAGAAGAAAGGGAAAAAGCCAAAGATATTTCATACGCATACATGCACACAAATATATTCATAACAAAATAAGGAAGAAATACTCATGACAATTAAAGTCCTTGTTTCTGTAACTGGTCACATGATTACAGCTGGTATTTTTAACTATTTTCTTCCACTTCTTCCATCATGTATTCTCTTTGCCTTCAGCAAGCTCCTCAGCCGGTCATAGTTCTTTACTTGGCAGCGTGATTGAAACCTTTATTTCTGAAGGCTCTGGGCCATTAGGAGTCCTGCCTGGATTGGGTTGTTGTAGTTTTCTGTTAACATTAGTCACAGGTCATGGTAGTACTAAGTACTACCATGGGTAGTACATTAGTACCAAGTACTAAGAGATGCCCTAAGGGATCTCCTGTATTCAGACATACTCTTCCTTACCTCCGTTGTGGAGTAGTAGTTCAATTTCCCCTTGGTAGTCAGGATCAGTCACCCCAGCCAGCACAGTAACTCCCTTCTTTGCCTATTCTATTCAGATGCTTGAGGAATCTAGAGTGGCTGAGCAGCAGTCTTAACTTCAAGTTCAGAGGAATCATTGTTGTGTCTGCTGATGGAAGCATTCCTCCCTCTAGATCTAAGACCTTTAGGCCAGCAGAGCATCAGGTTGTGGGAATAGGAAGCAAAAAATTTTGCTAGTGGGTCAGTGGGAGAAATAGTGAGTGGTGCCTCTTCACTTCCACCCCTTGATTCCTGGACCCACGAATCCTGGCTATGGGAGAAAAAGCACCCTATGTTGGACATCGATTCAGAGCATACACAGCCTTCTGGAGAACCTTGCCTCTTCCTGCAAGGTATTGCCACCTAGCTGGCACTGTAACTGAATCTTTAAAAGGCCATTCCACCATTTCATCAAACCATCCACTTCAGGATGGTGGGAACATGATAAGACCAGTGAATTCCATGAGCATAGGCCCATTGTAGCCCTGCATTTGCTGTGAAGTGAGTTCTTTGATGGAAAGCAATGTGTTGTGGAATACCGTGATGGTGGATGAGACATTTTGTCAATTCATGGATGGCAGCTTTGGCAGAAGCATTGCTTGCAGGGAAGACAACTCCATATCCAGAGTAAGTGTGTATTCCAGTAAGAACAAAATTCTGCTCCCTCCATGATGAAAGAGGTCGAATATAATCAACCTGCTACTAGGTAGCTAGCTGATAGCCCTGAGGAATGGTGCCATATCAGGGATTCAGTGTTGCTGTCTGCTACTGGCAGATTGGGAATCAGTGGCTGTAGCCCAGTTGGCTTCAATGAGTGAAAGTCCATGTTGCTGAGATCATGCATAAACTCCATCCCTGTTATCATGGCCACTTTGTTCATGAGCACACTGGGCGTTGACAAGGATGGCTGGGGGAAGAGTCTGACTGGTATCCACAAACGAGGCAGCCTGTCCATTTCTGATTATTAAAATCCTCCTCTGCTGAGGTCACCCTCTAGTGAGCTTTCACATGGGACGCAAATATCTTCATTTTTTTGCCCATTTGTATAGTTCTGTTCATGTATCTCTTCCCCAAATTTCCTTCTCACAGATTTTGTAATCATGCTCCTCTCAAGTCCCTGACCAGCTAGCCAAAGCATCGGCCACAGCCTGTGAATTGGTGTATAAAGCATGTCTGGCTGTTTCTCTTTCCAAGCGAAAAACCTGGTATACTGCTCGAAATTCTGCCCATTGGGAGGATTTTCCCTTCACCACTGTTCTTTAGGGATGTCCCAGAAAGGCGCTGTGGTGTTGCAGCTGTCCACTTTTGGGTTTTACCTGCATATTGTGCAGAACTATCTGAAAACCAGACCCAAGTCTTCTTTTCCTCTGACAGGTGATCAGAGAGAACTCCCTACGAGGCCATAGGTGCAGGCTGGGAAAGAGAAGGCAGTGTAGCAGGAATGGAGACCATGGGCAATTGGGCCGTTTTTTCATGTAACTTACTTGTGCCTTCAGGGCCTGCTCAGGCCATATCATGTGTATACCACCTTCATTTCATGATGGAATGCTGCTGCGCATGCCAGACTTTAAGGCTCGGTAGGTCAGATAACACCTAGTTCATGATGGGCAGTTCAGGTCAGATGGTAACTTCGTGGCTAATGGTTAAGCATTCAGTCTCTACAAAGGCCCAGTAGTGGGCCAAGAGCTGTATCTCAAAAGGAGAATAGTTATCTTCAGAGGATAGCAGAGTTTTGTTCCAAAATCCTAAGGGGCTGCAGTGCTCTTCACCTACAGGAAACTGCCAGAGGAGCATCCCTATCTGTCACTGACTCTTCAAGCACCATTGGATCTGTTGGGTCATGTGGCCCAAGTGGCAGAGCAGTTTGCTTGGCATGCTGGACCTTGTTGCAGAGCCTTCTCTTGCTCTGGTGTGCACTTTACTAGCAGCTTTTCAGGTCACTTGATAAATGGGCTGGAGTAACAAGCCCAAATGAAGAATATGTTGCCTCCAAAATTGAGAGGCCAGCTAGGTGTTTTACCTCTTTTTTGATTGTAGGTATGGCCTGATGCAACAACTTATCCTTTACTTTTGAAGGGAAATCTGGACATGTCCCATACCACTGGACCTCTAGGAATTTCACTGAGGTCAAAGGCTCCTGAATCTTTGTCAGATTTATTTTTCACCTCTGGCACACAAATGTCTTACCAATTGGTCTACAGTAGTTGCTACTTCTTGCACACTAGGTCCAATCAGCATAATGTCATCAGTGTAATGGGCCAGTGTGATATCTTGTGGAAGGAAAAGGCGATCAAGGTCCCTACAAACTCAATTATGACATAGGGCTAGAGAGTTGCTGTACCCCTGAGAGATGACAGTGAAGGTGTATTGTGGGCCTTGCCAGCTGAAAGCAGAGTACGTCAGGTGGTCCTTATTGACCAGTATGGAGAAAAAGCATTTTGCCAGTTCAATATCTGCATACCAGGTACCAGGAGATAGGTTAATTTGCTCAAGCAATGAAACCATAATTGCTATAGCAGCTGCAATTACAGTCACCTCCTGGCTAAATTTATGATCATCTACTGTCATTCTCCAAGATCCATTTGTCTTCTGCACAGGCCAGAGGCAAATTGAATTGGAATGTGGTAGGAATCACCACCACTGCATCTTTCAAGTCCTTGATGGTGGCATTAATCTCTGCAATCCTTCTGGGATTGTGATATTACTTTTGTTTTACTGTTTTCCTCAGTATTGGCACTTCTAGTGGCTTTCACTTGGCCTTTCTCATCATGATAACCCTCACTTCACAGGTCAGGGAACCAATGTGGGGAATCTGCTAGCTGCTGATTATTCTAATTATGTAGTCTGGAACTGGGGAAATAACCACAGGATGGGTTTGGGGACCCATTCAGCCTACTGTGAGATGGACCTGAGCTAAAACTCCATTGATCACCTGACCTCCACAAGTCCCTACTCTGGTAGAACACAGTAATGTGTTGGGTCTCTTGGAGTTAGTGTCAGTTCAGAGCCAGTGTCCAGCAGTCCCTGAAAGGTCTGAGTGTTTCCTTTTCCACAATGCACTGTTACCTGGTAAAAAGACATAGGTCCCGTTGGAGAAGGGTGGGAGAAAGATTAACAGGATAAATTTTTGGCGATGTATCAGGGTCCTTCCTGAAGGGGACCCATCCTCTACTTCATTTAAGGGGTTCTGGGTCTGTAATATGGCTCAAGTCTGGGAATTGATTGAGGGCCTGTGACTCTGTTGTTTTAATTCAGGTTAGACTTTTGTTCACTTGACCTAGAACTTTTCTGCTTATACAAATCTGGTAAGAATTTATTCCTGTCTGTTTCACGTTTAGGAGCACCATGATCAACTAGCCAACACCACAGGTCTATGAGAGTCAGACTATTCTGATTGCTACTTTGACTGTACTCTCCATTACTTTAAACATGCTCACATTGGTTTTGACACTTGAGTGCTGCCACTTGGCCCATTACCCCAGAATCCTAATACTCCCATTGCATTTCAGTTTCCCCATTCTGTGACCACAGTTCTCACTGTAAAGTCTAGCCTACAGAGAAGAGTGATCACAGAGCTTTTCAGAGATGCTGGGGTTCCACCCACAAATTTATTTCTCACAATCATGGTGAAGGATGTATCTTCTGGACCCTCCCAGAGAGTGAGTAGGTCTTAAATGGTCAACCCACTCTAACGTTCCAATCATCCTAAGCCTTTGAATTGTTTCCTCTACTTTAAACCAAGGCAGGTCCAGCGTTTCCAATTTGCTCACCATGGGCTACCTTTTGGTTCTGTTTCAGCCAGTTAACCAACAAGGTGTTACAGCTCTTTCTAAATCCCCCACCTACAATATTAAATGCAGAATCTCTACTTAGTAAGCCCATATCAGTAAATTCAACCTGATCCAACTTTATGTTCCTTCCACCATTATCCCCACACCCTTAATATCCATTCCCACACATGTTCCCTGATTTCTGTCTGTATAAATTAGAAAACTCAAGTGGTTCTTTTGGTATGTAACACACCTCCTCATGGGTCATACTTTGTACCCCTCACACTTAGGGGCCTGCTGGTACTTGAGTCTAGTTGTAGGTCTAGCAGCAAAGAAGCATGGTAGAGGTAAATCCTGAGGATAATCAGCATTGTCTTACATGGCAGCTTCCTCAAAGGAAGCCATTACAATTTCTTCAGGCAATGTGGTGCTAATCCCTTTTTTTGGGAGTGGAAAGGCCTCTATTGAGGGTAGGGAGGCTGCTTACACTGGCAAAGAAGAATCATCAGAATTTAGGAGCTCAATGTCCCCAGCTTCATCAGGGTCTTCCCACACATCCCCCTTCCAACTTTCAGGATCTCATTCTTTCCCAGTCAATGCCCTCACTTTGATGATAGATACCCTGTGAGGCTGGGAGTTTAACTTGTGCTGTAATCTTGCCAGTTGCCCAATGAGATTCTGGATTTGATTTTCAGAGATCTCAGCCCTGCTAATGTAGGAGATGAGAGTCTTCTTCAGGGCACACACAGAAGCTTTCAGATCATTTATGTCTTACTTGAGCTGGGAAATCAAATTTATGAGCTCGTCGTTTTCTTTCCCCACTTTGTCCAGTGATTTTAGGAGTAACCACCCAATCTCAAATTTGTTAGTTTGACAAAAATGTTCAAAAGTATCATACACAGTTACCCAGATCCTTGTTTCTTTTAAGTGCTTGATCAGGAATAACCGGTGGTGATATTTTGTGTATCTCTATTGCCAGATCATGCCATGGACTATCAGTACTCTCTTTACTATTGGAAATAGAGTCATTAATGTCTTTAAATGTAATCAGGTAAAAGAGCCAATTCCAGAAACCCAGGAACCAATTCAGAAAACTCATCCTTAGAATCTGTTTTTCTAGAAGCACTCTTAGTATCAATACCTGCATTAGTCAGGGTTCTCTAGAGAAACAGAACCAATAGGAAGTATATATATATAAAGAGATTTATTATAAGAAATGGATTTACACGATTATGGAGGCTGACAAGGCCCAAGATTTGCAGTTGGCAAGCTGGAGATCCAGGAGAGAGAATGGTGTAGTTCCAGCCTGAGTCCAAAGGTCTGTGAACCAGGAGAGCCAATAGTCCAAAAGCTAGCAGACTCAAGGCCCAGGAAGAGCTGATGTTTTAGTTCAAGTCAGGAGGCAGGAAAAAGTGCAGTCCCAGATCAAAGACAGGCAGGTAGGAGTAATTCTGTCTTATTCAAGGGAGGGTCAGCCTTTTTGTTCTGTTTTAGCCATCAACTGATTTGATGAGGCCCATCCACATTAGGGAAGCAATGTGTATTACTCAGTCTATTAATTTAAATGTTAAACTCACCAAAAAACACTCACAGAAACAGTCAGAATAATGTTTACCACGTATCTGGCACCCTGTGTCCCATAGAAGTGGACACATAAAAGTAATCGTCACATTTATTACAAATTAATGAAGTTCAGGGTAAAAATATGAATTGGAAAAAAGCATCTGTAAAAGATGGTGGATTGTAATATTCATTTGTCTTCTTTGTCTGCCATAACCTCTCAAAATGTAAAGGAATAAATCCCAAAGTGTGAAATATACAAAATTCATCAGTAGATAAAGATTTCACCAAGTTTTGAAAAACTGAAAGAGGACAGAAAGTAGTTCAACAGAGCGGTGGAACCTGCAACTTACAGTGCAAACTGATAGATGTGAACAAGAAGACTGTATCTTAGCCTGGCAGAACCCTAAACAAATTGGTGATTTGGAAAAAATAGTTACAGCAAGAGTGGGGTGAAGCATGAGACTGAAAAAGGAATTACTTTTAGTCTACGAATGGAGAGGCTGGCCCCTTCTCCTATCTGTCTGCTTCTCCTATCTTGTCAACAAAGCATAAGTAAGCAGTTACCTGTTTCTCTAGGTTGGAGAGGAGAAGATAAGATTTTTTGATATTATATTTGGTCATCCTCCTTTGGGATGTCTTTCTCCCTATCCTAATCCTAGTACACTAGGATTTCTCCTTCATGCATGTGTAACTGAACTGTAGATGGATTGTTGCATAAAGTTGGACAATTCTCTGAGGAAGCGGAACAAAAAGACTGAGATAAAAAATGAGAGAAAATATAAGAGCCTGTGAAGATCAATTAAATGTTTTAAAATCCAACTAATTTAAATCTGTAATTTACAGAAAGAAAACAGAGAAAGTGGACAATTGTGAAATTTTAGAGTACTTGTGAAGAAAAATCCTAAAAGATTCCAGAGACAAAAAAAAAAAAAAAAAGTAGGTCACATGTAAAGGAATGAGATTGAGAACTGAATTCTGGAAGACAAGGGAGCAATTATTTTGTGTTTCTGAAAGATTCTCAACCTAGAATTTTGTACACAAAGTACCAGTCAAGTGAGTTGACCCAATAAAAACATTTGAGACATTTGAAGGCTCAGAAAATATGACAAAGGCCAATTGTGTAAGAAGAAAGGCGAGTGTTAGCTATAAGAAAAACAAAAGCTATATAATAAAGGAAATAGACCCTTGGTACTTAGCTTTGAAATCAACACTGTTTTGTCTTAATTGTTGGCAAGGGATACTTATTCTCCACTTCCTTGTTTCCTTGTGGGGGAACTTGCATTAAAATAACACTTCTAGGTTTTTGGATGATGTCAGCAACCAGGCTGAATAAGAGGTCCCTTGTTTGTGTCCCCTCCCAACAATAACAATTTGGCATCCACCCATGGACAGAAGTGCCTTTGTGGGAACTGTGGGATCCAGCACCATATGTCAAGGGACCCGGGAGTCTTTCCCACTGTGTGTCTGGTAATAGGCATACAGATGTCAGTCCTTGCTGTGGACCCTGCAGTGGCCTGTGCCTGGCTCTAGCCGCAGTCTGGAAGCCCCTGGAAAACACCATCTTAGACAATCAGCTATGGATGAGAGAACCTTTGTGGAAGTCTAGGTTTCCAGCAGAGAAGTTCCAGTACAATGTTGGAGCAGAAAAATATGAGTTTGGATGCAATGGAGAAGTAAGAGGAAGAGTCTGACTTCACCTACATCACTCCTCGCCCAAGGTGGCACAGCTTAGGACCAGGAGAGATCTTCTCAGCCCTTTATTTCTCCTGCAGGGGGAAATGAGAATAGCTTCCCCAGCTGTGTGGGGCACATTATGTCTCACCCTATCCAGAGTACTGACTTGTGAGCTGCGTAACTGGTAGATGGGAAGTGGCTTGGAGAGTGGCACGTAGGAATCTTGGAGGACAATACAGTGAAGTGGATCTTACTAACTGTGTAATGGACTCCATCAAGACCCCCACCCATGAGCAGCTGGGGAAGCCTTGCCTGAGGATCCCCACAAGTAGCCCATGGGCACCCCCAGTGCTCTGTTTGCCTCACCCAGACGCCTTCTCACCCTGTGGCCTGCAGCCTATGTGTCCTCCTGACAGCAGGGGCAAGAGCAAGCTTTTGCAGACAGCTAGTGAGCATGTGCAGAAAACCAGCGAGAATCTGTGGGCCAGAGAGAGACCACAAACATGAGCTTTAGTGCCACACTTGGGAAAGCAAAAAGGAGGTTGTCAGCACTCAGCATGGTGTGTCGCAGGATCAAGAGAAGGTAATAAGCTTAAGAATTCTGCCATAAGAGGGAGCAAGAAGTGTGGAAGAGGTGTATCTATAGAAGTTTTGAGAAAACCTCAGAATCCCTAGCTGGACTGAAGGAAGATATTTCTCTCCTGAAGGCAGTTAGTAAAGACTGGAGAAGTTGACTGCTACTTCAAATGTGAAGACAGCAATACAAAACCTCAAGGAATGTGAGAAACCAAGGAAACATGACACCACCAATGGATTACAGTAATCTTCCACTAACTGATCCCAAAGACATGGCAATCTGTGATTTACCAATAAAGACTTCAAATAGCTGTTTTAAAGAAGCTCAGTGAGCTACAAGAAAACACAAAAACAAAATTTAATGAAATCAGGAAAATGATACATGAACAAAATGAGAAGATTAACAAAGAGATAGAAATCATAAAAAAGAACTAAATGGAAATCTTGGAGCTGAAGAATACAATAAATGAAATGAAAAATACAGTAGAGAGCATCAACATCAGAATGGATCAAGCAGAAGAATCTGTGAGTTAGAAGACAGGAACTTTGAAATGATCCATTCAGTAGAAAAGAAAAAACAGAAAATGAAAAAGAGTGAAGAAAGCTGATGTGATCTATGGGATAACATCAAGAGAAACAATTGGTGAATTATTGGAGTTCCAGAGGGAGAAGAGAAAGAGAAGTGGGCAGAAAGCTTATTTAAAAAAAAAATAATGCCAGATATCTTTCCAAAGCTGAGGAGAGAATTGGAATCCAAGTTCATGAAGCAAATGGGTCACCAAATAAGCTCAACTTAAAAGAGTCCTCTTCAAGACACATTATAATAAATCTGTCAAAAATCAAAGACAAAGAGAGAATCTTAAAAGCAGCAAGAGAATAGAAGCTTGTAATCTATAAGGAAACCCACACAAAGCTGTCAGTGGATTTCTCAGCAGAAATCTTGTGGACCAGGAGAGAGTGGGATGATATATTCAAAGTACTGAAAGAAAAAAAGTGCCAACCAAGAATACTCTATCCAACAAAGTTGTTCTTCAGAAATGAAGGAGAGATAAAGATGTTCCCAGACAAAAGCTGAGGCTGTTCATTACCACTAGATCTGCCTTACAAGAAATGAAACGAGTTCAAGTTGAAATGAAAGGTTGCTAATTAGTAACATGGAAACATATGAGAATATATAACACATTGGTAAAGGTAAATATATAGTCAAATTCCAATACTCTAATACTGTAATGTGATGGTGTGTTAATCACATTACTATAAAGGTTAAAGGACAAGAGTATTGAAAATAACTATAGTTAAAATAATTTGTTAATGAACACACAACATAAAAATGATTATTGTGACATCAAAAAGATAAAAAGGGAGGAGTAAAAGAGTAGAGCTTTTGTATGTGATCGAGCATACAATAGACTGTATATATATATATATATATATATATATATATATATATATATATATGGTGTTTTATATAATCCTTATAAGCATCAATAGCATAAAATAGACTGTAAAATCTATAAGATGTCTTATTTAATCCTCATGCTAACCATAAAGCAAACACCTACAGTAGATTTACAAAGGTTAAAGGGAAGGGAATCAAAGCATACTGCTATGGAAAAAATTGCCAATTCACAAAGGAGAGCAGCAAGGGAGGAAGAAAGGGCAAGGGACTACAAAACAGCTAGAAAACAATTAATAAGATAGCATTAATAAGTCCTTACACATCAATAATTACTCTAAATATAAATGGATTATATTCTCCAGTCAAAAGGCTTAGAGTGGCTGCATGGATAAAAAAGCAAGACCAAACTAAATGCTGCCTATAAGAGACTCACTGCAGCTTTAAGAATATACATAAGCTCAAAGTGAATGGAGGGAAAAAGATATTCCATGCAAGTAGAAACCAAAAGGGAGCAGGGCTAGCTGTACTTCTATCAGACAAGATAGACTTTAAGCCAAAAACTGTAACAAGCGACAGAGAAGGTCATTATATAATGATAAAGGGGTCAACTCATCAAGAGGATATAACAAACATAAATATAGATGCACACAACATTGGAACACCTAAATATGTTAAGAAAATACTAACAGATCTAAAGGGAGAAATAGACAGCAATGCAATAATTGTAGATGACTTCAGTATCCCACTTTCGACAATGCATAACTCATCCAGACAGAAAATTAATAAGGCAACATTGGACTTGAACTATACTTTAGACCAAATGGACCTAATAGACATATACAAAACATTCCATCCAGCAGCAGCAGAATACACATTTTTCTCAAGCGCACACAGAACGTTCTCCAGGATAGATCATATGATAGGTCACAAAACAAGTCTTAGCAAATTTGAGAAGATTGAAATCATACCAAGTATCTTTTCTGACCACAGTGGTATGAAACTAGAAATCAACAATGAGAGGAAAGCTTGAAAATTTAAAAATATGTGGAAATTAAACAACACACTCCTGAACAACCAATGAGCAATCAAAGATATCTTGAAACAAACTGGAAACACAACAAACCAAAACTTTTGGGATACATCAAAAGCAGTTCTAAGAGGGAAGTTTATAGTGATAAATGCCTTTCATTAAGAAAAATGAAAGATGGCAAATAAGAAACCTAACTTTCACCTCAAGAAAATAGAAAAAGAAGAGCAAACTAAGCACCAAGTTAGTAAAAGGAAGGAAAAACAAAGATCAGGGCAGATAAATGAAATAGAGACCAGAAAAACTAAAAAAGATCAAAGAAACAAGAACTGGTTTCTTGAAAATATAAACAAAATTGACAAACCTCTAGTTAGAGTAACTAAGAAAAAAAGAGAAAAGACTCAAGTCAGAAATGAAGGGGGAGACATTACAACTGATACCACAGAAGTACAAAGATTCATAAGAAACTACTGTGAAGAATTATATGCTAACAAATTGGATAACATAGAATAAATGGATAAATTTCTAGAAACATACTACATACCAAGAGTAAATCATAATGAAATAGAAAATCTGAACAGACCATTAACAAGTAAGGAGACTGAATCAGTAATCAACAATCTTCTAAGAAGGAAAAGCCCAGGAACAGATGGTTTAACTGGTGAATTCTACTAAACATTTAAAGAAGAACTAATGCCAATCCTTCTTAAACTCTTCCAAAACATTGAAGAGCAGAGAATACTCTCAAACTCATTTTATAAGGCCAGCATCACCTTGATACAAAGCCAGAAAAGGGCACTACAAGAAAAGAAAATTACAGTTCAATATCATTGATGAATATATATGCATAAATTCTCAACAAAATATTAGCAGACCAAATTCAGTAGCACATTAAAAAGATCATACACCATGCTCAAGTGGTATTTATCCCTGGAATGCAAGGATGGTTCACTATAAGCAAATCAATAAATGTGATATACCACATTAATAGAATGAAAGATAAAAATCATATGATCCTCTCAATAGATGCAGAAAGGTGATTTGACAAAATACATTGATTCATGATAAAAATCCCTCAACAAATTGGGCATAGAAGGAATGAATCTCTGCATAATAAAGGCCATCTATGACAAGCCCACAGATTACATCATACTCAACAGTGAAAAATTGACAGCTTCTCTAAGATCAGAAATAAGACAAGGGTGCCCAGTCTCACTCCCTTTATTCAACATAGTACTGGAAGTCCTAGCCAAGGCGATCAGGCAAGAAAAAGAAATAAAAGGCATCCAAATTGTAATAAAAAAAATGACATTTTCTTTGTTTGCAAATGATATGATCTTTTATATAGAAAATCCTATAGACTCTACCAAAAACTGTTTGAACTAATCCACAAATTTGGTAAAGTTGCAGGATACAAAATCAAAATATGGATATCAGTTACGTGTGTATACACTAACAATGAACTATTTGAAAGAGAAATAAAGAAAACCATTCCATTCACATAGCATCAAAAAAATAAAATACTTATGAATAAATTTAACCAAGGAGGTGAAAGATCTGTCCATTGAAACTACAAGACTTTGATGAAAGACATTGAAGACACAAATAAATGGAAACCTATCCTGTGTTCATGGATTGGAAGAATTAATTGTTAAAATGTCCATACTACCCAGAGCCATCTGTAGATTCAATGCAATTCTTATCAAAATTCCAATAGCATTTTTTAATGAAATAGAACAAACAATCCTAAAATTTGTATGGAACCACAACGACCCCAAATAGCCAAAGCAATCTTGAGAAAGAAGACCAAAGCTGGAGGCATCACAATTCCTGTTTTTAAACTATATTACGAAGCTATAGTAATCAAAATAGTATGGTACTGGCATAAAAATAGACACACAGACCACTGGAACAGAATCGAGACCTCAGAAACAACCTGCCGCATATATGGTCAACTAATATTTGACAAGGGAGCCAAGAAAACTCAATGGAGTATAGATAGTCTCTTCAATAAATGGTGTTGGGAAAACTGGATATTCACATACTATTGAATATTCAGTGATATTGGACCTCTATTACCCCACTCACAGAGATTAACTCAAAATGGGTTAAAGACTTAAACATAAGACCTGAAACTGTAAAACTAGAATTAAAAATAGGGAGAAAGCTCTTTGACATTGGTCTTGGCAACGATGTTTTTGATATGACATCAAACTGTAAGCAACAATAGCAAAAATAATTAAGTGGGACTATATCAAACTGAAAAGCCTCTACACAGCAAAAGAGTAATCAACAAAACAAAAAGGCAACCTACAGAATGGGAGAAAATATTTGCAAATAATATATCTGATAAGGGGTTAATATCAAAAATATGTAAGGAACTCATACAACTCAATAGCAAAAATCAAACAATCCAGTTAAAATATGTGCAGAGGACCTGAATAGACATTTTTTCCAAAAAAAGACAACAAATGGCCAACAAGTTTGCAAAAAAAATGCTCAACATCACTAATCATCAGGGAAATGCAAATCAAAATGACATTGAGATATCACCTCATCCCTGTTATATAGCTATCCTCAAAAAGAGAAGAGTTAAGTGTTATAAGGATGTGGAGGAAATGGAACCCTTGTGTGCTGTTGATGGGAATGTAAATTGGTACAGCCACTGTGGAAAATAGTATGGAATTTCCTCAAAAAATTAAAAATAGATGTACAATATGATCCCAGCAATCCCACTTCTGGTTGTATATCCAGAGGAAATGAAAACAGGATCTTGAGGAGATATCTGCATTTCTATGTTCATTGCAGCATTATTTACAATAGCCAAGATATAGAAACAATTTTAAGTGTCCATCTGTGGATGAATGGATAAAGAAGATGTGGTATATATACAATGGTATATTATTCACATAAGGGAAAGAAGGAAATCCTGCCATTTACAATGACATTGGATCGACCTTGAGTGAATTATGCTAAGTGAAATATGTCTGACAGAGAAAGACAAATATTGTATGATCTTACTTATATGTGGAATCTAAAAAGCTGAACTCATAGAAACAGAAAGTAGAATGGTGGTTGCCAGGGGCTAGGGGTAGGATGGTGGAAATGAGGAGATGTTGGTCAAAGGGTACAAACTTCCAGTTATAAGATAAATAAGTTCTGGGATCTAATATTCAGCATGGTGATTATAGTTAAAAATACTGTATTTATATACTTGAAAGTAGTAGGAGTGTAGATCTTAAATGTTGTCACTACAAAAAAAAAAAAGACAATTATGTGGAGTGATGGAGATGTTAACTAACCCTACTGTGGAAATCATTTCACAAAATACGAGTTTATCAAATCAACATGTTGTACACCTTAAACTTACACAACATAATACATCAATTATATCTCAATAAAGCTGGAAAAAAAAATAACACTCCTGGCCTCAGTGTGTTCCTCCTTCACTTTGCTCCAAAGGAAGCAGAGTGACTGATGCAGTTAATGAGTTTGGGAGAAGACATGGGCATGGGTGGCTCAGCCCCTCTCTGTCTTCTCTTTGCAGATCTACCTGCTGGCAGAGAGGGTGCGTTCTGGTCTGCTCTCTCAAGCATGCAGTAAATTTAGCAGGGTGGTGGTTATGCTTATGTTGGGGGAGGTCTGTGGTTGTCCAGAGCAGCCTGTGACTAGGCAGGTAAGTTTGATTTTGGGATGCAGTATTAGGAGGCACATTTTGCTGCTGTTTAAGTCATGCTAAAATGCTTTCTTGATAATAAAGATGATACTTTGATCTGCAATTGTTAGCCTCCCCTTTCTTCTGTCACCTAGTTCTGAACTTGCTCAAGGAATAATGCCATGTAATGTACTGACTGGATCATATCTCAATATTAAGTAATATTTGCTTTGAGAAGTTTGAGGAGGAACATTTGGTTTTGTGTTAGAAAGTTGAATTCTTATCTATCATTAAGGACATTAGTTGATGATGTCTAGAATAGATGTCAAGAAATAGCATACTAATTTAAAATAGGGAGGGAATTATCAGAAGAAACAGTAGTTGCCTCTAGACTGCTAGACTGGCAGAGTAGATAGAAATGAGTCATGGAATTGTTTCATCATAAAAACTTTGAGCACTGTTTGATTTTTACTGTGTGCCTGTATTATTTTGTTAAAAAAAAATTAAATGAAAAATGAAAGTTAAGTGGCAGCCTGTTCTTTAGAAGTGATTTTGGAAGTGTTCTGTCAGCGTGATTGAGAATAGTACAGTATATTCATTGAGGGACTTGGATTGACATTCATAGGCCGAGTGAATCTACAGGGGGAAGAATTCATGACAGTGGTGATACAGTTTACTGGAATGCTTGATTACTTAAAGCTTGATGTATTATCAAGGTTGTGAGATTTTCTCGGAAACTATTGCTATAACAGAAAAAAGTGCTGATTGCCTGGTTTGAAAATCATAACCAACAAAACATGCCTTTTTCTTTTCCCAAAATCTAATGTAAGAGAAGGCAAAAAGATTTATTCACTATGAAAATGACTCTGCTCTGGAAATTGGGCATGCTTTGATGGCTTTAAAAGTCATCTGGTGTTCACTTCAGGTTTGGTGTTTGGTTTAATATCTTTGTTCATTTCTAGGAATGAAACCCACGCTTAATGAGTTGACTCTATATGTTCATTTTTTGATACATGTTCTGCGTGCATTTGAAGAGAGTGTTTTCTCACTTATACAGTTGTTTGATAATTATATATTCAGATCTTTCCCATTCTTATTTATTGTTCTTCTTAATGTGTAAAAGATTTAGAGAAAGGAATGTTAAAGTCTGCTAGTAGCTTTCTCTTTTCATATTATTTTACAGTTATAACATTTTTTGCACTAAGAATGCTGAAACTATGTTTTCAGCAGTTTGTGGACTATTACATTTTAGTTGTGGGTTATATCTTTTATTAGTTTAAAATGCTCATGCTGGGGCCGGCCCGGTGGCTTAGCGGTTAAGTGCGCACGCTCCGCTACTGGTGGTCTGGGTTCGGATCCCAGGCGTGCACCAACGCACCGCTTGTCTGGCCATGCTGAGGCGGTGTCCCACATACAGCAACTAGCAGGATGTGCAACTATGACGTACAACTATCTACTGGGGCTTTGGGGAGAAAAAGGGGAGAAAAAAAAAAAGGAGGAGGGTTGGCAATAGATGTTAGCCCAGGGCCAGTCTTCCTCAGCAAAAAGAGGATTGGCATGCATGTTAGCTCAGGGCTGATCTTCCTCACAAAAAAAAATAGATAAATAAAATAAAAATAAATAAATAAATAAAATGTTTTAAAATTCTCATGCTATATCTTCATGTTTTTGTCTTAAATTTTACCTGAATTGATATTGTTACCACACCTTTTTTTTTTAAATTTTTTGTTTATTGCAGTAACATTGGTTTATGACATTGTAAAAATTTCAGGTGTACATCATTGTACTTCTATTTCTGCATAGATTACATCATGTTCACCACCAAAATACTAATTACAACCCATCACCACACACATGCACCAAATTATCCCTTTCACCCTCCTCCCTCCCCCCTTCCCCTCTGGTAACCACCAATACAATCTCTGTCCCTATGTGTTTGTTTATTGTTGTTATTATCTACTACTTAATGAAGGAAATCATACGGTATTTGACCTTCTTCCTCTGACTTATTTCACTTTGCATTATACCCTCAATGTCCATCCATGTTGTCACAAATGGCTGGATTTCATCGTTTCTTATGGCTGAGTAGTATTCCATTGTGTATATATACCACAGCTTCTTTATCCATTCGTCCCTTGATGGGCACTTAGGTTGCTTCCAAGTCTTGGCTATTGTGAATAACGCTGCAATGAACACAGGGGTACATGTACCTTTACAAATTGGTGTTTTCAAGTTCTTTGGATAAATAGCCAACAGTGGAATAGCTGGATCATATGGTAGTTCTATGCTTGATTTTTTGAGGAATCTCCATACTGTTTTCCATAGTGGCTGCACCAGTTTGCACTCCCACCAGCAGTGTATGAGAGTTCCCTTCTCTCCACATCCTCTCCAACACTTGTTGTTTCCTGTCTTATTAATTATAGCCATTCTGATGGGCGTGAGTTGATATCTCATTGTAGTTTTGATTTGCATTTCCCTGATAGTTAGTGATTTTGAACATCTTTTCATGTGTCTGTTGGCCATCTGCATATCTTCTTTGGAGAAATGTCTGTTCAGGTCTTTTGCCCATTTTTTAATTGGGTTGTTAGTTTTGTTGTTGTTGAGATGCATGAGTTCTTTATATATTTTGGAGATTAAGCCCTTATCAGAAGTATGGTTTGCAAATTTCTTCTCCCAATTGTTAGGTTGTCTTTTTGTTTTGTTGATGGTTTCCTTTGCTGTGCAGAAGCTTTTTAGTTTGATGTAGTCCCCTTTGTTTATTTTTTCTATTGTTTCTCTTGCCCGGTCAGAATTGGTGTTTGAAAAGATGTTGCTAAGACCGATGTTGAAGAGCGTATTGCCTATGTTTTCTTCTAGAAGTTTCACAGTTTCAGGTCTTACATTCAAGTCTTTAATCCATTTGGAGTTAATTTTTGTGTATGGTGTAAGGTAAGGGTCTACTTTCATTTCTTTGCATATGGCTATCCAGTTTTCCCAACACCATTTGTTGAAGAGACTTTCCTTTCTCCATTGTATGTTCTTGGCTCCTTTGTGAAAGATTAGCTGTCCATAGATGTGTGGGTTTATTTCTGGGCTTTCGATTCTATTCCATTGATGTGTGTGTCTGTTTTTGTGCCAGTACCATGCTGTTTTGGTTACTACAGCTTTGTAGTATATTTTGAAATCAGGGAGTGTGATACCTCCAGCTTTGTTCTTTTTTCTCAGGATTCCTTTAGCTATTCCAGATCTTTTGTTGTTCCATATAAATTTTAGGATTCTTTGTTGTATTTCTGTGAAAAATGTTGTTGGAACTTTGATAGGGATTGCATTGAATCTATAGATGTCTTTAGGAAGTATGGACATCTTAACTATGTTAATTCTTCCATTTCAAGAGCATGGAATATCTTTCCATTTCTTTGTGTCTTCTTCAATTTCTTTCAGAAATGTTTTATAGTTTTCAGTGTACAGATCTTTCACCTCTTTGGTTAAGTTTATTCCTGGGTATTTTATTCTTTTTGTTGCAATTGTAAATGAGGTGGTATTCTTAATTTCTCTTTCTGCTACTTTGTTGTTAGTGTACAGAAATGCAACTGATTTTTGTCTGTTGATTTTGTATCCTGCAACTTTACCATATTCGTTTATTACTTCTAAAAGTTTTCTGGTGGATTCTTTAGGGTTTTCTACATATAAAATCATGTCATCTGCAAATAGTGACAGTTTCACTTCTTCCTTTCCAATTTGGATCCCTTTTATTTCTTTCTCTTGCCTGATTGCTCTGGCTAGGACTTCCAGTACTATGTTAAATAGGAGTGGTGACGGTGGGCATCCTTGTCTGGTTCCTGTTCTTAGAGGGATAGCTTTCAGTTTTTCACCATTGAGGATGATATTAGCTGTGGGTTTCTCATATATGGTCTTTATTATGTTGAGATACTTTCCTTCTATCCCCATTTTATTCAGAGTTTTTATCATAAATGGATTCTGTATCTTGTCAAATGCTTTCTCTGCATCTATTGAGATGATCATGTGATTTTTATTTTTCATTTTATTAATTTGGTGTATTACGTTAATTGATTTGCGAATGTTAAACCATCCCTGCATCCCTGGAATAAATCCCACTTGCTCATGGCGTATAATCTTTTTAACGTATTGTTGTATGCGATTTGCTAGTATTTTGTTGAGAATTTTTGCCTCGATGTTCATCAGTGATATTGGCCTGTAATTTTCTTTTTTTTTTGTGTTGTCCTTGTCTGGTTTTGGTATCAGAGCAATGTCAGCTTCGTAGAATGTTAGGGAGCTTCCCCCCCTCCTCAATTTTTTGGAAGAGTTTGAGAAGGATCGATATTAAGTCTTCTTTGTATGTTTGGTAGAATTCACCAGGGAAGCCGTCTGGTCCTGGACTTTTATTTTTGGGGAGGTTTGTGATTACTGTTTCGATCTCCTTACTGGTGATTGGTCTATTCAAATTCTCTATATTTAGGTTTGCCTAATAGAATTTTTGCCCAACTCTTTTCAGGGTCATTTTGTTTTAAGTGTGTGCCTTGTGAATAGCATATAATTACATTTTATTTTATGGCCCCATCTGAGCTTTTCTTTCTTTGGAAAACAGTTTTTTAAAAAAAAAAATTACAGGAATATTACATTTTCATTATTAAAAAATTCAAAAATATTCTACAGAACAAAAAATAAAGGTCCCTTCTTGCTACCCTAATACTGTGTTGTATATCTGTCCAGTCCTCTTTCTGGGCATGTACAAATGTATGTATTCCCCACCACCCCCAGTAAACTTTAGGATTAGACTTTAAATACTGTTCTAAAATGTTTTTACTCATCTGCACAGTGCAGAGATCCTTCATGTCATTGTGTGGAAATCCGCTTCATTCCATTATAGATATACCAAATATTTAACCACACTGTAGATGTCTATATTGTCTACAGTTTATATATTTATTTTTTTACTAGCACTGAACACTCTTCTACATTAAATTGCACCTACTTTTGTGAGTACGTCTGTAGGAGAGATTTCCAGGAGTAGACTTTTTAAATTAAGGAATATGTACGTTTAAAATTTGATAGAAACTGCCAATTTACCTTTCAATAAGGTGGTAACAATTTACATTCCACTAATTGTATATGAAGGTATCTTATTTTCCCTTGCATTCTTGCTAACATTGTATGTTATTAATCTTTAAGTTTTGACATCTTGATTAAGTGACAAAAAAAAACCCCTCATTATTATTTTAGTTTGCATTTCCTTTCTTGGGCATCTTTTCCTATCTTTATTAGCTCTATGTATTTTTTTCTAAGTCTATGTTCATATCTTTCTGTTTTTCTGTTGGGTTGTCATTTTATTATTGTTTTTAAAGGCTCTTCATATATAAAGAATATTAACTGCCAGTCAGTTATGTCTGTTGTAAATATTTTTTACAGTTTATCATTTTTCTTTGTCATAAAGAAATTTTAAAATATCATGGAGTCATTGCAGTTTTGTCTGTTTTATCTTGGTTTTCTGTCATGCTTAGAAAATGTTTTTATATCCCAATATAATATATATATTCTGTGTTTTCTTTTGTATGTTTAAAATTTTGTTGGGCTTTGACTTTTATTGACTCAGTTTAATTTATTAACATTTCATCTTATTTCTATGATCTTATTTCTTTTTTTAAATGTTTTCGGTTTTTTTTTTTTTTTTTTTTTTGTGAGGAAGATTCACTCTGAGCTGACATCTGTTTCCAGTCTTCCTCTTTTATTGCTTGAGGAACATTAGCCCTGAGCTAACATCTGTGCCAGTCCTTCTCTATTTTTTTTTGTATGTGGGACACCACCACGGCACGGCTGGTGAGTGGAATAGGTCTGTGCCCAGGATCCGAAGTCGTGGACACAGGCTGCTGAAGCGGAACTCGTGGAACTTTAACTTGGCCACGGGGCCAGGCCCTTTAAATGTTTTCTTAGTATTTCCCACTTTATCTTCCTGTTGCTGTATTGCACAAATTGTATATTTGTCTGTGTATGTATATGAGTTCAGTTTTGCAGTTATATATCTTTTTCTTTCTGTTATAATACTTGTTTTTTTATAACACATTAGTATAAAACACATTAATATATTTTCCCCACTGACGTCAAGAATGAAAATAGTGTCTACTGATTTCTCCTATGTAAGATGTATCACTATTACTTCCAAACCCCCACACGCGTTTTTTTTGTTGGAAAAATATTGGCTTTAAACTCCAGGTTATTACTAACATATGTAGATATATGTGAAGGCCTTTTGTCTTTTTGCATTTTGTTAAGTTTTCTCACTATGTCAGTGACATTTGTGTACAAGAAGGATGGCAAATGCTTGGTATGTGTACCTTTACTGTCACAGTGATGGAGTCAAATACCAAACATTTTGAACAGCCATGAGGTAGGATAGGTTGAATCTTCTCCTTTCTGGCCTCTACTAAAGGCTGGATTCTGGGCCCTTGAACAGGCTGACAATTTGATACTACTTCAGACCTATATTCTTTTTATATTTACCCAACATTTATTTAGGGGAGAAGTTAAACATTAAGTGCGAAAAAAAGTAGAAAAGGAAAACTCTTCACCTTCTTTCTTTATTGTCCCAGGTAGCTCATCTTTGGCTCCAAACGTACATCCTGAAATCAGTAAACGAGAAGACCTTTAGTTACCTTCACCTGCCCTCCTTCATGTGTGGTTGGTGGTGGTGGCGGGGGGTGGGTAGTGTTGGAGAGGATGGGCTTACTTCACCACTCCAAGCAGTTTATCAGTGTATTCCTTCCAGTTTGGTTCCACCCATTCCACAAAGTAAACACTGCCAGTCAGAACACCCTTTTCCACTGAGAACTTGGGATTTTTCTGCTCCCTAAAGTAAATCTGCCAGATATTAATATATTTTGTCTTATTTCTTTGATCTTATTTAATGTTTCAACTCTCCACTGTAAATCAGTGTTGAAAGAAAAGTCTTGTTTTAGCTGAATAGGGAAGCTACTGGTAAATATCTCCTCAAAAGACTTATGGATATAAGTATTTTCAAATCTTTATCCAGGCGAAATGGATGGGTGGAGGACAGGTGAGAAGTGACTTATTACTGTGGAATCTTCTGTACTTTAAATTTTTTTAATCATATAAATATGTATATATTTTAAAAAATTAATTGAAAGTTATTGGAGGAAACAGAATTTGGGGATCCTCTGACTCTATAATTCTGTTGAAACTCATGTAGTTTTTAGAATAATAAAGGAACCTGTTGATATTTCAATGTTTGTTCTCTAATTGCTCTTTATTTTCTTAGAGCATTTAAACATTCTGGTTTTGTGTAGTTGGCTACCTAACAAAATTTTAAAATAACACTCAACATTCTTTAAAAAATGGTTAGTCTTTTTTCTAACTTATCACGAAAGAGCAGTTTTTCATAAAGATGTCAATTTTTCGGAAAATTTCTAAGTTTTTAGTGATTCCTTTAGGTCTTTAATGTTTTTCTCAGATAATGATACTTTTTATATCTCTTTCAATGTTTAGGACTCATTTCTGTTTCATATCTCGTTGCATGAACTAGAATTTGCAGAACTATATAAGATAATAATGATTTATTTTCAATGCACTTTTAATAGAAATGCCTCTATTGTTTCGTAATTAATCGTGATACTGGAAGATAGGTTTTGTCTTATCAACAAAGTATCCCTTTATTCTTATTTTTGGAAGAATTTTAAAAATTAAAATGTTTCAAATGCTATTTTGATATCTGTTTTAATAATGACAATTTGTGTGAGGAATTATTAATAGATTTCCTATCATTGAGCCTTTCTTGTACTAGTGGGATCATCTCTATCTGGCTACTTTTGACTTGAAAAAAATCCATTTGTGAATATTTTACTTAGGATTTTCACATTATATTTGTATGGAAGGATAGATTATAGTTTTTTGTTTTGGCCGTTGTGTCATTTTTGTCTTTTTTGTTTATTAGTTCTATGTCAATTAGTTAATTTTAGTTATTTGTCTACATTTTCAAATATATAATATGGAATGAACTATTCCTTAAAAATTTAAAAGAATTAACCAATAAAATAATTATGTCTAGATCTTTTTTTCTGGCTAGTTTACTAATGTGTTCAATTTTTCTTTGCTCATTACTTCATTTTTTTTTAAGGTCTGTAGAAACTTCCAGTGTGTAAATGCTTCTGTTCTGAATTATGATTGTGATATACAGAAAAAGTGTCATGGACATGGGGTAAGTAATATTCTCTTTGTTCATGAAAGTAGTGCTGAATAATGAGAATTCTTGGTGAGGATTAGATGAAACTTCTCAAGATTTTTAGATATTGGGGAATTGAGTTACCTGATAAATTTTTCATTTTTAAAGAGTATCTGTGAATCTGCATGAATTTGGTCCTTTCTCTTGGTTTCCATTCTTGAGTTCATGATTTAGAGCAACATTCACAATTAACAAAAGTGGTGTTTTGATTGTTTTGAAGGTATGTAATAGCAATAAGAATTGTCACTGTGAAAATGGCTGGGCTCCCCCAAGTTGTGAGACTAAAGGATACGGAGGAAGTGTGGACAGTGGACCTACATACAATGGCAAGTAATATAGAAGAAAATTAGTGTGATGCCCAAGAAAATTGGGCATCCTTGTACCTCTCCCTCACTTCCCACATCAGTTATACGTTAAATTATGTTGATTCTGCCTCCTAAATTCCTCATGAATGTTTTCATTTTTTTCATCCCCATTAATTACCTTTAGTTTCTTGCCTGGACTTACATACTAGCCTCTTAACTAGGCTCTGTGTTTCCCATCTTACTTCCTATAATCCATGTTCCACAGTACATTACAGAGTTTTAGTGTTTTCCTTCAAGAATTCAGTTTTAAGTCAGTGTCCTGCTTTAAATTTAGTGCTTCGTCATTATTATTAGAATTAAGTCCAAAAATCTTTAAGATGGCTTAAATGCCTCTGCATGATTTGCCCCTGGTTTAACTTTTCCAGTCTCATTTCACTATGCTTCAGACATTGTAACTTCTTTTATTTCGTCTGAAAGGTTACACTCTTTTACCTCTAGAGGGCTTCATACCATATTATATTGACATTGTTGGAACTTGGCTAATTGCTACTCAGATTTCAGTTTATACCTTCTTTCCTCTAGGAAGTTTTCCCTGAATGCCTAAATCTGAATTAATATGCCCCTTCTATGTGTTTTCCTGTTACAGTAAGCACTATCACATACTATAGTAATTACCTATTGACTTATTTTTATTCCCTGATAGACTGTGAATGAGCTCCTTGTTCACCAGTATGTTCCTAGTGAGAATATATATGTTCCTAGTGAGAATATATACTTTCTTTCTTTTGGGTAAATACTAGGTGGAATGGCTGGCTCATAGAGTAGGTTTATGTTTAGCATTTTAAGAAACTGCCAAACTGTTTCCCAAAGTGGTTGCACCATTTTACATTCTCTCCAGCTGTGTATGAGGGTTCCAATTTCTCTGCATCCTCTCCAACACTTGGTATGGTCAGCCTTTTTAATTTTACCCATTCTAGTAGGTATGTAGTGGTATTTCATTGTGGTTTTAATTTGTATTTCTCTAGTTACTAATGATGTTGAGCATCTTTTCATGGGCTTATTTGCCATCCACATATCTTCTTTGGTGATGTGTCTGTTCAAATCTTTTGCCCAGTTTTTTTTTTTTTTTTTTTGTGAGGAAGATCAGCCCTGTGCTAACATCTGCCAATCCTCCTCTTTTTGCTAAGGAAGACTGGCCCTGGGCTAACATCCGTGCCCATCTTCCTCCACTTTCCTCCACTTTATATGGGACACCGCCACAGCATGGCTTGACAAGTGGTGCATCAGTGCGTGCCCAGGATCCAAACCGGTGAACTCCGGGCCGCCGCAGCGGAGCGCGTGCGCTTAACTGCTTGCGCCACCAGGCTGGCCCCTTTTGCCCAGTTTTTAATTAGGTTGTCTTCCTTCTTGAATTTTGGGAGTTCTTTATTCTGGATACAAGTCCTTTGTGAAATATGTACTTTGTAAATATTTTCTCCCAGTCTGCTTACTTTGGGTTTCATTTGTTCTGCTTTTTCTAGTTTCTTAAGGTAGCAGATGAGGTCATTGATTTGAGACCTTTTTTTCTTTTCTAACGCAGGCGTTGTAGTGCCATAAATTTTCCTCTTAAGAACTGCCTTTTATTGCATCCCACACATTTTGATATGTTGTGTCTTTATTTTCATTTATCTCAAAATAACTTCAAATATACTTTTTTTTCTTTGACTCACAAGTCATTTGTGACTTGCATTGTGACTGTTGCATCATGTATTTTGCCTGGTTTTCTGGTTATTATAGCTCATAGGATAAATCTGGTCCCTGTTACTCCATCTTGGCTAGAAGTGGAAGTAAGAACTTGGGATTTTAATGGCTGTATATCATTCCGTCAAGTGGATTTCCCGTAGCTTGTCTTAGCTGTTTTCTAATTATTTGAAATTTAGGTTGTTTCTAAGTTTTTGATATGCACTGATAACAGTGTAGTGTATATCTTAATACTTATACATTTTTTCCAGTTTAAGGATAAATTTCCAGTAGTGAGATTATTAGGTTGAAGGGTATAATCATTTTTATGGTTCTAGATAGAAATTGCAAATCAGTTTGTGTAATGCCGCTGACAGTATGAAGGTACCAATTTCAGCATAACCTTACCAGTGTTGGATGCTTTAATTTAAATTTTGTCTACTCTTTTGTAAGTATAAAATGATATATCAAGCTTGCTTTAATTTTTCATATTTTTGCTTTCAATTGGGTTGAATGTTAGTTCATGTCGTTTCATACAACTTTTAACAGAAAGTTTTGGTACTTTTACAAACTTAAAATTATGAGGAAAATTTCACAGTTTACCACTCCTGTTCATATTTACTATATTCTTTCACTAAAGAACAGGAAACAGATAAAAATTAATGTTAATTAATGATTTTTAAAAGTTATAATAAGACTTAAAATCCAGAAGCCATAAAAAATGAGGTTGATAAATTCAGCTACCTAAGAAAAGCATGGTGCCATAAGACAAATGACAAAATGGGGAAAATATTTACAACTCATATCACAGACAAAGCTAGCCTCACTAATATATAAAGAGCTTTTAGAAAGTGAGAGGAAAAAAACCAATAGACCAATAAAAAAACAGTCAAAGGACTGAGCAGAAAAAGAAATATGTTTCCATAAACATGAAAAGTTGCTCAACTCATAGTATAAAAAAAGAAATTCAAATTGAACTTATACAAGGTATAATTTTTCACCTACCAGTTTGGAAAAACTGCAGAAGTTTGACTCTGAGTGAGGTTGTGAGGAATTTTTGTGTATTGCTGGCTGGCATGCTAAATTGTAACCACCACTCTGGTGGACAATTTGACAATGCCTTAAAAAAAATGAATTCATGTACCCTCTGATACAGCAATTCTACTTTTGGGAAATTATTCTATATATTCTATATATATAGAATATAGAATATATGTTCTATACCTGCACCCATATAATATGACATATCTACAAGGTTATTACCTTGTACCTATTACATGGTACCTTGGTACCATTGCTTGTACCAAGCAATGCATGCTTGCAATGGAGTTTTGTATAGCTGTATAGAAAATGAGACAGTCCTCTATGTATGGTTTGGGAAGATACATAGATAAGTGAAAAAAGTGATTTGCTAAATAGCGTTTATGGTATACTGTGCTGCCTTTTGTGTAAGAAAGGGTTGACAATAAAAACATTCTGTTTTTGCTTATATTTTCGTGAAGAAATACTATAAGGTTATATGAGAAACTAATAAAGGTGGTTATTTTTGGGAAGGCAGAAATGAGGTGGGCCGGAATGAAGTATGAACCAAGACTTCTCAGTGTATTTAATTTATATCAGTTTGACTTGTGAACAATGTGAAAATTAATGTAAAACATTTATAATCACTAGGTATGTTCTAGTTAGTTAGTATGAGTTAACTTCTAATTTAACGATCATTAATATAAAATTCTTCTCTCTAGAAAAGAATACTGCATTGAGGGATGGACTTCTGGTATTCTTCTTCTTAATTGTTCCCCTTAGTGTATTGGCTGTTTTTGTCTTCCTGAAGAGACATCAGCTGCGGAAAAGCTACTGCAGAAAGAAGAGATCACAAACACATGAGTACTTAGATTTTTCTTTTAAATTCAGTTCAACTGATTTGTTTTAAATTAGTTAAAGTAATTATTAATGATGATAGTCATAACATAGAGCCTGGTCTAAAAATGGCATTCTAAGTTCTCTCTCTATTCTTTTCACATAATTTGCAGGGGTTAAAGGATAGTGGTGACTCAGCCACCCCTGATAATAATGAGGGGAAAGGATTATGGTGACCAGCCTGTGTGCTACTGAAGATGCCCCTTGGGGTTCATTTTGCTTGACGTTGATTTCTGATAGTGGGATCAGTAGAATTTTGGGCTACAATTTCTGATTTGGGCTTCTTAGAGATTAAAATATGGGATAAAGTTAAAAAATGTCAATGTTGAAAAATTTTCGTCCATGTCTATTTCAAGTATCAGTTCTCATAGAGGAAGAGTTTTTCAAATCTCAGTTTTGAAAAACAGATTTTGTGAATTATAAGCTTTTAAGAAATAAATTTTGATGGAAGAAAGAGTTGTCATAATTCAGACGCCTGACATGTCTAGTCTATGTATTGGACTCTTGTACAAATATCTCTCAACTATCCCTTCTAATATGTTGGCATTAGAATGTAGCGTATATTAACATGGACCTTATAATCAGATCTAAGTTCAAGTTCCAGTTTGTCATTTGCTAGAATTATGAACTGGAATAATAAACTCTCTGAGCCTTGGTTTACTTCCTCTAAAATGGGTATAATAATATTACCTCTCTGTTAGGGTTGATGTGAGGATTAAATGAGGAACTATTAACAAATAAAACCCTTAGCACATTGCTGGCACAATGTAATTACTTAATAACTAGTTTTTATTATGATAGTGATTTCAAAATGTACATATCTTGCCTTGATTTCTCACTTCATTGCCCTATGTCTCACTCACTACATAATATTTTCCTAGAGTTTCCTGGTGTTAGCTTTAATTTTTAACATATTCTAAAATAGATTTATCTTCCTATCCTTTCTTTCTCTTACTTCCTATCACACTTCAGGCTGACCGATCCAAGTAGACAGTTCCCCAGTCTACACCTCCGAACTTTCAGTTCTATAACTATAGCTGTCTCCTCTACAACTCTACCCAGCTGACTGGCTGTCAGTGCAGCAAGTCTAAAACTTAACTGATATCTTTCCAGCCAGCTTGTTTGCTCCTCCTGGACTTCCTAATTTTTAGAGTGATGACTTCAAGTTTTGTATATGTAGCTTAAGAATAGCTTTTACTCTTCTCTGATTTTAGGAAGACTTGAGGAGAAAAGTTCGAGAACACTGGCCTAATTGACCAAATTTCACAATTTCTTAGAATTTGAGTTTACTTAATTGTAAAGTGGGGTTAATAAAACTTCCTAGGACTGGAAGGATTAAAAACATGTGAAAGCTATTAAAAATGCTGTAAAATTTTAGCTGTCATCATCATCACCACTACCAAAGTCATTATTCTATATTTGGGAAAATGCAAGGTATGTGTAATATGTCATGAAGAAATGTTTTAATCTTTATTTAGCTCAAAAGTAATTGTATCTTTCAGATCAGATGGCCAAAATCAAGCAAAAGTTTCTAGACAGCCAGTGAGTGTTCCTCGGCATGTTTCTCCAGTGACGACTCCGAGAGACGTTGTAAGTTTAAAATGAAAAATTCTTTTTCTTTACTGTATTATGGTATCACATTTTTAAAGATTAAAAAAATAATTTTTACATAGATATAGAGATAACATAGATAATTTCTTAAGAATTTAGGAGTGTGGTCTATAGGTGGTCTCTTGGTTAGTGAGAGGAATACCAGTTGGGTTCCTGGCTCAGCAGAGACAAGAGAAGACATCTAGACATTAAGAATGCCTTGCCTTGAAACCAAGATTGGGAAATGAGATTGGACCTATGCTATCGCTGTTTTTTCCTATGACTGTTATCTTTCTGTTTTCAGTGCCTGACTTCCTTGGGCATATTACCAAATACCTGGTGCTGAGCTCCTGGAATAGGCCTAATTGTCTCAACAGTGGGACCAGTAATAACTATTCCTCTGAGTGTACTAGGGAGTATTGGAATAATGATATACTTTTTCTCATATGCATATATCCCTAAGAAATATATAAGATTATCTGTTTTTAAATTTTTTATGTTTTGTTTGCTGTTTTACACATATATCTGCAACCTGCCTTTTCCTTTAATATTGCTTTGTGATTTATCCCTGTTAATATATATAACTCTTGTTCATTCATTTTCACTGTTGATAATATGTTACATAAATACCACACAATTTTAAAATCCATTTTCCTATTACTGGATTCCAATTTTTCATTACCATGAACAAGGCTGAGGTGAACATTCTATATAGTCTTCTCATGCGCATATGTGAGTTCTAGGACTGTGCTGTCTCTAATACAGTAGTTACTGTCTACATGTGGCTATTTAAATTTCATTTTAAATTAAATAAAATTAAGAATTCCATTCCTCATTCACATTTTACATGCTCAATAGATGACCTATGGCCACTGACTACTGTATTGGACAGCACAGACATAGAAAATTTCCATCATTGCAGAAAATTCTTTTAGAGAGCACTGATCTCGGGGCATGTAGGAATTAAATTGCTGAGTTGAAAGATATGTGACTATTTACTGGAAATTGCCAAATTGCTTTCCAAAGAGGTCACACGATTGGGTGATTGTATCGTCAGTGGCGTGTGAGCATTCCTGTTGATCTACATCTTTGTCAACACTTGGTATTTTCAGATTTTAAAGTCTTTCCAATTATGTGGAGGTAAAATGATTAGATATCCTTCCTCATGTTTTAATATGTTAAAGTATATATATGGAATCTCCCTATTCTGCTTTTCCTTTATAAAAAAGAAAAAAAAAATTGTTATGCCCTTTTCCCCCTTAACCATATATCGTGGAGATTTTTCCATATCACTACATATACAGGATGATCACACAGTCCCTATGCATACAAGTTAGAAATTACATATATGCTGTTCTTCATCCTTGACATATTTTTTTATTGTATTAAAATATATGTGTCATAAAAGTTGCTATTTTAACCCTTTTTAAGTATACAATTCAGTGGCTTTAAGTGCATTCACAATATTGTGCAATCATCACCACTATCTAGTTCTAAAACTTTTTCATTACCCCAAGCAGAAACTCTGTATCCATGAAGCAAAAACTCCCCATTTTCTCCCCTCCCCCAACTCCTAGCAACCACTATTATACTTTTTTAATTGAAATATAATTGACATATAACATTATATTAGTTTCAGGTGTACAACATAATGATTCAATATTTGTATATGTTGTGAAATGATCACCACAATAAGTTACAAATTTTTTCTTCTTGTGAGGAAAACTTTTAAGATTTACTCTCTTAGCAACTTTCAAATATACAATACAGTAGTTTTAACTATAGTCACCATGCTGTACATTATTGTTTATTTTATAACTGGAAGTTAGTACCTTTTAACTCCCTCCATCCATTTCACCCATCCCCTACCCCCACCTCTGGCAACCTCCAGTCTGTTCTCTGTATCTATGAGTTTTTTTTTTTTAAGATTCCACATATAAGTGAGATCATACAGTATTTGTCCTTCTCTGTTTGACTTATTTCACTTAGCATAATGTCCTCCAGGTACATCCATGTTGTCACAATAGCAAGATTTCCTTCTTTTTTGTGGCTGAATAATATTCCCATTACACCCCCCCCACACACACACATTTTCTTTATCCATTCATCCATCGATGGGCACTTAGGTTGCTTCCATTACTTGGCTATTGTAAATAATGGTGTAATGAACATGGGGGTGCATATGTGTTTTTAAGTTAGTGTTTTTGTTTTCTTTGGATAAATACCCAGAAGTGGAATTGCTGAATCATATGGCAGTTCTATTTTTAATTTATTTAATTTTTTTTTTGTGAGGAAGATCAGCCCTGAGCTAACATCTGATGCCAATCCTCCTCTTTTTTCTGAGGAAGATTGGCCCTGGGCTAACATCCGTGCCCATCTTCCTCTACTTTATATGGGATGCCGCCACAGCATGGCTCGACAAGCAGCGCGTTGGTGCCCGCCCGGGATCTGAACCAGTGAACCCCGGGCTGCCACAGCGGAGCGCACACATTTAACTGCTTGCGCCACTGGGCCGGCCCCTATTTTTAATTTTTTGAGGCACCTCCATCCTGTTTTCCATACTGGCTACAACAATTTACATTCTACCAAAAGTGCACAAGGATTCCCTTTTCTCCACATCCTTGCCAACACTTTATCTCTTGTCTTTTTGATAATAGCTGTTCTGAGAGGTGTCAGGTGATAGCTCATATGGTTTGATTTGCATTTCCTTGAAGATTAGTAATGTTGAGCATCTTTTCATGTACCTGTTGGCCATTTATATGTCTTCTTTGGGAAAATGTCTGTTCAGATCCTCTGCCTGTTTTTTAGTTGGATTGTTTGTTTTTTTGTTATTGAGTTGTATGAGTTCTTTATAGATTTTGGATATTAACCCCTTATCAGATATATGATTTGCAAATATTTTATCCCGTTCTATAGGTTGCCTTCTTATTTTGTTGATGGTTTCATTTGCTGTGCAGAAGCATTTTAGTTTGATGTAGTCCCATTTGTCTATTTTTGCTTTTGTTGCCTTTGCTTTTGGTGTCAAACCCTGAAAATCATCGTCAAGACCAATGTCAAGGAGGTTACCACCTATATTTTTTCTAGTTTTATGGTTTCAAGTCTTACATTCAAGTCTTTAATCCATTTTGAGTTAATTTTTGTGTATGGTGCATGTGGCTGTCTAGTTTCCCCACCACCATTTATTGAAGAGACTGTCCTTTCCCTCATTGCATATTCTTGGCTCCTTTGTTGTAAATTAATTGACCGTATATGTGTGGGTTTGTTTCTCAAGATTGCTTTGGCTATTTGTGATCTTTTTCTACTTTCTATCTCTGTGAATTTGCCTATTCTGGGTACCTCATACTAGTGGAATCATGCAATATTTATTCTTTTGTGTCTTCAAGGTTCATCCCTGTAGTAGCACGTATGAGAACTTTTTATGGCTGACTAATATTCCATCACATATACACACACACACAACATTTTGTTTATTCATTCATCTGTTGGTGGGCACTTGGGTTTTTTCTGCCTTTTGGGTAAAGCGATAGTGTTGCCATGCACATGTATGTACATGTACTTGTTTGAGTCTCTCTTTTCACTTCGAGTATATACCTAAGAGTGAAATTGTTATGTCATATAGTTATTATATATTTAACTTTCTGAGGAACTACCAAATGGTTTTCCATAGTGGCTGCACCATTGTACATTTCTACCATGATCCTAATTTCTTCACATCTTTGCCAATGCTTCTTATTTTCTGTTTTGTTTTGTTTTTAAAACAAAACTTTTTTTTTTTTATTGATATTTTAATGGTTTCTAACATTGTGAAATTTGGGGTTGTACATTTTTGTTTGTCCATCACCATATATATGACTCCCTTCACCCCTTGTGCCCACCCCCCACCCCCACTGCTCCTGGTAACCACAGTCCAGTTTTCTCTGTCCATGTGTTGGTTTATATTCCACATATGAGTGAGATCATACAGTGTTTGTCTTTCTCTTTCTGGCTTATTTCACTTAATGTAATACGCTCCAGGCCTATCCATGTTGTTGCAAATGGGACGATTTTGTCTTTTTTTATGGCTGAGTAGTATTCCATTGTATATATATACCACATTTTCTTAGTCCAATCGTCAGTCGAGGGACACTTAGGTTGCTTCCACTTCTTGGCTATAGTGAATAATGCTGCAATGAACATAGGGGTGCATAAACCTCTTTGGATTGTTGATTTCAGGTTCATTGGATAGATTCCCAGTAGTGGGATGGCTGGATCATAGGGCATCTCTATTTTTAATTCTTTGAAGAATCTCCATACCGTTTTCCATAGAGGCTGCACCAATTTGCATTCCCACCAGCCGTGTATGAGGGTTCCTGTTTCTCCACATCCTCTCCAACATTTGTTGTTTTTTGTCTTGGTGATTATAGCCATTCTAACGGGCGTGGGGTGGTATCTTAGTGTTGTTTTGATTTGCATTTCCCTGATGATTAGTGATGTTGAGCATCTTTTCATGTGCCTATTGGCCATCTGTATATCTTCCTTGGAGAAGTGTCTCTTCATTTCCTCTGCCCATTATTTGATCGGGTTGTTTGTTTTTTTGTTGTTCAGTTGTGTGAGTTCTTTATATAATATGGAGATCAACCCCTTGTCAGATGTATGTTTTGCAAATATTCTCTCCCAGCTGGTGAGTTGTCTGTTCATCTTGATTCTGGTTTCATTTGTCTTATAAAAGCTCTTTAATCTGATGAAGTCCCACTTGTAAAACAAAACATTTTATAGCCATCTTATTTATAGCCATCCTAGTGGATGTTAAGTGGTATCTCATTGAGGTTTTGATTTGCATTTCCCTAATGGTTGGTGATGTTGAGTATCTTTTCATGTGCTTATTGGCCATTTGTATATCTTCTCTGGAGAAATGTCTATTCAAGTTGTTTGCCCATTTTTTTTTTTTGTGAGGAAGATCAGCCCTGAGCTAACATCCAATGCCAGTCCTCCTCTTTTTTTGCTGAGGAAGATTGGCCCTGAGGAAGATGCTCATCTTCCTCTACTTTATATGGGACGCTGCCACAGCATGGCTTGACAAGCGGTGCGTCGGTGCACGCCCAGGATCCGGACCTGCAAACCCTGGCCCGCTGAAGGGGAGCACGTGCACTTAACTGCTGTGCCACCGGGCTGGCCCCCTTTGCCCATTTTTCAATTGGGCTGTTTGTCTTTTTGTTGTTCAGTTGTGGGAGTTCTTTACATATTCTGGATATTAACCCTTAATCAGATATAGGATTTGCAGATATTTTCTTCCATTCTATATGTTGTCTTTTCACTTTCTTGATAATGTCCTTTGATGCACAAAAATTTTTAATTTTGATGAAATCTAATTTATCTATTTTTTTGTTTTGTTGCTATGCTTTTGATATCATATTTAAGAAGCCATTGTCAAATCCAAGGTCCTGAAGATTTAGTCGTATGTTTTCTTTTAAGAGTTTTGTGATTTTAATTCTTGTATTTAGGTTGTTGACCCATTTTGAGTTAATTTTTGTATATGGTATGAAATAGGGGTCCAACTTCATTCTTTTGCATGTGGAAATCCATTTGTGCTGACACTATTTTTGAAGAGACTATTCTTTTCCTGTTGAATGGACTTGGCACCTTGTGGAAAATCAATCGGCCGTAGATGTGTAGATTTATTTCTATACTCTCAATTCCATTTAACTGGTCTATATGTCCATCCATATGCCAGGACTACACTATTGTGATTAGTGTAGCATTGTAATAAGTTTTGAAATTGCAAAGTGTGAATCCACCAACTTTGTTCCTCTTTTTCAAGATTGTTTTCGTTAATTCAGGGCCCCTTATGATTCCATATGAATTTGAGAATCTGCTTTTCCATTTCTGCAAAAAAAGCTGTTGGAATTTTGGTAGGGATTGTGTTGAATCTGTAGATCACTTTGGGTTGTACTGACAAATCTTGACAATATTAAGTCTTTGAATCCGTGAACACTAGTTGTCTTTCCATTTATTTTGGTCTACTTTAATTTCTTTCAGCAATGTTTTGTAATTTGCAGTGTACAAGTCTTTCACTTTCTTGGTTAAGTTTATTTCTAGATATTTTATTCTTTTGGGTGCTATTATAAATGGAGTTGCTTTCTTAATTTCCTTTTCATATTGTTCATTGCTGGTGTATAGAAACAAAATTGATTTTTGCATGTTCACCTTATATCCTGCATTTCTGCTGAATTCATTCATTAGCTCTAGTAGCTTTCTTGTGGATTCTTTGGGATTTTCTATTTATATATAGGATCATGTTATCTGGAAATAGAGATAGTATTACTTCTTTCTTTCCAATTTGGATGCCTTTTATTATTTTTTTCTTGTCCAGTTGTTCTGGCTAGATCATCCGGTACCATGTTGCATAGCAGTGGTAAAAGCAAACATCTTGCATTATTTCTAATCTTAGGGGAAAAGCTTTCAGATTCCTTGGCGTAGTTAAAAATTTCCCCATGTTCTTCCAGTGACATCTTTCATATTGATTGTTAGAAGTCCTTAAAGAAGTCCTTGATAGCTGTTTTTAGGTTTTCAGTTGTCAGTAAAGTCCTTATGTATGAGATTGGGAAAAATAATCTCTCATCTCAAATCCGTTTTTTAAAATATTAGTACAGCAATATCGGATTTCTCTTTTTGTTTATTTACCTTATATCTTTTTACATGCAACTTTTCTTTGTTCTTATGTTGTCTTTTGTAAACAGAATATCTTGGATTAAAAATTAAAAAAATATTTGCCTTTTAACTGGAGACTTTAATACATGTACATTGATTGCAATTATTAATATAGTTTTTCTACCATATTATTTTATGATTTCAGTTTTTTCCTGCTTTTTCTATTTCCTCTCCACACCACAAATCCTCTTGTATTCTTTTAGGTTGATTTAGTTTCCCCTTGCCCCAATTCATTTTCCTCCTCTGCTAGTCTTTAGACATATTGTTAGATAAATTAGATTTCAAATCTGCCTGGTTATTTGTGATAGTTTCTTTTAGCTTCATTATATATACATATTTTTTTTGGTGAGGAGGGTTAGCCCTGAGCTAACATCTGCTGCCAGTCCTCCTCTTTTTGCTGAGGAAGATTGCCCCTGAGCTAACATCTTTGCCCATCTTCCTCCATTTTTTATATATATGGGACGCCTGCCGCAGCATGGCTTGATAAGCAGTGCATAGGTCCACGCCCAGGATCCGAACCTGCAAACCCCGGGTCGCCGAAGCAGAGCACGTGAACTTAACTACTACACCACTGGGCCGGCCCCTTCATTATATTTTTAAAAGCATTTATTTCTTTAAACATATAAAAATACCTACTTTTTGTGCTTTATCTGATCATTTTAACATGTTCGGTCTCGGTGGGTTCTGTGGTTTGGTATTATTGCTGACTGTCTTGCGATAGCTTGTTTCTTAGTGTGCTTTGTGAATTGATTGTAAACTCATGTTCTTTGGAACTTCATATGGGGAAATTATTTCAGTCCTGAATTATAGTGAGTTCCTATAGAGAGTGTATATTTTTCTTGGCCAGATGCCTGTGGGCATGGTCAATCTTTGATGCCTTTGAACTAAAATTTTGTTGGTGTTTTTTGGGCCACACAAGTATTATGAACTCTGGCCCCTAAACCCTTGTGAGGATGGGTATGTGGTTAGAAATTCTCCATGGTGATCATTTTCTTTTATTCTCCTTCTACCAGTACCAAGGCCTATATAGTCAGTGTCCTCACTGTTCTTCCTTGGGACAGGTGTTTGTTTATCTAGTTAACTTGGTGAGGATATCGCCCTTTAGGGGTCTAGGCTTTATGGAGGGTCTTATCTTCAGCATTCCATCCAACTCAGGCCCCAGGTTTTGTCTTCTAGGTCTATATTACCTGCAAATGCATAAAGTAGCCCACCAAGGATGGGAAGATATTCACAGGACAGATGCTGCTACATACTCTGGACTCTTTCATACTTTCTTATTGTTTTTGGTCTTTAAGCAAAAACACTTCCTAGCAACTCATCCAAGCATTTAAAAGTACATATTTAATATTTTAACCAGCATTTTAGGTGCTCTCTACTTAAAACATTTTGGTTCACTGTTTGTAATAAGCATGTACCCATTCTTTTTAATAACTGCATACCTTCCTATCTTATGGATTTACCATAAGTTAAAAAACAGGTTGTTTCAAATCTTGTTACCACAAAAAATGCAGCATCAAGCATCCTTGCACATAGGTCTCTGCATACATGTAAAAGAATATGTCAGGTAAATTCTAAGAAGTGGAGTTTAATTATTCCTTTAAAGTGCTGCTCCTGTGTCTGTTGGCCATCTGTATATCTTCTTTGGAGAAATGTCTGTTCAGGTCTTTTGCCTGTTTTTTAATTGGGTTGTTAGTTTTTTTGTTGTTGAGATGCATGAGTTCTTTATATATTTTGGAGATTAAGCCCTTATCAGATGTATGGTTTGCAAATATCTTCTCCCAATTGTTAGGTTGTCTTTTCTTTTTGTTGATGGTTTCCTTTGCTGTGCAGAAGCTTTTTAGTTTGATGTAGTCATTAAGTAGTAGATAATAACAACAATAAACAAACACACAGAGACAGAGATTGGATTGGTGGTTACCAGAGGGGAAGGGGGGAGGGAGGAGGGCGAAAGGGATAATTCGGCACATATGTGTGGTGATGGGTTGTAATTAGTATTTGGGTGGTAAACCTATGATGTAACCTATGCAGAAATAGAAGTATAATGATGTACACTTGAAATTTGTACAATGTTATAAACCAATGTTACTGCAATAAACAAAAAGTTCAAAAAAAAAAAGTGCTGCTCCTATGGCTTGGTGGAAAGGGATAGAGATTTTAGCATCCCTTCTCCATTTTCACAGTACAAGCAAATCACTGTCTGGAGCAAAAAATAGCAGGTGATAGACCACCTGTTCCACATTAGGACCCAGGGAGTGTTCAAGGTCTTCTCCAACACTCTGCATATTCTGCCATTCACAGGGCTTTAGGAAATAGCAGTAGATAGTGGAGAACATCTTGGTCAAGATCACGTCATCAGTGATTTAGTAATTCCATCTGATCTTCCCTAACTTTTCCTAATGTAATGTGATATGTGAAAAATATTCTTACTTTTACTTTCTTATTTGAGGCCGTGTTGTAGAGTCTCACTTTGTTGTAAAGCTTCATGTCAACTACCTCATCAAGGAAGAACATCATGAATTCTAAGATCAAGGGTTGTAGATTAGTGGTATTTATAGTACCAGTTAGGTACTGTGTAGGTTTGGCAATACATTTTTGGAAAATTTTATTTAATATATATTGACATAGGAAATATGTTACCTTTTAACTAATGTAGTTGATTAAGACCAAGATTATAATACTTAAGTATTATTGAATTAAAAAATATAGCTTTTAAAGAATTAAGTATTCCACATTCAGTGGTAAAGATATGTTGAATAAGAAAAGTATTTTTAAATGTCAGCATTGTAAGTCAGTCATCTATTCACTGATTTTAAATGTATTGATTACTTTTATATGGGAAATAACAAACTGTATAGAAAATATATTTATGAGTGCATTGTGGTAACAACTTTTTTTTTTCCTTTTTAGCCTATATATGCAAACAGATTTCCAGTACCAACTTATGCAGCCAAACAACCTCAGCAGTTCCCATCAAGGTCTGAAGTGAATTAGCTTAGATTACTTGACCAGAATAAAACCCAGGGTTAATGTCTAATATTTTCCCTTGTATTTTAATTTAATTTAGGACAAAGTATTTATTGCCAACAGTTTAGATAGAGCACAAATTGCAGAAAAACTTATAAGAACTTTTATATAAGTTTTGTCATATTAGTGTAGTATCAAAATGAAATTTTAAAGAAACTTGAGCAAGACAATCAGCTGCTACTGCAGTCTTTGGTGTACGTAAGATTCAGAAGCAAGGGCCTTTAAAATAACCAGCAATGGGGAAACTAGAGGGGTTGGACCAGCCGTCCTGTTAGGAATAGCTAGAAAAGCTGGGCAGTATAAGAAAATATGTGTTTGAAGGCATCAGAAAACCACCAAGGAAATGAAGAGTTGTGGGGCAAAGGTCCAGGAGAAGGCAGTCTGGACATTATCCTAGCTTTGGGGGCCATTTCTGTCCTAGATGTGTCTGTCTATTCTGAACGTGAGAACTGAGAGGCTAGGAAGCTGAGGAGAGCTTTCCACAAACTCACAGGGCTGATGGGACGAAAATTGGAGCCCTGCCAGGGAGGAGGTACCTTCGAACATCCCAGGCTTTGTGTGGAGACCCAGGGATAAGGTTGAACTAGATCTTCAACTTATTTCTGCAGTTTTTTTATGTTTGGACCCCAATCAAAAAAGCCAGATATACAAGGAAAGAAATTTTGACCAAGGCCAAGAAAAGCAATAGACCATAGAAACAGACTCAGAGGGTATACAGTTAATAGAGTTATCAAACATGGACTTTAAAATGACTGTGATAATGATGTCATGGAATTAATAGTCAAGATTGAGAATTTCAGCACAGAACTACAAACTTTAAAAAAAGAATCAAATGGAAATTCTAGAACTGAAAAACACAAGAACTGAAATTAAAAACTCAATGGATAGGTTTAAAATCAGCAAGAAAGAGGAAAATTTATTACTATATTTTGCATCACGTAAAATTTATCTCACCCTCCTACCCCCCCATAAGTCCTTAAATTACAATTGAATTGCAACACTGAGGAGTGTCCTTATGTATAATCTTTATTATGCAATAAGAGGGCATTGAAATCCAACTGAGCATCAAAAGAAGAGTATATAAATAGTGAGACAGATATTTACCAGGTAATGTTCTAGTGTATTATTGGAGTTACAGGTATACTAGAATTGGATGGAGAGGTTAAGGAAGATTAAAGTATGAGGATTGAGAAGGACAGGTGTAGAAGTCATAGCAGGTTTAATGCTCAGAGTGGAGATTATGCTTGAGAGAGCTGGAATTTCAGCCCTATGTATATATGTAAGGTTTACACTTAGCAGTAATTTGCTGCTCTTAAATGCTAACAGCATAAGAGGTGCTTAATCCACATAATGTCCTCACTTGTCTTTTATAATTTGTCTTTTCAATTTCATGTGCTATTCTTGTTAAAAACATATAAACCAGAACCTTCATACAACATTGTTGATTATAGAATAGCATTAATTTAAGGTAGTTACTACATTTTAGACTTTGATTGGAGTCCTTTAACTATTGCATATCAGATTAATAATAATATCAGACTATAATGTACCCTTAAGAATTGTCAGTGATGTTAAGGATGGTGTTATATTGGGCTTGTAATGAGTGTAACATTATTTCATTCAGTTGAAACACAGGATTAACTGTCTTTTTTGCCCTCACAGGCCACCTCCACCACAACCGAAAGTGTCATCTCAGGGAAATTTAATTCCTGCTCGTCCTGCTCCTGCACCTCCTTTATATAGCACCGTCACTTGATTTTTTTTACTTTCCTTTTGCAGATATCTTCAGGGAACTGAGCTAATACTATTTTTTCCTGATATTTTCTTGAAAAGCCTTTCTTCCTGCTGCAATATGAATGAGAACAAAATACTGCAGAACAAACTTTATTGACACAGAAAAACAGAAATCAAGTAGTAGGAATTGAGAAATATAAGAAATGTGGTAAAGCCAAGGAATTTAGAATAACATTTCCATTTCCATCCCTGAATAAGTCTTATTCAGTCATCTGTGAGGTTAATGCACCTAACATGGATTCTGTTATTTTGAACATGTTATTGTAATGATTCTCAAATAAATTGTATTGGTTTAAGTTTTGCCATTATGTGCTTAAATGTAATTCTGAATTTTGACCTTAGTTATCATTAATGTAGTTTCTGGTTGAACATGTGATAATCTAATACCTATGAAAACTGACTAATTAGCTACCAATAATGTCTAATGTTTTTCATCTTGCACGGACTAATAATCATCATATGCTAGAATCTTGTCTGTCCCATTCACTACATGAATAAAGGAATATTTTGTCTTCACAAGAGTGCACGAAACCCACAATTGAGATATCATAATATTATTTTGAAAGTACAAAGTATACTAAAAGTGTGTGTGTGTATTCACACACAATTATCTTCCATTTATGATTATTCTATGGATAAATGATTCTATGGATCTATCTATGGATAAGGAGTATTAGAAAATTTAATTTAATAGTAGAATTTCTATTATGAATCATGTTAAAGCATGACATCCTTTTACAATAGCATTATTTTAAATAAATTATAAACTTTAAGGTACGAAGTATTTAATAGAGCTAATCAGATATGCTATTGATTCGTGGCTATAATAAAGCAGGAGCAATTATAATATCTTCAATCAACTGAGCTGTCATAAAACCACTTGAGAATTTCATGAGCACTTTAAAATCTGAAACTTCAAAGCTTGCTGTTAATATGATTTAGAATGTTTACATTTTCTAAGGTGTGCTGGATCATGTCTCTGTTGACACTAATACTTTCAAAGAAATTAGGCTGGAGAAAGGAAGAAAAGGTTTTCTTAGATAAATGTAAAAAAGTTAGTGTGGTGTCTGTGAGTTACCATCCCAGCTGTGTTAAAAAATGAATTTTTACTGTGGAAGAAATGTATGGATGGTAAAATTTTAAACACTTAAAAATTTTTCATAACCTTTCATAATAAAGTTTAATATACGTTTATTAACTGAATTTCATTAGTTTTTCAAAAAATTTTTGATTTGTGTATATATACATATACAAATATAATATTTACAATAAATAAAATAGTTGAAATTCTGTTTTGTGTTGCCCAGTAACTTCCTAAATACTCAGCTGTTTATGACTTTGTTAATGAAAACATTATACTGGTTTTAGATAAAACTCCTAGTCAAACTTTTACAGATATTATCTCATTAGTTTTTCAGACTTCTGCCAAATTGTGCACAATGGCTTTTTGTTATTAAAGGTAAACAGATTATTTTTTTTTTTCACGGTTTGACTTCATTTTATTTTATTTTATTTTTTATTTTATTATTGTTATTTTTTTTTTGTGAGGAGATCAGCCCTGTGCTAACATCTGCCAGTCCTCTTCTTTTTTTTTTTTTTGGCTGAGGAAGACTGGCCCTGGGCTAACATCTGTGCCCGTCTTCCTTCACTTTATATGGGATGCTGCCACAGCATGGCTTGCCAAGCAGTGCGTTGGTGCAGCGCCTGGGATTGGAACCGGCGAACTCCGGGCCACTGCAGCGGAGTGCGCGCACTTAACCGCTTGCGCCACCGGATTGGCCCCCTAAACAGATTACTTTTGAAGAGAGATACTTCAGTTCTCTGAAGATGGTACATTATTTTAACAATAAGGTATATATTAAAAATTGTAAACAATCCCAAACGAACTCTGCATTTCAATTTAAATCTCTGAATCAATTCATATAAGAGTAAAATGTTTATCATCTGTCTTAATATTTGCAATTGTAATTCATATCACTGACATTTTACAGTTGGATATATGTTAACTATGTAACTTAAAACTTTCCTCAGAAATAGATAATTCCTTGGATCTTTGAATATTTAGAAAGTTTTTCTAAAAGACTATTTGATCAGTCTAAACTTTTTACTTTTATATATATTTTTACACATTTTGTATGCTTTTCACTTAGGTTTGTCCTTGATTTATTTTGGATTGCTATTAAAAATGGTAAAATTTCTTCATAGATGCCACTTCAAAATTAGAAAATATTAAAGGGCTTCCTTGCCATCTGCTAAAGATGTTTTAATAATCAAGATAAGTTATATGTAGCTTTGATATCACAGTTTGACTATATGTTCACAAATTAACGTTGTTCAGTATACAGTAGTCCCCCTGTATCCGTGGGGGATACCTTTCAAGACCCCCAGTGGATGCCTGAACCATGGATATATACCATGTATTTTCCTGTACCAATTGGGGGGTAATGTATACAGCATGAATATGCTGGACAAAATGGATGATTTACATCCTAGGCGGGAGGGAGCAGAACAGTGGGAGATTTCATTATGTTACTCAGGGCACAATTTAAAGCTTAAGAATTGTTTATTTCTGGAATTTCCTATTTCATATTTTCTGATTTCGGTTGACCATGGGTAACTGAAACCACAGAAAGTAAAACCTTGGATAAAGGGGGACTACTGTATTGCATTTTCCCTTTCTATCAAGCAGATTCCTGGGTGTCTAACTGTATAGTTAAACCCAATCCAGGTTTTCTAAGCACAAATCAGATTTTATTAAATTTCATAAATGTTTACTGAAACTCTGCCATCTTGCAGGTGCCATATTAGGTACTGTGATATATAAGTTATGGATGGGACATGCAGCCTGTCATGGAAAGAGCCATGTACACAAGTAAAAATAATATAAAATCTGCTCTTAAAGACTTAAACAGGAAAGGTTGAGGAAAGGGAAATAACAAGGAAAGAACTAGAAATTCATTCAAAATACCACTAATTGACAAGTCTAAGCATTTACTCTAATTGTTCTTCTAATGTTACGAACCCAACTTTTGGCTCAACTACTGCCTAAAAGCAATGTTAGTCTAGCATTGGCTGTTCCTATTGAGATACAAGCTAGGTATATATTTTTATTGCCTTGTTTTTGCTCATGCTATTGTTTTTCAGGCTTAGATTGCTCTGGTGAAATCCTATGCATCCATAAAATCGCATCTCAACTGTCAGTTTAGGTGTGTGATTCCCCAAGTGACCTTTTCTGTGTTCCCATGGGGCCTGTTAGTTTGTGTCCGCTTTTCTGTTAATTAGTCTGAGAGATTAATTCATTCTTTGAAATTTGAAAAGAATTAAAAGATGGTGCATATAGGTGGGGACTGGGGTTGAGGGTGGGAGGGAGGAGGCGTCGCAGTCCACGGGACTAAGGCAGTGTTCATTCAGGAGAGACCAGAGCTCAAGGTGGCCAGAGCACTGGGGATAGGAGAAAACAGGGCGAATTTAGAAAATTTTGAATTCTGTGTTGAGGAATTTGGCTAGAATTTTCTGAAATTATGGGGAAGAATCTTGTCCGTCTCATTCACTACATGAATGAATGAATATTCACTGCACTGAGAAGTTACTGAACAAGAGAATATCACATGAATTTTAGCCAAGGGCATGTGGAGAACCAGGTTACTGGAGGAGAAAGCAGACACAGCCTGGCTACAAAGTCCATTTGGCCAGTGGGTATGGAAAAAAACCGTAGCAGGCTCTTTCCAAAGATATCAAAATCTAACTTTTCCCTTTCTTGGAATCTTTTCCACACATCTGGTTAGTTTTTTTTTTTTTCTTTAATTTTAGAAACCCAGCTTTAGTAAAAATGAAGATGTATGTGTATTTATGTGCGAGTGTCTGCGAGCGTATAGTTTTCAAGTCAGAGAGTATTACACGTTCGTCTTTTAAAGCACCTGGAAGTGCCTGATACAAAACAGCGCACAATAAACGTGTTAGTTCCTGCAGGTCCGTCAGCACGACGCGCAAGATCTGTGGGGGACGACGGCCGCGACGGCGGGGCTGCGGTGGTTGAACTCCAGACGCACAGCGGGTCGGCCGGCAGTGCGCGCGCAGGGCACGAGCCGTCCTCACACTACGGCGGGCGCAATGCCGGTGAGGGGTGCTCGGAGCGTTGAATACCAGGCGCACCCCCGGGGCAGCGGCCTCGCGAGAACGCCGCCCGCGAACGCGCGGGGAGGCGGCCTTCGGGGTCCGTGCGTCCCGGGCCGGCGGGTTGCGGCGCCCGTTTCGAGCCGGCCCAACGGTCCCCCGTCAGTCCCCGCCCGGAGCCCAGGAGCCACAGCATGTTCCGCCTAATGATGCTGCTTGGGGGTCTCAGTGGCTTGCTAGCGTCAAGACCTGGTAAGCCGGTGGAGACCTGTTAGTCCGGTCTGGGGCGGAGGAAGGTTTTTCTTTTCCTTCTTTTAACGCGTACCTGCTTCCGTCAAACTGTGGCCCAACTCCGTTGAAAACCCGGGGTCCTTCCCTGCTTTTTGTTCGTTTGGCCCTGACACCCTGGAAGCCCGGCCGTGTTTGGGCGCCGCGTGGGGATAGAGAAGTGACTCAGGAGAGGGGCAGATAATGTTAATAAGCTCGAGGACAAATCCCTTAGTCTCTGACTCGCGGTTCGGGGCGGCCTTGCTTGTAGGTCTGTCATGTACTTCACAGAACTGCCGCAAATCGCTGGCACCCAAAAGCATCCCGGAAACAACTTGAACTCCACTCAAACTTCAAAAAACTGGCTTTCCCCGGCTATCGTTTGTTCCAGCATGATAACTTGTCCTGCATACAATAATAATTTGTCCTGCAATGCAAAAAAAAATTCAGCGTCTGCTATGCTGACACTGACAAAGGTACCTTATGGCAGGAAACGAAGAGCGGTAGAGTCCTCAAAATTTTAAAATATGTTAGGAGAGGTTTAGATGCAAGTAAAATTTTTAGGTATGTTCTGATTTTCCTTCCCTTTTTTATGCACTGTTCTGCGTCTTGCCATCCCGTGTCAGTACGAGGAATGTCTTTTTTTTTCCCCGTCTGCATAGTGTTCCACTGTTTGGAGGTATCACAATTTATTCACCCAGCTCTCTTATTAAGGGACTTTTGGATTGTTTCCAGTCTTTTTGCTATTACATGCTGTGTTAGTGAGCTCAGACTGCCATAACAAAATGCCTTAGACTGGGTGGCTCAAACAACAGAAATTTATTTTCTCATAGTTCTGGAGGCAGAAAGTCTGAGATCGGGGTGCCATCACCGTGGGGTTCTGGCGAGGTCTCTCTTCCTGTCTAGTAATTGCCTTCTTGCCTGTACTCACATGACCTCTTCTTGGTGTGCAGAGAGAGAGCAAACTCTGTGGTGTCTCTTCTTTTAAGGGCACTAATCCCATCATGAGAGCTCCACCTTTATGACCTATGATAATTAGATCTAACGCTAATTATCTCCCAAAGGTCCCATTTCCAAATACCATCGTATTGGGGGGTTAGGACTTCAACATGAATTTGGGGGGGACACAAACCTTCACCAGAACACATACAAGATTTTAATGTAGTGGTTCTTAAACTTTTTGGAATTTTTCTTTACACATTAACAGTTATTGAAATTCTGAGAGCTTTTATGTTTTTGTTTATATCTGTCAGTATTTATCATATTAGAAATTAATTGTTGACCGAGGAAAAATTCACTAGAATTCAAATGGCAGATATTTCTTTGGACAATTGGAATTACAATTCTAGAGATAGATTCAGGTGGAAACCCAAGATGTGTTCTGAGGACGACAGAGGAAGCAAGGGTTTATAAAGGCAAAAAGAGAGAAATCACACATGTTATTTTGCAAAATTTGTGATTGGTGCTGGCAAGAACTGTTACTTCTTGGCTATACTGATTGGTTGCCAAGGCCATCTCTAAGGCAAAAAGTTCTTATCTGTAGGAGTAAGCATATCTCTTGAAAGAAGGTCAAGATGACAACAGTAAGGCACAGTTCAAAAGTTACAGCCTGTCTGGGAAGAGATGTAGTTAGTGTGTGGTGCCTAAGTCCCATTTCCTTAATGGCCTCCCAGCTCCATTTTAGAAGCCTTGACATATGTTACTTCATTTTGTTATCACTGTTCACATAATATGGAAATTTAAGAATTTTTATTAATTCATTTAAAAATAACAAGATTGACTTATATGTTAACATAAGTAACGCATTTTAAAAATAAAAACTATATTTTCCAAAACAAAAAGAATTTAGAGAGTGATATTGCTTTACATTTTGGTAAATCTCCTTAATGTCTGGCTTAATAGATGACTACTAGATTCTCATATCTACTTCCGCATTCAATCTGTTGCTATATGTTTTATTTGAAATACATGAAGAAAATCCAGTTTATGTAGTTGGAAAAGGGAGGAGTATTTTGATAACCTTTTCAGATAATTACCAATATTCTTCTTTGGATACTACATCAAAACGTGGTAAGTGGTAAAGGTTAGTTGGAATGTGGAATCAAAACATATCAATGAACTTTTTTTAGTATGCTATGTTAAAATGTATTGGTCTATCTTGAACATCAGTGGATCTTTTACCCATGTGTTTGTTTAATGCATTACCTTGCTTTTTAATTTTTAAATTGTGGTAAAATACACATAACATAAAATTTACCATCTTAACCATTTAAAAAAAATAAAGTTTATATTTTAGAGTGTTTTATGTTCACAGCAAAATTGAGAGGAAGGTATAGAGATTTCCCATACATTCTGTGTCCCCACACATGTACAGCCTCTGCTATTGACGTCCTCCACCACAGTGATGCATTTGTTACTGTCCCACACTGACACATCGTTATCACCCAGAATCCATAGTTTACCCTAGGGTTCACTCTTGGTGGTATATGTTCTATAGATTTTGACAAATGTATAATGACATGTATCCACGATTATGGTATATAGAATAGTTTCACTGCCCTAAAACTTCTCTGCGCTCTGCCTATTCATCCCTTCCTCCTCCCTAACTTCTGGCAACCACTGATAGTTTTACTGTCTCCATAGTTTTGCCTTTTCCAGAATGTCACATAGTTGGACTCATACAGTATGTAGCCTTTTTAGATTGACTTCTTTCACTTAGTATTATGCATTTATGGTTCCTCTGTGTCTTTTTCATGGCTCCATAGCTTATTTCATTTTAGTTCTGAGCAATATTCCCTTGTCTGGATGAACCAGTTTATTTATCCATTCACCTACTGAAGGACATCAGGGTTGCTTCCAGGTTTTGGTAATTATGAAAAAAGATGCTGTAAACATTCGTGTGCAGGTTTTTGTGTGAAGATAAGTTTTCAAATCCTTTTGCTAATTACCAAGGAGCATGATTGCTGGATCATATGGTAAGTGTATGTTTAGTTTTGTAAAAAACTACCAAACTGTCCTCCAAAGTGGCTGTACCATTTTGCATTCCCACCAGCAATGAATGAGAGTTCCTGTTGCGCCACATCCTTGCCAGCATTTGGTGTTGTCAGTGCTCTTGATGTTGGCCATTCTAATAGGTGTGTAGTGGTATCTCATTATTGTTTTAATTTGCAAGTCTCTAGTGACATATGATGTAGAGCATGTTCTCATCTTCTTATTTGCCATCTATATATCTTCTTTGATGAGGTGTCTGTTCAGGTATTTCGTTCATTTTCTAATTGGATTGTTTGTTTTCTTATTGTTGAGTTTTCAGAGTTCTTTGTATATTTTGTAATTTTATTTATTTATTTTTTTCCCCCAAAGCCCCAGTAGATAGTTGTATGTCATAGCTGCACATCCTTCTAGTTGCTGTATGTGGGACACGGCCTCAGCATGGCGGGAGAAGCGGTGCGTTGGTGCGCACCTGGTATCCGAACCCAGGCCGCCAGCAGCGGAGCTCGAGCACCCAACCGCTAAGCCACGGGGCCGGCCCTCCTTGTATATTTTGGATAACAGTGGTTTATTAGATATACCCTTTGCAAATATTTTCTCCCAATCTGTGACTTGTTTTCTCCTTCTTTGTTTTTTAATTTATTATTTTAAATTTTTTGTGTATTGCAATAACATTGGTTTATAACATTGTATAAATTTCAGGTGTGCATCATTATACTTCTATTTCTGCATAGATTACATCATGTTCACCACTCAAATACTAATTACAACCCACCACCACACACAAGTGCTGAATTATCGATTTCGCCCTCCTCCCTGCCCCCTTACCCTCTGGTAACCACCAATCCAATCTCTGTCTCTATGTGTTTGTTTATTGTTGTTATTATCTACTACTTAATGAAGGAAATCCTATGGTATTTGACCTTCTCCCTCTGACTTATTTCACTTTGCATAATACCCTCAATGTCCATCCATGTTGTCACAAATGGCTGGATTTCATCGTTTCTTATGGCTGAGTAGTATTCCATTGTGTATATATACCACAGCTTCTTTATCCATTCGTCCCTTGATGGGCTCTTAGGTTGCTTCCAAGTCTTGGCTATTGTGAATAACGCTGCAAGGAACACAGGGGTGCATGTATCTTTATACATTGGTGTTTTCAAGTTCTTTGGATAAATACCCAGCAGTGGAATAGCTGGATCATATGGTAGTTCTATCCTTGATTTTTTTGAGGAATCTCTATACTGTTTTCAATAGTGGCTGCACCAGTTTGCACTCCCACCAGCAGTGTGTAAGAGTTCCCTTCTCTCCACATCCTCTCCAACACTTGTTGTTTCCTGTCTTATTAATTATAGCCATTCTGACGGGTGTGAGGTGATATCTCATTGTAGTTTTGATTTGCATTTCCCTGATAGTTAATGAATTTGAACATCTTTTCGTGTGTCTGTTGGCCATCTGTATATCTTCTTTGGAGAAATGTTTGTTCAGGTCTTTTGCCTATTTTTTAATTGGGTTGTTAGTTTTTTTGTTGTTGAGATGCATGAGTTCTTTATATATTTTGGAGATTAACCCCTTATCCGATGTATGGTTTGCAAATATCTTCTCCCAATTGTTAGGTTGTCTTTTTGTTTTGTTGATGGTTTCCTTTGCTATGCAGAAGCTTTTTAGTTTGATGTAGTCCCATTTGTTTATTTTTTCTATTGTTTCTCTTGCCCGGTCAGACCTGGTGCTTGAAAATATGTTGCTAAGACCGATGTCGAAGAGCGTACTGCGTTATGTTTTCTTTTAGAAGTTTCATGGTTTCAGGTCTTACATTCAAGTCTTTAATCCATTTGGAGTTAATTTTTGTGTATGGTGTAAGGTAAGGGTCTACTTTCATTTTTTTGCATGTGGCTATCCAGTTTTCCCAACACCATTTGTTGAAGAGACTTTCTTTTCTCCATTGTATGTTCTTGGCTCCTTTGTCAAAGATCAGCTGTCCATAGATGTGTGGGTTTATTTCTGGACTTTCAATTCTATTCCATTGGTCTGTGTGTCTGTTTTTGTGCCAGTACCATGCTGTTTTGGTTACTATAGCTTTGTAGTATATTTTGAAATCTGGGAGTGTGATACCTCCAGCTTTGTTCTTTTTTCTCAGGATTCCTTTAGCTATTCGGGGTCTTTTGTTGTTCCATATAAATTTTAGGATTCTTTGTTGTATTTCTGTGAAAAATGTTGTTGGAACTTGATAGGGATTGCATTGAATCTATAGATTGCTTTAGGAAGTATGGACATCTTAACTATGTTAATTCTTCCAATCCAAGAGCACAGAATATCTTTCCATTTCTTTGTGTCTTCTTCAATTTCTTTCAGCAATGTTTTATAGTTTTCGGTGTACAGATCTTTCACCTCTTTGGTTAAGTTTATTCCTAGGTATTTTATTCTTTTTGTTGCAATTGTAAATGGGGTGGTATTCTTAATTTCTCTTTCTGCTACTTCGTTTTTAGTGTATAGAAATGCAACTGATTTTTGTATGTTGATTTTGTATCCTGCAACTTTACCATATTCGTTTATTACTTCTAAAAGTTTTCTGGTGGATTCATTAGGGTTTTCTATATATAAAATCATGTCATCTGCAAATAGTGAGAGTTTCACTTCTTCCTTTCCAATTTGGATCCCTTTTATTTCTTTTTCTTGCCTGATTGCTCTGGCTAGGACTTCCAGTACTATGTTAAATAGGAGTGGTGACGGTGGGCATCCTTGTCTGGTTCCTGTTCTTAGAGGGAGAGTTTCAGTTTTTCACCATTGAGGATGATATTAGCTGTGTGTTTCTCTTATATGGCCTTTATTATGTTGAGGTACTTTCTTTCTATACCCATTTTATTCAGAGTTTTTATCATAAATGGTTGCTGTATCTTGTCAAATGCTTTCTCTGCATCTATTGAGATGATCATGTGATTTTCATCCTTCATTTTATTAATGTGGTGTATTACGTTGATTGATTTCTGAATGTTAAACCATCCCTGCATCCCTGGAATAAATCCCACTTGATCATGGTGTATAATCTTTTAAACGTATTGTTGTATGCGATTTGCTAGTATTTTGTTGAGGATTTTTGCCTCGATGTTCATCAGTGATATTGGCCTGTAGTTTTCTTTTTTTGTGTTGTCCTTGTCTGGTTTTGGTATCAGGGTAATGTCGGCTTCGTAGAATGAGTTAGGGAGCTTCCCCCGCTCCTCAATTTTTTGGAAGAGTTTGAGAAGGATAGGTATTAAGTCTTCTTTGAATGTTTGGTAGAATTCACCAGGGAAGCCGACTGGTCCTGGACTTTTATTTTTGGGGATGTTTTTGATTACTGTTTCAATCTCCTTACTGGTGATTGGTCTATTCAAATTCTCTACTTCTTCTTGATCCAGTTTTGGAATGTTGTATGATTCTAAGAATTTATCCATTTCTTCCAGATTGTCGAATTGGTTGGCGTATAGCTTTTCATAGTATTCTCTTATAATCTTTTGTTATTCTGAGGTGTCTGTTGTAATTTCTCCTCTTTCATTTCTGATTTTACTTATTTGTGCCTTCTCTCTTTTTTTCTTGGTGAGTCTAGCTAAAGGTTTGTCAATTTTGTTTATCTTTTCAAAGAACAAGCTCTTGGTTTTATTAATTTTTTGTATTGTTTTTTTGGTCTCTATTTCATTTATTTCTGCTCTGATTTTTATTATTTCCCTTCTTCTACTGATTTTGGGCTTTGTTTGTTCTTCTTTTTCCAGTTCCTTTAGGTGCATTGTTAGATTGTTTATTTGAGATGTTTCTTGTTTGTTGAGATACGCCTGTATTGCTATAAACTTCCCTCTTAGAACCGCTTTTGCTGTATCCCATAAATTCTGGCATGTCATATTTTCAGGTATTTTTTGATTTGTTCTTTGATTTCTTCGTTGACCCAGTCGTTGTTCAGTAGCATTTTGTTTAATTTCCACGTATTTGTGGCTTTTCTGATTTTCTTCCTATGGTTGATTTCTAGTTTCATACCGTTGTGGTCAGAAAAGATGCTTGGTATTATTTAAATCTTCTTAAATTTATGTAGACTTGTTTTGTGGCCTAATATGTGATCAATCCTGGAGAATGTTCCATGTGCATTTGAAAAGAACGTGTATTCTTTGGTTTTTGGATGGAATGCTTTGTATATATCTACTAGGTCCATCTGTTCTAGTGTGTCATTTCAGGCCAATGTTTCCTTATTGATCTTCTGTTTGGATGATCTATCCATTGGTGTACGTGGAGTGTTAAAGTCCCCTACTATTATTGTGTTATTGTCTATTTCTGTTTTTTTGTCTGTTAATAATTGCTTTATATATTTAGGTGCACCTACATTGGTTGGTAGATATTTACAAGTGTTATATCCTCCTGTTGGATTGTTCCCTTGATCATTATGTAATGCTCTTCTTTGTCTCTTTTTAGTTTTTGTTTTAAAGTCTATCTTGTCTGATATGAGTACTGCTACGCCAGCTTTCTTTTCATTGCCGTTTGCATGGAGTATCTTTTCCATCCCTTCACTTTCCGTTTGTGAGTGTCTTTAGGTCTGAAGTGTGTCTCTTGTATGCAGCATATATATGGGTCTTGTTTTTTTATCCAGTCAGCCACCCTTGCCTTTTAATTGGAGCATTTAGTCCACTGACGTTTAAAGTAGCTATTGATAAGTATGTACTTACTTCCATTTTTTAACTTTTTTTTTCTCAGTGTTTTAGTAGTCCTTTTCTGTTCCTTTCTTCTTCTATACAGAATTGATGGTCTCTTTAGTTTGACCTCTGTCTGAAAGCTGTACTCTTTAACTCCCCTCCTCCCTCCTTTTATGTTTTTGATATCATATCTAACCTCTTTTTTTGTGCATTTGTATCCATTACCCTCTTATCCTGGAAATACATACTTTTTCCTATTTGTGGTCTTCTCTTTTCCCCTTAAATCAGTCCCTTTAACATTTCTTGTAGCACTGGTTTCTTGTTGACAAACTCCTTTAATTTTTGCTTGTCTGGGAAATTTTTGATCTCTCCTTCCATTTTGAATGATAACCTTACTGGGTAGAGTATTCTTAGCTGTAATTTTTTTCCTTTTAGCACTTTAAATATATCGTGCCACTCTCTTTTAGCCTGTAAGGTTTCTGCTGAGAAGTCAGCTGATAGCCTTATGGATTTTCCTTTGTATGTAACTTGACTTTCTCTTGCGGCTTTTAGGATTCTCTCTTTATCTTTAATTCTGGACATTTTGATTATGATGTGTCTTGGTGTGGGCCTCTTTGGGTTTATCTTGTTTGGGGCTCTCTGTGCTTCCTGTACCTGGATGTCTGTTTCCTTCCTTAGGTTAGGGAAGTTTTCATCTATTATTTCTTGAAGTAGATTCTCTGCCCCTTTGTCTTGCTCTTCTCCTTCCGGGATACCTATAACACTGATGTTAGTGCGCTTGATGTTGTCCCAGAGGTCGCTTAGACTGTCCTCACTCTTTTTAATTCTTTTCTCTTTTACCTGTTCAGCTTGGGTAATTTTTTCTAGTCTTTCGTCCAGCTCACAGATCCATTCTTCTGTATCCTCTACTCTGCTTTTGAGTCCCTCTAGTGAATTTTTCATTTCCAGTATTGTATTCTTCATTTCTGATTGGTTCTTTTTTATATCTTCCATTTCTTTATTGACATTCTCACTGAGTTCATCTCTTCTTCTCCCCACATCAGTGAGCATCCTTAACACTCTTTGTTTGAACTCTCTGTCAGGTAGGTTGCTCATCTCTCTTTCACTTAGTTCCTTTTCTGGGGTTTTGTCCTGTTCCATTACTTGGAATGTATTCCTTTGCCTCCTCATTTTGCCTCTTTCCCTGTGCTTGTGCCTATGTGTTAGGAAGGTCAGCTACGTCTCCTGGTCTTGGATAGGTGACCTTATGTAAGTGATTCCTTAGGAGACCTGCAGTGTGCTTCCCTCAGTTCTCAGCGGTCCAGGGGTGACCCCTATGTGCGCTTTGTGTGTCCTTCTGTTGTGGCCTGTTTGCCCTCCCTGTAGGCGCCCAGGGATGGCGAGTTATGTTCCTGGCCAGCTGTTGTAATGCTCAGCTGCTTATAGTTGTTGTGGTCCCTTCAGTCTCTTTATCATGTGTGGGGAGCCCCAGCACAGTTGGCTGCAAGTTCTAATACCACATTTGTGTTGCAGTATTTCTTTTAAGTGAGTAGGCCCCCAGCGTGGCAGATTGTTATGCTCAGGGCCTTACAATTGCTATAAGCCTCCATCCTTTAGGTCTCTTGTCAGCTCTCTGAGGATTGCAGCTGGGTGGGGCTGGCCTCAGGCACGGGAGCACCCAATTGTTTCAGGCTTTGGAAGGTGGGGCAAACCCCCTATGTGGTTCTTTGAGAAGCACAAGTCTTCTGCAGCTGACAAGCCCTGCCGCCCACAGGTCCACACACACAGTCAACATAGTCCTGTCCCGTGTGTGCACCCCGACCTCCTAAAGCAGACCCAGTCTCTCCACGGTGGGAGCCCCACACACTCCACCACTGACCCACACTCTCCACCCGCTCCTTGTGCCCACCCTACCCCACGGAAGTGGGCTCAGTTGCCAGGCTGCAGAGAATCCAGTCACCAATCTATGCAGGCCCACAAGTTGCCTGAGGGCTTGTTGTTGGGTGGGGCCAGTCTCTAGGGTGGGCTGCCTGCCGTGGCTGTGCTGGATTAAGTCGGTGCTCTAGTAGGTGGGGCAGACCCTGGGCTAGCAGGCCTCAGGAAGAACTCCAATGGCGTCTGTGTCAGCACGCCCACACCAGGCCACAACAATGGCCGCTGTGAATGTCCCAGTCCCTGGAGAGGTCTCACCTCTCACCAAGGTGCACTCAGGGCCTGTTAGGTGAGTCTCTTTTCCTCAAAGCACTGCGCACCTTTCTTTGTGGTGAGTTCAGGTTGCTTTCTGAAAGGGGTGAGTTTGTGCGTGGGCCCTTTAAGAGCCGGTTTTAATTTCTTTGTAAACCAGCTTTTCCGGGGGTTCTCCCCAATGTTTTAGTAGCAGGCAAAGTCAGATATTATGCCACTCGTCTGGATTGTGTTGGGTCCACAAAATGCCCACAGCAGTGGCGCTCCCCGGCTCAGGGCCCCGCTCCTCCAGGGAGGGCTGCGTACCTGTGGGCTGCTCCCAGGTGGCTGTGACCCTGATGGCTTGTGAAGGCGGCGTTTTTCCTCTCCAGAAGGGAGTTTTCTGCCTCTTCCACCTCAATTGGGATTGTCCGTTGCTGCAGGAGTTCCTCTTATCCAATTTTCAGTTCTGTATCTGGTAATTTTTCCACGAGCAGTTGTAACTTGGCTGTGTCCGCCAGAGGAGGTGAGTTCAGAGTCTGTCTACGCTGCCATCTTGACTTCTCTCTCTCTCATTCTTTTGATGTTGTCTTTCTCAGAGCGGAAGTTTTAATTTTAATGAAGTTCAGCTTATCAATTATTTTTTTCACGCGTTGTGCCTTTCGTGTTTTATCTAAAAAGTCATTGCAGTACTTAAGGTCATGTAGGTTTACTCCTTATTCTAGGAGTTTTATAATTTTGCAGTGTACATTTAGATCTATGATCCATTTTGAGTTAATTTTTGTGAAGTATGTAAAGTCTGTGCCTAGATGCATTTTTTTTGCGTGTGGAAATCCATTCATTCTAGCACCTTTTGTTGAAAAGACTATCAATGCTCCATTGTTTTGCCTTTGTTCTGTTTTCAAAGATCAGTTGACTATATTGTTGTAGGTCTTTTTCTGGGGTCTCTATTCCATTTGATTGATCTGTTTGTCTGTTCTTTTGCCAGTACCACACTATATTTGTTACTGTAGCTAAGTAAGTCTTGAAGTCAGATAGTGGCAGTCCTTGGACTTTGTTCTTCTCCTTCAATATTGAGTTTGCTATTCTTGGTCTTTTGCCTCTCCATATAAACTTTGGAGTAATTGTGTTGATATCCACAAGTTAACTTGGTGAGAATTTGTTCTGAATTGCATTGAATCAATAGAAGTTGGGGAAGAGTTGACATTTTGACAATATTGAGTCTTTCTATCTGTGAACATGGACTATCCATTTACTTAGTTTTTGTTTGATATCTTTCATCAGAGTTTTGTAGTTTTCCTCATAGAGATCTTGTACATATTTCACTAGATTTATACCTAGGTATTTCATTTTTTGGGGTGCTAATGTAAATGACATTGTGTTTTAAATTTCAATTTCCACTTGTCCATTGCTGGTATACAGGAAAGAGAATGATTTTTATATGTTAACCTTGTATCCTGCAAACTTGCTATTTAAACCATTTTCATGTGTATAGTTCAGTAGTCTTAAGTACATTCATATTGTTGTGTAATCTATCTCTAGGAGCCTTTTCATCTTGCAAAACTGAAGCCTTATGCCTGTTATACCACAAATTTAAAAATGTGGTAAAATATACATAACATAAAATTTACTATTTTAACCATTTTTTTACTGATCTTTCCTGTTTATTTTTTTTAAGTAGAAGCTAATTGAGGAAAACATCTATATTCAATTTTCCCTTTATTTTTGTAGATTCTTTTTTTTTTCAGATTTATCAGTGAGTTTTATACTTTCATAATTTTTCCTGTTGCTAATTAGTGTCCTTTTGTTTCAGCATGAAGAACTCCCTTTAACATGTCTTGTAAGGTCAGTCTAGTGGTGATGAACTCCCTCACCTTTTGTTTGTTTGGGAACCCCTTTATCTCTCCTTCAATTCTGAAGGATAGCTTTGTTGGATATAGTATTCTTGGTTGGCAGGTTTTTTCTTTCAGCACTTAGAATATTTCATCCCACTCCATTCTGGCCTGCAATGTTTCTGCTGAAAAATCCACTGATAGTCTCATGGGATTCCTTTGTATATAACAAGTTACTTTTCTTTTATTGCATTTTAAGAGTTTCTCTTTGTTTTTAACTTTTGGCAATTTAATTATTGGGCAATTAATTTAATTATAATGTGTCTTTGTGTGGGTCTCTTTGAATTCATCTTTTTTGGTTTTCTTTGGGCTTCCTAGATCTGGATGTCTGTTTCTTTTCCCAGGTGAGAGAAGTTTTCAGCCGTTATTTCTTCAGGTAAGCTTTCTGCCGCCACCCCTCCTCATTCTGGGACCCCTGTGTTGCGCATATTGGTCTGCTTCATGGTATCCCATAAGTCCCTTAAGCTATCTTCACTCTGATTCATTCTTTTTTCTTCTCTGATTGGATGAATTCTACTGTGCTGTCTTCGAGATCACTGATCCTTTCTTCTGCTTGATCTAGTGTCCTTTGAACCCCTCTCTTGAATTTTTTACTTCAGTTATTGTATTATTTAGCTCTGTGATTTCTGTTTTAACCATTTTTAAATGTACAGTTCAGTGGCATTAAGTACATTCACTTTATTGTGCAACAATCACCACCATCTGTCTCTAGGACTTTTTTTCATCTTCCCAACCTGAAACTCAGCACCCGTTAAACATTAACTCCTCATTCTCCCATCCCCTCAGCTCCTGGAAATCACCATTGTACTTTCTGTCTCTATGGATTTGGCTACTCTAGGTGCCTCATATAAGTGGAATTATACAGTTTTTTTTTGACTGGCTTATTTTACTTTGCATAATGCCCTCAATGTGCATCCATGTTGTATCATGTGTAAGACTTTTCTCCTTCTAAAGGCTGAGTAATATTCTATCGTGTGGAATACATATGGAAAAATATAAATTTCATTTTGTTTATCCATTCATCTGTTGCTTCTACCTTTTGGCTATTATGAATAATGCTGCCATGAACATGAATGTACATGTACTTGTTTGAGTCCCTGCTTTCAATTCTTTTGGCTGTATACCTACAAGGGGAGTTTCTGGATCATATAGTAATTGTATTTATAATTTTTTGAGGAATTGTCACACTGTATTCCATAGTGGCTGTACAATTTTTCGTTTCCACCAGCTGTTCACAAGGGGTCCAGTTTCTCCACATTCTTGCTAATGCATGTTATTTTTATTTTACTTTATTTTTTATGACTATAATCTTCCTAATGGGTATGACATGGTATCTCATTGTGGCTTTGATTTGTGTTTCCCCTAATGATTGGTGGTGTTGAATATCTTTTCATGTGTTTCTTGCCGCTTGTATATCTTATTTGGAGAAATGAGTATTCAAGCACATTTTTAATCTTAGTGCTTCTTATTTATGTCTTTTCTGATTTCATGCCTTTGATTTGGTAAAAACTATTTCACTGTAAAAATCTGTAACTTTTTGGTTTATTTTCTGGGTCCCTTGTATATGATCTTTCTTAATTTGGAATATTTAATCAGCTTTAAGTCACATTTTTTTTTGACCACACTGCAATAAATTTAAGGAAATCGTTATGCACATATGGTCTTTTTTTCTGCTACACTTTCTGACCTTATTATACAATAATGTTATTATGTCTGTATCATCATAGTTTATAACATTTCCATCCTGTTGTATAACTATGATTTCCACAGTTGTTTTAGCCTTTATATTTAGGTTTATTTAATGCTCATTGCTAGACCTTTTACCTCAACTCTATTGATATATTTATTGGGAGAAGTTTGTTTGCCTTTTGTGACAGGCGCATGCAAAATATTTTCCTTGAGTTTTTGCTTGTAAATATTCTCTATATTTGAATGGCAGTTTTTCTGGGTGTAAAATTCTGGCTCCACACTTTCTTTTCTTGAAGATTTTTTTTAGATATTGTTTTTCAGTCTTTTAATATTGAATACTGTTGTAAAAAATTCTCAAGCCAGCCTTCTTTTCTTCCCTTATGCCCAACATGATTATTTTCTTTTTGCTCATATGCCCATAGTATTCTTTCTTTGTCTTAGACATCCAATAACTTTAGTAGAATATGTCTCAGTTTTAATTATTATCAGGTATTCCTGAATACAGTGTACTTTCTGGTCTGTTGTTTCAAATCTTTTATTTCAGGTAATTTTTCTTGAAGTATATCTTTGATTATTTTTTGGTGTATTTGTTCTGTTTTCTTCAGGAATAGCAAATTTTGTCTAAGCTGAATACTTCTCCCTGCCCTGTTTTTGGTCTTTCATAACTGTTCTGTCTGTTTCAAATTAAGTGTTTTCAAGATTTTTTATAGGAGTACACAGTGATGACTCATCTTTGCATAAGTGAATCTTATGAAATAACCTGAACAAATGTTTAGTCAGGTTTAAGACACAGTTATTAACTGTTTTTTTTCTTTCTTCAGGTTCTCAAAACTCATTTCTACAAATTATATTTCCAGAGAAAATCCAAGCAAATACAAGTGATAATTCAGAAATAGAAGACGTAAGAGATATTTTCTGCCATCAATATTATTATATGAAATTTCTTATTTTTATTACATAGCAATGAAATATATCAAGCCCATTATACAGTCATGTGTCCCTTAACATCAGGGATACGTTCTGAGAAATGCATCATTAGATGATTTCATAGTTGTGTGAACATCATAGAGCATACTCAGACGAACCTAGATGGTATAGACTACTGCATATCTGGGCTATATGATACTAACCTAATGGGACCACTGTTGTATATGCGATTCGTCATTGACCAAAACATTCTTATGTGGCACATGACTTTAGTATCAATATAAGTATCCAATATTACTACTGATAAGGAATTTAAAGTTTTGATAGTAAAAGCAAATATATAAGTCAGACTGTTCTATTTTGTCTAACATTTGTCATTTCCTCACGGTAAAACTATTTTTAAAAGTTCAAATACTGATAATAATTTAGAAGAATTAGGATCTTATCTGAGTGATGTCTAGATAATTCAGATGGAGAGAATAATTCCCTCCAAAATGATTGAGGAGAATCTCTTTTAACTGAAACCTCGTTCCTGAAATCTCCCGCTCCTTGCCCCTACGAGTTCTGAGAGAAGAAAACCTTTATTCTATTATTTTTGTTAGAAAGAGAGATAGTTTATCTTATTCATTGATTTATTTAACAAATATTTATCTGGACTTGTCATGTGCATAACTATATGCTAAGTGTCTTAGGGGATAAAAAAAGAAATATAGTAAAGCAAGCCTTGCTTGTAAGTAGTCAATCTTTTGATAATACTTTAATGGTTTTATTGAGATTTAATTTACACACCACAGAATTCACCACTTGTAAGCGGCTCGATGTTTATTAGTACATAAATAGAATTTTGTAAATACTACCACAGTCTTGTTTTAGAACATTTCTATTGTCTTAAAAAGTTCTCTCATACCTATTTGCAGTTCATCTCTGCTTTTGTCCCCAGCCCTTGGCAACCACTAATCTGTTTTCTGTTACTATAATTTTGGCTTTTCTGGACATTTCATATAAATGGAAGCCTATGATATGTAGGCTTTTGCATTGGGCTTCTTTCACTTAGGTTTATCCATTTCGTAGCATTTGTCAATAGTTTATTAATTTTTATTTCTTAGTAGCTGTAGTTCTTAGTAGATGTGGATAACACATTTTGTTTATTCATTCACCAGTTGATGGACATTTGGATTGTTTTCAGATATTGGCTATTAAATTCTGCTATGTACATTTACATGTGGACATATGTTTTCCTTTCTCTTGGGTAGATTCTTAGGAGTGAAATTACTGTGTCATATGGTAAGTCTATGCTTAACATTTAAGAAACTGCCAAACTGTTTTCCATAGTGACTATACCATTTTACATTTCCCATCAGCAATAGATGAGGGTTCCAGTTTTTCCACATGCTTGTCAACACTTGACGTTGCTCTCTTTTTGATTACAGTTATTCTGTTGGGTGTGTAGTGGTGTCTCATTGTGCCTTTAATTTGCGTTTCTCTAATGAAAAATGATGTTGAGTGTCTTTCGTGAGCCTATTAGCCATTTATATTTCTTTTTTGGTGAAATGTCTATTCAAATCACGTGCCCTGGGCTGGCCCCGTTGCTTAGCAGTTAAGTGCGCACATTCCGCTACTCTTGGCCCGGGTTCAGATCCTGGGCATGCACCGATGCACCGCTTCTCCGTCCATGCTGAGACCGCGTCCCACATACAGCAACTAGAAGGATATGCAACTGTGACATACAACGATCTACTGGGGCTTTGGGGGAAAAAAAAAGGAGGAGGATTGGCAATAGATGTTAGCTCAGAGCCGGTCTTCCCCAGCAAAAAGAGGAGGATTAGCAAGGATGTTAGCTCAGGGCTGATCTTCCTCACAAAATAAATAAACAAACAAACAAACAAACAAACAAATAAATAAATAAAAACTGTTAAAAAAATCACATGCCCCATTTTTTTTTTTTTAATTTTATTTATTTATTTATCTTTCCCCCAAAGCCCCAGTAGATAGTTGTATGTCATAGCTGCACATCCTTCTAGTTGCTGCATGTGGGACACGACCTCAGCATGGCCAGAGAGGCGGTGCGTTGGTGCACGCCCGGGATCCGAACCCAGGCCGCCAGCGGCGGAGGGCATGCACTTAACCGCTAAGCCACGGGGCCGGCCCCCACATGCCCCATTTTTAAATTGGCTTGTTTCTCTATTTTTGAATTCTAAGAATTCATTATATATTCTAGATACATATTCTTTATCAGATATGTGATTTGCAATTATTTTCTCCCAATTTGTATCTTTTCATTTTCTCAGTGGCGTTTTTTGAAGCACAGACATTTTCAGTTTAATGATGTAACATTTATCAACTTTTATTTTTATGAATTTTTTTTATGTTGTTGTGTTTAAGAGCTCTGTTACGGACTGAATTATGCCCCCTCACCTCTGAATTCATGTGTTGAAGCCCTAATTCCCAATATGACTGTATTTGGAGATGAGGTCCTTAAGGAGATAATTAAGGTTAAATGAGTTTATAAGAGTGGGGCCCTAATGTGATAGGACCTGTGCCTTATAAGAAGAGGAAGAGACACCAGAGATGTCTCTTTCTCTCCATGTGTGCACAGAAAAAAAGGCAATGAGAGGACACAGCAAGAAGGCAGCTGTCTGCAAGCCATGAAGGGAGGTCTCACCAGAAACCAACCCTGATAGTACCTTAATCTTGGACTTCTAGCCTCCATAACTGTGAGAAAATAAATTATTGTTGGTTAAGCCACTGCCTGCGGATATCCAGTTTTTCCAGCACCATTTGTAGAAAAAGCTATCCTTTCCCCACTGAATTGTCTTGGCACCTTTGTAGAAGCTCAAGTAACCAAAAATGTAAGGGCTTATTTTTGGACTCAGTTCTCTTCCTTTGATCTATATGCCTGTCCTTGCACCAAGACCCCCATCCACTGCCTTGATTGCTGTGCTTTTATGGTAAGTTTTGAAATTTGGTGGTGTAAGCCCTTCAGTCTTTATTCATCTTTATCAAAATTGTTTTGACTGTTCTAGGTCCTTTGCATTCCCATACATAATTTGGGATCAATTTTTCAGTTTTTACAAGAAAGGCTATGTGGATTTTAATAGAGATTACATTGAATTTATAGATCAATTTGGGGATAATTACTCTCTTGACAATATTGAGTGTTGTAATCCATGAACATGGGATATCTCTCTATTTATTTAGATCTTTAATTTCTTTCATGTGTTTGATGTCTTTCAATGTATAAGACGTTTACTTCTTTGTAAATTTATCTGTAAGTATTTTATTTTTCATGCTATTGTGAATGAAAATGCTCCCTTACTTTGATTTTTCAGATTGTTCGTTGCCAGTATATAGAAATACAAATACAAATTGATTTTTGTATATTGGCCTTGTATCCTGCCGCTTTGCCTAACTTGTTTATTAGTTGTATTTTTTTTCAAGTGTATTTCTTAGGAGTTTCTGCAAACAAGATCATGTCATCTGTGAACAAAGACAGTTTTACTCTTCATTTTCTGTTTGGATTCCTTTGGTGTCTTATCTTTACCTTCTTGCAATGGCTAAAGCAACGTTGAACAGAAATGATGAGATCAGACATTCTTGCCTTGTTTCCATGTTGGGGGAAAGCACTCAGTCTTTCAACATTAAGTTTGATACTAACTATGGGATTTTTGTAGGAGCCTTTGTCAAGTTGAGGATGTCCTTTCTATTCCAAATTTCTTGAGTTTTATTGTGAATGTGTATTGGGTTTTGTCAAATGCTTTTTCTGCATCTATTGAGATGATTATGTGTGTTTTTGTCCTCTATTCTATTAATGTGGTATGTTACATGAGTTGATATTTAGATGTTAAACCATTCTTGCATTTCTGGGATAAAATCTCACTTGGTCATAGTGTACAATTCTTTTTATATGTTGTTGGATTTGGTCTGCTGATATTTTATTAAGGAGTTTTGTGTCTTTGTTAAAGAGGGATATTGGTCTGTAGTTTTGTTTTTTGGTAAAGTCTGGCCTTAGTTGTTGTATAATTGGATAACCAAGGTCATTCTGGCCTCATAGAATGAGGTGGGAAGTGTTCCTTCCATCTCTGTTTTCTGAAAGAATTGGTAAGGATTGATATTATTTTTTCTTTAAATATTTGATAGCACTCACTATTGTTTCCATCTGGGCCTGGGCTTTTCTTTGTGGGAAGATTTATAATTGTTAGCATAATGTTTAGTTGTTACAAGTCTATTCAGATTTTCTATTCTTGAGTAATTTTGATAATTTGTGTCCTTCTAGAAATTTGGTTATTTTATGTAAGTTGTCTAATTTATTGGCATAAAATTTTACCTAATATTTCCTATAATCTTTTAAATTCGTCAGGGACAGTAGAGAAGTACACTTTTTATTTTTGATTTTGGTAATCAAGTCTCATATTATTTTTTTTGATTAGTCTAGCTAAAAGTTTGTCAATTTTGGTGGTTTTTTCGAAGAACAAATTTCTTGTTTCCTTGATTTTCTTTGTTGTTTCTCTGTTTTCTTTTTCATTGATTTCTGCTATACTTTTTATTGTTTCCTTTCTTCTGCTTGCTTTGAATTTAGTTTATTCTTATTTTTTCCAATGTTTTAAGGTAGAAATTTAATTTATTGATTTGAGACCTTTCTCTTTTTCTTATATAGGTATTTAAAACTGTACACTTCCCTAAAAGTATTATTTTCACTTCATTCCATAAATTATGCTATGGTGTGTTTTTCTTTTAATTCAGTTCAAAATATTTTCTAATTTTCTTTGTGATTTTTTTCTTTTATCCATGAGTTTAGAAGTTGGTTAATTTTTGAATATTTGGGAATTTCCTAGATTTCTTTCTGTTGTTGATTCTAATTTAATTCTGTTGAAGTAGGAAACATACTTTTATGACTTCAATCCTTTTAATTTCTTGTTGCTTGTTTTGTGGTGTAGAATATGGTCTATCATGGAGAATATTTCATATGCACCTGAAAAGAATACGGATTCTGCACTTGCTGTGCGGAGTATTCTCTATGTCAGTTAGGTTGTGTTGGTTAATAGTTTTCTTCAAAGTTTCTTTATGCTTGTTGATTTTCTGTCTAGTTATTCTGTCTCTTATTGTGAGTGGAGGCTTTGTTAATAGATGTGTACATTTAAAGTTTTTATATCTTTTGTATGTATTGACAAATTTATTTTTATGAAATATGACTCTTTCTTTTTAGTAATATTTATTGTCTTTAAGCTTGTATTGTATGACATCAATATAGCCCCTCTTATGGTACTATTGTCATGGTATCTCTTTTTCCATTCATTTATCTTGAACCTTTTTGTGTATTTGAATCTAAAGTGTGTCTCTTGGAGACAGCATATAATTGGATGTTACTATTTTATACATTGTGCCAATCTATTTCTGCCTTTTGGTTGAGGTGTTTAGACCTTTCATATTATGGTCAGCTATTTGTATGGTTGGATTTACATTTACCATTTTGTTATTTTTAAAACTTATTTTTTTTTGTGGTTGCTGTGGGTATTATAATATGAATCTTAAGTTATCACAATTTACTTTAGATTAATACTAACTTAATTTCAGTAAAATATAGAAACTTTGCTCCTATGTAGTGGAATTCTGTCTGCCTCCTTAGTGCTGTTCTTGTCATATGTATTGCATTTATATTTGTTATAAACTCAATTATACATCATTATAATTATTGCTTTTTACAATGTTCTATTTTTTAAAGAAATTAAGAGGAGAAATAATAAAAAATATTCATAAATCCTTTAAAAATTTAATAAAATCTTTTATATTAACTCATACATTTACCAGTTCTGGTTCTTTGAGTTACCATCTTGTGTTATTTCTTTTCATCATAAAGGAATTCCTTTAGTATTTCTTGTAAGGCAGATCTTTATTTCACCTTCATTTTGGAAGGATAGTTTTTGTTGGATACTGGATTCTTGGTTGGCAGAGTTGTTTTTTCTTTCAGTAATTTGTTTTTAATGTCTCTTTTCACTGCCCTCTGGCCTCGTTATTTCAGATGAACAACCTGCTGTTAATTGTATTGATGTTTCCTTGTATGCAATTGAGTTGTTTTTCTCTTGATATTTTCAAGATTTTCTCTTCATGTTTGGCTTTCAACAGATTAAACATGATGTATCTTGGTATCTTCTTGTATTTTTTTCTGCTAGGGATTTGTTGAGAATTTGGATGTGTTGGTTAATGTTTTTCATCAAATTTTGAATGTTTTTGGACATTATATCTTCAAATACTTTTTGTGACTCTCTTTCTTTCCTCCCCTTCTGGGACTCACATTACACATATGTTGGTATACTTGATGTTGTCCTAAAGGTTTATGAGGCTCTATTAATTTTTATTCATTTTTTTTTGTTTTTCAGAATAGATAATTTCTGTTGCCCTACCTTCAAATTCACTTATTCTTTCTTTTGACATCTTTGATCTGCTGTTGAATTTCTTTAATGAATCTTGCATTTAATTATTGTTTTCTTCTACTCCAGGATCTCTATTTTATTTTAAAAAATTTCTGTGTCCTCATTGAGAATTTTAATTTGTTGATTCATTGTTGCCATATTCTCCTGTGATTCTTTAAACATAGATTCCTGTAGTTCTTGAAACATATTTATAGTAGCTGCTTTGAAATCTTTGTCTGCTAAATCCAATATCTGGGGACACTCAAGTTTTTATTGACTGATTTTTTTTTTTCCTGAGAATGGGTCACACTTTTGTGGTTCTTTGCATGTCCTATAATTTTTTGTTGAAAACTTTATATTTTAGATAATATAGTAACTCTGAATTCTGAATTTTTTCTTTTGAAGGTTGTCCTATTGCTGTTTGTTGTTTGTTTAGTAACTTGCCTGGGCTAAATCTCTTAAATCGGTCTTCTCCGTGTTGTGCTGCTGCACCTATTTTTTTCTGTAAGCCTGGTTTCCTAGAGGTTAACCTTGTGTCTCTGTAGTTCAGTGTTTGCCAATTTTTGGATGAGAGTTGTACTCAAACTGATTGATCCATTTAATGAAAACCCATCCTTTGCTCACTGCATAGTATTGTTACTTTGGTCATAAATCAGATGACTGTATATGTCTGGTTCTCTCTTTGGACTCTTTATTCTGTTCTATTAGTATGTTTGTCTATCCTTGCACTAGTACTACATTGTCTTAATTACTCCATCTTTTTAGTAGATCTCCATCTTCTTTGTTGTTTTTCAAAATTATTTGGCTATTCTTGGTTCCTTATATTTTTTAATGCATTTTAGAATCAGCCTTTCAATGTCAACCAAATAAATGCCTGCTGGAATTTTGAGTAGGATTAAATTGAATCTATAGATCAATTTGAGGAGAAGTGACACCTTTCTGTTAGTGAGTGTCTTCTAATTTACAAACATGATACATCCCTCCACTTATTTAGATCTTATTATAAGATCTTATATCTTATATCTTATAAGATATAAGAGAAATAAAATTTCTTTTCATGATTTTTTATAGTTTACAATCAGAAGTCTTTCAAATATTTTCATTAGATTTTTTTGTTAGTATTTAATGTTTTTTGATACTGTTAGAAATGGTGTCATTTAAAAATTTTATTTCCTATTTGTTGCTGATATAGAGAAATACAATTGATTTTTATATATTGATCTTATGTCGACAACTTTGACACATTCCTTTATTGTCTTAGAGTTTTCCTGGTAGAAAGATTAATGTGAAAGTAGTTTATTTGTGAGGTGATCCTAGGAAATACCAGTGGTGGGAAAGGGAGACAGGGCAGGAAAGGCAGCATGTAAATGGTATGTTATCAAACTAGTTACTACTGTGGCTAACTGGAACATAATCATGTTGGAAAACTCTGAGATTCAGTAGAAAAGCACATCAGAATTCAAACAAGGGACAAAGGAACTGGGACATTTATATTCCAACTGATAACAGTCATTGGTTGAGAGTTGCTTCTCGGGAAGGGGACACTAATTCTTAAACATTTGCAGTCTTCAGTGCTTGCAGGCAAAGTGGGTTGCCATTGCCAGTTGGAAGTTGGTGTGATGTAATCTACAATGATAAGGCCCAGGGTATAAGTGTGGAACACTAATATCAGGCACTCCAGCCCACCTCTTGCACTTCTCAGATCCATTGTTCACCGTATTCCATCCCTGGTTTTCAAGGTGTATCTGGTCAAAATTTATAAACAAATGTGTACAAGAGGGTTCGTTGACAATCTACAGTCTTTTTGCAGTTTGTCCTGAGACTACAATGGCTGGTAGAGGTTGCTTGCCCAGAGGGTAATCCAGACCTTCATCCCTGAGGGATCGGACCCCTGGTTACTCTGCCCTTGTCAGATTTATGGTTGTTGCAATAGTTTATTCATATTGGTCTCTGAGCATGAAAGTGCAAGAGGCATCCTACTGAATCCCATGAGTTCCAGAGATATTCCATTCTTTTTCAATTATGTAATAGCTGCCCTATCTCCTTTTGTTAATCATTGTCAGTTATCTTTGCTAGTGTAGTAACTGCTGCTTGTTTACTGGCACAAAAAGTTCAAAATGACTGGAAAGAAGTCATAGCTTTAGGTATTGTGGAACCCTTACTGTCTCCAGTAAAAGTTTACTTCCTCTGGGAGCCAGAATCTCTAGATGTGAAGAATGTAAGTTTGTAGGGATGGGAAGCACAGATGGTTCACTGACCAGGGCCACTCTTAATTCATTCCTACTTCTACCTCTTGTTCCCAGGACCCATTAAATTTTACCTGTTTGCTGTTGTTCAAAGTATATAATACATCTTGAAGAATCTTGAAGAACAAGGAGTTGACACGTTAGCTATACTTCTAATAGATCATTTCAGTACTCTTGTGATGTATGGTAGGACCAGTGGATTGTATGATCATGTTTCCTCTGTTGCACCTCTTCTACTGTAAAGTTTTTTGGTTCCTTTGTCCAAGGCAGTGTTACATGGGATTCCATAATGATAAATTAGACGGTCCTTGAATCCTTGGATAGTACTGATTGCTGAGTCACTAAGGGCAGGAAAGGCAAATCCAAGCCCTCTGCTTTTTTCTGTAGTGCTAGGAGATACAAGCTGTAGTAACTTGGTTTTTTACTTTGAAAGGGATGTCTTGGCATGTCCACAATCACTGGACCCCTAAAAATACTGATTTGACAAGCCTCTTACTCTTTGTACAAACCCAAACCCTCTGCTTTTTTCTTTAGTGCTAGGAGATACAAGCTGTGGTAACTTGGTTGTTTACTTTGAAAGGGATGTCTTGGCATGTCCACAATCACTGGACCCCTAAAAATCGCTGATTTGACAAGCCTCTTACTCTTTGTAGTATTTTTCTCTCTATCACATGTGTCTTACCAGAGCTCCCAGTGTACTTGTCAGGGAATTCCTTCTTCACAGGTCTGAATAACATGTCATCAGTATAATGGACCGTTGAGATGTTCTGTAGATTATTCAGATGAAGTCCCTTCAGACTATTTGTCACTGGGAGGAGGAGAGTTAACATAGCATTAGGACAAAACTGTGAATGTGTACTGATATTCAGTCCAAGTGAACACATACTAATTTTAATTCTTCTAATGGCAATTGAAAAGTGTATTCACCAGATAAATAGCCACACACCAAGGGCCAGAGGCTGTGCTGATGTCTTCTAGTGGATACAATATCCAGCATAGCAGCTTCAGTTGGGGCTGTAACTTGGTTAAGTTTATGGTAGTTCATCATCATCTCCATAAGATAGTTTTATATCTTCCTTTCCAGGCTTTTTGCCTTTTATATTCTTCCTTTATTTCTAGCCATTACAATGGCTAGCATCTTCAACACAGTTTTAATAGTAGTGGTGAGAACAAACAACCTTCTCTTGTTCCCATCTTAGGGGGAAAACTTTCAGTCTTTCATCATTAAGTATGTTATTAACTGTAGATTTTTCATAGATGCCCTTTATCTTTTTGACGAAGTTCTCTCCTCTTCAGTTTTCTGAGAGTTTTGATCATGAATGACTATTAAATTTTGTCAAATGATTTTTCTGCATACATTGTCATTATCTTGTTTTTCCCCAAATTTTCTGTTAATGTAGTGAATTATATTGATTGATTTACAGATTTCAAATCAACTCTGCATTTCTCAGTAAACTCCACTTCATCATGCTATTTGAATATTTTTGTATATTGTCAAACTTGATTTGCCAATATTTTACTAAGGATATTTTTTTGCTTCTGTATTCATAGGGCTATTAGTCTATAGTTCTCTTTTTTTCTGTTGTCTTTGCTTTTGGTGTCAGGGTACCATCTTGGACTTATAAAATGACTTGAGAAGTGTTCCCTCATCCTCTGTTTACTGCAGAAGGATTAATAGTATTTCTTCCTTAAATGTTTGATAGAATCCACCAGTGAAGCCATCTGGGCCTAGTGATTTTTTTTTTTTAAATTTTTTGTTTATTGCAGTAACATTGGTTTATAACATTGTATAAATTTCAGGTGTACATCATTATACTTCTATTTCTGCATAGATTACATCATGTTCACCACTCAAATACTAATTACAACCCATCACCACACACTGTGCTGAATGATCCCTTTCGTCCTCCTCCCTCCCCTCTTCCCCTCTGGTAACCACCAATCCAATCTCTGTCTCTACGTGTTTGTTTATTGTTGTTATTATCTACTACTTAGTGAAGGAAATCATACGGTATTTGGCCTTCTCCCTCTGACTTATTTCACTTTGCATAATACCCTCAAGGTCCATCCATGTTGTGACAAATGTCTGGATTTCATCGTTTCTTATGGCTGAGTAGTATTCCATCGTGTATATATACCACATCTTCTTTATCCATTCGTCCCTTGATGAGCACTTAGGTTGCTTCCAAGTCTTGGCTATTGTGAATAACGCTGCAAGGAACACAGGGGTGCATGTATCCTTATACCTTGGTGTTTTCAAGTTCTTTGGATAAATACCCAGCAGTGGAATAGCTGGATCATATGGTAGTTCTATCCTTAATTTTTTGAGGAATCTCCATACTGTTTTCCATAGTGGCTGCACCAGTTTGCACTCCCACCAGCAGTGTATGAGAGCTCCCTTCTCTCCACATCCTCTCCAAAACATGTTGTTTTCTGTCTTGTTCATTGTAGCCATTCTGATGGGCGTGAGGTGATATCTCATTGTAGTTTTGATTTGCATTTCCCTGATAGTTAATGATTTTGAACCTCTTTTCATGTGCCTGTTGGTCATCTGTATATCTTCTTTGGCGAAATGTCTGTTCAGGTCTTTTGCCCATTTTTTAATTGGGTTGGTAGTTTTGTTGTTGTTGTTGAAATGCATCAGTTCTTTGTATATTTTGGAGACTAAACCCTTATCAGATGTATGGTTTGCAAATATCTTCTCCCAATTGTTAGGTTGTCTTTTTGTTTTGTTGATGGTTTCCTTTGCTATGCAGAAGCTTTTTAGTTTGATGTAGTCCCATTTGTTTATTTTTTCTATTGTTTCTCTTGCCTGGTCAGACCTGGTGCTTGAATTTATGTTGCTAAGACCGATGTCGAAGAGCATACTGCCTATGTTTTCTTCTAGAAGTTTCATAGTTTCAGGTCTTACATTCAAGTCTTTAATCCATTTTGAGTTAATTTTTGTGTATGGTGTAAGGTAAGGGTCTACTTTCATTTTTTTGCATGTGGCTATCCAGTTTTCCCAACACCATTTGTTGAAGAGACTTTCTTTTCTCCATTGTATGTTCTTGGCTCCTTTGTCAAAGATTAGCTATCCATAGATGTGTGGGTTTATTTCTGGGCTTTCGATTCTATTCCATTGATGTGTGTGTCTGTTTTTGTGCCAGTACCATGCTGTTTTGGTTACTATAGCTTTGTAGTATATTTTGAAATCAGGGAGTGTGATACCTCCAGCCTTGTTCTTTTTTCTCAGGATTCCTTTAGCTATTCGGGGTCTTTTGTTGTTCCATATAAATTTTAGGATTCTTTGTTCTATTTCTGTGAAAAATGTTGTTGGAACTTTGATAGGGATTGCATTGAATCTATAGATGGCTTTAGGAAGTATGGACATCTTAACTATGTTAATTCTTCCAATCCAAGAGCACGGAATATCTTTCTATTTCTTTGTGTCTTCTTCGATTTCTTTCAGAAATGTTGTATAGTTTTCAGTGTACAGATCTTTCACCTCTTGGGTTAAGTTTATTCCTAGGTATTTTATTCTTTTTGTTGCAATTGTAAATGGGGTGGTATTCTTAATTTCTCTTTCTGCTACTTCGTTGTTAGCGTACAGAAATGCAAGTGATTTTTGTATGTTGATTTTGTATCCTGCAACTCACCATATTCGTTTATTACTTCTAAAAGTTTTCTGGTGGATTCTTTAGGGTTTTCTATATATAAAATCATGTCATCTGCAAATAGTGAGAGTTTCACTTCTTCCTTTCCAATTTGGATCCCTTTTATTTCTTTCTCTTGCCTGATTGCTCTGGCTAGGACTTCCAGTACTATGTTAAATAGGAGTGGTGACGGTGGGCATCCTTGTCTGGTTCCTGTTCTTAGAGGGATAGTTTCAGTTTTTCACCATTGAGGATGATATTAGCTGTGTGTTTCTCATATATGGTCTTTATTATGTTGAGATACTTTCCTTCTATCCCCATTTTATTCAGAGTTTTTATCATAAATGGATTCTGTATCTTGTCAAATGCTTTCTCTGCATCTATTGAGATGATCATGTGATTTTTATTTTTCATTTTATTAATGTGGTATATCACGTTGATTGATTTGCGAATGTTGAACCATCCCTGCATCCCTGGAATAAATCCCACTTGATCATGGTGTATAATCTTTTTAACGTATTGTTGTATGCGATTTGCTAGTATTTTGTTGAGGATTTTTGCATCGATGTTCATCAGTGATATTGGCCTGTAGTTTTCTTTTTTTTGTGTTGTCCTTGTCTGGTTTTGGTATCAGGGTAATGTCGGCTTCGTAGAATGAGTTAGGGAGTTTCCCCCCCTCCTCAATTTTTTGGAAGAGTTTGAGAAGGATACGTATTAAGTCTTTTTTGAATGTTTGGTAGAATTCACCAGGGAAGCCGACTGGTCCTGGACTTTTATTTTTGGGGATGTTTTTGATTACTGTTTCAATCTCCTTACTGATGATTGGTCTATTCAAATTCTCTACTTCTTCTTGATCCAGTTTTGGAAGGTTGTATGATTCTAAGAATTTATCCATTTCTTCCAGATTGTCGAATTGGTTGGCATATAGCTTTTCATAGTATTCTCTTATAATCTTTTGTATTTCTGAGGTGTTTGTTGTAATTTCTCCTCTTTCATTTCTGATTTTACTTTTTTGAGCCTTCTTGCTTTTTTTCTTGGTGAGTCTAGCTAAAGGTTTGTCAATTTTGTTTATCTTTTCAAAGAACCAGCTCTTGGTTTTATTATTTTTTTCTATTGTTTTTTTGGTCTCTATTTCATTTATTTCTGCTCTGATTTTTATTATTTCCCTTCGTCCCCTACTATTATTCTGTTACTGTCTATTTCTGTTTTTATGTCAGTTAATAATTGCTTTATATATTTAGGTGCACCTACATTGGGTGTGTAGATATTTACAAGTGTTATATCCTCTTGTTGGATTGTTTCCTTGATCATTATGTAATGCCCTTCTTTGTCTCTTTTTACAGTTTTTGTTTTAAAGTCTATTTTGTCTGATATGAGTACTGCTACCCCAACTTTCTTTTCATTGCCATTTGTGTGGAGTATCTTTTTCCGTCCCTTCACTTTCAGTTTGTGAGTATCTTGAGGTCTGAAGTGTATCCCTTGTATGCAGCATATATATGGGTCTTGTTTTTTTATCCAGTCAGCCACGCTATGCCTTTTAATTGGAGCATTTAGTCCATTGACGTTTAAAGTAGCTATTGATAAGTATGTACTTACTGCCATTTTTTAACTTTTTTTCCTCAGTGTTTTAGTAGTCCTACTCTGTTCCTTCCTTCTTCCATACAGAATTGATAGTTTCTCTAGTTTGATCTCTGTCTGAAAGCTCTACTCTTTAACTCCCCTCCTCCCTCCTTTTATGTTTTTGATATCATATCTGACCTCTTTTTTGTGCATTTGTATCCATTACCCTCTTATCCTGGAAATACATACTTTTTCCTATTTGTGGTCTTCTCTTTTCCCCTTACATCAGTCCCTTTAACATTTCTTGTAGCACTGGTTTCTTGTTGACAAACTCCTTTAATTTTTGCTTGTCTGGGAAATTTTTGATCTCTTCTTCCATTTTGAATGATAACCTTGCTGGGTAGAGTATTCTTGGCTGTAAGTTTTTTCCTTTTAGCACTTTAAATATATCATGCCATTCTCTTCTAGCCTGTAAGGTTTCTGCTGAGAAGTCAGCTGATAGCCTTATGGATTTTCCTTTGTATGTAACTTGACTTTCTCTTGCGGCTTTTAGGATTCTCTCTTTATCTTTAATTCTGGATATTTTGATTATGATGTGTCTTGGTGTGGGCCTCTTTGGATTTATCTTGTTTGGGGCTCTCTGTGCTTCCTGTACCTGGATGTCTGTTTCCTTCCTTAGGTTAGGGAAGTTTTCATCTATTATTTCTTGAAATAGATTCTCTGCCCCTTTGTCTCGCTCTTCTCCTTCTGGGACACCTATAACACTGACGTTAGTGCGCTTGATGTTGTCCCAGAAGTCCCTTAGACTGTCCTCACTCTTTTCTCTTTTACCTGTTCAGCTTGGGTAATTTCTTCTAGTCTTTCGTCCAGCTCACAGATCCGTTCTTCTGTATCCTCTACTCTGCTTTTGAGTCCCTCTAGTGAATTTTTCATTTCCAGTATTGTCTTCTTCATTTCTGATTGTTTTTTTTTTATATCTTCCATTTCTTTGTTGACATTCTCACTGAGTTCATCTATTCTTCTCCCCACATCAGTGAGCATCCTTAACACTCTTTGTTTGAACTCTCTGTCGGGTAGGTTGCTCATTTCTGTTTCACTTAGTTCCTTTTCTGGGGTTTTGTCCTGTTCCATTACTTGGAATGTATTCCTTTGCCTCCTCATTTTGCCTCTTTCCCTGTGCTTGTGACTACGTATTAGGTAGGTCAGCTACGTCTCCTGGTCTTGGATAGGTGACCTTATGTAAGTGATGGCTTAGGAGGCCTGCTGTGTGCTTCCCTCAGTTCTCAATGTTCCAGGGGTGACCCCTATGTGGGCTATGTGTGTCCTTCTATTGTGGCCTGTTTGCTCTCCCTGTATGTGCCCAGGGAGGCCGAGTTATGTTCCTGGCCAGCTGTTGTAATGCTCAGCTGCTTGTAGTTGTTGTGGTCCCTTCAGTCTCTTTATCAGGTGTGGGGAGCCCAAGCACAGTTGGCTGCAAGTTCTAATACCACATTTATGTTGCAGTATTTCTTTTAAGTGATTAGGCCCCCAGCATGGCACGTTGTTATGCTCAGGGCCTTACAATTGCTGTAAGCCTCCAGCCCTTAGGTCTCTTGTCAGTTCTCTGAGGATTGCAGCTGAGTGGGGCTGGCCTCCGGCACGGGAGCACCCAATTGTTTCAGGCTTTTGAAGGTGTGGCAAAGCCCCATGTCGGTCTTTGAGAAGCACAAGTCTTCTGCAGCTGACAAGCCCTGCCACCCACAGGTCCACACACACAGTCAACACAGTCCTGCCCCGTGTGCATGCCCCGACCTCCCTAAGTGGACCCAGTCTCTCCACGGCGGGAGCCCCACACGCTCCACCACTGACCCACACTCTCCATCTGTTCCTTGCGCACGCCCTGCCCCACTGAAGTCAACTCAGTTTCCAGGCTGCAGAGAATCCACTCACCAATCTATGCAGGCCCACAAGTTGCCTGAGTGCTTGTTGTTGGGTGGGGCCAGTCTCTAGGGTAGGCTGCTGCCCCTGGCTGAGCTGGATTAAGTCGGTGCTCTAGTGGGTGGGGCAGACCCTGGGCTAGCAGGCCCCAGGGAGAACTCCAATGGCATCTGTGTCAGCACGCCCACACCAGGCCACAACAATGGCCGCCACCAGTGTCCCAGTCCCTGGAGAGGTCTCACCTCTCACCGAGATGCACACAGGGCCTATTAGGTGAGTCTCTTTTCACCAAAGCACCGTGCACCTTTCTTTCTGGTGATTTTAGGTTGCTTTCTGAAATGGGTGAGTTTGCGCGTGGGCCCTTTAAGAGCCGGTTTTAATGTCTTTGTGAACCAGCTTTTCTGGGGTTGCTCCCCAATGTTTTAGTAGTAGGCAAAGTCAGATATTATGCCACTTGTCTCAATTGTGCTGGGTCCACAAAATGCCCACAGCGGGGGCGCTACCCAGCTCACGGCCCCGCGCCTCCAGGGAGGGCTGCGTACCTGTGGGCTGCTCCTGGGCGGCTGTGAGGTGCTTTGTCTTGTGGAGGCGGCGTTTTTCCTCTCCAGAAGGGAGTTTCTGCCTCTTCTACCTCAGTTAGGGTTGTCCGTTGTTGCAGAATTTCGTCTTATCCAGTTTTCGGTTTTCTCTCAGGGGTAATTTTTCCACGAGTAGTTGTAACTTGGCTGTGTCCGCGGGAGGAGGTGAGTTCAGAGCTGGGCCTACTGTTTTCTTTGAGGGAAGGCTTTTACATTAAAAATTCAACTTCATATATATATACACGCATATAAAATTAGTGAGATTTTCTATTTCTTTTTACTCAGTTTTGATAATTTCTTACTTTCAAGGAATTTGTTAATTCCATACAAAGCTGCTCATAATATTCCCTTTTGTCTTTTTATCTTAGTCAGATCTTAGGTACCACTCCCTTGTATGGTCTCATTTGTGTCACAGAGGAAAAATATGTCTCATAATCCCCCTTTTTGGTATGTTTCTGGGTTAAAGTCTATCAGTAAGAGACACTCAACGAAATTTTCAAGATGCAAGCGGTTAAGTGCGCACGCTCCGCTTTGGCGGCCCTGGGTTAGCAGGTTCGGATCCAGGTGCGCACTGATGCATTGTTTGTCAAGCCATGCTGTGGCAGTGTCCCATATAAAGTAGAGGAAGATGGGCACGGATGTTAGCTCAGGGCCAATCTTCCTCAAGAAAAAAGGGGAGATATTGTTTTTTTTTTTTTTTTTTGTGAGGAGTACTAGCCCTGAGCTAACATCTGATGCCAATCCTCCTCTTTTTTTCTGAGGAAGACTGGCCCTGGGCTAACATCTGTGCCCATCTTTCTCTACTTCATATGGGACACCACCACAGCATGGCTTTGCAAGCGGTGCATCGGTGCGCGCCCAGGATCTGAACCTGGGAACCCTGGGCCGCCGAAGGGGAGCGCGTGCACTTAACTGCTGCGCCACTGGGCCAGCCCCCTGTTTGTCTTCTTGATTGTCTTGTTTTGAGATGCCTTTTCAGATTAATTGCAATTCCTTCTGAATTTTGTCTTTTTTCCCCTGACTTCTTTTAAAAATCTTTTCTTTGGCTTTGGCTTTTGTAATTTTACTAAAATGTGTCTGTTATCGTTTTTCAGAAGGCAATATCATATCATTCTACATGCTCAGTTATGTGGTTTCTCAGTCCATGGACTATTAGTAGTAACTTACTAGAAAGTAGTAAGTAGATGGAAACAAGGTAGAGAACTACTACTCATAGTCACAGTGAGAACAGGAGAAATAGTCTCTCATTAAAGGAAGGGACAGATAAACAACTCTTTCCGTTATCTAGTGGTCAGAAAAATGCTTTTGTTGTAGAATTGATGTTTACACCTGCATTTACTACTTTATAAAGCCTTAGAATCAAGACTGTTCTTTTATGATGGTGTCGTTAGTGTTTTATCATTTCTTTTGTCTTTGCTATTTCATCAGTTAAGTGGATAACCTGATTCCTGCTCTTTTGGCTCATTTTAGGCCTCTTGGGTGAACAAAATATACAAACTATAAACAGATAGAGTATATATAGTGAGAAAAGCCACAAAAATTTCTGGGTGTGTATATTACTATTTCTTTAGAAAATGGAACTGGGATTATGATGAGAAGAGCTCTACTATTGTTTTTAATTTTGCGTTATAAAACTTTCAGAATACAAACAGAAGTTGAGAGAAGAGTAAAATGAACCCGATGTAACTAGCACCCATCTTCAAAAATTATAGACATTTTGCCAATGTTTTTTTTTTTTTGCTGGAGTATGTCAAAGCAAATCTCAGATATGTCATTTAATCCATAAATACTTTAACATACATCTTTAACTGATATGAACATTTTTGTATATAACTGATCATGCTATTTTCACATCATATCAAAATTAAGAAAAAAATCAATTATATCATCCAATGCCTAGTACATTGTCAAATGTCTCCAATTTTCTAAAAATGTTTTTACATTTAGTTTGATACAGGATCTAAATAAGGCTCAAACACTGTATTTTGTGTTTCTTTTGTTAAATTATGTTTCTATAACTAACCCCCTCCCCCTGTAATGTTTATGGAGTATCCCACATTCTGGCTTTAGCTGATTCCAACCAGGTCTTGGAAGTATTCCTGAAATTATGTTTTGTGGACCATCACCATCAGCATTACCTATAAGTGCAAATTTACGTGTCTTACTCTTGGCCTATTGAACAAGAATCTTTTGGGATGATTCTGGTGCTCACTGAAGTTTGAGAATCATTGACCTAGAGGTTTGATTAGGTTTGGCCTCTTTGTGGGTGACGAACAAAGAAACCTGCATAGGTGGTGTTGAATACTGCAGATTAATCGCTTCTTGGCCTTTTGGCTAAGATCAAGTGTGAATACTGCAAATTACATCACATCAGCAGGTACATAATATAAACGGTGGCATCTCTTTTAATGATGCTAAAATTGATTGCTGGGAGGTGTTTTCGCCCAATCTTTTAACAAATCCTCCCTCAACATTTCTTCTAGTGTTGATTATTACCCATTTCCATTATTTCATTAAATGTTACAAAATAGTGATTTTTAAATATCTGTCATTCTTTCTGCATTTTGGCATGGGGATGATCATCTGATTTTTTCTTTAGATAGGTTAATATAATGAAATTTAGTAATGGATTTTCTAAAATGGAATTACATTTGCATTCCCACTTGGTTATTGGATTATGTTTGCCAATATTTTATGTGTTTTTTTGTATTGAGATTTATAAGTACATTTAGTGTGTGGGGTATTATGTGTGCATAATCTTTGTCAGATTTTGCTATTAAAGTAATACTTAGCTCAAAAAAAGAACTCAAAAAATTTCCTTCTTTTCTGTTTAGAATATTTAGAATCTCAAAGAATTGCTTTGAGATTATCTAATTTTTAAAGGTCTATCAGAATTTCTCTATGAAAAAAATCCGTTCTCAATAACTTTTTTTTTTTTTTTTTTTTTTTTTTTTTTTTTTTTTTTTTTGTGAGGAGATCAGCCCTGAGCTAACATCCGCCAATCCTCCTCTTTTTTTGCTGAGGAAGACGGCCCTGGGCTAACATCGGTGCCTATCTTCCTCCACTTTATATGGGACGCCGCCACAGCATGGCTCACCAAGCAGTACTTCGGTGCGCGCCCGGGATCCGAACCAGCGAACCCCGGGCCGCCGCAGCGGAGCGCGCGCACTTAACCGCTTGCGCCACCGGGCCGGCCCCCGTTCTCAATAACTTTTGATAGGGGAATTCTATTAATACTTTTTGTATATCTTCTGTGGAAATTTATCTGTTTGATTTTATTTGGGTCAGTTTTTAGAAATTATAGTTTTATAAGGTCTCAAATTCGCATAGAAATGTGCAAAGTAGTCTCTATGGGTTTCTTTAATTTCCTCTTTTTTTATTTCTTATTTTGAATATTTTTTTCTTTCTTTTTTCACTTAATAATTAGGTTGTCTAGTGGTTTGGCTCTTTTTTTTTTTTTTGGTGAGGAAGATTGGCCCTGAGCTAACATCCGTTGCCAATCTTCCTCTTTTTTTGCTGAGGAAGATTAGCCCTGAGCTAACATCTGTGCCCATCTTCCTCTATTTTGTATATGGGATGCTACCACAGCATGGCTTGATGAGCAGTGTGTAGGTCTGTGCCCGGATCTGAACCTGTGAACCCAAGCAGAGCACATGAACTTAACCACTATGTCACCGGGATGGCCCCGGTTTGGCCATTTTTGTTGTTGCTGTTTTTGCAAATAATCTTTTAGTTCTATTTGTGTTTGTTTTCTAATTAATTTACTTCTGCTTTAACTTTGTTTCTTTCCTTTTGGTTTCTTTGGGTTCACTTTTCGGTCTTTTTCAGGCTTTTCACTTACATATTAAATTTATTTTACGTATTTTTTTCATTTTTATTTATGTATTTCATACTATGAGTTTTTTTCTGAATATTGCTTTAGCTGTGTTCTTTAGATTCTATTCATTTTTACCATCAATATTTTCCAGATAGTCTGTTGAGGAAGAGGGAGAATTCCCTTCCGCCCTTTACCTTAAGGTTCTTATGGCTGGCCAAATAATTAAAAGACAGGTTAGCAGGAGAAAATAATACCAAGTTTAATAACATGTATACATGGGAGAAACCAGGGAAACTGAGTTTCTCAACAAAATGGTGGAGGTTCTCATGTTAAATAGTATCTTCAGCTAAAGACAAAGGAGGATGTTAGGGGTGGGGGGAGTCAGTTATGGGAGATTACCAGAAAAGCACAGTAAACAAGAGTAAGGTTATTATGCAGATTTAAGGCCTCACTTTCCACACTGATAAGTTTCTAGAGATGAGGTCATCCCCCCTCTTCCCAATACAGAAAGGGAGATACCTTTACAAATGGAGATTTCCCTTATAAATGTATGTGTTTGTTTGACAACCCTTTACAGGGCCACGTAGAGAATGTGGCCTGGGAGAGACAGAATTTTGATAAGATAGGCTTGTTGGTGCCTTTCCTATTGTAGCATCTATTTTACATTATATTACAGCCATCATATGGTAGTGGCTCCTTCCTAAAACAGGCCTTCTATGTTAAATTCTTTAGGCAGTTTGGGGGAGGTCAGATGTCCATCAGAGAAAATAATCAAGGTAAACAGACATATTTTGGGGTGGTCAATTTTGATCTCCCACATCTGTAATTGCATTTTGTATCTCTCCTTTGATCTAAGAGTTGTTTAATACTGTTTTTAATTTTTCTTATAATTTTATTATGTTTAAAAGTTTTATTACTACTTGTTTAAAAGTTTTTATTATTAGTTTTTAGCACATGGTTAGAAAATGCTGATTGCAGTATTTTTGTATTTTTGAATTTATTGATGTTAAAATTGAGGCCTGATCTAAGGCTGTTATCATAACTGTTTCATGTGCACTTGAAAAGGAGGTGGATTCTCTATTGGGGAGGAGTTTCAAAGTTTGTTATATATCATTCTACCTTTGTTTGTTTACTACAAACAGCTTCTTTCTTGGACTGAGAGAGGTTGGTTAAAATATTTTGATATTAGTTTGTATCTGTCTTCATCTCCTTGCAGCTCTTGTAATTTCTGCTGGAAGTTGTTGCAGTGATATTATGTGCATAGATATAGTGAGTATTTTAACTTTGTGAATTGCAAACTTTAGTATGATGAAAAGTCCTTTCTTTTCTCATTTCATGCATTTTTGGCCTGAGTTCTGCCTTGTTTGGTATTAAGTTTGTGATTTCTTCTTTATTTTTATTTGCATTTGCCTGGTATATCTTTGGCCATCCTTTTATTTTTATTTTTTTATATTATTTATTTATTTTTTAACTTTTTTTTAATTTTTAATTTTCTTTTTTTTGTGAGGAAGATCAGCCCTGAGCTAACATCCATGCTAATCCTCCTCTTTTTGCTGAGGAAGACCGGCTCTGAGCTAACATCTATTGCCAATCCTCCTCCTCTTTTCCCTCAAAGCCCCAGTAGACAGTTGTATGTCGCAGTTGCACATCCTTCTAGTTGCTGTATGTGGGACACGGCCTCAGCATGGCCGGAGAAGCGGTGCGTCGGTGCGCGCCCGGGATCCGAACCCGGGCCGCCAGTAGTGGAGCGCGCACACTTAACCGCTAAGCCACCGGGCTGGCCCCCATCCTTTTATTTTTAACCTTTTAGAATCTGTTCAAGGTATGTCTTTAAATTTAGCACGGAATTAAACTTTACATTGTTAAATAATCAGAAAATATTTTCCTTTTAATAAGTGATTTAAGCCCATTACCTTTTATTGATGTCAACACTGATTTTAAATTTCAGTGTTTATATATAAATAATATAATATATATAAATAAACAATAAGTAATATGAAATATATGTATTATATATTTATTTTACATTTTATTTAAGTAACATATCATATGTAAATTTACATATTTATATAATATACATTTTGTAGTTTTATACAAAATATCTAAAATATCTATTTTGCATATTTATATACAAATAAACATAATATAATAAAATATCTAAAATATCTATTTTGCATATTTATATACAAATAAACATAATATAATAAAATTATGTATTATATATTTCATATTTATATACATTTCAGTTCATGTATATATCTCAGTGTTATATATTTATATTATATATAATTATATAATTGTATATATTATATATTTCATATTTTTGTACATTTCAGTTCATGTATATATCTCAGTGTTGCTTCAAGTCTTCTGTTATTTCGGGAATGTTTTCTTGAATAATAATTTTAAATATCTGCTCATTTTTGTTAATTTGGTTCACTCTTTTGAGAACTCCAATATGTTATATCTTCGTTCCTTGTTTTTTATATTTATTATTTTCTAATTTTTTGTATCATTTATTTTTTCCTGTTTGATTTTTAAAATGCTTATTCTTTCTGTTGTCTATTTTATTATACTTTGTGATGTATGGGATTTTGTGTCTAATTTTAATTTCTGAAATAATTTTTTTTTAATTTCAATTTTTATCTTGAGCTGTTATCTCTTATTTCACCTTCTCTTCTGTTTAGCCATCTCATCTCTATTTCTGTTTTTTGCTGTTCTTTTGTAGCTCTATAGTTATTTTTATTTTAGATTATTTTGTCATATTAGGTGACAGTTTTCACCTGATTTGTTGTCATATTTTTCTGGTGTGCCTTCCTCAGATGTTCGTAGACTGTTCTATTGATTTTTATCATTTCTCTTACAGTGTCTTTGTATGAGATGCAATTGCCATCTTTTTCTCTTACTCATTTTTAAATGATAAGGATTTTTCTGCACTTGCTGATGAGATTTGTGTTTCGGTGGTGGGAGTAGGCCACAATGTCTTTTCTAACTTCATAGTGTTTGAGTTCCCTTCTTGTGTGTTAAATTAAAGTATTATCAGTGTGGGCTCTCTATATAGCCACCTTCATAGAGCTGAGTTTCTGGAACTCTTTCTCCCAGTATCTGAACCTTTTCTTTGCCTATAGTGTTCCTTGTATTCTATCTACTATAAGCAGGGCCTCTATCCTTCTGAAAGAATGATTTTGTTGGGTATTTCCAAGACCCTAGAAGGCTTAGGTCAACCTGCATCTAGTCTTCCTATAGACACTTAGTGGGTCTCTGTTTGTTGGGTTTTTTTTTGCATTTCCTGAAGATTGGGGCTGTGTGGAGCTATGTCACAGTTTTACAGGTAACCATGCTCACTGAGGCTGTCCATTCAGTGTGGGCTTAGCTCCTTTTGAAATAATTGGCAGTTTCTGTGTCCTAGGATTTTTAGGAATATTCGAACTCTCCTTTCTTTTCCCTTCACCAAACAGCTGATGATGTTATACAGATCTGTAAGTTCTACTGTTGTCTTTGATTTGCATTCCTCTGCCCCTTCCCCCTGCACCATAATCTTTTGTTTGTGAGGATACCTTGATGGAGATTCTAGATAATCAATTTTTAAAAATATTCTAGGTGCTCTGTCTGATTTTAGAAAAGATTTTGTGATTATACTGTCATCATGATTTTGTCTTGCCCATAGGTCTTTCTGTTATGAAGGGGATTTGTTTATCCTTTCAATTCTTCATCTACAGCTGACACTGCTGATGTTTTACCCTGATCCTAAGGTATCCCTTTACTGGTTTGGTTCATTTTCTCTATCATCTAGCTGCTATGGGTGCTGCTTCTAATGGCTCACACCTACAGATTTCCCCAGAAGATTGCCTTGGGGTATTGGAGCTACCTCATCCAGAGTTCCAGGGGCTAATGACTGACAAGTGTGAGGATTCACGAACTCCAGTTTCATGCCTCAAGGCAGGAGAGACTCTGTGGTACAGTTCCTCTTCAGAGCATCCTTTGGGATCAGGCTGAATGTAGACTTTGCTTGAAGCTAGATCCATGCTTAACTCTTACCCCTTGCCAATTCTGCTTCCCTCACTCTCCAACATATTTCTCCTGAGAGCACTTCTTCATTAAGTCACTTGCGAAGTAATCCTCCTTTCAGACTCAGCTTCTTGTGAACCCAGCTAAGATGGTTGGTACCAGAAATGGGGTAGTTCTAGGAAGCTGACCCTATGAATGAGATTCTGGAGTTAGATTACCCACCATTCGGCTGGCAATGAGGACCCTGTCACTGGTGAAAGGTGGAATACTGGTGATTTCTGACATGTGTAGCAGTGAAATTACTAAGACTTTCAGTTGTAGTGAGCTGTGATGGTGAATAGATGGAATAGATATACTGGCTAGTGCAGTAGCTCCTGTATTTGACAGGTACGGAGGAAAGGGTAATTATGAGGATTGTGGAATTGGTGGCTGTTGCTCAGTATCATTAATGCACTGAATAGAGAAAATTGTGGGATCAGGCCACTTAGTCACTAATTTAAAGTGAAGTGTGAATGTCAGAGGACCTGCTTGGTAACAAGCCTCATCTCTTGTAGTTAGAGGACTTATGTTTTTGAAAGCCCAGCACTTAGTTTTAAGAGTTCCAGAACTTCAGAAGTAAGTGCTATTGATCTTGCCAGTGAGTTTTCAACATCTCAGGAAGGAGATCAAAGGAGATGATCAGGAAGGAGATCAAAACATCCCACATTTGCCTGGGATGGACAACTGTTTAAATTCTTAGTTTTGCCATGTTAATTCTTCTGTTATCTGTCATAGTATAGTCAAAGGGATGTAGATCATCTGGACATTTCCATAGAACATCATGTTGGTGCACTATACCAATTACATAAAGTTAATTAGACATTATAAAAAATGGCACGTATTCCAGATGCCCTGGTAAAAATAGCCCCCAGAGGGTAAGGGATGTACCTTATAAAGATTCAGGCATCTGATGCATCAATGATATTTTTAGGGATCTAGTGGTCAGTGGCATGCTGTCACATTCCCTCCAGGATGAAGAATAGATAGTTCAGTTCCACCTTGTGCCTTCTATCACTAAGAAAGAATCATAACACTTGGTAGGCCTCTTTTGGTTTTGGAGGTAGCTTAATTTGCACTTGGGAGTACTATCTGACTCATTTATTAGGTGATTTAGAAGACTGCCAGTTTCAAGGGGAGTCCAAAGTAAGAAAGCTCTACATCAGATACAGCTTGCAGTACTGGTATCCCTGCTGCTTGGGCTATGTAAACCAGTAGACCCCATGGCACTGGAAGTATTTATGGTACAAATAGATGCTGGGTGGAGTCTCAGGTAAGCTCCAATAAGAGAGTTCTGGTGCAAAACTCTGGACTTCTGGAGCAAGGCCATATTGTCTTCATCAGAGAACTATACACCATTCAAAAAGCAGCTCCTGGTATACTACTGGTCTTTGATAGAGACTGAGAATCAGACCGTGAGATATTAAATGACTATGAAACCAGAATTACCCATCACAAACAGGTGCTGTTAGATTCACCAAATCGTAAAGTTGGTTGGACCCAATGGCAATACATCTGAGACTGAGATTGAGTAGGTCCAGAGGGCACAAGTGAGTTGCATGTAGATCTTCATGTCATCCCCTATTGTTGCACTAATGCCCTTCTTTTAGCTCACACCTGTGGACTTGTGAGGGGTCTCTATAAGCATGTAATGAAAGAAGAAAACATAAACTGAGGTTGGTTTATTAATGACTTAGCTTGGTGTATTGGTACAAACCAAAATTGGATTGTTGCCTCACTACCCCTCCTCTCAATGTTGGCCCTTAATGACAGTGGTTAGGGGAAATCCTCCTAGTGGGAGGGGTCCAGGTGGTACACTTGATAATCCATTTTGTGTTGAGAAGGAAGTAGGCCAAGATAAAAATATACATGAGCTCATGGGCTCATGGTTTGGGGTCTTTTGTCAGGTCCTGGAAGGGGCAAGACTGGAAGATTGGATTGAGGAATCTGGGGGAAAGGCATGTGAATGGACCTATGACAGTTGGTAAAAGTTGTGGAGACCTTGTGTTGCATTTTAATGCGTACCAGAGAGCACACACTATGGAAGGGTCACAAAACAAGCAAGTGGATGGGTGATGCAGCCAGCAGATGAAAGTCACCCTCTGTCCTCAGCTGTTCCAGTGCTTGCACAAATGGACTCATGAATGAAATAGCTGTGTAGTAGAGAAGGAGACTATGCATGGGTCCAACAGCTCAGACCCTGTTTTACCGAGACTGTAGTTATTGCCACTTCTGAATGTCTGACATATTAGCGATAGAGATTGATGCTAAGCCCCAGATAATGGTACAATCACTTGAGGAGCTCAACCATCTATTTGTTAGCTTGCTGATTACATCAGACTCTTGCTATTGTAGAAGGAGCAAGGCTTTTTGCTTACTGTTCTTGATACGTATTTTTGGGTATGGACTTAACCTTTCCTTCCCAGAGTAACCTGGCCAGCATCACTGTCTGCAACACATTGTCCAGCATGATTATCCATAGTTTCACCAAGTGTCTGATCTATGGACATGGGATCAGTTCAAGAGATCCACTTTATGGCAAATAAAGTGTGATAGGGGTATATAACCATGGGACCCACTGGTCCCTGTCACATAAGGCACCTCCAGAAGCAGCCAGCCTGATAGAGTAATGGATTGGCCTCTTAAAAATGCAGTTAAACTCCAGCTGGGATATAGCAATTGCAAGGATGAGGTACTACAGAGTGTAGTCTATACATTAAACAAATGGATATTATCCAAGAACCACAAAGTGGTAGTAGAAGTACCCCTACTCACCATCACTTTCAGTGAACAGTTTGAGGGTATTTGATTCCATTACCTACAACCTTATGCTCTGAGGGTGTAAAGGTTCTGGATCCCAGTGGGAGGAAGCTTCTACCAGGGAACATAGTAAGCCTCTCACTAAACTTAATTTAGCGCCTTAGACCGCTTGGCCACCCTCCCACTAAACTTAAAGCTACAGCTGTCATGTGGTCATTTTGGTTCTTTGTGACAGTAGAACAGCAAGCCAAAAAAAAAAAAAAAAAAGGAAAGAAAAGAAATTGCCGTACTGGCAGGATCATTTACTGTGATTATCATGAGGAGCCAGGGGTGCTGCTGAATAATGAGCGGGGGGTGGTGCAGAAAGGCAAGTGTTTGGCACTCAGGTGATCCACTGGGGCTTTTCTTAAAATTCCCATGCCTAGTTTTAACTGTAAATGGGAAAATATAGCAAGTATGGCCTGATGGTAACTGGAGGCTTAGAACCCCAAGGGAATAGATCTGGGTCACCCTATTAGGCTAGCCACCTAGAAGAAGTGATGACTGAGGGTGAGGACAATCTAGAATAGATGGTAGAGCAAGGAGGTGATGAGTGTAGGTAGGGCATCGAGATGAGTTGCTAGGATAGGGTCGTAGCAGGCGCTGTTGGTGTGTCTACAACCCCCAGTCCCTGGCCAGAATTGCTTTATGGGTTCAGTTTGGCTTGTTTGTTCCTGGGCTCTTAAGGTACTACTGCAAGAGTTAGTAATCTTTTCTGGAGAATTGCGTTTTGGTTATTGAGTTACCTCCCTTGGAGTTGTCTGGGAGTTACTCCTTAACCTCATCCCCCAGGGCAGCCCTTCAGCTAAAGACTAGTTGGTACAGGGGATACAAAAGCCCAGCTCCCTTGCCTCAAGGTGGGAAAGACTCTGAGGCACAATGTATACTCTAGAGGTCCCCCAGCAGATCAGGCGAAGGCTAGAATTTACCTGATATCATGTCTACTTTAGCTTTATCTTCCTCCCTATCTTGCTTCTCTCACTCCCTGACAGGTTCCTCCTGAGACTGCTCCCTCAATAAAGCACTTAAAAAAGTATCTGTTTCAGACTCTGCTTCTAGGGAACCTGACCTAAGACACTGTCCAGCCAGTCCATAGTTTTTGTGAACCAGAAAGATGACTTGTCAATGTAGGTCACTGTAAATTCAAATAAATCTACTTCTTCCGAGTCCCCAAATGCTTCAAGATCTACAGAGGTTCCAGACCTTTACTAAAATATATTTTGTGAAGGGAATGATTTTGGAACTATATGAGCAGGTAGTCAGGAAAAGTGTTTTCTGGAACTGTTGAAATTATTCTAACACTTTGCAAATAACATTCTGGCAGACTTATTTGAAAAATTATATGGGGGAAGTTCCAGAAGGGATAGAATTTGTTAATCATCAAAAGTATGTTATTAAAAATTAAAACACAAATTTGCCAGTATTGTTCAGTAAATTCTCTTATGACCTCCATTAATCAACCCCTCTATATTCTTTAAAGATCTAGCTAATTTTCTCTACATAGTCTGCAGATAGAATGCATATCAGCTAACTCCTATGGTGCAAGTACAGTTAAAGAAAGTATGTCTGGTATACTAACATCTTGATGATTATTAAGTTTTTGTTTTGAGAAAAATATTCATCCAAGAGCTACTTAGGGGAACTTGCTCATCAGGTCCACTTAAAAAAGAGATAAAAATGCTCCAACATCTATGTTCAGTTATTATATTCAGATCAGGCTCACTAAGGAACTAATTTCTCACCAATGCAAATTTTAAAGCAAGGACACACTGCTGCTTCAGTATCAGGATCTTATGTGTGAGATTTCTGCCTTATGTATGCCGTGTACCTGTTTTGCTTCTTCAATGTATTTCTGATTTTAATTTTTAAAAGGTAAAGTTTTAAAATTTTGGAATAATTTCAGATTTACAGAAAAATTGCAAAGATGCTACAGAGTTCCCATATATGTTCACTCAGTTTCCCCTAAAGTTAACATCTTATATAACCATGTTGATACATTACATTCATCGAAACTAAGAAATTAACATTGATGTATTAGTATTAACCATTTTTTCCACTAATGTCCTTTTTCTGTTCCAGGATCCAATCCAGGATACTACAGTGTAGTTAGTTGTCATGTCTCCACAGTCTCCTTTGCTCTCTTTCTCAGTCTTTCCTTATTGTTTCATGACGTTGACAGTTTTAAAGAATATTGGTCAGATATTTTGTAGAGCGTCCCTCAATTTGTATTTCTCTGATGTTTTCTCATGATTAGACTGAGGTTATGAGTTTTAGGGAAGATTACCATAGAGTAAAATGCTCTTCTCATCACATCACAGCAGGGTGTACATGATATCACCTTGACTTATCACAGTGATGTTAACCTTCCTATTTCATTTTTGACCATTTATTAGACCTTTTCACAACCTGCCATATTCTTTTTTGATTTGTATAGTCTCTTGGTTGCTTCTTATTTTCACAGATCCTGGAATGCTTATCTTTTTTTGTGTTCTGATATTTGTATCTTTTTGGTTTTTATATGCTCTAAGTTTTCTTTTCAATGATTTTTTTTCATTTTTTGTTTATTACGGTAACATTGGTTTATAACATTGTATAAATTTCAGGTGTACATCATTATACTTCGATTTCTGCATGGATTACATCATGTGCTCATGTTCACCACCCAAATACTAATTACACTCCATCACCACACACATGTGCCTAATTATCCCTTTTGCCCTCCTCCCTCCCCTCTTCCTCTCTGGTAACCACCAATCCAATCTCTGTCTTATGTGTTTGTTTGTTGTTGTTTTTATCTACTACTTAATGAGTGAAATCATACGGTATTTGACCTTCTCCCTCTGATTTATTTCACTTTGCATAATACCCTCAGTGTCCATCCATGTTGTCACAAATGTCTGGATTTCATCATTTCTTATGGCTGAGTAGTATTCCGTTGTATATATATACCACATCTTCTTTATCCATTCGTCCCTTGATGAGCACTTAGGTTGCTTCCAAGTCTTGGCTATTGTGAATAACGCTGCAAGGAACACAGGGGTGCATGTATCTTTACGCATTGGTGTTTTCAAGTTCTTTGGATAGATACCCAGCAGTGGAATAGCTGGATCATATGGTGGTACTATCCTTAACTTTTTGAGGAATCTCTATACTGTTTTCCATAGTGGTTACACCAGTTTGCCCTCCCACCAGCAGTGTTATGAGAGTTCCCTTCTCTCCACATCCTGTCAACACTTGTTGTTTCCTGTCTTGTTAATTATAGCCATTCTGATGAGCGTGACGTGATATCTCATTGTAGTTTTGATTTGCATTTCCCTGATAGTTAATGATGTTGAACATCTTTTCATGTGCCTGTTGGCCATCTGTATATCTTCTTTGGAGAAATGTCTATTCAGATCTTTTGCCCATTTTTTAATTGAGTTGTTAGTTTTTTTGTTGTTGAGATGCATGAGTTCTTTATATATTTTGGAGATTAAGCCCTTATCAGATGTATGGTTTGCAAATATCTTCTCCCAATTGTTAGGTTGTCTTTTGGTTTTGTTGATGGTTTCCTTTGCTGTGCAGAAGGTTTTTAGTTTGATGTAGTCCCATTTGTTTATTTTTTCTGTTATTTCTCTTGCCCAGTCAGACATGGTGCTTGAAAATATGTTGCTAAGACCAGTGTCCAAGAGCGTACTGCCTATGTTTTCTTCTAGAAGTTTCATAGTTTCAGGTCTTACATTCAAGTCTTTAATCCATTTGGAGTTAATTTTTGTGTATGGTGTAAGGTAATGGTCTACTTTCATTTTTTTGCATGTGGCTGTCCAGTTTTCCAAACACCATGTGTTGAAGAGACTTTCCTTTCTCCATTGTATATTCTTGGCTCCTTTGTCGAAGATTAGTTGTTCATAGACGTGTGGGTTTATTTTTGGGCTTTTGATTCTATTCCATCGATCTGTGTGTATGTTTTTTGTGCCAGTACCATGCTGTTTTGGTTACTATAGCTTTGTAGTATATTTTGAAATCAGGGAGTGTGATACCTCCCGCTTTGTTCTTTTTTCTCAGGATTCCTTTGGCTATTCTGGGTCTTTTGCTGTTCCATATAAATTTTAGGATTCTTTGTTCTATTTCTATGAAAAATGTTGTTGGAACTTTCATAGGGATTTCATTGAATCTATAGATTGCTTTAGGAAGTATGGACATCTTAACTATGTTAATTCTTCCAATCCAAGAGCACGGAATATCTTTCCATTTCTTTGTGTCTTCTTCAATTTCTTTCAGCAATGTTTTATAGTTTTCGGTGTACAGATATTTCACCTCTTTGGTTAAGCTTATTCCTTGGTATTTTATTCTTTTTGTTGCAATTGTAAATGGGATTGTATTCTTAATTTCTCTTTCTGCTACTTCATTGTTAGTGTATAGAAATGCAACTGATTTTTGTATGTTGATTTTGTATCCTGCAACTTTACGGTATTCGTTTATTACTTCTAAAAGTTTTTTGGTGGATTCTTTAGGATTTTCTATATACGAAATCATGTCATGTAGTGACAGTTTCACTTCTTCCTTTCCAATTTGGATCCCTTTTATTTCTTTCTCTTGCCTGATTGCTCTGGCTAGGACTTCCAATACTATGTTAAATAGGAGTTGTGAGAGTGGGCATTCTTGTCTGTTTCCTATTCTTAGAGGGATAGCTTTAAGTTTTTCACCATTGAAGATGATATTAGCTGTGGGTTTATCATATATGGCCTTTATTATGTTGAGGTACTTTGCTTCTATACCCATTTTATTCAGAGTTTTTATCATAAATGGATGCTGTATCTTGTCAAATGCTTTCTCTGCATCTATTGAGATGATCATGTGATTTTTATTCTTCATTTTATTAACGTGGTGTGTCACATTGTCCTTGTCTGGTTTTGGTATCAGAGTAATGTTGGTTTTGTAGAATGAGTTTGGGAGCTTCCCCACCTCCTCAATTTTTTGGAAGAGTTTGAGAAGGATACGTATTAAGTTTTCTTTGAATGTTCAGTAGAATTCACCAAGGAAGCCATCTGGTCCTGGACTTTTATTTTGGGGGAGGTTTTTGATTACTGTTTCGATCTCCTTACTGGTCATTGGTCTATTCAAATTCTCTATTTCTTCTTGATCCAGTTTTGGAAGGTTGTATGATTCTAAGATTTTATCCATTTCTTCTAGATTGTCCAATTTGTTGGCATATAGCTTTTCATAGTATTCTCTTATAATCTTTTGTATTTCTGAGGTGTCTGTTGTAATTTCTCCTCTTTCATTTCTGATTTTACTTATTTGAGCCTTCTCTCTTTTTTTCTTGGTGAGTATAGCTAAAAGTTTGTCAATTTTGTTTATCTTTTCAAAGAACGAGCTCTTGGTTTTATTATTTTTTTCTATTGTTTTTTTCATCTCTATTTCATTTATTTCTGCTCTGATTTTTATTATTTCCCTTCTTCTACTGATTTTCGGCTTTATCTGTTCTTCTTTTTTCAGTTCCTTTAGGTGCATTGTTAGATTGTTTGTGTGTGATTTTTCTTGTTTGTTGTGATAGGGCTGTATTGCTATAAACTTCCCTCTTAGATCTGCTTTTGCTGTATTCCATAAATTCTGGCATGTCGTATATTCATTTTCATTTGTCTCCAGGTATTTTTTATTTCTCCTTTGATTTCTTTGTTGACCCAATCTTTGTTCAGTAGCATTTTATTTAATCTCCACATATTAGTCGCTTTTCTGGTTTTCTTCCTATAATTGATTTCTAGTTTCATACCGTTGTGGTCAGAAAAGATGCTTGGTATTATTTAAATCTTCTTAAATTTATGTAGACTTGTTTTGTGGCCTAATATGTGATCAATCCTGGAGAATGTTCCATGTGCATTTGAAAAGAATGTGTATTCTTTGGTTTTTGGATGGAATGTTCTGTATATATCCGCTAGGTCCATCTGTTCTAGTGTGTCATTAAAGGCCAATGCTTCCTTATTGATCTTCTGTTTGGATGATCTATCCGTTGGTGCAAGTGGAGTGTTCAAGTCCCCTACTATTATTTTGTTAGTGTTTTTTTCTCTTTTTATGTCTGTTAATAATTCCTTTGTATATTTAGGTGCTCCTAAGTTGGGTACATACATATTTATAAGTGTTATATCCTCTTGTTGGACTGTTCCCTTGATCATTATGTAGTGCGCTTCTTTGTCTCTTTTTACAGTTTTTGTTTTAACGTCTATTTTGTCTTATATGAGTATTGCTACCCTAGCTTTGTTTTCATTGCCATTTGTGTGGAGTATCTTTCCATCCCTTCACTTTCAGTTTGTGAGTGTCTTGAGGTCTGAAGTGTGTCTTTTGTATGCAGCATATATATGGGTCTTGTTTTTTTATCCAGTCAGCCACCCTGTGCCTTTTAATTGGAGCATTTAGTCTATTGACGTTTAAAGTAGCTATTGATAAGTATGTACTTACTTCCAACTTTTAACTTTTTCTTTCTCGGTGTTTTAGTAGTCCTTCTCTGTTCCTCTCTTCTTCACTTGCTCTTTTCCCTTGTGGTTTGATGGCTTTCTTTAGTATTATGTTTGTGTTTCTTTCTCTTAGTTTTTTGTGTATTTATTTATTATAGGTTTCTGGTTTGTGATTCCCATGGGGTCCATATACAGTGACCTGTGTATATGGGAATCTGTATTAAGTTGATGGTCTCTTTAGTTTGACCTCTGTCTGAAAACTCTACTCTTTAACTTCCTTCTCCCACATTTTATGTTTTTGATATCATATCTAACCTCTTTTTTGTGCATTTGTATCCATTACCCTCTTATCATGGAAATAGATACTTTTTCCTATTTGTGGTCTTCTCTTTTCCCCTTAAATAAGTCCCTTTAGCATTTATTGTAGTATTGGTTTCTTGGTGACAAACTCCTTTAATTTTTGCTTGTCTGGGAAACTTTTTATCGCTCCTTCCATTTTTAATGATAACCTGCTGGGTAGAGTATTCTTGGCTGTAAGTTTTTTCCTTTTAGCACTTTAAATATATCGTGCCACTCTTTTCTAGCCTGTAAGGTTTGTGCTGAGAAGTCAGCTGATAGCCTTATGGGGTTTCCTTTGTATGTAACTTGTCTTTCTCTTGCAGCTTTTAGGATTCTCTCTTTATCTTTAACTCTGGACATTTTTTTTTTTGATTTTTATTGATATTTTAATGGTTTCTAACATTGTGAAATTTTGGGTTGTACATTTTTGTTTGTCCATCACCCCATATATGACTCCCTTCACCCCTTGTGCCCACCCCCCACCCCCACTTCCCGGGTAACCACAGTCCAGTTTTCTCTGTCCATGTGTTGGTTTATATTCCACATATGAGTGAGATCATACAGTGTTTGTCTTTCTCTTTCTGGCTTATTTCACTTAACATAATATGCTCCAGGCCCATCCATGTTGTTGCAAATGGGACGATTTTGTCTTTTTTTATGGCTGAGTAGTATTCCATTGTATATATATACCACATTTTCTTAATCCAATCGTCAGTCGAGGGACACTTAGGTTGCTTCCACTTCTTGGCTATGGTGAATAATGCTGCAATGAACATAGGGGTGCATAAGCCTCTTTGGATTGTTGATTTCAGGTGCGTTGGATAGATTCCCAGTAGTGGGATGGCTGGATCATAGGGCATCTCTATTTTTAATTCTTTGAGGAATCTCCATACCGTTTTCCATAGAGGCTGCACCAATTTGCATTCCCACCAGCTGTGTATGAGGGTTCCTGTTTCTCCACATCCTCTCCAACATTTGTTGTTTTTTGTCTTGGTGATTATAGCCATTCTAACGGGCGTGAGGTGGTATCTTAGTGTTGTTTTGATTTGCATTTCCCTGATGATTAGTGATGTTGAGCATCTTTTCATGTGCCTATTGGCCATCTGTATATCTTCCTTGGAGAAGTGTCTGTTCATTTCCTCTGCCCATTATTTGATCGGGTTGTTTGTTTTTTTGTTGTTCAATTGTGTGAGTTCTTTATATATTATGGAGATCAACCCCTTGTCAGATGTATGTTTTGCAAATATTCTCTCCCAGCTGGTTGGTTGTTTGTTCATCTTGATTCTGATTTCATTTGTCTTATAAAAGCTCTTTAGTCTGATAAAGTCCCACTTGTTTATTTTTTCTTTAGTTTCCCTAGTCTGGGTAGGCATGTCATCCGAAAAGATTCCTTTAAACCCAATGTCAAATAGTGTGTTGCCTATATTTTCTTCTATGAGTTTTATAGTTTCAGGTCTCACCTTCAGGTCTTTGATCCATTTTGAGTTAATTTTTGTGAATGGCGATAGCACATGGTCCACTTTCATTCTTTTGCATGTGGCTGTCCAGTTTTCCCAACACCATTTATTGAAGAGACTTTCCTTTCTCCATTGCATGTCCTTAGCACCTTTGTCGAAAATTAGCTGTCCGTATATGTGTGGTTTTATTTCTGGGCTTTCAATTCTGTTCCATTGATCTGTGTGTCTGTTTTTGTACCAGTACCATGCTGTTTTGATTACTATTGCTTTGTAGTATGTTTTGAAGTCAGGAATTGTGATGCCTCCTGCTTTGTTCTTTTTCTTTTAACTCTGGACATTTTAACTATGATGTGTCTTGGTGTGGGCCTCTTTGGGTTTATCTTGTTTGGTGCTCTCTGTGCTTTCTGTACCTGGATGTCTGTTTCCTTCCTTAGGTTAGGGAAGTTTTCAACTATTATTTGTTCAAATAGATTCTCTGCCCCTTTTGTCTCGCTCTTCTCCTTCTGGGACACCTATAACACAGAAGTTAGTGTGCTTGATGTTGTCCCAGAGGTCCCTTAGACTGTCCTCACTCTCTTTAATTCTTTTTTCCTTTATCTGTTCAACTTGGGTGATTTCTTCTAGTCTTTCATCAAGCTCACAGATCTGTTCTTCTGTATCCTCTGGTCTGGTATTCACCCTCTAGTGAATTTTTCATTTCCAGTATTGTATTCTTCATTTCTGATTGGTTCTTTTTTATATCTTCCATTTCTTTGTTGATATTCTGACTGAGTTCATCCATTCTTCTCCCAAGATCAGTGAGCATCCTTAACACTCTTAGTTTGAACTCTCTGTTGGGTAGGTTGCTCATTTCTGTTTCACTTAGTTCCTTTTCTGGAGTTTTGTCCTGTTCCCTTACTTGGAATGTATTCTTTTGCCTCCTCATTTTGCCTCTTTCCCTGTGCTTGTGTCTATGTATTAGGTAGATCAGCTATGTCTCCTGGTCTTGCAGAGGTGACTTTATATAAGTCATGCCTTATGATGCTCAGCATTGTGCTTCCCTCAGTTCTGAATGTTCCAGGAGTGACCCCTATGTGGTCTACATGTGTCCTCCTGTTGTGGTGTGGTTGCTCTCCCTGTAGGTGCCCAGGGAGGCTGAGCTGTGCTCCTGGCCAGCTGCTGTAATGCTCAGCTGCTTGTAGTTGTTGTAGGCCCTTCAGTCTCTTTATTGGGTGTTGGGAGCCACAGCACAGTTGGCTGCAAGTTCTAATACCACATTTGTGTCGCAGTATTTCTTTTAAGTGATTAGGCCCCCAGCGTGGCAGGCTGTTAGGCTCAGGGGCTTACAGTTGCTATAAGCCTCCAGCCTTTAGGTCTCTTGTCAGCTCTCTGAGGATTGCAGCTGGGTGGGGTCGCCTCAGGCATGGGAGCACCCAGTTATTTCTGGCTTTCTAAAGTGGGGCGAACCCCATGTGGGTCTTTGAGAAGCACAATTCTTCTGCAGCTGACAAGCTCCACCGCCCACAGGTCCACAAACACAGTCAACACAGTCCTGCCCCATGTGCGCACCCTGACCTCCTGAAGTTGACCCAGTTTCTCCAAGGCGGGAGCCCCACACACTCTCCACCCGCTCCTTGCACACGTCTTGCCCCACTGAAGTGGGCCCAGTTGCCAGGCTGCAGAGAATCCAGTCACCAATCTATGCAGGCCCACAAGTTGCCTGAGGTCTTGTTGTTGGGTGGGGCCAGTCTCTAGGGTGGGCTGTCTGCCCTGGCTGAGCTGGATTAAATTGGTGCTCTAGTGGGTGGGGCAGACCTGGGCTATCAGGCCCCAGGGAGAACTTCAATGGCGTCTGCCAATGTCTGTGTCAGCATGCCCACACCATGCCACAACATTGGCTGCTGCCAGTGTCCCAGTCCCTGGAGAGGTCTCACCTCTCACTGAGATGCACTCAGAGCCTATCAAGTGAGTCTCTGTTCACCAAAACACTGTGCATCTTTTTTTCTGGTGATTTTAGGTTGCTTTCTCAAACGGGTGAATTTGTGCGTGGGCCCTTTACGAGCAGGTTTTAATTTCTTTGTGAACCAGGTTTTCTGGGTGTAATCCCCAATGTTTTAGTAGCAGGCAAAGTCAGATGTTATGCCACTTGTCTCAATTATGCTGGGTCCACAAAATGCCTACCACGGGGGTGCTCCTGGCTCAGGGCCCTGCTCCTCCAGGGAGGCTACGTACCTGTGGGCTGCTCCCTGGTGGCCATGAAGCTGGCGGCTTGTGGAGGTAGTGTTTTTCCTCTCCAGGAGGGAGTTTTTGCCTCTTCCACCTCAATTAGGATTGTCGTTTGTTGCAGGAGTTCCTCTTATCCAGTTTTCAGTTCTATCTCAGGGGTAATTTTTCCACGAGTAGTTGTCAATTGGCTGTGTCTGCAGGAGGAGGTGAGTTCAGAGTCTGCCTATGCCGCCACCTTGACTTCTCTCCTCAATGATATTCTAACTCTTGTTTTTCACGTGTTCTCTTTTGCTGTATAAAATCTCATCAGTCAGGTACACTGGCTTACTGATATTATAACTTATTACCATCCACGTTTTAACTTGAGAATAGTAGTGATAAATTCAAAAACAGTACGAATTTTGTTCAAGAATCTTTTGTTTAAACAGGCAATACATTTTAGGAAAATGGTTAAAATAAATAATTTTTGTGCCTAATGGAATAAGCTTTACTGATATACTATCTCAGTGATGCCACCTGAATAGACGTTTAGCATAGTACATAGTCTCTTCTTTCAGAACAGGTTAAAATTCAGTTACTTATAGATTTTTAATCCTTTATAAATCCTTAGATTGGGCTTATTTTTGTGGAAATAGTAATAATGGCTTATATAATAAAAGTTATAATTTTTGATATATCGTTACAGATTTTAAGTCACACATAGTCTGAGACGTTTCAATCAAGAAATTTTAAGCACTGTTTGGAGGGATTAATTTATGTAAAATTGTTGTTTTGCTTTTTCTGTTACATTTGTCTTCACACTCAGTTGTTCTGGATTCTCTAGGAACAGATATCCTATATTATTCCAATTGATGAGAAACCATATACTGTGCACCTTAAGCAAAGGTAATTTTTTATTCTTTAGTTTTGGATTTTATTTTATTTATATGAATTTGTTTACTTATAGTGAAAAATGGAGTATTCAAAAATTATAAATGTAGTTGTTATTAACATTTTTAGTTGTTTCAGGTGAATAGATGCTTTCCTGTAAATTAATTCAATTTTTGGTCCTAATGCCTCGAGTAGTCTTTTGTGAATAGGAGGGTGAGGAACAGAAAAAATAGTGACTCACCTCCTGAAGAATAATCTATACAATCTTAAGATGGCAGAACCAACAAGACCTTTATAATCATGGCAGGATGTCACAATAAGTAAGTCTGTCACTGATTGTATCCATTAGGGTTTGATCGGGAAGGCAGACCCACCACCAGCGATATGGAATAAGGGATTTAATATAGAATTTAGATCATATACTGTTGTGGGAGCTGGTGAATAGTTTATGGAAAACAGCACTAGCTATATGCCATCCTTCAGAGAATTGAGAAAATAATTGAAATAATATTCTATAGGGTTTAGTTCTCTGATGAAAACCCAGTTGAAAAAGCTTGGCTTGGAAGTAACTTGTGACTTTAAGAGGCTAGTTTCAGTTAAATTTTGGGAGTAGAACTAGACTACATGGTATTAGGGAGAGGCAACTTGTGAGAAACTGAAAGTAGTAAGTGTAAATAACTTTTTCAAAACTGTTTGGCAGAGAAAGAAGAAAGAGAAGACTCAGATGAATGCTTTTTAATAAAGAAGAATCAAAGTGCTTTTGGCTGAGGGGAAGTTTCTTAAAAAGAGATGTGTAAACAATGATTCATTGTGTAAGATGCCGAAGAATGGCATTGAGTAAAAGAGTTAACCTAATCCTTTAGACAGAAGGGAAGAAGAATATGGTAAATGACCACCCAAAGAACTTTTCAAGTATATAAGAGGGAAAGTGAGAGAAATAACATTGCTTTTGAACATCTTATCGGGACTATAAACAGTGAAATATAGAGACTGGAGCCTGGGAGTTTGATAGAGCATGTGTATATTGTTTTGGGAAATTATCTGCATAATGATTATGACAGCATAATGACAATTAGGAAGCTATTGAAAATAACTTATAGGAGAAACAATGGGAAGCAGAACTATGACTGTGTAGAGGTGAGGACTTTTTTATTTTTTGAGACATACTGAGGTAGCAGAAAAAAGATTAGCTAACAGATCAGATATAGTGGTGGCAGAGATTTGGTGGGGCAATGAAAGAGAAGGGGAACAGATCTGAGACAGGGGAAATATGGGCTAATTTTTGGAGAATTTGGGTATGAAGTACTTGTGGGATATCCCAGGAGAAATATCCAGTTGACAGGCTGTTTACAATATGAGAGAGAGATGTGGCTTTCAAAGCCATCTTTTTATATAGGTATAAAGGAAGCACCAGAAATGAACAAGATAAATCTATGGGGGGGGGGCGGTTATTAAAGGCGAGACTGAAAAACAACCCAGAATTGAATCCCATGGAAACATTTAAGGGAAGAATCAAGGATACAGATGAAGGGACTTATAAAGTAGACAAAGTTATGAGAGAAACCAGGGAGAAATGGTATGATTGAAGTTGAAGAGTATATGGTTTGAAAAAGGGGAATGTGGTCAACAACATGAAGTGCATGAGAGTAGTTTTACTTGACTTCAAACTGCCTTTTGGATTTGACAACTAAGGGGTCGTTAGTAACCTATAAGATCAGTTCAATGGGGGATTCCCAAAGGAAGCTAGTCTGAGTGGTCTAGTTACGTTACGTTGGATTGAGGAGTGAGCACAAGGTGAGGAAGCATAACTAAAGTAGCATATTAAGTACAAGCAATGATGCCAGAGAAGGTGGAACTTGTAGTTTCAGTACTTGTGCTCAGATCAATATGACTTTTACACAATACTCTTCCATTTCATTATAGAGGTAATACATATGCATGGTAGTAAAATTTAGAAAGACGGAAAAAACAGAACTCTCGTAATCCTACATCCTTTGTTCATATCTTTGTAAATTTTCAAATCCGTTCATATCTTTGTAAATTTTAAAATGCTTTTGTCTCATCTTGTAGTCTCTCGCCTTATTCAAAGAGTCCATTGAGATAGGAAAATTATTTTGAGTAATTGTGCATTTCTTTATGTCAAAAGAAAATACTGTGTTTGTCAGGAGTTGGCAAACTTTTTTTCTTAGGCTTTGAGGGCCATACTCGCTCCGTCAAAATGCCTCCACTCTGCTGTTGTAGCACAAAGCAGCATAGACCATACATATAAGTGAATGGGTGTGGTGTGTTCCAACAAAATTTTATTTACAAAAACAGAGGTATTTAAGGGTGTTAATTTGCTGACTGCTGCTTTATATGTTTCAAAAAGAATAACTTTTTAAATTCTCTCTCTTTTATATTCAGAATTTTTTTAGCAGATAATTTTATGGTTTATTTGTATAATCAAGGATCTGTGAATTCTTATTCTTCAAATATTCAGGTAAGATTTAAGTTCTCTGTTTTACAGATTTTGAAACCTTTTTTACATTGAAAATGGTTTCCTAATGCAGAAGACTTTGTAGTCACAGGAAATATAATTAAGGGATCATCCATTTATTGCCTCATTTTCCCCATTATTAGGCGGAAAGTCTCTTTTTTATTGTGTAAGTTTCAGATATACGGCTTTATAATTCAACATGTGTATATACTACAAAGTGATCACCACCACAGGTCTAGTTACCATCCATCACCATACAATTGACCCTCTTCACTCATTTCACCCACCCCCTAACCCCCTTCCCTGCTGGTAATCACTAATCTGTTCTCTGTATCTATGAGTTTTGTTTTATTTTGTTTTGTTTTTTTAGACTCTACATATGAGTGAAATCATATGGTATTTGGTTTTCTCTGTCTGACTTATTTCGCTTAGCATAATACCCTCAAGGTCAATTTTATGTCGTCACAAATGGCAAGATTTCATTCTTTTTTATAGCCGAGTAGTATTCCATTGTGTATATTTACCACGTCTTCTTTATCCAATTCATCCATCAATGGGTACTTAGGTTGTTTCTGTATCTTGGCTATTATAAATAATGCTGCAATGAACATAGATGTGCACATATCTTTTTGAGTTAGTGTTTTCATTTTTTTCAGATAAACACCCAGAAGTGGAATTGCTGATTCATATGGTAGTTCTATTTTTAATTATTTGAGGAACCTTCATACTGTTTTCCGCAGTGGCTGCACTAGTTTACATTCCCAGCAACAGTGCACAAGGGTTCCCTTTTTTCCGTATGCTTGCCAACACTTGTTATTTTTTGTCTTTTTGATAATAGGCGTTCTGACAGGTGTAAGGTGACAACTCATTATGGTTTTGATTTGCATTTCCCTGATGATTAGTGGTGTTGAGCATCTTTTCATGTACCTGTTGGCCATCTGTATGTCTTCTTTGGAAAAATGTCTGTTCAGGTCCTCTGCCCATCTTTTAATTGGATTGTTTGTTTTTTCTCGATATTGACTTTATGAGTTCGTTATATATTTTGGATATTAACCCCTTAGCAGATATATGATTTGCAAATATCTTCACCAATTTAGTAGGTTGTCTTTTTGTTCTGTTGATGGTTTCCTTTGCCGTGCAAAAACTTTTTAGTTTGATGTGGTCCCATTTGTTTATTTTGGTTTTGTTGTCCTTGCCTGAGGAGACAGATCTAAGAAAATATCACTAAGACTGATGTCAAAGAGCTGACTATGTATGTTTTCTTCCAGGAGTTTTATGGTTTAAGGTGTTACATTCAATTTTTTAATCCATTTTGAGTCTTTTATTTATTTATTTATTTATTTATTTATTTATTTATTTATTGTGAGGAAGATCAGCCCTGAGCTAACATCCGATGCCAATCCTCCTCTTTTTTGCTGAGAAAGATTGGCCCTGGGCTAACATCTGTGGCCATCTTCCTCTCCTTTATATGGGATGCCACCACAGCGTGGCTTGACAAGCCGTGTGTTGGTGTGAGCCCGGGATCCGAACCTGCGACCCCTCGGGCTGCCGAAGTGAAGTGCGTGCACTTAAACCACTGTGCCACCAGGCTGGCCCCGAGTTTATTTTTGTATATGGTGTAAGACAGTAGTCCAGTTTCATTCTTTTGCATGTGGCTGTCCAGTTCTCCCAAGACCATTTTTTGAAGGGACTGTCTTTTCCCCATTGTATATTCTTGCTTCTTTTGTCATGGATTAATTGACCATATAAGCATGGGTTTATTTCTGGGCTCTCTGTTCTGTTTCATTGATCTATGTGTCTGTTTTTGTGCCAGTACCCTACTCTTTTGGTTACTGTAGCTTTGTAGTATAGTTTGAAATCAGGAAACGTGATTCCTCAAACTTTGTTTGTCTTTCTTAAGATTGTTTTGGCTATTCTGGGTCTTTCGTGATTTCATACAAATTTTAGGATTATTTGGTCTAGTTCTGTGAAAAATGCCATTGGTATTTTGGTGGGGATTGCATTGAACTTGTAGATTGCTTTGGGTAGTATGGACATTTTAATAATAGTTCTTCCAATCCATGAGCACGGTGTATCTTTCCCTTTACTTACGTTGCCTTCCATTTCTTTCATCCATGTCTTATAGTTTTCAGAGTACAAGTCTTTTATCTCCTTGGATAATGTATTTCTAGATATTTTATTTTATTTTTTTGTGAGGAAGATCGACCCTGAGCTAAAAACGTTGCCAGTCCTCCTCTCTTTGCTTGAGGAAAATTGTCCCTGAGCTAACATCTGTGCCAATCTTCCTTTAGTTTTTGTATGTGGGACACCACCACAGCATGGTTTGATGAGTGGTATGTAGGTCCGCACCTGGAATCCAAACCTGCGAGCCCAGGGCCGCTGAAGTGGAGTGTGTGAACTTAACCACTACGCCACCGGGCTGGCCCTGATATTTTATTCTTTTTGATGCAATTGTACATGGGATTGCTTTCTTAATTTCTCTTTCTGATAGTTCGTTATTAGTGTATAGAGACACAATCAACTTCTGTGTATTAATTTTGTATCCTGCAATTTTAGTGAATTCATTTATTAGTTCTAATAGTCTTTTGGTGGATTCTCTATTTATTCTACCTACGGTACTGTGTCATCTGCAAATAGTGAAAGTTTTACTTCTTTCTTTCCAATTTGGATGCCTTTTATTTCTTTTTCTTGACTAACTACTACGGCAGGACTTCCAATACTATGTTGAATAAGAGTGGTGAGAGTGGGCATCTTTGTCTTGTTCCTGTTCTTAGAGGGATAACTTTCAGTTTTTCACTGTTGAGTATGATGTTAGCTGTGTTATCATATGTGGCCTTTATTATGTTGAGGTACTTTCCTTCTGTACTCATTTTACTCAGGGTTTTTATCAAAAATGGATGCTGAATCTTGTAAAATGCTTTCTCTGTATCTATTGAGGTGGTCATGTGATTTTTATTCTTCATTTTGTTAATGTGGTATAGCATGTTGATTGATTTGCAGATGTTTAACCATCTCCTTGCATCCCTGGAATAAACCCCACTGGGTTATGGTGTCTGATCCTTTTAATGTATTGTTGAATTCAGTTTACTAATATTTTGTTGATAATTTTTGCATATATGTTCATCAGGGATATTGACCTGTAATTTTCTTTTATTGTGGTGTCCTTGGATTGAAAACCTTTCCTTTTTTTTTACCTCCATCCCATCCATCAATAAATCTTATTGATTCTACCCTTCAAATTTATATCCAGATCTATGTTCTTCCTCTGTCTCCATCCACTGATACCACTCTTTTCTCAGTAAACATCATATCTAGTATGAATTATTGCCATAACTTTCTGAATAGCCTCCCTGGTTTCACACCTTGCGCATCCCCTTAGTCAATTCTCAACATGGCAACCAGATAGATCTTATTAGAACCTAGTCAGATTACGTGCTTCTCTGCTCAGAACCCTCCATGGGATGACCTCCTCTTGCTCGCAAAGTGAAAACCAAAGTCATTTTATATCTGACAACCTTTACACAGTCTGATCGTCTTTACCTGTCTGACCTCATGTCCTGTTATTTTCTACATTGTTCATCTGTTCCAGCCACATTGATCTCTCTCTTGTTCTTTTTTTCTTTATCTGGGAGAGTTACTATTTCTCCATCATATTTGAAGGATATTTTTGCTGGATAGAGTATTCTTGGCTGAAAGTTTTTGTCTTTTAGTATTTTGAATATATCATTCCAGTCTCTTCTAGCCTGAAAAGTTTCTGTTGAGAAATCCGCTGAGAGCCTGATGGGAGTTACTTTGTACGTTATTTTTTGTTTTTGTCTAGCTGCCCTTAATATTGTTTCTTTGTCGTTGACCCTGGCTAGCCTTACCACTAGGTGTCGTGGTGAAGGCCTTTGTCTGTTAATATATATAGGCGTCCTGTTGGCTTCGCTTACTGGTATTTCCTGCTCCTTCCCCAGATTTGGGAAATTTCCAGCTATTATTTCCTTGAATAGGCTCTCTGTTCCTCTTTCCCTCTCCTCTCCCTCAGGAATACCTATAATTCTTATGTTACATTTTCTAATAGAGTCAGATATTTCTCAGAGTCTTTCTTCATTTCTTTTTAGTCTTAGTTCTCTCTCTTCTTCCATCTGGAGTATATCTGTATTCCTATCCTCTAAAGTACTAATTCTTTCCTCCATATTGTCAGCTCTGTTCTTTAAAGATTCCGGATTCTCCTTTATCTCCTCCATTGTGTTCTTCATCTCCATCAGCACTGATTGGTTTTTCTTTATGATTTCAATCTCTTTTGTGAAGAAACTCCTAATCTCATTGAATTGTTTGTCTGTGTTGTCTCGTATTTTGTTGAGTGTTTTTATGATAGCTATTTTGAAATCTCTGTCATTTAGTTTATGGATTTCTGTGTCTTCGGGGTTGATTTCTGGGTGCTTGTCATTTTGTTTCTGGTCTGGTGATTTCATATATTTTTGCATTGTGGTTCCTGTGTTGGTTTTGATTTTCCTCATCCTGGAAGTCTCTGGTTGCAATTTCCACCTGCCGCCACTGTCTGGTGGTAAAGGGCTGTGTAGTCTAAGCCCCCTGCGCTCTGCCCCAGTTTTTCTGCTGCGATCCGCAGTTTTGTTTTGTTTTGTTTTATTTTTTCCCCACTGCGATCCACGGGTCCAGTCCAGTTTGTTCAGGTCTGCCTTGGATCGCTAGGTCTGGTCGAGCTGCAGACTCCGGGTTGCGGGGAGGGGGGAGCTCTCTCTTTTGCCCTCTGGGTCCCTGACGTGGGAGGCTTCTCGTTTGCCCCTCTTTATCCGCTCTCTGGGGTGCTCAGATGTTGATGGTAGCCCTGTGGCTCCTCTGAGCCCTCTGTGCGGGAGTTTCCCACTGGCTGAGAGAGCCCGAAGAGCTACAGTTTCCCGCCGAGGGCCGCCCCTCCTCCCTCTCTGGGAGCCGCGCGGACCGGGATCGCTGATCTGATGGGGAGGGAGCGGAGTTCTCCTTACCTCTCCCCACTTCCTCCGAGGGCCCAGCACGTTCCGCTCTCAGATGTGCGGCAGTGTGGATCCCTCCACTCTAGGTTTTCACTGTCTGGGATTCCGTTGTTGGTCTGTGGCTGTTGCTTTTGTTGTATCTTGTGGGGGAAGAATTCATGGGAAAGCTCACTCCGCCATGATACTGACGTCACTCTCCTCTCTCTTGTTCTTTTTTTTTGCTGAGGCAGATTCACCCTGAGCTAACATCTGCTGCCACTCTTCCTCTCTTTTTTTTTTTGTATGTGAGCCACTGCCACAGCATGGCCACTGACAGACAAGTGGTGTAGGTCCGTGCCTGGGAACTGAACCCAGGCTGCCGAAATGGAGCACACTGAGCTGAACCATTAGGCCACCGGGGCTGGCCCTCTTTGTTGTTCTTCAGACATACCAGACATTTTCTTCTTTCAAGGACTTTGCACTTTCTATTTCCTTTGATCCATATGCTTTCTGTTTTTCTCCCTTGTGTCCTTCAGGTCTTTGCTCAAAATCGCCCTATTAGTCTTTGACTAACCCCTATTTTAAATTACACTCTTACCCTTAGTATTCTCTTTCCTTACCTGTTTTGTTTTCCTAGAGAGTGGTTACCAATATATGATGTGCCATATATTTTATCTATTTACTTTGTTTTCTGTTTCCCCAGTGTGATATAATCTTCCTGAGGGCAGGGCTTTTGGTCTGTTTTATGCACTGATGTATCACTAGTGCTTAGAAAGATGCCTGGCACATAGTTAGTGTATAATAATAATTTGTTGAAATATATAATTGGACACCATATTTTTTCATGGATGTATTGAATAGGACTGTCAGTTTCCTTTTCTTGCTCCTTTGTTCTCCCCTTAGTTCCAACTTAAAGCAGTGTGTTAATGAGAAATCTTACATTGATTTCACCAAAATTTATAGCACAATTGAATCTCAGAAATTATGTAATCTTCCATATTTTTCCTGTGGTGATGTATACTGTATCTCTAGCTGAATTGTTCTGTGGTCAGAGACCAAACTTTGTATGACTTCAGTCCTTTAAAATTTGTTGTTGTGCTTCATGGCCCAGAATATGGTTTCGTTTTTGTAAATGTTGCATGTTCTTTAAAAAGAAAGTGTATTCTGCAGTTTTTAAGTATAGTGTTCTACCTATATTAAGTTGTCAACATGCTGTTCAAATCTTCTATATATTCTGAATGCTTGATTTATCGATTACTGACAGAAATGTATGTTTAAAAATCTTTTACTATGATTGTGCATTTCTCTATTTTTTTTTTTTTTTTTTGTGAGGAGGTCAGCCCTGTGCTAACATCTGCCAATCCTCCTCTTTTTTTGCTGAGGAAGACGGCCCTGGGCTAACATCTGTGCCCATCTTCCTCCACTTTATATGGGACGCCGCCACAGCATGGCCTGCCAAGCAGTGCGTCGGTGCGTGCCCGGGATCCGAACCAGCGAACCCCGGGCCGCCACAGCGGAGCGCGCTCACTTAACTGCCTGCGCCACCGAGCCGGCCCCTGCATTTCTCTGTTTTTATTATTCTTTCAATTTAGGCTTTATATATTGTGAAGCTATATTATTAAGTGAATACAAATTTGGAATATTTATATCTTGCTGGTGAATTTGAGTATGATGAAATTCTTATCATTATGAAATTATGATACCTTATTGCTAGTACTGCATTTTGCTTGTAAGTCTACACTTTCTGTATTAGTGTAGTTTCAGAATCATCCTTTTGGTTTGTGTTGGCATGGTATATCTTTTTCTAGCTCTTCAATCTTCCTGTGCCCTTAAATTTTAGATATTTCTTTTCAGCAGAATTTTAAAGAAATCCAGATTCACAATCTTTGCCTTTTAATTGATGACTTAAAGTTATCTACTGGAAAATAATTTTACTTAAAATATGGATAACACTTTGGAAGCAGGGTGTAAAATAATAATCTCAAGTATTAATATGAAAAGAGTCGTTAATATAGTGAAAGTGGCAAATATGGGGAGACATTTTTCTGAATGTCACTTTATTCATACTGATTATAAACCAGTATGGTTATAAACCAGGTAGCCTGTGAAAAATATTCAGAAAGTTCTATTAAGTATAAAAGTAAGAAATCATTAGAAAGTTTTGTCAATTCCTAAGTAACTGCTTCACTTTTATTCTTTCCTAGGCTCAGTGCTACTACCAGGGACATGTTGAAGGATATCCAAGTTCTGTTGTTGCACTTAGCACATGCTCTGGACTGAGGTTATGTATTTTCTATCATTGATATACAAGCACCATAGTTATGATGTTTGGCTGCAGTAAATTTGTTATGTTTTTATTAAATGTGCAGCTGGAAGAGGATTCCATGTGGAGATTATTCAGTGATATCCTCCTCTGAACATGTTTTTCTTACTTCTCACTGACCAGAGATATTTCTAATGTCCTTGAAGGTTTCAATTTCCTGGTCTCCTTGCTCTATATCTTGTTTCTTCTTAACTGTAGAAATGATGATTCAACATGCTTGAGTATAGCAAGTTGGAGGGAATAAACTTAAGGTAGCTTATTTTTTCAGTAAATAGAATATTTTTAATACCTACCATGTACCAGCTACTAGCTTAGTGTTTGGAGACATAAATATAAATAAAGATAAACAAGGCATGCTTTTTCTCAAGGAATCATCTTTAGAGAAAGAAAGCAAACTCTATATAAACAAGTCATTATTAATATAGTGCTCATATTTTTCTAATATCACTATCTTAAACTCTCTAAGAATTATAGAGTTTCCTCCTTAGTGCTTAGAGTTTTCCATTCTGTCAGTAAGTTCTTCACCTTCATTTTGTAGTGTAGGATCCTTGTTTTTGCAACCAAATTTTCCTTGGTGCTTTTTACATGGAACTCTGAAATTTGGTTTTTAGGGATTAGGCACTTGAATTGTTACCTGTATTCAGGGAAGAATAGTTATAAAAATCGTTAACTCTTTAAAATCTTGCTTTTAATTTCTTTTTTTTTAAACTTTGTTTATTTTTTGGTGAGGAAGATTTGCGCTGAGCTAACATCTGTGCTAGTCTTCCTATATTTTGTATGTGGGTCGCTGCCACAGCATGGCTGCTGATGAGTGGTGTTGGTCTGTGCCTGGGGAACCAAACTCGGGCCACTGAAGTGGAGCATGCCGAACTTAACCACTAGGCCATGGGGCCAGCCTTGCTTTTAATTTCTTATTCAGACTATGTGCATAAACAAAATTAATAAATGTGTTTTCATAATTACTGTTAAATTTTACTTTTATAAATAAGATTTCTTATTATATATCCTTTTGTTATACAAGCCATGTAATCATTTTTCAAAAGCAGTGCAAGCTAGAGAGAAAGTCATCAAAATTTCTATTTACTATTGCTTTCATTAAGTCATTGACTTGAAGCACAGGGGAATTATTTGATCACTATAATGCTGTATACTTGTACACCTAGCAACTGATTACATAATTTCTCCTAAATTTATAGGTATAAAGAAAATGAAATGAAAAACTAGTTTTATAGATTGGGGAAGATCTTTTTTCTCTTCAGAGTCATCTCCAAAAAAGAGTTTGGGTCAAAATACTGATCTCAAAGATGTTCTGTATCTTTCTTCGTGTTTTTTTGTTTTTTTTTTTTGTTTTTGGATTCTGTCAGAGTTTTAGAATATAGAATTGATTACAAGCACTTACATTTTAATCCTTAATTTTACAGAGGAATACTGCAATTTGAAAATGTTTCTTATGGAATCGAGCCTCTGGAATCTACAGTTGAATTTCAGCATCTTCTTTATAAATTAAGGAATGAAAACAATGAATTTGCAGTTCTTACTGAAAATAACCGAGGCATAGAACAAAACCCAATGAACTATAATATTTTTATCAGTGAAAAAGTGAGTTGTGTATGCTTTATTATTACTTTCAAGGCAGTTGTTGCTTTAATTTATTTTTAAAAAGAAATTTATTACCTATTGTATAGCTGTAGAAAATATCCTTTCCTTGAGATCATCCTCGCCTTTTCTTAACCTTACAATTTCCTTTGAACATATATTGCCTTTTTCTTCTTTTTTTTTGGTGATGAAGATTGGCCCTGAGCTAACATCCATTGCCAATCTTCCTCTTCTTTTTTTTGCTTGAGGAAGATTGTCCCTGAGATAACATCTGTGCCAATCTTCCTCTGTTTTGTATGTGGAATGCCACCACAGCATGGCTTGGTGAGCGGTGTGTAGGTCCACGCCTGGGATCCAAACCCCAGGCTGCCGGAGTGGAGCATGCAAACTTAACCACTATGCCACCAGGCCGGCCCCTGCCTTTTTCTTCTTGTAACAATCTATCATTTACTTTTTATGACCAGTTTTATTTTAATTCTTATTTTGTCTGTTAACGTGCTTATCTTTCTGAAAATTAACCACTGTATTTTTGATATAAACTTAAAAAACTCAGTTCCTGCTTTTGTCTCTATATTCCTGAAAGTTATTCAATAAAGCCAATATTTATAAAGGTTGCATTCATAGCCAAGGAGTCAGCATTAATTAAATTATAGATATAATTAAAATGTGATAAGCAGGATTGTCATATATGGCCATGTAAATTGTTCTGTGTATACCCTATATAACTGCATGTTTTGGTCTTCATTCAAGTAATTGTGAAGGAGAAAATTTTTGTGCCAAGTAAAAGTGGCATAAATATGCATAGTTTAAACAAGAGATATATGGCAGTATTAGTGGTTCGCAGTACGTGTTCTCCCGATCTTATGTCAGTTTAAAACAAAACGAACCCCTCAGAATTTAGCTGGGCGTGTAGAAAAAGACTACATTTCTCAGGTTCTCCTGCATCTAGGAAGAGCCATGTGACAAGGTTATGGCTAATGACATGTGAGCAGGTGTAATATATGTCATGTCTGGATTTAATTCTAAAGGAAGGGATCTTATCCTTTTTTCATTTTCCCTTTGCTACTGACTGCAATGTGGCCATGTTGATACATCATAGTCCACAAGGATGAGGCTGATACCATACATAGCAAAGCAGTAAGGTAGAATGAGCCTTGCTCCTGAAGAATTTACAAGACTAAACCACCATACCTCTTCAGACTTTAATGTGAAAGAAATAAACTCTAGTATTGTTTAATCCACTGTTATTTTTGTGTCTCTGTTATAGCTTCTAATCCTATATCCAAAATAATACAGGGCTGAAATGTGCTGCACCAAAGTATTCAGTGCTATCATATATATGTGTATAATTTAAAATGAAACTTTCTTAACTAAACACTAAAAATTTTCTTTGCCTTCTAAGAATTTAGGAGGGTAATTTACAGTGGCTTAGATTACCCAGTATGGTGGACAATGTTGGTGCTCTGCCCAGAGCCCCTCAGATCCTTTTTTCCCATATTTTTATGGATATAGGGCGGGAGGGTGGGCCACCTTGTCTTTAGTTGTGCTTTTGCTTTTAACATCTAGATCTGTGACTCTTTTTTAAAATTTTTACTTAAAATTTTTTTTTCCAGTTTTATTGAGATATAATTTTCATGTAACATTTTATTAGTTTAAGGTGTATGACATAATGATGTGATATACGTATATATTGTGAAATGATCACCACAATAACTCTAGTTAACGTTATCACTACACATAGACATTTTTTTTCTTGTGATGAGAACTTTTAAGATTTACTCTCTTAGCATATGATGACTTTAAACATTCACCACTTGATGATGGTATGTGGTAATTTTAATGTATTGTTGAGCTCGATTTACTAATAACTTGTTGAGGATTTTTGCATCTTGTTCCTCAAGGATGTTGGCTTTTAATTTTCTTTTCTTGTGGCTCTTAGTTTCATTGATCTTTTCTATCTTCATTTTAATCTCTATTTCATTTATTTCCATTCTGATCTTTAGTATTTCCTTCCTTCTACTACCTTTGGGCTTCGTTTGTTCTTCTTTTTCTAGTTTTTTAAGGTGTAAAGTTAGGTTGTTTATTTGAAATCTTTCATATTTCTTGATGTAGGCATTTATTGCTATGGACTCCCTCTTAGAATTGCTTTTGCTGCATCCCATAAGTTTTTGTATGTTGTATCTCCATTTTCATTTGTCTCAAGGTATTTTTTGATTTCTCTTTTGAATTCTTCCTTGACCCATTGGTTTGTTCAGTAGCATGTTGTTTGATCTCCACATATTTATGAATTTTCCATTTTATTCTTGTAATCAATTTCTAGTTTCATACCATTGTGCTCAGAAAAGATGCCTGATATGATTTAAATCTTAACTTTATTAAGACTTGTTTTTTTGCCTAACATATGATCTATCCTGGATAATGTTTCATGTGTGTTTGAGAAGAATGTGTATTCTTTTGCTTTTGGATGAAGTGTTCCGTATATGTCTGTTAAATCCATGTGCTCTAATGTGTTGTTTATGGCCAGTGTTTCCTTACTGATTTTCTATGTGGATGATCTATCCACTGATGAAAGTGGGATTTAAAGTCCCCTATTATTATTGTATTGCTGTCTGTTTCTCCCTTTAGGTCTGTTTATGTATTTAGGTGCTCCTATTGTGGGTGTGTAAATATTTACAAATGTTATATCCTCCTGTTGGATTGACCTTTAACATTATATAATGACCTTCTTTGTGTCTTATCAGTCTTTGTTTTAAAGTCTATTTTGTCTGATAGAAGTATAGCTTCCCCAGCTTTCTTTTGGTTTCCATTTGCATGGAATATCTTTTTCCACCCCTTCACTTTCAGTCTGTGATTGACCTTACATCTGAAGTGAGTCTCTTATAGGCAACATATAGATGAGTCTTGTTTTAAATATCCATTCAGCCACTCTCTCAATTGAATAATTTAATCCATTTATATTTGAAGTAACTATTGATAGTGTTGTACTTATTGCCATTTGTTGTTTTCTGACTGTTTTGTAATTCCTTTGTTCCTTCTTCTCCTCTTGTTTTCTTTGTGATTTGTAATTTTCTGTACTGGTATGCTTAAATTCCTTTCTCTTTATCTTTTATGTATGTACTATAGGTTTTTGCTTTGTGGTTACCATGAGGCTTACATAAAGCCACTTATAATAATCTATTTTAGGTGATAACAACTTAAGTTTGAATGCATTCTAAAGCTCTGTGTTTTTAACCCAGTCCCACATTTTATGTTTTTGATGTCACAATTGATCTTTTTTTCTTGTGTATCCATTAACAAATTGCTGTAGCTATAGTTTTACTGCTTTTGTCTTTTAACTTTCATACTACCTTTATAAATGATTAAGCCACCACCTTTATAACTTTAGCTTATTTTGAATTTTACTATATATTTACCTTTTCCAGTGAGATTTATACTTTTATGTGTTTTCCTGTTACTAAATAACACCCTTTTGTTTCAGCTTATAGAAGTTTTTTTTTAACATTTCTTGCAAGGCCAATCTAGTGGTGATGAATTCTTTCAGTTTTTGCTTGTCTAGAAAACTATTTCTCCTTCTATTCTGAATGACAGCTTTCCTGGGTAGAGAATTCTGGGTTGGCATTTTTTTTCTTTCAACACTTTGAATATATCTTGCCACTCTCTTCTGGTCTGTAAAGTTTCTGCTGAATAATCTGCTGATAGTCTTATGGGAGTTTCTTATATGTAACAAGTTGTTTTTCTCTTGGTGCCTTTAAGATTCTCTCCTTGCCTTTAACTTTTGACACATTATTATATGTCTTACTGTTGTTCTCTTTGGCTTCATCATATTTAGGATCTCTGTGTGTCCTGGATCTGGATGTCTGTTTCATTTGCCAGATTAAGGAAGTTTTCAGCCCTATGTCTTCAAGTGGTTTTTCTGCACCTTTTTCTCTCTCTTATCCTTCAAGGACTCCTATATTGCAGATGTTGGTCAGCTTGATGTTGTCCCATAAGTCCCTTAAGCTATGTTCACTCCTTTTCATTCTTTTCCTTTTGCTCTTCTGATTAGGTGAGTTCCACTGCCCTGTCTTTGAGTTCACTGATCCTTTTTTCGGCTTCATTTAGTCTGATGTCCAACCCCTATGTTGTATTTTTCAGTTCAGTTATTGTATTCTTCGTCTCTGTGATTTCTATTTGGTATCTTTTCTATTTTCTCTTTCTTTGTTGAAATGCTTGCTTTGTTCATCCATTTCTTCTGATCTCAGTGACCATCTTTATCATCATTATTTTGAACTCCTTATTGGGTAAATCACTTATCTCCATTTCATTAAGGTCTTTTTCTTTAGTTTTCCTTGTTCTTTCATCTGGAACATATTCCTATTTTTCTTTGTTTTACTTGGCTCTTTATGTTGGTTTCTATGCATTAGATATACCAGCCACCTCTCCTTGTCTTGAAGGAGTGGTCTTGTGTAGGATGAATCTTATTGGTCAACTCTACCCCAGCTCTAAGTTGTTTCTCAAACCTTGGTGATTGTTCAAGCAGCCTATTTTATTTTTAGTGGCTCCCAGTAGTTGAGGGTGTATTAAGACCTGTCAGTGTCCTAAAGGGGAGGATCTCAGTCAGCACTTGGATTCAGGCTGATTGAAACCAGACCCTCAGGCAGTAGCTTTTATTTTATTTTATTTTAATTAATTAATTAATTAATTTTTTGGTGAGGAAGATTGGCCCCGAGCTAACATCTGTTAACAATCTTCCTCTTTTTGCTTGAGGAAGATTGTCCCTGAGCTAACATCTGTGCCCATCTTCCTCTATTTTGTATGTGGGTCACCACCACAGCATAACTTGATGAGCGGTGTGTAGGTCCATGCTTGGGATCTGAACCTGCAAACCCCGGGCCCCCAAAGCGGGATCACAGGAATTTAACACTGTGTCACCTGGCTGGCCCCAAGGCAGCAGCTTTTAAAGTATGCAAATATACCTCTTTCAGGGGAAGACTGGGAGATGAGTGTTTCTGTCTGTTCACTCTGAACTGAGCCCTGGGGTGATAGCCAGTTAAGAACTGTTTCTTTATTTGCTACCATCCCATTCAACCTGTGAATGCCAGTCTTGCTGGCCACCAGAGCCAGGCTATCAAGGGATGTGTCCTCTGGATGGCAAAAAAAGCTAAGGCACCAAATGTGTACACAAGCTCCTTACTCGGAGACACTGGGGTGGGACAGAGGGAGAGCGTGAAGATGGTGCCTGCCATCTTCCCTGGTCTCTGTAGAGTATTGTAGTTGGCCCCTAGATGTGTGTTTAATTAGAAAGCTGCTTTAATTGGAAGCCTGCCCCACAGGCCCCAGCTATGTAGATAAGCTAATAGGGTTTTTTCACAGATACTGGAGACCTGGAGCAAGGCAGAGGGAGAACACAAAGATGGTACCCACTGGCCTCCATCCCTGAAGAGCCCCTCAGTACACCCCTAGAGGTGTGCCAAACCAGAAGCCTGCCTCTCTGGCCTAAGCCCCAAGACAAGCAAATAGGCCTTTTTCACAGAAGGTGTGGGTGTGTGTTTCAGTCTGCTATCTCTATGCAATGTTCTGGGGTTGTAGCCAGCCAAGAATGGTCTCTCCATTTGTTAACAGTCTCATGGGACCAAGAAACACAAGTTCCGCTGGCCACCAGAACCAGGTGATCAAAAGGCATCTGCTGGGTGATAGCCACAAAAATCAGGGCACCAGACATAAAAACCATGGTGCCAGATGCATGTATAGCCTCCCTTCCAGGAGATACAAGCACACAGGAGTGCAGTGGAGGGAGAATGTAAGGATAGTGCCCACCCTCCGAGGTCTCAAGAGAGGATTGCAGTCGGCCCTTAGATGTGTGTTTAATTAGAAGCTTGCTCCTCAGGCCACAGCTCTGAATATAAGCTAATAGGCCTCTTTCACAGAAAGATTGGGCTGCTCAATCTGTTTCCTCTCTGCTGTGCTCTGGGGCTGGTAGCCAATTAAGAACTCTTTCTCTGTTGGTTGCTCTCCTGTGGGAACTGGGACCTAAGCCCCACTGGCCACTGGAGCCAGATGATCTACTGGTGTCCTCTGGGTGGCAGCCACAAAAATTTGGGTGCCAGCTGACTGTAAAAACTCGGTTGCAAAAGATACCAGTGACCTGAAGCAAGGAAGGAGTTCACAAATATTGCACCCTCCTGCCTCCATCTTTGGAGAGTATTTCAGTAGGCCCCTGAATGTGTGTTAAATTTGATGCCTGCCCCAGGCTGATGCTTTAGCATAAGCAAATAAGCCTCTTTCACAGAAAGTCTGGGTGCTCTTCAGTCAGCTGCCTTTGCGCTGGGCCCTGGGGTTGGTAAGTCTGCATGTTTGAGCTCTTTAAGAATTGTTTATCAGTTATCTTGTAGATGCAAGCTGCATTGGCTATCAAAGCTAGATGTTTTAGGGGCTCCTCTCTCAGGTGCAAGTCTCAACAGTGAGATGGCAGATGTGGGGTCCAAACCATTCACTCCTTAGGGAGAAGCTGGGGGTTTTGAGGTCCCTTCCAACTGTAGATCACTGTGCTGGGGGTAGGGTTTATGATGAGATTGTGTCTCAGCCTCTACTACCCACTTCGATGTGGGTTTTTTCTCGTTTGCCTCATGCGTAGGAGTTGCTCAGCTAGTTTTGGGGTTTTTTCCCAGAGGAAATTGTTTGTATGTAGCTGTAGACTTGATATGTCCATGGGAGGAGGTGAAGTCAGGATCCTCCTACATTGTCCTCTTGAACCGGAACCCTGATCTTTTTTATTTTTGAGTCATCCATTGTAATGTCTCTTTCTACATTTTTGATTATTTATTTGAGTTTTCTCTTTTTGTCTCAGTCTAGCTAAAGGTTTGTCAATTTTATCTTTACAAAAAACCACCTTTACTTTGTTGATTTTTTTCTCTTCTCTATTTTATTACTTATCTTTGTTTTGTTAAGGTTTTTTCCTGAGGTTTTATCTTGTTCTTTCAGTTGGAACATATCCTTCTATTTCTTTGTTTTGCTTGACTCTCTGTGTTGGTTTATATAAAGTAGAAGAAACAGTCACCTCTTCTAGTCTTTAAGGAGTGGCCTTGTGTTGGAGGTGAACCTTGTCATTCAACCCTGCCCCAGCTTTTTGTTGTCTCTCAAACCTTTGTGCTTGTCCAAGCAGCCTATTATATTTTTAACAGCTCCCAGTAGTTGAGGATATGCCAAGACCTGTTAGTTTTTTTAAGGGGAGAATCTCAGCACCTAGACTCAGGCTGTTTGGGAGCCAGACCTCAGCAGCAGCTTTTAAAAGTATGCAAATATATATAGTCCTGTGGGACTACAAGTGTTAGCCCCACCTGCCAGGAGATTTGATGGTGTTGCCTGGGGGCAGTCATGAAAACTGGGATTTCAAATAAATGTATAAGCTCTTTTCTGGGAGATACTGGCGAGCTGGAGCAAGGCAGAGAGAGAGTGCCAAGATAGTGTCCACAGCCTATGTTCCTTGAGAGTAACTCCCTTGTTCACTAGGTGTGGGCCAACCCTGAAGCCTTCCCCTCAGGCCAAAGCTCCAGGGCAAACAAAGAGGCTTCCTTCACAGAAAGACTGGGGGCTGTGCCTCACTCTGCTGTCTGTGCAGTGCCCTGGTTGGGGGGAAGCCTGCTAAGACCATCTCTCTGATTGCCACAGTCTTGTGCCAGGAATACAAATCTACCTGGCACCGGAGCCAGGTGATCAAGGGATGTCCCCTGGGCAGCAGCTGCAAAAACTGGGGCATCAGATGTAAAAACCAGGGCAGCAGCCATGTGTAAAGCTTTCCTCCAGGAGACAGTGGCACTCTAGAGCATGGCAGAGGGAGAGTGCAAAGTTAGCACCTGCCTTCTGAGGTCTCTGGGAAGGATTACAGTCCACCCCTAGATGCATGTTTAATTAGAAGCCTGCCCTTCAGGGTACAGCCATGATTAGCTAATAGGCCTTCTTGACAGAAAGATCAAACTCCTAGGTCTGTTGCCTCTTGCTGTGCTGTGAGGGTGGTAGCTGTTTAAGAACTCTTTCTTAGCTATAGTCCTGTGGGACTTTTTCACCCACAAGTGAAAGCCCCACTGGCCACCAGAGCCAGGCAATATAGAGATGTCCCCTGACAGCAGCCACAAAAATTGGGGCGCCAGACAGGAGTATGAACTCCTTTCTGGGTGACACCAATTATTACAGTCCCATGGGAGCAGGAACACAAGCTCCCCTGGCCTCCAGAGTCAGGTAGTCAAGAAGTGTGCCCTGGGCAGCAACTGCAAAGATCAGGGCACCAGATGTATGTAAAAGCTCTCTTTTGGGAGATACTGGTGCTCTGGAGCACAAGAAAAAGAAAGTGTGAATATGGCTCCCGCCAGTCTCCATCCACAGAGAGTGTTCTAGTAGATACCCAGATGTGTGTGTTAAATTAGACGCCTACCCCTCAAGCTGACCCTTTACTGTAAGTAGGTGAGCCTCCATCACTTTAAGTCTGGGTGTGATCAGCTGCCTCTGAGCTTTGCCCTGGGGTGGATAAGTGCAAGCGTGCATAGCTGGTTCCCAGGTCACTACAGTGTTGTGGGTCTCGGGATGTGAGGCCCATTGGTTTTCAAAGTTAGATGTTTGGGGGCTTGTCTCTCAGGTGCGGGTCCTAAAAGTTGACATACCTGATGTGGTGTTTGAACCCTTTGCTCCTTGGAGAGAAGCTCTGGGTTTTGAATTTTCTCCCAGTTGTCGGTTATTGTGCCAGGGGTGGAGTTTATGACAAGATTGTGTCCCAGCTTCTCTTACCTGCTTTGATGTGATTTTCTTCTCATTGTCCGATGTTAGTAGAAGGAAAGAAATAACAAAGATTAGAGCAGAAATAAATGAAATAGAGACTAAAAAGACAATAGAGAAGATTAATGAAACTAAGAAGTGAGTCTTTGAAAAGATAAACAAAATTGACAAGCCTTTAGCTAGACTCGCCAAGAAAAAGAGATAAGACTCAAGTAAATAAAATCAGAAATGAAAGAGGAGATGTTACAGCTGATACCACAGAAATATAAAGGCTCATAAGAGACTACTATGAACAGTTGTATGCCAACAAATTGGACAATCTATAAGAGATGAATAAATTCCTGGAAACATACAACCTACCAAGACTGAATCATGATGAAATAGAAAATGTGAACAGACCAATTGCTAGTAAGGAGATTGAATAAGTAATCAGAAACCTTCCAGTGAACGAAAGTTCAGGGCCAGACAGCTTCACTGGTGAATTCTATGAAACATTAAAAGAATTAATGCCACTCCTTCTTAAAGTCTTGCAAAAATTAGAGCAGGAGGGTACTCTTCCAAACTAATTTTACAAGGTCAGTATTACTCTGATAACCAAAACCAGACAGGGATATGCACAAGAAAAGAAAATTACAGGCCAATATCCCTGTATGAATACAGGGATATTCTTGTATTCATCCCCTATATCCTGATAAATAGATGCAAGACTCCTTAACAAAATATTAACAAACAAAATTCAATAATACATTAAAAGGATCATACACTATGGTCAAGTGGGATTTATTCCGGGGATGCAAGGTTCAACATCTGCAAATCAGTCAATGTGACATACCACATTAACAGAATGAAAGATAAAAATCATATGATCACCTCAATAGGTGCAGAAAAAGCATTTGACAAAATTCAACATCTGTCTATGGTAAAAAAGCACTCAACACAGTGGGTATAGAAAGAATGTGCCTCAACGTAATAAAGGCCATATATGACAAGACTATAGCTAAATCATACTCAACAGTGAAAACCTGAAAGCATTTCCTCTAAGATCAGGAATAAGACAAACATGCCCACTCTGGTCACTTTTATTCAACAGAGTATTGGAAATCCTAGCCACAGCAATTAGCCAAGAAAAAGAAATAAAAGTCATTCCATTTAGAAAGGAAGAAGTAAAACTGTCACTATTTGCAGATGACATGATATTATACATAGAAAATCCCAAAGACTCCATCAAAAAACTGTTAGAACCAATAAATGAATTTAGTAACGTTACAGGATAAAAAGTCAATACACAAAAATCTGTTGCATTTCTATACACCAATAATGAACTATCAGAAAGAGAAATAAAGAAAGTAATCCCATTTACAATTGCATCCAAAAGAATAAAATACCTAGGAATAAATTTAACCAAGGAGGTGAGAGATATGTATAATGAAAACTACAAGATGTTAATGAAAGAAATTAAGACACAAATAAATGGAAATTCTGTGCTCCTGGACTAGAAGAATCAATATTGTTAAAATACTACCCAAAACAATCTAATGATTCAGTGCAATCCCTATCAAAATTCCAATGGCGTTTTTCAAAGAAGTAGAGCAAATAATCCTAAAATTTGGATGGAACCACAAAAAAACACTGACTAACCAAAGCAATCTTGAGAAAGAAGAACAAAGCTGGAGGCATCATGCTCCCTGATTTCAAACTATATTAGAAAGATGTAGTAATTAAAAAAGTATAGTATTGGCATAAAAATAGACACATACATCAATGGAACAGAATTTCGAGCCCAGAAATAAAGCCATGCATATATGGTCAATTAATTTATGAGAAAGGAACCAAGAATATACAGTGGGGAAACAACAGGCTCTTCAATAAATGGTGTTGGGAAAACTGGACAGCCACATGCAAAGAATGAAACTCTACCACTATCTTACAACATACACAAAAATTAACTCAAAAGGGATTAAAGACTTTAACGTAAGACCTGAAACCATAAAACTCCTAGAAGAAAACATAGGTGGTAAGCTCTTTGACATAGGTCTTGGTGATGATTTTTTAATCTGACATAAAAAGCAAAAGAGATGAAAGAAAAACTAAATAAGTAGGATTGTGTCATACAAAAAAGATTCTCCACAGCAAAGGAAACCCTCAACAAAATGAAAAGGACTGAATGGGAGAAAATATTTTCAAACCGTATAGCTGATAAGGAGTTAATAGCCAAAATATATAAAACTCATACACTCAATAGCAAAAAAAAAAAAAAAAACGAAAAAAAACCCAAACAGTCCGATTGAAAAATGGGTAGAGGATCTGAACAGACATTTTTCCAAAGAAGACGTACAGATGGCCAAAAAGTATATGAAAGATGCTCAATATTATTAATCATCAGGGAAATGCAAATCACAGCCACAATGAGATATCACCCCTCACCCTGTCAGAATGGCTATTATCAAAAAGACAAGAAATAAGCATTGGCTAAGATGTGAAGAAAAGGAAACCCTTGTGCACTGTTGGTGGAATGTAAATTGGTATAGCCACCATGGAAAACAGTATGGATGTTCCTCAAAAAATTAAAAATAGAAATACCATGTGAGTCAGCAGTTCTACTTCTGAGTGTTTACCTGAAGAAAATGAAAACACTAACTTGAAAAGATATGCACCCCCATGTTCTATGCAGTATTATTTACAATAGTCAAGATATTGAAAGATCCTAAGTGTCCATCGTGGGATGAATAGATAAAGAAATTGCGGCATATGTATATATACACATAATGGAATATTATTCAGCCTTAAAAAAGAATGAAATCTTGCCATTTGTGACAACGTGGATGGACCTTGAGAGCATTATGCTAAGGGAAAAATGTCAGAGCAAGACAAATACCATATGATCTCTCTTATATATGGAATCTAAAAAACAAACCAAGCTCATAGATATAGAGAACAAATTGGTGGTAGCCAGAGACAGTGTTGGGAGCAGAAGGTGGGTAAAATTGGTGAAGAGGATTGAAAGGTAAAAAGAAAAAAAAAGCAACACCAGGGATAGTTTGACTGATTTACCGCTGTATTGTCAGAGCTAAACTGCTTTTCGTGGAAGGTGAGCAAACGATATTTGCTGAACTAATTAGCTAGTCAACTCTTCATTTAAAAAACAACAAAAAACCTCTTTATTATATACTTTATATTAAACATGGGGAGTGGGAATTGTATGCTGCAAAAATAACCTATAAAACCTACTTGGTTCAAAAATAAAATTTATAATAAAAAAGTATTTTCTAATTTTCTTTATGATTTCTTCTTTGACCCATTGGTTAAGAATGTTTTGGGGTCGGCCCCATAGCCTGGTCATTGAGTTTGGCACTCTCTGCTTTGGTGGCCTGGGTTTGGTTCCCCGGCATGGACCTACGCCACTCTTTGGTGGCCATGCTGTGGTGGTAAGCCACATACAAAATAGAGGAAGACTGGCATGGATGTTAGCTCAGGGCGAATCTTCTTCAAGTAAAAAGAGGAAGATCGGCAACAGATGTTAGCTCAGAGCGAATCTTCCTCATCAAAAAAACAACAAAACACAAATGTTTTGTTTAATTTCCATGTATGTGTGAATTTTTCTACAGAATTTTCCTTCTGTTATTGATTGCTATTTTCATTCCACTGTGGTCAGAGAAGATACTTTATATGATTTAAATCTTTAAAACGTTTATTAAGACTCACTTTGTGGCCTAACATATGGTCTACCCTGCAGAATGGTCCATGAGCACTTGAGGATAATATATATATTCTGCTGTTGTGTGAATTGTTCTGTGTATGTCTGTTAGGTCTCCTTGGTTTATAGTGCTGATAAAGTCCTCTATTTCCTTCTTGATCTTCTGTTTAGTTGTTTTATCCATTATTGAAAATGAGGTATTGAAGTCTCCAACTATTATTGTAGATCTCTCAATTTTTCCCTTCAGTTTTTTTGCTTCATATATTTCGGGGCTCTATTTTTAAATGTGTATATGCTTTTAAATGTATGTTTTGATAGATTGACCCATTTATCAATATATGATATCCTTCTTTGACTCTTTTAAAATTTTTTGGCTTAAAGTCTATTTTTTTTCTGATATTAGTATAGTCATCTCAGTTACTGGTGGTTACTTTTACATGCAATATCTGTTTTCATGCTCTCAGTTTCAACTTTTTGTGTTTTTAGATCTAAAGTGAGTTTCTTTTGGACAGTATATAGTTGGATCGTATTTTTTTTGATTCATTCTGCCAATCTCTGCCCTTTAATTGGAGAGTTTGTTACATTTACAATTAATTATTGATAAAGACTTACTTTTGACATTTTATCATTTATTTTCTATATGTATTATACATATTTTTGCTCTTCAATTATGCCATTACTACTTTCTTTTTTTTATTTGATTGTTTTTCCTTGTGTGTTGTTTTGATTCCCTTTTCATTTTTTTCTGCATATTTTTAGTTAATTTCTTAGTGGTTACCCTAGATATTACAATTAACATCTTAAATTTATAATAATCCTTGTTTGAATTAATATCAATTTAGCATCCATAGTATACAAAATCTCTGCTCCTACAGAGATGGGGTTGCTGGTTACCAGAGGGGAAGGGGGGAGGGAGGAGGGTGAAAGGGATAATTCGTACATGTGTATGGTGATGGATGGTAATTAGTCTTTGGGTAGTGAACATGGTGTAATCTACACAGAAATCAAAATATAATGACTTACACCTGAAATTTATATAATATTGTAAACCAATGTTACCTAAATTAAAAAAAAGAAAAATAAATAAAAAAGCAAAACGAAACGAACGCTCTGCTTCTATATATTTCTACTCCCTTTATGTTGTTCTTGTCACAAATTATATCTTTAAATATTGTATTCCCATTAACATTAATTTATAATTATTGTTTTATGCATTTGCTTTTAAATGGTATGGGAAGAAAGAGAAGTTATAAGCCAAAAATATAATAATACTGGCTCCTATATTTACCCAAGTAGTTACATTTACTGTGTTCTTTATTTCTTTGTATAGCTTTGAGTTACTGTCTAATGTACTTTCATTCTGGCTTGAGAGACTACCTTTGGTATTTCTTGTAGGGTAGTGTATTAGTTTCCTAGGGTTGTCATAGCAAAGTACCACAGACTGGTGGTTTAAGCACCTCAAATTCATTTTCTCACAGTTCTGGAAGTAGAAGTCTGAGATCAAGGTGTTGGCAGGGTTGGTTCCTTCTAAGGCCTCTCTTTTTAGCTTTAGGCCGTCTTTTCCCTGTGCCTTCACTTGGTCTTCCTTCCGTGTGTGTCTTTATCCTAATTTCCTCTTCTTGTAAGTTTACCAGTCATATTGGATTAGGGCCCACTTTAGTGACCTAGACTAATTACCTCTTTAAAGGCCCTATCTCCAATTATGGTCACATGCTGAGGCACTGGTGGTTAGGACCTCAACATATGAATTTTGAGAGGAGACACTTCAGTCCATAACTGGCAGCTCTGCTAGTGACCAACTTGCTCAGTTTCTGTTTATCTGAGAAATGTCCTAAGTTCTCCTTGATTTTTGAAGGTTAGTTTTATTAGACATAGAATTCTTGGTTGACACTTTTTTCTTCAGCACTTTAAATGTCATCCCTCTGCTTCTGGCCTCTGTGGTTTCTAATGAGAAATTGGATGTTAATATTTTTGAGGATCCTTTGTTCATGATGAGTTACTTCTGTCTTGCTGCTTTCAAAATTTTGTCTTTATCATTGCTTTTGACAGTCTGATTTTGTGTGTTGGTGGACCCTTTTGAACTTATCCTACTTAGAGTTTTTCCATTTTCTTGGATGTGTAGATTCATATCTTTCATCAAATTTGGACCATTTTCACCCATTAGTTCAAATTTTCTTTCTGCTCCTTTCTCTTTGTCTTCTTCTGGGGACACATATTATGCTTATGCTGATACTGTTGATGATGTCCCACAGGTCTCTTAGACGCTGTTCATTTTTCTTATTCTTTTTTTATTCTGTTCCTCATACTGGATAACCTCGATTGATTTGTTTTGACCTTTGAATTTTCGTTTATGTTATTGTATTTTAAGCTTCAGAATTTCTCTTTTATACTTTCTATATTTTTATTGTTATTCGTTACTTGGTGAGGCATCATTCTTGTTTCCTTTGGTTCTTTGTCCATGGTTTCTCTTAGCTCTTTGAGCATTTTTGTCTAGTAAATCCAATGTCTAGACTTCCTTAGGGACCGTTTCTGTTTCTTTTTTCCCTGTGAATGGGCTGCACTTTCTTGTTTCCTTGCATGCCTCATAATTTTTTGTTGAGAACTGGACATTTTGACTATTATTAAGTGGTGACTGTAGAAACCAGATTCCCCCCCCCTTCATGGGTTGTTATTGGTGCTTATTGTGGGTTGTAGTTTGTTTAGTGATTTTTATGAACTGTTTTTATTATAGACTATGATTTGTGTTTGAAGTCTGTTTTCCATTAGTGGTCAGCTAATGAATGGACCGATTTCCTTAAATGACTGTAACCAACAATAAAAACAACAACAACAACAAAGTCTTCTGGTTTTTGCAGATTGCCTCTGTGTGTGGGCATTCCTACAATGCTTATCCTGGTCATTTACAACTCTACCTTAGCCTTCACTCTTGCTTGCACAGTACCTAAAGGTCAGTCAGAGGAGAAAGCTCAGTGCTTTCTCAAATCTTTTCTGAGCATGTGTCCAGCCCTGGACATGTGTGACCTTCGAGATTTCCAGGTATACGCAGGAGTTTTTCAAAGCCTTTCTTCTCACGCATATCTCCTTCCTCGGCCTCTTCTTTCCTAGGTTTTTCTTTCCTAGTGCCTATTGTTTGTCTGATCTGTTATCCCTTGTGCCACGTGGCTGCAGCTAGTGTTTTTCGCTTTAAATCTTTTGACAAACACTGCCTGGGTATCCGGTCTAACCCTGTGAAAGTTCCAAGATGAGAAAACAGAGGCAAACCCTTGAGTCAGTCCTTCAGGGAGCTGCTGGACAGCTCAACACACGACCGTAATTCTTTGAGAACAAATTTGGTATTGCCCTCTCTGGCACCAGTGAGCCACATCAGGAACATGGGCCAGCATCCTCATGGCTGCCACTGAGAGTAGGGGATGTGATGGTGCGTGGGTAAGTTCAAACACAACAATACTCTCTTATAGAAGTCAGCAGCTTCTTTCTTCATGAAGCATTCCCCTGCTTTTGGCTGGGGCAGTGGGTGTGAATGGGCCACTTGTTTCTTACTTTCTATCAGGCTGGCTCAGGCTTGTACAAATGGTGTATAAATATGGTTCTAAGAGTAGGAGTGGCAGCATGCAAGGCTTCCTAAGACTCAGAACTGGGTCACCAGCATTTTTACTGCATTAATTATCTAATGCAAGTTACAAGGCCCAACCTAAAGTGAAGTGAGAGGAAATAGACTCATTTCTTGATCGGCGGCACTGCAAAAAATGTAAACACTTAAAAATATCTTCCACACCTAAATAATTTGTAGAGCAGAAGTTTAATTTATTTCTGATATGCAGATGAAATAGATGGTTAGACATGCTGCTTCTTTTATTCTTAGGTCACAGATGGGAAGCTGTGGATCTAATGAGTACTATGATATAGCTTCATCACCAATGTTCTTATCACTTGAGTCCATTTCCATGAAACTTAAAACACTAGATATTGATATTAACCAATTGTAAAAAGCGAACACCCTAGCATATCCTGTAAATGCTGTGGTGAAATGGATTGAATACTTAAAATGTAAGACCTGAAACTGTAAAACTCCTAGAAGAAAACAGGGAAAAAACTTCTTGACATTGGTCTGGACAATGATTTTTTGGATATGACGACAGAAGCACAGGCAAGAAAGCAAAAATAAACAAGTGAGACTATATCAAACTAAAAAGCTTCTGCACAGCAAAAGAAACAGTCAACAAAATGAAAAGGCAACCTACGGAATGGAAGAAAATATTGCAAACCATATATCTGATATGACGTTAATATCCAAAATGTATAAGAATCTCATGTGACTGAATAGCAAAATGAAATAACAAGATTTAAAAATGGCAAAAGACCTGAATAGACATTTCTTAAAAGAAGACATACAAATGGCCATCATATATATGAAAAGGTGCTCAGCGTCACTAATCATCAGGGAAATGCAAATGAAAAACAACAGTGAGCCATCACTTCGCACGTGGTTAGGATGGCTATTACCAAAAAAGACAAAAGATAACAAGTGTTGGCGAAGATGTGGAGAAAAGGGAACACTTGTACACTGTTGGTGAGAATATAAATTGGTGTGGCCACTATGGAAAATAGTATAGAAGTTCCTCAAAAAATTAAAAATGAACTATCATATGATCCAGCAATGCCACTTCTAGGTGTATATTCAGAGGAAATGAAATCAGTATCTCAAAGAGATATCTGCACTCACTTGTTTGTTGCAGCATTATTCACAATAGCCAAGATATGGAAACAACCTAAACGTCCATTGAGAGATGAAGGATGAAGAAAATGTGACATATATGTATAAATTTATACAATGGAATATTATTCAGCCTTAAAAAAGAAAGAAATGCTGCCATCTGTGACAATATGGATGAACCTGGAGGGCATTATGCTAAATAACCTCCTATTTCCTTATACTAAGTCAATTCAGTCACTTTCCTCTTCCCCTTCTAAGTTGCTCTTGTTATACCTTATTCTATCTTGTGTTGTGGCTGTGTGTTTACAGTGATGAGGTTAAATTTATTTTTGGTGAATTTCTTCCTTTGATCTTTGAGTTTAGTATTTAAGTGGTTGCTAACCTATTCCGGTAAAGATCTACTATTTCTCTGATTTTGTCTACCTACTTTTCTCCTTCCTCCAAGCTTTGTGTTCCCTTTCTCTTCTTTTTTTCAGGCCTGAGGGCCTTCTTGAGTATTTCTTGTAATGGGGGTCTCGTGGCCATGAACTCCCTTAGCTTTTGTTTATCTGGGAGAGTTACTATTTCTCCATCATATTTGAAGGATATTTTTGCTGGATAGAGTATTCTTGGCTGAAAGTTTTTGTCTTTTAGTATTTTGAATATATCATTCCAGTCTCTTCTAGCCTGAAAAGAGTCTGTTGAGAAATCCGCTGAGAGCCTGATGGGAGTTACTTTGTACGTTATTTTTTGTTTTTGTCTAGCTGCCCTTAATATTGTTTCTTTGTCGTTGACCCTGGCTAGCCTTACCACTAGGTGTCGTGGTGAAGGCCTTTGTCTGTTAATATATATAGGCGTCCTGTTGGCTTCGCTTACTGGTATTTCCTGCTCCTTCCCCAGATTTGGGAAATTTCCAGCTATTATTTCCTTGAATAGGCTCTCTGTTCCTCTTTCCCTCTCCTCTCCCTCAGGAATACCTATAATTCTTATGTTACATTTTCTAATAGAGTCAGATATTTCTCAGAGTCTTTCTTCATTTCTTTTTAGTCTTAGTTCTCTCTCTTCTTCCATCTGGAGTATATCTGTATTCCTATCCTCTAAAGTACTAATTCTTTCCTCCATATTGTCAGCTCTGTTCTTTAAAGATTCCAGATTCTCCTTTATCTCCTCCATTGTGTTCTTCATCTCCATCAGCACTGATTGGTTTTTCTTTATGATTTCAATCTCTTTTGTGAAGAAACTCCTAATCTCATTGAATTGTTTGTCTGTGTTGTCTCGTATTTTGTTGAGTGTTTTTATGATAGCTATTTTGAAATCTCTGTCATTTAGTTTATGGATTTCTGTGTCTTCGGGGTTGATTTCTGGGTGCTTGTCATTTTGTTTCTGGTCTGGTGATTTCATATATTTTTGCATTGTGGTTCCTGTGTTGGTTTTGATTTTCCTCATCCTGGAAGTCTCTGGTTGCAATTTCCACCTGCCGCCACTGTCTGGTGGTAAAGGGCTGTGTAGTCTAAGCCCCCTGCGCTCTGCCCCAGTTTTTCTGCTGCAATCCGCAGTTTTTTGTTTTTTTTTTCCCCCCGCTGCGATCCACGGGTCCAGTCCAGTTTGTTCAGGTCTGCCTTGGATCGCTAGGTCTGGTCGAGCTGCAGACTCCGGGTTGCCGGGAGGGGGGAGCTCTCTCTTTTGCCCTCTGGGTCCCTGACATGGGAGGCTTCTCGTTTGCCCCTCTTTATCCGCTCTCTGGGGTACTCAGATGTTGATGGTAGCCCTGTGGCTCCTCTGAGTCCTCTGTGCGGGAGTTTCCCACTGTCTGAGAGAGCCCGAAGAGCTACAGTTTTCCTGCCGAGGGCCGCCCCTCCCCCCTCTTTGGGAGCCGCGCAGACGGGGATCGCTGATCTGATGGGGAGGGAGCGGAGTTCTCCTTACCTCTCCCCACTTCCTCCGGGAGCACAACACCTTCCGCTCTCAGATGTGCGGCAGTGTGGATCCCTCCGCTCTAGGTTTTCGCTGTCTGGGATTCCGTTGTTGGTCTGTGGCTGTTGCTTTTGTTGTATCTTGTGGGGGAAGAATTCACGGGAAAGCTCACTCCGCCATGATGCTGACGTCACTCCTATCGCATTATGCTAAATAAAATAAGCCAGATACAGAAAGACAAATACTGTGTGATCTCACTTATATGTGAAATCTAAAATAGTCAAACTGATAGATGCAGAAAGTAGAATGGTATTTGCCAGGAGCTGGGGACAAGGAGAAATGGGGAAGTGTTGGTCAAAGAGTACACAGTTTCAGTTATGCAAGATGAATAAGTTCTGGAGATTTAATATACAGTAATGTGACTATAGTTAACAATACTGTACTATAAACTTGAAATTTGCTAAGAGGGTTGATGTTATGTGTTCTCATCACACACACACACACACACAAAAAGCAAATGGTAACTGTGAGGTGGATATGTCATTTAGCTTGGTTGTGGCAATTATTTCACAGTGTATATGTATATCAAAATTTCAAGTCTTACACTTTAAATATATACAATTTTATTTGTCAATTATACCTCAATAAATGTGGAAAAACGATCTTAAAAGTTCAGAATAAACAATTTATGAAAGTTTTTAAATGCTGTTTTTCCTTTTTCTAGTCAGAATCAACTGTTCCAGATTTAATTCCTCTTTATCTAGAAGTACATATTGTGGTGGACAAAGTTTTGGTATGTCTTTTGCTTTTTCTTTGCTTTTAAATATTTGGTGTGAATGTATGATTATCTCTGTCTAGAAAGGAACTTAAAGATTCCAGTCTTCTTACTAACATGTCATAGAGAGAACAGTGGAAATATTTGCAAACTGAAAAACCATATATTCAAAATTACACTAGTTCTCTCAGAAATGTTTTATTTGAAATATTTACATAACAGTCCTGCATAACAAAATGATTTTTTTGCTAATACTTTATACCTTTAGGGCTTCTCTCAATCCACAATATTTTTTAATGATTATATTTGTTTTAAGTGAAATTCTTTAAGTTTTTAATTCTCGTTTTAGGGCACTTGAAGAGCAGTATGTAATCTAGGGAATGTTTTGCCCTATACAATATTTATTGGCACAAAAGTGATGATAGTACAACTGTTTATGAGAACTGTTTATGTTAATGTGTCAGGGTTTTTTTAGTAGTTTTTGATGGTGCACCTATTCCAGTCTGATGTTTACCTGATCTAAACGTAACTCTGGATCTCTGATTCTCATAGACAATTTGAGGACCTCTGAACTTTAGGATCTTGGGATGACAACTTAGTTTCTACTCAACCAGGTGTGCCTTTATTTCCCTATGTTTCAAAGATCTCAGAAAACAAGGGTAAAAATATACTCTCCAGGTTTTGTTCTGATGATAAGCATTTGATTGTCACATCTATGGAATACTACAGAGAATATGGATCATACTCACCATCAATTCTCTTTTTAGGATGTAGAGCCTGTCAGGAAGCCAGAGTTGAGGGTCAGAGACAAGGGAGATTTGGAGAAGGATATGAAAATACTTGATTTATTAGAGTGTAGGGGAAAGAGTGAAGGGAACATTTAAAAGCAAGTTAAGATATTTCTAGTAAAGATGACTAAGTTTCCAGGGAATGTTTTGGATTATGAAAATCATATTGTTTCAGGATTATGTTACAAATTTTGAGTTGTTTTAAAGGACCTTGTCCAAACTGCCAGGTTTTCCATCCATATAATACTGATTAAACATCCGTTTTCTATATTCTTTTACATATTTACATTTTCTGTAATAAAACAAACATCGAGCCAGCTGTGACATCTGTGTTACTAGATGTTGGGCATATAAAGAAGAACAATAGTGATGTTACCGTCAATGACTTCACAGATTTTAAATCCACAATTGTAGGCTAGTGAATTCAGTGTCATGATGGAGGAAAGAATATGGCACAATAAAAACACAGTCCAATAATGTAGAAAGACATGGAAACACACAATTGCAACTTGGGGTACTATAAGAGCATGCAAGCAGGTGTTTTAAAATGTAGGTTTTATTATTATTCAGGTATGGTGAGGCCAACAGATAAGGAGATGATTCCTACTGGAAAGATAGTTTATTCTTCGTAGTTCCCAAGAGGAGAGGGCACACCACATCATGCAGAAGTCACATGGGAAGCAACAGGGTAGGTCAGGAGACAGAGGGAGCAAGGGGAAAATATGAGCAAGGAGCCTTGATTGTGGTTTCTGTGGGAAGGGTAGGCTAGTTTCAGTGGGTTCTGGGGTGTAGGGGTTGTCTCTAGTTGTCTGGTACCTGGCCCTTGGGTGATTGGGGTGAGGGAAAACTGGCTTGGAGTATAAGAGCCTGATAATGGAGGTCCTTGGAGGTTGGATTCTGGATTGATTAGTTGGGTCATAGGGAGAGGGTGGGGCCAGGGAAGACTTTGTCAAAAAGCTTTCTTTGCAAGGGCACATAAATATGAGAGAAGGTTCTTTTGAGAAAACTGCAGGAAGTTGAGTATGATTAATACACAGGGTTGCAGAAGGAAAATAGAAAGAGATGAAGAATTGACATGATATTTGGATTTTATCCTAAAGGTGATGGAGAGTCATTAAAGATTTTAAACAGGGAAGTGGCATGTTCATGTTTTCATTTTAGAATCATCATTTGTGTAATAGTGTAGGGATTGGATTGCTGGTGGGAAAATTGGAGAAGGAGGAACAAGTTAAGAGACTATTCCAGTAGTCAAAGTAAAAATTTATAAATTATTAGAATTAGGAATAGAAAGAAAAGGACAATTTTAAAAGTTACTGATGAGGTTGAACTAGAAAGACTTGTAAATTGATTTGATTTACTCATCCACTTAATAAATTTATTGAGCATCATCTAGATGCCAGTTACTGTTCTATTTATTGAGGATACAGCAGGGAATAAAACAGAAACAGTTCTGCTCTCATGGAACTTGTAGTATAAAAAGTGTGGGAGGTTGTAATACCATTTGCTAAACTAGTGGAAATGTATGTAGGAGCAGAGTTTTGAGGGAGGCTGATGAGTTTAGTTATGGATATGGATATAGATTGTCCTATGGAATATCCAAGGGATGGTGTACTCTAGAGAGATGCTTTATAGGTATGCAATTTGACATTGGCACTTTCCACAGATCTTATTCAGATTTCAGCACTCATTTGTGTGTTTTTTGTGTAGTTTTATGTGATAGTAATCACATATGTAGCCTTGCGTAACCACCACCACAGTTAAGATACTCAACAGTACCATCACCACAAGACTCGTATGTTATCCCTTTATTGTCATACCCATCTCTTCCCCACTCTTCACCCCTTCTCTACAGTTTATTACCTCTGGCAATCACTAATCTGTTCTCCATCTCTGTGATTTCAGGAATATTGCATAAATGTTATCATGCAGTATGTATCCTTTGGAGATGTTTTTTATATTCAGCATTACTTTCTTGAGATTTATCCAAGCTGTTCTATGTATTGACAGTTCAGTTCCTTTTTATTACTGAGTAGTATTTTATGGTACGGTAGGAATGTACCACAATTTGTTTAACCAGTTAACCATTGAAGGACATATAAACTGTTTCCAGGTTTGGGCTATTATGAATAAAGCTGTTGTGAATATTCATGTATAGATTTTTTTTGTGAGCATCAGTTTTTGTTTTTTGGAATAAATGCCCGGGAGTGCAATTGCTAGGTCATTTGTTTTGAAAGAAGCTGCCAAACTACTTTCCAGAGTGGCTGTATGATTTTACATTCCCACCAGCATGTATGATTGATCCAATTTATATTCATTTTTTAATTTGTTACTGTCTTATTTTGAACTATGTTAACCCCAAAGCAGCCTCAAACCTCTGAAAGTAGATGGAAGGTAAATCTCAAACATATTCCATAACATATTGTGTTTAAATTTAAAATTAATTTTGTTTTTCAGTATGATTACTTGGGATCTGATAGCATGATAGTAACAAATAAAGTCATCGAAATTATTGGCCTTGTAAATTCAGTAAGTATTGTCCTTTTCATACTAGTTGAAAAATTCATACTAGTTTTGAAATTACAATTTGCGTTAATTTGATGTGGCATTTCTTTATAGTTAAGTCATTCATATAAACTGAGTGTGGATTTCTTGAAACATTGAATTAATTTCTTGGTTGTTGTAAAATAACATAAAGATTAATTTTTCATGTTTTTATCTCTTCTGTTTTTAGATGTTTTCCCAATTTAAAGTTACTGTTGTGCTGTCATCATTGGAGTTGTGGTCAGATAAAAATAAGATTTCTACAGTTGGTGAGGCGGATGAATTATTGAGTAGATTCTTAGAATGGAAAAAGTCCTATCTTACCCTAAGGCCTCATGATATTGCATATCTATTCATGTAAGAATAATATTTGAGTATTCTTAGAAAGAAAACAAAAATCTGTGATAATGGATGTAGCTTAATTTAGCAAATTGTTATTCGTTTCTGACTATCACACTTTGACCATTATGTGCTTTATTCAGGCCTTGTGCTCTCTTTCTAGTTGTCAGACAATAAAAAAAGATTGCTAAAATTTATTTCTATGCTTATCAACCTTTTATCAACAAGAAGATTGAGATTTCAAAAGGTTAATCCATGTCAGGACTCTCGGATCTAGTGGTGTATCTAGGGTTTCAACTCACAATTTGTTAACTCCAGAGCCCATAATCTTAACCATTACATAAAGAGATGGGTTTTATCTTGCGAAGTTTATGTTTTTGTTGTGAGTTTTGATCAAAGGTTTGTTAAAATAGGTTAAAAATATTTTATCCTAATAAATTTTCCACCTTATTTTTAAATGTTAGTTTTCCATTGATCAATTATAAGTATATATTCATAATTGTATTCATATTAAATTTATTAGCAATTATAATAAGCAGGTGTCTTTCAATAAATCTGTATATACATATTTCTTAAGTTGGAAAACAATAATTTCCTTGTGCATGTGTGAGATTAATCTTTCCACACATCTCTGCCAACAATAAGTGTTATTGCTCTTTTCATTTTTTGCCAGTCTAATGGATGTAAATTGATGTCAGTGTTTTTTAATTTGCTTTTTCCAGCGACTAATAGATTTGAGTATCTTTTCATGTATATATTTGTTGATCATTTGGGTCTGTCCTTCTGTAATTACCTTTTCATGTTATTTGACTATTTCCTTGTAATTTGTAAGGGCTTATTGAATGTCTAGTTATTAATCCTTTGTTTATCTGTATCAAAAATACTTTTTCCACGTCTATAATTTTTCTATAGATATTAAAAATTTTTTTTGCTTCATAAAATATTTTATGTTTTATAGGGTTAAATTTGCTAATCTTTTCTTTTTTAATTTTGGATTTCCTGTTTGGTGAAGATCTCTCTCAGCCCTAAATTTTAGTCTGCTAGATTATTTTTGGAGGGATTAATATTATTACTTTTTATAATTAAGTCTTTGATACACCTTCAGCTAATTTTAATATAGTGCAAAAGAGAAGTACAATTTTATTTTCTGCCAGATAGATAGCCAGTTTTGCAATGAATTTAACTACCACTTTTGGCAGGCATTTGTTAAGTTCCACAAACAACCTGTTGAAATTTTTAGAGAGGTTACAGTAATCTGTATATCATTTTGGGCAGGACTGACATGTTTACAGTGTTGAGTCTTCCAATCTATGCAAATTTATAATACTGAATATTGCAATAATTTATTATGGTATATCCCTCCATATTTATAAGGCCTTCATTAAGTCTTTCAGAAAAGCTTTATAGTTTTCTATAGAGATCTTACAGATAATTTTGAGATTTATTTCTAGGTATTTAATATTTTTTGTGCTAATATAAATAATATATTTTTTAACCTTTAACCATGTTTTTGAAGATATATAGAAATGCAATTGATTTTTGTAAGTTCTAATTTTTTTTTAAATTAATAGGCTTTATTTTTAGAGTAGTTTTAGTTTCACTGAATAATTGAGCAGAAAGTATGGAAAGTTCCTATATACTCCCTCTCCCCCACCATCCCCACCACAATTTTCCCTTTTATTAACATCTTGCATTGGTGTGGTTCATTTTTTAAAATTGATGAACCAATATTGATACATTATTAAACTAAAGCCCATAGTTTACATTAGAGTTCACACTTTGTGTTATAAATTCATTTTTAAAATCTAATAATTTCTGTAATAAATTTTGTGTCAGCCTCTCCTGTCTGTTTTGATGTGGGGTTTTCTTGTTTACCTGATGTGTAGGAGTTGCTCCTCTAGTTTTTTTTTAATCTAATAATTTATCTAATATTTTTCATAGGACAGAAATAAAGGCATTGTTTTGGCCTTAAACTGCAAAAGTATGAAATTGGTCAGACGTCCCAGCTTTGGAATTTGTTCTTTTAAAATTTGTTCTCTTCTCTTCTTGCTCTCTATCCAGTTTCTGTAGTGCATTCTCTTCACCTTTTTTTTTTCTTATTTAAGTATTACTATCCTGCCAGTGAAAGCTAAGGAGAAAGTTTTGGAATTCCCTTTTTTAATACTTTTATAGGAAATGCTTCTTTTTACCTTTGGTATGTCTCTTTTAAAAGGAATATTTTCCTACATAGCCTAAATAGTATTGTTACATTTAATAGAATTATAATTCATCTAATACTCAGTCTACATTCAGATTTCACCACTGACATCCCAAATGTACTAAACAGCTGCCTTTTCCTAGTTAGTATCAAATCTAGGACCGTGAACTTCATTTGATTGTTATGTCTGTGAGATCTCGTTTGTCTATTCATGGCATCAACTTTTTGGAATGTGGGCTGCTTATCTTACAGAATGTTCCACAGTTTGGATTTGTCTGATTGTTTCCTAGTGGTATCACTTAGATTAGTTTGTTCCTCTATCTCTATAGTTCCTGTAAACTGGAAGCTAAATCTAAAAGCTTGATAGGTACAAGTTAAATGCATGTGTATCTGCCTGGAATACATGATAACTGATAATTTATACCTCATTGCATCACATAAGTAACGCATATTGTATAACAGTAGTACCATCAGTGATGCTAAGATGGATAACTAAATTAGGGAAAAGATAGCCTGGTTTCTCTCTTGGATAGCAACAGTTTTGAGAATAGGAGATAATATTTGTGAGTTTTTTTTTTTTTAACAGTTCATGAGCAGCATTTCACCTACTGGTCTTAAAATTAGTTAACAATTCTTGCCTTGGAGAGTGATGCATCATGGCAGAGTGAGGTGTTCCTTTTGTTTCTCCTCTCTATGTTACAACTATATGGACATTCATTAACCAACAGAGAATTCCGTACATAGCACAACAGGATATCTGAGAGACCCACACAGGTATACAACTGAAAGTGGCTGGACTAGATCCCAGAGAAGGAGTGGAACTAGGTGAATGGAGCCATTCCCCTCCCCAGTGGCAGAGTGATCCAGGTTGTGGACCCTCACACAGCAGCTGGTGCAACTGTGAGTGGAGACAGGGGCAGCCCAGCCTGCAGGCAAAGTCTTTCAGAGTTGTAGCCCAGCCTGTGGGAGCACCCACCTACCAAGGTGGCTCCGTGTCCATGCAAATGCTTCCCACTGAGTGTTGGTGACTCAGCTCATGGGAAGGTGCCCCACCCACTAAGCACAGCAGCTCAGTTGGCCCCACCTGCTTAGTGGCTGCAGCCGGCCCATACAAACACAGAGTGGCCATACGGCACAACTACCACCACACAGGGTGGGATAAAAAAATACAGCTCCTGCCCAGCCCTAGCGGTGGCAGGTGGAATCTGTGACCTGATAGTACCACAGATGCGCTGGCAAAGGATCAATTCATCAAACACCACGAAGAACTAGGGTAACACTGCAGATCAGAAGGAAAATGACAAGTCTCCAGAAACCAAAGCTGAAGTCACACAAGATTACAATCTAAATGACAGAGAATTCTAAGTAGTTGTCATAAAGAAACTCAAGTTACAAGAAAACACAGAATGATAGTTCATTGAGCTCAGGAATAAAATTAATGAACAGAAGGAGTGCTTCACCAAAGTGACTGAAGCCCTTAAAAACATCTATACAGAAATTCTGGATATGAAGAACACAATTAATGAGATAAAAAGTAATGTAGACACCATGAAAAATAGAGCAGACCTTATGGAGGACAGAATTAAGGACTTAGAAGATAGAAATCTAGAAATGCTTCAGGTGGAGGAGGAGAGAGAATTAAGATTTAAAAAAAGGAAGAAATTCTTTGAGAAATATCTGACTCAATTAGGAAAAGTAACATAAGGATTATAGGTATCCCAGAGGGAGAGGGGAGGGAGAAAGGAGCAGAGAGCTTGTTCAAAGAAATAATAGCTGAGAAATTCCAAAACCTGGAGAAGGAACTGTACTTACAAGTACATGAACACAATAGAACTCCTAATTACATCAATGCAAAAAAGACCTCCTAAAAGAATTTACAACTATACGCAACTATGTACTGGGGCTTTGGAGGGGGAAAAGGAAGAAAAGGAAGAATATTGGTAACAGATGTTAACTTAGAGTGAACTTTCCCCTGCAAAAAAAAAAAAAGACCTTCTCCAAGGCATATAATATTAAAAATGTCAAAAGTCAATGCAAATAAAAAATATTCGGGCTGGCCCCGTGGCTTAGCAGTTAAGTGCGCGTGCTCCGCTACTGGTGGCCTGGGTTCAGATCCCGGGCACGCACTGAGGCACCACTTGTCCAGCCATGCTGAGGCGACATTCCACATACAGCAACTAGAAAGATGTGCAACTATGACATATGACTATCTACTGGGGCTTTGGGGAGAAAAAGGGAAAAAAAAAAAAAGGAGGAGGATTGGCAATAGATGTTAGCTCAGGGCCGGTCTTCCTCAGCAAAAAGAGGAAGATTAGCATGGATGTTAGCTCAGGGCTGATCTTCCTCAAAAAAAAAAAAAAGGACAGCAAGGCAGAAGAAAATAACCTACAAAAGAACCCCCATCAGGCTTTCAGTGGATTTCTCAGCAGGAACCTTGCAGGCTAGGAGAGACCTTACAGGCTAGGAGAGATTGGAATGATATATTCAAAGTACTGAAAGACAAAAACTTTCATCCAAGAATACTCTATCCAGCAAAACTATCCTTCAGATATGATGGAGAAATAAAAGTTTTCCCAGATAAACAAAACTGAGAGAGTTCATTGCCACTAGACCTGCCTTACAAGAAATGATGAAGGAACTTCTCCTACCCAAAACAAACAAACAAAACGTCTAAAAAGCCTTGAGCAAGGACATAAATAGACAGACAAAATCAGAAAATTGCAACTCTCTATCAGAACAGGTTCTCAAACAATTATAACACAAAAGATGAAGGGAAGGAAAGCATCAAAAATAACTATAAACAGTTCAGTTTAGTCACACACTCACAACACAAAACAGAATGATTTGTGACAACTATAACAAGGGGAAGAGAATAGGGATGGAACTTGCTTAGGCTAATGGAGATAAGAGGCTATCAGAAAATTGACTACCTCACCTATGAGATCTTTTATACAAACCTCATGGTAACCACTAAACAAAAATTCAGAGCAGAGCCACAAATCATAAAGAGAAAACCATCACAGAAAACCACCGAACTGAAATAGCAGTCAGAAATACAAGGGAAAAGAAACAATGCAAATATAGAACAACCAGAAAACAAGAGATAAAATGGTGGTATTAAGCCCTCATATATCAATAATCGCTCTAAATGTAAATGGATTGAATTCTCCAATCAAAAGACGCAGAGTGGTTGGATGGATTAAAAAACAAGACCCAACATTATGCTGCCTCCAAGAAACACATCTCAGCTCTAAAGACAAACATAGGCTCAGAATGAAAGGATGGAAGATGATACTCCAAGCAAATGGCAAGCAAAAGAAAGTGGGTATTGGCATACTTATATCAGACAAAGCAGACTTCGAGATAAAAAAGGCAATGAGAGAGAAAAGGGGAAGTAAATAATGATAAAAGAGACATTCCACCTAGAGGACATAACACTTATGAATATATATGCACCTAAAATAGGAGCACCAAAGTGTATAAAGCAACTATTAACAGACCTAAAGGGAGAAATTGACAGCAACAAAATAATAGTAGTGGACCTTAACATCCTGCTTACATCAATGATCATCTAGGCAGAAAGTCAACAAGCAAATAGTGGCCTTAAATGAACACTAGACCAGATGGACTTTATAGATATACATAGAATATTGCATCCAAAAGCAGCAGAATACACATTGTTCTCCAGTGCACAGGGAACATTCTCAAAGACAGACCATATGTTGGGAAACAAGGCAAGCCTCAATAAATTTAAGAAGATTGACATCGTCTCAAGCATCTTTCCCAAACACAGAACTATGAAATTGGAAATCAAGTACAAGAAAAAAGCTAGGAAAGTCACAAATATGTGGAGAATAAACAACATGCTACTGAAAAACCATTGGATCAATGAAGAAATCAAAGAAAAAATCAAAAAATGCCTGGAGACAAATGAAAATTAAAATACAACATACCAACTCTTATGGGATGCAGCACAAGTGGTGCTAAGAGGGAAATTTGTAGCAATACAGGCTTAGCTCAACAAACAAGAAGAATCTTAAATAAGTAATCTGAACCTACACCTAATAGAACTAGAAAAGAAGAACAAAAAAAGCCCAAAGTCAGCAGAAGGAGAGAAATAATAAAAATTAGATCAGAAACAAATGAAATTGAAACAAAAAAAAACCAGTAGAAAGGATCAGTGAAACAAAGAGCTGGTTCTTTGAGAAGATAAACAAAATTGACAAACCCTTAGCCAGACTCACCAAGAAAAAAATAGAGAAGGCTCAAATAAATAAAATTAGAAATGAAAGAGGAGAAATGACAACAGATACCACAGAAATAGAAAGGATTATAAGAGAATACTGTGAAAAACTATATGCTAACAAATTGGATAACCTAGAAGAAACGGATAAATTCCTAGACTCATACAACCTCCCAAAACTGAGTCAAGAAGAAATAGAGAATCTGAATAGGCCAATCAAAAGTAAAGAGATAGAAACAGCCATCAAAAACCTCCCAAAAAACAAAAGTCCAGGTTCAGACAGCTTCTCTGGAGAATTCTACCAAACATTCGAAGAAGTTTTAATACCTATCCTTCTCAAACTATTCAGAAAAGTTGAAGAAGATGGGACACTTTCTAACTCATTCTATGAGGCCAACATTACCCTGATATCAAAACCAGAGAAGGACAACACAAAAGAAGAAAATTATAAGCCAATATTGTTGATGAACATAGATGTAAAAATCCTCAACAAAATATTAGCAAATTGAATACAGCAATACATTAAAAGGATCATATGCCATGACCAAGTGGGATTTATACCTGAGATGCAGAGATGGTTCAGCATCTGCAAATCAATCAGTGTGATACACCACATTAACAAAATTAAGAATAGAAATCATATGATCATTTAAATAGATGTAGAGGAAGTATTTGACAAGATCCAACACCCATTTATGATAAAACTCTCAATAAAATGGGTATAGAAGGAAAGTAGCTCAACATAATAAAGGTCGTATATGACAAACCCACAGCTAGTATCATTCTCAATGGAGAAAAACTGAAAGCAATCCCTGTAAGAACAGGAACCAGACAAGGATGGACACTTTAGCCACTCCTATTTAACACAATATTGGAAGTACTAGCCAGTGCAATCAGGCAAGAAAAAGAAAGAAAAGGGATCCGAATTGGAAAGGAAGAAGTGAAACTGTCACTATCTGCAGAAGACATGATTTTATATATAGAAAACCCTAAAGAATCCACCAAACACCTTTTAGAAATAGTAAATGAATACGGTAGAGTTGCAGGTTACAAAATCAACATGCAAAAATAAGTTGCATTTCTATACACTAACAGAGAAGTATCAGAAAGAGAAATTAAGAATACAATCCCATTTACAACTGCAACAAAAAGAATAAAATACCTAGAAATAAATTTAAACAAAGAAGTGCACACTGAAAACGATAAAACATTGTTGAAAAAAATTTGAAGAAAACACAAAGAAATGGAAAGATATTCTGTGTTCTTGGCTTGGAATACTTAACATAGTTAAAATGTTCATACTTCCTAAAGCAATATATAGATTCAATGCCATCCCTTTCAAAGTTCCAATGACATTTTTCTTAGAAATAGAATAAAGAATCCTAAAATTGATATAGAACAACAAAAGACCCCAAATAGCCAAAGCAATCTTGAGAAAAATGACAAAACTGGAGGTATCACACTCTCTGACTTCAAAATATACTACAAAGCTACAGTAATCAAAACAGCATGGTACTGGCACAAAAACAGACACACAGATCAATGGAACAGAATCAAGAGCTCAGAAATAAACCCACATATCTAGGGACAGCTAATTTTCGACAAAGGAGCCAAGAACATACAACGGAGAAATTAAAGTTTCTTCAATAAATGGTGCTGGGAAAACTGGACAGCCACATGCAAAAGAATGAAAGTAGACCATTACCTTACACCATACACAAAAATTAACTCAAAATGGATTAAAGACTTGAATGTAAGACCTGAAACCATAAAACTTCTAGAAGAAAACGTAGGCATTGCACTGTTCGACATTGGTCTTAGCAGCATATTTTCAATTACCATGTCTGGCCAGTTTTGGGAAACAATAGAAAAAATAAACAAACAGGACTACATCAACCTAAAAACTTCTGCACAGCAAAGGAAACCATCAACAAAATGAAAAGACAACCTAACAATTGGGAGAAGATATTTGCAAACCATATATCTGATAAGGGGTGAATCTCCAAAATATATAAAGAAGTCATTCATCTCAACAACAAAAAAACTAACAACTCAGTTAAAAAATGGGCAAAAGATCTGAACAGACACTTCTCCAAAGAAGATACACGGAAGGCCAACAGGCACATGAAAAGATGTTCAACATCACTAATTATTAGGGAAATGGAAGTCAAAGCTACAATGAGGTATCACCTCATGCCCAGCAGAATGGCTATAATTAACAGGACAAGATATAACAAGTGTTGGAGAGGATGTGGAGAAAAGGGAACTCTCATGCATTGCTGGTGGGAGTGCGAAGTGGTTCAGCCGCTGTGGAAAACAGTATGGAGATTCCTCAAAACATTAAGAATAAAACTACCATATGATCAAGCTATTCCACTGCTTGGTATTTATCCAAAGAACATAAAAACATGAATGCATAAAGCTATATGCACCCCTGTGTTCATTGCAGCATTATTCACAATAGCGAAGACTTAGAATCAACCTAGGTGCCCATCAAGGGACGAATGGATAAAGAAGATGTGGTATATATACACAATGGAATACTACTCAGCCATGAGAAACGATGAAATCCAGCCATTTGTGACAACATGGATGGACATTGAGGGTATTATGCAAAGTGAAACAAGTCAGAGGGAGAAGGTCAAATACCATATGATTTCCTTCATTAAGTAGTAGATAATAACAACAATAAACAAACACGTAGAGACAGAGATTGGATTGGTGGTTACCAATGTTACCTCAATAAAAAACAAAACAAAACAATACACACAAAAACAAAACTTACTAGAAAGCTACAGTAATCAAAACAGTGTGTTACTGGCATAAAGACAGGTATATAGACCAATGAATAGAAAAGACAGACCAGAAACAAACTTTTGCATATATGGTCAAATGATTTTTGACAAGGGTGCCATGACCATTCAATTGAGAAAAGACAGTCTGTTCAACAAATGGTATTGGGAAAACTGCATATTCATGTGGACAATGCTAAAGTTGGACAATTACCTTATACTGTACAAAAATTAACGTGAAATGCATCAAAGGACTAAATGTAAGATCTAAAATTATAAAACCCTTAGAAGAAAACACAGAGGAAGAGCTTCCTGACATTGGATTGGGCAGTTGTTTCTTGGATGTGATGGCAAAAGCACAAGGAACAAAAGTAAAAATAAATTGGACTACATCACAAAAGAACCAAAAGAATGGGGTGAAAAGACAACCTACAGAATGGGTTTAATATACAGAATATATAAAGAACTCCTACCACACAACAACAAAAAGACAAACAACCCAATTAACAAATGGGCAAAGTACTTGAATAGACATTTCTCCAGATAAGATAGACAAGTGACCAATAGACACATGAAAAGATCCTTAACATCACTAATGATTAGAGAAATGAAAACAAGAACCACCATCAAACCCCTCACATCCATTAGAATGGCTGCTATCAACAAAACAAACAAAATAACAAGTGTTCACAAGGATGTCGGGAAATTGGAAACCTTGTGCACAGTTTGTGGGAATGTAAAATAGTATTGCCACTATGGAAAACAGTAGGGTGATTCCGCAAAAAAGTACAATTACCATATGATCCAGCATTCAACTTCTGGGTATACATTCAAAATATTGAAACCAGAGTCTCAAAGAGACATTTGTACATCCACGTTCATAGCGTTATTCACAATAGCCAAAAGGTGGAAGAAACCTGAGTGTCCATTGACAGATAAATGGATAAACAAAATGTGGTGTGTACATACAACGGAATATTATTCAATCTTAAAATGGATGGAAATTCTGACACATACTGCAACATGGATAACCTGGAGGATATTATGCTAAGTGAAATAAGCTAGTCACAAAAAGACAAACACTATATGATTTCAGTTACATAAGGTATCCAGAGTCAAATCCTTAGAAACAGAAAGTGCAATGGTGCTTGTCAGGGGATGCAGGAAGGGGAAAATGGGGTATTGTTTAATGAGTATAGCGTTTCAGATTTGCAAGATGAAAAAATTCTGGAGATTGATTGCACAACAATGTGAATAAACTTAGCACTACTGAATTGTACATGTAAAATGGTTAAGGTAGTAAATTCTGTGTTATGTGTTATTTCTCCACAATTAAAAAAAATAGGTTCCAGTTCAAGATGGTAACGTAAGAGGATCCTGAAGTAACCTCCTCCCTCACACACACCAAATCTACAGTTACATATGCAAAAATTTCCTCAGGACAAAAACCCAAAACTGGATGAGCAACTGCTGCACATCAGGTGAAGGAGAAAAAAACCTACATCGAAACTGGTAGGAGAGGCTGAGCCACAAACTTGCCGTAACACCCCTGGCATGGTAACTCACAATTGGAGGGAGCTCAACTCTGAGCTTCTCCCTGAAGAGTGAAGGGTTTGAACCCCTTCACTGGCAACCCAACTTTTAAGACCTGTGCCTGAGAGGCAAGCCCCCAAAATATCTAGCTTTGAAAACCAACAGGGCTTGCGTCAGGAGACCCAGAGTCTATAGCAAACTGAGAAACAGTTCTTAAGGGCTCGTGTGGACTCACCTGGCTACCCAACAGGGCCTAACGCAGATGCAGCACACTGAAATGTCCAGTCTTTCTGTGAAAGAGGATTTTTTGCTTATCTTAAAGCTTCAGCCTGAGGGGCAGGCATCAAATTTAACACACATCTAAGGGCCTACTGAATTACTCTCCCAAGACAGAGGCCAGTAGGTGCCGTCTTTGCACTCTCCCTCTGCATTACTCCAGGTCGCCGGTATCTCCTAGAAGGAGCTTGTGTACTCATCTGGTGCCCCAGTTGTTGCACCTGCTGCCCAGGGGATACCCCTTGATCAAAGAAACTACCAAATTGTTTTTCAGAGTAACTCTACCATTTTACATTCTGACCAGCAATATATAAGTATGCATCCTTGCGAGCATTTGATTTTGTCATTATTTGTAATTTTACCATTCTGATAGGTATGTGGCGATACCTAATTGTGGTTTTAATTTACACTTTCCTAATGGCTAATGATGTTGAAAATGTTTTCATGTGCTTTTTTGCCATCCGCATATCCTTTTTGTTGAAATGTCTATTCATGTATTTTGTCTATTTTCTAACTGAACTGTGTTTTCTTACTGTTGAGTTTTGGGGTTCTTTGTATATATAAGAAACTAATTCTTTGTCTGATATGTGGTTTGCAAATATTTTCTCCCAGTCAATAACTTGTTTTGTTATCCTTTTGCGTCTTTTGCAGAGAAAAAGTTTTTAATTTTGATGAAGTCCAATATATCAATTTTTTATTTTATCTGTCATGTAATTGGCGTCAAGTATAGGAACTCTTTGCATAGCCATAGATATTTTTTTTTATAATTTTATTTATATATTTTTTTCCCCAAAGTCCCAGTAGATAGTTGTATGTCATAGCTGCACATCCTTCTAGTTGCTGTATGTGGGACGCGGCCTCAGCATCGCCAGAGAAGCGGTGCGTCGGTGCGCGCCCGGGGTCCGAACCCGGGCCGCTAGTAGCGGAGCGCGCGCACTTAACCGCTAAGCCATGGGGCCGGCCCTTAGCTATAGATCTTGAAGACTTTTTCCTACACTTTTTTTCTAAAAGTTTTATATTTTTGCATTTCGTATTTGAGTCTGTGATCCATTTTGAGTTAATTTTTGTATACGATCTGAGGCTTGGTTTGAGATTCACTTTTTTTAACCTATGCATTTCCAGTTGTTCCTGCACCGTTTATTGAAAAGGCCGTCCTTCCTCCATTGAGGTGCTTTTGCATCTTTGTCAATAATCAGTTGGGTACACAGGCATACCTCATTTTATTGCACTTTTGCCCATATTGAGTTTTTTTATAAATTGAGTGTTTGTGGCAACCCTGTGTCGAGCCAAGTCTTTTGGCAACATTTTTCCAACAGCATCGCTCACTTCCTATCTCAGTGTCACATTTTGGTAATTCTTGCAATATTTCAAACTTTTTCATTATTATTATATTTGTTATGGTGGTGTGTGATCAGTGATCTTTTATGTTACTCTTGTAATTATTTCGGAGTGCCCATATAAGATGGTGAACTTAATCAATAAATGTTGTGTGTGTTCTGAATGCTGCACCAGCAGGCTGTTCCCTCGTCTCTCTCCCTCTTCTTGGGCCTCTCTATTCCCTGAAACACAACAATATTGAAATTAGGCCAATTAATAACTCTACAGTGGCCTCTAAGTGTTCAAATGAAAGGAAGAGTTGCACATCTGTCATTTTAAATAAAAGTTAGAAATATTTAAGCTTAGTGAGGAAGGCATGTCAAAAGCTGAGATAGGCTGAAAACTAGACCTCTTGCGCTAGTTAGCCGAGATGTGAATGCAAAGGAAAAGTGTTTGAAGGAAATCAGAAGTGCTACTCCAGTGAGCACATGAATGACGGGCAAGTGATACAGCCTTATGGAGAAAATTTTGGTGGTCTGGGTGGACGATCTAACCAGCCACAACATTCCCTTAAGCCAAAGCCTAATCCAGAGCAAGGCCCTAACTCTCTTCAATTCTGGGAAGGCTGAGAGAGGTGAGGAAGCTGCAGAATAAAAGTTTGAAGCCAGCAGAGGTTCATGAGGTTTAAAGAAAGAAGCCATCTCCATAACATGAAAGTACAAGGTGTAGCAGCAAATGCTGGTGTAGAAGCTGCAGCAAGTTATCTAGATCTAGCTAAGATCATTAATAAAGTGGCTAATCTAAACAACAGATTTCAGTAGGTAAACAGCCTTATATTGGAAGAAGATGCCATCTAGGACTTTCAGAGCTAGAGAAGAGAAGTCAATGCCTGGCTTCCAAGCTTCAAAGGAGAAGATGACTCTCTTGTTGTTGACTTTAAGTTGAAGCCAATGCTCATTTACCATTCTGAAAATCCTAGATCCCTTAAGAATTATGCTAAATGTATTCTACCTGTGCTGTGTAAATGGCACAACAGAGCGTGGGTGACAGCACATCTGTTTATAACATGGTTTACTGAATATTTTAAGCCCACTGTTGAGACCTACTGCTGAGAAAAAAAGATTCCTTTCAAAATATTACTACTCACTGACAATATACCTGGTCAGATGTATTGATGAGCTCTGATGGAGCTCTGATGGAGATGTACAACGAGATTAATGTTGTTTTCTTGCCTGCTAACACAACATCCATTCTGCTGCCCATGGATCAAGGAGTCATTTCAACTTATAAGTCTTATTATTTAAGAAATACATTTCATAAGACTATAGCTGCCATAGATAGTGATTCCTCTGACAAATCTGGGCAAAGTAAATTGAAAACTTTCTGGAAAGGATTCACCATTGTAGATGCCATTAAGAACAGTTATGATTCATGGGAAGAGGTCAAAATATCAACATTAACAGGAGTTGGGAAAAAATTGATTCCAACTCGCATGGATGATTCTGAGGAATTCAAGACTTCAGCGGAGAAAGTAAATGCAGGTGTGGTGGAAATAGCAAGAGAACTAGATGTACAAGTGGAGCCTGAAGATGTGACTGAATAGCTGCAATCTCATGATAAAACTAATTGATGAGGAGTTAGTTCTTATGGATGAGCCAAGAAAGTGGTTTCTTCTGATGGAATCTACTCCTGGTGAAGATGCTGTGAATATTGTTGAAACAGCAACAAAGGATTTAGAATATTCCATAAACTTAGTTGGTAAAGCAGTGGCACGATTTGAGAGGATTGACTCCAATTTTGAAAGAAATTCTACTATGGGTAAAATGCTATCAAACAGCATTGCATGCTACAGAGAAATTGTTTGTAAAAGGAAGAGTGAATTGATTCAGCAAACTTGACTGTTGCCTTATTTTAAGAAATTGCTGCAGCCACCCCAGCCTTCAGCAACCACTACCCTGATCAGCAGCCATCAACATCAAGGCAACACCCTCCACCAGCAAAAAGATTACAGCTTGCTGAAGCCTCGGATGATGTTTAGCATTTTTTAGCAATAAAGCATTTTAAAATTAAGGTATGTACACTGTTTTTTTTTTTAAACATAATGCTGTTGAACACTTACTAGACTTCAGCATAGTGTAAACATAACGTTTATATGCACTGGGAAACCAAAAAATTTGTGTGACTAACTTTATTGTGACATTTGCTTTATTGTGGTGGTCCAGAACTGACCCTGCAATATCTCTGAGGTATGCCTGTATTTATATAGATCTGTTTCTAGGTTCTCTATCCTGTTCCACTGACCCATGTGTCTATACTTCTGCCAGTAACTCACAGTCGTGATTACTATGGCTATATAATAAGTCTTGAAATTGTTAGATAGATTCCTCTGCCTCTTTTTTTTTCAAATTTATTTTAGCTAGTGTCTTTGCTTTTCCACATAGATTTTAGAATAATATTGTCCATATCTACAAAAAAATCTTCCTGGGATTTTGATAGGACTTGGGTCAAGCCTATATATCAATTGGGGGAGAATTGACATCTGTGCTATGTTGCCTCTTCCAAATTATGAATATGCTATGTCTTCCCACTTATTTAGATCTTTGATTTCTTCATCGGCATATTGTGGTTTATAGCATCCAAGTCCAGTACATATTTTATTAGATTTATACCTAAGTATTTTATTATTTTGAGGAATTGTAAGTGGTATTGTATTTTTTTTTTTTGAGGAAGATTAGCCCTGAGCTAACATCTGTTGCCAATCCTACTCTTATGTGCTGAGAAAGATTGGCCCTGGGCTAACATCTGTGCCCATCTTCCTCTACTTTATTTGGGATGCCACCACAGCATGGCTTGACAAGCAGTATTGTATTTTTAATTTCAATGTTTGGGTGTTCATTGCCAATATATAGGAACACAATTGATTTTTGTGTATTCATCTTGTATCCTGTAACTCACTTGCTAGTTCTAGTTCCTTAGTTCTAAGAGTACTTTTGTGGGTTACCTAGGATTTTCTACATAGACAATCTGCATCTGCAATCTGTCATCTGCAAATAGGGCAAGTTTTATTTTTTTCCTTTCTGATCTATATACCTTTTATTTTTTTCTTGCCTTATTGTACTGGCAGAATGTCCTGTACTATGTTGAATAAGTGTGGTGAGAGCTCACATCCTTGCTTTTTCCAATTTTTAGTGGGAAAGCCTTTAGTTTGCACTGTAACTGTAATGTTAGCTGTAAGTTTTTTGCAGAAGCTCTTTATCAATTTGAGAAAGTTTCCCTCTATTCTTAGTTTTCTAAGAGACTTTTTTTAGTAAAAAATGAGTGTTGAACTTTGTCAAATGTTTTTTCTGCATCAATTAATCTGATCATGTGATTTTTCATCTTTAACTTGTTAACACATGGATTATATTGATTGATTTTCAAATATTGTACCAGCCTTGCATTCCTAGAATAAATCCCACGAGTCCATGGTGTTTATTATTTTTATATATTTCTGAATTCTATTTGCTGTGTTATTAAATATTTTTGTGTCTATTTTCAGGAGGCACATTGGTCTGTAATTTTCACTTTTGTAGTTTCTTTCTCTGGTTTGGTATCAGGGTAGTATTAGCTCATAAAATGAATTGAAAATTTTTCCTCCTCTTCTGTTTTGTAGAAGAGATTGTATGAATTGGTATTAATTATTCTTTAATGTTTGTTGGAATCCTCCTGTAAAATCATCTGGGCCTGAAGATTTCTTTTTTGAAAGGTTTTAAACTATAAATCCAATTTCCAGAATGGTTATAGGGCTAATCTAATAATCTATTTCATTGTGGTAGTTTGTGTTTTTTGAGGAATTGATTTATTTCATCTAAGTTATCAGATTTATGTGTGTAGTTTTGTTTATAGTATTTCCTTATTATATTTTCAATATTTGTATAGTCTTTAGTGATAGCCTCTATTTCATTCATTTTTGTTTGCTTGGTTTTTTTTTTTTTTTGGTCAGCATTGCTACAGGTTTGTCTATTTTATTGATTTTTTTCAAAGAACCAGTTCTTTGTTTCATTTACTTTCTGTATTCATTTGCATCTCTGATTATTATTGTTATTTTTAATAAGTTTTGTTTGGGTTTATTTTATTTTTCTTTTTTCTAGGTTCTTTAGGTTTGAACTTAGATTATTGATTTGAAACTTTTGCTTTTTTTAATGTAAGCATTTGGTACTATAAATTTTCCTCTCAGCACCTAAAGAAAGCTTTAGCTTTCTTCTCAAATTTTTAGATGTTATTTTTTTTTATTTTCATTCCATTCAATGTATTTTTTAAAAATTTTCCTTGAGACTTCTTCTTTGACCCATGGTTTATTTCAAAGTATATCGTTTTTTCCCCAAGTTGGAGATTTCCTCCTTATCTTTTTGTTATTGATTTGTTGTTTGATTCCATTGTGTTCAGAGAACACAATTTATATAATTTAAATTCCGTTAAATTTGTTGAGGTGTTCCATGGCCCAGGATATGGTCTGTCTTTGTGTATGTTCCATAGGCACTTGAAAAGGTGGTGGAATTGGGTTGGAATGTTTTATAAATATTGATTAGATCCCATTGGTTGATGGTATCATTGAGTTTTTCTATATCCTTGCTGATTTTGTGTCTTGTTGTTCTATCAGTTGTTGAGATAGGCATGTAGAAGTCTCCAACTGTAATTGTGGGTATGTCTATTTCTCCTTCAGCTTTATTAGTTTTTGCTTTGCAAAATTTCTAGCTTTGTTGTTTGGTACATACGCATTTCAGATTGCTATGTCCTTTTGGTGGATTGACCATTTTTATCATTATATAATGTCCCTCTCTGCTGTAATTGTGTTGTTCTGATGTCTACTTTATTTGATATTAATGTAGCCTCTCTTGCTTTCTTTTAATTAGTATTTTCTTTTTTTAAATTTTTTGTTTATTGCAGTAACATTGGTTTATAACATTGTATAAATTTCAGGTGTACATCATTATACTTCTATTTCTGCATAGATTACATCATGTTCACCACCCAAATACTAATTACAACCCGCGACCACACACATGTGCTGAATTATCCCTTTCACCCTCCACCCTCCCCCCTTCCCTTCTGGTAACCATCAATCCAATCTCTATCTCTATGTGTTTGTTTATTGTTGTTATTATCTACTACTTAATGAAGGAAATCATACGGTATTTGACCTTCTCCCTCTGACTTATTTCACTTTGCATAATACCTTCAATGTCCATCCATGTTGTCACAAATGGCTGGATTTCATCGTTTCTTATGGCTGAGTAGTATTCCATTGTGTATATATACCATATCTTCTTTACGCATTCATTCCTTTATGGGCACTTAGGTTGTTTCCAAGTCTTGGCTGTTGTGAATAACGTTGCAATGAACACCAGGGGTGCATATATCTTTATGCATCGGTGTTTTCATGTTCTTTGGATAAATACCCAGCAGTGGAATAGCTGGATCATATGGTAGTTCTATCCTTGATTTTCTGAGGAATCTCCATACTGTTTTCCATAGTGGCTGCCCCTGTTTCCACTCCCACCAGCAGTGTATGAGAGTTCCCTTCTCTCCACATCCTCTCCAACACATGTTGTTTCCTGTCTTGTTAATTATTGCCATTCTGACGGGCGTGAGGTGATATCTCATTGTAGGTTTGATTTGCATTTCCCTGATAGTGAATGATTTTGAACATCTTTTCGTGTGCCTGTTGGCCATCTGTATATCTTCTTTGGAGATATGTCTGTTCAGGTCTTTTGCCCATTTTTTAATTGGGTTGGTAGTTTTTTTGTTGTTGAGATGCATGAGTTCTTTATATATTTTGGAGATTAAGCCCTTATCAGATGTATGGTTTGAAAATATCTTCTCCCAATTGTTAGGTTGTCTTTTCATTTTGTTGATGGTTTCCTTTGCTGTGCAGAAGCTTTTTAGTTTGATGTAGTCCCATTTGTTTATTTTTTCTATTGTTTCTCTTACCCGGTCAGACATGGTGCTTGAAAATATGTTGCTAAGACTGATGTCAAAGAGCATACTGCCTATATTTTCTTCTAGAAGTTTCATAGTTTCAGGTCTTACATTCAAGTCTTTAATCCATTTTGAGTTAATTTTTGTGTATGGTGTAAGGTAAGGGTCTACTTTCATTTTTTTGCATATGGCTGTCCAGTTTTCCCAACACCATTTGTTGAAGAGACTTTCTTTTCTCCATTGTTTGTTCTTGGCTCCTTTGTCAAAGATTAGCTGTCCATAGATGTGTGGGTTTATTTCTGGGCTTTTGATTCTATTCCATTGATGTGTGTGTCTGTTTTTGTGCCAGTACCATGCTGTTTTTGTTACTATAGCTTTGTAGTATATTTTGAAATCAGGGATTGTGATACCTCCAGCTTTGTTCTTTTTTCTCAGGATTCCTTTAGCTATTCGGGGTCTTTTGTTGTTCCATATAAATTTTAGGATTCTTTGTTCTATTTCTGTGAATAATGTTGTTGGAACTTTAATGGGGATTGCATTGAATCTATAGATTGCTTTAGGAAGTATGGACATCTTAACTATGTTAATTCTTCCAATCCAAGAGCACGGAATATCTTTCCATTTCTTTGTGTCTTCTTCGATTTCTTTCAGCAATGTTTTATAGTTTTCGGTGTACAGATCTTTCACCTCTTTGGTTAAGTTTATTCCTAGGTATTTTATTCTTTTTGTTGCAATTGTAAATGGGATTGTATTTTTAATTTTTCTTTCTGCTACTCCGTTGTTAGTGTATAGAAATGCAACTGATTTTTGTATGTTGATTTTGTATCCTGCAACTTTACCATATTCGTTTATTACTTCTAAAAGTTTTCTGGTGGATTCTTAGGGTTTTCTATATATAAAATCATGTCATCTGCAAATAGTGACAGTTTCACTTCTTCCTTTCCAATTTGGATCCCTTTTATTTATTTTTCTTGCCTGATTGCTCTGGCTAGGACTTCCAGTACTATGTTAAATAGGAGTGGTGACAGTGGGCATCCTTGTCTGGTTCCTGTTCTTAGAGGGATAGTTTTCAGTTTTTCACCATTGAGGATGATATTAGCTGTGGGTTTGTCATATATGACCTTTATTATGTTGATGTGCTTTCCTTCTATAGCCATTTTATTCAGAGTATTTATCATAAATGAATGCTGTATCTTGTCAAATGATTTCTTTGCATCTATTGAGCTGATCATGTGATTTTTATTTTTCATTTTATTACTGTGGTGTATCACGTTGATTGATTTGCGAATGTTGAAGCATCCCTGCATCCCTGGAATAAATCCCACTTGATCATGGTGTATAATCTTTTTAACGTATTGTTGTATGCGATTTGCTAGTATTTTGTTGAGGATTTTTGCATCGATGTTCATCAGTGATATTGGCCTGTACTTTTCTTTTTTCGTGTTGTCCTTGGCTGGTTTGGTATCAGGCTAATGTCGGCTTCATAGAATGAGGTTGGGAGCTTCCCCCGCTCCTCAATTTTTTGGAAGAGTTTGAGAAGGATAGGTATTAAGTCTTCTATGAATGTTTGGTAGAAATCACCAGGGAAGCCATCTGGTCCTGGACTTTAATTTTTGGGGATGTTTTTGGTTACTGTTTTGATCTCCTTACTGGTGATTGGTCTATTCAAATTCTCTACTTCTTCTTGATCCAGTTTTGGAAGGTTGTATGATTCTAAGAATTTATCCATTTCTTCCAGATTGTCGAATTGGTTGGCATATAGCTTTTCATAGTATTCTCTTATAATCTTTTGTATTTCTGAGGTGTCTGTTGTAATTTCTCCTCTTTCATTTCTGATTTTACTTATTTGTGCCTTCTCTCTTTTTTTCTTGGTGAGTCTAGCTAAAGGTTTGTCAATTTTGTTGATCTTTTCAAAGAACCAGCTCTTGGTTTTATTAATTTTTTCTATTGTTTTTCTGGTCTCTATTTCATTTATTTCTGCTCTGATTTTTATTATTTCCCTTCTTCTACTGATTTTGGGCTTTGTTTGTTCTTCTTTTTCCAGTTTCTTTAGGTGCATTGTTAGATTGTTTATTTGAGATTTTTCTTGTTTCTTGCGATAGGCCTGTATTGTTATAACCTTCCCTCTTAGAACCACTTTTGCTGAATCCCATAAATTCTGGCATGTCGTATTTTCATTTTCATTTGTCTCCAGGTATTTTTTGATTTCTTCATTGACCCAGTCGTTGTTCAGTAGCATTTTGTTTAATCTCCACGTATGTGTGGCCTTTCTGATTTTACTCCTATAGTTGATTTCCAGTTTCATACCGTTGTGGTCAGAAAAGATGCTTGGTATTATTTCAGTCTTCTTAAATTCATGGAGACTCGTTTTGTGGCCTAATATGTGATCAATCCTGGAGAATGTTCTGTGTGCATTTGAAAAGAACGTGTATTCTTTGGTTTTTGATGGAATGCTCTGTATATATCTACTAGGTCTATCTGTTCTAGTGTGTCATTTAATGCCAATGTTTCCTTATTGATCTTCTGTTTGGATGATCTATCCATTGGTGTAAGTGGAGTGTTAAAGTCCCTTACTATTATTGTGTTACTGTCTATTTCTGTTTTTATATCTGTTAATAATTGCTTTATATATTTAGGTGCACCTACACTGGGTGTGTAGATATTTACAAGTGTTATATCCTCTTGTTGCATTGTTCCCTTGATCATTATGCAATGCCCTTCTTTGTCTCTTTTTACCGTTTTTGTTTTAAAGTCTATTTTGTCTGATATAAGTACTGCTACCCCAGCTTTCTTTTCATTTTCATTTGCGTAGAGTATCTTTTTCCATCCCTTCACTTTCAGTTTGTGAGTGTCTTTAGGTCTGAAATGTGTCTCTTGTATGCAGCATACATATGGGTCTTGGTGTTTTATCCAATCAGCCACCCTATGCCTTTTATGTGGGGCATTTAGTCCATTGGTGTTTAAAGTAGCTATTGATAAATATGTACTTACTGCCATTTTTTAACTTTTTTTCTCAGTGTTTTAGTAATCCTTCTCTGTTTCTTTCTCCTTCTATACAGAATTGATGGTCTCTTTAGTTTTACCTCTGTCTGAAAGCTCTACTCTTTAACTCCCTTCCTCCCTCCTTTTATGTTTTTGTTATCATATCTAACCTCTTTTTTGTGCATTTGTATCCATTGCCCTCTTATCATGGAAATAGATAATTTTTCCTATTTGTGGTCTTCTCTTTTGCCCTTAAATCAGTCCCTTTAACATTTCTTGTAGCACTGGTTTCTTGGTGACAAACTCCTTTAATTTTTGCTTGTCTGGGAAATTTTTGATCTCTCCTTCCATTTTGAATGATAATCTTGCCCAGTAGAGTATTCTTGGCTGTAATTTTTTTCCTTTTAGCACTTTAAATATATCATGCCACTGTCTTCTAGCCTGTAAGGTTTCTGCTGAGAAGTCAGCTGATAGCTTTATGGGCTTTCCTTTGTATGTAACTTGTCTTTCTCTGGCAGCTTTTAGGATTCTCTCTTTGTTTTTAATTCTAGTCATTTTGATTATGATGTGTCTTGGTGTGGGCCTCTTTGGGTTTATCTTGTTTGGTGCTCTCTGTGCTTCCTGTACCTGGATTTCTGCTTCCTTCCTTAGGTTAGGGAAGTTTTCATCTATTGCTTCTTGAAATAGATTCTCTGCCCCATTGTCTCGTTCTTCTTCTTCCAGGACACCTATACCACGGATGTTAGTGTGCTTGATGTTGTCCCAGAGGTCCCTTAGACTGTCCTCACTCTTTTTAATTCTTTTCTCTTGTACCTGTTCAGCTTGGGTAATTTCTTCTAGTCTTTTGTCCAGCTCGCAGATCCATTCTTCTGTATCCTCTACTCTACTTTTGAGTCCCTCTAGCAAATTTTTCATTTCCAGTATCGTATCCTTCATTTCTGATTGGTTCTTTTTTACATCTTCCATTTCTTTGTTGACATTCTCACTGAGTTCATCTATTCTTCTCCCCACATCAGTGAGCATCCTTAACACTCTTAGTTTGAACTCTCTGTCAGGTAGGTTGCTTATTTCTGTTTCACTTAGTTCCTTTTCTGGAGTTTTGTCTTGTTCCCTTACTTGGAATGTATTCCTTTGCCTTCTCTTTTTGCCTCCTTCCCTGTGCTTGTGTCTACGTATTAGGTAGGTCAGCTACGTCTCCTGGTCTTGAATTGGTGACCTTATACAAGTGATGCCTTAGGAGTCCTGCAGTGTGCTTCCCTCAGTTCTCAATGTTCCAGGGTTGACCCCTACGTGGGCTACGTGAGTCCTTCTGTTGTGGCCTGTTTGCTCTCCCTGTAGGCGCCCAGGGAGGCCGAGTTATGCTCCTGGCCAGCTGTTGTACTGCTCAGCTGTTTGTCATTTTTTGTCGGCCCTTCAGTCTCTTTATCAGGTGTGGGGAGCCCCTGCACAGTTGGCTGCAAGTTCTAATACCACATTTGTGTTGCAGTATTTCTTTTAAGTGAGTAGGCCCCCAGCGTGCAGGTTTTTAGGCTCAGGGCCTTACAATTTCTGTAAGCCTCCATCCTTTAGGTCGCTTGTCAGCTCTCTGAGGATTGCAGCTGGGTTGGGCTGGCCTCAGGCACAGGAGCACCCAATTGTTTCAGACTTTGGAAGGTGGGGCAAACCCTCTATGTGGGACTTTGAGAAGCACAAGTCTTCTGCAGCTGACAAGTCCTGCCACCCACAGGTCCACACACACAGTCAACACAGTCCTGCCCTGTGTGTGCGCCCCAACCTCCCAACATGGACCCAGTCTCTCCAAGGCGGGAGCCCCACACACTCCACCACTGCCTCACACTCTCCACCCACTCCTTGTGCATGCCCTGCCCCACTGACGTCGGCTCAGTTGCCAGGCTGCAGAGAATCCAGTCACCAATCTATGCAGGCCCACAAGTTGCCTGAGGGCTAGTTGCTGGGTGGTGCCAGTCTCTTGGGTGGACTGACCGCCCTGGCTGAGCTGGATTAAATCAGTGCTCTAGTGGGTGGGGGAGACCTGGGCTAGCAGGCCTCAGGGAGAACTCCAGTGGCGTCTGTGTCAGCACGCCCACATCAGGCCACAACAATGGCTGCCGCCAATTTCCCAGTCCCTGGAGAGGTCTCACCTCTCACCAAGATGCACTCAGGGCCTATCAGGTGAGTCTCTTTTCACCAAAGCACTATGCACCTTTCTTTCTCGTGATTTTAGGATGCTTTCTGAACCGTGTGAGTTTGCGCGCGTGCCCTTTAAGAGCCGGTTTTAGTTTCTTTGTGAACCAGCTTTTCTGGTGGTACTCCCCAATGTTTTAGTAGCAGGCAAAGTCAGATATTATGCTGCTCGTCTCGATTGTGCTGGGTCCACAAAATGCCTACAGCAGGGGCGCTCCTGGCTCAGGGCCCCGCGCCTCCAGGGAGGCCTGCATACCTGTGGCCTGCTCCTTGGCGGCCGTGATGCTGGCGGCTTGTGAAGGCGGCGTTTTTTCTCTCCAGAAGGGAGCCTCTGCCTCTTCCACCTCAATCAGGATTGTCCCTTGTTGCAGGAGTTCCTCTTATCCTGTTTTCAGTTCTGTCTCAGGGGTAATTTTTCCATGAGTAGTTGTAAATTGGCTGTGTCCGCGGGAAGAGGTGAGTTCAGAGTCTGCCTATGCCGCCACCTTGACTCTCCCCCTCTGAATTAGTATTTTCATGATATATCTTTTTCTTTTTAACATACCTATATCATATTTGAAGTGAGTTTCTTGTAGATGGTGTATAGTTCGGTCATGGATTTTAATCCCTTTGCCAATCTCTCCTTTAATTGGTGTATTTATACTATTTAGATTTAATGTAAGTATTGATATGTTGGGCTTAACCCTGCCATTTAATTTTTTGTTTTCTACTTTTTCTCTCTGTTTTTTGTTTTTTTGTTTTCGTTTGTTCTTGACTTTCTGTCGGTTACTTGAAGATTTTTTAGAATTCCATTTTGATTTATCCATAGTTATTTGAGTGTATCTCTTCATATAACGCTTTACGTGGTTGCCATAGCTATTACATTACATATGCATAATTTATCACAGTAAAAATGGTGTCAAAATTTTACCAATTCAATTTACCAATATCAGGAATAAGAGATTCTATAGACATGCAAAGTGTAGTAAGGGAATATAATGAATAATCTTATGCAAATAAATTTGACTACTTAATTTAAGTAAAAAACTTCCTTGAAAGACACAAACTCCTCTCACTGAAGAAGAAATAGCTGATCCTTTTTAGCTCTACGTCTAATGAAGGAAATGAATTTATAGTTAAAATATCTTCCTACAAAAAAAAATTCCAGGTCTAGATTCCAATTCTTTTACTAACATTTAAAAAAGAAATAATACCATGTCTACATAAACTCTTCCAGAAAATTGAAAAGGAAGAAACACTTTCTAACTAATTTTATGAAGCCCAAATTACCTTTATACCAAAACTAGACAAAGACATTAGGAAAAAAGAAAACTACAGACCAATTTTCTTCATGATTATAGATGTAAAATTGTAAACAAAATTTTAGCAAATCAAACACAACATATATAAAAAGATAATATATTTTGACTAAGTGTGGTTTATTCCAGGAATACAAGGTTAACATTCAAAAATCAATTAATAAAATTCATCCTATGAACAGTCTAAAAAAGACAAACTATATGATTATCTCAATACACACAGAAAATGTGGTTGACAAAACCCAACACCTAATTCATGATAAAAACTTTCAACAAACTAGCAACAAAATGAAACTTCATTCTTTTGATAAAGGGCGTGTATCAGTAACCCACTGTGAACAGCATAGTTAATGGTGAAAGACTTAATATTTTGCCTCTAAGATTGGAAAAAGGCAAGGATGTTTTCTCTCTCCACAGGTGTTCAGCATCATGCTAGAGATCCTAGCCTGTTCAATAGGCAAAAAAATAAAATAAAAGGCATATGAATTGGAAAGTAAGAAATACAATTTTCACTGTGTATGATGTGATTGCCTACCTAGAAAATCCCAGAGTCCACAAAAAAGCTACTAGAATTCATAAGTGAGTTTAGCGAGTTCACATGTTTCAAAATCAATGAACAAAAATCAATCTTATTTTTGTATACTAGCAATAAAATGTTTGAAACCCAAGCAAAACGAACCATTTACAATAGCACTAATATTGTTTAAGGGTACAAACTCGCAATGAGTAGTAAATAAGACCTAGAGATCTAATACACAGTGTATTATAGACCTAGAAAACAGTGTTGTATTATAATCTTCAAACTTGCTAAGAGCCTAGAACTTTATTCCAAACACTAAAAAGAAATGATAATTATGTAATGTGATAGAGATGCTAATTATTGCTACAATGGCAATCATATTACAATATATTTGTTGTTAGTGCTGTCAAGTCGCTTCTGACTCCTAGTGACCCTGTGTACAGCAGAGCGGGACCCTGCCCAGTCTTTTTGCACCATCCTCTCACCTCTAGCGCTATATCAGACAATACTTCGCTGCTATTCACAGGGTTTTCCTGGCCCAGTTTTTCAAAAGTATGTGGCCGGGTCATTCTTCCTAATCTGTCTTAGTCTGGAAGCTCTACTGAAACCTGTCAACCATGGGTGACCATGCTTGTATTTGAAATACTGGTGGCATAGCTTTCAGCATGCAGCCGCCACAGTACAGCAACCAACAGACAGTGTAGTTCCCTGACCAAGAAATGAACCCAAGCCTTGATGATGAGATAGCCAAATCTTAACCACTAGACCACCAAAACTGGCTATTACAATATATAAATGTATCAAATTAACATGTTGTACACCTTAAATTTATACAATGTTATGTGTCAAGTATATTTCAATAAAAATTAATCATTCTATGTTCAAAAAAATAGCCCTAAAGACTATTTTTGACAAAAGTGCAAAAGCAATTAAATGGAGAAAGTATTGTCTTTTCAAGGTTTGGTGCTGAGTAGTTGGTTATTCATATGCAAAAAATGGTCTCCATCCATACATCATAGCATATGTAATAAGTAACTCAAAATGAGTGATAGATCTAAATGAGTAAAACTTAAAACTTCTAGAAAAAGACATACTAGAGGAATCTTTGTAACCTTTGGTTAGGCAAAGATATTTTTAGGTTCAACACCAAAAGCATGATTCATAAAATAAAAAATTGATAAGTTGATAAGAAATTCATCAAATTTCTGCTCCTTGAAATATACTGTTAAGAAAATGAAAAGATAAACTACAGCCAAATACTCATAAAAATATTTTGAAATCACATATTTGGTGAAGGACATGTACCTGAATGCCTAAAGAACAGTTAAAACTCAGTAATAAAAAAACAACCCAGTAAAAAGTAGACAAAGTATTTGAAGTCACTTCACCAAAGAAGTGTATTGATGGCAAATCAGTATATGAAAGATGCTCAACATCATTACTCATTAGGGAAATGTAAATTAAAACCACAGTAAGACACCATTGTACTCTTATAATGACTAAATCAAAACAAAACAAAACAAAAACCTGACAATTCCATCTGCTGGAGGTTATGCAGAACAAGTGGAACTTTTCTGCATTGCTAGTGAGAATGCAAAATCTTACAGTTCCTTTGGAAAACAGTTGGGCCATTTCTTATGAAGTTAAACGTACACTTATACAATATGATTTGTTAATCCTACTCTGAGGTATTTACCTAAGTGAAATAAAAACTTATGTTAAAACAAAAACTTGTAGGAGAATGTTTATAGTGGCTTTATTCATAATCACTCCAAACTGGAAACAACTCAAATGTCCCTACTTGTAAATAGATAAACAAATTGTGATATATCAATACAATGAATCACTACTCAGAAGTTAAAAGAAATGCACTATCAATATACATAACACTATGGATGAGTCACAAATTTATTTTGCTTAGTGAAAGAATCTATTTTATATACACACTATACACATAACATATGCATGTATAACATGCCTATTTTCTGGAAAAGGCAAAACATAGGAACAAAATAGATGAGAAGTTTCCAAGGGCTTGCTGTTGGGGGAGATGTATGTATGTATGTATGTATGTATGGGAGATTTTTGGGGGTTGATGGAAGTGCTCTATATCTTAATTATGGTGGTGGTTACATAGTGTATGCTTTAGTCAAAACAACACTGTACATTAAAAAGGGTAAATTTTATTGTATGTAAGTTATATATTAATTATTTTTTTTTATGAGGAAGATCAGCCCTGAGCTAACATCCATGCCAATCCTCTTTTTCCTGAGGAGGACCGGCCCTGAGCTAACATCTATTGCCAGTCCTCCTCCTTTTTTTCCCCTTTTTCTCCCCAAAGCCCCAGTAGATAGTTGTATGTCATAGTTGCACATCCTTCTAGTTGCTGTATGTGGGACGCTGTCTCAGCATGGCCAGACAAGCGGTGCGTCGGTGCGCACCCGGGATCCGAACCCGGGCCACCAGGAGTGGAGCACGTGCACTTAAACCGCTAAGCCACAGGGCCGGCCCCAAGATGTTGTTTTTAAGAATATAAACTACTTAATTTTCATCTACAGGAATACCTCATTTTATTGCTCTTTATTCTGCTTCACAGATAATTGTGTTTTTTATAAGACCAGCAAAAAGATTAAAACTCACTGAAGACTCAGATGATGGGTAGCACATTTTAGCAATAAAGTATTTTTTAATTAATGTATGTACATTGTTTTTTTTAGACATAATGCTATTGCAGTTAATAGACTACAGTATAGGGTAAACATAACTTTTATGCACACGAGAAACCAAAAAACTCATGTGACCTGCTTTATTGCGATATCCACTTTATTGCGGTGGTCTGGAACCAAACATGCAATATCTCCGAGGTATGCCTGTATTCATTTTATATCCTACTGCCTTACTAAATATCTTTATTGTTTTTAATAGTTCTTAAGTTTATTACCTTGGTTTTTTCATGCATATAATCATACCATCTACAAATACAGGTAGTTTTAATCTCTTTTTTGTTAATTTTATATTTTCAATTTCTTTCTCTAATCTTACTGCTTTGGCTAATTTAGTACAACGTTAAATATTAGTGGTAATAATGGTAACATGGGTCATGTCTGTTTTCTTCTTTACTTTAGTGGGACTATTACCTTGTTCATTAATATGCTTTTTAGCTTTTTGGGCTAAAATGTATGTGTGTGTGTGTGCACGCACCTGCGTGACTTTGTGTGTGTATAATAACGCAGTAGCCATAGAACCATGTTATAGAAACAGTTTGAAAAATAATCTTTCAGCTTTTTTTTTTGGTTGTTTTGGTTTTTTTTTTTTATTGATGTTTTAATGGTTTCTAACATTGTGAAATTTTGGGTTGTGCATTTTTGTTTGTCCATCACCATATATATGACTCCCTTCACCCCTTGTGCCCACCCCCCACCCCCACTGCCCCTGGTAACCACAGTCCAGTTTTCTCTGTCCATGTGTTGGTTTATATTCCACATATGAGTGAGATCATACAGTGTTTGTCTTTCTCTTTCTGGCTTATTTCACTTAACATAATACGCTCCAGGCCCATCCATGTTGTTGCAAATGGGACGATTTTGTCTTTTTTTATGACTGAGTAGTATTCCATTGTATATATATACCACATTTTCTTAATCCAATCGTCAGTCGAGGGACACTTAGGTTGCTTCCACTTCTTGGCTATGGTGAATAATGCTGCAATGAACATAGGGGTGCATAAGCCTCTTTGGATTGTTGATTTCAGGTGCGTTGGATATGTTGGATTTGCAAAACAGATGTATGTTTTGCAAATATTCTCTCCCAGCTGGTTGGTTCAGGTGCGTTGGATTCCCAGTAGTGGGATGGCTGGATCATAGAGCATCTCTATTTTTAATTCTTTGAGGAATCTCCATACCGTTTTCCATAGAGGCTGCACCAATTTGCATTCCCACCAGCTGTGTATGAGGGTTCCTGTTTCTCCACATCCTCTCCAACATTTGTTGTTTTTTGTCTTGGTGATTATAGCCATTCTAACGGGCGTGAGGTGGTATCTTAGTGTTGTTTTGATTTGCATTTCCCTCATGATTAGTGATGTTGAACATCTTTTCATGTGCCTATTGGCCATCTGTATATCTTCCTTGGAGAAGTGTCTGTTCATTTCCTCTGCCCATTTTTTGATCGGGTTGTTTGTTTTTTTTGTTGTTCAGTTGTGTGAGTTCTTTATATATTATGGAGATCAACCCCTTGTCAGATGTATGTTTTGCAAATATTCTCTCCCAGCTGGTTGGTTGTCTGTTCATCTTGATTCTGGTTTCATTTGTCTTATAAAAGCTCTTTAATCTAATAAAGTCCCACTTGTTTATTTTTTCTTTAGTTTCCCTAGTCTGGGTAGGCATGTCATCCAAAAAGATTCCTTTAAAACCAATGTCAAATAGTGTGTTGCCTATATTTTCTTCTATGAGTTTTATAGTTTCAGGTCTCACCTTCAGGTCTTTGATCCATTTTGAGTTAATTTTTGTGAATGGCGATAGCACATGGTCCACTTTCATTCTTTTGCATGTGGCTGTCCAGTTTTCTCAACACCATTTATTGAAGAGACTTTCCTTTCTCCATTGCATGTTCTTAGCACCTTTGTCGAAAATTAGCTGTCCGTATATGCGTGGTTTTATTTCTGGGCTTTCAATTCTGTTCCATTGATCTCTGTGCCTGTTTTTGTACCAGTACCATGCTGTTTTGATTACTATTGCTTTGTAGTACGTTTTGAAGTCAGGGATTGTGATGCCTCCTGCTTTGTTCTTTTTTCTTAGGATTTCTTTAGCTATTCGGGGTCTTTTGTTGCCCCGTATAAATTTTAGTATTCTTTTTTCTATTTCTGTGAAGAATGTCATTGGGATTCTGATTGGGATTGCATTGAATCTGTAGATTGCTTTAGGTAATATAGACATTTTAACTATGTTTATTCTTCCAATCCACGTGCATGGGATATCTTTTCCATTTCTTTATGTCATCATGGATTTCTTTCAATAATGTCTTGTAGTTCTCATTGTATAGGTCCTTCACTTCCTTGGTAAGATTTATTCCTAGGTATTTTATTCTTTTTGATGCAATTGTAAATGGTATTATCTTTTTGAGCTCTCTTTCTGTTAGTTCATTATTAGCATACAGAAACGCAACTGATTTTTGTAGATTGATTTTGTACCCTGCAACTTTGCTGTAGTTGTTGATTGTTTCTAATAGTTTTCCAACAGATTCTTTAGGGTTTTCTATATATACAATCATGTCATCTGCGAATAGTGAGAGTTTCACTTCTTTGTTACCTATTTGGATTCCTTTTATTCCTTTTTCTTGCCTAATTGCTCTGGCCAAAACTTCCAGTACTATGTTGAACAGGAGTGGTGAGAGTGGGCAGCCCTGCCTCGTTCCTGTTCTCAGAGGAATGGCTTTCAGTCTTTCCCCGTTGAGTATGATGTTGGCTGTGGGTTTGTCATATATGGCCTTTATTATGTTGAGGTACTTTCCTTCTATTCCCATTTTATTGAGAGTTTTTATCATAAATGGATGTTGTATCTTGTTAAATGCCTTCTCTGCGTCTATTGAGATGATCATGTGGTTTTTATTCTTTGTTTTGTTGATGTGATGTATCACATTGATTGATTTGCGGATGTTGAACTATCCCTGCGTCCCTGGTATAAATCCCACTTGATCATGGTGTATGATCTTTTTAATGTATTGTTGTATTCGGTTTGCCAATATTTTGTTGAGGATTTTTGCATCAATGTCCATCAGCGATATTGGCCTGTAATTTTCTTTCTTTGTATTGTCTTTGTCTGGTTTTGGTATCAGGGTGATGTTGGCCTCGTAGAATGATTTAGGAAGTGTTCCATCTTCCTCTATTTTTTGGAATAGTTTGAGAAGGATGGGTATTAAATCTTCTTTGAATGTTTGGTAAAATTCACTGGAGAAGCTATCTAATCTTTCAGCTTTTATAGGGATGACATAAGATATTTTCCTTAGCTCTCTTAATACAAATAATTACATTAATATATTTCCCAACCTTGAACTATCCTTGCATTCCTAGAAGAAAGCTCACTTTGGCATGATGTATTATTCTTTTAATAGGACATTGAACTTTGATTGTATTAATAAATGAGATTGCTGTAAGAGAATTTATCCCATTAGAAATGTAGAAATTATGGTGCAATCAGCATCCTTGAACTCAAGTAATACTCCTTCATATCTTGGTATTATTTTACTGCAGCAACATATTTTGCATATCTATAATGAGTAAGGTCCTAGAACAGATAATATGAAAATACAATAATTAACAATAATTTTCTATGGTCTCTGTACTCCAGAAGTTTATAATCTGGTATGAATAAGTCATACAGTAGGCACTATCAACATCGCAAGGTTAAGTTTTTTTAACTTTTTACAACAAATGTTTACTGAGATAGTATAACACAGCGATTCAGAATTTAAGCTCTGGAGGCCAACTGCCTCTATTTAACTTCAACTCTGTCACCTAGGGCCAGTGACCATCTCTGCTTCAGTTTCCGCCCTTTTATTTTTCTTACTTTTATTTTTTTACAGCTTTATTGAGGTAAAATTGACAAATAAAAATTGTATATAAAGTGTCCAATGTGATGTTTTGATGTATGTATACATTGTGAAATGATTACCATAATCAAGCTAATTGACGTATCTATTTCCTTATGTAGTTGCCATCCTTTTGTGTGTGGTGAGAACACTTAAGATCTACTCTCTTAGCAAATCTACTCTCTTTCAAATATGCAAGACAGTATTATTAACTAGAGTCACCATTCTGTACATTAGACCTTCAGGACTTACTCATCCTACATTACTGAAACTTTGTACCGTTTGAGCAGCATCTGCCTATTTCCTTCATCTGCCAACCCCTGGCAACCACCATTCTACTCTCTGGTTTTATGAACTGGACTATTTTAGATTTCACATATAGGTGAGATCATACAGTATTTGCCTTTATGTATGGTTTATTTCACTTAGCATAATCTCCTCCAAGTTTACCTATATTGCAAATGGCAGGATTTCCTTCCATTTTAAGGCTGAATAATATTCCATTGTACATAAACGTCACATTTTTTCTATCCATTCATCTGTCAATGGACACTTAAAAAGTGGGCCTCTTGTGCAGCATCCCACATGGCTGGAGGCACACACTATGCTCTCATCTTCCCCTGAGAAATCATGGCTCAGGGTGTCTCTCTTAGCACTGAACTATGCTACCTTGTAAAGTGATGGGTAAAGTGAAGGGTAAAGTGAAAGTGAAGGGTAAAGTAAAGGGTCTATTCTTGGACTTTTTTGCTCCAACGAGGATCTGGGGCTTCTTCTCTGGACTCTTGCGCTCCAGAAAGGTACCCTCATCCGTGGGTAGTTGTCAAAATCGTTGTTTCTGTGGGGAAATGAGGGCTGAAAATGCCTATTCTACCATGTTGCTGATGTCACTCCACAGATTAGTGTTAGTACATTATCTCTACTTGTTTATAGTTTACGAGAGAAAAAAAGAATGAGAGTGAGAGCAAGAGAAAGAGAGAATGAGAGAGACTCAAAGTAATGTATAACAAAAAGCCCAAATTAAAGAAGTACTAATTAAATTAGAAGTAGGAAGGCAGAATTAGGCACATTTAAATTCAGAGAAGGGATATGGAGATCGTTCCAGGTTATGAAAACAATATGCTTAGAGGCATGAGACTAAATAATTTTTTAGTTCTTTTCAAAGAATATGGAATTAGTAGTTAGAACTAGAGCTGAACCTTTGAATGAGGGAAAGGATACAACAAACATTGAAGAAGTAAAACAGTAGATCTTGACAACTGATTTGATGTGGAGACTGGGCAGGCAGTATTAAGTAAAAAATAACTATTACTGAGTCCAGTTCATCAGGAGTATGCACAGAGTTTTAGGGAAAGTCTTATCTGTTGGGAGAACTATCTTGGATGAGGAAAGAGTGTAAACAATACTTAGACATTGAAATATAAAGCCAAAGTGGGGTGTTAAGAGCAAATACTTGGCAACAAGTGCTGGAGGGGTTAGGTGTAAACAATACCAGAGAGACAGAATAAAGGCAGCAGTGGGAAGACAGTGCAATTGAGACCGAGGGAGCATCGCAAATTGAGAATTGAGTACCAAGCTTTACACACATTTTGGAATGTTTGTTTTTGTGGAGGCTCTAAAGATGGCAGAATATGTTTGGAGCGTCTACGCCTTAGTAGTTGAGACTATGGCTCTGGATTCAAACTGCCCAAGTTCAAATTCTTCAGTAGCACTTATTAATTGTGCTACCCTGAGAAAGTTATACTTTCTATCTGATGTTTGGTTTGGTCAATGGGCATAAAGGTAACATCTATTTCATTGGCTTGATTTGAGGATTAAATGGAATAATTTATGTAAATCTCTGAGAACCATGCTATTATTATATGACAGTTTTTATGGGTCCTTACTCAAAGCAGAAATAGTAGTGTTAAGTTGTAGAACAATAAAGTCATTCCTATGAGAAACTGGTGAGCTTTTCTACGTGAGAGTCAAAAATTTTAATCCATGCTTTTTTTTTTTTTAAAGATTTTATTTATTTATTTTTTCCCCCCAAAGCCCCAGTAGATAGTTGTGTGTCATAGCTGCACATCCTTCTAGTTGCTGTATGTGGGACGTGGCCTCAGCATGGCCGGAGAAGCAGCGCGTCGGTGCGAGCCCGGGATCCGAACCCAGGTCGCCAGCAGTGGAGCGCGCTCACTTAACCACTAAGCCACGGGGCCGGCCCCTTAATCCATGCTTTAAAACTTTTTCATTGTCACTCAACAAAATGCTTTTTTTTTTTTTTGTGAGGAGATCAGCCCTGTGCTAACATCCGCCAATCCTCCTCTTTTTTTGCCGAGGAAGACGGCCCTGGGCTAACATCTGTGCCCATCCTCCTCCACTTTATATGGGACGCCGCCACAGCATGGCTTGCCAAAGCAGTGTGTCGGTGCGCGCCCGGGATCCAAACCAGAGAACCCTGGGCCGCCGCAGCGGAGCGCGCACACCCAACCGCTTGTGCCACCCGGCCGGCCCCAACAAAATGCTTTTGATAAAAATATTTGGTCCAAAGTTTTGGTAACCCTAACCAAATGTGATGAGAACAGAAAAACCATCAAAAACTTGGATATGTTTTGGAAATCCTGAGTGCTTAATCTCATTTAATTAACAATATCTTCCCAAGTTGAAACAGTTAAGGACATATGGAAAGATCATACCCCAATTTGCTTTAGACTAGGATTTTATGAACTACAGATGAATTATTAGCAGGAATTCTCTCGTTTGAATTGTTTGTCAAAATTAATTATAAATATGTACCTCTTTATTTAGCTATAGAGATCATCCAGATTACTTGGGAGCAACGTTTCCTAGAAAGATGTGTGTTACCCATTATTCTGCAGGAATTGCTTTGGTATGTAATTATTTAATCTTCTTATTTAAAAAAATTTGTACATTTAAAAATTATCCAGGGTCAGCCCTAGTGGTCTAGTGGTTAAGTTTGGTGCACTCTACTTCAGTGGCCCGGGTTCGGTTCCCAGGTGTGGACCTACACCACTCGTCTGTCTGTCAGTGGCCATGCTGTGATGGTGGCTCACATACAAAAAGAGGAAGATTGGTAGCAGATGTTAGCTTAGGGCAAATCTTCCTCAGCAAAAACAAACTATCCAACATTATAGCATATATTTTATACAGTTTACATTCATACTTGCATGTAGAGAATGCATTTATTTTCCATAATTAAAAATTTGAACTATGTAGAAGGAAGAGTATTCTGTAGAAGAAGGATCTTGTTGCAACTAGTTTGAAGTTGAGTGGAATAAAAATATCATAAATACACAGATATTCCTTAATATATAGAGTAGTGCATCATGAAAAATTATCTGTAAAGAAATTTCTATAATCCAAATTGACTTTTGCTTGTAGACATAAAATGGGAGAAATAGTCTTACAGATAAAATAGCTTCAAAATCAAAACAACAAAAGTATGATAAAAATCCTTTAAAATGTTTCAAACCTTTGAACGACAGTATTTAAAAGAAATTTTTCAATCTATTTTAAACATTTGTAGTAATTATAAATATTTTATATATATAAATAAATTATTGGTACAATGAGATGCATCATTGATAGGTTAAGTAATTTGTTGAGCCATTTTCCTACCCTATTCATTCTTTTTAAAAACAAGTTAAGTACTATACATTTTTTTAATTACAAAATAATTTACATTGTTCTTGTACATTTTTTAAAGTATATATAAGAACATAGAAAATTCATATAACCTGGCATCTTCCCACTCAGGAAGTGGTAACCACTAGTAACATTTTGATTGATATGTATCTCCTACTTTGTGTCTTTCCCTGTTACTGTGTCTCCCTCTTTATATATTTTTGCAATGATGGGATTTTGCAGCATATATTTTTATTTGATACTCTTTTAATTAGTTTTATTATAGAATTTATGCATGTGCATGGTAAAATTGTTTTAATTATAGGTATTAAGAGCAAAAAGTGATTGTAACACTTTCTCCTTTATTCCCTTCATGTAGTTCTAATTAAGAACTTATAATTGCTATTTAAATTCTTCTGATAGTTAAATTTATTTCTTTAAAATATATATACTCTTACCCCTATTTTGATTTATAAACTTTAGACAACATTGGTAATATTATCTTAGACATAGTTAGCCCACTCTTTGTATTTGTTATACATATATATTCTTATATTTTTTATTTTAATAATATTTCTTCTTATTAAAATATATTATTATATTATTTGTGTATATATAATTATATATATTATACATATTATATCATATATACATAATACATATAATAATATATAATATATTACCATTTTAATAACATTTATATTTTTATTATTTATATTTTATTATTTAAATAGTATCTATTTACCTTAGGCAATGTCCATTGATTACTTGCTATGAAAAAGAAGAGATATAAAATAGTTGTAATCTTCTCATATCCATTGTCAAGATTTATAAAATTTATAATTTATTCTATAGATCTTTTGTATTTTGCTTACAAATTGATTTAAAAGTTAAAGCAATAAATAGTATTTTACAGTATTATAAATATATAAATGATGTTAACTGTTGAATAAAGAAATAAATATATTGTTATGCTTGTAAAGCTTTGATGGTCAAAGGACGGTCTTTTAGGCATCAGGGTCTAATGGAGCTTCTTAAATTTTTTTCCAACTTCTTTTACTTCTATGGGTGAAATCAACTGCTACAGAAAATTAAGCCTCATTTTCCTTTTCTTGAAATCCTTTGCTATTTTTTCTAGAATCACTCCTTAGTTTCTTTTTTTTAAACACAGTGTGTATAAATGGAAAACATTGAGTTCTTTTATTAATGAAAATACTTTTGCTTTCCCTCCTCATCTGATGGCTAATTTGGCTAGGTATAAAATTCTAGTTCTGATATCTTTCTATCTCAGTGTTTTGAAGATTGATGCTTTTGTCAAGTCATTATGAAGTGAAAGGATGGCAAGGAAGTGGAGGGTGTTTGTAAGAGAATTTGAACTGGTTAAGGGAGGAGAGACGTCAGTAAGGAAGTTAGGAACAGTGAAAACGTAGGAACTGTGGTTTGGATATGCTGGTGGGTACACGGATTGTTGGAGTTGAGGTCCTAGAGGAGCGATCAGGAAAGAAAGTAGGTGGTCAGGATGTGGGATGCACTTTACAGAGATGGTGGAGGAGTTGCAGTTATTGATAAAGGTCTGTTGACAAGGCCTACGGTGTGAACCATAGGAATGAGTAACTGAGGCCGGGTATAGGATAGAATCATTGGAGGAGATGAATTTAAAGAATGATGCTTTTATAAAGCTTTTATACTTATACTTTTACAAAACCTCTATGTTTCTTTGTTTAAAAACTCTTATACTTTTACCACAATTGAATATATCTCTAAACAAGAATTGTTTTTCATGCTTTAAACATAATATAAATTGTATCATACTGTGTCATTCTGCAATTTGAATTTTTTGTTTCTACTTATAATTTTGAGATTTATCCATCCTGACACGTGGAATATTAGTTAGGTTTTTTAAGACTTTATTTTTTTAAGAGAAATTTTAGGTTCACAGCAAAATTGAGAGGAAAGCATAGACATATCCCATATACCCCCTGCTCCCACACATGCATAGCCTCCCTCGCTGTTAACATCCCATCCCAGTGTGGTCCATTTATTACAAATGATGAAGCTACAGTGACACATTATAATCCCCAAAGTCCATAGTTTACACTAGGGTTCACTCTTGGTGTTGTACATTCTATCAGTTCTGGCAAATGTATAATGACATATATCTACCATTTTAGTATCATACAGAGTAGTTTCACTGTCCTCAAAATCCTTTGTCTCTAGTTAATTTTTTGCATTGGTGTGTGATGTTTCATTATATGAATATGCTGTACTGTATCCTTTATGCTTTTTGTGGGCACTTTGGTTGTTTCTATTTTTGCCATTACAAACAATATTTAATAAACATCTCTATATGTAACTCTTCCAATTTCTATTTGATCCTTTTTTTTTTTTTAACAAACCTCAGTTTTCAGATAGGCATACTCCTGCTCATATAGAAGTCTTCATTCTCTAGCTCTTTTCGTAGCCAGATTTTTCAAAGTTTCATCCAGTGAGATGTAAGCAGAAATAACATTTGGAACTTCCAGGAAGCTTCTTTAAAGGGATGGTACCTATTCTTCATTGTGGCCTTTCTCCAATCTGCTGTTTAAAATCCCATGTGAAGACAAAGTCATTACCTAGGCATGATGGACTAGGAAGCTGGAAGGAGCCCAGGTCCCTGAAGGTCAAGAAGCCGCTTTTATGTGAGAAAGAAATAAACTTCTTCCTATTAGAAAATGTCATTATTGAGTTTTCTGTCTCATGCAGCTATATATAATCCTTGCCAATTCAGCAGTATTTCTTGTAAACAGCATATAACTGGAACTGTTGTTCCCTATTCAATATAAAAATATATATGTTTTAATTATTTCAGTTTAAATCATGTGCATTCTTGTGATTAATGATATTTTTACAATTAACACTATCACCTTATTTTCCATTTTTCTTCTTTGTTTCTTTGCCTCCACTTATATGCCAACAGTCCAATATTACTAAAGGAAATTATAAATAATCTTCAGGCAGAAAGAAAGTGATCCCAGATGGGAGATCTGAGATTCAAAGGGAATGAAGAGTAATGAAAGTAATAATTATATGAACGTGGCCTGCATGAACCAATAATAATTGTATCTGGTGAAATTAAAACAGAGACAAGATTAAATTAAAACAAGTAACAATAATCTGTCATAGCTGGTTGGCTGATACTACAGTCTACAGCTGTGGCTGGAAAGCATGTGCCAATTCAGGAACCATGTTTCTCAGACCTCCTTATATTTAGATAGAGCCATGCAATATGAATGGGAGTAATGTATATCACTTCTTGGTTGGAGCATTTAAAACTTGTGTGAGCCTTTCTGCTGGTGAGCTTAATGGAAAGGCTGTAAATAAGGACAGGAGCACGATATGTAAGTATTTCAACATGAACGTATGGAAGGCTATCCACTTCCCAGGAGTGTCTGCACTGGGCTTTATGTGAGTGTATGAAACCACTAAGATTTTAGATGCCTGTTTGCAGCAGCATCTAACATTACCTTAAATTGAAAAATATAATAATAATATAGGTTGAAGGAGTATAAACGGAGTTAAATGTTTTTTTTTTAAGAAGCTAGTATTGTCCTAGAGGAAGTTAAAAGATGTTGAATAACTTCAGACTTTGGTAAGTATGTATGTTGTAATTTCGCAGGTAACCACTAAAAATAGAAAGAGAAAAATGGAATTAGAGAAGCTGTTAAATTATTAGAGAACAAGTAAAGATAGAAAAAGAAATACAAACTACCTGGAACAAATAGGAAAACTTTTTTTTTTTTTTTAAAGATTGTATTTATTTTTATTTTTCCCCCAAAGCCCCAGTAGATAGTTGTCTGTCATAGCTGCACATCCTTCTAGTTGCTGTATGTGGGACACGGCCTCAGCATGGCCGGAGGAGCGGTGCCTTGGTGCGCGCCCGGGATCCGAACCCGGGCCGCCGGCAGTGGAGCGCATGCGCTTAACCGCTAAGCCATGGGGCCGGCCCAATAGGAAAACTTAAAGCCAAAAATGTCAGACATTTTAAATATATTTTATATAAATATATTTATATAAATATAAATTGACTAAATTATCCAATTAAAGAACACAGATTATCATACTGCATGGAAAATTCCGACTATAAGCTGACATATATGGAAATATATTTCAAACAAGAAAACTGAAGACTGAACGTCAAACTTTGTATCATGCAAATACTAATTAAAAGAAAGGTGGTATAGCTAAACTAATATCAGATAACGTAGACTATAAGGAAAAAAAGCATTACTGGATAGAAGTAGAATATTACTTCATAATGATAGCAGGTTCAATTTGCCAGGAAAATATAGCAATTAAAAATTCTATGCAACTAATAACATAACTTCAAACTGTTTAGAGAAAAAAATGACAAAACTACAAGAAGAAAACCAAATTCCCAAACATAGTGGGAGATTGTAACACATTTAAGTAACACATTCAGTAATGAGCAAAATGTTTAATAAACTTGATGCTAATGGACATATACATGTCTGTAGATGCACTTACCACATTGCAGAAGAAACATCATTTACAAGCACGTGGAATGTTTGTAAAAATTGACCATTACACTGGGCAATAAAGCAAGTCTCAACAAATTTGAAAGGACTGGATTGACAGAAAGCACGTTAGAAATAAAACACAAACATCAAATAGCACAATAGTCTTTGAAATTAACACACCATGGGTAAAAATATATATAATAGAACTTAACAAAAATAATTTGAATCAAAAGATAATGAAAATACTTCATATCAAAACTTTTGAGAACCTGAAAGGCTTATCTTAGAAGAGAATGCAGGTTGAAAATTAATATGCCAGCTAATTATCTCAAGAAGTTAGAAAAAATGTAAGAGAGAGAAAAAGAACATTGATGGAAGAAAATAATTAACAGAAGTTCAGAGATTAATTACAAAGAAAATAAACTTGCTATTGTGGGAGTCAACAACTTCCAAAGTTGATTCTTTGAAAGGACTGTTAATTTGACAAACCTGTAGTGTTGACTAATCAAGACAAAAACAGGATAGAACAAAAATAGAAGACATACATGAGCAATATTAAGAAAGAAAAAATATGCTGCATATATCAAAAAGATTATTAGAGGATGCTATAATTTGAACACATAGATTAAATAAATTCCAAGAATAATATAACTTGCTAATATTAACTTGAGGCAAAAGTGTGGACAACCTGAATATATCTATAGTATCTTAAAAAATTGAGTCCATAATTAAGATCTTTTCACAAATAAAATTGTATGCCCAAACTTATTACTGGCAAGTTGTACCAAATATTTAAGACTACCTAGAGAATGAAAAAGGGAGGTACACTCTCCAGCTTATCTAATGAGGCTAGCACAACTTTGATAACAAACCTGAAAAGGATAGTACAAGAAAGAAAATATGGGCAACCTTGCTTTAGAAGATAGAGGCAAACAGAATTCTAAAGAAATTTTAGGAAGCAAAACTCAGCAATACATAAAAAGGAAAATATATTGTGACCAAATTTAATTTATTCCAGGAATACTAGATTGATTTAGCATTGATAATTAATGTAATTCACCACATTGAGAGAATAATTGGGAAAATTATGTCATCATCTCATAGGATGCAAAGAAAAACATTTGCTAATGTTCAAATAAAAACTCTAAGCCAACTTAGACCTGAAGGAGAACATTCATTACAATAAAAATTTCCATGGGGGCAGGGACCTTTGCTTTCTTTCACTGAAGTATTCCAAGTTCTAAAACATCACCTGTCTACATTAGGAATTCAAAAAATATTTAATATTGAGAATTGGAAAGAGGGCATTGATGAAAGTCTTCAGCATACATCATACTGAAATTCTGAAAACTCTTTCTTTGAGATCAGGGAAAAGATAAGGATATGCCCACCATCATCATTTATATTCAGTTAATGTTGAGGTTCCTATGCAAGGCAATTTAGCAAGAACAAGGGAAAAAATTATAAGATTTGTTATTTTCAAATTATATAAGTAGATGAATCTATCAAGTGAATTTACATTTAAAATATTAGAATTAATAAAAGAGTTTATCAAGGTTACTGATACAAAGATCAAAATACAGCAAAACAAAGTATAGTATGATGGATAAATAAAATGTATTTTTATAAACTACCAACAAACAGAAAACCAAACTTTAAAAATAGCATAAAAATCGAGAAGTATAGAAATAAGAAGCTATCAAAAGATGTCTAAGACCTCTACAGAGAAAATAAAACATTATCAGAGACATTGCCTAAGATCATGGATTGGCAGAAAATAATATAGAATTGTTGACTCCCCTGAAATTGATCTATAGAGTGAATACAGTCCCCAATAAAAATCCTATCAGGTTGTGTGTGTATGTGTGTGTGTGTGTGTCTGTGTATGTAGAGTTGACAGGGTAAATCTACAACTTATGGTGATGCAAAGAATTAAGAATAGGTAAAATAATCTTGAAGAATAACAAAGCAAGGGGACATATTGTAGTTGATATCAAGATTTATTATAAAGCTTCAGTCATAAAGACAGAAATAGACAAACAGACCAATGGAACAGAACAGAGAGTTAAAAAACAGAAAAATGTATGGGCATATACTTAATTTCTTGCAAAGATGACCTGTAGTGCATAGTCTTTTTGATAAATATAACTTCACTGCTACCTGATGCTATTCAAAGATAAAATTTAGGTGGATTGTAGATCTATATGTGAAATTAATAAAGCCCTGGAAGATAAAAAATGAACATGGTTTCATGACTGTGGGAGTAGGGAAAGATTTCTGAAGGAGGACATAAAAAACACTAATCATAAAGGAAAAGTTGCCTATATTGGACCACACCCAATTAAGGAAATTCTGTTTATGAGAAGACATTAAAAGAGTGAAAAGACAAGCCACAGAATAGGGAAAGTATTTGCGATGCATGACTGACAATGACTCATATACAGAATATATAAAATGTGGCCACAAATCAATAAAAAAGGCTAATGCAATAGAAAAATGGACAAGATACTTGAATAAACAGTTCACAAAAAAGGATAGCCATATGGTCAAAAAATATATGAAATGCAAGTAAAAACTTAATGAAATACTACTTCATACCCCCTAGAAATGATAACATAAAAAAGACGGACAACACTAAGTTAAGTGTTAACACTAAGTTAACACTAAGTGTTAGCAAGAATATGGAGTCTGCAACTCTCATATATTGCTCATGGGAGTATAAATTGCTATACCAGTTTAGGAAACTGGTAGTATCTACTAAAAGTGAACACATACATATCCTAAGATCCAGCATTTTCACTTCTATCTACAGAAATATGTATGTATGTGCATTAAAAGATCGTTCGTAGTAGCACTATTTCTAATAGCACGAAACTGGAAATACCCCAAATGTCCATCAAGAGTGTAATGGATAAATAAAATGTGCTGTATTCATATAATACCATATAGCAATAAAAATGTATGAACTACTGCTCCATACAATCCTATAGATGAATCTCACAATCATAATATTGAGTGAAAGAAGCCATACCCCCAAATATGTAAAATATGTTTGCTATGATTGCATCTATATGAAATTCAAAAACAGGCAAACATTTGTGGTGTTAGAAGCTAGCTAGCATAATGGTTATTATTGGCAATGAGAAGAGAGAAGGGTAGTAATTGCTAAAGGGCATGAAGGAGTGTGTGTGTGTGTGTGTGTGTGTGTGTGTGTGTAAGTTCTTGGCAGGAAGACACCACAGAGAGAAGCGTAGTTACCAAAACTCGAAGAGAATAACTGGAAAGGGCTGCCTGATAGTTGTTGTGGATTTTATTTTAGAAATGCAAGATGCAGTCAACCTGTGACAAATGAGCAGGGGTGGAACTATGGGGATAAATACTGGTATATTAACTGATCAATTGCATAAAGTAAAACTTAGCTGCTAGTTCTTCAGTTCACACATCACTATGTAAATAACATGATCAGTGACCAATCTTCACTTCTTTCAAAATCTGTCACTGGTTGGTTACTGTGCACTAGTTATTCAGTTCAAGCCCAGAGCAAAATCTAGAGTTACGCTGCCTCCTTGTTTCTCAATGATAAACCTATGTGACATTTTACAAAAATGGATGACTGAAAGAGGGAATTGGTCAAGAAAAATGAAAGTGCAGCAAAGAAATGAAAAGTGATAATGCTGAAAGTGAAATTGAAATCAAATGTAAATGAGGTTATAGAAGAAATGGCTGACTGTGGGAGTGTTGACACTGCTGCAGTTCTAGAGACACTAGATACACAGTCAGAGGATCTTAGTGAAAAGGAACAAAAATGAGGAGAGTGGTTGTGATGAAAAAGATAAAGATGTTCCAGAGGAATTGACACCAACAAATAACTTCATTGCATTTAAAGAAACTCCCAGAGATATTTCATGACACTGAAAGGGCAAAGGATGAAATATTAGAAGCTGATCCAAATGTAGAAAGGTCAGTTTGCCAAGGCCTAGAAAAAATGTTTGCTTCATATTGTAAGTTATATGAATGAGAAGAAAAAGGCAAATACTGTTCAAGCTACTTTTGCTAAGTTTTTTTTTTACAAAGAAATAAAACAGTTCTCAATGTTTCTAATGTTTGAAATCACACTGTATTAACTATATATTAGTTTTATTATTTAAAAAATTTTCCTATACATTTATATAGTTTATAAAATTTTCAAAAGTCATGGTACAATCGTAATTTTCCCCCACTGATTGTTAAGATATCTTTGCACTGTCATTTTTACAGTCCTGCATGTGTCATGTAAAATGAGGACTGTCTCTACATGATACAACAAGGTATCTTACTTAGAGAGGTCTTCATTCCAATCCTGTCCCTTTGACCTGTTCTTCCCCCCATCATAGGCAACCATTTAAAATAGTCTTTGATTTATCCCTCCAGTGCTGCTTTTTGCAAATATATGCAACTATGTATAAAATTCTTATCCTTCGCCTTTCTCTTTAAAAGTTGATATACCATCCGTATTATTCTTTTTTTTTTTTTGAGGACGATTAGCCCTGAGCTAACATCTATTGCCAATCCTCCTCTTTTGTTTGCTGAAGAAGATTGGCTCTGGGCTAACATCCGTGCCCATCTTCCTCTGCTTTATATGGGACGCCACCACAGCATGGCTTGATAAGCAGTGTGTAGGTCCGCGCCTGGGATCTGAACCTGTGAACTTGGGGTCGCCGAAGCAGAGTGCATGAACTTAACGGCTACGCCACCTGGCTGGCCCCACTTTCTTTTTTTTTTAGCTTTACAATATGTCCTGGATATCTCTCCATATCGGTATATAGGTATCTTTATCATTCCTTTGTATGTCTGCTGTATTATGTGAACATATTATATATGCATGCTCTATTATATGCAGTATTATTTGAGTGTGTTCTAGCAGGAAAAGGATGGCACACTCAATATTTTTAGGCGAGGTTAATAAAGGAAATATTTTCAAGATATATCTTGTCCAATTTGAGTAATTTTAGACGTTAATAAAGGAACAATTTACAAAGGTATAGGCAGAATGTAGGGAAATCACAAGGGAAAGTGCAGATCTGTGGGGCTAGGAACATCAAGGAACTATTACCACCACTAGGCCTGAGGGGCAAAGTTAAGGAGGGATACTGGAGATCAGGAAGCTATGTGGAGAGGTCTGCCTGACAGGAGCTGAGTATTTGGTTGAAGAATACAGCCTTTTTATAGCCAGGTAAATATGCTGACTCTACTCTTCTTCCTCCCAGTTACTCCCTATTGTGAAAACCTAGAGGACCAGGAAGCCTACTGATGTAGTTCATGTGGCTTAGTGTTCCATGGCAGAGAGCAGGGAGGAGACTGAATGTGGAAAGATAAACTGAAGATATTTAGCACAGTCCACACATTTTGACTTTCACCTCTTCTTCACACAGGTGGAAAATTATCAACCCTAACATAGTCCATCAGCTGCCTTATTGTTTTTATTTTATTTTTATTGCAGTAACATTGGTTTCTAACATTGTATAAATTTCAGGTATACATCATTATACTTCTGTTTCTGCATAGATTACATCATGTTCACGACCCAAAGACTAATTACAGTCTATCACACTCACATGTGCCTAATCATCCCTTTTACCCTTCTCCTTCCCCCATTCCCCTCTGATAAGCACCAATCCAATCTCTGTCTCTATGTGTTTGTTTGTTGTTGTTTTGTTGTTTTTATCTTCTACTTATCATTGAGATCATATGATATTTGACCTTCTCCCTCTGACTTATCTCACTTAGCATAATATCCTCAAGGTCCATCCATGTTGTCACAAATGGCTGGATTTCATCGTTTCTTATGGCTGAGTAGTATTCCATTGTGTATATATACCACATCTTCTTTATCCATTCGCCCATTGGTGGGCACTGAAGTTGCTTCCAAGTCTTGGCTATTGTGAATAATGCTGCAGTGAACACAGGGGTGCATGTATCTTTACACATGGGTGTTTTCATGTTCTTTGGATAAATACCCAGCAGTGGAATAGCTGGATCATATGGTATTTCTATGCTTAATATTTTAAGGAATCTCCATACTGTTTTGAATAGTGGCTGTACCAGTTTGCACTCCTACCAGCAGTGTATGAGAGTTCCCTTCTCTCCACATCCTCTCCAACACTTGTTTCCTGTCTTGTTAATTATAGCCATTCTGACGGGTGCAAGGTGATATCTCATTGTAGTTTTGATTTGCCTTTCCCTGATAGTTAATGATGTTGAATATCTTTTCATGTGCCTGTTGGCCATCTGTATATCTTCTTTGGAGAAATGTCTGTTCAGGTCTTTTGCCCGTTTTTTAATTGGTTTCTTTGTTTTTTTGTTGTTGAAATGTGTGAGTTCTTTATATATTTTGGATAGTAACCCCTTATCAGATACATGGTTTGAATATATCTTCTCCCAATTGTTAAGTTGTCTTTTCCTTTTGTTGATGGTTTCCTTTGATGTGAAGATTTTTAGTCTGATGTAGTCCCATTTGTTTATTTTTTCAGTTGTTTCCCTTGCCTGGTCAGACACGGTACTTGAATATATGTTGCTAAGACCGATATTGAAGAGTGTTCTGCATATGTTTTCTTCTAGAAGTTTCATGGTTTCAGGTCTTACATTCAAGTCTTTAATCTATTTTGAGTTAGTTTTTGTGTGTGGTATAAGATAATGGTCTACTTTCATTCTTTTGCATGTGGCTGTCCAGTTTTCCCAACACCATTTATTGAAGAAACTTCCCTTTCTCCATGGTATGTTCTTGGCTTCCCTGTCGAAAATTAGCTGTCCATAGATATGTGGGTTTATTTCTGGGCTTTCACGTCTGTTCCATTGATCTGTGAGTCTGTTTTTGTGCCAGTACCATGCTGTTTGGATTACTATAGCTTTGTAGTATATTTTGAAATCAGGGAATGTGATACCTCCTGCTTTGTTCTTTTTTCTCAGGATTGTTTTGGCTATTCAGAGTCTTTTGTTGTTCCGTATAAATTTTAGGATTCTTTGTTCTATTTCTGTGAAAAATGTTGTTGGAACTTTGAGAGGGTTTGCATCAAATCTACGGATTGCTTTAGGAAGTATGGACTTTTTAACTATGTTAATTCTTCCAATCCAAGAGCACAGAATATGTTTCCATTCTTTGTGTCTTCTTCCATTTCTTTCAACAATGTTTTATAATTTTCAGTGTACCGATCTTTCACCTCTTTGGTCAAGTTTGTTCCTAGGTATTTTATTCTTTTGTTGCAATTGTAAATGAGATTGTATTCTTATTTTCTCTTTCTGCTACTTTGTTGTCACTGTATAGAAACACAAGTGATTTTTTTTATGTTGATTTTGTATCCTGCAACTTTACCGTATTCATTTATTATTTCTAAAATTTTTTGGTGGATTCTTTAGGGTTTTCTATATATAAAATCATGTCGTCTGCAAATAGTGACAGTTTCATTTCTTCCTTTACAATTTAGATCTCTTTTCTTTCTTTTTCTTGCCTGATTGCTCTGGCTAGGACTTCGAATATTGTGTTAAATAAGAGTGGTGAAAGTGGGCATTCTTGTCTGGTTCCTGTTCTTAGAGGGATAGCTTTCAGTTTTTCACCATTGAGTATGATATTAGCTGTGGCTTTGTCATGTATGGACTTTATTATGTTGAGGTACTTTCCTTCTAGCCCCATTTTATACAGAGTTTTTTTCATAAACAGATGAGGTATCTTGTCAAATGCTTTCTCTGCATCCTGAGATGATCAGTGATATTTATTCTTCATTTTTTCAATGTGATGTATCACACTGAATGATTTGCAGATGTTGAACCAACCTCTGCATCCCTGGAATAAATCCCACTTGATCATGGTGTATGATCTTTTTTTTTTTTTATTTATTGATGTTTTAATGGTTTCTTTTTCATTGTGAAATTTTTGGGTTGTACATTTTTGTTTGTCCATCACCATATATATGACTCCCTTCACCCCTTGTGCCCACCCCCCACCCCCACTGCCCCTGGTAACCACAGTCCAGTTTTCTCTGTCCATGTGTTGGTTTATATTCCACATATGAGTGAGATGTATGATCTTTTTAATGTATTGTTGTGTTTGATTTGCTAGTATTATCTTGAGGATTTTTGCATTGATATTCATCAGTGATATGGGCCTGTAATTTTCTTCTTTTGTGTTGTCTTTCTCTGGTTTTGGTATCAGGGTAATTTTGGCTGCATAGAATGATTTAGGAACCTTCCACTCCTCTTCAAGCTTTTGGAAGAGTTTGAGAAGGATAGGTATTAAGTGTTCTTCAAATGTTTGGTAGAATTCACCAGGGAAGCCGTCTGGTCCCGGATTTTATTTTTAGTGAGGTTTTTGATTATTGTTTCGATCTCCTTACTGGTGATTGGTCTATTCAAATTCTCTATTTCTTCTTGATTCAGTTTTGGATGGTTGTATGATTCTAAGAATTTATCCATTTCTTCTAGATTATCCAATTTGTTGGCATATAGCTTTTCATAGTGTTCTCTTATAATCTTTTGTATTTCTGAGGTGTCCGTTGTAATTTCTCCTCTTTCATTTCTGATTTTACTTATTTGAGCCTTCTCTCTTTTTTTCTTAGTGAGTTTAGCTAAAGATTTGTCAATTTTTTTTTATCTTTTCAAAGAACCAGCTCTTGGTTTCATTGATTTTTTTCTATTTTCTTTTAGTGGCTATTTCATTTATTTCTGCTCTGATTTGTATTCTTCATTTCTGACTGGTTCTTTTTTATATCTTCCATTTCTTTGTTGACATTCTTACTGAGTTCATCCATTCTTCTCCCAAGACCTGTGAGCATCCTTATGACTCTTTGTTTGAACTCTCTGTCAGGTAGATTGCTCATTTCTGTTTCATTTAGTTCCTTTTCTGGAGTTTTGTCCTGTTCCCTTACTTGTAACATATTCCTTTGCCTCCTCATTTTGCCTCTTCGTCTGTGCTTGTATGTGTGTATTAGGTGGGGCAGCTACATTTCCTGATCTTGGAGAGGTGACCTTATGTAAGTGATGCCTTATGAGGCCCAGCATAGTGCTTCCTTTTCATCTCCAGTTCCAAATGTTTCAAGAGTGACCCCCATGTTGGCTACATGTGTCCTTCTGCTGTTGCAGAGTTGTTCTAGTCATAGGTACCCAGAGAGGCCGAGCTGTCCTTCTGGCCAGCTGGTTGTAATGCTTACCTGTGTGTGGTTGTTGTGGGCCCTTTGGTCTCTTTATCACGTGTGGGGAGCCCCAGCACAGTTGGCTGCAAGGTCTAATAGAACGTTCCTGTGGCGGTTTTTCTATTAAGTGAGTATGTCCCCAGTGTGGCTGATTGTTAAGCTCAGGGGCTTGCAATTGCTATAGGCCTCCACACTATAAGGCTCTTGTCAGCCTTGTGAGGATTGTAGCTGGGTAGGGCTGGCCCCAGGCATGGGACCCAGTTGTTTCAGGCTTTGGAATGTGGGGCCAATTCCCTATGTGGCTGTTTGAGAAGCACAAATCTTCTGCAGCTGACTAGCCCCACTGCCCACAGGGCCACACGCACAGTCAACACAGTCGTGTCCCATGTGTGCATCCCAACCCCATGAAGCACACCCAGTCGCCCCATGGCAGAGACCCTACACAGTCGACCAGTGCCCTACACACTCCACCCAGTAGTCATGCACGCTCTGCCCCACAGAGGTGGGCCCACTCCCCTGGCTGCAGCAAATCCAGGCACCTAGCCTATGCAGGCCCACAAATTGCCTGAGGGATTGTTGTTGGGTGGGGCCAGTCCCTAGGCGGGCTGCTTTCCTTGGCTGAGCTAGATTAAATTGGTGCTCTAGTGTGTGTGGCAGACCCTGGGCTATCAGGTACAGGGAGAACTCCAATGATGTCTGCCAGTGTCTCGCATCAGCATGCCCACACCAGGTCACAACAGTGGCTGCTGCCAATGTCCCAGTCCCTGGAGAGGTCTCACGTCTCACCAAGATGCACCCAGAGACTATCAGGTGAGTCTCTTTTCACCAAAGGACTGTGCACCTTTCCTTCTGGTGATTTCAGGCTGTTTTCCGAAATGGGTGAATATGTGCATGGGCCCTTTAAGAGCCAGCTTTACTTTCCTTATGCCCCAGCTTTTACAGGGGTATTCCTTATTGTTGTTAGTAGCCAAGAAAGCCAGATATTATCACACTCATCTCAGTTGTTCTGAGTCTAAAAAATGCTTATAGTGACAATGCTCCCCAGCTTAGGTCCCCCACTCCTCCAGGGAAGGCTGTTGCGGCTGTGAAGGTGGCATTTTTTCTCTCCAGAAGGGAATTTCTGCCTCTTCCATCTCAGTCAGGACTGTCGTTTGTTGCAGGGGTTCCTCTTATCCAGTTGTCAGTTCCGTCTCAGAGGTAATTGTTCCAAGATTAGTTGTAAATCTGCTGTGTCTGTGGGACAAGGTGAGTTCAGAGTCTGCCTATGCCGCCATCTTGACTTCTCTCCTGCCTTATTGTTAATTTAGTTATATTTCCTCCTGAAACCAAAAAGTTAGCTACCACCAGTGTTCTTTATATAAGAGACTGAAGGAGAAAAGGAGAAAGAGGAAACAAAATATTTTTGGTGTGATCCTCACTTGTGTCTCTGGTTGTGAGTGATCATAGCTACTTCTTCTGTCCACATTCTTTGCTCCTCTTACCTACTACTGGCAGCATAACTTGATGGGGTTATTTACCTGTTGACCTTTCTTACATTCCTATGGAAAATGAGTCCTTGGTATTCTTGTCGTTGTTGCATTGCCATAGTTTTCCATTGATCAACATAGTTCTCCTTCCCCATTAAGTAGCACCAACAAAATTTCTTTCTAACTCAACCACTCTATCTGGTACAATGGTTTCTTCAGATATATTTTCAGAAGTGGAATTGCTGGATCATATGGTAGTTTAATTTTTAATATTTTGAGGAACCTCCGTACTGTTTTCCATAGTGGCTGTACCAATTTACAACCCCACCAACAGTGCACAAGGGTTCCATTTTCTCTACATCTTCACCAGCATTTATCTCTTATCTTTTTGTTGATAGCCATTCTAACAGGTGTGAGGTGATATCCCATTGTGGTTTTGATTTGCATTTCCCTAATGATTAGTGATGTTGAACAATTTTTCTCGTACCTGTTGGCCATCTGTATATCTTGTTTGGAAAAATGTCTTTTCAGGTCTTTTGCCAATTTTTTAATTGGATTATTAGTGGGGTTTTTTTTGATGTTGAATTGTATGAGGTTTTTAAAAAATCTGTTTCGGATATTGATCCCTTATCAGATATATGGTTTGCATATATTTTCCCCATTCTGAGTTTGTCTTTTCGTTTTATTGATCATTTCTTTTGCTGTGCAGAAGCTTTTTGGTTTGATGTAGTCCCACTTGTTTATTTTTGATTTTGTTGCTTGTCTTTTAGGTGTCATATAAAAAAATGGTTGTTAATACACATGTCACAGAGCTTTTTTTTGTTTTCTTCTAGGAATTTTATGGTTTATGGTCTTATATTTAAGTCTTTAGTCTATTGTGTGTTACTTTTTGTTAGTGGTGTAAGATAAGGGTCTAGTTTCATTCTTTTATACGTGAATATCCAATTTTTCAGCACAGTTTATTGAAGAAACTGTTTTATCTCCATTGAGTATTCTCGGCTCTGTTGTCAAATATTAGTTGACTATATATATGCTTGGGTTTATTTCTGAGTCCTCAGTTCTGTTCCATTGGTCTATTTGTCTGTTTTCATGCCAGTATCGTACTGCTTTGATTGCTCTAATTTTACAATATAGCTTAAAATCAGGAAGTGTGATACCTCCCACTTTGTTCTTCTTTCTCAGGGTTGCTTTGGCTTTTCAGAGTCTTTTCTAGTTTCATATAAATGTTAGGATTGCATTTTCTACTTCTGTAAAAAATGCCTTTAGAATTTTTACAGGGGCTGCGTCAAATTTATAGGTGGATTTCAGTAGGGTGGACATTTTAACAATGTTAATTCTTCTAACCCATGAACATAGGATACCTTTTTGTTTATTTGTGTTTTCTTCAGTTTCTTTCATCAATGTCTTGTAGTTTTCAGTGTAGAGCTCTTTCACCTCCTTGGGTAGATTTATTCCTAGGTATTTTATTGTTCTCGATGCAATTGTAAGTGGGATTGTTTTATTTCTTCTTCAGATAATTCATTGCTAGTGCATAAAAACAATACCAGTTTTTGTGTGTTATTTTGTATCCTGCAACGTTAAGAATTCATTGATTCAACCTAACAGGTTTTTAGTAGAGTTTTTAGGATTTTCTATATATGAAATCATGTCATCTGCAGATAGAGACAATTTTACTTCTTTTGTTAAAAATCAAAATTCAACTGAATGATTTTTTTTTTTTGGTGAGTAAGATTGTCCATGAGCTAACATCTGTTGCAAATCTTCCTCTTTTTTTTTGCTGAAGATGATTGGCCTTGAGCTAGCATCTGTACCCATCTTCCTCTATTTTGTATCTGGGACACTGCCACATCATGGCTTGATGAGCGGTGCATAGGTCCATGCCTGGGATCTGAACCTGTGAATCCCAGGCCGCTGAAGCGGAGTGTGTGAACTTAACCACTACACCACCAGGCCGGCCCTCAAATGAATTTATTTTAAAGATTTTATTGGCTTTATTCAAGGATCCATGAATTGACAGCATCCAATCTAGCAGCTAGAAAAAAGCTTTGAGGAGGTGTACAAAATGAAAGACTTTTATAGGCAGAAGGGAGTGATAACAAGGAAGTTATACTAGCAAAAAGTGGATTGGTTGTGGCAAAGTGACTTTCTTTTAGGGAATGACGGGGGACTATCAGGCAGATTACTTAACTAGTACTGATTTGGTGATTCTTGATTGAGTGGTTTAAGATTTCATTTCTAGGAAAGATGAAACTGTAATTAAGTCTCAGTTTGGCAATGTGGTACTTAATATAAGTAACTCCATTTTGGACCTGTTGTCTTGTTTTTAACACTTTCCAATTCTGATTCCTTTTATCTTTTTCTTGTGTTATTACCCTGGCTAGGACTTCCAGCACTATGTTTAATTGGAGTGGTGAGAGTGGGCACCCTCATCTTGTTCATGACCTTAGAGGAAAAGCTTTCAATCTTTCACCATAGAATATGATGTTAGATTTGGACTTGTCATAATTAGCCTTTATTATATTGAGGTCTATTCCTTCTATACCTAATTTGTTAAGAGTTTTTATCATGAATGAATGTAGAATTTTGTTAAATGCTTTTTCTGCATCTGTTGAGATTATTGTATGATTTTTTATTTTATTCTATTAATATAATGTATCACATTTATTGATTTGCATATGTTGAACCATTTTTGCACCCCAGGGATAAATGCCACTTTATCATGGTGAATGATCCTTTTAATGTGCTGCTGATTTTGGATTGCTAGTATTTTATTGAGAATTTTTGCATCTATATTCTTCAGGGATATTGGCCTGTAGTTTTCTTTTCTCATAGTAGTCCTTTTCTGGCTTTGGTGTTGAGTAATGCAATGTCATGAAATAAATTTGAGAATATTCCTTTCTCTTCGAATTTTTGGAAGAGTTTGAGAAGTGTTGTCATTATTTTTGAAGTTTAAATGTTTGGTGAAATTTGGTGAAGCCCTCAAGTCCTGTGCTTTTCTTCCTTGGGAGATTTTTGGTTATCCTTATAAGTAATTGGTCTTTTCAGATTTTTTATTTCTTCCTGTTTCAGTCTTGAAAGCTTGTATGTTTCTAAGAAGTTTTTCATTTCTTCTAGCTTGTCTAGTTTTTGGCATATAGTTGTTCATAGTAACCTCTTATGATACTTATTACTTCTGTGGAATCAGTTCTAATGTCTCTTCTGTTATTTATAACTTTGTTGATTTGGGTCCTGTCTCTTCTTTCCTTGATGACTCCAGCTAAAGATTCGTCTATTTTGTCTATCTTTTCAAAGAACTAACTCCTAGTTTTGTTAATGTTTTCTATTGTTTTCCTGTTCTCTATTTCATTTATTTCTGTTCTAATCTTTATTTCCTTCCTCCTGTTAAATTTGGATTCAGTTTGTTCTTGTTCCACTTCCTTGAGAGGTAGAGTTAGCTTGTTTATTTGAGATCTTTCTTCTGTCTTAATGTAGGCATTTTTTTTACTGTGAACTTCCCTCTTAATACTGCTTTTGCTGCATCCTATAAGTTTTGGTATGTTACATCTCCATTTGTGTTTGTCTCAAGATACTTCTTTATTTCCCCTTTAATTTCGTCTTTGATCCATTGGTTGTTCAGGAGAGTGTTCTTTAATTTCCATGTTTTTGTGACTTTTCCAGTTTTTCTCCTGTTGTTGATTTGTAGTTTCACACCCTTGTGGTCAGAGAAGGTATTTGGTGTGATTTCAATCTTGAATTTGCTAGGACTTGATTTGTGGCCTAACAAATAGGTGAATTACACACCACCATTACCGTATTAGAGAATCTAACTTTTTTGTTTTAATGATGCTAATTAGCATTCTTTTACTTCCACTCAAAGAACTCCCTTTAGTATTGCTTGTAAGGCAGGTCTATTGGTGATAAATTCCTTCAGCTTTTGTTTGTTTGGGAGTCTTTATCTGTCCTTCATTTCTGAAGAACACCTTTGCCTGATATACAACTCTTGTTTGACAGTTTTTTTCTTTCAGCATTTTGAATCTATTATCCCGTTCTCTCCTTATCTGAAAGGTTTCTATTGAGAAATCTGCTGATAGTTTTATGGGGGTTCCCTTTTATGTAACTTGTTTCTTTTCTCTTGCTTCTTTCAAAATTTTTTCTTTTTCTTTGACTTTTGACAATTTAATTATAATGTACCTTGGTGTAGCCATATTTGGATTCAACCTATCTGGGGTCTTCTGTGCCTAAGGTGTCTGGATATTCATTTCTCTCCCCATGTTTTGGAAGTTTTCAGCCATTATTGCTTTAAATATACTTTCTGTCTCTTTCTTTTTCTCTTCACCTTCTGGAATTCCCATAATGTGGATATTGTTCCTTTTGATTGTGTTGCATAGTCTTGTAGGCTTTCTTCACTCTTTTTCATTCTTTTTCCTTTTTGCTCCTCTGACTGGATAATTTCAAATGTCCTGCCTTCTAGATCACTGACTCTTTATTCTGCATGGTTGAGTCTGCTGTTGAAGCTCTCTATTGAATTCTTCAGTTCAATCATTGTATTTTTCAGCTCTAGGATATGTGTGGGGTTTTTTTGATGGTTTCTCTTTCTTTGTTGAACTTATTTTGTTTATGCATTGTTTTCCTAATTTTGTTTAGTTGTCTTTGTATTCTTATAGTTCACTAAACTTCTCTAAGAACATTATTGTGAATTACTTCTCTGACAGAAGTAGATAGATCTCCGTGTCTTTATGGTTAGTTATTGCAGCTTTATTAGCTTCCTCTGGTTGTTTCACATTTACCTGATTTTTCGTGATCCTTGATTCCTTAGGTTGGTATCTGTACATTTGAGTAAGTGGTCTTCTCTTCTAGGTTTTACAGGTTTTCTTTGTCAGAGACAGTGCTTCACCTGTCAGCTCAGTTTGGGTTTCTGGATGTGTCCACTGATAATGTCCTTAGGCAAGTGGGGCTTGCTGTCAGTGCCTATTTTTGAGTGAGGCCACTGCCCAAGCTCTGAAATCAGAGTTGGGGGTGCCACTGGCTGATAACAGTTGGAAAGGACTGCTGGCTTGGTTCCCTGTCCAAGCGAGGCTGTAGGATTTGCTCTGTGGTTGCCTGGGTTTGCTGGTTGGGCTTTCTAGATGGTCAGGACAGGATACCTTACCCAGCAGTGGTTGGGCTATGAAGTAGCTTCTCTGCCCTGGCAGGGCCCCGTGGCCTGCAGGGGTCATTGTTTGGGGACGTGAATCATTCAAGACTGTGCACTGATTTCCTTGGCCAGATGAGGCTACTGGTTTTGCTGTGAAGATAGGGAAAGCCATAAGCTGTGCTCTCTGTTCAAGTGTCACTATATGCAAATGGCTTTGCAGCTTCTTGTGTACTCTGGTTAGCTTCCCTGATCCGGCTGGCTGAAGGGTATATTCATCAATAGAAGGGTCTAGGAATTAGTTTCCCTGACCAGGTGGAGGGAGAGAAGCACCTTGGCTCTTTGTGGTCGTGACTCAAGCTGATCCGTACCCCAAGTTCCCTGGCTGAACAGTGGTACTGGCTTTACTTTGTGGATGATCAGCTCTGGCTTCTATACTCGCAGCTTGAGTGTTGCTGGGCTACACAGCTTCCACGTGTTCCAGCCAGGCTTTCTGTTCAGGCAGGGCTGGGAGCTACATTCAGTGGTGGATGGGGCTATGAATTAGCTCCCCTGCCCAGGGAGAGTGGGAGGGTAGGCTCCAAGCAGACTCTCAGGTGTTTGTGATTAAGCTTTTTGGTTGGGAAGAGACAGGAGCTACATTTAGCAATTGGCGGGGCTATGAATTAGCTCACTTGCCTGGGCAGAACTGACTTCAAGCCCAGCAAAGCTTTGTTTGTGGTCTTGACTTAAGCTAACTCACACCCCAAGTTCCCTGGCCAAACAGTGCCACTGGCTTTGCTCTGTAGACAATCAGCTCTGCCTGCCTTACTCTCTGCTTGAGCTTTGCTGGGCTGTACAGCTCCCAGGTGTTTCAATCAGGCTTCTGGTCAGGTGGGGCCAGTAGCTACACTCAGCACTGGGTAGGGATATGATTTAGTTTCCTCTTGGGGTGGGGGACAGACCAGGATCCAGAACTGGCAAGACTTTTCATTTGAGGACCCAAATCAGGCAGACCTGCACCCTGTCAAGGGTTCTGGTCAGACTGCTGCACTGTCTTGGCTCTGCAGATGAGCAAAGCTGCTGATTAGGACTACTACTTGGGTGCTGCAGGGCAGAACCTGGTCTGCCAAGATCCAAACGCTGGTTGTTGCATGCCCCTCCCTCCTTCTCCATCACAATCAGATCCCAGTGGTCAAGCCTCACAACATCCTCTGTGATCCCCGTGAGGCGAGACTGGAGTGGGGGCTCCCAAGAAGTGAAGCACAATGCTGGGGGAGCTGGATGTCCACCCTGAGCTCTCTTTTGCCACTTGAAGAACAGTAGTCTCTAGGGAGACCTCTCAGTGTGGTGCTGTGCCAGCCTTGGGGAGGGGCAGTTCAGTCAGTGTGCAGCTACTCCTCTTACCCTTCTAATGCTGTCTGTCTTGGTCTCTGTTGGTACAGGAGGTGCTTCAGCCTCATCTCTGTGCTCTAGGATTTTCTCAGTGGTGTCTTGTCCATGAATGATTTTTAGTTGTTCTTGTGAGGGGGAGTGAAGTTGGGAACAACCTATGTTGTCATCTTGGTGACATCACTCCTGTTGTGATTTAATTATTAATATGGACCCAGAGGCAATGAGGGGTGGTGAGGCAAATGTCCAGGGTATTGTCATTAAACGTGTTGTTTTTTCAGATGTAGGGATTCTCTCATTGTTTATAAGGAAGCTTCCTCTGCTGGCAAGGGAAGTCCAGGGATATTTGTCCATGTCACACCTATTGTTCCCATCCCAAGTTTCCCATCCCTTTCCCACCAAAACTGGTAGGTTTGAGGGTTAAATTGGTGCTGCAACCTTGCAGTCCTTATAATTAGGCCATGAGATTGGTCATCTGCCATGTCAATCCAACAACTACAGAAGATGAGGAGTTACTACAGTGCTGTTACAGAGGTTTTCTGATTGCCTATTGCATTCTCAGTTGCTCATTCATAGCTTTCCCTTTATGTTTTTCATAATGTACATTCTCTATTGCTGTCATAAGAAGCCAGTTGACCCAAAAATCTTTATTATAGTTTGTCATTATATCAATGAAGTGCCTTAATCTTTCTCACAACTTGTCCTCCACCTGCACCTTATCCTATGCCAGATTTGGTAATAATTTGAGAAATCATGATGTCATTGCATATTATGAATTATCAGTGTCCCATCCTGGCAGGAAGCAGATAGCACACTTAAACTGAATAATTTAGTTATGTAGCCACTTTGTGAGCTGGGAGGCGGAGTATCATATGTACTATCCTAAATGAATATGACAGCTGTTGTAAGAAATTAAGTAAATTGAAGATTATGGTCCATATAGCCAAAAATATAAGGTAAAGACAGCCCTTTTACATAGTTATGGTAGCTACTTAAGAATTATGTTAGACATTCAATTGTTAAATCATGGCAAATCTTGGAATAGACTCAATATGATTATATCTCAGTATAATTTCATAAGAAGAGCTTTAGCTTCTCATCTGTCCAATGATCTATATTTACCTATTCTTAAGTATTTGATAAAACAATAAAAATGTTGAGAATTAGAAAAATATTTTTTTACCACCCTTCAATGAATTGTCTTTCATTTTAATTTTTTCTGTTGTTAATGTTAGTATCCCAAGGAGATAACTTTGGAAGCATTTTCAGTTATTGTCACCCAGATGCTGGGAATCAGTCTGGGAATATCATACGATGACCCAAAGAAATGTCAGTGTTCAGGAGCAATCTGTATAATGAATCCAGAAGCTATGTAAGTTTTTTAAAAATAAGATTTATTTATTGGTTATGTTTATTTTTTATATATTTAAGGTGCAAAAATTTAGTATTTACTTATGGGACAAATTAGCTATAAATGGACTAAGTACTACAAAATAGAGACACGAAATTTTAAGTGTAAGAGGAATATGGAAGGAGGTGTACCATTAAGAACACTCAAGGCGAACAAGTGATGTCAGCATCATGGAGGGGTGATTGTTCCCTTTGTCTCTCCCCTCTAAGTTACAGCTAAACAAAGATTCATTAACCAACAGAGGATTCTCTACACAACACAACAGGACCCTTAAGAGATCCACACAGCTATACATCTGAAGGTGGGTGTACTGGACCCCCGGGATGTAGTAGAACTAAGGGAGTGGACCTCCCCCACCCCGGCTGAAGTGATCCAGGACATAGATCCTCGCATAGCAGCCGGCGCAACTGTGGGTGGAGGGGGGGACAACCTGGCTGATACATGAACGCTTTCAGAGTGGTAGCCTGGACTGCAGGAGCACCCACCATGCCGTGCTGGCCCTGACCATGCAGATTCTCCCCACCAGTCATGGTGGCTTAGTCCCTGCAAAGGCACCCTGCCTGCCGAGTGCAGTGTTGGCCCTTGCGAAGGCACCCAGCCTGCCAAGTGCAGCAGCCCATGGAACCTGCCTGTCAAGTCCAGCACCAGCCCATGCAAAGGTGCCCTACCCACATGATCACGACTACCTGATGAGCACAGTGGCCCCACCTGCAAGAGCGCAACCCACTCACCCACCAAACGCAGCAGCTAGCCCTCATGAAGGCGCCCTTCATGCACGAGCGTGACCTGCCTGCCAAGTGCAGCAGCCCTGTCCATGTGAGTATGACTCACTGAGTTGCTGCAGCTAGCTGGTACGAATGCAGAGCAGCCCAACTGGCACAACTCAGAGCAGATGGGGCAGAAACAGAAAACACAGCCCCTACCTCCCCCAGAAGTGACAGTAGGTGGAATCTGCGACCAGATACTACCACATATGCACTGGCAGAGGATCAATTCATCAAACACCATGAAGAGCTACAGTAACACTGCAGAACAGAAGGAAAATGACAAGTATCCAGAAACCAAACCTGAAGTCATAGAAGATTACAATTTAAATGACAGAGAATTCAAAATAGTTGTCATTAAGAAACTCAACGAGTTACCAGCAAACACAGAAAGACAGTTCAGTGATCTCAGGAATAAAATTAATGAGCAGAAGGAATATTTCACCAAATAGATTGAAGCCCTTAAGAAAACTATACAGAAATTCTGGACACAAAGAACACAATTTATGAGATAAAAAATAACGTAGAATCCATAAAAAATAGAGCAGATCTTATAGAGCAGAGAATAAGTGGCATAGAAGATAGAAATCTAGAAATGCTTCAGATGGAGGAGAAAATATAGAACTAAGATTTTTAAAAAATGAAGTGTATGGTATAGCCATACTTATATTAGTCAAAGCAGACTTCAATATAAAAAAGATAATGAGAGACAAAGAGGGGCAGTATATAATGATGAGGGACGTTCCACCAAGAGAATATAAAACTTATTAATATATATGCACCTAACACAGGAGCACCAAAGTATACAAAGCAACTGTTAATAGACCTAAAGGGAGAAATTGACAGCAACACAAAAATAGTAGGGGAACTCAACACCCCACTTAAATCAACGGACAGGTGATTCGGACAGAAAGTCAACAAAGAAACAATGGCCTTAAATGAAACATAAGACCAGATGGTCTCAATAGCTATATATAGAACATTCCATCCCCAAACAGCAGAATACACATTCTTCAGTGCACATGGAGAATTCTCAAAGATAGACCATATGTTGGGAAACAAGGCAAGCCTCAATAAATTTAAGAAGATTGAAATCATTTCAAGCATCTTTTCTGACCACAGTGCTCTGAAACTAGAAATCAACTACAAGTGAAAAACTGGGAAAGTCATAGATATGTGGAGACTAAACAGCATGCTACTGAAAAACCATTGGATCAATGAAGAAATCAAAGGAGAAATCAAAAAATGCCTGGAGACAAGTTAAAATGAAAACATAACATACTAACGCTTATGGGATGCAGCAAAAGTGGTGCTAAGAGGGAAATTTATAGCGATACAGGCCTACCTCAACAAACAAAAAAAACTCAAATAATTAATCTTAAACTACACCTAACAGTGTGAGAGGTAGACTCATATACTTTATTTAGAAAGGGTTTGGAGAGGTTGGTAGTTGTTGTTGCTTTTAATGGGAGGAAGATGGGATTGGGGGGATGTGGAATGAGACTGATGTGTGTGTGTGTGTGTGTGTGTGTGTATTTTGGGAGGTTTTTGATTGCTGTTTCCATCTCTTTACTTATTTATTCTATTCAGATTCTCTATTTCTTCTTGATTCAGTTTCAGGAGGTTGTATGAGTCTAGGAATTTATCCGTTTCTTCTGTGTTATCCAAGTTGTTGGCATATAGCTTTTTATAGTATTCTCTTATAATCCTTTGTATTTCTGTGGTATCCGTTCTTATTTCTCCTCTTTCATTTTTAATATTATTTGTGCCTTCTCTCTTCTTTTCTTAGTGAGTCTGGCTAAGAGTTTGTCAATTTTGTTTATCTTCTCAAAGGAGCAGCTCTTAGTTTCATTGATCCTTTCTATTGTTTTTTTAGTTTCTATTTCATTTATTTCTGCTCTGATTTTTATTATTTCCTCTTCTCCTCACTTGGGGCTTGGTTTGTTCTGCTTTTTCTACTTGTGTTAGGTGTAGGTTAAGATTAATTATTTGAGATTTTTCTTGTTTGTTGAGCTAGGCCAGTATTGCTGTAAATTTCTCTCTTAGTACCACTTTTGCTTATCCCATGAGTTGGTATGTTATATTTTTATTTTCATTTGTCTCCAGGTATTTTTTGATTTCTCCTTTGATTTCTTCATTGATTCAATGGTTTTTAAGTATCATGTTGTTTAATCTCCACATATTTGTGCCTTTCCCAGCTTTTTTCTTGTAGTTGACTTGTAGTTTCATAGCATTGTGGTCAGAAAAGATGCTTGATATGATCTAAATCTTCTTAAATTTATCAAGACTTGCCTTGATCCCATTTATAATCACAACAAAAAGAATAAAATATCTAGGAATAAATTTAACCAAGGAGGTGGAAGACCTATACACTGAAAACTATAAGACATTGAAAGAAATTGAAGAAGACGCAAAGAAATGGAAAGATATTCCATACTCTTGGATTGGAAGAATAAACATAGTTAAAAGGTCCATATTACTTAAAGCAATCTATAGAATCAATGCAATCCCAATCAGAATCCCAAAGACATTTTTCACAGAAATAGAACAAAGAATGCTAAAATTTATATGGAACAACAAAAGACCCCGAATAGCCAAAGCAATCCTGAAAAAAAAAGAACAAAGCTGGAGATATCACAATCTCTGACTTCAAAATATACTACAAAGCTACAATAACCAAAACTGCATGGTACTGGCAGAAACAAACAAACAAAAACACAGATCAATGGAACAGAATTGAGAGCCCAGGAATGAAACCACACATCTGTCAACAGCTGATCTTTGACAAAGGAGGTAAGAACATACAATGAAGAATGGAAAGTCTCTTCAATAAATGTTTTTGGGAAAACTGGGCAGCCACATGCAAAAGAATGAAAATAGACCATTATCTTATAGCATGCACAAAAATTAACTCAAAATGGATTAAAGACTTGAATGTAAGACCTGAGACCATAAAACTCCTAGAAGAAAATATAGGCAGTACACTCTTGGACATCGGTCTTAGAAAGATCTTTTCAAATACCATGTCTAGTCAGGCAAGGGAAAGAAAAGGAAAAATAAATAAATGGGGCTATATCAGATGAAAAAGCTTTTGCAAGGCAAAGGAAACCGTGAAAACAATGAAAAGACAACCCACCAACTGGGAGAAAATATTTCCAAATCATATATCCAACAAGGGGTTGATTTCCAAAATACATAAATAACTCATACAACTCAACAACAACAAAAAACAAACAACCTGAAAAAAAATGGGCAGGGGATATGAACAGACATTTTTTCGAAGAAGATATACAGATGGCCAACAGGCATGTGAAAAGATGTTCAACATCACTAATTATTAGGGAAATGCAAATCAAAACTACAGTGAGATATTACCTTACACTTGTCACAATGGGTATAATTAACAAGACAAAAAATAACAAATGTTGAAGATGATGTGGAGAAAAGGGAATCACATACACTGCTGGTGGAAATGCAAACTGGTGCAGCCACTACGAAAAACAGTATGGTGATTTCTCAAAAAATTAAAAGTAGAAATACGATCCAGTTATCCCACTACTGGGTATTTATCCAAAGAACATGAACTCAACAATTCAAAAAGATTTATGTACCCCTATGTCCATTGCAGCATTATTCACAGTAGCCAAGGCATGGAAGCAACCCAAGTGCCCACCGACGGATGAATGGACAAAGAAGATGTGGTATATATACACACACACACACAATGGATACCACTCAGACGTAAAAAAAAGACAAAATCGTGCCACTTGCAACATGGGGGCGGGGCGAGGGTGAAAGCAGTAAAGGGGCATATGTATGATGACGGATAAAAACTAGACTATTGGTGGTGGGCACAATGCAGTCTATAGGGAAACTGATATTTAATAACGTACACTTGAAATTTCACAACGTTATAAGCCAATATGACGTCAATAAAATAATAAAATTAAATAAATAGGAATGTTATATGGTGGGTTTTCCTGTTTTGAAAGAAGAATCTAGTGACTTTGGAAGATGAAGTTTGAAGTAAGGAGAAATCAGTAGGAGGCTATTGAGTCCAAGTAAAAGATCAGGAAGACTTAATTTAAGTAACTTTTACAGTGGCTCAGATAGCATGGGGTTTTACAAATATAAACTATTTAATAGTTTGAATATTTATTCAGTTCATTTCCTAATTACATACAAGTTATGTGTTTTGTAGAAAATGTCATCTTATGATGTTATTTTGGAAAAAAAGTTAATTTACTTCTAAAAAAAAAGAACAGTCAATGCTAACAAATCCAGTATGCAAGATACATTAGCAAAGGAATTCTCCTTAGGCTGTATATTTTATGAAATCACTTAGTAAGGATCTTTAAAAATATATCAGTAGGCCAAAACAAGTGGCATTTGTTTTTAGACAGAATTTTTGGTTTTGCTTTTAGAGTAGTTTAATGTTGTAGAAAAACTACCATCGAAAGAATAAGAAGTCCTGGTTGGAGACCTGTATGAAATATATAATATTTTGTGTGACTCTGGAGAAATTACTCAACCTTGCTTAGATTTATTTTTTTCATCTTTAAAATGAGAATGATTATGCCTATTCTCTTATTTCACAGAGTGATGTAAGAATGAAATGAGAAAATAAAATGGGAGAGTATTTTCTAAACTGTAAAATCCCATAAATATGTGATAGATTAGTTACAGTGATTTCTGTTTGCCAGTGTACCCCCAATAGTATATATCAGTCAAGGATTAGGCAGGTGTCACGAGTATTCTACAGTTTTTTTATTTGTGAAAAGGGCTTGTGCTAAATGTGACCTATTCGTAACTGAAGAAAAATCAAAAGCTACAAGTGAAAATAAGGTATTAATTTTTGCAACCATACTCTTTTTATAGTTACTCTTAAGCACTATGCAAGGGTTAACTCTTACATTTTAAAAATAGCTCAAACTCAAACATATAAATCTATGTGTATGCACACATGTTATATTAATTATCTCTAAATGGATTATATATACAAACAATATTTTATACATATATAAAGTATTATATATTTTATTAAATATATAATAAATTAAATAAATATTATAATAATATGTTCATTAAATCCAATATATAATTTATATAGCTATATAAACAAAATGAGAATTACTATTTTGGGCCTATTGTCCGTTTGGCCAGCTATTCTCAAGTATGCTGTGACTTGTATGCATAGGTCACCCAGAGTCTAGTATTAATGACAGTAAGAATAACGAATATTTATGGTGTGCTTACTATGTACTAGAGACCATCCCAAACACTTAACATATATTAGCTCATTTGATTCTCACAACAGCTCTATAGGGCAGGTCTTATTATTCCCATTTTTACAGATGAGAAACTGAGTTATAAAAAGGGTAATTATCATGCTCAGATAGCTAGTTTGTGGCAGACCTGAGTTGTGAACTCAGGCATTCTGGCTTTAGAATCTGTACTAGTATACTTTTAGATTCCTATGATGCTTTATAATATTTAAAATGCTTTCATACACGTTCTCCAATTTCTTATAAAACTCTTGTGATGTGTGTGGGGCAAGTGTTATCTTAATTTTAACAAAAGATATAGCATTTCCACAGTCCATCTTATATATTATTTTATGTAATTTTCAAAGAAGGCATGAGAACAAGTAAGGAGAAAATATTATTATTTCCATTTAATGTTTTTTATTTTTAAAAAGTCCCTGGAGTCCAGACAGCCTAAACGACTCTACATTGGATATACAGTTAATTAGTGGCCAAACTTCAGCTGCTGTCAGTAATATCACCAATGATTTACTGAGCACTTACTATAAGCCACAGAGCTATATTAGGCCCTTTCCTTGTTTAATTATATTTAGTCCTCACAAGAGTGCTATGAAGTGGATGGGTATTATCTCTCTTTTGAAGATGAGAAAACTGAGACTTAGAGAGTATAATAGCTTTTCCTAAAGCCTCAAGTCACAGGGTTGGTAGTAGGCAACAGGTTTATCTAACTCAAAGCTTTGTTATTTTCTCTACTCCATACTGACTTCATATAGAAGACAGTTAATATATTAGAATTAACTTAAACCAAGTAGCAAGAGAACATTAGTATGTATGTGTACAAACTTGATTCTTATACTTCAGTGATCCTTCTAATACAGTCATGCGTTGCTTAACAACAGGGATGCGTTCTGAGAAGTGGGTCGTTAGGCAATTTCATCATTGTGTGAACATCATAGAGTATACTTACACAAATCTAGATGGTATACTACACACTGAGGCTATATGGTACTAATCTGTGGGACCACTGTTGGTCCATCATTGACCAAAACGTCAGTATGCGGCTCATGATTATATATTATTTTGATCATTTAATTTATATCTACTTTAAAAAAATGGGTAGCTCTTGCCTTAAACCCTCACATTCTAGGCAGTCTGAACACAGAAATGAGTTCAGAAGTGGAGAGAGGAAAGAGGCATAGAAAATTGCAATAGCTATGAATGTAGGAACGTAGGGAAAACTGAGGGTCAAGGTTTGCTCACTGATCTGGTTGCATCATTTTACAAAAAGGCAAAAACATTTAGGAGGAGCATGGAGTTATCAGTTTAAAGGCATTGAATTATTTTATTCATATTCTTTCTGTTAATTCCTTGCTAAGAGCAATTTCATTAAGCTATGGAAGTTTGAGGGAGTGGGGATACCATTTTGGAGTATGGAATACATTGAGGGGAGCATGAAACTTTGGAATCTTTCACTTGTTTGCTAATTTTTCTAACCTTTCATTTTCTCATCTGAAAAATGAGGATCATGATAGCTACATAATACAGTTGTTGTGAGGATTCAAGTAATTAAGATATTTGTAATTTATTTATCATTGTGCTGGTATGTCTTATTATTTGAGGAGTAGGGAAGGCCTAGGAGGGTATTAAAATGGTGGTGTAGGGATACACAAGAGCAGTGAGAACAGGGAATTTAGGAGAAAAAGTGTAGAAGAGAGAAAGACCCTGAAAGGAAAATGAAATAATGTAAAAGATAAACTTTTCTTTTTTCAAAATGCTGTCAAGTTCTAACCCCAACGTCAGAAAACTACTTTCATTCCCATCATTTCCTTCTGTCACTTAATTTCTCTGCTCTTTGAACACAGAACTTAGGCTAGTTATATCATAGTTTCAATAAGCTTTTATAAAATAATTTGGGAAGAAAGCTAACATAGCATTAGAATTCAGAGTTCAAAATCTCAACCAAAAATGAAAAAAAAAAAAAATCTCCAGATAATTGATTACAAATAAACTTTGGGAATACATGTTCTCAAGAACTGCCATTATGGGGCAGCAAAAAGGTGAATGAGTAGGGATTATATATAGTTGACTAGAAATAGTTCCCAGAGCCAAAATAGTATACAGTTTTTTAGTTGAAAATTTTCTTCACCTTTCTGCTTTGGTGGTAAGATCCTCAAAATTTCTTGTATATAGTAAAATATCTATTAATATTTTATTGAATTATGTAATGTTCAAAGATGAATTTTTGAGTAAAAAGTAACTGAATTTGAAGTCTTAAGCAACTGTGTATGAATACCTAATCATGCTAATTTATGAACTGTCTGATTTTGGTGAGGTTTTTAGCTTCTCTGAACTTTAGTTCAATTACTATAAAATGCTGATGACAAGACCAGCCTCCCTGGTTTGTGGTGAGGATTAAATAATCAAGTGTATAAAATGTCTGGCAAATATTAGGTGCTCAATAAATGTCAGTTTCCTCCTTGCCTTACAGATTTTTACTACATATTGAGAGTGATTCATCCTATGCATATATTCTTTGAAGTTATCTTTATTAGTCGGTATATGGACATAATTATATAAAATTTTGATTAATATACAGTTTCTCTGAGATCTTTAAGAAAGTTCAGGACTAAGCACAGTATAGTCTGTTTAATAAAAGTTTGTTGTTATTATGAAGAATCAATAGACAGTTGATTGTACATTTGCTATGAGCTGTGCTGGTAATAAGTGATACCGACAATAAGGAGGACAAAATTCCTGCCCCAAGCAACTAGCAATTTAATTCATTATCTGTTCTATTGTATATGTGCTACAAACCTATGAGTAAACATTGAAAAAACATTGAAATAGAAGAGATTCAAACTTTCAAAGGGCTTGGTTCTTAATTTTATAGTGGTCAAGGGAAAGATGGAGGAAGAAGAAGAGAAATTTAGAGTTATTGATACACATCTGGGAATTTATGTAAATGGATACAGGGTTTTCTCCATGCCGTCGTTTCAGTTTTATTTCACCTAGGCAGAGGCATCATACACATATATAACCATTTGTTCCTCTGTATACAAGAATTTGCATACAGTCACATCCAAAAGCTCAAAAATTTCTCTTAGCTGGAATTAGTTTGTAATGCATATAAAAATAAAATTATTCTTAATTTTTTTATTGTGGTAGGAGTAGTTAACAGGAGTCCCCTTAAATTTTTAAATATACAATACAGTATTGTTAAATATAGGTGCTATGCTGTACAGCAGATATCTAAAATTTATTCATCTTACATAACTGAAACTTTATACCCATTGAACCCCATTTAGACTCCATTTCCCCCTCATTCTAGCCCCTAACAACCACTATTCTACTCTCTGCATCCATGAGTTCGACTATTTTAGATATCCCATTTAAGTGAGCTTATACAGTATTTGTCCTTCTGTGACTAGCTTATTTTATTAGCATAATGTCCTTGAAGTTCATCTGTGTTGTTGCATATGGCAGGATTTCCTTCCTTTTTTAAGGCTGAATAATATTCCATTGCACATATGTATCCCATTTTCTTTATCCATTCATCTGTCAATGGACATTTAGGTTACTTCCATATCTTTGCTATTGTGAATAATGCTGCACTGAACATGGGAGTGCAGGTATCTCTTCAAGATCCTGATTTTAATTATTTTGGACATGTACCCAGAAGTAGCATTGCTGGATCATATGGTAGTTCTATTTTTGATTTTTTGAGGAACCTCCCTACTGTTTTTCACAGTAGCTGTACCAATATACATTCCCACCAACAGTGTACCAGGGTTCCAATTTCTCCACATCCTCTCCAACACTTATCTTTTTTTATGATAACAGCCTCTTAACAGGTGTGAGGTGATATCTTATTATGGTTTCGATTTGCAATTCTTTGATGATTAGTCATGTTGAGCACCTTTTCATGTACCTATTGGCCATTTATATGTCTTCTTTGGAGAAATGTCTATTTAAGTCCTTTGCCCATTTTCTGATTGGGTTGTTCTTTGCTATTGGGTTGTGTTTAATTTTGTTTTAATAAGGACATGTATTCCAGTGAATGAAATTACATAACCTCCTCAAGAATGATTTTGGCCTCTAAGTACTTGTTATGAACTTTTATCATTACCTATTAAATTTAGCATTTTGAAATTAATTTATATATTATAGAATTGTGTTTTCAGCAGTATATTGACAATGACATTATATGGATTCATCTTTAGGCAATCCAGTGGTGTGAAGACATTTAGCAGTTGCAGTTTGAGTGACTTTGAAAATTTCATTTCAAAAATGGGTGCCAAATGTCTTCAGAATAAGCCACAAATGCAATCGCCTGCAACATCAATTTGTGGTAACCGCAGAGTAGAGGGAAATGAAGACTGTGACTGTGGTACTGAGGAAGTAAGTCTGATAACTAGGAAAATTGATTAATAAATTTATTGTTTTAGTTCATCTTTTTGTCATAAATGCTATATATCTCAAATATGACTGAGTACCATGCAGAATATTGGCAGTATGTGAAATCAAGGTTGGAATACAAAAATATACTGTCTAGGTTTTATAGATTGAAGAGTTTTGAACAAATATAAAATGTACTCCCAAAAAATTATTGCTGATGGGAAAAAAGGTGAATCTCGAATGAGCTTTTGGGTTCCAGACTAAATATATAATATTTTTCCAAGCCTGTGCTTAACCTTTCGACATTTTATAAATGCCTAATTGAAGATGAATGTGTCAGTGGACCATCAAGAATCCTTCAGGGTATTACTTCACAATGGAATCAATAGTATGGTGAGGGAAGACTGTGTTAATATTACAGTCTGAACATTGGGTGATTTGGATTATTCACTTGCTAGGGAAGCACTGAAAATATAATAAATGCAAAAGGTCCAGGAAATAATGCTTCTAGACATTTCAATATTTGCAGCAACAAAGCAGATATTATAAATTGCCATAATTACAAGATAGATGGAAAAGATATTAGGGTTTTATACATATAGGGGTCTGAATGTACTTGTACCCATATCACATTGTTTTAATTACTATGCCTTTGTGTTATGTTTTACCATTTGGTAGAACAAGTCTTCCCTCTTTACTTTTCTTCATTTATTTTAAAATTAGTTTTATTGGGAGATAATCAACATACAATAAAATGCACCCATTTTAAGTGTACAGATTGATGTGTTTTGACAAATGTGTATAAGCATACGTGCAATTAAGATATAGATTCTTTTAATTATCTGCAAAAGTTTATTCATGTCTCTCTGCAGTCATTCCCACCTCTACTCATCTCCAGGCAACTTCTGATTACAGCAGTTTTACCTGATCTAGAAAGTCATATGAACAGAATGATTCAGCACATATTCTTTGTGTCTGGCTTCTTCTGTTCAATGCAGTGTTTTCGAGACTCACTCACATTGTTTTATGTCACAATACTTTCTTCCTTTTTGTTTTGAATAGCATTTCATTGTTTACATATACCGCAATGTGTTTTTCCATTTGCCTGCTAATGGACATTTAAGTTGTTAACAGTACTGAGCTATTATTCTGAATTCCTAAAAGTTGAATTGCTGTGTCATATGCTGTGTGGGTGTTTGTAAGAAACTGCCAAACTATTTTCCAAAGTAGTTGCATCATTTTACACTTCTATCAGCAACATGTGAAACTTTAATTTCACATCTTCACCAAAATTTGACATTGTAGCCTTTAAAATTTTAGCCATTCATTTTGGTTTGTATTTCTTTGATGACTCTAATGATGTTGAGCATGTTCTCATGTCCCTTTGGCTGTTTTTTGTTTGAATAATCCATTCAAATCTTTCACCAGTTTTTAAAATTAGGTTGTTTGTTTTTTATTATTGATTTGTAAGAGTTCTTTATACAGACTGGAGACCAGACCTTGTCAGACATGTATATTACAAATATTTGTTTCCAGTCTATGGATTTCCTTTTCAGTTTCTGAACATCTTTGAGGAGCAGGCATTTTTCATTTGTATGAAGTCCAATTTATCATTTTTGTCTACTGTGGTTGTGATTTTTTGTGTCCTAAAAAATCTTTGCTTACCCAAGATCATGAATATTTTCTCCTATGTTTTCTACTAGAATTTGCACTATTATAACTTTTACATTTAGTCTGTGATCCATTTTGAGTTTGTTTTTGTGTTTGGTGAGAGATTTGGATTGAGGTTCATTATGCTCCATACAAAAATCAAATTTTTCTTGCAGTATTTGTTAAAATGACTATCTGTTCACATTGTATTACCTCAGTGTCCTTATGAAAATAAATTACCATACATGTGTATCTATTCTGGATTCTTTTCTGTTTATTTATATGTCTGTTCTTATGCCAATTCTACACTGTCTTTTTTTTTTTTATTGGTTTATAACATTGTAAAAATTTCAGGTGTACATCATTGTACTTCTATTTCTGCATAGATTACATCATGTTAATTAACGTACTTTTATAGTAAGTCTTGAAAACAATGTAAATCATCCAAATTTGTTTCTCTTTCCAACGTAGTTTTACCATTCTAGGACCTTTGTCTTGTCATGTAAATGGGAGAATCAGCATGTGAATGTAGGGACTTTGATTGGAATTGTGTTGTATCCATTACAATCATCCACCAATTTTGGGGGAATTACTTTCTTACCAATACTGAGTCTGCCAATCTATGCACGTGGTGTCTCTCTCCACTTATTTAGGTCTTCTTTAATTTATTTAGTTCTTCTATAGTTTACTTGTTTTGATAGTATTGCTTTAAAATTTTATTTGGCAATTGTCTGTTGCTAGTATAAAAAATACAATGGACTTCTGTGAGTTCACCTTGGATTTAGTGTTGATTAGAAGTGCTGAGAGTGTTCTTCTTTGGTTGGTTCTTGTTTTTAGGAGGAAAGCTTTCTGATTTTCACCATTCAATATATTAGATATAAGCTTTTCTTTTTTTTTTTTTTTTTTAGCAGATGCCCCTTATCATCTTAAGTTTCCTTCTATTTCTAGTTAGCTGAGAGGTTTTTTTTAATTATTGAATTAATTTGATGTTTAACATTGTGTAAATTTAAGGTGTACAGTGTGTTACTTTGATACATTTATATATTGTTATATGATTGCCAATGTAGCAATATTTATCACATTCCACAATTATAGTACAATATTATTGTCTGTATTCATTATACTGTACACTAGATCTCTATGGCTTATTTGCTATTCATTACAAGTTTGTACCCTTAAATACCATCACTTTTATTCTCCCACTCCCACCCCTGGTAACCACCGTTGTATTCTCTGTTTTTTACAGGTTTAACTTTTATAGATTCCACATATAAGTGACATCATACAGTACTTGTCTTTCTCTGTCTGACTTATCTTGCATAGCATGTGCTCGAGGTCCATCCATGTTGTCACAATGGAAGGATATCTTCCTTTATCATGGCTGAATAATATTCCATTGTGTATATATAGCATGTCTTTTTTATTCATTAATTAGTTGATGGGCATTTGGCTTGTTTCCATATGGTTGGCTGTTGTGAATAATGCTGCAATAAAAATGGGAGTGCATATATCTCATTGAAATCCTGTTTTCATTTCCTTTGGGTATATACCCAGAAGTGGAATTGCTGAATCATATGGTAGGTCTATTTTGAATTTTTTGTGGAAACTCCATATTGTTTTCCATAGTGGTTTGACCATTTTACATTCCTGCCAACAATATATAAGTGTTCTATCTTCAGCACATCCTTGCCAGCACCTGTTGTCTCACCTTCTTTATAACCATTCTAACAGATGTGAAGTGATATCTCATTGTAGTTTTGATTTGCATTTCCCTGATGATTATGATGTTGAGCATCTTTTCATGTGTCTATTGTCCATTTTGATGTCCTCTTTGGAGAAATGTCTATTTAGTTCTTCTGCCCATTTTTTAATTGGATTGTTTGTTTTATTGAGTTGACTGAGTTCTTTATATGTTTTAGATATTAACCCCTTATCCAGTACATGGTTTGCAGAAATTTTCTCCCATTCTGCAGGTTTTTTCATTTTGTTAATTGTTTGTTTTGCTGTGCAGAAGCTTTTGATTTTGATGTAGTCCCATTTGTTGATTTTTTCTTTTGTTGTTTGTGCTTTCGACATCATGTCTCCCAAATTATTGCCAAGAACTTTTTCCCTATGTTTTCTTCTAGGAGTTTTATGGTATCAGGTCTTATGTTTAAGTCTTTGACCCATTTTGAATTAAGTTTTGTGAGCGGTGTGAGATAAGGATTCAATTTCATTGTTCTACATGTGTTTCTTCAGTTTTCCTAGCACCAGTTGTTGATGGTGTGATGCTTCCGGCTTTGTTCTTTTTTCTTGGGATTGCTTTGGCTATTGAGGACCTTTTGTGGTTCCGGACAAATATTAGGATTGTTTCTTCTATTTTTGTGAAGAATGCCTTTGATATTTTGATTGGGATTGCATTGAGTCTATAGATCGCTTTGGGTGGTATGGTCATTTTAACAATATTAATTCTTCTGATCCATGAACGTGAGATATCTTTCCATTTGTTTGTGTTCTCTTCAGTTTCTTTCAGCAGGGTTTTGTAGTTTTCATTTTCGTGAAATGGAATTTCACATCATTTCATTTACAAATATTTCACTTCCTTGGTTAAATTTATTCCTAAGTATTTTCTTGTTTTTGATGCTATTGTGAATGTGATGGTTTTCTTTCTTTCTTTTTCAAATGCTTTATCATTAGTGTAAAGGAATGCAATTGATTTCTGTATGTTAATTTTGTATCCTGCCACTTTACTGAAATTGTTGATTAATTCCAACAGTTTTTTGACTGATTCTTCGGGATTTTTTACATATAGGATCATATCATTAGCAAATAATGGCAGTTTTACTTCTTCCTTTCCAATTTGGATACCTTTTATTTCTTGTTCTTGCCTAATTGCTCGAGCTAGGACTTTCAGTACTATATTGAATAGGGGTGGTAAGAGTGGGCATCCTTGTCTTGTTCCTGATCTTAGAGGAAACTCTTTCAATTTCTCCCCATTGAGTATAATGTTTAGTTAGAGAGAGTTTTCAATCAAGAATTAGTGTTGAATTTTGCCAGATGTCTTATTTCTGTGTCTATTGAGCTGGACATATGAGTTTTCTTCTTATTTTTCCTATTAATATGATGCATTTCATTGATTATTATTATTAATTTTTTGTGCGTGAGGAAGATTAGCCCTGAGCTAACATCTGTTGCCAATCCTTCTCTTTTTGCTGAGGAAGATTGGCCCTGGGCTAACATCTCTGCCCATCTTCCTCTACTTTATATGGGACACCACCACAGCATGGCTTGACAAGTGGTCCACTGGTCAACGCACAGGGTCCAAATCTATGAACCCTAGGCTGCCAAAGTGGTGTGGGCAAACTTAACTGCTACACCATCTGGCTGGCCCCCATTGATTGGTTTTTGAATGCTAACCCAACCATGCGTTTCTGAGATTAGCCCCACTTAAATTATTCAATATATGTTGCTAGATTTAATTTGCCCATATTTTGTTCAGGATTATGGGACTTATTTTCACAAGGGGATTATGGTCTGCGGTTTTTTCTTTTCTTGTAATATTTTCTTCTAGTGTTGGCATCAGGGTAATTCTGGACTCATAAAATGAGTTGGAAAGTTCTCCCTTACTCCCTGCTTTCTGAAGGAATTTAAGATTGGTATTATTCCTATTTATTTGTTTATTTATTATTTTTATTGTGGAAGAGCACTTAACATGAGATCTACCCTCTTAAATCTATCCTCCTAGAAGTTTTATAGTTTTCCATTTTGCAGTTATATTTATGATCCATTTTAAGTTAATTTTTTGTGAAACGTGTAGGGTCAGTGTCTAGAGTAATTTTCCATGTGTATGTGCAGTTGTTCCAGCACCATTTGTTGAAAAGACAATTCCATTCTCCATCGAATTGCATTTCCTCCGTTGTCAAAGATTTCATTATCACTGTGTAGTCTATTTCTGGGGTCTGTATTTTATTCCAATGATCACTTTGTCTATTCTGTGAACCCCACACTGTCATTATTATAGTTGTTAGTAAGTTTTGAAGTTGGATATTGTCAGTCCTGCAATTTTCCTCCACCGTCTCCTCCTCTTCCTCTTCACCCTCCTCCTCCTCCCCCCCTCCTCTTCCTACTGCTCTTTTCTTTCTTCTTCTTCTTCTCCCCTCCCCCTCCTCTTTCCTTGTTCTCCTTCTTCTTCTCCCCTCCCCCTCCTCTTTCCTTCTTCTTCTGCTCCTCCTTCTTCTCTGCCTCCTCCTCCCCGCTCCCCCTCCTCCCCCTCCTCCTCCCTCCTGCTCTCCCCTCGTCCTCCCCCCTCCTCCTTCTTCTTCTCTTCTTTCCTCTTCCTCTTCTTCCCCTTCCCCTACCCCTCTCCCTCTCCCCCTTCTTTTTCTTTCTTCATCTTCTCCTCCTCCTCCTCCCCCTCCTCCTGCTCCTTGTCCCCCTTCTCCTCCCCCTCCTCCCCCTCCTCCTCCTTCTCCTCCTTCTTTTCTTTCTTCTTCTTCAGTATTGTGTTGACTATTTTGGATCTTTTGTCTCTCCATATAAACTTTAGAATCAGTTTGTCAATATCCACAAAATAACTTGCTAGAATTTTAATTGTAATTGCATTGAATCTCTAGATCAAGTTGGAAGATGACTTCTTAACAATATTGCGTCTTCCTATCCATGAATGTGGAATATCTCTACATTTATTGATATCTTATTTGATTTCTTTTATTGAGTTTTGTAGTTTCTCTCATATAGGTCCTAAAAAATTTTGTTATAACTGTTCCCAAGTACTTCATTGTTTTCATGCTGATTTAAACAGTATGGGGTTTTTAAATTTCTAATTGCCATTTTTCATTCTTGGTATAAAGGAAAGCGATTGACTTTTATATGTTAACTTTGTATCCAGCAGCCTTGCTATAATCACTTATTAGTTACAGGAGGTTTTTGTTGTTTGGTCAGTTATTTGGTCAATTATTTTGTTTACATAGCAATCATATAATCTATGGGCAAAAACAGTTTTGTTTCTTCCTTCCCAACCTGTATATTTTAAATTTCATTTTCTTGTCTTATTGCATTAGCTGGGACTTCCAGTAAGATGTTGAAAGGAGTGGTGAGAGGGGGCATCCTTGCTTTGGTCCTGATTTTAGGAGGAAAGCAAATAGTTTCTCACCATAAGTATGATGTTAGCTGTAGGTTTTTTCTAGATGTTCATTATCAAATTGAGGAAGTATCATTCTATTCCTAGTTGCTAACATTTTGTATAATAAGTGAGTGTTAGATTTTGTCAAATGCTTTTCCTACATCAATTGTTATGATCATATGATTTTTCTTCTTCAGCCTGTCAATAAGATGGATTACATTAATTGATGTTGGAATGATGAACCAGCCTTGTATACTTGTGATAAATGCCACTTGGTTGTGGTGTATAGTTCTTTTTATACATTGTTGGATTCACTTTCCTAATTTTTTGTTGAGGCTTTTTGCTTCTACGTTTATGAGACACATAGGTCTGTAATTTTCCTTTCTTATAATGTCTTTGTCTGGGCTTAGTATTAGGGTAATACTGGCCTCATAGAATGAGTTAGAAAGTGTCACATGTCAATGGTGGGAGAGTAATGTGTCTATGATTCCATGGGGTGAAGACAATAGGAGCTCCATGTTTAGTGCTTCTTTTGAATTCTGTTCTAGGCATTTCTTCTCTTGGTTGATTTTAATTTGTATCCTTTCCATATAATAGATGACAACTGTGAGTTTAACAGCTTTCAGTGAATTCTATGAATCCTTTCAATAAGTTATCAAACCTGAGGGTGGTTTTGGGACTCCACCGCACTTGTGATTGATGTAAGAAGTGAGGGCAGTCTTGGGGACTGTTCTCTTTAACTTTGCAGTAGGCCTAAATTCTGCACACCCTTTTCCCCCCAGCTTTATTGAGGTATTATTGATAAAGAAAAATTATATATATTTAAGGTGTACAATATGATGTATTGATATATGTATACATAGTGAAATGATTACAACAAAGTAATTAACGTATCTATCACCTCACACCATTATCTTTTTTTTTTTGTGGTGAGAATACATCACCTATTATCTTAGCAAATTTCAAGTATACAATATAGTATTGTTAATGATAGTCATCATGCTGTACATTAGATCCTGAGAACTAATTCATCTGATAAATGAAAGTTTGTAGTCTTGGATCAATATCTCCCCTTTCCTCCCACCCTCCAGGCACTGGTAGCCACCATTCTACTCTCTACTACTATTATACAATTTCTGAAAAAAGTTGTTTCATATATTTTGCCCCATTTTCCAGTTGGATAAAAATTAGTGGGACACCAGTTACTCTGTTTTGACCCAAAGTAAAAGTCCTACCTTACTATTTTAATTTTTTAGAGATGCAAAAATCTATAAATGTTGATAGCATTCATATTCTTCCCCAAAACTCAAAAAATAAGCCCAGTAAATGTAGCTCCTACCAAACTTTATATTATTGTCATGATGTATTTTTACTTGTACATTCCACTCATTCATAGCAATGTGGACCTCATAGCTGTTGTAATCCGCAAACTTGTTTGCTGAAAGCAGGATCACAGTGTGACAGAGGATCATGCTGCAGGGACTGTCGAGTAAGTTTCAAGTTTATTAACATCTTCCAAGTATATAATGATTCATGTCTGGGATACTTTAAAACACGTAGATATATAGCCATAAGACAAAATAAATGACTTTTCAAATAAAGAAGATACTAAATTCAGCATCAGCTTTCTGATTTTGTGAACTTGAGTGCGTGTTGAGGCCTCCTTCTAATGCCATTATTCTCCCTAACTTGATACTGTTGTTTTTAAGTCTTTATTGAGAGCTGTTATAGAATTCTTCAGTACAGAAGGTCTCCATTAAGAGGGACTATTTTCATTCACTGTATCCAATATTTATATTTTTATAAATAAAAATGTTGTTACTGGCTGTGATAGGTATCTGTAGGTATGTAATTGAAAGATACCACGGTTTCCCATGCATGTGTAAATAATGAAACTTATGGGAAGTAACACTTTCCAAATGCTACATGTTAGCACAAAATTTAAACTATGAATTTATTATTCAAAGATCATTTGACTTAAAGATCATATTTTAGTTTATATGGTGAAGATGTTGACTCCTGTCCCTTGTTTTCCTTTTCAACTCTTCCAATCTATTTGTAACAGATTCATCATATGAAAATCCCTCTGTTGAACTACCTGCCCTGGGTTCTGTGTTCTTGACTGTCCTTGACTGACACAGTTTTATGTTATTTTTTTCTAGAATCTTATAACATGGTTACATTCTCACCTCTGTGGCCTTTTTAGTGTCAGCTGGAAGTCATCAATTCAGAAGTATGAGATAGATGCCCATAAATATTCTTTATATAAATTTTCAGAATTCTATATGTGGAAGTGTTAATTAACTATAGGATAATTCAGGATAAAAGTTACAATTGCGTTGCTTCCTCTGCAGACTTCTGTAGTTGAACTGCCTCTTTAATTACCCTTCAGTTTTCCTCTGTTTGTTCTCAGTTATTTATGTTTCACATTTGTCATGGAATTACAAATATTCCACACTTACAAGCTACAGTTCGAATAAACATATTTTATTCAGAAATTGTCTAAATTACACTTTGTTCACCCAAAAGAAATAATTATCCAAGCTAAAAGTGATTTTTCCTCCTTTGCACCGAAACACAAACAAAACTTTGGCTCTCATCACATCATATTTGTGTTATACTTTTCCTTGTACATATGTCTTATCTCCTGTTTTAGTTGATAACATTCAATTTTTAAAAAATATGATTAGCATGATGCTTTATGCAAAGAAGATACTGATAGACATTAATGAATAAATAGATCATTAAACTATACGTGGAATTAACACAATCTTGAAATAAATATTGATAAACACAACAATCTTATATATAATGCTTTATTTTTAATATTTTAATTTCTATTAGCTTGCAGAAGCAGGTGTTGAATGTAGGCGCAGAGTGAATGCTGAATGTGATCTTGCTGAGGTTTGTGATGGAGTCTCACCAGAGTGTCCACCTGATATAACTATGCTCAATGGAAATTTATGTAAAGGAGGACAACATGTATGTCATAGTGGAGACTGCCAAGATCCTGATGCACGTTGTGCATCCCTATTTGGAAAAGGTAAAATCATTTTGTAACGTCTAAATAGTTGGTCCTCAGTATTTTTATTAACATTACCAAGAGAAAGGGCAATTATGCATATAAAATTTAAATTCTATTTATATATATAGAATTTAAATTAAATATATTTAAATTCTTTATTCTGTTTAACATCTATATGTTTATTTTTTTCAAACTTTATTAAGGTATAATTGACAAATAAAAATGTATATATTTAAGGTATGTGACTTGATGTTTTCATATACATATACATTGTGAAATAATTGCCACAATGAAGCTACTTAACATATCCATTACATATATATACCCAGATATGGAATCGCTGGATCATAAAGTAGTTCATTTTTAATTTTTGAGGAGCCTATATACTATTTTCTATAATGGCTGTACCAATTTTCTCCACATCCTTGCTAATACTTCTTCTCTTTGTCTCTTTGATAATAGCTATCATAAAAGGTGTGAGTTGTGGTTTTCATTTGCATTTCGCTGATGATTAGTGATTTTGAACACGTATGTCTTCTTTTGAGAAATGGCTATTTTTTAAATCTCATTATTTGTTTTTGCTATTGAGTTTTATGGGTTACTTATGTATTTTGGAGATTAGCCCCTTATCAGATATATGGCTTTCAAATATTTCCTCCATTCTATTGCTTTCCTTTTCACTGTGTTGATTTTTTTTTCTGAGAAGTTTTTTAATTTGATTCAGTCCCACTTATCTATTTTTGCTTTTGTTGCCTGTGCTTTTGTGTCATATCCAAAAAATTATTACCCAGAGCAATGTCCAAAAACTTTTGCCCTATGTTTTCTTCTAGTAGTTTTACAGTTTCAGGTCTTATGTTTAAGTCATTTCCCCCTCGCCAGCTTTATGGAGATACAATTGACATTATGTAAGTTTAAGGTGTACAACATGTTGATTTGATACTCTTATATACTGCAAAATGATTACCACCACAGTGTTAGGTAACACTTCCTTTTTGTCACATAATTACCATTTCTTTTTTGTAGTGAGAACACTTAAGGTCTACTCTCTTAGCAACTTTCAAGTATATAATATGATATTACTAAGTATAAACATCATGCTGTACATTAGATCCCCAGAACTTCATTTTATAAGTGGAAATTTGTATCCTTTGACAAATATCTCACCTTTTCCCTCACCTTCCAGCCCATGGTAAACACCACTCTACCCTCTGTCTCTATGAGTTTGCCTTTTTTAGATTCCACATATAAGTGATAACATAGAGTATTTGTCTTCCAGTATCTGACTTATTTCACTTACTATAATACCCACAAGTTTTATCCATGTTGTTGCAAATTGCAGGATTTCCTTCTTTCTCATGAATGAACAATATTCCGTTGTATATTTATAGAATATTTTTTTTTACCCATTCATCCACTGATGGACACTTAAGTTGTTTCCACATCTCACCTATTTTCAATAATGCTGCAACAAACATGGGTGTGCAGATATGTCTTTGAGGTCTTGCTTCCATTTCCTTTGGATATGAAGTGGACTGGAAGTGGGATTGCTGGATCATACGGTAGTTCTATTTTTTTTGATGAGGAAGGTTGGCCCTGGGCTAACATCTGTGCCCATCTTCCTCAACCTTATATGTGGGATGCCTGCCACTGCATGGCCTGATAATCGGTGCATAGATCTGTGTCCGGGATCCGAACCTGCGAACCCTGGGCTGCCAAAGTGGAGCACGCAAACTTAACCACTATTCCACCAGGCCGGCCCCATCTATTTTTAACTTTTTGAGGAAGCTTCAGACTGTTATTCATAATGGCCGCACCAATTTACATTCCCACCAACAGTACACAAGTGTTCCACTTTCCCCACATCCTCCCAAACATTGATAATCTCTCGACTTTTTGATGAGAGCCATTCTAACAGAAATGATATCTCCTTGCAGTTTTGATTTGCATTTCCCTGATGATTAGTGGTGGTAAGCTACTTTTCATGTATCTGTTGGCCATCTATGTGTCTTCTTTGGGAAAATATCTATTCAGGTCCTCGGCCCATTTTTTAATCAAGTTTATTTTTTCGCTATTGAGTTTTATAAATTCATCATATATTTTGGATATTAATCCAATATTGGATATATGATGTGCAAATATCTTCTCCCATTCAGTAAGTTGCCATTTTGTTTTGTTGGTGGTGTTCCTCACTGTGCAAAAGCTTTTTGTTGGATGTAGTCCTATTTGTTTATTTTTGCTTTTGTTGCCTTTACCTGAGGAGACAAAGGCAAAGACAAAGATTCATTCTTTTGCAGTGTAGCTGTGCAGTTTTCCAAACACCATTTATTGAAGAAACTGTCTTTTCCCCATTGTATATTCTTGCCTCCTTTGTCATAATTAATTGACCATATAAGCATGGGTTTATTTCTGTGCTCTATTTTCTGTTCCATTGATTTATGTGTCTGTTTTCATGCCAGTACCACACAGTTTTGATTACTATAGCTTTGTAGTACAGTTTGAAATCAGGGAGCACGATGCCTCCAGCTTTGTTCTTTCTCAAAATTGCATTTGCTACTCTGTGTCTTTTGTGCTTCCATACAAATTTAGGATTTTTATTCTAGTTCTTTGAAAGATGCCATTGGACTTTTGATAGAGATTGTATTCAACCTGTAGTTTGCTTTGGGTAGTATGGACATTTTAACAGTATTATTTCTTCCAATCCATGAGCATAGTGTATCTTTCCATTTATTTGTGTTATCTTCAACTTCTTGCATGAATGTCTTATAGTTTTCAGAGTACAGATATTTTACCTCCTTGGTTAAATTTATTCCTAGGTATTTTATTCTTTTTGATGCAATTATATGTGGGATTGTTTTCTTAATTTCTCTTTCTGATAGTTCATTATTAGTGTTTAGAAATGCAAGATTTTTCTTTTAGATTTCTGTATTTGGTTTTTTATCTTGCAACTTTACTGAATTCATTTATCAGTTCTAATACTCTTTTGATGGAGTCTTTAGGGTTTTCTATTTATAGTATATGTCATCTACAAATAGTGACAGTTTTACTTCTTCCTTTCCAATTTTCATGCCTTTTATTTCTTTTTCTTGTCTGATTGCTGTGACTAGGAATTCCAATACTATGTTGGATAAAAGGTGGCAAAAGTGGGCATCCTTGTCTTCTTCCTGATCTTAGAGGAAATGCTTTCAGCTTTTCATTGTTGAGTATGATTTTAGCTGTGATTTTGTTTTTTTTTTTTTTTGTGAGGAAGATCAGCCCTGAGCTAGCATCTGTTGCCAATCCTCCTCTTTTTTGCTGAAGAAGATTGGCCCTGAGATAACGTCTGTGCCCATCTTCCTCTACTTTATATAGGATGCCGCCACAGCATGGCTTGATGAGCAGTGTGTAAGTCTGTGCTCGGGATCTGAAGCTGTGAACCCTGGGCCACCGAAGTGGAGCTCGCAAACTTAACCAGTACACCACCAGGCCAGCCCCAATTTTATCTGTGATTTTGTATTGTATGGACTTTATTATATTGAGGTGTAGTCCCTCTATAGCCACTTTGTTGAGAATTTTTATCATAAATGGATGTTGAATTTTATCGAATGCTCTTTCTGCATCTATTGAGATGATCATATGATTTTTATCCTTCATTTGGTTAATGTGGTTTATCACGTTGATTGATTTGCATATATTGGACCATCCTTGCATCACTGGGATAAATACCACGTGATTATAGTGTATAATCCTTCTAATGTATTCTTGAATTCAGTTTGCTAATATTTTGTTGAGGTTGCATCTATGTTCCTCAGGAATATTGGCCTGTAATTTTCTCTTTTTGTAGTGTTCTACCTGGTTTTGGTATCAGGGTAATGCTGGCCTCCTAGAATGAGTTTGGAAGCATTCCTTCCTCTTCAATTTTTTGGAATAGTTTGAGAAGGATAGATATTAACTCTCTTTAAATGTTTGGCAGAATTCACCAGTGAAGCCATCTTGTCTGAACTTTTGTTTATTGGGAGCTTTTTGAGTACTGACTCAATTCCATTACTAGTAATCAGTCTGTTCAGGTGTTCTATTTCTTCTTGATTCAGTCTTGGAAGATTGTATGGTTCTAGGAATTTATCCATTTCTTCTCATTTGTCCAATGTGTTGGCATATAATTGTTCATAGTAATCTCTTATGATCCTTTGTATTTCTGTGATATCATTTGTAACTCTCCTCTTTCATTTCTGATTTTTTATTTGAGCCCTCTCACTTTTTTTCTTGTTGACTATGGCTAAAGAATTATCAATTTTGTTTATCTTTTCAGAGAACCAGCTGTTAGTTTCATTGATCTTTTCTATTGTTTTTTAAGTCTCTATTTCATTTATTTCCACTCCGATCTTTATTATTTCCTTCCTTCTACTAACTTTGAGCTTTGTTCTTCTTTTTTTAGTTCCCTTAGGTGTAACATTAGATTGTTTGAGATTTTTCTTGTTTACTGACATAGGCCTATATTGCTATAAACTTCCCTCTTAGAACTGTGTTTTCTGTGTCCCATAGATTTTGGGACATTGTGTTTCCATTTTCATTTGTCTCAAGGTTTTTATTTTTATTTTTTTTGCCGAGGAAGATTTGCCCTGAGCTAACATCTGTGCCAATCTTCCTCTATTTTGTTTGCAGGTCACTGCCCCAGCATGGCTGCTGACAAGTGGTGTAGGTCTGTGCCTGGAACCAAACCCAGGGTGCTGAAGCAGAGTGTAGCAAACTTAACCACTACACCGCCAGGGCTGGCCTGCAAGATATTTTTTTATTTCCTCTTTGATGTTTTTTTGATCCATTGGTTGTTCAATAGAATATTGTTTAGCCTCCATGAATTTGTGTTTTTTTCCAGTTTTCTTCTGTAATTGATTTCTAGTTTCATACTGTTATTGTCGGAAAAGATGCTTGATATGATTTCAGTCTTTTTAAAAATATTGAGACTTGTTTTGTGACCTAACATGTGATGTGCTCTGGAGAATGTTTCATGTGCACCTGAGAAGAATGTGTATTCTGCTATTTTTGGTTGGAATGTTCTATATATTTCTATTAAGTACATCTGGTCTAATGTGTTGTTTAAGGCCAATGTTTCCTTGTTGATCAGCATCCCACAGGTTTTGATATGTTGTGCTTCCATTTTCATTTGTTTCATTTTTGGATTTCCTGTTTGATTTCTTCTTGGATTCACTGGTTGTTTAGGAGTGGGTTGTCTAATTTCCACATATTGGTAGGTTTTCCTGCTTTCCTTCTGTTATTAGTTTTAGTGTTATACCATTGTTGTTGTAAAAGATACTTTGCATGATTTCAGTCTTCTTAAATTTGCCACGACTTGCTTTTTGACATCATATGATCTGTTGTGGAGAATGTTCTGTGCATACTTGAGAAGAAGGTGTCTTCTGCTGCTGTTGAATGGGATATTCTATATATGTCTGTTAGGTCCATTTGGTTGAAAGTGTGGTTCAAGTCAAAAATTCCTTGTTAATTTTCTGTCTGGATATCTAGCCACTGTTGAAAGTGGAATATTGAAGTCCCCTAATATTGTATTGTTGTCTATTTCTTTTTTCTATTTTGTTAGTATTTGCTTAAGATATTTAGGTGCTTTGATGTTGGGTGCATATATATTTATGATTGTTACATCTTCTTGATGAATTATCATTGTATAATGACCCTCTTTTTCTTTTGTTACCATTTTTACTTAAAATCTATTTTGTCTTATTTAAATACAGGTATCCCTGCTTTCTTGTGTTCCACTTGCATGGAATATCTTTTTCCATTCTTTCACGTTCGCCTATGTTTGTCCTTATAGCTGAAGTGGTTCTCTTGTAGGCAGCATGTAGTTGGGTCTTCTTTCTTTATCCATCCAGCAACTCTGTGTCTTTTGATTGGAGAATTCAATTCATTTGCAATTAGAGTAATTATGGATAGGTAAGGACTTACTAATTCTATCTTGTTAATTATTTTCTTGGGGTTTTGTAGTTCCCTTGTTCCTTTCTTCCTCTCTTGCTGATTTCCTTTGTGAATTTGTGATTTTTCATAGTGGTGTGCTTTGATTCCCTTCTCTTTATCGTTTGTGAATCTACTGAAGATTTTTGTTTATGGTTACTATACAACTTACATAAAACATCTTATATGTATAACAGTCTGTTTTATGCTGATAACAATTTAACTTTGATTGCTTACAGAACTCTACTGTTTTCCTCCCCTCCTTTTATGTTTTTGATGTCACAATTTACATCTTGCAGTGTGCATCCCTTAAGAAATCATTGTAGATATTGCTGTTTTTAATACTTTTGTTCTTAACCTTTATAATAGAATTAAGTAGTTAACACACCCACATATTTCATTTTTAGAGTATTATGAATCTATGTCCTTGCCTTCACCAGTGTGTTGTATATTTTCACTTGTTTTCATGTTACTGATTAGCTCCTTTCATTTCAGACCAATGAACTCCTTTTAGCCCTTCTTGTAATGCAGGTTTAGTGCTAATTAAATCCCTTAGCTTTTGTTTATTAGGGAAAGCTTTGTCTCTGTTTAATATCTGAAAGACAACTTTGCTCATTTAAGTATTCTTGGTTAGCAGTTTCTTTCAGAACTTTGAATATATCATACCATTCTTTCCTAGCCTACAAGCAAGGTGTCTGTTGAGAAATCTACTGATAGCCTAAAGGGGGGTTTCCCTTTTACGGAAGAAATTTTTTTTCTCTTGCTGCTGTAAAATTCTCTCTTTGTCTTTGGTTTTATAGTTTTATTATAATGTGTCTTGGAAAAGATCATTTTGGATTGAAATTTTGGTGTGATCTATTAGCTTCATGAACTTGGATGTCCAGATCTTCCCCCAGGTTTGAGATGTTCTCAGACATTATTTCTTTAAATAAGCTTTCTACCTCTTTCTCCCTTTCTTCTCCTTCTGGAACTCCAATAATGTGTAAGTTATTTCTATTGATGGTGTCTCATAACTCCCATAGGCTTTTTTTATTCCTTTTCATTCTTTTTCCATTTGCTCCTCTGGTTGGGTAATTTCAATTGATCTGTCTTGTAGCTTACTGGTTCTTTCTTCTGCTTGGTCAATTCTACTATTGAAGCTCTCTATTGAATTCTTTAGTTTAGTCATTGTATTCTTCAGCTCCAAAGCTTCTGTTTGGTTTTTATTTTGATGTTTTCTATCTATGAGTTGAACCTCTTATTTTGTTCTTGTATTGTTTTCCCAAAATCGTTCAATTGTTTATCTGTGTTCTTGTGTTCTCTTGTAGCTCTCTGAGCATCTTTAGAACAATTATTTTGAATTATTTTTCAGACAAATCCTAGATCTCCATTTCTCTGAGGCCATTTGCTAGAGGTTTACTGTGTTCTTTTGATGGTGTCATGTTTCCCTGCTTCTTTGTGATCCTGTAGCCTTGTGTAGGTCTCTGTGCATTTGAAGAAGCAATCACCTCTTTCAGACTTTATGGACTGCCTTTGGTAAGGGAAGACTTTCATCTGTAGGTGGGGGCACTCTGGATTGTGCTGTGACCCTGGGTCTAGTGGTGCAAGGCACCCACTTCAGGGGTATGTCGGTGGCACTGAGTCCAGCAGGGTGTGATATCTCTTTGCCTCAGGCCACTAGCATCCACAGCATTGATAATTATGTGGTTCCTTACGAGCACTGTGGATGGTCCACAGTGGCTGTAGGGGCTGTTGGTGTCCTCAGCAGTGTGTTTAGGTAGAGTGGCAAGGGACTAATGCAGGCAGTGGTGGCTGGAGCCTCTTGTGTGCACACCTTCCTTGTTCGTAGCTGTCTCAGCTTTTCTGGTCTCGGTGGGGTGAAACTAAAGCAGGTGAAACCTTCATGCAGTACCCTGGAAGGCTGGTCAAACTGGTCACCCACCCCATTCTTCCTCTCCTGGCCAGGGAAACTCTCTCTACCTAGAAATTTCCCTCTGGCACTAAATAAGATCAGCTTGAGGGATGGGCTAATGCAGACAAAATGAGGCTGTCATCTCTTCTTGTGTGATTATTCTCAGTTTTTTTTTTTTTTGTATCACTGTGTTACTAAGGTTTCTTAAGTGGACTCCAGAGCTCTCCTAGTGCTTTTTTTTGTTTATAGATAGGTATCTAATTGTTGATCTTTGTAGGGGGATGAGAAGGCTGGGGTCTCCCATGTTGCCATTTTGGTCATGTCACTTTTAAGTGAAATTTAAGTCTTTAATCCATTTTGAGTTTATTTTTGTGTATAATGTGAGATAAATATCCAGTTTCATTCTTCTGCATGTGGACATCCAGTTTTCCCAGCACCATTTATTGAACAGACTATCCTTTCCCCATGGTGTGTTCTTGGTGTGCTTATTGAAGATCAGTTGAATGTAGATGTGTGGGTTTATTTCTTCACTCTCTATTCTGTTCCATTGGTCTACATGTCTGTTTTTGTGCCAGTAACACACAGTTTTGAATTCTGTAGCTTTGTAATATATTTTGAAATTGGGATGTGTGATGCGTCTAGCATTGTTATTCTGGCTCCAGATTTCTTTGCCTATTTGCAATCTTTTGTGTTTACATATGAATTTTAAGATTGTTTGTTCTATTTCTGTAAAGAATGCCATTGGGATTTTGATAGGGATTACATTGAATCTGTATGTTACTTTGGGTAGTATCGGTATTTTAACAATATTAATTATTTGAATCCATGAGCATAGGATATCTTTCCATTTATCTGTGTCTTAATTAGTTTCCTTCATCAATGTTTTATAATTTTCTGTGTACAAGTCTTTTACCTTTTTGGTTCATTCCTAAGTAGTCTATTGTTTTTGTTGCTATTGTGAATGAGATTTTTTAAAAATTTCCTTTTCTGATAGATCATTCTTAGTGTATAGAAACACAATTGATTTTGATATGTTTCTTTATTGATTGTCTGGATGTTCTATCTATTATTGTAAGTGGGGTAAAGAAGTCTCTTAGTATTATTGTTTTGCTATCAATTACTCCCTTCATATCTGTCAATCTTATGCTTTATATGATTTGGGTGCATATATATTTATAATTATCTTTCTGTTGAATTGACAGTTTCAGTATGTAATGAATTTAATCAGTATGTAATGAATTTCTTTGTCTCTAGAGATAGTTTTGAGTTAAAGTCTATTTGTCTGATATAAGTATAGTCACCCGTGCTCTCCTTTGGTTACTGTTTACATGGAATATCTTTCCCATTCCTTCACTTTCACCCTATGTGTGTCATTAAATCTAAAGGGATCTCTATAGACAGTATATAGTTGGATTTTGTTTTTTATCCATTCAGCCAATCTATGCCTTTTGATTGGGGAAATTTATTCCATTTCCATTTAAATTAATTATTAATAGGTGAGGACTTACTATTGCTATTTTGTTTATTGTTTTCTGTCCATTTGCAGTTGTATTGCCCCTCTCTTCCTCTCATTGTTATCCTTTGTTGTTTGATGATTTTTTTGTAATGAATTTGATTATTTTATCTGTATCTTTTTGTATCTGTTATGTTTTTTTCTTTGTTATCAGCTCAAGGCTTGCGTAAAATATCTTATAGTTGTAACCACCTAAGTTGATAGCTTAACTTCAATTGAAAACAAAAATATACACTTTTACTCCCTTTCCATTCCACCCACTTTGTGTTCTTTTAGTCAGAGTTTGCTTCTTTTTATATTGTGATTCAAAGTATAAACAAATTTTTATACTTTAACTTTTATATTAGGATAAAACTAATTTATACATCATTAGTACAATTTTACATGATTCTGTAGTTGTTTATATATTTACCTTTACCAATGAGATTTATGTTTTCATATGCTTTTGTATTGCTGTTTACCATGTTTTCATTTTAATTTGAGGAACTCCCTTAAGCATTTCTTGTAAAGCAAGTATAGTTGTGATGAACTTTCTCACTTTTTGTTTGTTTAAAAAAGATTCTCTCTCTTTATTTTTCAAGGACGGTTTTTCTGAATATATTATTCTTGGTTGGCAGAATTCTTCCTTTAGTACTTTAAGTGTATCCTCCCACTCCATTTGGGCCTACAGGGTTTCTGCTGAAAAATTCACTGGTAGTTTTGTGGGGGTTCCCTTGTATGTGACTAGTTGCTTTTCTCTTCCTTCTTTCAAAATTCTATCTTTGTCCTTGACTTTTGACAATTTGATTATAATGTGAATCTTTTTAGTCTTTTTTGAGGTGATCCTGTTTTGGATCCTTTGAGCTTTGTGTACCTTGATATCCATTTCCTTCCCAATTTTGCGGATTTTTCAAGCATTATTTCTTTAAGTAGGCTTTCTGCCCTTTTCTTTCTCTGTTTTTTTCTTTAATATGTCTTCCATAATGCATATATTTGTTCATTTGATGGTCTCTCATACTACTGTGGAATTTTTTCACTCTTTTTCATTCTTTTTTTCCCTCTGCCTGGATAATTTCAAATTAATTGTCTTCAAATTTGCATATTCTTTCTTTTGTTTGATTCTATTGTCAAATCTGTCTATTGCATTTTTCATTTCGTTCCTTGAAATCTTTAACTGCAGAATGTCTGGTTCTTTTTAATGATTTCTGTTTCTTTGTTGGACCTCTCATTTTGTTCACGTAGTGTTTCCCTGATTTCATTGATTTATTTATCTGTGTTCTCTTGTACTCACCAAGCTTCTTTAAAACAATTATTTTGAATTGTTTGTCAGGCAATTCATAGATCTCCATTGTTTTGGATAGTTACTGGGAATCTATTTTGTTTCTTTGGTGGTGTCTGAGCATTTGAAGGAGCAGTCACTTGTTCTGGACTTTACAGACTGGCTTTGGTAAGGAAAGACCTTCACCTTTGGGTGGGTGCTAGGGTGCAGGCTGGGTTGGGTGCAGTGGCTCTGACCCTGTTGGGGCATGGCAGTGTATCTGGCTCGAGAAGGGCAGAGTGCCATAGAATCTAGGCCTTTCCATCAGCTATGATCAGCGCTGGTGAAGATCACTGTCTTCCTTGGTGGTTAAGACTGCAGGTTTCTACGTGGTTGTGAGGGATTCTGAGTCCTTCATGCTGAAAACTGCCAGGTTCCTCCTGCTCTCCTTTTGCTCTGTGGGGGAAGGGTGACCACTGAATCCCTTCTTGGTGCTGGGGTCTGGGACATATGTACATCTATGGCAGCAATACTGGAGTCTGGGGCATGGGCTTGAGCATAACATCAGATTTATGTATGTAACTAGATTTCTTAAAGCCACTGATCACAGGAGTTTTAAATGAGATAAAGGATAGAAATCACTTAGAACATTGCCTTAATACACATTAAGTGCTCAATTATTATATATATATAGCACTTTTATTCTGAGATGACTGAATTTAGTTAATAAACTCCACTAATTTTTTATTCATAGATATATAGTACAATATAATACAGATAGATAAATTATAACAGCCTGAAGCTACTAAAATAATTACCTATTCATTGCACACTATATCTTGACTTTGCGGCCAGCTTCTCCTAAAAACAAACCAACTCAAAACTATAACCTAAAAAGATCTTTTTGTCCACGCCTAGGTCTAATTCCCTCTTGCACTAACAGCACTGCTATTGTTAGCCAAATTTCTCTTCTTCCACTCCAACCATAAGTTTTATTAATTAATTTATTTTTTAAAATTTTGGTACATTGGTTTATAACATTATATAAATTTCAGGTATACATCATTATACTTCTCCTTCTGCATGGATTACATCAAGTTCTTGTGTTTACCACCCAAATACTAATTACAGTCCATCACCACACACATGTGCCTAATTATCCCTTTCGCCCTCCTCCCTCTCCCCTTCCCCTCTGCTAAGCACCAATCCAATCTCTGTCTCTATGTGTTTGTTTGTTGTTGTTATTATCTGCTACTTAATGAGTGAGATCATATGGTATTTGACCTTCTCCCTCTGGCTTATTTCACTTTGCATAATACCCTCAATGTCCATCCATGTGGTCACAAATGGCTTGATTCATCATTCCTTATGGCTGACTAGTATTCCATTGTGCATATGTACCATATCTTCTTTACGCATTCATCCCTTTATGGGCGCTTAGGTTGTTTCCAAGTCTTGGCTGTTGTGAATAACGTTGCAGTGAACACAGGGGTGCATGTATCTTTATGCATTGGTGTTTTCATGTTCTTTGGATAAATACCCAGCAGTGGAATAGCTGGATCGGATGGTAGTTCTATCCTTAATTTTTTGAGGAATCTCCATACTGTTTTGCATAGTGGTTGCACCAGTTGGCACTCCCACCAGCAGTGTATAAGACTTCCCTTTTCTCCACATCCTCTCCAACACATGTTATTTATTGTCTTGTTAATTATTGCCATTCTGACGGGCGTGAGGTGATGTCTCATTGTAGTTTTGATTTGCATTTCCCCGATAATTAATGATGTTGAACATCATTTCACGTGCTTGTTGGCCTTCTGTATATCTTCTTTGGAGAAATGTCTGTTCAGGTCTTTTTCCCATTTTTAAATTGGGTTGTTAGTTTTTTTCTTGTTGAGATGCGTGAGTTTTTATATTTTTTTGGACATTAACCCCTTATCAGATGTATGGTTTGCAAATATCTCCTCCCAATTGTTAGATTGTCTTTTCGTTGTTGATGGTTTCTTTTGCTGGGCAGAAGATTTTTAGTCTCATGTAGTCCCATTTGTTTATTTTTTCAGTTGTTTCCCTTGCCTGGTCAGACACGGTGCTTGAAAATACGTTGCTAAAACTGATCTGGAAGAGCGTACTGCCTATGTTTTCTTCTAGAAGTTTCATGGTTTCAGTTCTTACATTCAAGTCTTTAATCTATTTTGAGTTAATTTTTATGTATGGTGCAAGAGAATGGTCTACTATCATTTTTTTGCATGTGGCTGTCCAGTTTTCCCAACACCATTCATTGAAGAGACTTTCCTTTCTCCATGGTATGTTCTTGGCTCCCTTGTCGAAAATTAGCTGTCCATAGACGTGTGGGTTTATTTTTGGGCTTTTGATTCTATTCCATTGATCTGTGTGTCTGTTTTTTGTGCCAGTACCATGCTGTTTTGGTTACTATAGCTTTGTAGTATATTTTGAAATCAGGGAGTGTGATACCTCTAGCTTTGTTCTTTTTTCTCAGGATTCCTTTAGCTATTTCGGGTCTTTTGTTGTTCCATGTAAATTTTAGGATTCTTTCTTCTATTTCTGTGAAACATCTTGTTGGAACTTTGATAGGGATGGCATTGAATCTATAGATTGCCTTAGGAAGTATGGACATCTTAACTATGTTAATTCTTCCAATCCCAGAGCATGGACTATCCTTCCATTTCTTTGTGTCTTCTTCAATTTATTTCAGCAATGTTTTATAGTTTTTGCTCTACAGATCTTTCACCTCTTTGGTTAAGCTTATTCCTAGGTATTTTATTCCTTTTGTTGCAATTGTAAATGGGATTGTATTCTTAATTTCTCTTTCTGCTACTTCGTTGTTAGTGTACAGAAATGCAACTGATTTTTGTATGTTGATTTTCTTTCCTTCAACTTCACCGTATTCGTTTATTACTTCTAAAAGTTTTTGCTTGATTCTTTAGGATTTTCTATATATAAAATCATGTCATCTGGAAATAGTGTTTCACTTCTTCCTTTCCAATTTGGATCCCTTTTCTTTCTTTCTTTCTTTTTTTTTTGTGAGGAAGATCAGCCCTGAGATAACATCCAAGCCAATCCTCCTTGTTTTGCTGAGGAAGACTGGCTCTGAGCTAACATCTATTGCCAATCCTCCTCCTTTTTTTTTGCCCCCATTTTCTCCCCAAAGCCCCAGTAGATAGTTGTATGTTATAGTTACACATACTTCTAGTAGCTGTATGTGGGACAAGGCCTCAGCATGGCTGGAGAAGCGGTGCATCGGTGCGCGCCCAGGATCCGAACCCGGGCCACCAGCAACAGCGTGTGTACACTTAACCACTAAGCCACGGGCCCAGCCCTGCCTTTTATTTCTTTTTCTTGCCTGATTGCTCTGGCTAGGACTTCCAATACTATGTCAAATAGGAGTGGTGAGAGTGGGCATCGTTGTCTTATTCCTGTTCTCAGAGGGATAGCTTTCAGTTTTTCACCATTGAGGATGATATTAGCTGTGGGTTTGTCATATATGGCATTTATTATATTGAGGTACTTTCTTTCTATACCCATTTTATTCAGAATTTTTATCATAAATGGATGCCGTATCTTGTCAAATGCTTTCTCTGCATCTAATGAGATGATCATGTGATTTTTATTCTTCATTTTATTAATGCGGTGTGTCACGTTGATTGATTTGGAAATATTGAACCATCCCTGCATCCCTGGAATAAATCCCACCCAATCATGGTGTATAATTTTTTTAATATATTGTTGTTTGCCATTTGCTAGTATTTTGTTGAGGATTTTTGCCTCAATGTTCATCAGTGATATTGGCCTGTAATTTTCCTTTGTTGTGTTGTCCTTGTCTGGTTTGGTATCAGGGTAATGTTGGCTTCGTAGAATGAGTTAGGGAGCTTCCACCCGTCCTCAATTTTTGGAAGTGTTTGAGAAGGATATGTATTAATTCTTCTTTGAATGTTTGGTAGAATTCACCAGGGAAGCCATCTGGTCCTGGACTTTAATTTTTGGGGAGGTTTTTGATTACTGTTTCGATCTCCTTACTGGTGATTGGTCTATTGAAATTGTCTATTTCTTCTTGATCCGGTTTTGGAAGGTTGTATAATTCTAAGAAGTTATCCATTTTTTCCAGATTGTCAAATTTGTTGGCATATAGCTTTTCATAGTATTCTCTTATAATCATTTGTATTTCTGACATACAACAGAATTTTGAAATTCCGTTTTAATTTCTCCTCTTTCATTTCAATTTTACTTATTTGAGCCTTCTCTCTTTTTTCTTGGTGAATCTAGCTAAAGGTTTGTCAATTTTGTTTATCTTCTCAAAGAACCAGCTCTTGGTTTGGTTAATTTTTTTCTCTTGTTTTTTTAGTCTATTTCATTTATTTCTGTTCTGATTTTTGTTATTTCTCTTCTTCTACTGATTTTGGGCTTTGTCAGTTCTTCTTTTTCCAGTTCCTTTAGGTGCATTGTTAGATTGTTTATTTGAGATTTTTCTTGTTTGCTGTGATAGGCCTGTATTGCTATAAACTTCCCTCTTAGAACTGCTTTTGCTGTATCCTATAAATTGTGGTGTGTCATGTTTTCATTTTCATTTGTATCCAGGTATTTTTTATTTCTCCTTTGATTTCTTCATTGACCCAATCATTGTTCAGTAGCATTTTGTTTAATCTCCACATATTTGTGGCTTTTCTGATTTTCTTCCTATAGTTGATTTCTAGTTTCATACCATTTTGGTCAGAAAAGATACTTGGTATTATTTCAATCTTCTTAAATTTATGTAGACTTGTTTTGTGGCCTAATATGTGATCAATCCTGGAGAATGTTCCATGTGCATTTGAAAAGAATGTGTAGTCTTCGATTTTTGGATGGAATGTTCTGTATATATCTACTAGGTCCATCTGTTCTAGTGTGTCCTTTAAGGCCAATGTTTCCTTATTGATCTTCTGTTTGGATGATCTATCCGTTGGTGTAAGTGGAGTGTTCAAGTCCCCTACTATTATTGTGTTAGTGTCTATTTCTCTTTTTGTGTCTGTTAATAATTGCTTTATATGTTTAGGTGATCCTGCATTGGGTGCATAGATATTTACAAGTGTCATGTCCCTTGTTGGATTGTTCTGTTGATCATTATGTAGTCCGCTTCTTTGTCTCTTTTTACAGTTTTTGTTTTAAAGTCTATTTTATCTCATATGAGTTTGCTCCCCCAGCTTTCTTTTATTGCCATTAGCATGGAGTATCTTTTTCCATCCCTTTACTGTGTTTATGAGTGTCTTTGGGTCTGAAGTTTGTCCTTGTATGCAGCATATTTATGGGTCTTGTTTTTTTAATCTGATCAGCCACCCTATGCCTTTTAATTGGAGCATTTAGTCCATTGATGTTTAAAGTAGCTATTGATAAGTATGTACTTACTGCCATTTTTTAAATTTGTTTTCTCAGTGTTTTAGTAGTTCTTCTCTGTTCCTTTCTTCTTCTCTTGCTCTCTTCACTTGTGGTTTGATGGCTTTCTTTAGCGTTACGTTTGGTTCCTTTCTCTTAGTTTTTTTGTATTTATTATAGGTTTCTGGTTTGTGATTACCATGGGGTTCATATATATGTTCATATAACCTACGTATATAGCAGTCTATATTAAGTTGATAGTCTCTTTAGTTTGACCTCTGTCTGAAAGCTCTAGTCTTTAATTCCCCTCCTCCTACATTTTATGTTTTTTTTGATATCATATCTAGCCTCTTTTTTTGTGCATTTGTATCCATTACCGGTAGTCTTATCATGGAAAGAGATAGTTTTTCCTATTTGTAGTCTTTTCTTTTCCCATTAAATAAGTCCCTTTAACATTTCTTGTAGGACTGGTTTCTTGGTGACAAACTCCTTTAATTTGTGCTTGTCTGGGAAACTTTTGATCTCTCCTTCCATTTTGAATGATAACCTTGCTGGGTAGAGTATTCTTGGCTGTAGGTTTTTTCCTTTTAGCACTTTAAATATATCATGCCACTCTCTTCTAGTCTGTAAGGTTCCTGCTGAGACGTCAGCTGATAACCTTATGGAGTTTCCTTTGTATGTAACTTGTTGCTTTTCTCTTGTGGCTTTAGGATTCTCTCTTTAATTCTTGACACTTTCATTATAATGTGTCTTGCGGTGGGCCTCTTGGGTTCATCTTGTTTGGTGCTCTCTGTGCTTCCTGTACCGGGATGTCTGTTTCCTTCCTTAGGTTGGGAAAGTTTTCAGCTATTATTTCTTCAGATAGATTCTCTGTTACTTTGTCTCTCTCTTCTTTTTCTGGGACACCTATGACATGGATGTTAGTGCACTTGATGTTGTCTCAGAGGTCCCTTAGACTGTCCTCATTCTTTTTTAATTATTTTTTTCTTTTTTCTGTTCAGCTTGGGTGATTTCCTGAAGTCTTTTTTCCAGCTCACTGATCCGTTCTTCTGTAGCATCTACTCTGCTATTGATTGCCTCTAGTGAATTTTTCATTTCCATTATTGTATTCTTCATTTCTGATTGGTTCTTTTTCATATTTTCTAATTCTTTGTTGCGGTTCTCACTGAATTCATCCATTCTTCTCCAAAGATCAGTGAGCATCCTTATGACTTAGTTTGTACTCTTTATCGGGTAGATTGTTTATCTCCATTTTTTTTAGTTCTTTTTTTTTCTGGATTTATCCTGTTCCCATATTTGGAACGTATTCCTTTGTCTCCTCATCTTGCCTCTTTCTCTGTGCTTATGTCTATCTATTAGGTAGATCAGCTATGTCTCCCTATCTTGGAGAAGTGATCTTATGTAAGAGATGCCTTATGAGGCCCAACAGTGTGCTTCACTCTCATCACCAGTTCCAAATGTCCCAGGAGTGTCCCCTGTGTGGGCTACATGTGTCTTTCTGTTGTGGCTTGGTTGCTTTTGCTGCAGGTGCACAGGGAAGCTAGACTGTCACCCTGGTTGGCTGGTTGTAATGCTCAGCTGCATGCAGCTGCTGTGGTCCCTTCAGTCACTTTATTGGTTGTGGGGAGCCCCAGCACAGTTGGCTGCAAGGTCTAATAGCACATTCCTGCTCTAATTTTTCTGTTAAGTCAGCTGGCCCTCAATGTGGCTGGTTGCTAGGCACAGGGGCTTACAATTGCTGTAGTCCTCTGGCTTGCAAGGCTGTTGTCAGCTCTCACAGTAGTTCATTTGAGTGGGGCTGGCCCCAGACATGGCAGCACACAGTTGTTTCAGGTGTTGGAAAGCTTGGCCAATCCCCTTTGTGGCAGTTTGAGAAGCACAAGTCTGCTGCAGCTGACAAGCCCCACTACCCACAGGCCTACACACCCCATCAACACAGTCCTGCTCTGTGTGCATGCCTTTGCCTACGGAAGAAGACCCAATTGCCTTGCTGCAGAGGCCTCATACACTTTGCCAATGTAGGCCCGCCCCTTACGCATGCCCTGCCCCTCACACATGCCCTGCCCCACATAGATGGACCCACTCACCCCCCTGTGTTGCAGAGGTCCCACACATCCCGCCTACGCAGGCCTAAAGTTGCATGAGGTCTTGCCGTTGGGTGGGGCTGGACCCAAGGGTGGACTGCCTACCCTGGCTGAGCTGGATTAAATTGGTCCTCTGGTGGGTGGGGCACACCCCTGCACTAACAGGCCAGGGTAAGATCTTTAATAGCATCTGCCAACATCTGTGTTAGCATGCCTCTACTAGGTCACAATAATGGTTGCTGCCAATGTCTCACTCCCTGGGGAGGTTGTCCCAGCTTCTTCCTGCCTTCCTGAGATGCACCCAGAGCCTATCAAGTGAGTCTCTTTTCACCAAAGGACTGTGTATTTTTCTTTCTGGTGATTTTAGGTTGCTTTCTGAAGTGAGTGAATTTGTGTGTGGACCCTTTAAGAGCAGGCTTTTCTTTCTCTTATGTTCATAGCTTTTCTGGGGGTATTCCCCATTGTTGTTAATAGCCAGCAAAGCCAGATATTATGACCCTTGTCTTGGTTGTGCTGTGTTCAAAAGCTGCTTATTGTGGCATAGCTCTCCTGCTCAGATCCCCTGCTCCTCCAGGGAAAGCTTCAAATCTTAAGATTGCTCCTGGCTATGAAGTGCTGTGGCTAGAAAGTGGCTTTTTCCTCTCCAGAAAGGAATTTCTGCCTCCTCCACCTCAGTCAGTGTTGTCCCTTGTTGTGGGGGTTCTGTTTATTCAATTTCTGGTTCTCTGTCAGGGGTGATTGTTCCAAGGGTAGTTGGAATTTGTTGTGTCCGTGGGAGGAGGTGAGTTCAGAGTCCTCCTACACCATCTTCCCAGCCTCCTCTAACCATAAGTTTTGAATGGGATCGGGCAAACTTGGTATCCCAGTTCCTCACCAGATTAGTGGGCCAATTGTATTATTTACCCTACCCGGATACTGTGTTTAGTCCAGAGAATGACATGTGACCCTAGACAAATCAGAATCCTTCATCAGATATTATTTTCTCACTGTAGCCACGTTGCAAAGACTTTTTTGCATGTATCTTGGGAATTGGCCCATTCTCTGTGTATAAAAATTATTCTGCAGTAAGGGCAATGAAGCCAAAGTGAAGAGAAAATCAAAGATGAAAGATAGAAACAGACGATCTTGATTATTTTCAATTATCAAGGCCAGCTTCACCTCTGAACTTTGTCCTCTTTGCTGATGAGTCAATTAATTTACTTTCATTGCTTAAGCTCTCTTAGGTTCGTTTCTTTTTTTTTTTTTTTTAGAATTTTAAAAAATTTTTTGTTTATTGCAGTAACATTGGTTTATAACATTGTATAAATTTCAGGTGTACATCATTATACCTCTATATCTGCATAGATCACATCATGCTCACCACCCAAATACCAATTACAACCCATCACCACACACATGTGCTGAATTACCCTTTCCCCGTCCTCCCTCCCCCCTCCCTCCCCCCTTCCCCTCTGGTAACCACCAATCCAATCTCTGTCTCTATGTGTTTGTTTATTGTTGTTATTATCTACTACTTAATGAAGGAAATCATATGGTATTTGACCTTCTCCCTCTGACTTCACTTTGCATAATACCCTCAATGTCCATCCATGTTGTCACAAAAGGCTGGATTTCATCATTTCTTATGGCTGAGTAGTATTCCATTGTGTATATATACCACATCTTCTTTATCCATTCGTCCCTTGATGGGCACTTAGGTTGCTTCCAAGTCTTGGCTGTTGTGAATAATGCTGCAATGAACACAGGGGTGCATGTATCTTTACGCATTGGTGTTTTCAGTTCTTTGGATAAATACCCAGCAGTGGAATAGCTCGATTGTATGGTAGTTCTATCCTTGATTTTTTGAGGAATCTCCATACTGTTTTCCATAGTGGCTGTACCAGTTTGCACTCCCACCAGCAATGTATAAGAGTTCCCTTCTCTCCACATCCTCTCCAACATATGTTTTTTCCTGTCTTGTTAATTACAGCCATTCTGACGGGTGTGAATGATAACCTTGCTGGGTAGAGTATTCTCGGCTGTAAGTTTTTTCCTTTTAGTACTTTAAATATATCATGCCACTCTCTTCTACCCTGTAAGATTTCTGCTGAGAAGTCAGCTGATAGCCTTATGGTGTTTCCTTTGTATGTAACTTGACTTTCTCTTGTGGCTTTTAGGATTCTCTCTTTATCTTTAATTCTGGACATTTTGATTATGATGTGTCTTGGTGTGGGCGTCTTTGGGTTTATCTTGTTTGGGGCTCTCTCTGCTTCCTGTACTTGGATGTCTGTTTCCTTCCTTAGGTTAGGGAAGTTTTCATCTATTATTTCTTGAAATAGATTCTCTGCCCCTTTGTCTCGCTCTTCTCCTTCCGGGACACCTATAACACGGATGTTAGTGCGCTTGATGTTGTCCCAGAGGTCCCTTAGACTGTCCTCACTCTTTTTAACTCTTTTCTCTTTTACCTGTTCAGCTTGGGTAATTTCTTCTAGTCTTTCGTCCAGCTCACAGATCCGTTCTTCTGTATCCTCTACTCTGCTTTTGAGTCCCTCTAGTGACTTTCTCATTTCCAGTATTGTATTCTTCATTTCTGATTGGTTCTTTTTTATATCTTCCATTTCTTTGTTGACATTCTCACTGAGTTCATCTATTCTTCTCCCCAGATCAGTGAGCATCCTTAATACTCTTTGTGTGAACTCTCTGTCGGGTAGGTTGCTCATTTCTGTTTCACTTAGTTCCTTTTCTGGGCTTTTGTCCTGTTCCCTTACTTGGAATGTATTCCTTTTCCTTCTCATTTTGCCTCTTTCCCTGTGCTTGTGTCTACGTATTAGGTAGGTCAGCTACGTCTCCTGCTCTTGGATAGGTAAACTTATGTAAGTGATGCCTTAGGGGGCCTGCAGTGTGTTTCCCTCAGTTCTCAATGTTCCAGGGGTGACCCCTATGTGGGCTACGTGTGACCTTCTGTTGTGGCCTGTTTGCTCTCCCTGTAGGCGCCCAGGGAGGCCGAGTTATGCTCCTGGCCAGCTGTTGTAATGCTCAGCTGCTTGTAGTTGTTGTGGGCCCTTCAGTCTCTTTATCAGTTGTGGGGAGCCCCAGCACAGTTGGCTGCAAGTTCTAATACCACATTTGTGTTGCAGTATTTCTTTTAAGTGAGTAGGCCCCCAGCGTGGCAGGTTGTTAGGCTCAGGGCCTTACAATTGCTATAAGCCTCCATCCTTTAGGTCTCTTGTCAGCTCTCTGAGGATTGCAGCTGGGTGGGGCTGGCCTCAGGCATGGGAGCACCCAGTTGTTTCAGGCTTTGGAAGGTGGGGCAAACCCCATATATGGGTTTTTGAGAAGCACAATCTTCTGCAGCTGACAACCCCTGCCGCCCACAGGTCCACACACACAGTCAACACAGTACTGCCCCGTGTGCGCGCCCTGACCACCCGACGTGGACCCAGCCTCTCCACGGAGGGAGCCCCACACACTCCACCACCGCCCCACATTCTCCACCCGCTCCTTGTGCATGCCCTGCCCCACTGAAGTCGGCTCAGTTGCCAGGCTGCAGAGAATCCAGTCACCAATCTGTGCAGGCCCACAGGTTGCCTGAGGGCTTGTTGTTGGGTGTGGCCAGTCTCTAGGGTGGGCTGCCTGCCCTGGCTGAGCTGGATTAAATCCGTGCTCTAGCGGGTGGGGAAGATCCTGGGCTAGCAGGCCTCAGGGAGAACTCCAATGGTGTCTGTGTCAGCACGCCCACACCAGGCCACAACAATGGCCACCGCCAATGTCCCAGTCCCTGGAGAGGTCTCACCCCTCACCAAGATGCACTCAGGGCCTATCAGGTTAGTCTCTTTTCACCAAAGCACTGTGCAACTTTCTTGCTCTTGATTTTAAGTTGCTTTCTGAAGCGGGTGAGTTTGCGCGTGGGCCCTTTCAGAGCCGGTTTTAATTTCTTTGTGAACCAGCTTTTCTGGGGGTACTCCCCAATGCTTTAGTAGCAGGCAAAGTCAGATATTATGCCCCTCGTCTTGATTGTGCTGGGTCCACAAAATGCCCACTGCGGGGGCGCTCCTGGCTCAGGGCCCCGCTCCTCCAGGGAGGCTGCTCCCGGGCGGCTGTGACACTGGCGGCTTGTGAAGGCGGCGTTTTTCCTCTCCAGCATGGAGTTTCTGCCTCTTCCACCTCAATTAGGATTGTCCGTTGCTGCAGGAGTTCCTCTTATCCAGTTTTCAGTTCTGTCTCATGGGTAATCTTTCCATGAGTAGTTGTAACTTTGTTGTGTCCGTGGGAGGGGGTGAGTTCAGAGTCCGCCTACGTACCGTCTTCAGAATTTTTACCTTAGGTTGGTTTCTGTCACAACCAAATTGATTTGATTAGTACAGAAATACTTGGAATTGGATTGTTATCATTGGCAGATATTGACATATTTTGAGGTTGAATGGAAGGATAATGAGAAATATTTCTAGCTTGAGAAATAGCACTCTTCGTAATGCAGTGTGAAAGCAATTGGCTAAATTATCACCTGTTGTTACTTAGTAGTCAAACTATTTGCACATTGAGGCTGAAGTTTTAAAAAGGATTTTGTGTATAAAATTAATTACTTTTTGAAGCCTGTAGAGTGTTTCTGAGGCTTTGGCCAAATGTTACCTAACAGTTTATAAGGCATAAAATACTTTTATAGTGCTTTATTAAGAGAGATTTAGCTACTCACAGTGATCCAAGATCATTTTACATCATGTGTAATGAGATAGTCTATCAGGATGATAAAAAGCCATGTCCAAACATTATGAAGAGAAATGGACATCAGAGCTCTTGGATTTGCAATTCATTGCTGTAGTTGGATGTGACTTCAATTTGGGGTAGAGATGAATATGTTAATTCTTGTATGCGATAGCTGCATTGTGTTAAGTCTGGCCAGTTTAGGATTTGTGTGTATGGAAAGGTGTGTGTTTACTTGTGTCCAGGCAGCCAATGGTCTGTAGATGTTTTTTTAACTTTTATATAAAAAATATTCTAACTATTAAATAGAGCTGATCTTTTAGTGGGCAAAAGGTAAATTATTAAACTATTTTAGTGCATTATTACTAGTTAATATATTAGTTAATAGTATTAGTTATCATTAAATAGATTATTAAATTTGTGAATAATTACTAAAATTGCCCAATAATTTATTTACACAACTGTGATAAGTACTACAAAGGAGATTTCCGTGGTAAATTTGACTATATAATAAGAAAATCCACCTAATATGTGTGTAGTGGGTCAGTAACATTTGATGTGAGGGAGCAAGAATTATTTTGGTGAAGGGCATGGGAAAGAGTATCACAGATAAAAGGGACAGCATGTAAAAAGATTCTAAAGTGAGGACCAGCATGGTGTTTTCAAGGAGCTGAAAGAAAGCCAAACAGCATGATAATGAAGTAGGCAGTGCCATATTATACGTTATTACAGTATTCCAGGCAATGGATGATTGTAGCTTGAATGCAAGAAAAAGAGATTTGAGAGCTGTTTAAAAAAAAACCTAAGTATTGATGATTGGTTAAATAAAGAGGTTGAGGAAGTAGGAAATGTCAAGAATGACTCCCAGTTTATGATTTTTTAAATTGGTGCATGATGATGCCGTTCCTCTACTGGAAGAAAATTGGGGTGTGGGTAGGAGAGAATAAATGCTCAATTTTATACATGCTTAGATTGAGGTGCTTGTGATAGGTCAACTTCCTTGTATCTTTCACAACACCATGAAGTATGTACTACGATCATCATTTCACTGTAAATCAGAGAGGTTAAATAATGTTCCTGGGCCGGCCCCGTGGCTTAGCGGTTAAGTGTGTGCACTCTGCTACTGGCGGCCTGGGTTCAGATCCTGGGCTCGCACCCATGCACCACTTGTTCGGCCATGCTAAGGCCGCGTCCCACATACAGCAACTAAGAAGGATGTGTAGCTGTGACATACAACTATCTACTGGGGCTTTGGGGAGAAAAAGGGGGGAAAAAAAAGGGAGGAGCATTGGCAATAGATGTTAGCTCAGGGCCGGTCTTCCTCAGCAAAAATAGGAGGATTGGCATGGATGTTAGCTCAGGGCTGATCTTTCTCACAAAATAATAATAATAATAATAATTTTCCTGACATCACACAGCTAGTAAAAAGCAGCTAGATCTTCCTGACATCAGAGTTTACGTTCTTAATGCTTATCTTATTCTACACATTATTTTTTAAGTCAAGAAAGAATTTGCAAGATAAATTGCCCTGCTTTTCTTGGCAGATAACTTTTTGAATATAATAACTCAGTGCATTCATTTGGCAGGAAGTCCAAAGCCTGGCATCTTTTTCTCCCATCCCCAAATGTTCCATTCTGGAGCTCATGGGGGCTTTGTCACTAATCATCTTAGCCAAGGAAGTTCTCTGTTGGAGTTTCAGTCACGAGAGACAGCAGCATGATAATGTATTAATCAGGATTCTAAACTAGATGGGATGGAGCAGTTGGGAGGTAAATCAGGATGAAAAATGGAGGAAGCAGGTACAGTGAAAAGTAAGAGTAGATTGAGTACCAGTTTGGGATGGATGTTACTGATGCTGAGTACCAGTCATGGCATTCCTTGTCTAACCTAGTTTGTCGATACAAAACTTAATAGCCTTTATATATATGTCTTAGCAGATAATAATTACTGCTTGCTTTTTAAATCTCTCTTCATTTGTAGATGTTCCTCGTTCTTCCATCCACTGGACATCTCATTACAAATTCCATTAATAATTAGTGTCTACTTTTGCTCAGTGCTTCCAAGCTAATCAGTTGACTATTTTTTTTGTAGATTCTGATCTTTGGCTAAGTTTCCTAGTTTCTAAGTTTATTTTTTAAGGTTTCTCATGACCAGTAGTTCCCTTATTTATTTGCATAATCCTCTCTCCTCTCCCTTGAACTCTGAATTGTCTTCTGCTGTTTTATTTTTCTCCGTGGCACTTACCACCGCATGACTCACCACTTATTTTACTTGTTTACTCATTTATTGTCTATCTCTCTCACTAATGTGTAAACAGGAACTTCTGAATCTTATGTCCATTGCCGTATCTCCAGCACATAGAATAATGCCTTACACAATATAGTTGCTCAATAAATTTTATTGAATAAATGAATAGTGAAAGGATATTTTACAACAGTAATTTGCTTTTGCAAGTGGTTCACATATCTGGCTTCATAGTGAAGACTTGAATATTGTTTCAATTAGCAACCTTTTGTCCACATTAATGTAATGCCTGAAGAAAGGGGGATTTAAAAATAGTGATTTGTTTTGCACACATAATGAAAAAGACAAGAGGTGCTTTTAGAGTTGGATCGTTGAATTCTGTCATTGTCAAGTTTCCAGACTGACTTCCTTGTTATTCTCTTGACTTTCCCCTTCATGATAGCCAGATAGTTTCTTCGTTAAAAGATAGGAAAAAGGGGGGTTATATAATTCTAGCTATCTCTTTTATGAGAAAGAACAATCTTTTTCAGAAGTCACCAGCAGACTTTCCCTCAGGACCCGCTGGCCATGATGGGGCCACATGCCCATGATCTGGCTTCAGAGGAGGTTTAGAAAGGTAATGTCTGGCATTTTTCAATCTTTATAATGGGAGTTGATTTCTTCTAGAAAGAAGTAGGATGTAAGAATATTTTAGGTAGAGACATGAGTTATGAAAAATATTTATTGTAAAAGGAAAAGAAAACAAATAGTGCAAGCATGATGGTAAAGGGAATCTGATTCTCAAACTCTGTGTCAAGGAGTCATGATGGAATTGTGGAGACTGTGGCAACCTGGAGAAAGTATATCATATCTAAGGAGGGCAAATGAATTTCAGTTTTCCCCAGATTATGAAACTTGATCTGTCCATCATGAACACAATGCTGTATGATATACCAAGCCAGAAAGTTGGATGTGTAATGCATCACGAGAAAGATCTAAGTAAGTTGTATGAGCAGGTGGCTAAAAATCCTATGCCGCCTGCTCCTGCTTCATTGCTAATCCTTTTTCAGTGCGTACCTATGGCTGCACTGAGATATCTTTGAGATGTCTAGAAAGATATCCAGAGGTACATGTCAGTATTGATATTTGATAGTGGCTAATGATGAGCAGTTAATTAGGACTTGGAAAAATATGATTGAAAAATTGATGACAAGGAGTTCTGGAAAAGATATATGTGGTTGTGGCTCTCAGAATGAACTTGGAGCATGAAGATATTTATGTTGCATGTAAAGCTTACCAAAGGGTATTCCACATAGAGGAGGCTCTCACTAATCAGATAAACAAGATGATCTGCCCTGTTGATGTCAATCAGCTTCTTTCTCCAGGTACCCTAGTACTCTCATAGTGAATCCATGTACAAAGAGTTCATGGCTACAGGGATAGAGATAATGAATGAGTTAAAAAATGGGAATTTCTCTCACCGAGATGATCTGGCTACCTCTGTTGCTAAGTTAACCAGTCAACAACAATGGGCCAAAATTCAGCTTCTAGTATAGCACAGTCCTGACAGACTGGCCAGCCTCTGTGCCAGCTTGATGACATTAGATCTTTCCCAAAATGGAGAGGGCAGCAGTTTCCCCTCACAAGAATAGAGATATAATTTGTATGCGGATTTACCTTTGTGATTATCATGCTTCTGCTAGCAGCATTAACCATGGACTTTAAAAAATTGGAGTATAATTACATAAAGTCAACTTCATATATCTTAAATGTATATTTTGATGAGTTTGAAAGGTGCACATATTCATGTAATCCTTACTCCAATTAAAAGGTGGAAATTTTCCATCAGCTCAGTAAGTTCTTTTGTATCTCTTTACAGTCAATTCCTGTAAGGCAACAACTGTTATCTTTCCTATTATCATAGATTAATTTTATCTGTTCTTGAACTTGATATAAATGAATAGTATTTCATTGTATGAGTATACTACAAATAGTTTTTACATTTTCCTGTTTGTGGACATTTGGATTGTTTTCAGTTATTTTTTTCCTATCACGAATAAAGGTGCTATGAAACTTCATATATAAGCCTTTTTGTAAATATATGTTTTTGTTTCTCCTAAGTAAAGATTTAGGAGTGGAGCTGCTGTCTCAGAGTAGCTGTTATGTTTAATTTTATGAGAAACCTGCATACAGTTTTCTAAAGCCGTTATACTCCTTTTTATCTCTAGCAGCAATGTGAGAATTTCAGTTGCTCCATATCCTTGGTGACATTTGATGTTGTGGTCTTTTTAATTTTAGTCATTTTAGTGCATGTGAAATGGTAGTTCACTGTGGCTTTAATTTGTATTTCTATCATGACTAAATGATATTGAGGATGCTAAGAACATTATTTGGTGCTTATTGACTATATATATGATATATGACATATGTGTCTTCCTTTTGGAGTGTTTTCACATTTCTGCCCATTTTTAATTGGGTTTTTGCCTTTTTATTCATTTATTATTATTTTTATTATTTAATTATTTATTATTAATTTACATGTGCACTTTATATATATATACATTCAGTATTCAAGTGCATTTTAAGATATAAGTATTGTACTTTTTCCCAATATGAGGCTTCCCCCTTCACATTTTTTATGGTGATTTTTGATGAGAAAATTTAATTTTAATGAAGTTTAGCTTATCAAATTTTTTCTTTTATAGTTATTCTAAGAAATATTTGCCTATTCCAAGGTCATCCACATGTTTTCCTATGTTTTTCTTTAAGATATTTTGATTTAACTTTTCTTTTAAATTAAATTAATTTTTGTGTATGGTGTGAAATAAGGATTGTGATTCATTTACCCCCATAAGCTTGTCCAATTGTTCCATCATCATTTCTTGAAAAGATTATTATTTTCATTCAGTTGATTTGATATCTTTGTTAAAAAGCAATTGATAATGTAATAGAGTTCCATTTGTGGATTCTATTCTACTTCATTGATCTATTTGTCAATTTGCTATTGATTACTGTAGCTTATAGTAAGCCTTGAAATCAGGTAGTGTCAATCATTCAACTTTGTTTATTCTTTTTCAACATTGCTTTGGATTTTCTGAGTCCTTCTCATCACCATATAAACTTTAACATCAGCTTGCCAATTTCTACAAAAAAAATGCCCTGCTAGGATTTTGATTGAGGTTGTGTCAGATTTATAGATGAATTCTGGATTATTCCTGTCTTTACAATATTGTGTCTTGCAACCCATGGACATGATCTCTTTAAGCAGTGTTTTGTAGTTTATAGTGAACAAGTTTTTCATTATTTTATATAATGAAATATATAAAATATCTTTATCTTATATTATCCCTAACTATGTTTTAGGTTTTGGTGCTATTATAAAAAGTATTGTTTTTGTGAAACTTGGTTTTCCAATTTTTTGTTGCTAATATATTGAAATACAATTGATTTTTGTATCTTAACCTCTTATCTGTGATCTGATATAATGAGACAATCATGCCTGCTAACAATGGAAAAGTCTTATTCTAATTGGTCATCAGAGAATATGGAACTCTACTATGATGTAGATGTGCAACTGTTAAACGACAAAAATATTATATAATAAGAATTCAGGACACTTGCTCATAGTGAATCATCATAAGAAAAAAATTTACAACACATTGCGTATATGTGCCTGGTAATATCTGGGGCTTTCAGAGTTATTCCCTCTTATACAAATGCTGGCAAAGATGAGCAAAGATGACAAAGATGATATGAAACTTACTTCTAGAAGCAACCTGATTATATATATATAAGTTTTTTTTTTTTTTGCAGGGGAAGATTCACCCTAGGCTAATATCTATTGCCAATCTTCCTCCTTTTTTCTTCCTCCCTGCCCCACCCCACCAAAGTCCCAGTACATAGTTGTATATACTCGTAGGCTCTTCTGGTTCTTCTATGTGAGCTGCTGCCACAGCATGGCTACTGACAGATGAGTGGTGTGGTTCCGCACCTGGGAACCAAACCTGGTCCGCTGGAGCGGAGTGCCAAACTTTAACCACTAGGCCATCAGGGCTGGCTCGATATATTTTTTTGTCTCAAAAGTTACATTTCACAGAGATTACTGGAATTTGATAATAGCCTGCAATACCTAGCTTACTAGTTCTACTAGTGTTTTTTGTTGCCTTTCTACACAAATACACACACACATGTCTTCTGAGAACAAAGAATGTTTTACTTTTTATTTTCCAGTATGTATGACATTTACCTCTTTTTCTTTCCTTATTCCACTGTATAGAGTCAATGTTGAATGAAAGTAGTAAGAAATTAGTAAAACATTCTTGTATTTTGGTGATCTTAGCTGTAAAGCATTAAGTATTACACTTAGTCAAACGAGTATAATGTTATCTGTAAGATGTTAGCTTTAGGTTTTTCCTGAATGTCCTTTATAAGGTTGAGGTAATTCCTTTCTTAGTTTTTATCATAAATGGGTGATGAAATTTTTTTAAAATTTTTTGTTTATTGCAGTAACATTGGTTTATAACATTGTATAAATTTCAGGTGTACATCATTATACTTCTATTTCTGCATAGATTACATCATGTTCACCACCCAAATACTAATTACACCCCATCACCAGACACATGTGCTGAATTATCCCTTTCACCCTCCTCCCTCCCCCCTTCCCTTCTGGTAACCACCAATCCAATCTCTGTCTCTATGTGTTTGTTTGTTATTGTTATTATCTACTACTTAATGAGGGATATCACACGGTATTTGACCTTCTCCCTCTGACTTATTTGGGTGATGAATTTTTTCAAATGCTTTTTCCACATTTATTGAGATGTTATATTTTTCTAATAGTTAAAATCACACATAAAACATTGACCAGCTTAAGTTAGTCTTGCTTCCTTAAAACATGTTGTTGATTAATTAAAGGTTGCTCAATAACAGAGATAGCACTGTGCATGTGCCTAGCAGGAACCCATAACCCCAGAATGACCCTGGAACCAAGATTCTTCAGTAATGTTACTGCCTGAGCCCTCTATGAAGTGAGAAGTCCTTCAATAAGGAAAATATGGCTTCCAGCAGCTTGATTACCATATTTGGACTGATTTGAGACTAGCCAATCAGCTTCTGTCCCTAACTCTTTAAATTTTGCCCCAAATCCTGGATTGGAGAGACAGATTTGAAAGCTTTCCTCCTGTCTCCTTGCTGGTCGAATTCACAATAAAGCTTTTTCTTTTCTCAAAAGCTGGTGCCATAATATCAGCTTCCATGTGCATTGGGAAGTAGGCCCTTGCTTAGTAACATAGTCTGTTAATAAGGTAAATTATATTGATTGATTTTACAGGGATTAAATAAAACTACATTTCCAGGATAAAACCCATTATGTAGTATTCTTTTTATATATTCTTAGATATGATTTACTAATATTTTCCTAAAGATTTTTGTCTCTATGTTTATGAGGTTTATTAGCTGTAATCTTTTTTGTTAATATTTTTGTCAAGTTTTAGTGTGAGAATTATGCTATACTCATAAAATGAGTATAAGATGTTCCATTCTCTTCTCTTGCCTACGAGTTTTGGTAACTGGTATTATTTCTTCATTAAGCATTTGACCAGGACAGTGATGTCAGCAACATGACTGAATAAGATGTCCCTCATTGTTTCCCCCCTCAACAATTTGGCATCCATCCATGGATAAAAGTACCTTTGTGGGGGCTGTGGGATCCAGCACCATACACCAAGGGACCTAGGAGGAGTCTCACCCACCTGTGTGTTGGGTGATAGGCATATAGGTCTCAGCTGTGGACCCTGCAGTAGCCCGTGAACTGGCTCCAGCCCCTCTTGACCATTGTCCAAGCAGTTCCTGGAAAACACTGTCTTAGACAATCATCCATTGGCAAGACAGCCTTTGAGGAAATCTAGGCTTCCAGTGGAGAAGTTCTAGCACATCTTTGGAGCCAAAAAATATATATGAGTTTGGATGTATTGGAGAGCTTTAGTGCCACACATGGGAAAGCAAAAGGCAGTCAGCACTCAGCCTGATGCATTACAGGATTGAAAGAAGTCATACAAGCTTAAGAATTCTGTCACAAGAGGGAGCAAGAAGAGTGGAGCAAGTGTATCCATAGAAGGTCTGAAAAAGCCTCAGAATTCCTAGCAGGGCTAATGAAAGTTATTTCTCTCCTGAAGGCGGTTAGTCAAGACTGGAGAAGTTGACTGCTACTTGAAGGGTGAAGACAGCAACGCAAAACTTCAAGGAACATGAAAAATCAAGGAAACATGACACCACCAAGGATCACAATAATTTTAGTGACTGATCTCAAAGATCAGTCTTTTGAGATCTGTGATTTACTGATAAAGAATTCAAAATAGCTGTTTTAAGGTAGCTCAGTGACCTACAAGAAGACACAGAAAGACAATTCAATGAAATCACGAAAACAATACATGAACAAAATAAGAAGTATAACAGAGATAGAAATCGTTAAAAAGAACCAAACAGAAATTCTGGAGCTGAAGAATACAATGAATGAAATGGAAAATGCAATAGAGAGCATCAACAGCAGAATGGATCAAGCAGAAGAAAAAAATCTGTGAGTTAGAAGACAGGAACTTTGAAATTATCCAGTCAGAGAGGAACAAAATTTAAAAAATGAAAAAGAATGAAGAAAGCCTGTACAATCTATAGGATACAATCAAAAGAAACAATTTGTGAATTATTGTAGTTTCAGGAGAATAGGAGGAGAGCAGAAAGCTTATTTAAAGAAATAATAGATAAAAATCATATGATCCTCTCAAAAAACACAGAAAAAGTATTTAACAAACTATAACATCCTTTAATGATGAAAATTGCAACAAAATTCCTTCATTTTTTTGTGTTTTTTGTAACATCCTTTAATGATGAAAATTGCAACAAAATTCCTTCATTTTTTTGTGTTTTTTGCCTGCATATTTGATGGAGTAGTCACCTATTCTAGGCTTTATGGACTGGTTTTGGTGGGGAAATAGTTTTACCCATGAGTGAGTGCAGGAGATCCCCTCAGTGGGGTATGGAGATTCCCGCTCCAGGGCAGGCCCAGTGGCACAGTCTCTGTGCAGATCCTTCAGCTGAGATCAGTGCCAGTGAAGATTGCAGGGGTCCTCAAATGGCCAAAGCTGTGGTGTCTGCAGCAGGTGGCAAGGGTTGTTGGGTTCTTCAGTGGCAAAGGCTTCTAGGGGTCTCCTCATTTTCTCCCATGGAAGACGTTTTGGCCATGGGGATCCCTCTTGGTTCTGGATCCAGCTTGTGGGCACCCTTGTGGTGGTGGTGGTGACATTGGTATCTGATGCACAGACACCTGTGGAGCAGCGGTGGGGCTGAGGTTGGAGCATGAGCGTTCATGGAATGAAAGCACACCAAGGTGTGGGGCACTGGCTAGCCTAGAGTGGCAGTGGCTCTGTAGCCTCGGGCATGGGTGCACGTGGACCATCCAGGGAGGCAGGGACTGGAAAGCATGTGCTTGCTGGGCAACAGTGGATTCAGGGTCTAGGGCTTTGGATAGCACACAGGGGCAGTGGCTCTGGTGCCTGAGATGTCAGTGCATGCGGAGCAGCTGTGCCTCTGGGGTCTGGGGCGTCTGCAGGCTTTGGGGAGTGGTGGCAGCCCTGGTCCTGGGGCAGTGCAATAGCGGCTCTTTCTAGGGGGCAGCACAGCAGCATCTCCTTATCTAGAGGTTCCATGGTGGTGATGGCTGTTGGTTACCTCAGTGGCAAGAACTGCCGGTCCTCTGTGGAGCAGGCTCAAGTCCGCTCTAGCAAACACTATGGGGTCCTCTACTGTGAAAGCTGCTGAGAGTCCACGGCTGTCACAGGAGGTGCTGAGGTCCTCATTGGCAAAGTCTGCCAGTGTCCTCTGCAGAGCAGGCCACTGGGGACTGTGATGACATCTACTGCATGGCTGATACTGATAGCCTCCACCCTTTTTTGTTCCTAGCTATCTCCAGACATCTCTTCTAAGTCTTATCTCCCCAGCGATCTTTTCTGTCCTTTATTCTCCTTTTTTTTTTGCCCCGCTCTGTTACTGTAAGTTCTTAATTGTACTCTTGAGCCTTCCTTGGGCTATTTTCATTTTTGGATAGTTGTCTAATTGTTGTTTTCTTGTTGGGAGATGAAGGCTGGCATCTCCAATTCTGCTATCTTGCTGATCTCACTCTTCCTCAATAGAATATTTTACATGGAAGGAGAAGTAAATGTGTGTCCTTAGCTTAGTAGAGCTTCCTAGTTCATTTCTTGGTAAAATGTACAGGATAATCTTACCAAGAGAGATCAAGGCCTCAAAAATTCCTTACTATAAATTATTTTCTGAATATTAATATCCAGAGGGAGTCAATTCATTTAGTTAATATTTGGCCCCAAACTCCCAGGCTCAGTGTCTATCACACATTTCCAATTCCAGTATAGAGGATGCTCCATTGTCTTTAGCCCCTGAAAATTTCTTTGTAGATGGTGCATTTATTGGTATGATAGATGTAAGGGAGATAAGAACTGTGGCTATCTGAAGATAGTACTTGTGCATTTATCTGAGGTAAACAAAGTGTCTTATAACCCAAAGAAATGGCGCTATGATAGAATCTCATAAAGTTAAGTCCAGGATCAATAGGAAGTTTCAGGAATTACAAGCATACCTCAGAGATATTGCGGGTTCAGTTGCAGACCAACACAATAAAGCAAATATCACAATAAAACGATTCACATGAATTTTTGGTTTCCCAGTGCATATAAAAGTTATGTTTACACTATACTGTAGTCAAGTTTACACTATACTGTAGTCGAGTAAGTGTGCAATAGCATTATGTCTGAAAAAACAATGTACATACCTTAACTAAAAAATATTGCTAAAAAATGCTAACCATCATCTGAGCCTTCAGAGAGGTGTAATCTTTTTTGCTAATGGAGAGTCTTGTAAAAAAATGCAATATCTGTGAAGCACAATAAAGCGAAGCACAATTAAACAAGGTATGCCTGTATGTAAATGGAACTACAAGCATTCAAGGTGGTTATTCAGCTAAGCTTAGTGTCTTTGATCTCATGAATGGTAATAGATTGCTTCTAAAGTGTCTGTAAAATTCCCAGTGTTAACAGCTGATTCCACTGAACTCAGTGTTCCAAACTTCCCAATGCCTAAAATGTAGATATGTAGGTGGGGCTGGCTAACTGAGCTCCCAATGGTTCTCTGAACACTGGCTTAGTCTGGAACTCTGTATGGATCAATCTGATTTATCTGTTATTAATGAACTGTGGCATTTGGTGTAATATATTTTGTATGGGACACCCATTTTTCAAGTGTTTTGATTTACCACAATAATTTGATTTAATTATTTAAATAATGCTCTTTATTAGTTAGAGAATAGAGTAAATTTTTATTACACAGATTCCTAAAAATAAAGTGGTTCAAGAAAGACAGAAGTTTTTTTTCTCTCTCATGTAATATTCCAGAGGTAGGTGAGTAGTCAAAGATGGTTCAGCAGCTTTGCTCTATGGCATTTTTCAAGACCCTGTGGTCCTTCTTTTTGCTTGGCCAACCCTTGTGTCTCTGGTAGAAGGTAGTTTCCCAGCACAAAATCTTTATGCCCATGGAATGGAGGAAAGAGGAAATGAAAGTGTACCCAGCTTCCACTTCATGCCATTAACTTGATGTTTTGCATATAATTTCTGCTCATATTCCACTGGCTGGAACCTAGCCACATAAAAGTATCTAGTTTCAAGGGAGTCTGAGAAATATTTTCTTTAGCTTGGTGTCTCTGTGCCTTGCTAATAATAAGAAAGTTCTGTTACTAAATAGAGGAAAGAGGGAATGGATATTGGGGAACAGTTGCCAGTTTCTGTGCTGTCTTTCCTCTCTCTTTAACTCAGCATTAGCCAAAGTTGAGGTTATGGTAGCAGGATACCTTTTCTAATAGTCATGTTTGTCTGGAGTACCAAAGTATATATAGAGAAGGCAGAGATCAGTGTAGATCAGAGCATCATAAACTGTTGTATTGATGATAAAAGGCAAGATTTCACAATAAGCTTCTGGATTCATCTTTTTATCTAGAGGTCTCAGATAGGATTTTCTTCTTAGTACCACTTTCTAGGAACTGCCCAATATCCACATGATTACTGTGGGAAATATCCTATTCACACAGCTTGGTCTTATACCCCTATTCATACTTGTTTGGACTGTAGTGGGTACCTAACAAGACCTGGTGCAATTGCAGTACTCTCCAACTTTGCTACAGTTGGTATATCTTGAGGTTAGCATCTGACTCATGCTAAGGCAGTTGGGGAGGTTCTGAGTCTTTTTTCTGGGATTTTTGGACAGCTGAACAAGAGAATTTTTCCCTCTCAGGACTCGAAACTATCGTATGTAAAGCTCTAGAGTTTTTTGGCAGTGTTTTTGACCATGTGGAGAAAGATGAGCCTCAGTGAGATAGAAAAGTGACGCTGCAGTATAAACATGAATGCAAACCTGAGAAGAGAGACAAACTTACCTATATTTCTTCCTTCAAGGCCAAAGTAACAAATGATATTTCATTTAGTCTGATTCTTCCTATAATTTTTGATGGATTTTCTGGACTCGATAGAAAATGATTATTTCTCCATCATTTCAGCTGGTGTTATAGTAGTAATCTATAGTTTATTGGAGATGGAAAATAATTATATAGCTCAAGGGGACTAAGATCCTATAAGTAAGTTTATGCTAACTTATCTTAAATATCCCTTAAGTCTGTTTTAGGAGCCATGAGGAAAAGATGTCTACTCTCACCTTTCATCATCCCTTTGTGGACAATTTAAATTGGTTCTATCTGAAAATTCTTTGAAAAATGTAGGATTTATATTGGCTCTTTCAAACAAATATTTAGGGGGCCACAGAACAGAAACTCTAGTGAAATTAATGATGTGACATGGGAAATATAATTTGGAAGAGATCACTTAGGAGGTTGTTTCAAATATTAATCTTAAAAACTCTATTGCTTCAAATAGAACAAGTATGATTTATGTTGGAGGTCCTGATTTTTTTTTTTTTTTGTGAGGAAGACCAGCCCTGAGCTAACATCCGATGCCAATCCTCCTCTTTTTTGCTGAGGAAGACTGTCCCTGGGCTAACATCCATGCCCATCTTCCTCCACTTTATATGGGACACTGCCACAGCATGGCTTAACAAGTGGTGCGTTGGTGCGCACCCGGGATCTGAACCAGCGAACCCCGGGCCGCCACAGTGGAGCGCGTGCACTTAACCGCTTGCGCCACCGGGCCGGCCCCTGGAGGTCCTGATTTTTGATGTCAAACTCCATAACAAAGACAGATCATGGGATATGGTTACCTAGGGTGTTGATTTTTTCAATCATTCAATAAGTATTTACTTAGCATTTTAATTGGGTATGGCACTCTTCTAGCATTGGAAACCCAGTGATGGACAAGAGGAAAGAAAAGATTCCTATTCTTGTGGAGGTTATATTCCAGTGAAGAGTTCAGGCAATAAACAATAAAAAATTAGTAAATAAATAAATAAATAAATAAATGTAATCATTTCCATTAGTGGTAAGTGCTATAAGGGTTCAGACAATAAACAATAAAAAATTAGTAAATAAATAAACATAATCATTTACATTAGTGGTGTTATGATAACAAAAAACAAAAACAAAGCAACAATAAAACAAGGTGATAGCATAAAGAGTGATCATGAAGGTGAGGCTTCTTTAGGTAGAGTGTTCAGAGACAGTATCTTTGTAGAAGTGAAGTTTGGACAGAAACTTGAATACTGAGAAGGAGCCAGCCAAGAGATGATCTTGGGAAAGAGCATTTCAGAAAGAGGAATGCAGCAAATGTTCTGATACTGAGTTGGGAATAAATTTGGTTAGTTCAATGATGAAAAGAAGGGCAGTGTGGCTGAAGCATAGTGAACTAGACTGAGTAAAGACCATGGTTAGAAAATTGGATTTTATTCTTAGTGTAATGGGAAGCCGTTAGAGATATTTAAGTAAGAGGCTGATACATGACTTTTATTTTTAAAAAGATGACTCTGATTTATGATATGGAGAATGTACTATGGAGAGTGGTGAGTAGAAGCAAGGAGTCAATTAAGAGGCTCTTGTAGTATATTAAAAGAGAATTGATGATGGCTCAGGCTAGAGTAGTAGTTGTGGAGAAGGTGAGAAGTGATCATGTTCAGGCTGTATTTAGGAGGTAGGGTCAATAAGACTTGGATAAGATGGTAGAGGCAGGTAGTGAGGGGAAAAAGGAAATCACGGATGATTTCTAACTTTTGGCCTGAACAGCTGTTTGACAAATGGTCCTATAAACTGAAATGAAATCTAGGGGTAAAACAGAATTTGGTTTTAGGATATGTTAAATTGTAAATGCTTATTAGTCATGAGATGAGGTAGGTCAGATGTCAGGTTATGAAAGCTAAAACTTTAGCTAACATTTCTGTGGCTCTGTTTATTCCAGTTGAGATGGGGTAGCCTTCTATTCCATCTAACTGGAAACATCAACTAGTAGTCTCTAATAGTTGTCAAGGGAATATAACCTCAAACTCCCTGCTGCTCCATGCTGTTTATGAGGATTGCCTAAATTATTTGCAATAATTTTCCAACACCCACATTTACTGCCCTAGTACCAGCCATGCACAACTATCTATGAAATGCACCCACTATTTTATTGCACCTCATAGCATTTAAAAATAGGGTATAGGGAATCTAAATACACTATTTGGACTATGGAAGGGCAAATTCTCTTACTTAGTAGACTTGGTCAGTATACTGGATTTAAGGGAATATTTGACATGTGACTTCACATTTGCAAAGTGTTGCCCTTTTAATGTTTCCGTTTCACCGTGGAAAACCCAGACTGATCCGAGAGAAAGGCCCTAACACCAATGAAAGAGGGTATTCAAGGGAAAAATTAATAATAAGGTTCATTGGTACCTTTCAATGCAATAGATGGACTAATAAAAATTGGGCAGGATGAGGAACATCACTTTCAACACAATTCATCTGGCTACGCTGGGACTAAACATATTCTTCTACATTATCTTTCCAAACTGGACTGAATTATCCAATTTCTGACTTTCCTTGGATAATATCTTGGTGTTTAACAAGCCCCGCATTGGCATTTCTAACCTGGTATGGCAGATTCACAACTGAACTGATTAAACATCTTGAATACTCAGAAGTAACATTGCCTGTCCTCACGGTATCTATACAATCACATTTGATGGAGCAATGTTTAAAAATGGTGGAAAGAGCGAGAATTAGGAAGAAGGTAAAGAATTAAAAAGAATAGTGGGGAAAAAATGTAAATCCGATAAACGGGAAAAACCCTCTTGAACTTAAAAGAAAATGAAGAATTAAGTGGGAATTAACAGTGACTAAATAAACATCATCTTAGTTAATTCTCATAACAATCCATTGAGGTAGATATTACTATCTGCTTTTATAAATGAGGCAGTTAGGCTTAGTGAGGTTCATTTTGGAGAAGGTAACTGCTAGGCAGGATTCTAAGATGGCCCCTAAGACTCTCCTGGTGTATGTACATGCCTTGGATGACCCTCCCTTTGAGTTGGGACAGAACTAGTGAATATATGATGGAATATCATTCCTGTGATTAGATTATATAGTGCAGATGAAGGAATTTTGAAGATGTTATTAAGGTCTATAATCAATATCTTTGAATTAATCAAAGGGAGATCATTCTGAGTGGGCCTGACCTAATCATGTGAACCCTTAAAGAAGGGAGATGCCAGAAAGATTCTCTTGCTGGCGTGGAAGAAATAAGTTGTCATGTTGTGAGAGAGCCATGTAACTAGGACCTGAGGGGAGTTCCTAGGAGCCAAGAGCAACTCCTGGCAGATAGTTAGTAAGAAAATGGAGCTACGGCTGCAAAAAACAGAATTTTGCAAACAACCAATGAGCTCTGAAGAGGACTCCAGCCTCAGATCAGACTGCAGCCCCAGCCAATAACTTTATTTCAACCTAGTGAGACCTGGTACAGAGAGCTCACTTGTGCCTTGCTGGACTTCTAACCTACGGGAACTGTGACATTATACATGGATGTTGTTTCAGACTGCCATGATTTTGTTTTGGTAATTTTTTACATAGCAATAAAAAACTAATATAGTAATGGAGGAAAAAGTAGATAAATATATAGGTTGGCAATTTTGGTTCCTTAATTTTAGACTTCCTGAAGATGCAATGAGGTTTCTTCAATGAGATTTTGCTTTAGACGTGGCTTTTTATGAGTTGCTACTCAGAATCTAGGAAAACAAGTCTAGTTTACTAGTGTTATCTCTCTATTGCCTTCCTTCACAGAGCCCTCTCGTGGTTTACACTCCTATAACTCTCCCCTCCCCTCATAATATCTTTTGTGATGGAAATGACTGAAAATGAAGCAAAAGGAGGAATAACCATGAGCATTGCCTTTCACTTTAATTCTTTCTCTTACAACTTCACTAGGAAAATGTTTGAATTAGATAAATAGAGAAAAAGGCAAAGGAAACATATAATATATGAGGAAATGGAAGAAGATGAAAAAGAAGAGGAGTTTTAATCCACATATATTTCTAACTTTGACAGGTTCAAGAAGTGCTCCATTTGCCTGCTATGAAGAAATACAAAATCATAATGATAGGTTTGGGAACTGCGGTAAGAGAGGAGGCAGATATATATTCTGTGGATGGAGGTATGCTATGCAAATAGTAAAGATACTTTTCTTATGTTCTGTAAGATTCTATTTTTAGTTTTTCCCTATATATGGCATTCATTCCAGTGGTTTCAAATATCACATGTGTATGGGAGTGAATCTCAAATCAAAATCTCTAGCCCTGACATCTTTCTTGTGCTACAAGCTTAAATTTCCATCCAATTTTTACATATTTTTATATAGATGATCATTAGGCTCCTAAATTCAATCCAAGATTGAAACTAATAATACCTATTGCACTTTTCCTCTCTGAACCTGCTCATGTTTTATAAAATAAAAATACGAGCCCCATTCACTCAATTGCTTGCCCAAGCTGAAGACTGCCCAGTGTCTATAAAATGAAGTTTAATTTTGCCTGCATCCGAAGAGCTAGCTCTTTGATATTTTGGTCATGAATTTCTTTTGACAAACATTTATTAAGAACCTACTATGTGCTGGACGCTGGGCCAGATACTATTTAGCAAAGCATACATGGCCCTTGTACTCATGGAATTTGTAGACTGGTAAATATACCATGTAGTTTTATGCTTCCTTGATTTGCTTATGCTGTTACTTTTGTTTAGAAATACCTTACTTGGCCTGTAGAAATCCTACTAATTTGTAAGCTTTGATGCAGATGGCGTGTTCTCTATGAAGTTTTTCCTAACTGATAAGTTAAAATGTGTCCTCATCTTAAATCTCTGTAAAGATTTGTTTATTTCATTTGTAGCACTTTTAATGGGATTTGTATCACATTTAGTAGTAGACTGTAAAGTCCTTAAGGGTAGGGGTCACAACTTATTTATCTTTTTATCCCTCTGCAGAGGGATATAAAATAATTGAGTGAATTGATTATGTGACAATAAGTGTATAAATCTGCACAGTGAATAAAAGACTTATAGTGGGCCAGCCCTGGTGGCCTAGTGGTTAAATTCAGTGTGCTCTGCTTCAGTGGCCCGGGTTCAGTTCCTGGGTGTGGACCTAACCACCCATCTGTCAGTGGTCATGCTGTGGCAGTGGATCACATATAAAATAGAGGAAGATTGGCAACAGATGTTAACTCAGGGAGACTCTTCCTCAGGAAAAAAAAAAAGACTATTAGTACCATTGAAAGATAAGCTTGTATCAATAGCTTTAACTTTTTTACTTTTTATTTTAAATAGTATTGTTGAAGTATTACATTTTCCCTAGATGCATTGCCATAAATGGAGAACCATTCTTTATTTTTATTATTTTTGTCAAAGAAAGCAAATCTGAAGCATTCCTAATAAATGCCCAGTGTATAATAATCATATAATTTTATTATGTTTGTAGGAATCTTGCATGTGGAAAATTAACTTGTACCTACCCTTATTCAAGTCCTTACCATCAAGAAAATGGTGCTGTGATTTATGCTTTTGTACGAGATACCGTATGTGTAACTATAGACTACCAAGGGCGTGATCCAGATCCATTGTTGGCCCGTAGTGGCGCTGACTGTGATAATGGGAGGGTAAATGATTTAAAATCTATTTTTTTAAAAATCTAGCTTTTTTCATTTCTTTAATAAATATTTTAATTTAAGTATTAAATGTCAATACATTTCTAGTGCTATGTAACCTTAAATATTTGGATAAGGAGAGAATGAATAAGCTTCCTTTGGTCTCCACATGTTAAGAAGGAAATGGGAATGTTTGATCCCCTTCAGAATTTCGATGTTGTGAGCAAGGAAACTCCAAGTGTTTTGAAGCTGGTGTAGGGAGGAGAGAGATCTTGGGAATACATTGTAGTTAAGTACTTCATAGCATGGAAATTCGCTTTTCTTTTTGGAGAAGAAAGAAGAAATCCACTGAATAATATATGTCTCTTTGTGGCCCAGTAGATAAGAGCACAGCTTAGATCAGGCTGCTTAGAATCAAAACCTCACCTCTTATTTTTTGACGTTTCAAAAATTACCTAACCAATCTGAGATACTGCAACTATATGTAAAGTGGGGATAATAATAGCATTTACTCTATGTGTTATTGTGGAGATTAAATGAGATAACAGTATAAAGTGCTTAGCATGATGCCCAGCACATAGTAAGAGCTAAATATGGGTTTGCTATTATTATCAATTATTATAATTTGTTATCTCTGAGGCTGACCCAAATCTGGAGAAAACATAGATGGAGTAAATTTACTTAAAATCTCATTTAATTCCTGACCAGCTATTTGCTCACGAGGAACAGTATAGTTCAAGTATAGACTTTCAAGACAGACGCACATAGATCTGAATTTTGACTCTTCCACTTACTTGAGAGATGATTTTGAACAAAGTATTTAATATGTGAAGTCTACATATTAGTAGCTACTTTTAGTGGTTTTATAGTTTAAATGAAGTTTATTGTAGGCAAAGTATATAGTCTCCTTAATACTGGCTTCCTCTTCAGGCCTAGGAGTCATAAATGCCTTCTTGAAGGAGGTATATGCCAGGGAGCTCAGTAGATATATTTAGGCCATTGAGGCAAAACAATTAAAAAATGAAACACAGAGGCTGGCCCATGGTGTCGTGGTTAAGTTCGTGCATTCTGCTTCAACAGCCCAGGGTTCGAAGGTTCGGATCCCAGATGTGGACCTACACCTCTCCTCAGCCATGCTGAGGTGGCAACCCACATACAAAATAGAGAAAGATTGGCAGTGGATGTTAGCTCAGGGCGAATATTCCTCACCAAAAAAAACCAAAAAACAAAAGAAACACAGGCAACAGATGATTTAATATTATTCAGTTGGTAATTTACTAAGAATAGAATCTTTTCCATAACATGGATTGTTCTCAGTGATAATGTATGAAAACAAATTTTACCAGATAGTTTTTAAGGAAACTATAAATCACATATGATGAAACATTCTTGGCAATTTTGTTTCTGTCAGTAGAGGTCTTATGTAACAGGACTCTTCATCTCAATTTCAGCTGAGGTAGGCAGAAAATAGATACTACATTCCAAAAGGAGTTGTTAGGCACACCATCATAGCCAAGAACCAATGAGAAGACCCAACACATCGAAGGTTTAAAAGGGTTAGGTTGTTTGGATTTAGAAAGGGTTTTATGAGGCTATTTCTTTGAAGAGAGTTGTGCTGTGCTTTAATGTTTAAAAGGAAATAATTTTCACATACATTATCTCATTTTAACCTCGAATCTCAAATACTTTAGAAAATATTATTGTACTCGTAACAAAACTGCAACTGAGAGAAGTTGATATTGCTATAAATAATAAAATTGGGAATATATCCTCAATCCTCTGATTATTATACTTTAAACTTAAAGAAATTATATTTAAGAAATTTTTATTAAAGTATACTACAGATCTCAAGGGGCTGGCCTAGTGGCATAGAGGTTGGGTTCACGTGCTCCACTTTGGTGGCCTGGGGTTTGCGGGTTTGGATCCCAGACACTGACCTGCGCGCTGCTTGTCAAGCCATGCTGTGGTGGCATCCCATATAAAGTAGAGGAAGATGGGCACAGGTGTTAGCCCAGGGCCAGTCTTCCTCAGCAAAAAAAAAGAGGAAGATTGGCAATGGATGTTAGCTCAGGGCTAATCTTCCTCACCAAAAAAAGTATATATATATATATTTCTATTATCTTTATTCGGGGACTCTAATAATACTCATGTTTAATGAAAACTTAATATATATCTGGAATTGATTTTCATTCTATGCAAACTTTTAATATGTGCAATTAATATAAGCTACTCTTTTAACTGTGCTCTTAGGAATAGTTTTGTTAGATTTCAGGGTATTGTAATAAAAAGTTATTTGGGTATGATTTTTTTATGTCAGTCTTGTTTCGTTTCTATCTCCCACTTCCCTGCCCTGAATCATTTTTTTAAGGCTCTATTTTTTAGAGCAGTTTTAGGTTCACAGCAAAATTGAGAGGAAGGTACAGAGATTTCCCATATACTCCTTGCCCCCACACAAACATAACCTCCTGCATTATCAACATTGCCCACCAGAGTGGTACATTTGTTACAATTGATGAACCTACATTAACATATCAGAATCACACCAGGACGATAGTTTACATGAGCATTCACTCTTGGTGCTGTACATTCTATTAGTTTCTGGTCTATATTATTTTCCTTCTCTTTAAAGAACTTCTTTTAATGTATCTTGCAAGGCAGCTCTACTAGCAAAAAATTCCCTCAATTTTCGTTTGTCTGAGAAAGTCTTTATTTCTCCTTCACTTTTGAAGGATAATTTTTGCAGTATATAGAATTCTAGGTTGCTGGTTTTTTCTGTCAACACTTTAAATATTTCACTCCACTCTCTTCTGACTGCATGGTTTCTGAGTAGAAGTCAGATGTATTTCTTACCTTTGTTCCTCTATAGGTAGGGTTGTTTTTCTTTTTTTAACTCTGGCTATTTTCAAGATTTATGCTTTGATTTTCTGTCATTTGAACATGACTCAGTGTAGTCTTTTTTGGCGTTTATTCTGCTTCTTATTTTCTGAGCTTCCTGGATTTGTGGTTTGGGGTCTGACGTTAATTTGAGGGAATTCTCAGTAATTATTGTGTCAAAATTTCTTCTCTTCCTTTCTCTCTTGCTTTTCCTGGTATTTCCATTACACCTATGTTATACCTTTTGTAGTTGTCCCACAGCCCTTGGATATTCTGCTACTTTTTTAAGTCTTTGTTCTCTTTGCTTTTTGGTTTTCAAGGATACTATTGATAGATCTTTTAGCTCAGAGATTCCTTCCTCAGCCATGTCCAGTGTACTAATAAGCCCATCAAAGGCGTTCTTCATTTTTGCTACAGTGTTTTTTTTTTTTTCCACTCTGGCATTTATTTTTGTTTCTTTCTTGGGATTTCTGTCTCTTTGCCTATGTAGCCCATCTGTTCTTGCATGCTGTCTACTTCATCTATTAGCCCTTAGCATATTAATCATAGTTGTTTTAAACTCCTAGTCTGATAATTCCAGTATCCCTGCCATGTCTGGTTCTTATGTTTGCTCTGTTTCTTCAAATTGTGTCTTTTGGCTTTTAGTACACCTTGTATTTTTTCTTGTTAACCAGACATAATGTACCAGGTAAAAGAACTAAAAGTGGTAAACAACCTTTAGTTGATATAGTGGTGAGATGTGGGGAGAGGAAGCATTCTTTAGTTCTATGATTAGGCTTTAGTCTTTTAGTGAGCCTGTGCTTCTGGAGTGTGAATTTTACAAGTGTTTCTCAGTTTTTTTCATCCTCCCCAGGATGGCTGGGTTGGGCTGGTATTGAGTATTTCCCTTCTCTCAGATCAGTTGGTTGATAAAACCCCAGCAGGATAGGCTCTGGTTAACTCATTTCTCCTGAGGGAAGGCCTTGTTAAGAAGAACAGAGTGCTCTGGCTGTTTCAAAATGGTTCCTTTCCCCTCCTCCCCCCAGAAAACAAGGAAATTTTTCTCTGATATTTACTATGAGAACCTAGTCAAGCTCCTGGAGGTAAATCTCACAAAATTGTGGGGGGGTCTCCCATGTCTGGGGCCCTTGGAGTTTTTAACTTTCAGAATTGTCCACCCTGAGCCTCCAGCAGTTTGTCAATTACAGTTCAGGTTTTCCTACCTTGGCCAGGGTACCTGAGGTGGTTTCTACTTGTGACTCCCTGTATTCACTTGTCTGTCTCTCCAATCTTAGGGGCAGTGGTTTGCCCTGTGTCTCTACTTCTCTTACGGAACCTATAAGAGTTGTTGATTTTTCAGTCTGTTCAGCTTTTTCTTATTGTTAGGATAGAGTGGCAACTTCTAAGCTCCTTAGATGCAGAACTGGATACTGGAAGCCTGAATCATTTTTTATAAATAATTTATTTATTTTTAAAAATAGACTTTACTTTTTAGAGCAGTTTTAGGTTCTCATCAAAATTTGCAGAAAGTACAAGGAGTTCCCATATACCCATTACCCCTATATAGGCACAGACTCCTACGCTATCTATAACCCCACCAGAGTGACATGTTTGTTACAATCAGTGAACACACATTGACACATTGTTATCACTCAAAGTCCATAGTTTACATATCTGAAAAATCCCAAAATACTTGGAGATTAAACAACACACTTCTAAAAAACACATGTGCCAAAGGAGAAATCTCAAGAGAAATTGAAAAATATTTTGAACTAAATGAAAATGAAAATACAACATATGCAAATTTGTGGGATGTAGCAAAAGCAGTACTTAGATGGCAATTTATTGCACTGAAGAGTTATGGTCTTATTTTATAAAATTACTGATTGTAAATGTTATGATATCTGGATTCCTCTGATTAGGAATTTTTTTGGTGTGTCTTTATTTAGATATGTATAAATTCAGTATGTGTAGAATCAAGGATACTTAAGGGAGAAGCACTAACTTGTTCACAACGGTGCAGTGGACATGGAGTAAGTAAGCTCATGATTTATATTTCCCCAGATCACATCTATCTTGGACACTTTTCAGCATCACTCATTAATTTATTCAATGTTTATTTGGTTCCTACTGTGTGCTAGGCCCTGTTTTATCTAGCTTCAATATGGAGCTGAATTGGGATACTAAATTTGGAGCCATAGGTAGTTTTAGAGAACATTGTATAGAATTAAATTGCTGATGACCTTAACAAATTTATTATTACAGTTGAGTACTTTTCAGAGGTGTTAAATATTTCAATAAATACATTAACCTGTTCATTAAGGGAAGATAATTATGCTATAATTTGTGTGTCTGTGAATATATAGGGTAACAGAAAACTATTGGTTTTATCCCTCTTTTTTTAAATAGACTTTATTTTAGAGCAGTTTTAGGTTCATAGCAAAATTGAGCAAAAAGTACAGAGATTTTTCCCACATACCTGTGACCTCGATACACACAATCTCCTCCACCATCAAAATCCACCACCAGAATGGTACATTTGTTACATTTGATGAGACTGCATTGACACATCATTATCACCCAAGTTCATAGTTTATGTTAGGGTTTGCTCTTGGTGTTGTACGTTCTATGGGTTTGGACAAATGCATAATGACAGGTATCCATCATTAATAGTGTCATACAGAGTATTTCACTGCCCTAAAAATCCTCTGTGCTCTGCCTATGCATCCTTCCATCCTTCCTACCTTTGACAACCATTGATTTTTTTAACTGTCTCATCGTTTTGCCTTTTCTAGAATGACATATCGTTGGAATCATACAGTATGTAGCCTTTTCAGATTGGTTTCTTCCACTTAGTAATATGCATTTAAACTTCCTCCATGTCTTTTCCTGGCTTGAGAGCTCATCTCTTTTTAGTGCTAATATTCCATTGTTTGGATATACCACAATTTATCCATTCACCTACTGAAGGACATCTTGGTTGCTTGCACATTTTGGCAATTACGAATAAAGCTGCTGTAAACATTTGTGTGCAGGTTTTTGTATGGGCATAAGTTTTCAGTTCATTTGGGTAAATACCAAGGACTGTGATTGCTGGATTGTATGGTAAGAGTATGTTTAGTTTTGCAAGAAACCACCAAACTGTCCTCCAAAGTGGCCGTACCATTTTGCATTCCCACCAGCAATGAATAAGAGTTCTTGTTGCTCTGCACATTCACCAGCATTGTGTGTTGTCAGTGTTCTGGATTTTGACCATTCTAATAGATGTGTAGTGGTATCTCATTGTTGTTTTAATTTGCATTTCCCTAATGACATGCGATGTTGAGCATCTTTTCTATACTTATTTGCCATCTGTATGTCTTCTTTGGAGAGGTGTCTATTCAAGTGTTTTGTGCATTTTTTAAAAGATGTTAATCTTATGGTTGAGTTTTAAGAGTTCTTTGTTTCCTCCTTGTGAAGAGAACTCCTAGGATCTACTCTTATCAAGTTTCAAATATACCATACAGCAGTGTTAACTATAGTCATCACATTGTACATTACATCCCCAGTACTTATTTATCTTACTAGAAGTTTGTACCTTTTGACCACTTTCATTCAGTTCCCTCACCTCCAACCTCTTGCCTCTGGTAACTACAAATCTGATCTCTTTCTCTATCACATATATATATATATATATATATATTTGATTCCACATAAAAAAAATCACTGTCAAGACCTATATCACGGAGGTTTTTTCTGTGCTGTCTTCTAGGAATTTTATGGCTTCTAGTCTTACGTTTAGGTCTTTAATCCATTTTATGTTAATTTTACATGTGAATATCCAATTTTCTCCACACCATTTATTGAGGAGACTGTCTTTTCTCCATTGAGTATTCTTGGCTCCTTTGTCAAATACTGATTGGCTGTATATGCATAGGTTTATTTCTGGGCTCTCAATTCTGTTTCATTGGTCTATTTATCTGTTTTTATGCTAGTACCTTTGATTACTGCTTTGATTACTACAACTTTACAATATAGCTTAAAATCAGGAAGTGTGATACTTCCCACTTTGTTTTTCTTTCTCAGGATTGCTTTGGCTGTCGGGGTCTTTTGTAGTTCCATATAAATCTTAGGATTTTTTTTTTCTACTTCTGTAAAAAATGCCATTGGAATCTTGATAGGGATTGCATTGAATCTATAGATGGCTTTTGGTAGCATGGACATTTTAACAATATTAATTCCTCCAATCCATGAACATGAGATACCTTTCCATTTATTTGCATCTTCTTCACTTTCTTTTTACCAATGTCTTGTAGTTTTCAGTGTAGAGATCTTTCACCTCCTTTGTTAGATTTATTCCTAAGTATTTTGTTGGTTTTGATGCTATTGTAAATGGAATTGGTTTTTTATAATTTCTTTTTCAGACAATTCATTGCTGGTGGATAGAAATGCTACCAATTTTTGTATGTTAATTTTGTATCTTGCAACTTTAAGAATTCATTGATTCATTTTTTCTTCAATTTTTGTATGTTAATTTTATATCTTGCAACTTTAAGAATTCATTGATTCCATCTAACAGTTATTTGGTGGAGTCTTTAGGATTTTCTCTATATAAAATCTACAAACAGAGACAGTTTTACTTTTTCCTTTCCAATTCTGCTGCCTTTTGTTCTTTTTCTTGCCTGTTTGACCTAGCTAGCACTTCCAGTACTATGTTGAGTAGGAATGGTGAGTGGTCACGCTTGTCTTGTTGCTGATCTTAGAGGAAAAGCTTTCAACCTTTCACCATTGAGTATAACGTTAGATGTGGGCTTGTCATAGGCCTTTACGGCCTTTATTGTAGTGAGGTTTGTTCCTTCTATATCTAATTTATTAAGAGTTTTTATCATGAACAAATGTAGAATTTTGTCAAATGCTTTTTCTACATCTATTGAGATGATCATATGATTTTTTTCTTTTGTTCTATTAATGTGATGTAACACATTTATTGATTTGTGTATGTTGAACTATTTTTGCATCCCAGGGATAAATCCCACTGGATCATGGTGAATGATCCTTTTTATGTGCTGCTGAATTTGGTTTGCTGGTATTTTATTGAGAATTTTTGCATCTCTATTCATCAGGGATATGGACTGTAGTTTTCTTTTCTTGTAGTGTCCTTTTCTGGATTTGGTATCAGGTAATGTGGCTTTGTGAAATGCGTTTGAGAGTATTCCCTTCTCTTTGAATTTTTGGAAGAGTTTGAGAAGGATTAGCGTTATCTTTCTTTAAATGTTGGGTAAAATTCACCAGTGAAGCCCTCAAGTCCTAGACTTTTCTTCTTTGGGACATTTTTGATTTTCCTTACAAGTTATTCATCTGTTCTTTTCATGTCTTGCTGATTCAATCTTAGTAGGTTGTATGTTTCTAAGAAGTTTTCCATTTATTCTAGATTGTCCAGTTTTAGGCATATATTTCTTTAAAGTAGCTTCTTATGATCTTTAGTATTTCTATGGTATCAGTTCTAATGTTGTTGGTTTTCAAACTGGTCCCTATACAGAGGGCAAGGAGAAACCAAAGAAAGAAGCAAGCCACTCCAGAGTGGTAGGTGGCAGGTTTAATAAGCAAGGGAACTTACATATGAGGCTTGTCATGGGTGGCTGCAAGATGAGTAAATCTCAGCATCCACCACTGAAATCTTAACGTTTATATAGAGTCCTTAACTGGGCATACCATCCAGATGGTCTCAACAACACATTGCTTGCTCAAGGCTACATCCTTGAAAACAGTTCCCATTGTGGGTCAACTGGTGGTCACGTCCTTTTGATGACTTCCTCCAACACTCTACCCCTTGTGACTGGCTGTTACAATCTTACGTGCCCCCTCTTCTGCAGTGTGCCCTGAGTGGTCAGCAAGGGGTTTCACTAGCAAGGAGGTGGCCTGTTTGGCAGCTGTCTGGCTGCACTGGAGGCAGATACCACAGCAGCAATAGAGGCACATTCAAGAGAAAACACAGATTGTGATAATGCTTCCCAAAATAAAGAACAGTAACAGGTTTTTCCACCAAAACCCCATGATCCGGACTATTGATTTACTAAGTCCCTTAGGCTGGGTGTCAGATCCCTCAGGGTATTCACTTGTTTCCCCATGTGATTTAATAAAGATGATACATTAGCAGACTCATTAGGTATGAACACACAACGCTTTGGATAATGGCACAGATCCCTCCTTGTGAGGCAATGATAATGTCCAAGTCTGTACTATTTTGGAGGACAGCTTTTCTCATTAGAGACAATTCAGTATTAAGTAAAAGATAGGTTTTGTCAGCTATCATTTAAGGCTTTCTAGGTGAATTTAGTAAGGGCTTCTATATGTGCTATAACATCCTCCAGGCCAATGGAGGGAATAAAGATGGTGGCCAAATGATTGTACCGGTGGAAAATAGAATGTTGCCATCTGGCCTTGAGGAAAGGGAGGTTGGTAATTGTTGTTACCGTGGGGTAGATTCTCCCTTGTGCCCAGGGAAAACCCAGGGTGCAGCACCCAACCACTCAGGTGGAAGCCACAGCCAAATATTTGTGCCACACAACCACTGAATCTCATTTGGGGCTACCCAATAAATACCTGGGCAGTTCGATTAGTCAGTGCCAAACCAGTCACTATCCTTTAATGTGACAGAATGACTACATAGTTCCAGTGATATTCATCTCATATTCCTGGTACAATAATGAACTTCAACTTTTGCTTGTTTGGGAAAGTCTTTATCTTTCTTTCATTGCTGAAGGACAGTTTGGCAGGTGTAGTATTCTTGGATAACAGTTTTCTTCTTTCAATATTTTGAATATAACATCCCATTCTCTCCTGGCCTGAAAAGTTTCTGTTGAGAAATCCACAGATAGTCTTATTGGGGTTTCCTTTTATGTGACATTTTACTTTTCTCTGGCTGCTTTCAAAATTCTTTCTTTGTCTTTGACTATTGACATTTTAATTACAATATGTCTAGGTGTAGCCCTATTCAGATTCAACCTATTTGGGGTCTTTTGAGCCTCATAGATCTGATGTCCATTTCTCTCCCCAGGTTTTGGAAGTTTTTGGCCTTAAATATTCTTTCTGTCCCTTTCTCTTTCTCTTCTTCTTCTGGAATTCCCATAATGCAGATATTGTTTCTTTTTATGTTGTTCCATAGTCCCAAAAACCTTCTTCACTCTTTTTCATTCTTTTTCCTGCTTGCTCCTTTAACTGAATAATTTCAAATTTCTTGCCTCCCAGATCACTGATTTTTTCTGCATGGTCGAGTCTCTTGTTTAAGCTCTCTATTGAATTCTTCAGTTGGATCTTTGTGGTCTTCAGCTCTAGGATTTCTGTTTGGGTTTTTTTTTTTTTTTTTTGATAGTTTTGTTGGTTGCCTGGGTTCTCTGGTCAGGCTTCCTAGACAGTTGGGACTGAGTACTATTCTGAGCAATAGGCGAGGCTATGATTTAACTTCCCTACTCTGGCAGAGCTGCATAACAGCTCCCAAGCCCTGAACTGGCTATTGTTTGGGGACCTGAATCAGGCTAAACTGTGCACTGAATTTCCTGGTGAGGTGGGGCCATAAGTTTTGCTCTGCAGATAGAGAAAGCCCCAGGTTGTGCCCTCTGTTCAAGTGCCACTGTAAGCAGGGCTGTACGATGGGCTACGGAGCCCCTGTGTGCTCTAGTTAAATCCCCTCGTCAAGTGGGCTGAAGGCTGTACTCAGTAGTGGGTGAGGCTATGAATTAGTTTCCCTGCTCATGCTGACAAGGCTCTTGTTTGGGAATCAAATCAGACAGACCTGTGTAGTAAGCTCCCTGGACTGACGGGACCACTGTCTTGGCTCTGTAGATGCAGAGCCACTGGTTTGGTACTTCATTCAAGTGGTGCTGTAATTGGGGCTGCAGGATCGACTAATGAGATTCTCAGGAGCTTTGGTTAGGTTTCCTGATTATCAGAGTTGGGGGCTGTATTTTTCAGTGGGCAGGGCTAAGGATTAGCTTCCTTCCTGGTGGGGGGCTGCAGAGCAGACCCCAAGGGTGACAAGACTCTTGTTTGGGGAGGTAATCAGGCAGACCTGTGCATCAAACTCTCTGGCCAGATGGGGGTCACTGGCTTGTCTCTGCAGATAAGCAGAGTCGCTGGCTGGTCTCTCTGCTTGAGTGCTGTTGTGCCAAGTCATTTCCCAAGTTCTCAGACCAGGTTTCCACCAGTCAGCTGGGGCTGGAAGCTACCCTCAGCAGTGAGTGAGGCTATGAATTAGCTCCCCTACCTGGGTAGTGTGTGCAGAACTGGCTCCAAGGCTGGCAAGGCTCTTTGTTTGGGTTCTTGACTCAAGCTGAACAATGCCCCAAGTTCTCTGGCTAAACAAGGCCACCTGCTTTGATCTGCTGATGGGCAGTGCTGTCAGCCATGGTTTCCACTTGAGTATTGCTAGTCAGCGCAACTTCCCAGATGCTCAGGCCAGGTTTGCTGGTTGAGCAGGGCTGGGAGCTATGCTCATCAGTGGGGAGGGCTATGAATTAACTCCTTTTCCCTGGCTGAGTGGGAGAACCAACACCAAGCAGATTACCAGATGTTCCTGCCAGTAGTTCTGATTGGTGGATCTGGGAGCTCCCGTCACCAGTGGGCGGGGCTATGAATTAGCTACCCTGCGCAGGCACAGTAGGAGAGCTGCCTCCAAGCAACTTCCCAGGTGTTCCAGCCAAGCTGTCTGGTCAGGTGGGTCTGGGAACTACACTCAGCAGTGGTTGTGGCTGTGAATTAGCTCCGCTGCCTAGGAGGAGTGGGAGAACCAGCTCCCTACTCAGCAAGGCTCTTATTTGTGATTTGACTCAAGCCAACCCTTGTCCCAAGTTCCCTGGCTGAGTGGGGCCACTGCTTTGTGCATGATCACCTCTGCCTGCCGCATACTCTGCTTAAGCATTGCTGGGCTATGCAACTTCCCAGGTGTTCCAGCAGGCTTTCTGCTTAGGCAGGCCTGAAAGCTACACTCCGCAGTGGGTGGGACTATGAATTAGCTCCCCTGCCCAGGCCCAATTGTAGGGCCAGCTCCAAGCAGTCTCCCAGGTCTTTTGGTGAGGCTTTCTGGTTGGGCAGGGGTGAGAGCTGCACTCAACAGTGGGACGGGCTATGAATTAGCTCCCCTATCTGGGCAGAGTAGGGGAACTGGCTCCAAACTTGGCAAGACTCTTTGTTTGTGGTCTTGACTCAAGCTGACCCACACTCCACGTTCCCTGGCTGAGCAGTGCCACTGGCTTGGCTCTAAGGACAATCTTTTCTGCCTGCTGGACTCACTGTTTGAGCATTGCTGGGCTATGCATATGCCACTTTCAGGTGTTCCAGCCAGGATTTCTAGTCGTGTGGGGTTGGGAACTACACTCAGCAGTGGACAGAGCTATGGCTCAGCTTCCCTGCCTGGGTGAGGGGACATATCAGGCTCCAGAGGTGGCAGGCCTCTTCGTTTGAGGTCCCAAATTAGGCAGACCTGCACCCTATCCGTTCCCTGGTCAGACTGCACACTATCTTGGCTCTGTAGAGGAGCAGAGCCACTGGTTGGGACTACTACTTGGGTGCTGCAGGTAGGAACTTGGTCTGCCACAATCCAAGTGCTGGTTGCTGCAAGCCCCTCCTGCATTCTCTATCACAATCAGAATCCCAGTGGGCAATGCCCACAGATTTGCCCATGGTCTCCATGAGGTGAGACTGGAGTGGGGGCTTCCAAGAAGTGACACACAATGCTGGGGGGGCTGCATGTCCACCTTGAGCTCTCTTTTCCCTCTTGAAGAACAGTAGTCTCTAGGGAGACCTCTCAGTGTGGTGCTGTGCCAGCCTTGGGGAGGGGCAGTTCGGTCAGTGTGTAGCTACTCCTCTTACCCTTCTAATGCTGTCTGTCTTGGTCTCTGTTGGTGCAGGGGGTGCTTCAGCCTCAACTCTGTGCTCTAGGATTTTCTCAGTGGTGTCTTGTCCATGAATGGGTTTTAGTTGTTCTTCTTGTGAGGGGGAGTGAAGTTGGGAACAACCTATGTTGCCATCTTGGTGACATCACTCTATTCTCTTTTTTTCTTAGTCTAGCTGAAGGTTTGTCAATTTTGTTTATCTTTTCAGAAAACTAGCTCTTAGTTTCATTGATCTTTTCTATTGTTTTTCTGGTCATTTTGCTGTGATCGTTATTTCCTTTCTTTTGCTAACTTTTGGCTTGGTTTGTTTTTCTTTTTCTAGTTCTTTGAGGTGTAATATTAGATTATTTGAAATCATCTATTTTCTTAATATATGCATTTATTGCTATAAACTTCCTTCTAAGAACTGCTTCTGTACCATCCATCCCAATATTATTGTTGTGTTGTGTTTCCATTTTCATTTGTTTTGAGATTTTTTAAAATTTATATTGAGATAACATTGGTTTATAACATTATGTAAATTTCAGGTGTACATCATTATATTTTGGCTTCTGTGTACACTACATCATGTTCACCACCAAAAGTCTAGTTGCCATCATTACTGTACAAATGTGCCCTTTACCCTCTGTCACCCCTCTCTCCCTCTGGTAACCACGAATCTGTTCTCTGTATCCATGTGTTTGGTTGGTTGTTGATCTTCCAAACGAGTGATATCATACAGTATTTGCCTTTCTCCATCTGATTTATTTCACTTAGCATAATACCCTCAAAGTGCATCTATTTTGTCACAAATGGCAAGATTTTATCTTTTTTATGGCTGAATAGTATTCTATTCTATTCTATACCACATCATCTTTATCCATTCATCCGTTGATGGTCACTTAGGTTGCTTCCAAGTCTTGGCTCTTGTGAATAATGCTGCAATAAACATAGCAGTGCATATATCTTTTCAAATTATTGTTTTCATGTTCTTTGGATAAATACCCAGAAGTAGAATAGCTGGATCATATAGCAGTTCTCTTTTTAATTTTTTGAGAAATCTCCATACTCTTTTCCATAGTGGCTGCACCAATTTACATTCCCACCAGCAGTGTATGAGGGTTCCCTTTTGTCCACATCCTCTCCAACACTTGTTATGTCTTGTCTTTTTAATAATAGCCATTCTGACAGGTATGAGGTGCTATGTCATTGTGGTTTTGATTTGTATTTCCCTAATAGTTAGTGATGTTGACCATCTTTTCACATGCCTGTTGGCTGTCTGTATGTCTTCCTTTGAAAAATTTCTCTTTAGATACTCTGCCCATTTTTTAGTTGAGTTGTTTTTTCTGTTGTTGAGTTATATGAGGTCTTTATATATTTTGGATATTAACCCCATATCGGATAAATGATTTGCAAATATTTCCTCCCAGTTGGTGGGTTGTCTTTTCATTTTGTTGATGGTTTCCTTTGCTGTGCACAGGCTTTTTAGTTTGATGTAGTCCTATTTATTTCTTTTTTCTTTTGTTTCCCTTGCCTAAGGAGACATATTCAAAATTATAAGGCAAAGACTGATGTCAAAGATCATAGTGCCTATGTTTGCTGCTAGGAGTTTCATGGTTTCAATCTTTTACATTCAAGTCTTTAATGCATTTTGAGTTAACTTTTGTGTATGGTGTAAGATAATGGTCTACTTTCATTCTTTTACATGTGGCTGTCCAGTTTTCCCAACACAATTTATTGAAGAGACATTCCTTTCTCCATTGTATGTTCTTGACTCCTTTGTCAAAAATTAGCTGTCCATAAATGTGTGGGTTTATTTCTGGGCTCTCAATCTGTTCCATTGCTGTGTGTGCTTGTTTTTGTGCAAGTACCATGCCATTTTGATTACTATAGCTTTGTAGTATATTTTGAAATCAAGGAATGTCATGCATCCGGCTTTGTTCATTTTTCTCAGGATTGCTTTGGCTATTTGGGATCTTTTGTTGTTCCATAAGAATTTTAGAATTATTTGTTCTATTTGCATTAAATGTCATTTGGATTCGGATTGGGATTGCATTGAATCTGTAGAATGCTTTAAGTAATATGGACATTTTAACTATGTTAATTTTTCCAGTCCAAGAGCACAGAATATCTTTCCATTTCTTTGTGTCGTCTTCGATTTCTTTCAACAACGTTTCCTAGTGTTCAGTGTACAGGTCTTTCACCTGTTTGGTTAAATTTATTCTGGTATTTTATTCTCTTTCTTGCGATTGTAACCTTGATTTCTCTTTCTGTTAGTTGTTGTTAGTTTATAGAAATGCAACTGATTTTTGTATGTTGATTTTGTACCCTGCAACTTGACTGTATTTGTTAACTATTTCTAATAGTGTTTTGGTAGATTCTTTAGGGTTTTCTCTATATAAAATCATTTCATCCACAAATAGTGGCAGCTTTAGTTCTTCCTTTCCAATTTGTGTACCTTTTTTTCTTTTTCTTGCCTAATTGCTCTGGCAAAGACTTACAATGCTATGTTGAATAAGAGTGGTGAAAGTGGTAAGCCTTGTTTTGTTCCTGTTCTTAGAGGGATAGCTTTCAGTTTTTCACCATTGAGTATGGGGTGAGCTGTGGGTTTGTCATATATGGCCTTTATTATGTTGAAGTACTTTCCATCTATAGCCATTTAAGGAGAGTTATCATCATAAATGGAGGCTGACTCTTGTGAAATACTTTCTATGTATCTATTGAGTTGATCATGTGATTTTTATTCTTCATTTTCTTAATGTGATATATCACATTGATTGATTTCTGGATGTTGAACCATCCTTGCATCCCTGGAATAAACCCCACTTGATTGTCGTGTATGTACCTTTTAATGTATTCTTGTATTCAATTTGCTAATATTTTTTTGAGGATTTTTGCATCTATGTTTATCATCAATATTGGCCTGTAATTCTCATTTTTTGTGTTGTCCTTGTCTGGTTTTGGTATCAAGGTGATGTTGTCCTTGTAAAATGAGTTAGGAAATGCCCCTTCTTCTTTCATTTTTTGGAGTAGTTTCAGAAGTATAGGCATTAAATCTTCTTTGAATGTTTGGTGGAATTCTTCAGAGAAGCTGTCTGGTCCTGGACTTTTGTTTTTTGGGAGGTTTTTGATTACTGTTTCAATTTCTTTACTAGTGATTGGTCTATTCAGATTCTCTATTTCTTCTTGATTCAGTTTTGGGAGGTTGTATGAGTCTAAGAATTTATCCATTTCTTCTAGGTTATCCAATTTTTGGGCATATAGTTTTTCATAGTATTCTCTTATAATCCTTTGTATTTCTGTGGTATTCATTGTAATTTCTCCTCTTTCATTTATAATTTTATTTATTTGAGCCTTCTCTCTTTTCTTTTTGGTGAGTCTGCCTAAGGGTTTGTCAATTTTGTTTATCTTCTCAAAGAACCAGCTCTTAGTTTCATTAATCCTTTCTGCTGTTTTTTCAGTCTCCATTTCATTTATTTCTGTTCTAATTTTTACTTTTTCTTTCCTTCTGCTGACTTTTGGCTTTGTTTGTTCTTTTTCTAGTTCTGGTAGGTGCAGTTTAAAATTACTTATTTGAGATTTTTGTTTGTTTGTTGAGGTGGGCCTGTATTGCTATGAATTTCCCTCTTAGAACCTCTTTTGATGCATCCCATGTGATTTGGAATGTTGTATTTTCATTTTCATTTGCCTCCAGATATTTTTAATTTTTCCTTTGATTTTTTTCATTGATACAGTGGTTGTTCAGTAGCATGTTGTTTAGTCCCCATGTATTTCTGACTCCCAGTTTTTTCTTGTAGTTGATTTCTAGTTTCATAGCATTGTGGTCGGAAAAGGTGGTTGAGATGATTTCAATCTTCTTAAATTTATTGAGGCTTGCCTTCTTTCCCAACATATTGTCTATCCTTGAGATTGATCTATGTGCACTTGAGAAGAATGTGTATTCTGCTGTATTTTGGATGGAATGTTCTCTATGTATCTCTTAAGTCCATCTCATCAAGAGTTTCATTTAAATCCAGTATTTCCTTGTTGACTTTCTGCCTGGATGATCTGTCCATTGATGTAAGTGGGGTGTTGAGGTCCCCTAATATTATTGTGTTGCTGTTAAATTCTCCATTTAGGTCTGTTAATAGTTGCTTTATGTACTTTGGTGTTCCTGTGTTAGCTACATGTATATTCATAAGTGTTAAGTCCTCTTGGTGGAATGTCCCTTTTATCATTATGTACTGCCCCTCTTTGTCTCTCATTGTCTTTTTTAACTTGAAGTCTGCTTTGTCTGATATAAGTATGGTAACACCTGATTTCTTTTCTTTGCTATTAGCTTGGAGTATCGTCTTCCATCCTTTCACTCTGAGCCTATGTTTGTCTTTAGAACTGAGATGTGTTTCCTGGAGGAAGCATAATGTTGGGTCTTGTTTTTTAATCCATCCAGCTACTCTGTGTCTTTTGATTGGAGAATTCAATCCATTTACATTTAGAGTGATCATTGATATATGAGGGCTTAATACTGCCGTTTTATCTCTTGTTTTCCAGTTGTTCTGTGTTTCCATTGTTTCTCTTCCTTTGTATTTCTGACTGCCGTTTCACTTGATGGCTTTCTCGGAGGTTTTCTCAGGTTTTTTTTTTTTTTTATGATTTGTGGCTCTGCTCTGATTTTTTGTTTAGTTGTTACCATGAAGTTTGTATAAATGACCTCATAGATGAAATAGTCAGTTTTCTGATAGCCTCTTATCTCCATAGCTTAAGCAGCTTCCATCCCTTTCCTTTTCCCCTTCTGAGTTATTGTTGTCACAAATTATTCTGTTTTGTGTTGTGAGGTTGTGACTAAGTTGAAGTGTTTACAGTTACTTTTGATGCTTTCCTTCCCTTTATCTTTTAAGTTATAATTGAGTATTTGCTTTCCTGTTCTGATAGAGAGCTGCAGTTTTCTGATTTTGTCTGTCTGTTTATCTCCTTGCTTAAAGCTTTGTAGACTTTTGCCTTTTTGTTTCCAGTGTGAGGGCAGCTTTAATCATTTCTTGTAGGGGATGTATAGTGGTGATGAACTCCCTCAGCTTTTGTTTATCTAGGAAAGCTTTTATTTCTCCATCATATCTGAAGGAAAGTTTCTCTGGATAGAGTATTCTTGGCTAGAGATTTTGTCTTTCAGTACTTTGAATATACCATTCCATTATCTCCTAGCCTGTTAAGGTTTCTGCTGAGAAATCTGCTGAAAGCCTGATAGAGGTTTCTTTGTAGGTTATTTTCTTCTGCCTTGCTGCCCTTAATATTTTTCTTTCTTGTTGACTTTTGCCAGTTTTACTATTATATGCCTTGGAGAAGGACTTTTAGCATTGATGTAATTAGGCGTTCTATTAGCTTCATGTATTTGTAAATCCAGTTCCTTCCCCAGGTTTGGGAAGTTCTCAGCTATTATATCTTTGAACAAGCTCTCTGCTCCTTTCTCCCTCTGCAATACCTATAATCCTTATGTTACTAGTCAGATATTTCTCAAAGAATTCCTTCATTTTTTAAAAATCTTAGTTATCTCTCCTCCTCCACCTGTAGCATTTCTATATTTCTATGCTTTTAACTCTCTGATTCTTTCCTCCATAACATCAGCTCTATTTTTTAAGGATTCTAAATTATTTTTTATTTCATTAATTGTGTTCTTCATATCCAGAATTTCTGCTTGGTTTTTTTTTTAATACTTTCAATCTCTTTGGTGAAGTATTCCTTCTTCTCATTAATTTTATTCCTGAGCTCATTGAACTGTCTTTCTGAGTTTTTTTGTAACTCATTGAGTTTCTTTATGACAGCTATTTTGAATTCTCCTTCATTTAGATTGTAAATTTCTGTGCCTTCAGAGTTGGTTTCTGGAGAATTGTCATTTTCCTTCTGGTCTGAATTGTTGCTGTTGTTTCTCATGTTGTTTGATGAACTAATCTTTTGTTGGTGCATTTGTGGTAGCATTAGGTCACAGATTCCACCTGCTACCACTAGGGGGAAGTGGGAGATGAGTTTCTGATCCACCCCATCTGCTGGAAGTTGTGGGGGTACTATGGGTGCTTGTGCCAGCCTAGAGAGCTTTTGGGTGTGTGTGTAGATTGTGCTTGGTGGGCAGGTCTTCTTCATGTGGTCCAAGCCTGGGCCACTCCTTCAGGCTACAGGGGTACAATGGGCTCCTCCACTGCTGAGAAAGTGATCACGAGATGGCTAAGGCCTGCCGCCTCCTCTTCCTACAGTCACCCTGGGGCATGTTCCTACTTCCACCGTGCAGTAGTACTATGGGTGCTTGTGCCAGGCTGGAAAGCACTCGTGCACATGCACAGGGCTGCCAGGGAAGGGCAGGAAGTGCTCACCTATTTCCATCACTTCCCAGAGGGCCAGTCAATCCACCTTCATATGTATAGCTGCATGGGTCTCTCAGGCATCCTCTTGTGCTGTGTGGGTTTCCTCTGTTGGTCAATGAATGTCCATTAAGTTGTAGTTCAAAGGGGGAGAGATAAAGGGAACAGCTCACCCTGCCATGTTGCTGATGTCACTCTCCCCCAAACCTTGTTGTTTTCTATTTTCTTTGTTTTTATAGTAGCCATCCTAATGGCTGTAGGGTGATATCATTGTGATTTTCATTTGCATTTCTCTTACGATGGGTGATGTTGAACATCGGTTTATATCCTTGTTGGCCATTCATATATCATCTTTGGAGAAATGTCTTTTCAAGTCCTTTGCCCATTTTTTAAACAGGTTGTTTTTTGTTGTTGTTGAGTTGTGGGAGTTCTTTGTATATTCCAGATATTAAGCCCTTATCAGATATATGATTTGCAAGTCTTTTCTCCTATTCTGTAGATTGCTTTTTCACTCTGTTTTGTGTCCTTTGATACACAGAAGTTTTTAAGTTTGTTGTAGACCCATTTGTCTATTTTTACTTTTGTTGTTTGTGCTTCTAGTGTCACATCCAAGAAATCATTGTGAAGTTCAATGTCATGAAGCTTTTCCTGTATGTTTTCTTCTAGGAGTTTTATAGTCTTATATCTTATATTTAGGTCTTTTAATTCATTTTGACTAATTTTTGTACATGTGAGATAAAGGTCCAACTTCATTCTTTTGCATTGGATATTCAGTTTTCCCAGAACCATTTGCTGAAGAGACTGTCCTTTTCCTACGGAATGGTATTGGCACCCTTGTCAAAGATCATTTGGCCATATCAGTAATATATTACTGATAGCAATAACTGAATAAATAAATAGAAATAAGGGAAAATTCTTCCTTATGGTATAATCAGTGTAGAAGGAACAATGCAATTCAATAATTATCAATGGGTGGTAAAACTAATGGGAGAAAGTTTTATTAGGACCCTGATACTTACATAATCTCACAAGTATCTCCTCACAAATCACTTATTAATCAAAAATAGAAACATAGTAACTTACAGTGGAAAAACTTAGAAGATAGCACCTTAACCAAGTGATCCATAAGTAACAACACAATATTAGCACAAACTGACAACATGTGTCTCCCGAGAAGGACAACATCACTTCTGTGATGTATTTCAGAGTAAAAGTACACACACACACATACAATGGCATGAAGGTGGTATAACAGAAGCTGGGGCAATGGATACCCCAAACAGAGCACTTATTTTCCTGCACATTTAAGCCATGGAATAGAGAAATTAGATTCATATTCTGGAAATTGAGATTTTAGAAATTGAGAGATATTTTATATTATCTTGAGAGGTAGCATAGCATACTATGCAAGGGCAGGGCCTCTAAAACCAGGTTGCTTGGGTTTAAATCCTAGCTCCATCACTTAGTAGCTGTGTGACTTTGGGCAAGTTAAATATCTATGCCTCAGTTACTTCATCTGTAAAGTGGGAATAATAATAGTCCTAAGCTCACAGGGCTGTTGTGAAGATTTAATGAGTAAATCTATATAAAGTAGTCAGAATAGAGACTCACACATACTAAGCACCATAAAAGTGTTTGCTATTATTATTAATTTATTTATTTAGTAATTACAGAAACCATCAGTTTCTAATGTTATGCTATGTCTAAGTGTGTGATGCCTTCTTGGAATACAAAGAGCCTTTGATAAAAGTAAAAAAACAAAAGCAAACAAACAAAACAAAACCCAGTCCTGGTCAAGGGCAGTGTTATGCTCATAAGTGTTTACAACCAGCCTAGGGGAGAGTCAAGTCCTCATTTGTAAGTGCAGATACTTCAAGCTACCATATGATGTCACTGAACTTGGAGATGGGAAGAGATGTGCACAGTCAGCTCTGGGAGCTGGTACTAGCTGGCTCCAGCACATCACTGGGAGGGTCTCATGTTCATTAGAATTTAAACATGTGCTTTTGAAATTGCATACTAAATTTTTAGATGGACATTTGAAGATGTTAAATTTTCTTAATGTATGTATTGTGAGCCTCACTTTATAGCTTTTTATTAGTTGGGGGTGTGTGTATGGTTGTGTGTTTGTGCATGTGTGCTTTAGGCTAAGAAACCAAGCATTTGACTTGTAGGATTATCTTTGTAAATAAATCAAATGAACAAAATTACCCTAGATGGAAATATGGAAACTTGATATATCTGATAATTTTACTTTCTATGAGAAAATATTTTTAAATGATCATTTAAATTTTAAAAATGATCCTAGGTGTGCACTTCCAATTTGACATGCCATTGTACTGATGGCTACAGGCCTCCAAATTGCGCAAGACGTGCCAGAGAATCTTCTAGATTGCCTGGGAAACAGGGCAAGTATCTATCTTTACGTATCCAGTTAATAAAATTCTCCAATTTCTTCCCTTCACAAAAATGAAACTAGATTTTTACCACTTAGAAACCAATATTTGTAATTAAAAGGTAAATAGGCTTCTTTCAAGAAATGGAAACCAAATATGCCTTCTTAATCTTGCTCTTTTTTCTAACATTAACTCTCAAATATCATGATTGAAGCTGAGAGTATCATTAAAATTTTTTTTTTTTTTTTTTTTTGTGAGGAGATCAGCCCTGAGCTAACATCCGCCAATCCTCCTCTTTTTTCGCTGAGGAAGACGGCCCTGGGCTAACATCGGTGCCCATCTTCCTCCACTTTATATGGGACGCCGCCACAGCATGGCTTACCAAGCAGTGCGTCGGTGCGCGCCCGGGACCCGAACCAGCGAACCCCGGGCCGCCGCGGCGGAGCGCGCGCACTTAACCGCTTGCGCCACCGGGCCGGCCCCTAAAATTTTTATTTATTGATATCACTGACTTTCACCTTTAGACTATCCTTCAACCTTTCCCTACTTTATGATTGATCCTGTGATCTCAGCTCTACACAAACAACATTTACTCTGTCTAGCACTGTTACTATGTCTGTTATAGAAGAAATAAAGAAAATCAAATCTGAAGGAATTTACAGTTTAAATGAGAAAAATCCATAAATTGCTGCTAAAGAGATGACAGAAGGGATGCTAGCACAATTTTCTGTTTGTTCACCCATGACTTTAGTTTCCATCATTCATTCATTGATTTAGCAAATATTTATTGAACCCCTAATATATGCCAGGTGCTGGTCATATGGCATGGGGACGTACAGTAAGCAGAACGAAGTCCCTTTGTTCATGGAGCTTAAGGAATATGTTAAGGTTGTCATACCCAGTGCAAACTAGTGGCAGAATTAGGGTAAGGAATCAAGTCTCCTGATTTTTATGCCAGTATCATTTTCGTAGCACTGCAATGGCTTCATATATAAAAACAGATCCCTAATGTCAAAAAGCCAACAATCTAGGGGCCGGACCAGTAGCATAGCGGTTAAGTTCGTGTGCTCCACTTCAGTGGTTTGGGGTTCGCAGGTTTGGATCCCGGGCACACACGGACGCACTGCTTGTCAGGCCATGCTGTGGCAGAGTCCCATATAAAGTATAGGAAGATGTGCACGGATGTTAGCCCAGGGCCAGTCTTCCTCAACAAAAAGAGGAGGACTGGCATTGGATGTTAGCTCAGGGCTGATCTTCCTCACCAAAAAAAAAAAAAAGCCAACAATCTAATAAAGAAAATCAGGATATGCACAAATGCAGGTAAAGTCTGTGATAATGCACATTGTAACTGCAAATTTGTTGGCTAACCTCACAATTACACAATCCCACGTTATATATCATTGAAGTTTTGGGCCCCACTTATAGTATAATAGTGAGATTTTGCTGTAGCTGCTGTATAATGTAGAATACCTTGGAACTTTCTGAAACTTGGTTTCTATTCTTTTTGAATGAGTTGTAGAGATAGTCCTAAGTATTATGATTCTATTATTATTTTTCCATGTTCCTTGAATAACAACAAAAATTAAGAAAATTGTAATTAGTTTGCTGCAACTTGAAAGTAAAAGTAGACAACTTAATTTTTTTACTCTGATTTTTAAATGTATTTTTATTTTTAGGTTTAATCATGGAAAGAGCTTTTAGGAAGGCTGAAAAAAAACGGTGGTTTCTAGGTCTCTACATTGCTTTACCTGTTCTCATCGTAGCAACCATAATAGCTGTTTCATGGAATAATTTGAAAAAGTTGTTCACCAAGGAAGAGGAGTCACTAAGTAGCGAGTAAACTGAATTTATGTTCTGAAGTTAAACTTTTAGTACTATTTGAATATAGTAATAGGTAAGGCCTTGGACCTCAACTCCTTCTAAGGAAGGGCTCCTAAATCTCTAGCCCCAAAGGTATATCACTGGTTTAGATGCCCCTGCAGTCATTCAGTTTTAGCTCCTGTTTGCCCTCCTATTTCTCAGTTTCTTCATTTTTCCTAGCACAGAAGTCTTTTCTTGCTGTTAATCTCAGTTATGTATTAAATGTTGTGTTACTTTTTTTCACCACTCCTCTATGTGAGGAATGGAGAGGAAATTGGAAAGGGGAATGGAAAGAGGATATTGTCCTGCCAGCCACTCTGCCAGTTTGTCTAGAAGTTAGTATGGGTTTTAATTTACAAAATATAGCATTTCTTTATCAATGAATAAAAAGTTAAAAGTTGAGGAATGAAGGTCAGAATCAGGCATTCAGGCTCAAATCTATATTCTGTGTTCAGAAGTGATAAGGAAAAAGCAAATCTGTGCCTTCTTGATAACTCTGCTTACTGTGGAATTTGAAATTTGCATTCTTGTAGATGAGGTATATGGGTAAATAAGAGTGTTATTTATTTGCATCTTTGATCAGTGACTTTGGATATTGTTTTCTTTGTTGGTAACTAGTCTTGTAAAAGAGATAATACTGCTTATAAAATGGCCTGACTTTTATTCATGCAGTTGGCAAGCTTCTTAGGACTAACTTGAGACACTATTTTCCATTTTTTTAATATCCAGATCAGAAGGCAGCACTCACACATATGCCAGCAGGTAAGTAAATTACAAGGTGTCTTAAGATATGTGTTGAAAATTAAGAATGAATTAATAATTCACAATGAATTTCTAGATATTTTTTGAACAGCTGCAATTGGTAAAGAAATGCACCTGAAAACCAGGCTACTAATGTATAGTAGTTTAGTTTCTACTCAATTAATCTTTTATTCATTTAATAAATGTTTATTGGAAGTCTGTTCTGAGGAAACAAGGAATAAAATAGCCGACTCTAATAAGAGATAGGATATGTATAATTAGTTAAAGAAAAAGAACATGTAGTGCCTAGAACTGACCCAACTTGGGTTATATTCGTGCAGTGCTTCGGTAAACAAACAGGCAAATGCCTGACATTTGACCAAGTGTATGTGACAGAGCTCGTGTAAATTTATATAATAATTATGAGTTGGGGAGAACTAATTATATTGACCTAACTGTGCTGTTCTTTTTATCATTAATAAATAGCATTTTTGTCCCCATTAATGTTTCTTAACCATAAATTCAGTCCTCACTGTTTTATAACTGCTATATCAACATTCTATTTGTTAGATTTATACGATAAAATTTTCTATCCTCTTACTTTCAATCTTTTATTTTAGTTGATCTCTTAAAAACAGCCTGCCAATGGAATTTAAAATTATGTAATCTCAAGAGTTTCTCAATAGTTGAATTTAATGTTTAGGTACTTATTTTTGCTGATATATTTAGGATAAATTCTACTATTTTATTATTTTTTCTATTTATCATAGCAAAAGTATTTATCATACTTTTCCAGTATTTTCTTTTTCTACTTTCTTGTATTTCATTATATTGATTGTGCTTTCATTCCTGTTTTCTTTCCTTCTGTTAATTTGGTCATTATATGTTCTAATTATATTCTTTTAATGATATTCTTTAATAAATTATTATATTATTACTTATTTAATTATTAGATAAAATAGTCTTCTAGCAACATATGCCCATGTAACCCTGCACTCTTCTTTTCTCTCTTCTATATCACTATCATTTGGTGTTTAGATACTCCTGAATTTAACCCGCTGCACATGTCCTCATTATTTTTATCATTCCTGTATTTAGTCAAAATACACTAGGATTTCACTACATATTTACCACTTTATTTGCTCACTGCTTTTTTTTAAATTTCACTCCATCCTTTTATGTTCAGTCTCCTTTTTGATGAAGTACATCTGTTAGCATTTCCAACAGTGAACCTGTGTGTAGTAAGCTGTTTATCTTATCTGCCTGAAGTTGTCTTTATTTTCACTCTTGAATGTGAGTTTATGTAGTATGGACTTCTAGGTGGAGAGTAATTTTTTTTTTAATTTTTTGTTTATTGCAGTAACATTGGCTTATAACATTGTAAAAATTTCAGGTGTACATCATTGTACTTCTATTTCTGCATAGATTACATCATGTTCACCACCAAAATATTAATTACAACCCATCACCACACACATGTACCAAATTATCCCTTTCACCCTCCTCCCTCCCCCCTTCCCCTCTGGTAACCACCAATCCAATCTCGGTCCCTATGTGTTTGTTTATTGTTGTTATTATCTACTACTTAATGAAGGAAATCATATGGTATTTGACCTTCTCCCTCTGACTTATTTCACTTTGCATTATGCCCTCAATGTCCATCCATGTTGTCACAAATGGCTGGATTTCATCGTTTCTTATGGCTGAGTAGTATTCCATTGTGTATATATACCACATCTTCTTTATCCATTCGTCCCTTGATGGGCACTTAGGTTGCTTCCAAGTCTTGGCTATTGTGAATAACGCTGCAATGAACACAGGGGTGCATGTACCTTTACAAATTGGTGTTTTCAAGTTCTTTGGATAAATACCCAACAGTGGAATAGCTGGATCATATGGTAGTTCTATCCTTGATTTTTTGAGGAATCTCCATACTGTTTTCCATAGTGGCTGTACCAGTTTGCACTCCCACCAGCAGTGTATGAGAGTTCCCTTCTCTCCACATCCTCTCCAACACATGTTGTTTCCTGTCTTGTTAATTATAGCCATTCTGACGGGCATGAGGTGATATCTCATTGTAGTTTTGATTTGCATTTCCCTGATAGTTAGTGATTTTGAACATCTTTTCATGTGTCTGTTGGCCATCTGTATATCTTCTTTGGAGATATGTCTGTTCAGGTCTTTTGCCCATTTTTTAATTGGGTTGGTAGTTTTTTGTTGGTGAGATGCATAAGTTCTTTATATATTTTGGAGATTAAGCCCTTATCAGAAGTATGGTTTGCAAACATCTTCTCCCAATTGTTAGGTTGTCTTTTTGTTTTGTTGATGGTTTCCTTTGCTGTGCAGAAGTTTTTTAGTTTGATGTAGTCCCATTTGTTTATTTTTTCTATTGTTTCTCTTGCCCGGTCAGACATGGTGTTTGAAAAGATGTTGCTAAGACCGATGTCGAAGAGCGTACTGCCTATGTTTTCTTCTAGAAGTTTCATGGTTTCAGGTCTTACATTCAAGTCTTTAATCCATTTGGAGTTAATTTTTGTGTATGGTGTAAGGTAAGGGTCTACTTTCATTTTTTTGCATATGGCTATCCAGTTTTCCCAACACCATTTGTTGAAGAGACTTTCTTTTCCCCATTGTATGTTCTTGGCTCCTTTGTGAAAGATTAGCTGTCCATAGATGTGTGTGTTTATTTCTGGGCTTTCGATTCTATTCCATTGATCTGTGTGTCTGTTTTTGTGCCAGTACCATGCTGTTTTGGTTACTATAGCTTTTGAAGTTATATACAACTTTGAAATCAGGGAGTGTGATACCTCCAGCTTTGTTCTTTTTTCTCAGGATTCCTTTAGCTATTCGGGGTCTTTTGTTGTTCCATATAAATTTTAGGATTCTTTGTTCTATTTCTGTGAAAAATGTTGTTGGAACTTTGATAGGGATTGCATTGAATCTACAGATGGCTTTAGGAAGTATGGACATCTTAACTCTGTTAATTCTTCCAATCCAAGAGCACGGAATATCTTTCCATTTCTTTGTGTCTTCTTCGATTTCTTTCAGAAATGTTTTATAGTTTTCGGTGTACAGATCTTTCACCTCTTTGGTTAAGTTTATTCCTAGGTATTTTATTCTTTTTGTTGCAATTGTAAATGGGATGGTATTCTTAATTTCTCTTTCTGCTATTTCGTTGTTAGTGTACAGAAATGCAACTGATTTTTGTATGTTGATTTTGTATCCTGCAACTTTACCATATTCGTTTATTACGTCTAAAAGTTTTCTGGTGGATTCTAAGGCTTTCTATATATAAAATCATGTCATCTGCAAATAGTGAGAGTTTCACTTCTTCCTTTCCAATTTGGATCCCTTTTATTTCTTTCTCTTGCCTGATTGCTCTGGCTAGGACTTCCAGTACTATGTTAAATAGGAGTGGTGACAGTGGGCATCCTTGTCTGGTTCCTGTTCTTAGAGGGATAGCTTTCAGTTTTTCACCATTGAGCATGATATTAGCTGTGGGTTTCTCATATATGGTCTTTATTATGTTGAGATACTTTCCTTCTATACCCATTTTATTCAGAGTTTTTATCATAAATGGATGCTGTATCTTGTCAAATGCTTTCTCTGCATCTATGGAGATGATCATGTGATTTTTATTCTTCATTTTATTAATGTAGTGTATCACGTTGATTGATTTGCGAATGTTAAACCATCCCTGCATCCCTGGAATAAATCCCACTTGATCATGGTGTATAATCTTTTTAACGTATTGTTGTATGTGATTTGCTAGTATTTTGTTGAGGATTTTTGCATCGATGTTCATCAGTGATATTGGCCTGTAATTTTCCTTTTTTGTGTTGTCCTTGTCTCGTTTTGGTATCAGGGTAATGTCGGCTTCGTAGAATGAGTTAGGGAGCTTCCCTCGCTCCTCAATTTTTTGGAAGAGTTTGAGAAGGATAGGTATTAAGTCTTCTTTGAATGTTTGGTAGAATTCACCAGGGAAGCCATCTGGTCCTGGACTTTTATTTTTGGGGAGGTTTTTGATTACTGTTTCGATCTCCTTACTGGTGATTGGTCTATTCAAATTCTCTACTTCTTCTTGATCCAGTTTTGGAAGGTTGTATGATTCTAAGAATTTATCCATTTCTTCCAGATTGTCGAATTGGTTGGCATATAGCTTTTCATAGTATTCTCTTATAATCTTTTGTATTTCTGAGGTGTCTGTTGTAACCTCTCCTCTTTCATTTCTGATTTTACTTATTTGTGCCTTCTGTCTTTTTTTCTTGGTGAGTCTAGCTAAAGGTTTGTCAATTTTGTTGATCTTTTCAAAGAACCAGCTCTTGGTTTTATTAATTTTTTCTATTTTTTTTTTGGTCTCTATTTCATTTATTTCTGCTCTGATTTTTATTATTTCCCTTCTTCTACTGATTTTGGGCTTTGTTTGTTCTTCTTTTTCCAGTTCCTTTAGGTGCATTGTTAGATTGTTTATTTGAGATTTTTCTTGTTTGTTGAGATAGGCCTGTATCGCTATAAACTTCCCTCTTAGAACCGCTTTTGCTGTATCCCATAAATTCTGGCATGTCGTATTTTCATTTTCATTTGTCTCCAGGTATTTTTTGATTTCTTCTTTGATTTCTTCGTTAACCCAGTCGTTGTTCAGTAGCATTTTGTTTAATCTCCACGTATTTGTGGCTTTTCTGATTTTCTTCCTATAGTTGATTTCTATTTTCATACCATTGTGGTCAGAAAAGATGCTTGGTATTATTTCAATCTTCTTAAATTTATGGAGACTTGTTTTGTGGCCTAATATGTGATCAATCCTGGAGAATGTTCCATGTGCATTTGAAAAGAACGTGTATTCTTCGGTTTTTGTATGGAATGCTCTGTATATATCTACTAGGTCCATCTGTTCTGGTGTGTCGTTTGAGGCCAATGTTTCCATATTGATCTTCTGTTTGGATGATCTATCCGTTGGTGTAAGTGGAGTGTTAAAGTCCCCTACTATTATTGTGTTACTGTCTATTTCTGTTTTTATGTCTGTTAATAATTGCTTTATATATTTAGGTGCACCTACCTTGGGTGCGTAGATATTTACAAGTGTTATATCCTCTTGTTGGATTGTTCCCTTGATCATTATGTAATGCCCTTCTTTGTCTCTTTTTACAGTTTTTGTTTTAAAGTCTATTTTGTCTGATATGAGTACTGTTTCCCCAGCTTTCTATTCATTGCCATTTGCGTGGAGTATCTTTTTCCATCCCTTCACTTTCCGTTTGTGAGTGTCTTTAGGTCTGAAGTGTGTCTCTTGTATGCACCATATATATGGGTCTTGTTTTTTTATCCAGTCAGCCACCCTATGCCTTTTAATTGGAGCATTTAGTCCATTGACGTTTAAAGTAGCTATTGATAAGTATGTACTCACTGCCATTTTTTACCTTTTTTTTTTTAATCAGTGTTTTAGTAGTTCTTCTCTGTTCCTTTCTTCTTCTATACAGAATTGATGGTCACTTTAGTTTGACCCCTGTCTGAAAGCTGTACTCTTTAACTCCCCTCCTCCCTCCTCTTATATTTTTGTATATCATATCTAACCTCTTTTTTGTGCATTTGTATCCATTACGTTCTAATCATGGAAATAGATAATTTTTCCTATTTGTGGTCTTCTCTTCTCCCCTTAAATCAGTCCCTTTAACATTTCTTGTAGCACTGGTTTCTTGGTGATAAACTCCTTTAATTTTTGCTTATCTGGGAAAAGTTTGATCTCCCCTTCCATTTTGAGTGATAACCTTGCTGGGTAGAGTATTCTTGGCTGTAAGTTTCTTCCTTTTAGCACTTTAAATATATCATGCCATTCTCTTCTGGCCTGTAAGGTTTCTGCTGAGAAGTCAGCTGATAGCCTTATGGGGTTTCCTTTGTATGTAACTTGACATTCTCTTGCGGCTTTTAGGATTCTCTCTTTATCTTTAATTCTGGACATTTTGATTATGATGTGTCTTGGTGTGGGCCTCTTTGGGTTTATCTTGTTTTGGGCTCTCTGTGCTTCCTGTACCTGGATGTCTGTTTCCTTCCTTAGGATAGGGAAGTTTTCATCTATTATTTCTTGAAATAGATTCTCTGCCCCCTTGTCTCCCTCTTCTCCTTCCGGGACACCTATAACACGGATGTTAGTGCGCTTGATGTTGTCCCAGAGGTCCCTTAGACTGTCCTCACTCTTTTTAATTCTTTTCTCTTTTAACTGTTCACCTTGGGTAATTTCTTCTAGTCTTTCATCCAGCTCATAGATCCGTTCTTCTGTATCCTCTACTCTGCTTTTGAGTCCCTCTAATGAATTTTTCATTTCCAGTATTGTATTCTTCATTTCTGATTGGTTCTTTTTTATATCTTCCATTTCTTTGTTGACATTCTCACTGAGTTCATCTATTCTTCTCCCCAGATCAGTGAGCATCCTTAACACTCTTAGTTTGAACTCTCTGTCGGGTTGGTTGCTCATTTCTGTTTCACTTAGTTCCTTTTCTGGGGTTTTGTCCTGTTTCCTTACTTGGAATGTATTCTTTTGCCCCCTCATTTTGCCTCTTTCCCTGTGCTTGTGTCTATGTATTAGGTAGGTCAGCTATGTCTCCTGCTCTTGGATAGGTGATCTTATGTAAGTGATGCCTTAGGAGGCTTCCAGTGTGCTTCCCTCAGTTCTCAATGTTCCAGGGTTGACCCCTTCGTGGGCTACGTGTGTCCTTCTGTTGTGGCCTATTTGCTCTCCCTGTAGGCGCCCAGGGAGGCTGAATTATGCTCCTGGCCAGCTGTTGTAATGCTCAGCTGCTTGTAGTTGTTGTGGGCCCTTCAGTCTCTTTATCAGGTGTGGGGAGCCCCAGCACAGTTGGCTGCAAGTTCTAATACCACATTTGTGCTGCAGTATTTCTTTTAAGTGATTAGGCCCCCAGCGTGGCAGGTTGTTAGGCTCAGGGCCTTACAATTGCTGTAAGCCTCTAGCCTATTAGGTCTCTTGTCAGCTCTCTGAAGATTGCAGCTGGGTTGGGCTGGCCTCAGGCACAGGAGCGCCCAATTGTTTCAGGCTTTGGAAGGTGGGGCAAACCTCCTATGTGCGTCTTTGAGAAGCACAAGTCTTCTGCAGCTGACAAGCCCTGCCGCCCACAGGTCCACACACACAGTCAACACAGTCCTGCCCCGTGTGAGCGCCCCAACCTCCCCAAGCGGACCCAGTCTCTCCACAGCGAGAGCCCCACACACTCTGCCACCGCCCCACACTCTCCACCCACTCCTTTTGCACACCCTGCCCCACTCAAGTCGGCTCAGTTGCCAGGCTGCAGAGAATCCAGTCACCAATGTATGCAGGCCCACAAGTTGCCTGAGGGCTTGTTGTTGGGTGTGGCCAGTCTCTAGGGTGGGCTGCCTGCCCTGGCTGAGCCGGATTAAATTGGTGCTCTAGTGGGTGGGGCACACCCTGGGCTAGCAGGCCTCAGGGAGAACTCCAATGGTGTCTGTGTCAGCACGCTCACACCAGGCCACAACAATGGCTGCCGCCAGGTGGAGAGTTATTTTGCCTCAGCTATATGCAAGTGTGCCAGAGTAGTTTGGCATTTACTGATGATGATAAATCTGTTAGTGTGTTGATTCATTTATTCCTTTATGGTTAATATGAGTTTTATCTGTAGTAGCCTTTGTATTTCTGTTGCTGCATAACAAATTACCACACACTTAATGCCTTGAAACAACTTTCATTTATTATGTCCAAGTTCTGTAAGTCAGAAATCCAGGTGGATTTGGATGGGTTGTCACAAGGCTGAACTGAAGGCCTGAAGGCCAGGCTGGGCTCCCAGCTCATTCAGATTGTAAGCAGAATCCAATTTCTTGCAGCTATAAGTCCGAGGTAACTATTTCCTTGCTGGCTGTCTGCTAGGGGCCCCTCCCTGCTCTCAGAGGCCACCTGCATTGCTTTTGATGTACCTCCTTTCATCTTCAAAGAAACAAGGGCAAGTCACATCTTCCGCGGGTTTTGACTCTCTCTTACTTCCTCTTCTGCCACGAGCAGGAGAAAACTCTACTTTTAAAAGACTCACCTGATCGCGTCAGAGCCACCAAAATAGTCTTTGTATTTTAAGGGCAACTGATTTGGAGTTTAATTACATTTGCAAATTCTCTTCAGAGCAGTACTTAGAAGAGTGTTTGAATAACCAAGGAATGAGGGTTTTAGGGGGTCATCTTTAGAATTCTGCCTAACACAGCCTTTAGGGTTTTTTCTTTGTCCTTAGAGTCGTTATTTCGTTATAAAGTATTCTGGTAGAGATTTCTTTTTTTTAAAATCATCAACTGGACTCAGTATTTTCTTTCAGTGTGAGGACTCATACTTTCTCCAATTTGGGAAAAGTCCTAGACTCTTTCTCTTCAAATATTGAGTCTCCCACATTCTAAATCTTCTGTGTCTGAATTTCTCCATCTTTCTTAACTGGTCTTTTATATATTACATTTCTGTTTACTTAGTGTTCTGTATGATTTTCCTAAACAATTTAAAAACTAGCAATTCTTTTTTTTCAGTTCTGTCATTTCTTGTTTAATGGATTCTTTTCCTTTATTGATCTCTATGGATATTCTAAACATTGTTTTTTTAAAGTTTTTCTGTTGCCTGTAATTCTTGGTATATGAATTCTTTAGTTTGCTCTGGCTGTGGACATTACCTCTCAGTGGCTTTTTTCTTTGATTGTAAGGCCATCTTGAGTGGCAATGATTGTCTCATGACAATTCTGCATATCATGCTTTGAAGAATCCTCCTTGTGGAGATTATTTCATATTTTACTCTCCTAAGTCATCAATTTTTAGAGTACTTGTTATACCTGGAGATCTAGAAGTGATAGGAAGCGTGAATTGTTGTCCTGAATCTATAGTTGGTAAAGGCTTAAGGTTCCTATTTCTCTGTGGCATATTTTTTCCATCCATATCCCTAAACCATTTTAAGCACTTAAGAGTTCCTGTGTCTCTAGGTGATCCATTTCCATCTACACTTCTGAAGCAATTTTCCTGCTGCATCTCAAAGACTAATGGTGACAGCTTTCACTGTCTCCGTTTCATGGGTGGTGTGGCCTTTCCTGGCTTCCAAGTTCAGAGAAGGAGGTCACTTCCAGCTTTCCAGGAGGTCTCAACTCTTAATCAGCTGATATGTGTAACTGTTTCACATACCTCTGGAGTCACTCAGCTGTAGTTCCTGTTTACTTTTGTGCTTTCAACTTCCTCGTTGTTTTTTCTCAAATTATCATTAGAAATGCCCGTTTCTTCCTTTAAATTTCTGGTAGTGTTTTGTGTTATTTTTTTCACCAGTTCTCTCTGTGTGGCATAGGAGGGGGAAATTCCCGTGTTAGCCCATCTGCATGATTCTCTAGAAGTCACTGAGAGTTTTAAATCATGGCCTTTAGTAATTTGTTTATCACTGGGTAAAATGTTAGACTGGAACTAACATTTGAATGCCTGAAGGCCATCAGGCATTCAAAATCACACATCTATCCTGTCCTGGGAAGTAATAAGGAGAAAAACAAATCTGTTTTCTTGCTCCCCTCCCTAGTTGGGGATTTGATATTTATATTCTTTTTGGACATGGTATATGTGTAAATATGAATGTTACTTATTTGTATACCCTAATTTAGTAAATTTTTGAAATTATTCATGAGTGGTGATTAGTGGTATAAATGAGATAATGCAGGTTACAAAGTGGTCTGACATTCATTTGTTATGGAGGTACATTTTTTTTTTAGTATTAACTTGGAAGCAATATTTTCACTATTATTTAGATCCAGATCAGAAAGCAGCAGCCGAACAGTGACTGTTAGGTAAGTAAATTAGGAGGTATTTCTTAAAATAAGTATGTGTTAAAAATAAGGTGAACAAATTGATAGTCAACAATTAATTGCTAAGTATTAATTGAGTGGCAACAATTGGTAGGGTACTACATCAAAAATAACCTATTAGTATTTGCCAATCTAGTAACTAGTGAGTATTTGTCTAGACAAATCAATGTCTTTCTTTTAGTTTGTTAACGTGTGTTGGGAGTTTATTCTTGGGAAATAAAAGAATAAATGATTGGTGAAATGTTTATGGAGTTAACTCATAAATGGGGAAGAGAATTTATTTATTGCAGTAGCATTGGTCCACAAGATTATATAAATATAAACTTCAGGTGTACATCATTACATCTCAATCTCTCTGTAGATTACATCGATTACATCATGTTCACCACCCAAAGACTAATTACAGTCCATCACCATACACAGTGCTTAATCACTCCTTTCGCCTTCCTCCCACTCCCTTCCTCTCTGGTAACTACCAATCCAATCTCTGTCTCTAGGTGTTTGTTTGTTGTTGTTTTTATCTTCTATTTATGAGGGAGATCATACAGTATTTGACTTTCTCCCTCCAACTTATTTCACTTAGCATAATACCCTCAAGGTCCATCCATGTTGTCACACATGGCAAGATTTCATCTTTTTTTATGGCTGCATAGTATTCCATTGTGTATATATACCACATCTTCTTCATCCGTTCGTCCCTTGATGGGCACCTAGGTTGCTTCCAAATCTTAGCTATTGTGAGGAATGCTGCAATGAACATAGTGGTGCATTTATCTTTACACATTTGTGTTTTCATGTTCTTTGGATAAATACTCAGCAGTGGAAGAGCTGGAGCATTTAGTAGTTCTATTCTAAATTTTTGGAGGAATCTCCATACTGTTTTCCATAGTGGCTGCACCAATTTGCACTCCCACCAGGAGTGTATGAGAGTTCTCTTTTCTCCACATCCTCTCCGACACTTGTTATTTATTGTCTTGTTAATTATAGTCATTCTGACTGGCATGAGGTAATATCTCATTGTAGTTTTGATTTGCATTTCCCTGATAGTTAATGATGTTGAACATCTTTTCATGTGCCTGTTGGCCATCTGTATATCTTCTTTGGAGATATGTCTGTTCAGGTCTTTTGCCCATTTTTTAATTGAGTTGTTTGTTTTTTTGTTGTTGAGATGTATAAGTTCTTTATATATTTTGGATATTAACCCCTTATCAGATATATGGTTTGCAAATATCTTCTCCCAGTTGTTAGGTTGTCTTTTCATTTTGTTGATGGTTTCCTTTGCTGTGCAGAAGCTTTTTAGTTTGATGTAATCCCATTTGTTTATTTTTTCTATTGTTTCCTTTGCCTGGTCAGACATGTACTTGAAAAGATGCTGCTAAGACTGATGTCAAAGAGGATAATGCCTATGTTTTCTTATACAAGTTTTATGGTTTCAGGTCTTACATTCAAGTCTTTAATCCATCTTGAGTTAATTTTTGTGCATGGTGAAAGATAATGGGCTACTTTCATTCTTTTGCATGTGGCTGTCCAGTTTTCCCAACACCATTTATTGAAGAGACTGTCCTTTCTCCATTGTATGTTCTTGGCTCCCTTGTCGAAAATTAGCTGTCCATAGATGTGTGGGTTTATTTCTGGGCTCTTGATTCTGTTCCATTGATCTGTGTGTCTGTTTCTGTGCCAGTACCATGCTGTTTTGATTACCAAAGGTTTGTAGTCTATTTTGAAATCAGGCATGCGATACCTCCAGCTTTTTGTTTTTCTCAGTATTCTTTTGGCTATTCGGGTCTTTTGTTTTTCCATATAAATTTTAGGATTCTTTGTTCTATTTCCATGAAAAATGTCATTGGGACTTTGATAGGGATTGCATTGAATCTGTAGATTGCTTTAGGAAGTATGGACATTTTAACTATGTTAATTCTTCCAATCCAAGAGCACGAAATATCTTTCCATTTCTTTGTGTCTTCTTCAATTTCTTTCACCGTTTTGTAGTTTTCAGTGTACAGGACTTTCACCTCTTTGGTTAAATTTATTCCCAGGTATTTTATTCTTTTTGTTGCAATTGTAAATGAGATTGTATTCTTAATTTCTTTTTCTGCTATTTCGTTGTTAGTGTATAGAAACGCAACTGATTTTTGTATGTTGATTTTGTACCCGGCAACTTTACTGTATTGGCTTACAAATTCTAAAGGGTTTTTGGTAGATTCTTTAGGGTGTTTTGTATATAAAATCATGTCATCTGCAAATAGTGACAGTTTCACTTCTTCCTTTCCAATTTGGATCCCTTTTCTTTCTTTTTCTTGCCTGACTGCTGTGGCTAGGACTTCCAATGTTTTGTTAAATAAGAGTGGTGAAAGTGGGCATCCTTGTCTGGTTCCTGTCTTAGAGGAATAGCTTTCAGTTTTTGTCCGTTGAGATATTAGCCGTGGGTTTGTCATATGTGGCCTTTATTATGTTGAGGTACTGTACTTCTATCCCCATTTTATTCAGAGTTTTTATCATAAGTGGATGCTGCATCTTGTCAGATGATTTTTCTGCATCCTGAGATGATCATGTGAATTTTATTCTTCATTTTGTTAATGTGATATATCATGTTGATTGATTTGCAGATGTTTAACCATCCCTGCATCCCTGGAATAAATCTCACTTGATCATGGTGTATGATCTTTCTTATGTATTGTTGTATTTGATTTACTAATATTTTGTTGAGGATTTTTGCATTGATGTTCATCAGTGATATTGGCCTGTAATTTTATTTTTTTGTGTTGTCATTGCCTGGTTTTGGTATCAGGGTAATGTTGGCTTTGTAGAATGAGTTAGGAAGCTTCCCTCCTCTTCAATGTTTTGGAAGAGTTTGAGAAGGCTAGGTATTAATTCTTCTTTGAATGTTTGGTAGAATTCTCCAGGGAAGCCATCTAGTCCTAGACTTTTAGTTTTGGGGACGTTTTTGATTACTTTTTCGATCTCCTTACTGGTGATTGGTGTATTCAAATTCTCTATTTCTTCTTGTTTCAGTTTTGGAAGGTTGTATAATTTCTAAGAATTCATCCATTTATTCTAGAGTATCCAATTTGTTGGTGTATAGCTTTTCATAGTGTTCTCTTATAGTCTTTTGTATTTCTGAGGTGTCCATGGTAATTTCTCCTCTTTCATTTCTGATGTTATTTACTTGAATCTTCCCTCTTTTTTTCTTGGTGAGTCTAGCTAAAGGTTTGTCAATTTTGTTTCTCTTTTCAAAGAACGAGCTCTTAGTTTCATTGATTTTTGCTGTTGTATTTTTAGTCTCTATTTCATTTATTTCTGCTCTGATTTTTATTATTTCCTTTCTTCTACTGATTTCGGGCTTTGTTTGTTCTTCTTTTTCCAGTTCCTTTATGTGCACCATTAGATTGTTTATTTGACGTTTTTCTTGTTTGTTGAGTTAGGCTTTTATAAACTTCTCTCTTAGAACTGCTTTCGCAGTTCTTTATGTATCCCATAAAGTTTGGCATGACATATTTTCATTTTCATTAGTTTCCAGGTATTTTTTAATATCACCTTTGATTTCTTCATTGAGCCAGTTGTTCAGTAGCATTTTGTTTAATCTCCACCTATTTGTGGTTCTTCTGATTTTCTTCCTGTAGTTGATTTCTAGTTTCATACCATTGTGGTCAGAAAAGATGCTTGGTATTATTTCAGTCTTCTTAAATTTATTGAGACTTGTTTTGTGGCCTAATATGTGATCTATCTTGCAGAATGTTACCCATGCATTTGAAAAGAATGTGTATTCCTCAGTTTTTGGATGGAATGTTCTTTATATATCTACTAAGTCCATCTGGTCTATTGTGTTATTTAAGGCCCATGTTTTCTTGTTGATATTCTGTTTGGATGATCTGTCCATTGGTGTAACTGGAGTCTTAAACTCTTCTACTGTTATTGTGTTGCTGTCTATTTCTCCTTTTATGTTTGTTAATAATTGCTTTATGTATGTAGGTGCTCCTGTGTTGGGTGCATAGATATTTACAGGTGTTATATTCTCTTGTTGGATTGTTTCCTTTAACATTATGTAGTGCCCTTCTTTGTCTCTTGTTACAGGTTTTGTTTTAAAGTCTATTTTGTCTGATATAAGTATTACTGTCCCCTCTTTCTTTTCATTGCCATTTGCATGCAGTATCTTTTTCCATCCCTTGACTTTCAGTTTGTGAATATGTTTATGTCTGAAGTGTGTCTCTTGTATGCAGCATATATATGGGTCTTGTTTTTTTATCCAATTGACCACCCTATGCCTTTTGTTTGTTTGTTTGTGAGGAAGATCAGCCCTGAGCTAACATCCATGCCAATCCTCCTCTTTTTGCTGAGGAAGACTGGCTCTGAGCTAACATCTATTGCCAGTCCTCCTCCTTTTTTCCCCAAAGCCCCAGTAGATAGTTGTATGTCATAGTTGCACATCCTTCTAGTTGCTGTATGTGGGATGCCGCCTTAGCATGGCCAGAGAAGAGGTGCGTTGGTGCAAGATCCAAAACCAGGCTGCCAGTAGCGGAGCGCTCGCACCCAACCGCCAAGTCACGGGGCCGGCCCCCCACCCTATGCTTTTTGATTGGAGCATTTACTCCATTGACATTTACATTAGCAATCTATAAGAATGTACTTATTGCCATTTTGTTACTTTTTTTTCTGGGTATTTTAGTAGTTCTACTTCTTTATTTGGAGACGCTACAACCATAAACTCAATATGTATGCTCATGAACAACTGAGTGAGTGCTTACCCTGGTCACTTAGGAACAACTTGCTGAAGAAAAAGTCATAAAGAAACAATAATTCTACATCTTCCATAGCCTCTCAGTATTACAAAGTAGTTTTAGTTAGACTTGCCTCCACTTCCTGAAAGGTGGATATCTCTGTATAATAATACAGTAAGTGTGTAGTTTTCCACATCCAACATTTTTGGATTTGAGGTCCTTCTGCAGATATAAAATGTTTAGGATTTTTTCCCTCCTCCTCCTCTAACTTAAAATCTATATTTACTTGTATAGGGGGCTGGTGTTATTCCTTTTAGGTTTCACCAGAGTCCACTTCTATTCCAAAAACATCCAGATCTATAGAGTAAACTTTCTAGGCTGCAGAACAAGGTTGTATAATTTATCTTATTCTAGAAGAGGTCTTCCTTTTCAATAAGAATACATGCTTTTATTATCCTTTCTCTCTCTTTTATTATTATAGTGATACTTTGGAGTCATGAGTTACTATCACTCAACTAAAACCATTGATTTTCATTATTATATCTTCTCTGTGTCAGGGAGTTATCATAGGGCACTCAAAGAGCAAATCTCAGTTACCTTTTCCTCACCTTCAACATATGTCTTATTATACTCTGTTACCTTAGAGGGCAAAGGCCATGTTTATCTTGCTTAGCATTGTATACCCAGCATGTATCAGAGTTCATGGCTCAATAAATATTTGTTGAATCAATGAATGAATGATTACTTTTAATCTTATCCACACACACACAGGCAGCCAAATAAAAAACTCACAAAGGTACGAAAATACACACACACCCATGCATGCACACACACATCCATATGTCTATAATGTTATAACTGACCCCATTTCTTTCTCTCTCATCATTTTATCTTTCATCCTGAAACCTTGTTAACATAATTAATCTCTCCCAGGATCGTTATTCACTTATAATGAGTGAGGGATGATAGCATCACCCATAGGTAAATGCACATTTTAGTTGGAGTAGTATAATTTGGAATGTTAATCCACTAGTCTAGCCTTCTGGCTTGGTGTGCACCAGGGAATCATTTATAAGATAATTATTCATTTAAATTTTAATAATGTCACTTGACACTATTGCTGTGCTTTCTGATATAACATCCACTATAGTTTTCAGATCACTTGTTTTTGGAATAATTTTTATCTGATGGAAAGTCAGTGGGAAATGCTGTTGAAGTCAAAGAATGCAGAGAGGTGGGATGAATCCCAGTATGGGTTATGTTAATACCACTCTAGTATAATTGATTTTTAAATGTCTAAATTCAATCAGTATTTCCAGTCTTTTGCTAAATAACAGAAGGATCTTAGAACATTCAACAGCAAAATCCAATCATTAATCTCTCATATATTGTCATTTGACTTTTAACTTCTGGGTTTTTTAATCACAGGACTCCCCATCCATTAGTCACTGTTGTTGTTGTCATTATTATTATGATCATTTCAAAATTTTTTTTATTGAGGTAACATTGGTTTATAACATTATATAAATTTCAGGTGTGCATTAAAAATTTTTTTATTGTATCATTTTTATATTAAATGATACTTACTGGGATTTAACAACGTATTTACCAATTATTTTGCTCACCATTCTTGAATACATTTTTTCATTTTGATTTTAATTTCCTTTTTACTGAATTTCAACCCTTTTAGTTTCAGTTAGTGTCTGTGGTTATAAGCATTTTGAGTTACATGCCTGAACATGTCTTTTTTTCACACCCATCAATGAAAGATAGCTAAATGGTTACAGACTTCTAGTTGAAGTCACTGTCCACAACTCTTAAAGTATTCTGTTGTTGTAATGTGACATTTATTGTCCTTGATGGCACCTCAGTTGTCAGTCTGATTAATTTATTTATTCTCTTCCAATTAATGTATATTTTCTCTAAATGGCTTTGAAGGTTTCCTCTTTGTCCTAAATGTTTTGTTATTTTATTATGATATGTTATGATATAATTTAGTTTTATATCTCCAGCTCTGGATTCAATATATTCTATAGATATCAGCACTCAGGTCATTAATTCTGGAAAAAATTCAGTCATTCTCTCTTCAATTATTGACTCTTCTTCATTCTTTTTTTTTTTCCTCCATCTAAAATAACTATATTTGGGAGAGTGTTCGCATTTTAACCTTGTTAAAAATAAAATTTCAACCAAGTGAATTTGGAGATTTAATTGGCTTTCTTCAATGGTTCACGAATCCAGCATCATCCCATCTATCAAATAGAAAGGTGCTCCAAGGACCTGTACAAAATGGAATGTTTTTATAGGCAGAAGGAGGGTGGGGTAAAGCAGTTATTAGCAAAAGAAAACAAAGGATTGGTTGAGGCCAGGACATCTTTGTTGGTGGAAGGGAAAGCAGGAGTTTTGTAATGCAGATTATGCCACTAGTCTAATCAGGAAATTTCAGATTGACTGTTAAAAAGATCACATTCTTAGGATAGGTTGAAACTGTAATTAAGTCTTAGTTTGCTGTCTTGGGGGCTTTTTTGGGCCTGTTATTTCTTCTTTAACAGCCTCCATATTTCTTAACTGGCCTGTTCGTATTCTATGCTTTTTCACTTCTCTATCTGGCATTGATTTCTTCATATCAGCTTCCAAATCACCCATTCTTTTAACATCTATCCTTTTCTTGCCTTATTCCTGCCTTGATCTCTGTGGGGACTCTAAACATTTCTATTAAAGGTTTTTTATATTATCCATTGATCTTAATGTGTGAATTTTTTTGTTCTGCTGTGTTATGGCTGTGGGCATTTAACACACAGTAGTTTGTAATTAAGGCTTGTGAGCTCATCCTCAGGGCAATGATTGTTCTCATGGGAATTCTGCACAACCTGAGTTGTAGGGGTATACATTAGGAAGAGGGGAATGTTTCAAAGTTGCCTGTCTTGGGGCATGAATGTTTCATTACTTTCTATGCTTGCTGATTCAAATTTGTGGGTTGTGGAATTGAGCAATTGAGGTCCTGCCCCTATATGTGGTGCAGGCCTGGGGTTCTGCATCTCTAGGTGATCCTTTTCCATCTACATGGCTGAGACAATTTACCTGTTGCATTCCCAGTGGCCATAGCTTTTATTATCCCCATTTGTTACTGAACCAGGCTCATTTTGCCCGCTGTGTAGTATGCCAATCACTGAGATGACGAGTTTGCAGCAGAGAAAGGGTTTATTCACAAGGCAGCCAAGAAAGGAGATGAGAGAAGAACTCTCAAATCTGCCTCTCTGAATATGGGGATTAGATGTGTTTATGGGGAGGAGAAGTGAGGTAATTAATAATCTGCACAAGCATAGTCAAGTTTCATGGCTCTTCATAGGATGCATGTTCACAAAATGGTAGCATTAGCATGATCTGAGGGTGGAATTTCCAACCCCTGATGTCAAAGGGTCCTCTATTGAATGGGCCCAGGTGAGGAGTCAGTGGTCTTAACCGGCCTGAACTGGACAAGGAGTTGACTAAAAACAACTTAAGCACCCAGTACTATGGTGACCCAAGCATCAGAGATGTTATCTATAGAGTGGGCTTTAGTAATGCATTATCTAACTACTTTTGCAAACTGACAATTAACTGAGTATAGTTAAAGCAAGTTGGCCCCTGGTTTCACATTCAAGACTCCTGGGCTTGGGCTTCATTCTAGCTATCTTACCTCTAAATATCTGTGCCCTCAATTCCTTCTAAGCTACAGTTATTAAAACCACATCCCTTAGGGTGTAAGTAATTCAGATTCCCTTGTAGTCATTCAGCTTTTGCTCCTGGTTTCCTTCTGAACTTCTAGTTTCTTTGTTTTTTATTGACAGAAGGAAAAGCCTTTTCTGGCTGTCAATCTCAGTTAGGTATTACATTTTTGTGCTATTTTCTTCAGCTTTTCTGTGGAATAGAAAGGGGAAATTTTCCCTTTAGTTCAGTCTGCTAGATTGTCCAGAAGTGAACTATGAGCTTTAATTTGCAAAATGTGGCAATTTACATATCAACAAATAAAAAGCTAAATTGGAGCCTGCAGGCCAAATTTAGGCATTCAGAGTCAAACTTTTATACTGTGCTTAGAAGTGATAAAGAAAAAATATATCTCTGCTATCTTGATACTTTTCCCCACTGGAGGATTTAAATTTTGCACTGTATGTTGTACTTGGTGTTGGGTAAATAAGAATGCTACTTATTTGCATGCCCCAGGTGTTAAATGAGTTAGTTTTAGTATTAAATGGCCTGATCTTCATTTTTAAAGTAGGCAAGTTTCTTAGTATTAACTTTTGGACATTATTTTTTTTTTTATTTGGATCTAGGTCAGAAAATAGTGCCCAAACATCTACCAGCAGGTAAGCAACTTAGAAAGTGTTTCTTATCAATAAGTATATGTTGAAAATAAGAATGAACAAATTTTGTTTTAGAACTATTTATCAGAATAAAGTAGTTTTGCTAACAACAACAACAACAACAAAAAAGGGCCGGCCCCGTGGCTTAGCGGTTGGGTACATGCCCTCTGCTGCTGGCGGCCCTGGTTCGGATCCCGGGCACGCACCGGAGCACTGCACTGCTTCTCCGGCAATGCTGAGGTCACATCCCATATACAGCAACTAGAAGGATGTGCAACTATGACGTACAACTATCTACTGGGGCTTTGAGGGAAAAAAAAAGAGTAGAATAAAATTATCCTTTAAAAAAAAAGATAATCATTTAATATTTTTTTGAGCAGCCACAATTGATAAAGTATGGCACTACAAACGACTTATTAATATTTCCCATTCTAGTAATGAGTATTAATTAACTGAATCTTTTTTCTTCAGTTGACTAAATTTTTGATTGCCTACTCTTTTTTTTTTTTCCTGCTGAGGAAGATTCAACTTGAGCTAACATCCGTGCCAGTCTTCCTCTGTTTTGTTTGTGGGTCACCACCATAGCATGGCTACCAACAAATGGTGTAGGTCTGCCTGGGAACTGAACCTGGGCCGCCAGAGTGGAGCGTGCTGAACTTAACCACTAGGCCAGCCCTTTTGATATATAGGAAAAAACTAGTTAAATCTAATAAGAGACAAGATATTTATAATTATTTTGTGAAACTAACTCATAAGCAGAGCATTTTTGCATCCTTTATGATAGGATACACAAAGGGAAATACTACTTTTATGTTCAGATTACATTTATACACACAAATTCAATAAGAACAACTGAGTGAATGATTATCCCACTTAGGAACAGTTTATCTAGGAGACAGTATCATAAACACAGGAACATTCTACATTTCCCATAGCCCCTCAACAGACCACAATTGTGTTAACAAGGGTTCTCTGAATTGTTTTTAAGGTTATTAGTTTTCCATGCTCCACAGTTGTGGCCTTGTGATCTTTCTGAAGTCATCAATATTGACTGGTCTGGTCACCTTCCTTTCTCACTTGTAGAGTTTTAGTTTTTTTGTACTGTCTGGCATTTTTCCTTAAAGTGTCTTCTTTTAGTTATATTCAATCCACTGGTATTCCAGAATATCCTTTATATCCACAGGTTAAGTTTTCAGGCTACACCACAACATTATATAGTTTCTATCCTCCTTGATGAAGTCAGTCTCTCCACTAGGGAAGCTATTACATTTCTGTATCCTTTATTCTTCCTGTTGTTTTTGGATGTCTTCTAACATAATCACCCTTTTCTAGATGTTAGGTACTTTCTCCAAACTAAGTATGAAAAAAAAAGCTGATTGTCTTTATTGTTTCTATTCTCTGTCACCTTTCCTACAGGATTTGTGATATAGTGTTCAAGCACTATAATTCTTCCAACCTTTTGTTTACCTAGAAGTGTTACTTTCCCTATATACTCTGAAATCGCTCGAGGGTAATGGCCACGTGTATTTTGCTAACTAATTTATAGTTAGCACCTAGCAGAGTAAATACTCAATAAATAATTGTTTAATAAATGAATGATTACCCTTGAACTTTACATACACAATTAATGTTATAAGTACTCCAATTGTCCCCTCACATTCTCTCTCATTATAGAATATGTCACTCACATAATCATCCTCCTCTAGAAGTGATATTCAACGGGATTGAGAGATAGTTAAGGGCATCATCCATAGGACAATATATATTGTATTTGAAGAATGTAATTTGGAATTTTAACCTATTAGTTTGGCTTGTGTTTAGCATATACCAGAAAAGCACTCTTGGATTATTCTTTCATTTAAATCTAATAAGCCAGGCAGACATAGTTGCTGTGATTTACTGTTACAGCATCCATTATATTTTCCTTTTTTCCCCTGTTCTTTTAAAATTTTTATTTTCAGTATTTTTTTTAATTGGAAAGCCAGCAGGAGATGTTGCTAGAACCAACTCCTTGGGCAAACACTACCAAAACAAGAATTTTTTTAAAAGCTGGAAATCCATTGGGTTGGACATGTCAGTAGACCTACAAGTATAGATACGGAAATCCCTTTATTGGTTTGGGGGAGAACTAACTCTATTAAATAGGTATGTTTTGTGGTCAGAGTAGTAGGAAAAATATACTGTAAGTTTCAAAGATATAAAATAGCATAGATGAGGAAAAGATTGGAAGGGTAAAATTATATCAATCTTATCACTGAATTCTCTTACTAATCTCACTATCTGTATTATCCTCTCTGTCAATTAACCTTGCTTAATTTGTCTTCAATTTATTCTTTTTCTCTCTATCAGAAATAAGAAATCTATGGATATAAAAGCAGGAAAAAGGCCCAAGAATTTGATTTTGACTTTTGGTAATAATTAGTATAAAAATAGAAATTGGGCAGATACTTCTTTTTAATCACAATTTTGAAAGGAAAGTGGAAGAAACTGCCGTTAAAAAATATAACTTTGTCAGATTGTATCGTATCATTATTTCCTTGTTTATTTGGATTCAAATCACAAGAAAGCACCCAAACATTTAACAGAAGATAAATACATTAGGAGGTATCTCTTAAAATAAGTACGTTTGAAATTAAAATGAAATTCATAATCCACAATTAATTCCTAAGTGTTTATTGGGTAGATGAATTGGTAAAGTACTGCACCAAAAATAATTTACTAATCTTTGCTAATCTTATTACTGAACGTTTAAATCACATAGTCTTTTTTCTTCAGTTTAGTAAAGTTCTCTTGAGTTTGTTGGGAACTTGCTTTTGTGGATAGAATGGAATTAAAAAGTTGATTATAATAAGATATAAGACATGTAAATTAGTCTATCAAATGAATTCATAATCAGGGCCACTTTACCCATTAGGCACTGCAGGCACAATGCATAAGGCCCATGAGTTTCCAAGTGCCAAAACCAAGACACTGTTTACAACATACAAAAACAAAAATGATTGGCTCCAAGATATGGAAAAAATAAAATTAATATGTATTTAAATTTCTAAAAAAATGCAAAGATTTAACTTAATTGTTATATTCATGAACATTTCATTGTGTGTGGAAAAAATCTTAGATTTTCTCATTTGCAAGTACTTCTCATTGAATATGGTGGTTCCCACAAAATCACAGAAGATTGTAGAGTAAATAAGTTACAGCCAAATAATTGCACAAACAAAATTGGAAAAATTCTTTCTAGAATTCTTTTTTCTGCCATATGAAGTTTTCGCTTGTCAGTACTCCAACTGTTTGTATGTTTTGCAGTGCAGGGGAATATATTTGCTATCAGTACCTCAAGCATGCGTGTCTTTGTTCTCTTCCACAGTAACTAGTAATTCCTTCAGAAGGCAATGGATATCACCGAGGGTCTCACTGAGAAATGAAAATTCTACCTTTCCTCCCCTGATCACAGCTGAAGGAAACAATAAACGGAGTGTGGACCAATTTGCATACGTGTCTGTTTTTCTCTCTTCCTCCACTCTGAGGCTGCAGTCCTACCATTTCAGGGGCCCTAACTGAAGAGGGTCATCTCAACTCAGGCACTTCCGTCCCCACCTGGCTCCCTGAGCTCTTCTCAGCAGCTCTCCCACCACCCACTGGGGTTTACTGCCTGGGGCCCCATGTGCTGGGGAGCTGCATCAACTGCCCTTACTCAGGAAGGGCTCTGGGGAGTGGGCCATGTTCCTCCTCCTGGGCCTTCTCACCGGACTTGGCTGGCTGCATACAGGTCTCAGTTAATCCAGATATTTGCCCACCTCACCTTCCCCAGAACCCCAACCCGGGCTTCTGAGGGAGGCTGCATTGGCTTCGGGGGCTGTACTTTACTGTCCGGGCTTCTTGCTCTACCCATCACCTTTCTCTTGCCCCTTTGCTGGCTGACCCACAGGGTGAATCCCGGAAGACAGAAGGACCCAGAGAGTTTGGGCTTGGGTCTCAGGGGCAAGGGTTAACCCCTTATCAGAGTTTGGTATCAGGATTGATAAAATGAGTTAGGAAAAGGTTCCCACATTTTCCATTTTCTGAAAGAGTTTCTATAAAATTTTTTAGTTTTTCCATTAACTATTTGGCAAAATTCACCAATGAAGCTGGAGTTTTCTTTGTGGGAAGATTTTTAATGATGGATTCAATTTCTTTAACACTCACAGGACTATTCAGATTTTCCATTTATTCTTGTGATAGTTTTTTCAGATATTGTATTTTAAAGGAGTTGATCCATTTCATTTAATGGTCAATCTTTTGGCACAAAGTTGTTCTTAATATCCTTTTTAAAATGTCTATAGGATCTACAGTTATATCCCTTCTTTCATTTCTGATCATGGTGATACTTGTTCTCTCTCTGATCAGTCTTGGTAAGAGTTTTTCTATTTAATTAATCTACTAATCTCTTCAGACCACCTTTTGGCTTTGTTGTTTTTCTCTTTTGCATCTCTGTTTTCTGTTTCATTCATTTCTGCCTTTTTTTAATTTGCTCTTTTCCTAGCTTCTTGAGGTGAAAGTTTAGATCATTGATTTTAAACCTTTTCTAATTCATTTAAAGGTATAAATTTGCTCTATGTACCTCTTTAGCTGCATTTCATGAATTTTGATATGTTGTATTTTTGTTACTTTTCTGGTCAGAATATTTTCTAATTTTTATTTTAATCTCTGAATTATGGTTACCTAGAAGTGTGTTGATTAATTTCCAAATATTTAGATATTTTCAGTTTAATTTTTTCTTATTGATTTCTGGTTAATTCAGTCATGGTCAGAGAACATACTTACATGATTTAAATCCTTTGAAATTCTTGTTTTGCTTTTATGATCCAGTGTATGGTCTATTTTGGTGAATGTTCCATGTGCACCAAAAAATGTGCATTTTGCAGTTGGTGAAAATATAAATGTCAATTAAGTTGTTTGTTAACAATGTTTTAGAAATCTTCTTAATTTCTTTTCACCTTATTCTATCATTTCCTGAGAGAATTAAAATTGCCAATTATTATTGTTGATAGGTTATTTGTTTTATTTATATTATTTGTGTTTCATGCATTTTGAAGCTATATTTTAGGGCATATATTTTTAGGACTGTTATGTTTTCCTGATAATTGACCCTTTATCGTTACACAATTCTCCTTTTCATCTCTAGTAATACTCTTAGTCTTGAATTCTACTTTTTCAGATATTAATATAGCCATGCCAGCTTTTTTACAGTTAGTCTTTGCCTGAGATATCTTTTTTCATCCGTTTACTTCCAGTGTATCTTTCCTTATATTTATGATGTATCAGATGTAAACAGCATATAGTCGGGGCTTGTATTTATTTTTTAATTCAGTCAGAGAATGTTTTTAAATTGGAGTGTTAAAAGCATTTATATTTAATATAATTTCTGATACTGTTGGTTTTAAGTCTACCATTTTGCTATGTGTTTTCTATTTGTCCCACATTTCTTTGTTCTTTTATTTTTTTCCCTCTTTTTCTTTTAGGTTAATTGAGCATCAATCTGTTTTATCTTCTCTAATGGATTTTTAGCTATCCTTTATTTATATTAAATTTTTTTGGTGGCTACTCCAGAGATTACAATGTGCATCCTTAATTTATCACAGTATTCTTTGAATTAGTATTATCCTACTTAACAAACAACAGAAGAACTGTACAACAGTATGATTTCAATTACTTCCTGCCCTGGGTGCTACTATATTTAGTTCTACATATTTTACAAATGCTACCTATACATTGCTGTTATTTTCACCTGAAACAGTGAAAAGTGTTTCCAAAAAATTTAAATAGCCTTTTACATTTACTCACATGTTTATCTTTTCTGGTGCTCTTCCTTTCTTCTTATAGATCTGTGCTTCCATATAGGATCACTTCCCTCAGCTTGAATAACTTTCTTCAGTATTCCTTACAGTATGTTTCCGATGGTGACAAATTCTTTCAGCTTTTTTTCTGTATGAAAAACTCTTCATTTTGGTAAGATATGATTATTGCACATAGAATTCTAAATTGCTATTTTTTTTCTTTTAGCACTTTTAATCTATTATCTTCTGGATTTCATTATTTATGATGAAAAGTCAATTATCATTCTTTTTGGTATACTGGATTATAATGTGTCTCCCCTCCCTGCCCCCAGGTACTCCTAAGACATTTTTCCATATTTTTGGCTTTTGAAATTTTGATCATTTTGTACTTAATCATGATGGTTTTCTTTGAATTTACCCTACTTTGTGTTCAACTAACTTCTTGGATCTATTGCTTAATGTCTCAATAATTTTCGAAAATTCTCAGCCATTAAAAATGTCTTTATTTCTTTTTCCCATTCTTTCTTTGTTCTCCTTAGGGAACTCCAATTACACATTTTCCTATTCATTAGACATTGTCTCATAATTCTCTGAGGTTCTGTTTTATTTTTCATTATTTTCCCTTTTTAATTCAGTTTGGATAATTTCTGTTGACTTATCTTAAGCTCACTGACTCTTTCTTCTGCTGTGTCCAATCAGATGTAAGCCCATCCAATGATTTTTCTTTACATCCTAGAATTTCAATTTGGTTCTTTTTTTAGTTTGAAATTGAAACTCTGTTGAAATTTTCCCTTTTTCATCCTTTTTGTCTATTCAGTTCTCCAAATTTTGTAATGTTTATAATAAAGTTCTGATCTGCTAATTCAAATACTCCTCTTTTAACGTGCTTGATATATGCTCTTGGATGTGTGTTGTTTGGTATGTGTTTTCATCATGATATTGTGCTACATATTTGATCTATTTTTTTTTTTTTTACTATTTTCAGTCAATCCTTATGTTTGTAGTAATCAATCCATGTGAGGATATATATATATGTACATATATATATAATATTTCATTCCATCAAACTGCTGCAAAGTACTTCATAATATGTGTCTATAAAATTTTCTTCTCCATTTCCTGTGATTAACAGCTAGGTTGCTTACAGCTCCCCACTATCACAAACAACACTGCTGACATCCTTGTCCATGTTTCTGATAGTAAAAAACTGCAAGAGTTTCTCTGGAGTGTTTTTTGTGTACAGATGGATGTATGTTGGCTAATTTTTCTGTCATGTGATCACCCCCCCACCCAATATATAGCATATTTCCATCACTCCACAAAAATTCTCTTGTTCCTGTTTGCAGACAGTTCCTTCCCCTCACTCCTAGTCCCAGACAACCAATGATTTGTTTTCTGTCACTACAATCTTGCCTTTCATAGTATTTCATATACATGGCACCATATATATGATAGCTTTGCCCTCTGCAGATCCCTAGCTTTCAGAGTTCTCTTCCCTTTAATTTCCAGTTGCTTTGACAGCCACAAGTTTTGCTGCATGAAACCTCAATCCAGAAAGCTACCACTTTTTGCTACCTGAACCTACGTGAAGGCTGGGGAATAAACTCAGTCAAAGGGTAGAACATTCACAAATTCCACCAAGAGCAGTTCTGCCCTTGAATAGTAGACTCCCATCTTTCTGCTTGCTTTTTTGCTAGGCTTCCTCGGGTCTTCCACATACATACCTAGTTCAGTGGTCAGCCAGGGATTTGGATGAGTTTATTCTCCAATTTTGGTTCTTTGCCTTTCTTTGGTTCTCTTGATTCCAGAATTTCTGCTTATAATTTCTTTTTCTAAAAATAAAAATTGTATATATTTAAGGTGTACAACATGATGATTTGATATACATATACATTGTCAAATGATAACTACAGTCAAGCTAATTAAAATGTCCATCTCCTCATATAGCTACCATTTTTATGAGTGGTGAGAGCATCTGAAATCTACTCTCTTAGCAAATTTCCAGTATGCATTACAAGATTATTAACTATGGCCATCATGTTGTACATTAGATTTCTAGATTTATTCATCTGACATAATAATGTTTGTATTCTTCGACCAACATCTCCTCATTTCCCCCGCCTCCCCAACCCTGGTAACCACTGTTCTATTCTCTACATCTATATGTTTGACTATTTTAGATTTCACGTATAAGTGAGATCATGCAGTATTTATCTTTCTCTATCTTATTTTACTTAGCATAATGCCCTCTAGCTTCATCCATGTTGTCACAAATGGCAGGATCTCCTTTTTTTTTTTTTTGTGAGGAAGACCAGTCCTGACCTAACATCCGATGCCAATCCTCCTCTTTTTGCTGAGGAAGGCTGGCCCTGGGCTAACATCTGTGCCCATATTCCTCTACTTTATATGGGTTGCTGCACAGCCTGGCTTAACAAGCAGTGCGTCGGTGCGCATCCAGGATCTGAACTGGCAAACCCCGGGCCGTGGCAGTGGAGCGCGCACACTTAACTGCTTGTGCCACTGGGCTGGCCCAGGATCTCCTTTTTTATGGCTGAATAATGTTCCACTGTGTGTGCGTGTGTGTGTGTACACCACATTTTCTTTATTCATTCACTGATGGACATTTAGGTTGTTTCCATACCTTGGTTATTGTGAATAATGCTGCAATGAACATGGTGTACTGATTTCATTTCCTTCAGATATGTACCCCGAAGTGGGATTGCTGGATTATGTGGTAGTTCTATTTTTAATGGCTAAGGAACCTCCATACTATTTTCCATAATGGCATTATCAATTTACATTCCCACCAACAGTGTACCAGGGTTCCAATTTCTCTACATTCTTGTCAACACTTGTTATCTTTATCCTTTTGGTAATAGCCATCCTAACAGGTGTAAAGTGATATCTCATTGTGGTTTTGATTTGCATTTCCTTGATGATTAGTGATGTTCAGCACCTTTTCATGTACATGTTGGCAATTCATATGTCTTCTTTGGAAAAATACCTATTTGGGTCCTTTGCCTATTTTGTAATTGGATTATTTGGGGTTTTTTTGCTATTAAGTTGTTTGAGGTCCTAATATATATTGGATATTAACCCCTTATCAGATATATGATTTGCAAGTATTTTTTCCCATTCTGTAGGTTGCCTTTTCATTTGTTGACTATTTCCTTTGCTGTGAAGAAGCTTTTTAGTTTGATATATCAAGAGAGAAAAAGAGGGACAAAAGAACTACAAGGCAAACAGAAAACTGTAACAAAATGACAATAATAAATCCTTCCCTATCAATAATCACTTTAAATGCAAATGGACTAAACTTCCCAATAAAAAGATACAGAGTGGCTGGAATGGTTAAAAAACCAAGAGCCAACTGTGTGCTATCCAAAGGAAATTCACTTTATATTGAAGGATACTCACAGGCTGAAAGTAAGGGGAAGGAAAAAGATATTCCACACAAATGGTAACCAAAACAAAGCAGGAGTGGCTATATGTAAATCAAAGTAGACTTTAAGTCAAAAACTGCCTCTTGAGACAAAAAAGGTCATGACATAATGATAAAAGGGTCAATTCAACAGGAAGATATAACAATTGTAAATATATATGCACCCAACATGAAAGCACCTAAATATATAGAACAAATATTGACAGACCCGAAAGGAGAAATCGACAGCAACACAAAAATGGTAGGAAACTTCAATACCCCATTTTCAATAATGCATAGAACATACAGACAGAAAATCAATAAACAGCAGAGTTGAACAACACTAGAGACCAGAAGGACATAACATACACATACAGGACTTTTCACCCAACAGCAGAAGAATATATGTTCTCAAGCACATATGGAACATTCTCCAGGATAGATCATATCCGGCACAAAAAAAGTCTTAAAAAATGATTGAAATCATGCCAAATATCTTCCGCTCTATATTTTCTGCTGAACTCTGTTATCTGCTCCATCGAGGCTACAGTTTTCTACTGCCTAAGCTGCTGTAGTTGGGGAGCATGACCAGACCAAGAAGCCCACACAAACTCATAGTTCTTACTAGATGCAAAGGTAGTCTTCAAGAGTAAACTCTTTTCAAATTTGTGTCTGCCTGTGGTCATTTTACAGGCCCTTCAAGTTTTTAAAAAATATTTTGCCAAGTTTTTGTAGTTGTTTTCTGTGTGAGGAGTCAGGCCACGCCTTTGTGAAAGCTTTACCAGAAGTCATCCCCAGGAATGGACTTGCTGGATCACAGAATTTATAAAAAATTGATTTCATGGAAAACTGCCAACTTGTTCTCCAGAATGGTTATTCCTCCTTACACTCCCACTAACAAAGTCTGGAGTTTCCCCACATCCTTACCTGCACTTGGTGCTGTTTTCCACCAATTTTAGCTAATCTACTGGATGGATCTAAAGTGATATCTCACTGTTTTAATTTGCTCATCTATGATTACTACTTAGACTAAAGATCTCTTCATATCCTTTTAGGCATTTAGATATCATGCCTTGTGAACTAAGTATTCATAACCTATTTCCCATATTGCTACTGGATTTTTGTCCCATCTCATACCCTCCCCTTTCGTTCCTATGTTTGTGTGTGTGTGTGTGTGTGTGTGTTGTATATTCTAGATAGTAATTCCTTGTTGGTATTAAACATTGCAAATGTCCTCTCCCTGTCTTTCACTTGACTCTTAACTTTATAATGTCCTTGACTGAACAAAACTCCTTAATTTTTAAATGATCACACCCGTCTTTCTCTCTCGGTTTTGTTTTGTGTATTTATGGTATTGTTTTAGAAGTCCTTCCCTGCCATGCAAATATTATTCTACTTTTTTTCTATCATTTTTGTTTTGCATTTTATATTTAGATGTTTATACAATCTGATGTTCAGCTTTGAATATGGTGTAAGGTAGAGATCCCAATTAATTTTTCTCTCCATAGTGATCTGGTTTTTCTAACACTAAATAATTCACCCTTTTCTCACAAACTTGTGTGGTTACCTTTGTCATAAATCAAATTTCTCTGTAGCTACAGGCACTCTATTTTATTCCATTGGTTTTTTTTTTTGTCTGCAGACTGAAAATCTGCAGATCTCCTTTGCCCACTACCAGGTTTCACTCCTCTGGGGTAACCACTGTTCACAATTTATGTATCCTTCAGAACTTTTCTATGAGCAAACATACACACATAAACATGCACACATATTCATATCTCTATATACTTATGTATACTAGTGCAGAAATTTAAACAACACTGGGATTAAGCTACACATATTTTCTGCCACTTATTTCACCCAATGATATATCACGGACAACTTTCCTTTTCAGTGCATACTTATCTAGTATCTTTTATTTATACATCTTATTATAGTAATACCATAACTTATTTAACTATTTTCCTATTGATGGACATTTAAGCTCTTTGCCATTTTTATTATTATAAAACATTGTTGGAAGGACCATCCTGATACATATACTTATGTGCACTTGTAATTGAAAATTTCTGCAAAAATGATACTTGGGCATGGAATTGGTGGGTCAGAGGATATGTGCATTTTAAAGTTTGACTGGCACTGCTCTATTTCTAATTTTCAACAATGTGTGTTTATACTGATGGGTATTCTGTGCCTGATTATACCCAGATGATTCCAGGGTATAGAGTGGCCCCAGGCTAGTCTTCCCAGAACAAATATCTACTTAATAGCAGCTGGAAACTTTTAAATATCTTTTCCTGTCAATTATACACCACCGCCCCCTAATTTTTTATTGCCTTACTCAGCATTAAGTGCAGATATTTAATGGTTATCTTTCTTCTTCTTGACTTCTGTGGGGTGTTTTATGCTCATTCTCTGATCCCACATTACTCTATTCCAAAAAAGTCTGATTACTTACGTATATGAGTGAAGTACAAGGAACATTTATTGGATTATGATATTAGAAATATGGTAACAATTCCTTTCAGTTCTGATTTTGGGGAGTGTTTCTTCAGTTAGGAAAAAATATGCAAAACTTGGAAACAATGCAAAAGGATGACTGCACATCCTTTCAGTGACATGTTTGAGCATTGTCTAACAGACTTGCCCAAGTTTATCCAATTTTCTAGGAGAGTATACCTTTATTTGACTTGTATTTATTATCAATTAGAACCCTAATCAATAATTTGGGTTACAGGGTTACAGTCTCTACAGACTGTTAATGTCTCCATAAAGTTAGATGTTAAACATAAGAAAATTGATAAGTTGCAAGTGATTTATGTACAGCAGAGATGTTCTATTCTGTAAAAGAGATACTTCAAAGGTGCAATTTCATTGCTTTGAAGGACATTAATGAGTTTTATATATAATTTAGTCATTTCATAATTTATTTCCTTATGGGCTATGTAAATCACTGTTCTTCAAATGCTCTTTGAACCAGCTTTACCAAAATACTTATTCCTGATTAATGAGTTCAATAAATCTTTGATGTATACCCATTGTACATTTATATGAGGGTCTTGTTTTTAACATTTTGGAAATTATACTTTGACACTTCCAATGAACAGGGAAATTATGTTTCCAGGAGGGTGAGAGATGAGCAAGCAACAGATACTTTCCAGTGAGGTTCATGGTGAGCTGGATGGATAGGTCTGAGCAATAAATGAACAGTTATCAGGCAAACTTTACTCTGAGAATGTGAGTAGTGATGAATAGCAGGCACAGAGGTAGCCTAGCCCCCATTATCAGTACGAAGGCCTGAAGCTTCAAGTATTCATTTGGGAAGGTAAGCTTCAGCAACTCCTGTGCCAGAACGCCCTGTTGCAGGGAACCTAGGGACATTGACAAGGATGATGGGTGCCCAGAGGCCTTATCTCTAGAAGCCAAAGGGGATACATTTCATACCTGCCCTCTATTATGACTGATTACCCCAAACAAGCTTGGAATCTTGTCCCGGGACTACTTTACTTACCCATCAGGACTTCAGATACAAGTGAGTTAGGGGAAGGGGTAGTATGGAAGGCAAATGTACAAAGGAGTACTGAACTTCCACTTTAGTTGACTACTCAAACTTCTGAAGGCCTGAGGGAAGCAGTAATTGTTTCTGGACATGTGGTAGAGCAATACTGATACTTTCAATTATCAAAATCTGTGATTTTTTGTTCACAAAACCTTTTAATTTTTAGTTTTTTAAAAAATTAAATCAAGTTCAAAAAAATCTAAATTTACAATTACTGCCTCACTCCTCATGCAGTCAAACTTCCACCCCATCAGTCTCCTGAAATGGGTCTGGCAAAGGTCATCAATGACTTATATTTTGGGTTGCTAGATAAAATCAGGACACCCAGTTAAATCTGAATTTCAGATGAACAATGAAAAAGTATAACTGTGTACCAAATACTGCATTGTTATATCATCTCCTTTTAAGTATCATGAACAAGTTTTATAGCAGTTTTCTTGTAAAACCCTCAGCTGCGACACAAACCCACTGCATGGGCAGTGTTCACCTGGGCATCACACCTGTGGGACTTGGTCGGCAAGGAAGCCAATGCAAACATATTGCCTGCTGTGCTGTGAGTAATAGAGGCCTTTGTCTTTATTTGTCCTAGGAGTCACAGGTCTGCCAGCATCCATGAAATAAAGGCAGGCTAACTTATTAGCTTGCAAGTAGGGTAAGACCTCAGACCCTTCACAGTTCTTGACAAATATGTGATTAATTTTATAGCTGGAGTCCCACGATATTACAGCTATTTTTAAAAGCCATTTTTACATTATAGACTGAAGGCTTTTTTATAGACTCAACTTTTTCTGCTTTCCAGAAATAACAGATTTGCAACCTTATTTTAACATTATGGTCAGTTCTTTAGATCGGAGTCCTCTTTGGGTCAGCTTCTGTTTTCTTTAGATAGTTCTGCCAGCTTCATTGTTTCCCAGTAATAGTAACATGTTCTAGGTCCATACTGTTGGAACTAACAAAGGAACAATAGTAAGCAATTCTTTGCCATTATACACTTGTCATTTCCATATTCGCCCTTTCACATTTAGCCCTTGTTTTCAGTAGTGCTGTAAAATGAATTTTCCAGAACCTGATAGTGTTGAAGAAAACACTATCTGGATAAGGAAGCAAAGAGTGTAGAAAGTGATTACAGTGGAAAAGATGTCACTGCAAACAAATGAACTATTTAACTATTGTGATATTTTAACAGGTTAGAAAATATGTATTTATTGTAATTTGTCTGTCTATCTGTATCTATCTATCTATCTATCTATCTATCTAATCTATCATCTATCTATCTCTATCTATCTATCTATCTATCTATCTATCTATCTATCTATCTATCTATCTATCTATCTATTTCAGTGCTTTTCAACCTTTAGCATGCATAAAAATCATCACCTGGAGTGCCCCATTCCCAGATATTCTGATTCCGTAGGTTTGGGGTGGGACCTGAGATTCTGCATTTCTGCAATCTCTACATGATGATGGACCGACCACCTTTTGAGTAGCACTGCTGTAGTTAGTTGTCTTTTAGCAAATTGATCACAGGCTGGAAGCTTTGAGTTGACATGTAGCATACAATTTTTATAATTTAAGACATTGGGAAATAAGCTCCCAGTTTATTTTCCTCTGATCATAGGAACATATTGCTAATGGTAAATTGGGATGCCATTCTCCCTCTAGGTTCCAAAGCCAATAGCAAGATAGACAGAATAGGCAGACAAATGTAGATCAAATAATCCTTTTTATTACTGGTCAACCTGAAATGGAGAATAAGGCTAAGAATAATACTGGCCAAGCTGAAATAGAGCATAATGCTGAGAAATGGACCTCTTAATAATTTGTTCCTTAATTAAACTTACACATCTAGGCATGTCCTCATAAAGGTACAGAGAATGCCTAATTTTTAAAGGGATTTTGCCCAAATATCAGGAGAAATTTCCTTCACTTTGCCTCATCCAATATGAATAGGTTCTTTTCATGAAGCAGTGAGGGAAAGTTCAGAATTCAGAACACTGAGAGAAAACAAAAAAGGAAAAGAAAATATCAATAATGTTTTATGTTGATTAAGTGTTGAAATGGTTAAGTAAAATATATTATTAATTTCATCTTTCTTTTTACTTTTTTAATGTGGCTATTAGAAAACTTCAAATTGCATCTGTGTCTCCTATTATGTTTCTGTTCAGCAGTACTAATTTAGATCCTAGATTATTGACAATGGTTATTATACCCAATTACAACTTTTTCATTCTCATTTAAGGCACAAAGAAGTGAATTTCCTCTGTCTATTCAGAGAAATATTACAAAGTAAATAGATCATAAAACTTCTAATGATAAAGGGCAGTAAGTAAACACTGAATAATATATCATCATTTCATTGTCCCTTGAGTTTTTAAAATAAAATATCTTGTAGGAATGGAATGCCTAAGCTTTGGGTACCATCCTCTTCTAGTAAGAACGTATCAACTATATCTTTCCCAAGTGAAGTAAGCATTTTTATATGGTAATTTGCCACTTGGATATTTGCCTGCTAGTGAGAAATCTCACAGGTTTCCTGAGCATATTCTACTCAATTTTTCCTTATCTATTGGGGAACAATGTACACTATACCCTTTAAGGCAAAATAGAGTCTTAAATTTTGCCATTATCCAAGGCAAAATAAACATGAGCTGGTGGTGTTTGGCTTACCAGCCTAGGCCAAGTAAAATGAAGACAGGAATCCCAGGCTGACAGAGAAAGGAACATTTACACTAGCAGCTTAGAGACCACCATTTATCACATTTAAACTGGTTACTGTTTAATATATTTTCTTTGTTGCTGGGTTTATTTAATTTCCAAATCTATGACTTCTTCAACTTGTATTAATTCCCTATATAGTATTCAGAATAAATTTTCCCATTTTAGTATGATCCCGAATAAGATAACCTATATACTAAAGTAGGTGCCAATTCACCACAGCCTAGTAGGTCTAAGAATGATACTCCTGCCTCTAATAAATTTTAATCCTAAAATTGTATATTTTGTCTGAGGTTGTGAGAGTAGAAGAGTCTATGACATCATTCCACTATTCCTGAAGTTTAAGTGTGCATGATAGGCAAGATAGAAGATCATTTCAGATTCATATTATGAGTTAACTAATTTCTTTGATTGTTTATTTTTTATTGTTAAATATTCACGAATAGTATAAAATATATGTATATGTACAGTTTAATAATAATAGTAAAACAAGCAAATGGGTACCTATCTGCCAATTAAGAAATGGAACATTACCAGTCTGATAGGGTATCACATGCTCTTCTGCTGAGACCCGACTCCAATCCTATTCTCCTTCACCCAAACTAATGAATTTTTTGAATTTTGTATGAATTATTCCTTTGCATTTCATTATTGTATCATTTTGCCTAGTTGTACATTTTATTAATGGAATCATAAAGTATGTATTTTTCTGAGACTTTCCTTTTTTCACTGTTCTACTTTTTTGCTATAAATATTTTTCTATAAACTTTTGCTTTAAACAACATAATTTAGAAAACTCAAGAGGAGAAGGAAAGTCTATGATATTTATCCATGTTCATTCTTCCTTCCTAATGTTCCAAGTTTCCTTCTTTCATCATTTCCTTTCTGTCTGAGAACTTCTTTTAGCCATTTTTTTAGGGTAGGTCTGCTGGTGACAATTTCTCTGTTTTCCTTCATCTGAGAATGTGTTTATTTCCCTTTCATTCCTGAACTATAATTTCCTCAGATATAGAATTCAGTATTGACAACTCTTTGTTTCAGCGCTTGAAAAAATCTTCCTTCTGGGTCCATGGTTTCTGACGAGAAATCCACTGTTATTTGAATTGTTTTTCGCCTGTGGGTAAGGTATCATCTCTTACTATCAAGATATTTTCTGTGTCAGCTTTCTAAAGTGTGATTATACTATAACTTGGTGTAGATTTCTTTGAGTTTATCCTGTTTGGTTTTTGCACAGCATATTGAATATGTAGATTTATGTCTTTTGCTAAATTTTGGAAATTTCCAGCCATTATTTCTTCAAATATTTTTTCAGTCCCACCCTCTTTCTCCTCTTCTTCTCGGGCTTCAATGACATGAATGTTAGAACTTTTGTTAGGGTCCCACAAGTCTCTGAAGCTCTGTTTTTTGTTGTCACTGTTTGTTTGTTTCAGTCTATTTTCTTTGTGTTGTTCAAAGTGGATAATTTCTACTTTATCTTAAATTCACTAATTCTTTCCTTTGTCCTCTCCATTCTACTGTTGAACTCATCCACTGAGGTTTTTATTTTGGTATTGTAGTTTTCAGTTCTAACATTTCCATTTGGTCTATTTCTTTGCTGACACTTTCTATTTCTTCACTGGTTTCAAGTGTGTTCTTAATTGCCCATTGAAGCATTTTTGTGATAGCTACTTAAAACCTTTGTCAGATAATTCCAACATCTGTGTCATCTTGGTGTGGATGTATATTGCCTTTTCTCATTGAAGTTGAGATTTTCTTGTTCTTGGTTTGACATTTTGGTTATTATGTTATGAGACTCTGGATCTTATTTAAATCTTCTGTTTCAGTGGGACTCCTTTGACACTGTACTGGTTGAGGAAAAGGGATGGGATGCTACCTTATTAGTTTCAGGTAATATTGAGAGTCTGGGTTCCCCTCTATGCCGCTTTGACACCCTAGGCCTTGAGGGGGAATGGAGAATGTGCCTGGTTATTGGTAGGGAGAGGTAGAATTTTAGATTTCCTCCTAGGCCTCAGGTGATACCAAATGGCTGGGATGGGGCATGTGGGGAAGAGGCACCTTATTATTGCTTCCCATGTGGCCTATGCAGTCACCAGGGTGGAGTGAGGCCTTATTACCATTGGATGATAGTGAAACTCTAGCTTCCAACAGCACCTCCACTGGCACTGTGGCCAGGTATGAAAGTTACAGCTCCCCATTTGGTCTTCTCTGATAACACCCTGGTGGATGGGGGAGAGGGGTGCCTTGTTATAGCCAGGCATGGCAGAAGTCTAGGCTCCCTGTTCTGACTTTGCCAATGGGAGTGGGATGCGATTGTTTTTTCCTGTGGTGTTTGGCTGGAATAGGGAGGTTGTCGTCAAAGTTTTCTGTCTTGCTAGATTGCCCCTTTTTGGGTCCTTTAGCTACGGAAAGAGGGCTTTTCTTGGGGATTTTTTTTTTCTGTCTGCTCCTATTGGTGTTTCCGAGTTGTTGGCTTCTCCAGCACCCAGTCTGGGATATATGAGATAAAAAGAAAACTCAAGGAGCTCACTTCCATATTGTTACTTCAGTCTTGAGATCCCTAGCCAGTCTGCCTTTTTCTCTTCACCTTCCAAAGTGTTCTTATGTTTATGTATAATGTCCAGGGTTTTTAGCTGTACTTAGTGGTAGGAACAGAGTAAAGTGCAACTACTCCATTTAGGCCTAGAACTGAAGACACCACTCATCTTTTAAAATGTTTAAGATATAGTTGAAAATTACTTTGTACCAATAAAATATATTAAGTTTATAAATGTACAGCTTTATCTATTTTTAATGATTTACAAAAACACACAACTTACTATGGCAGGCTGCCTCTAAAATTGCTTCATGTTTCCAGTTACAGACAAAATGGAGTAAACACATTCCATTTTACTCCTCCTGTTAGTCATAACAAAAAACTTTGGGAAAAAATATATGTCAACTACCAGAAGACTCTAAACGGTAGAGAAAGGAAGGCAGACTGGTTACAGACCATGGGACTCAACAACCTGGCAGTGAGTTCCCTGTGGATTTTTACTTGCCTCCTATATATATTGGCCTAGAAAAACATAGCTCCAATAAAAGCTTGCTCTCTCCAGCCAAAAGACAAAGAAAAGAGCATCCCAGTAGGTCAGAAACCTTTTAATGATGCCTGCCTCTCTGGAAAGAGCCACTATGTGAAAAAAATAGCACCTCTCTCCCACAGCAACAAGCACTGCAGCAGCAGGGCCAGTGGGTGAGATCCTGTCTTCACCACTCACTATGGTAATTTAGGCAATGCCCCTCCCCTTACTGAACTTATGTGTGGAACTCTGACTTCCACCACCTCCATGCAGTAACAAGGTGATGGCCTACTTTTGTTAAGTCAATACGTGGAATTCTGTCTTCCATCCTTAGCCTCTAATAATAAGGTGGCACCTCTCACCCTGTCCAGTTGATGCTGCAGAGACAGTGGAGTGGAGACCTGTCATTTCGGTAACCCACAAATGGAGCAGACAAGACTAACAGCCATTACAAACTAAATTGACATTTGACCACAGCCAACAAAAGTAAGCCAGGTCATGGCTTCAAAATATAAACATGCTGACTATCTGCTAAAATCTGAGCTATAAATAGGAACCAGAGTCTTATAACACAAACTCAAAATGTCCAGAACATGGGCCAAAATTACTTGTCATACCAAGATCCAGGAAAATCTCAATTTGAGTGATAAAATATGGTTGACATAAAATGTGAAATGACACAGATATTGAAATTATCAGAAAAGGATTTTAAAGAAGCTAATATAAAAAGGCTCCAAAAAGCAATTATGAACACTCTTGAGGCAAATAAATAATTAAAAATCTCAGCAATTCAATAGCAGATATGAAAAAAGAAATTTTAGAATTTCAATATACAATACCATAAATAAAATATCTTACTTGATAAACTCAGTAGTAGAATGGAAAAGACTGGAAAAAGAATCAGTGAACTTAGTAGATCATTGGAAATTATCCAATCAGAACACAGAGAGAAAATGATTTAACAAAAAGACTGCCTTAGAAGCCTGTGGGACAATAACAAAAGGTTTAACCTTCATGTCATTGGAGTCCCAGAAGGAAAGGAGAAAGAATGTGGGGCTGAAAAACTATTTGAAGAAATAATGGCTTAAAATATTCCAACTTGGCAAATACATAAACCTACAGATTCAAGAAGCTGAGCAAATTCAAAATAGTCTAAGCTCAAAGAAATACATACCCAGAAAGAAACTTTTGAAAACTAAACACAAAGAAAAAAATCTCTAAAGCAGCCAGAGAGAAATGACACATTACCTATAGAGTGACAGTGATTCAAATGACAGCAGTTTTCTCCTCAGAAATCATGGAGGACAAAGGAATTGACAGAACATTTTCAAATGCTGAAAGAAAAGAACTGTCAACATAGAATTCTATATCCAGCAAAAATACCCTTCAGAAATGAAGGTAAAATAAAGACATTCTGAGATGAAGGAAAACAAAGAGAAATTTGTCACTAAATAACAAAATAGCTAAAGGAAATTCATAAGAAAGAGAGGAAATTATAATAAAAGGAAACTTGGAATACAAGAATGAAAAAAACAACAATGGAAAGGGTAAATATATGGGCAAATATAATAGGTTACTATTCTGCTCTTGAGTTTTAAAAATTGTGACGGTTGAAAGCAAAAATTAATAATTGCCAGATAAAGTTCTCGGTATATGCAGAGAATATACCGAGAATACTATACTGTATTGGGGGTCACTTTGTGGGGAGGCAAATGGACCCAAATGGTGGTAAGGTATCAACATTCTACTTGAAGTGATAAAAAAGGTTTATAGTAGCAGTCTGTGATAAGCTATGTAGGTATATTTTGATCTCCAGAAAAATTTTTACAGTTTTCAAAAACATTATAAGCAAATCAAAATGCAGTACTAAAAATGTTCAAATTACATAGAGAAACAGGTAACAAAAAAAGGAAAAAGAGAGGCAACAAACAGAAAACAAATAACCTAATGGCAGGCTTAAATCCTAACATATCATGAATTACATTATATGTAAATGGTACACACATCAATTAAAAGACAGAGATTACAGAATGGATTTTAAAAATGACACAATTATATTCTTTCTAAAAAATCTCACTTTGAACATACTGATATAGGTAGTTTAAAGGTAAAATGATGGAAACAGACATATGGTGCAAACACTAATCAGGAACATGCTATAGTGGCTATATTAATATAAAAGTAGACTTCAGAGCAAAGAAAAGTAGCAGGGTGACATTACATAATGATAAAAGGGTCAATCCACCAAGAAGACATAAAAATATTATATGTATATGAACAAAACAAAGGAGCTGCAAAATACATGAAGCAAAATTGAGACAACTGAGAGGAGAAATAGACAAATCCACTATTATATTGTTATCAGTTGGAGACTTTACACTTCTCTCAGTAGTTTATAGGACCACTAGACAGCAAGAGTATAGAAGAAATGAAGTATCTCATCAACCAATGGAATCTAATGGACATATATAGAACACATCACCCAACAACAGCAGAACATACATTCTCTGCAAGCACACAATGGGGCATTCACCAAGCTAGACCATATCTTGAATCATAGGATGGCTCACAAAGATCTCTACCTCCTGGTACTTACATCTATGGGTTGACATCTACTGATGAATCTGGGCTAAACCTAGTCACTTGCTTCTAACAAACAGAATGCCACAAAAGTGATGGGAAAAGTTCCTTTCAAGATAAGGTAATAAAAAGCTATTGTTTCTATTATGCTCCTACTCCTTCTCTTTTCCTGACTCTTCTCACTTCTTGCACTGACGAAACAAGGTATCATGTTGTGAGATACACCATGGAGAGGCACACATGGGAAGGAACTGAGGTTGCTGGCCTTCAAACAGCCAGGAAGAGACTAAGGGCTCTGGCTCAACAGTATAGGAACTGAATCATGCCAACAATGACAGGAGGAAGTGGATCCTTCCCCAGTTAAGCCTTAAGATGACTGCAGCCTCAGGTGATACCTTGATTCCTGCCTGCAAGAGACTCTAAATCAGAGGATCCAGTAAATGTTTCCTGGATTCTTGATCTACAGAATTTAAGATTATAAATGTTGATGTTTAAGAAAAGCATCCAAAGAGGAGACAGGGAACTACAAAACAGCCAGAAAGCAATGAATAAGATGGCATTAGTAAGTCCTTACATATAAGTAATTACTCTAAATTTAATGAATTGAATTCTGTAATTGAAAAGACACAGAATGGCTGAATGTATTAAAAAACAAGACCCAAGGGCCAGCCTGGTGGTGTAGTGGTTAAGTTCGCATGCTCTGCTTTGGTAGCCTGGGGTTCGTGGGTTCAGATCCCAGGCATGGACCTAAGCACTGCTTATCAAGCCATGCTGTGGCCATGTCCCACATACAAAATAGAGGAAGATTGGCAAAGATGTTAGCTCAGGGACAATCTTCGTCACCAAAAAAAAAAAAAAAAAAAAAAACAAGACCCAACTATATGGTGGATACAAAAGACTCATGTCAGCTTTAAGGACACACATAGGCTCAAAGTGAAGGGATGGAAGAAGATATTCCATGCAAGGGGAAACCAAAAGACAGCAGGGTTAGCTATACTTATATCAGACAAAATAGACTTTAAGCCAAAAATGGTAACAAGAGACAAAGAAGGTCATTAAATAATGATAAAGGGGTCAACTCATCAAGAAGATATAACAATTGTAAATATATATGCACCCAACATTGGAGCTCCTAAATACATTAAGCAAATACCAATAAATCTGAAGGGAGAAATAGACAACAATACAAGAACAGTAGGAGACTTCAATACCCCACTTTCAGCAATGGATGGATCATCCAGATAGTCAACAAGGAAACATTGGACTTTAACCATACTTTAGACCAAGTGGACCTAACAGGCACATATAGAATCTTTCCTCCAACAGCAACAGAATACACATTCTTCTCAAGTGTGCACAGAACATTCTGCAGGATAGATCATATTATAGGCCACAAAAGTCTTAGCAATTTAAGAAGATTGAAATCACACCAAGCATCTATTCTGACCACAATGGTATGACACTAGAAATCGACAACAAGAGAAAAGTTGGAAAATTTACATATATGTGGAAATTAACACACTCCTAAATAACCAGTGGGTCAAAGAAGAAATCAAAAGGGAAATAAAAAAATATCTTAAAACAAATGAAAACGGAAACACAAGATACCTATGGGATGCTGCAAAAACAGTTCTAAAAGGGAAGTTTATAGCAATAAATAATATATTTAAAAAAGAAAGATCTCAAACAACCTAACCTTACACCTCAAGGAACTAGGAAAAAAGAACAACATAAGCCCCAAGTTAGCAGAAGAAAGGAAATAACAAAGATCAGAGCAGAAATGAATGAAATAGAGACCAGAAAAATAATAGAAAAGATCAATAAAACTGAGTGGTTTGTGAAAAGATAAACAAAATAGATGAAACTTTAGCTAGATTAACTAAGAAAAAAAGAGAGAATACTCAAATAAAATTATAAATGAAAGAGGATACCACAGAAACACATAAGATCATAAGAGACTACTATGAACAAGTATATGTTAACAAATTGGATAACCCAGAAGAAATGGATAAATTCCTAGAAAGCTACAACTTACCAAGAATGAATAATGAAGAAACGGAAAACATGAACAGATCAATAATGAATAAAGTGATTGAATCAATAATCAAAAACCTCCAACAAAGAAAAACACAGGACCAGGTGGTTTTACTGGCAAATTCTACCAAACATTTAAAGAAGAATTAATGCCAATTCTTCTCAAACTCTTCCAAAAAATTGAAGAGGAGGGAACTCTAACTCATTCACGAGGCCAGTATTGCCATGATACCAAAGCCAAATAAGGGCACTACAAAGAAAGACAGCTATAGGCCAATATTCCTGATGAACATGGATGCAAAAATTATCAAGAAAATATTAGCAAACTGAATCCAACAGTCTTAAAAGGATCATGCACCATAATCAAGTTGGATTTATCTCTGAGATACAAGGATGGTTCAACATAAACAAATCAATAAGTGTAATACACCATATAAACAGAATAAAAGATAAAAATCACATGACCATTGCAGTAGATGCAGATAAAAACACTCAACAAACTGGATATATAGAAGGAACATACCTCATCATAATAAAGTCATATATGACAAAACCACAGCTAATATACTCAATAGTGAAAGATTGAAAGCTTTTCCTCTGAGATCAGGAACAAGACAAGGGTGTCCCACTCTCACCACTCTTATTCAGCATAGCACTGGAAGTCCTATCTAGAGCAATCAGAAAAGATAAAGAAATGAAAGGCATCCCAACCAGAAAAGAATAAAATTGTTTTTATTTGCAAATCATATATCTTATACAAGAAAATCCTAAAGACTCAACCAAAAAACTGTCAGAACTAATCAACAAATTCAACAAAGTTGCGTGGCATGAAATCAACATACAGAAATCAGTTGCATTTCTACATACTAACAATGACATATCTGGAAAAGAAATAAAGAAAACACTCCCATTCTCAATAAACAATAAAATACTTAGGAATAAATTTAACCAAGGAAGTGACAGATCTGTACAATGACAACTATAAGACTTTGATGAAAGAAATTGAAGACAAATAAATAAAAAAGTATCCCATGTCCATGGATTGGAAGAATTGATATTGGGAAAATGTCCATACTACCTAAAGCCATCTATAGACTCAATGCAATCTCTATCAAAATTCCAATGGCATTTTTCACAGAAATAGAAAAAGCAATCCTAAAAGTTTATGGAATCACAAAAGTCCCTGAAGAGCCAAAGCAATCATGAGAAAGAAGAACAAAGCTGGAGGCATCACACTTCCTGATTTCAAACTATACTACAAAGCCATTTAATAAAAATAGTATAGCACTGGTGTAAAAGTAAACACATAAACCAGTGGAACAGATTGAGGGCCCAGAAATAAACCTCTGCACATATGGTCCACTAATACTTGACAAGGGAGCCAAGAATACTCAGTGGGGAAACGATAGTCTCTCCAATAAATCGTTTTGGGAAAACTGGTTAACCACATGCCAAAAAGTGAAACTGCACCCCTATCTTACACCACTCACAAAAATTAACTTGAAATAGATTAAAGACTTAAACATAAGACCTGAAACTGTAAACCTCCTAGGAGAAAACATAGGGAAAATTCTCCTTGACATTGATCTTGGCAATAATTTTTTGGTTGACACCAAAAGCACAAGCAACAAAGGCAAAAATAAATAAGTGAGACTCCAACAAACTTAAAAAGCTTCTGTACTGCAAAAGAAACAATCAATAAAATGAAAAGGCAACTTAAGGAATGGGAGGAAATATTTGCAAATCATATATATAATAAGGGGTTAATATCCAAAATATATAAAGAACTCATACAACTCAATAACAAAAGAACAAACAATATTTTTAAAATATTAAAAACTAGGCAGAGGAACTGAATAGACATTTTTCAAAAGAAGACATAAAAATGGCCAACAGCTATATGAACAGATGCTCAACACTGCTAATCATCAGAGAATGCAAATCAAAACTACCATGAGATATTACCTCACACCTGTTAGAACAGCTATTATCAAAAAGACAATAGATAACAAGTATTGGCAAGGTTGCAGAGAAAAGGGAACCCCTGTGCACTATTGATGGGAATGTAAATTGGTACAGCCACTATGGAAAACAGTATTGAGCTTCTTCAAAATATTAAAAATAGAACTACCATATACTCCATCAATCCCACTTCAGGGTTTATATCCAAAGGAAATGAAAACAGGATCTCAAAAAGATATCTGCACTTCCATGTTCATTGTAGCATTATTCATAATAGGCAAGATATGGAAACAACCTAAGTGTAAATCAATGGATGAATGGATAAAAAGATGTGATTTTAAAAAAGATATATTATTCAGCCATAAAAAAGACAGAAATTTGCCATTTGTGACTACATATAGGGACCTTGAAGGCATTATGCTGAGTGAAGTAAGTCAGATAAAGACAGACAAGTACTGTATGATATTTCTTATATGTGAAATCTAATAAAACTGAACTTGCTAAGAGAGTAGATCTTAAATGTTCTTATCACAAAAAAAGAAATGATACAGTAATTATATGATGCTATGGAGGTGTTAGCTAATGCTATGGTGGTAATCATATTGCAATATTTAAGTGTATCAATTTAACAATTTGTACCCCTTACACTGACACAATATTATATGTCAATTATATCTCAATAAAGCTGAAAAAAAAAGACCTAATGAATAAATGTTAAAACACGAAAAAAACAAAGAAACAGAGGAGACAGAAGAAAGAAAAGAAGGAGAGGAGGAAGAAATAAACACATGCATATCACATATAAATACAAGCTAATAGACTGATAATAATGATCATCCTGTATCCAGAAACAGCTCAACATATAGACTCTCAGCATGTGAACTTCATAGACTTGAACCAAGTTACTCTCTAAAGACCAAGTCAACTTGATTTTACCCATAGAGATGACATGTAGAGATGATATGGGCACTTGTGAAAGGTCATCTAAGCCTCCTGTGTCAAGTTGTTTTGTGATCGATTGTGTTTTATTTTTGTTAATTTTTGTAGTTGTTGATGTGCAATACTAGAAGATTATGTTTCAAAAGTACACTGGTAGTGAGAATGTTGAGAGTGCTAATAAGAAGTAGCAGCAAATTTTTACAGAAGTAAAGCTAGAGATGATGGCGATAAATATAACTATTAATCAAAAATATTGAGAATAATATTACCTGTTATTATGGAACAAATGGCTCAACAGAAAGAATAATTGTGAAGGAGAAAGAGCAATTTGAGAAAAACACGAATAGATCTATGCCTAAGGTGTAGGAAAAAATATTTCCAGGAGGTGAGGATTTTTTTCTCTGAATTGTCTGATTTCAAAAAATATCCATGGGGGCCGGCCCAGTGGCATAGCGGTTAAGTTCACACACTCTGCTTTGGTGGCCCAGGGTTTGCAGGTTCAGATCCTGGGCGTGGACCTACACACTGCTTATCAAGCCATGCTGTGGCGGTGTCCCATATAAAGTAGAGGAAGATGGGCACGGATGTTAGCCCAGAGCCATCTTCCTTAGCAAAAAAGAGGAGGATTGGCAACAGATGTTAGCTCAGGGCTAATCTTCCTAAAAAAAAAAAAATTCATGTACACATGTATATATATATGAACAACATAAAAGGGGTAGGTGCATTCAGGGCATACATTTACCATTAATTAATTCCCAGTAAGTGGGAATAATAAAACCCAGGTAAGAGTATTTAGTGATTCATGTGAAGTCCCTAGCTTATGGGCATATGGGAGGTCTTCAATAAGTGGAAGCTATTATTGGAAAATGTCTTCTAATCTCTAATCATAATAATCAATTACCAAAATTAAAATATTAGGCAGAAGAATATTTCATCATACCTGGCACTTAGTAAGGCATGCAGTGAATGTTAATCTTTTTGCCTCCTTTTTTCTTCTTCCATTAATTTGAGTAGGAAATGCACAAAAAAACTATTTCATAAAGAAATAAGAAATTAATTAAGCATTTGCTTACTTTTACATAATGCATGACTGAATTCTATTTAACTTGTTTCTTAAAATATTCAGTTCCCCTCAAAAATGATAGTTTCCCAGTAGCAGACTTGATCAGTAGGGAAGTATTGTTTTTTCATTTTTTTTTTTGTGAGGAAGATTGGCCCTGAGCTAACATCTGTTGCCCATCTTCCTCTTGTTGCTTGAGGAACATTGTCCCTGAGCTAATATCTGTGCCCATCTTCCTCTATTTTGTATGTGGGACACTGCCACAACATGGCTTGATGACAGTGTGTAGGTCGACGCCTGGGAACTGAACCTGTGAGCCCTAGGCCACTGAAGTGGAACATGCTAACTTAACCATTATGCCGCCAGGCTGGCCCTGATTTTTCATTTTTATTAGGAAGATTTTGCAAAGGTATACCAAAAATGTGTTTAAATAAAGACAAAAATATATACATAATGGGAAAATATGCAAGCTCCTATTCATGGCTCTTACAGGTGAGTAATAATGACCAGAAAACACAATGAATGGAGAATAGACTTTTCAGTCATCACAAGATTCCATGAATGTACCTCAGGTAAGGAAAATAGGTACTACATAATACATTGTTAAAAGTGGCAGAACAAAGTCCATTTGGGGGAGTCAAGCATTCTGATCATAGTTAGATGGAGATATCTGGTGGCAGGCTAAACTGATAATATATTGTAGTTCTGACAGTAAACTAGAGCTGGAATGAGGAAGGAACATCAACCAAATCTTTAAAGTCCCTTGACCCAAGTATTTCATCTTTTATCATTGTACTATTTATTTTGAATTAACTGGAATGAAAATATGTTAGTTATTTCTTTTTACAATATTTGCTGAATAAGGAAATTAAAAAATGTTAATGTTTTAAGACCCTAGTTTTAGGATAATTTGTCCCATAGTGATAAATTACTACTACATCTACTTCAGCTTTGTTGCATAATAGTTTTATGAAAATATTAATTTTTAAATTAGAAACAAAATGCTTTCAATATAGAGAGACTGTCTGATTTTAAAGATAATACTTTATAATAAGATCCATTAAAAAACCCAAACTTCAGAGGATACTGTTGATGCAAATAATCCATAATCAATCTATAAGTCAAAATTAGGGTGAGTTTATTATGAGCCAGGTCTGAGGACTAGCCCAGGGCCTTCCTTCCCCAAGAAAGGGCACCAAAGAAGTGGGGTGTACAGAGTGGTTATATAGCATCTTGGAACAAAGAGCATACATCACATACGACAGGAATGTCCCTTTTACGACAAGATTGCTTTGCTGGCACAGCAGATCAGTGGTCACAAGGTGAGCACAGCAGGCCAGTAATTAATCCTTAGTTTCTAGAAAGAGATGCTTCTCTTCAAGTAAGTGCCAATATGGGGGAAGCTACATCCCTATCTTTAAGGGCATCACTCTTGTCTTTGGGACATTGTAAATGTTTAAAGCAGATGTACAATGCATGCTCAACAGGCCACGTCAGGCCCTTTTGGAAAAACAGGGTCAGGCCAAATTAGTTTTAAACCAAATGGCTTCCTTTTATACTCGAATATATCCTATTGCTTTTCATTCATTTATCATTACAAAGCAGATCCGATATGATATATCTTTAGAAATCAATTCCAAGGTACTCAATACAAGCTGGGTTCCCATTTTTCATTCGATATTTTAGATACCACTAAGGTGATTTTTTTTTTTTTTTGGTATTTAAAAATGTTGAGACAATTTCTTATTTATTGGAATAGGGATAAACTAGAATTAACATAGAGATAATATACACTCTTCCTTACTAAAGCATATAATTATATTTCAGACTCGAGTATACACCTGTGTGACCCTGGAAGTTAATTTTTGAAATCATATATTGCAGAAGCAAAATCAAACATGATACTATACATTTACTTAGAGAAAAATCAATATTAACATAGTGGTTATACATTCAAATTAGTGCTAGGTAGCATTATAAAAAACTAGATGTTGACGAAAACTCTACATTTTTCAGGATGTCTTAGTAATCAAAACAGTCATATTTTGGAAATGGAATTATTGCGAATTGCTCAAAGCCTCTCCCCTATGTAATTATTTATAAAATATATACAATAACACATCAAACACACCTATTTCATGTTTTTCAGGACTTTTATCTTGTATTCCTTACTTAAAATTTGTCCAGAGTAGAATAAAAATAAACCTTCACACTTCATTAAGAAAATAACAAAATTCATGGTCTGGTAATTTGCCTTGATCCCCCAAATCATTGTTTTATCATCTGTTACTAAATGAACATCTATTACCAAATATTCAGCTAATAGACATTCATATAAAATTTATATTAATAGTGGGTGTGTTTTAATCTACTTCATAGAAATCTTCTATGTCTTTATTTATTTATTTATTGCTGAGGAAGATTCACCCTCAGCTAACATCTGTGCCAATTTTTCTCTATTTTATATGTGGGTCACCTCCACAGCATGGCCACCAAACAGCGGCGTAGGTCCACGCCTGGAAATGAACCCGGGCTGCCAAAGCAGAGCAGGCTGAACTTAACCACTAGGCCACGGGGGGCTGGCCCCTATTCTATGGCTTTAAATGCACATCTGAAACACTAGGATGCTAGGACGAATTTTTTGTTTGTTTTTTTAAGTGCTAATTTTAACAGGGTGCAATTATCTTTAATATATAGTATTCTATTATTGTGATTTATAGTAAGAAATATATATTTAGTCTTTATCTCTGTTTCTGGCACAGAACTCCTAAAATTCTTGGAATTTCCTAAATGATGAGGGTGACAAAGGTGTCTTTTGTTATATTAATGAGATGACTTTTAGACCACACTTAAGCACCAGGGGCTGGTTGCCAGTGGAGCCGACCATGTGATTAGAGGGTCGGAACTTTCAGTACCTCCCTCCAACCTCCAGGGAAGGGAGAGGGGCCCGGAGATTGAATTCAACCACCGTGGCCAGTGATTTAATCAATTGTGCCCATGTAATGAAGCCTCCACAATAACCTGAAAAGGACAGGGTTCCCAGAGCTTCTGGGTTGGTGAACACGTGGAGATTTGGGGAAAGAGATGTACTCACAGAGAGGGCATGGAAGCTTCACGCCCTTTCCTCGTACTTTGCTCTGTTCACCTTTTCCCTCTGTTCTTCAGTTATATCCTTTAATAATAAACCTGTAATCTGCCAAGTAAAATGTTTCTCTGAGTTCTGTGAGCTGCTCTAGCAAATTAATTGTCAAATTGACTTTAGTGGAGCCATTTTAAAATGGAGTCAGAACTGCCTTTCCAGAGAACCTGCCTTGCTGTCTTAAACCTTGGACTGGGGCAAACCTTTGGACTGGGCCAAAATGGTAATTGTTTTACAAGCAATTGTTTGAGAAGTCAGCAGGAGAACAGATATCCTGATCACAAAGACTAAAGATTGTGGACTTCCTGAAGATAGAATCAACAGTCAATCAATGTTTAGCCATGACTAGCTCTCTGCCTCCAACTCTATTAAAATTCTTTGTACCACAACCTCCCTTTGCCTTTGAAAGCCCCTGAGTTTTACTCTCTAGCGGGACACTATTTGGCTTTCTACTTGAATCTGTGCTCCCTGAATTGCAATTATGTGACCCCAAATAAATGCTTTGCATTTTAAACTGGTTACTATTTTTGTAGGTTGATAATGCAACCCAAGGAGGTGGCTGTAGGCACCTGCAGTCTATAGCTGGTAGGTCAGAAGCACAGTTGACAACCTGGGCTTGTGACTGGCATCTGAAGTGGGGGCAGTCTTGTAGGACTGAGCCCTTAACCTGTGGAATCTGATGCTATCCCTGGGTAGATAGTGTCAGAATTGAGTTGAATTGTAGGACACTTAGCTGGTGTCAGAGAATTGCTTGTTGGTGTGAGGAAACCTCCCTTGGCCCTCACATCAGAATTCGGTGCAGAAGCTTACATATCCAGTTTTGTTTTAAAATGAAACCACCATACATACATTAGTAAGTATACCAATTAGTTTTTAAGAAAGAAGAGAAAATGATTGTCAATCCGTCTTCCTTAATTTCAGTAAAGAAGAATTTATCTAGGATATTGGCACATTTGTTATATTTACTCTCAGGAGGATTGTATTCTTTGCAATTGGTAAAGACTGCCATGAAAAATTTCTTAAACATATAATAAGTATTATCGAAGCATTTGCTTTTGGTTTTCAGATTGCTGGAGATAACGGTGAGCCTTATAACTTCACAATATCCAAGAATTTTTCTTCTTTTCATAAGTCCAAGGAAAGGCCAAGAGCTTCATGGACGTTTTAAGTGTTTTTGGATGCTTATGAGCAGTTTGTAAAGCTGATAAGATCCTTTCTATTCAGTTTCCAGCTGGTCTCTCTGATCCCAGAAATGCTTTCTATAAGAATCTGTCCAACTCTATCTTTAAAAGATGAAAGTCTAAGGTAGACTTTTTGAATCTCAGCCTGTTACATTTCTATCAGTTTTCTGATTATTTCTCTCTGTAATTAAACAGTGACAGAAAATTCTGTTTACAGGATCTGAGTATTTAACTAATGTAGAAGTAGGTTCCTCACAATCTTTAATAGAGTCAAAATATTTGGTTTTAATTTTAACTTCTTTGCAGAAATTCTGAAATACCCAATTAAATAGTCACCTGCATCTGTGGGATTGTTTAGGATTTGATATTTCATACAATACTCTGTCAAATGATTCAAGCGGTTGAGTTCCATAGCCCTTAACTTGGCCATTTTAAGTTATAGTACGATGGTCTCTGTGAATCCTATGGACGGGAGCACAAGGAATAAGACACCACCAATTACAACGTGATTTTTAATTAAAGCTTTCTTTAAGCCAATCAGATGCAACAGCACCTTCTTGTTGGGCTTTCTGGTTCAGGGAACTGCTAAACCCATGAAATTCATTCATACTCCTGTGGCTCTTCCAGCTTCTCTGTCTCCTCTTTGGCCAATACGTCAACAGCAAGTTTGCTGCTGTTCCAGTATTGAAGCTAGTGTACAATGGTTTACATGTTCTTCTTGATAAGTTATGTTGGAATATCCTCCATAACTCTGGGCTTATTGAACTCTTCCAGGGTATGGAGGTCATTTATTTTCTCTTTTTTTCTGGTTTCACCTCAAGTCTAGAAGAGACTTTGTAAGCAGGAATGGTGCTTCTCCCATTTGGTTGCTCAAGGGAAAAATAATTTAAATTTCATGAAATAGTCCCACCACAAGTGTGATCTAATAACTGCTTGGATACCCACCAATTAGTTCCCCAAGAAGCTGACAGAAAAACTTGATCCTAGAAGGCAAAATTCTGACTTGAATGTAAAGGAATTTGACCAATTCACTGCTGGTCACATTTCTCCACCCCTTAGAATGCCAGATAAGTCAGCTAAACTATTATGCACAGACAAGTAACAGGGATCTATAAGGATCAGGCCTGATGTTAACTATAGAGGCCAGGTAAATTCCATGAGTACTGTCTTCAATTCCACCCACTCAACTAAATTTCTTCACCCTCCTCTAAGAGTATATTCCAAGAGGCTGAGTTCAGGGTGTCTGCTATCCTTAGCTGTTTTGAAGTGAGGGTGGTGGAGCCATCCATAAATTATGTAGCAGCTCTGAGGTCAGAGAAAAGTGCCTCATAAGAGGTGAGGTTCCAGGATACCAGCTATTTCTCATATGGGGAGATGAACCTCGTTTGTCATTTCAATGGCACTCACATTTCCCACCTAGCTTTATGGGTTTTCAGGTTAGACATGATCCAATTCAGGTTAGGTATTTTGGGTTGCAGAAGGACTTGGTGAAATGTGTGAGCCATTCTGTTTCAACTGAAGTCTAACAAACACCTAGCAATAGAAGTTCAAATTGAGTCACAGTATGGCAGAATCAGGAAGATTATACATTTATACTCTCTCAAAGACCTGCTAAAAATCACACCACCACACCATTAAAAAATGAAACCTGGAGAGTCATATCTTGATCTAGTTGATACGAGCCCAAAGGATTAAAGAGACTGACAGGCCACTTATTGTAGGAAGAATTCTAAAGATGTCCCTCCAAGATTCCTGTCTTCTAGTTATTCAGTCAAAGCTAATCTAGGTATTCCTGTGAAGGGACTTTGCAGGTGTAATTAAAGTTGCTAATCAATGGACATTAAGTTAGGGAGATATTCCTGGGCACATGCTATAATTCTAAGGTAACCACTAAAAGAAAAATTTGAAAACTACTTATCTGTCATGTCAATAAAGAAGGAAAATGGAATAATAAAGAATGATCAATCCAATGGAAGGCAAAAAAGGAGAGAAAAACATATAAAAAGGGCAGGGCAAATAGAAAGTCATGCAATCAGTATGGCTATTAATGTCAATCTGACTCTTCTTCCTTGCTAGGTGATCTGTTCTTTTCCTCTGGAAGATTTCAGAATTTTCTCTTTGCTGTCCCTTGAAATTTCAGACGTGTTTTTCTTCAACGCCCAGGTTTTAATATCTGGGTCCTTTCTAAGGTCATTTTCTTATTTTTAAATTAAGAGAAACTTTTTCCATTAATCCTTTAAATATTTCCTCCTAACTCTTTTAATTTTTCTCTCCTTCTGGAAGTGCTATTATCAGAATATTGACAGTTCTACTTTTATTCTTCTTATCTCTTACTTTTATTTTTGTATTTTCTATTTTTTATCCTTTCTTCCTCTTTCCTGGGAGAGTTTGTCACTCCAATATTCCAAATTTCTAATTCATTAAGCAATATGTATCCATTCTACTATTAATTCCATCTATTGTGACTTTATTTCTTGGTCACTTGGTTCTTTTTAAAGATTGTTCCTGTTATATTCCGCTAATAACTTCCCTTATTTTTTTCAGGACAGCTAAGCAATTTCAAAATGAATTTATAAACATGCTTTCAGCATTTCTTAAAACAAAATTATAGTTAATGTGGGGCATGGCTGTATTTTAATGTATTTAATATGATGTAGGCTAGGATCTGTGAGGGAAAGAATGCCTACAGACCTCAAGAAATTAAAGGTTCTCACTCCTAATAGAGGCAGAATGTAAAAAGGGCTAAGTAAAGAAGTAAAAGCTAGGGGCTGCAGGATTACCCCGAGTGTGGCAATAATAACTGGGGATATTAAAGAAGATTTTTTGGAAGAGTCTATATTTGAAAGGGATTGTATGGGATCTTCTGCATTCAATAGCTGTCCAGTAACAGGTATCCAACCATTAAATTTAGAAAAGTCACAGCTGGCGACAGTTTTTGCAAATATATGCATTTTGCCTGTTTGGATGGTATGTAAATGTTAACAGAAAGAAACTTGTTAGCTATCAGCAACTTAAGCATTTTTGTCTTTGTTTCTTCTCCTCACTGTCACTAGAAATTACCTCAGAAATCACTGGCCTAAGTAAAAGATAGAAACAAAAGCCTCCCTAGGCACCACCCCAACCTGAGAATTGAAAATTACACCGCCTTTCCTTCCTTAACAATAAACCGAACGTGTGTCAATACTGACTGTCTTCTCTTGAGCCCCCACCCGCCCGCCAGCTGCACATTACCTGTGCCGAGTCGCGTCCTTCCCCCAGCGGCAGCAGAGAGCCCTCGCCCGCCTGTTTCCTTCCCGCTGGAGCTCTTGCCCGCTCCGCCGCCTCCGCCCTCCCGCTCCGGTTGCGCGTTTCCAGCGCTCGGCGGGCGGCCCGCCCCGCGCGAGCGGCGCCGGCACCGCCTCAACGCCTCAACTGCTGCTATGCGGGCAGCCGGGCTCCAGGACAGCGGAGCCATGTTCCTCCTTGTGGTCCTTCTCACCCGACTCGGCGGGCTGCACGCAGGCCCTGGTAAGTCCAGGTTCTTGTTTCCCCTCCCAATCCAGGCTTCTGACGGGACTTCGTTCGCTCAGGGGCTGTACTTCTTGGTCCAACATCCCGGCCCAGACGTCACTCCCGTCCTTCTCTCTCGCCACCCACTTTCTCCTTGCCTCGCGCTTCAGGGTCTGTGGCCAAGAAGGCAAAGAGGCAGCCTCCGGGCAGAACATCTTTTCGCCTCTCTGGAATGGCTTCCTTGTCTGTAAAATGGACAAAAATGACATATGTGGTCTTTTCCACATACAAAATTCTGCTGTTCCAGAAATAACTGTGTCACCATAAAGAAGCTATCAATGCTTTCCTGATTTGGTGACTGCTGTCCTCCACCTGCTCCCTTGAAAATTGTAGATCGCCCTTGTATTCAATGTTCTGTATCTTTTCCTTGCAAATGATCCCACTTTCTTGATGCACCCGTGTGTTCTCATTTCCACACCTCTTTTACAACAGTGTAATTTGTTAGCCAGTGTTACTTAGTCACACTGCCCAAGGGAGTGTTTGTGTGTGTGTGTGTGCGTGTGTGTGGAGATTGAGAGAGAGAATAAAAACTTGAGATCTTGACAAGGGTTAAGAAACTTGTAGGTAAGAATGACCAGAAAGACAGTGGAGAGGAAGAGTATATGCAAAGATTATACAAAAAATAGTTGATCATGTAGGGAAACAAAGGCAGAATTGGATTTAGAAATGGATAATGTAAGATTAAAGTATCAAAATAACTTTGCTTATTTTTATTTTAGATCCTCATAAAACATTTCTGCAGACCACAGTTCCTGAGAAGCTTTCATCATCTGATTCAAAAAGTGATCCAGAAAATAATGTAATTGGGAAATAATATTTTTGTATCTTACATTGTTTTAAGTTGTCTTTAATGTCAAGACCCAAGTTGCTGAATGTAGGCAGGAACTCAGTTCTTGGAGGCAGAGTTGACCGCTCAGACCAGGTTCACAACAAGGAGTATTTTGATGTGTATGAATACGTGTGACCCTGTATGTGTGTGTGTTTCTATGGAGGATGGAGGATTTTAAGGGCCAGGACTAGGGAGAGGCAAGCAAAGGGCTTCACTCGAGCACAAAATTTAAGAGAGTAGCAGAAAACTGGGATTTCCCCTGGACCAGGATTAAGGTGAGGTGAGTGAGATGAGTCAGGGTCAGGTCCTGTCTTTCTTTAAATTTTGATATTGTGTTCATCCTAGGTATTTTTGCATTAACTTTGTCTAAAATATTGCATTGAAATAATATTTATATTGATTACTGAGATTTCTGGCCCTCTAGTCCTAGCCCTGGTGATTCCTCTCAGCTACTTGCCTCAGCTTTCAGTAAGTCAGTAAGGAGCTGAAAGCTGATCTGGTGATTAGCTTATAGATGGCTTATCTGGTAACTAGCACATAGATTTCACAGTTAGAGCCTATATTTTAGTGCATATTCCTTCTTTAATTCCCCAGGAAAATCTGCTTCTCACATAGTTCCTTCCGATATAGGATAATCCAATGCTAGTCATAATGTGGGTTTCTAAATTTATCTCTTTCCTTTTAGTGTTTTTTACAAACCTTCCCCCCTCTTTCACATAAGGATACACTGCTTGTCTCAGGTTTCTCCCTCCCCCGATCACCCCAGGTTCTCTGAAGCTATCCTCCTGTCCCCATATACTCTTTCTTTACCTTTTCTTCCTTTAGCAGCTGGGTTTTATTTACAAGCCCCCCAGCTCTATTCCAAGTGAATTCTTAGCCATGTCGTGATACATGAGTGCTACTCCAGCTTATTTTTCTGATTGGAAAGAAGGAACCCCGTTTGACTTTTTGTTTAATTTCCTTTTCCCTGAAATTAATAATACCAGGCCTCTCTCCCTGTTATTTATCACTGAGCAGACAATCTTTGAGTTCCCCACTTGCTCAATCTCTAGCATTTTTATAAAGACATTTAATAATATGGAAATTTAGTGTATTTCTTTTAACTATGACAATTTTAAAAGCTCTCTTTTAATATTTTTGCAACAGAAAATTATTGTTAATGAGGGATGTGATTATATTTTAATATGTTTAGTATAATATGAGGTAGGACCTACAAAAGTAAGAGTGCCTAGGGATACACAAAAGGAGCTCCCAGATTTAGCAAATAAAAACATGGGGCACCCAATTAAATTTGAATTATTTCTCATTGCCTATATATCTGTATATAAAGATGAAAGGGAAATATTGCATGGGCATACTAAATTTTAAACACTAAAAATTATTTGCTGTTCATCTGAAATAAATTACAAATATTTAAATTACATACCTCTTTCTTGAATTCTATTTCCCTGATGATTTGACTTTCCTTGACAGTTCTTTGTTTTGCAGAATTGGCTTATAAAATTCCTTGTAGTTATTCCATTTATATTGTAGCATAGTTTCTACAGTGGTCACATCCAATTTATTTCATTCTTCTTTCCATTGATCATTTGTTAGTGAGAAAACACACTGGACATTAGCATTGTGAGATGGTATACTGAACAGGTACTGACATAAAGTTAACAACTCTGATCATTGCTCTTCTTAACTTGCTTTTCTATTCTTCCCCATTATGTTGCGTTTCCTAATCACCAGCCTTCTAAAATGCTGTCCACTGACAAAAACAAAACCTCGTCATCAAATTTTATTCCCTTCTTCTCTAACGCTACACAGGATGATTCTACTTCTTCCCATGCTGGAAAAGTATTTGGTAACATCCAGATATAAGAATTGAATTTTTCAAGGTATTAACACTATTTCAAAAGATAGAGAAAGTGCCATAATAATTATTCACTTCAAGTTGGAATTTCTTTTCCTGTTCATAAGTAATGGTGTCCCCTTTAAGAACAGATGGCACTCAAAGGGATATATTTGTGGGGGGCTTCAATTCTTTCTTCAACACATTCAATTTTAAGTAATGGAATACTTCAATAACACTGTTTGCTCGTCTTCCAATTTGCCAAATCCTGTTGCTAAAGAGAGAACTATGTAAAAGAAATAAGTAGGCTTCACTCAATGGATTATTTAAAAAGTCAACAAGAATTTTGGGGGCCTTGCTTTAGCATTAAAGCCTGACATCAGTGCTTCGAATAAACTTAGGATTCTCTCAACTGCATTTGTTAAAAAGAGCCAACAGTTTTGGTGAATGCAAAAGGATTGAAGAATACTGAATGTCAACAAAATCAAAAAATCCTTTAATCACTCAGTTCAAACAGCATATAATCACTCAGTTCAAACAGCATACATGCTGAAGCAAGAGGACAATACCATGACAATGACCTCAGTGCCAATAGAAAGTTTATTAGATGCTCTTTGAATAATGTTATGCAGAATATGGCCAGAACAGCCAACACCTTCCACAGAATCATTCATGCTTTGCTTCAGTTTTGAATAAACATTGTCAGCATATTTATGCAAACATCCGCAAAAATTTGTATTTGTATTATCTCCACCAAAAGCAGGATAATTTTTCTATTAACTCAATTCAATAAGAGAGTCTGCAAAAGTGTGCCCTTGTCTCTGATGTCTCATCTGGAAAGAATTTTACTTGAAAATAGCCTTATAAGCAAGCCTTTTTTTCACTAGAAAAATACCAAACAAGCAAAGGGAACATTTTTTCTGCATTGTGATTACTTATACCAGTGGCTATGCCCTAACAAGGTGAGATGTGTAGATCTTTGCTAATTTCTGTAATTGCAGAGGGAGCCGTTAACGTTGTTTAATTATTGCAGTGGATTTCAACCTGGCACCTGAAAATTTGCTTGCAATTTTGGAATCAGAAAATACGTCTGGTAGCTGTACATTCAGTCATTTGAGCAGACTTATGATACACAGTGTGGAAAACCACTACAATGTCTGCTGCAATTCTTATGTCCTTTCATCTGAATTTTTCTGAATCCAAAAAATTTGTTGTAGCACCTTCTTTGGTACTGTATGGGGAAATCACTCATCTCTTCTGCTTAGCTGTTAGGATATGCTGGTTTACATCTGACTTCCCACCATTTTTGATGTGGAATGAACCATTGCATACTGCACAAAGAGTTTCAAAATAACTTTTTCCTCAGTTGATAAATTTCTACTGTTCAGAAAATTCATCACAAAATTTACACTTGTGTTTGGCATTTTGGAGTTTAAATATACACAAATAAAAGAATAGATAACAGTTTCAAAATATTTCAAAAGAATTGAAAATATCAAATTTGATTATATTGCAGCTGTATCAGTGAGTCTGTCCCTCACAAGTCCACACTCATAACTAATCTAAACGAGGTGAACCATTGAAAGGATTGCGAACTTGTGAACAAACAATGAATTGAACTTGATGTGTGATTTGGAAACGATAGTGCTCTTCCAGCTTGCCTGTAAGGGCCAGTTGTAAGCACGGTCTCCCCGCACAAAGCCAGAGCTATCTTCATTGAAGGTTGGGGAAGCCTGGTGTTGTGGGACTGGTGGGTTTTCAGAAGGGAGAGTGTTCAGGTTATGCCAGTCTTTCAGCTGTGTTAGTGTGCTCCGTGGAGAAAAGCTCCATGTCGGAAGCTTCATCAGTGGAGTGAGGCACTGGCTGACCCTCGTCTAGGAGCTGGGGCTCTCACTGAGGGCTAACTTGCAGAAGCTAGTTATTTGAGTGTGGCTGTTGTTGACTGGCTGATTTTCTGATCCTGTGCACTGACCAGAAGTTATCTCTAACGGTGGTTGCTTGTTTATCACCTGGGACTTTGGCCAAAGACCAATCTTTTCCTTTATTGAATATGAAAAATAAGTATTTTCAATTCTCAGTCCTCTCTTCTGGACTTCTCTCAGACAAGCATACAGGGAGAGAGAAGGTGTTTATTTGTGGAGGCATGATTCTCAGCTGCTGTTGCCTTGGAAGTGATTTAAGCACCAGTTACTGTGGTGGAAAATAGATCTGACTGCCAAATTTTTGTAATTTATTTGAAAAATATGGATACCGGGTGTTTGGGGTATTCTGACAAAGAAAATACAGAACACAGGACAAACATCATTAAATTCAGGACATTCCTATGTATACAGGATGCCTGGCAACTCTACACATACACCAAGGTATTTAGGAATGAAAAAAATTAATCCATGTGAGTATTTATGAGTGTCCCAAGTGACTTCTCTGAGTTAAATATAGGAATTAAGGAAACCTAAACCTGTCGTTCCAAACCTTCAAATATGGTTTGATCAAACAGAACAGAAAAGAAAAAAAAAAAAAAAAAGAAGAAGAATGAAAAGAGGCCCACTTATTTAGTTTTGTGGGCAAAGAAAGAAGTAATACTATTTTCTTTTCCTTTTGTTCTCTCTTCCTTGATTCCTGGGCAGAAAAGTATCACAGTAAAACATTTTGCCCCAGAAACGTATATTAATAACAAATGTTGGTATAATAATGACTCTTCCTGGAGTGTGAATTGACTGAACCAAGGTTATTCAAGGGAAATTTGGAATAGTAAGATAAGAGTCTCAGGATATTATCCAACATACCAAATGTGTACAATTGAAACTACTCTTTACAACCCCTTGGCATTTGATTTTTATTAATATTGTTTGATATTTATGTTGCAATATCTTATAGGCATAGTGTAGTATTTTCACGTTGTTTAGTTTTATTTAAATAATAATATTTGCATGCTTTTTTCAATCATAACCACCAGAGCCCTAGTTCTATTTTAAATAAATTTTGTGAATGATAGTGTTATACTTGACTCCTTCCACAGGAACAACCAAAGTGAACAATATGAAAAATCTGTCATCATTCCTGCAATTAAAAGTTTTGCTAATAGAGCAAACTAGTGAAGACTTGTCCAAGTATAAAACAGTATGACCCAGAATATCCTTATCTCCTCACACCCGACCAACCATCCTGCCCTCATACAATACAGTAAAGGTAGGAAATTCATTAGTTTCTGCTTAGGAAGAATTATTACTGTGTTTCAGAATGTCTTCCAATTCATTCCAGCAGTAATGCAATATGTTCTTAAGAGAGATTTATAGGTTGATTTCTGTGATTAATTTGATTCAAATTTAGTGTTTCTGGAAATATTCCATAGAGGACGTTTTTGGACCTTAGGTGCAGATATGTATCCCCCCCTTCATTTCATAGCACACTATGATTTGGTCCCATCAAACCTCTTATTATTATATTTTCTTCTTTACTCTTATTCCCCATTCCCATTTCCCTCTTCCATCCAATGACAACTATTCCAATGTACTTGATATATTTATTTACGTATGTATATATGTTTGTATAATATTGCAGTAGACAGAATTCTAAGATGGCCCTCGAGAGTCCTGCTCCCTGGTGTCTGTGTAAGTCCCTCCCCTTGAGTGTTAGTGGGACCTGTAAATATGATGGGGTAGTCACACTGTTGATTCGTATATGTCATACAAGACTCCATCACAGCTTTCTGGAGTGTTTCTCCAGCTGGCCTCCAAGAAGACAAAAACTGCCATATTGTGAACTGCCTATGGGGACCTTGTGGCAAGGAACCTTGGCAGCCTCTGTGAGCTGAAAGCAACCTTGGCAGACAGCCAGCAAGAAAATTGTGACCTCAGTACTAAAATTACAAGGAGATAAATTCCACAATCAATCAATGAGCCTGCTCAAACTCCAGATGAGATCAGAGCCACAGCCAACACCTTAATAAGTATAATTCAGTGTTGTGATTTCTGTCATTCTGATTGACTTAATTGATATCTCATTGTGGTTTCAATTTGCATTTCTTAAATAATTATTGAGATAAAGATCATTTTATTGAGGGATAATTTCTATACAGTGAAAAATATAGATCTTAAGTGTATGGTTTCTTGAGCTTTAACAAATGTACATTATTCTTGTAATCAATACCCAAATCAAGATAAAGATCATCCCAGAAAATTCCCATATGTCCCTTTCTAGTTAATTCCCCCACCACCCCAAAGGCAGTGTTCTGCTTCCTATCATCATAAATTAGTTTTGCCTATTTTTAAACATTATGTAGATTAAATCATGTAGTAAGTGCGTGGGGCTCTCTATCTCTGGTTCTCTCCTGTCTGATTTCACCCTCACTTTATGGCAGCTGTGGTTGCTCCGTACACTATGCTATGGTTCTTTAGAGTTTAGCTGTGAGGTGCCCACTTTGTCTTGCTCTAAGACTAAAACCCATAAATAGATGTAACTTGCCTTATGTCATTCCCTTTTTTCAAGTTTTGGCTCATTTCTAGAATGTGGCTGCTTTTGTTCACTTTCCCATGCCTTTGGGTCATTTTTTTATGTATGTTTTTACCAGAATGTACATGTGTTATCTGGAGTAAGACTAGTTCTGGTAGAAGCTGCTTGACTAAAGTGGTGGAGGCTTTTCCTTGATTTAAGAAGAACTTGTTTTTTCCAGGATGAGTCATTTGCTTCAAATTCATGTACCTGGTATATCTTTCCATGTATTTTAGGTTTTCTTTCAGTAAGGTTTAGTAGTTTTTAGTGTGGATGTCTTATGAATCTTTTGTTAAATTTATTCGCAGGCTTTTTAGTATATTTTAATGCTATAATAAATGGTGTTGTTTCTTTAAGTTCATTTTCTAATTGTTTGTTGCTTGTCCCTAAATACACTGTTATTTTCAGAATTTGATGAAACTTGCTTTATATATTTTGGAGATATGATATTAAGTGCGTAAAATTTTTAGGATTGTAATATTTTAGTTTTTAATTGATAGTTTTATCGTTATGAAATGTCTCCCTTTGTTTCTTGTAATCCATCTTGAATTACATTGTATATCGCTTGCTATTAATATAGCTACACTGACTTTCTTCTGGGTATTGTTTGTGTGGTATAACTTTTTTCATCCTTTTATTTTCAATGTTTTTATATTTAAAATGCTTCTCTTTTATAAAGTGTATAATTATTATTTTTAAATCCATTTGGTCTTTCTTCCTTAATTTTTATTTCCTCTGTTGTTTATAATCCATGATGTGATTTTGATTAGTCTAATTTATCTTCTTTATTAAGCTATTAGTGATGCATTCTTTTATTATTCTTTTAGTGGTTACCCTTGTGATTACAACATACATCCTTAATTTATTACCTGCTCCATTAAATTTCTATTTTTACCACAATTCAAGGACCTTGAAACTTTATTCCATTTATGTCCTCCCTGTCATTTGTGCTATTGTCATATACTTTGCAATTACATATGTTTTTTTAATTATGAGAGCAATTACCATCACCATTTTAAACAAATGATATTCACTTAAATTTACTGACATACTTATTTTCTCCTATGTTCTTCATTCTCTTTTACATTTTCTTGGTTCTATCTTGGAGCAATTTTCTTTCCATTAAAAACATCCTATTTTTAGTGTTTCTTTTAGTGCAGGTTTTCTGGCAATGAATTCTCTCATCTCCTCTTGTGAGGAAATCTGTTTATTTTGCTTGCATATTTGCTGGCTATAAAACTCTTGATTGGACATCATTTTCTGTCAGCACTTTAAAGATGTCATTCCATTGCCTTCTGGTGTCCATTATTTCTTTGGGAGAGTTACTTATACTTTATTAAAAAATTCTTTTTAAAGTAATGTGTTTTTTTCTCTTGTTCCTTTTTTTTTTAATCAAAAAAGGCAAATTTAATGATGATAAATCTTTTCATGCAAGGTCGCAAATGTGACAATGGTGTGGGCTTTCTCATACACTGCAAATGAGACTATGTATTTTTTTAAATATGTTCTCCTTGTCTTTTGTTTTAGCTGTTTGAGTATGATGTGCCTGGGTTTTACTTTCTTTGTATTCGTCCTGCTTTGGATTAGTAGAATATTTTGAGACTATGGATTGATATCTTTCATAAGCTTTGGAAAATTTCAGCCATTAATTCTTCAAATATCATTTCTTTCCTAGTCTCTACCTCTATCTTTCTCTTGTTTTTCTTGGACTTTAATTACATGAATGTTAGACATTGTTAATGGGCCACAGTTCTCTTATTTTCTCTTTTGTATTTTCTTTTTGTGCTTCAATCTAGGTATTTTCTACTGACCTGTATTTCTGTTCACCAATCCTATCTTCTTCTATGTCTAATCTTCGCTTAAACCCTTTAATTGAATTTTTAATAACAGGTATTGCATTTTTCCTGCTTTAGAATTTCAATTTGTTTCTTTATTAAAGATTCTACAGTACTACTGAAATTCTCTATTATTTTCTTATTTTAATCATGATTGTTATACATATTACTCATGGCTCTGTTATTATTGTCTATTTTTTATTTGTTTTTTGGTAATTAGATCCTGTTCTTTAGCATTTCTTGTAATTTTTTATTGAGAGTTAGTGTATTAGTTTGTTCAGGCTGCCATAACAAAGTAACACAATGTGGCTTAAACAACAGAAATTTATTGTCTCACAGTTCTGGAAGCTGGAACTCCAAGATCAAGGTGTTGACAAGGCTGGTTCTTCCTTGGAGGGAAGATCTGTGAGGGAGGGATCTGCTCTAGGCCTCTATCCTTGGCTTGTAGTTGCATGTCTTCTCCTTATGAATCTTCACATGGCATTCTCCCTTTGTGTATGTCTGTGTCTAAATTTCTCCTTTTTATAAGGATACCGGTCATATTGGGTTAGAGCTCACACTAATTACCTCATTTTAACTTGATTATCTCTGTAAAGACCCTGTCTCTGTATAAGGTCACATTTTGAGGTACTGGAGTTAGAAATTCGCATATAAATTTGGAAGGAGGTGAGCGGATTCAATCCAAACAGTTGGATGTTGTATGGGAAAAGTTGTAGAATCTCTGAATTGTGGCTTTTTGGAGTTTTTTTCCTCCTGTCAGTTTTGTACATTTCTTGTTAATTACATTCTAGTTTTTTTGTGGTTTTTGCTTTGTAAGATATGTGGATTTTAAATTTTATTGGTGCTATCATATTCCCCTTTATTTCTCCTCATATTTGTTTAATAACAAGGGATTTTTTAGAGGGCATAATTTTCAAGGTGCCCTTCAGATTCCGCTTATACTTCTTCCCAGAGTGCCAATCAATGCCTCTTCTCAGAACATTTATCTGTTGCGGAGAATCTTGTTCTGCTCTAGTACAAAGTTAAGGAACTGAAAACTTTTAAATGGCTGTTTCTCTTGCTGAAATATTTTAATAAAATTAACCAAATAAATAATTTGATGACTCTTGTATTTTCTGTTATCTTCTAGAAGGTTCTCTAGACATGTCTCTGCTCTCACTCTATCCTCTCCTACATTCTATTCTAGAGGAGTTTCGTTGTTTACACGGATAAGAGAAATGCAATGGTACTATTTGTGTTACGTTGCTAGAGTACATTTCTTGTAGTTCTGTCTTTTAGGAGTGTCTCTTCCAATGAGCAGGGTGTCTTGACATGAGTACAGCCATGTTTGGCCACTCCATTGACCTACAGCCACCAACACAAAAAGAAATATAAAAGCTGCTTTCTGCGTGGTGGGAACTGGCCCTTCTCCCATGGAGATAGTTGCAATGTGTAAAAATTTCAAGGCCTTTCGGGTGCCGCAGCCTGGGGCAGACTGGCCATCTGTGCCAGGCTAGGACCATAAGCAAGGTAAACAATGCAAATACACGACTACTGGGCTGGGACGACAGCCGGGGGTGGGTCTCAGTGCACGTAAGCCACTGATAACCATTTGTGCGTGGGAACACTAGATGCTTGCTCTGAAAAAGCTCTGTAACTGCTTACTCTGGAAATTATTGATGCTATAAAAAACTGCTGGAGACTGAGACCTGGTGAGAGTTCCACCTGTGGAAGGGACGCCTTGCCCAGGACGTGTGATCCTGGGCCAGCCGTGTCGGTTGACAGGACTCTCCTAGCAGTGGGGCGTCGATGTTGTGAGTAATTGATTTATTGGGAAGTAATGTATCTGATGTGTTCTCTTTTCAGTCAACCTGGTGTTTCTCTTTCCGGTTGATTTGTGTCATTTCCCTTCAGTCAATCTGGTGTTTCCCTTTCCGATCGATCTGATGTTTTTCCCTCTTATTATATGACCTATTAGAATCTGCTGCTATCTCAGCCAATGTGGATGTTTTCCCTTTCCAGTCGAGCTGGTGTTTTTTCCCTCTTATTATTTGACCTATTTGGATCTGTTTGCGGACTATCACTTTACTATCCTCTATATAATAAAATATATCTTGAGTCCATTTGTTTGGAGTGAAAAGTTTCTTTTACGTCTCCAATCGAATGCGCAAACCTCTCATAACACAGGGCAATTTACTTTCCAGGAGGGCTGGAAGTAAGCAAGCACCAGTTTCTCTCAAGTGAAGTGGGCGTCTTTGGTATTTGCCTTGGACATGGTGAAATGGTGGTGTGTGTCTAAGCCAAAATATAGCAATCATCAGGCAAACTTCTTTCTCAGACATGTGAGTAGTGTTGAATAGTACGCATGTGGGGACTCTACCACCTAGTTCTCAATTCAGAATCCTGAAGCTTCAAATATCGACATGGGAAGGGAAACACATATAATAGTTGTGTATTATTATTATTAATTTTATCAATATTTTTAAAGCATAAGTTAGAGAAAACATTATTTAGCATATATTATTTATCAGTGTTATTGAAATTTTTTTGGATACTCATGTTACAGGTTGCTTATATTATTACAATTGAAGGAAAACCATATTTTGTCCATCTCAAAAAGCAGTAAGTAATTATTTTATCCTTTCAAACTTTAATTCTTTGGTTTCTTGATTTTTAAAAATACTTATGAATGGAATCATTTCAATTCAAATGTATATTTATTGTATATCCATTATTGAGTAAAATCTTAGGTATACAAAAGACAATAAAACATGGTTCACAGTTAAAGAATTTATAATACAGGAAGATATATTCAGACACATTAATTAGAGAAATGGAGAATTTTATAATATGTTATTATGATAAATGTGTAAATAGTATTCTTTGGAAATCAGGGAAGGCTTTTTGGAAAGAGGTAAGAGATGACTTGTATCTTGAGGGAAGATACCTAGGAAGCTCTGTAAAGAAGTGGGGTAGTGAGGGGGACGTTCTGTTTAGAAGAAATCATGTGCAAAACATCAAGGAGTGAAGCAGAGTGGATTCTGTGGTGTGCAAAAAGTCAGTGTGAATTACTAAAGAACATGTTTTCTGGAAGATAGAAGTAGAAGATTTTGGAAAGGTAGGCAGGAACCAGGTTGTAGAAGATCTATAGAATGCTATTATAAGGATACTGGAAGCCAAAAATGTTTTTCAGCATGTACTTATATAGGCCCATTGAGTCTTGTAGGCTGTTATTTTTATTGATGTCATAATAGTTTATAACTTTTTGAAATTTCAGTTGTACATTATTGTTTGTCAGTCACCATATAAATGTATTCTTTCACCCCTTGTGCCCACCGTCAACCCTCTTCCCCCTGGTAACCACCAAACTGTTCTCTCTGTCCGTGTATTAGTTTATTTTACACATATGAGTGAAATCATGTGGTATTTGTCTTTCTCTGTCTGGCTTATTTCGCTTAACATTGTACCCTCCAGGTCCATCCATGTTGTTGCAAATGGGACGATTTTGTACTTTTTTATGGGTGAGTAGTATTCCATTGTATACCTATACACCACATCTTCTTGATCCAATTATCAGTCAATGGACACTTGGGTTGCTTCCACTTCTTGGCTAGAGTGAATAATGCTGCAATGAACATAAGGGTGCACGAGCCTTTTTGGATAGTTGATTTCAGGTTATTTGGATAAATACCCAGTAGTGAGATAGCTGGATCATGAGATATTTCTATTTTTAATTTTTTGAGGAATCTCCCTACCATTTTCCATAGAGGCTGCACCAGTTTGCATTCCCACCAGCAATGAATGAGGGTTCCCTATTCTCCACAACCTCTTCAGCATTTGTTATTTTTTGTGTTGGTGATTATAGCCATTCTAATGGTTGTAAGGTGATATCTTAGTGAGTTTTGATTTGCATTTCCCTGATGATTAGTGATGTTGAACATCTTTTCATGTGCCTATTGGCCATCTGTATATATTCCTTGGAAAAACGTCTGTTCATATCCTCTGCCCATTTTTTGATCTGGTTGTTTGTTTTTTTGTTGTTTAGTTGTGTGAGTTCTTTATATATTATGGAGACTAACCCCTTGTCAGATATATGATTTGCAAATATTTTCTCCCAACCGGTGGGTTGTCTTTTCATATAGATCTCGGTTTCCTCTGCCTTGCAGCAGCTTTTTAGTCTGATGAACTCACACTTGTTTGTTTTGTCTTTTGTTTCCCTTGTCCAAGTAGACGTGGAATTCAAAGATCCCTCTAAGACTGATGTTAAAGAGTGTACTGCCTATATTTTCTTCTAGGAGTTTTATAGTTTCATGTCTTAACTTCAAGTTTTTAATCTATTTTGAGTTAATTTTTGTGTATGGCAAAAGATAGTGGTCTACTTTCATTCTTTTGCACATGGCTGTCCAATTTTCCCAGCATCATTTATTAAAGAGACTTTCCTTTCTCCATTGTATGTTCTTAGCTGTTTGTCGAAGATTAGCTGCCGGTGGATGTGTGGTTTTATTTCTGTGCTTTCAATTCTGTTCCATTGATCTGTGTATCTGTTTTTGTACCAATACCATGCTGTTTTGATTATTATAGCTTTGTAGTATATTTTGAAGTGGAGGATTGTGATGCCTCCAGCTTTGTTCTTTTTTCTCAGGGTTGCTTTAGCTATTTGAGGTCTTTTGTTGCCCTATATGAATTTTAATATTCTTTGTTCTATTTCTGTGAGGAATGTCATTGGGATTCTGATTGGGATTGCATTGAATCTGTAGATTGCTTTGGTAGTATGGACATTTTAATTATGTTTATTCTTCCATGTGCATGAGATATCTTTCCATTTCTTTGTCATCATCAATTTCTTTCAGTAATGTTTTACAGTTTTCATTGACTAGGTCTTTCACTTTCTTGGTTAAATTTATTCCTAGATATTTTGTTCTTTTTGTTGCAGTTATAAATCAGGTTGTATTCCTGAGTTCTCTTTCTTTTAGTTTGTTATTAGAGTATAGAGATGCAACTGATTTTTATAAGTTGATTTTGTACCCTGCAACTTTGCTGTAGTTGTTGATTATTTCTAATAGTTTTCCAATGGATTCTTTAGGGTTTTCTATATTTAACATCATGTTGTCTGCAAACAGTGAGAGTTTCACTTCTTCATTGCCTATTTGGATTCCTTTTATTCCTTTTTCTTGCCTAATTGCTCTGGCCAAAACCTCCAGTACTATGTTGAATAAGAGTGGTGAGGGTGGGTACCCTTGTCTTGTTCCTGTTCTCAGAGGGATGGCTTTCAGTTGTTCCCCATTGAGTATGATGTTGACTGTTGGTTTGTCATATATGGCCTATATTATGTTGAGGTACTTTCCTTCTATACCCATTTTATTGAGAGTTTTTATCATAAATGGATGTTAGATCTTGTCACTTGCTTTCTCTGCCTCTACTGAGATGATCATGTGGTTTTTATTCCTCATTTTGTTAATGTGGTGTACCACATTGATTGATTTGTGGATGTTGAACCATCCCTGGGTCCCCAATATAAATTCCACTTGATCATGGTGTATTATCTTTTTAATGTATTGCTGTATTCCATTTGCCAATATTTTGTTGAGGATTTTTGCATCTATGTTCACCAGTGATACTGGCCTGTAATTTTCATTCTTTGTATTTTTCTTGTCTGGCTTTGGTATCAGGGTGATGTTGGCCTCGTAGAATGTGTTAGGAAGTGATCCATCATCCTCTATTTTTGGGGGATAATTTGAGAAGGATAGGTATTAAATGTTCTTGGAATGTTTGGTAAAATTCTCCGGAGAAGCCATCTCGTCCTGGACTTTTATTTTTGGGGAGGTTTTTGATTACTGTTTCAGTCTCTTGTGATTGGTCTCTTCAGATTCTGTTTCTTCTTGATTCAGTTGGGAGGTTGTATAAGTGTAAGAATTTATCCATTTCTTCTAGATTGTCCAATTTATTGGCATATAGTTTTTCATAGTATTCTCTTATAATCCTTTGTATTTCTGTGGTATCTGTTGTCATTTCTCCTCTTTCATTTCTAATTTTATTTATTTGAGACTTCTCTCTTTTTTTCTTAGTGAGTCTGGCTAAGGGTTTGTCAATTTTGTTTATCTTCTCAAAGAACCAGCTCTTTGTTTCATTGATCCTTTTACTCTTTTCTTGGTTTCAATTTCTTTTATTTCTGCTCTAATTTCTATTATTTCCTTCCTTCTGCTGACTTTGGGCTTTGTTTATTCTTCTTTTTATAATTCTGTTAGTTGTAGTTTAAGATTGCTTATTTGGGATTTTTCTTGTTTGTTAAGGTGGGCCTGTATTGCTATGAATTTCTCTCTCAGGATTGCTTTTGCTGCATCCCATATGAGTTGATATGGTGTATTTTCATTTTCATTTGTTACCAGATATTTTTTGATTGCTCCTTTAATTTCTTCAATGATCCATTGGTTGTTCAGTAGCATGTTTAGTCTCCACATTTCTGTCACTTCCCCAGTTTTTTTCTTGTAGTTTCTTTCTAGTTTCATAGCATTATGGTTGGAAAAGATGCTTGTTATGATATCAATCTTCTGAAATTTATAGAGACTTGCCTTGGTCCCAATATGTTGTCTATCCTTGAGAATGTTCCATGCACGCTTAAGAAGAATATGTATTCTGCTGATTTTGGATGAAGTGTTCTATATATTTCTATTAAGTCCATCTAGTCTAGATTTTTGTTTAAGTCCACTATTTCCTTATTGACTTTCTGTCTGGATGATCTGTCCATTGATATAAGTGCGGTGTTAAGGTGCCCTACTATTGCTATTATGTTGCTGATATCTCCTTTTAGGTTTGTTAATATTTGCTTTATGTACTTTAGTGCTCCTGTGTTGGGTGCATATGTATTTATAAGTGATATGTCTTCTTGGTGGAGTGTCCCTTTTATCAATATATATTGCCCCTCTTTGTCTCTCATCACCTGTTTTATTTTGAAATCTACTTTGTCTGATAAAAGTATGGCAATACCTGCTTTCTTTTGTTTGCTATTAGCTTGGAGTTTCGCCTTCCATCCCTTCACTCTGAGCCTATGTTTGTCTTTAGAGCTGAAATGTGATTCCTGGAAGCAGCATATTGTTGGGTCTTGTTTTTTAATCCATCTCACCACTCTGTGTCTTTTGATTGAAGAATTCAATCCATTTACATTTAGAGTAATTATTGATATATGAGAGCTTAATGCTGCTATTTTATCACTCATTTTCCAGTTCTTCTGCATTTCCTCTATTTTTTGTCCCACGTGTTTTGGACTCCAATTCAGTTTGGTAGTTCTCTATGATGGTTTTCTTAGTTTCTCTTTATTTATCCTATGAGTCTCTGTTCTGATTATTTGTTTAGTGGTTACCATGAAGTTTGTATAAAAAAATCTCATGAGATAGTGTATTTCTGATAGCCTTTTATTTCCTTAGTTTGTGTCAATTCCATCCCTTTCTTCTTCCCCTTCTAAGTTATTATTGTCACAACTTATTTCATCCTGTGTTGTGAGTTTGTGGTTAAAGTGACAAGGTTACATTTATTTTTGGTGTTTTCCTTCCTTTATCTTTGATGTTATAATTGTTTGCTAACCTGTTCTGATAGAGACCTGCAATTCTTATAATTTTGTCTACCTATTTTTCTCCTTGTTCAAGGCTTTTTGTCCCCTTTATCTTTTTTTTTTTTTTTTTCCAGGTATAAGGGCCTTCTTGAACATTTCCTGTAGTGGGGTTCTTGTGGTGATGAACTCCCTTAGCTTTTGTGTTTCTGGGGAAGTTCTTATTTCTCTATCATATCTGAAGGATATTTTTGCTGGATAGACTATTCTTGGCTGAAAGATTTTGTCTTTCAGAATTTTGAATATATCATTCCACTCTCTCCTAGCCTGTAAGGTTTCTGCTGAGAAATCCACTGAGAACCTGATAGGAGTTCCTTTGTACATTATTTTTTTTCTCTTGCTGCCCTTAAGATTTTTTCTTTGTCATTGGCTTCTGCCAGATATACTACGATATGCCTTGGAGAGGGTCTTTCTATGTTGATTTAGTTAAGAGATCTATTGATTTATTCACTTCTAATTCCAGCTCCTTCCCCGGGTTTGGGCAGTTCTCAGGTATTGTATCTTTGAACAAGCTCTCTACCCTTTTTTCCCTCTCTTCTCCCTCTGGAATAATTATAATACTTATGTTGCATTTCCTAGTTGAGTTGGATAGTTCTCAGAGAACTTCTTCATTTCTTTTTTAGTCTTAGTTCTCTTTCTTCCTCTGTCTGGAGCATTTCTGCATTGCTATCCTCTAGGCTGCTAATTCTTTCCTCTGAATTTTCAGCTCTGTTCTTTAAAGATTCCAGATTTTGCTGTATCTCCTCCATTGTGTTTTTCATCTCCAATATTTCTGACTGGTTTTTCTTTATAGTTTCAATCTCTTTTGTGAAAAAGTTCCTGATTTCATTGAACTGTCTATCTGTATTTTCTTGTAACTCGTTGAGCTTTTTTATGATAGCTATTTTGAACTCTCTGTCATTTAGTTTATAAATTTCTGTGCCTTCAGGATTGATTTCTGGGTGCTTGTCATTTTCCTTCTGGTCTGGAGATTTCATATATTTTTGCATTCTGTTTGATGGTGTGGATTTATTTCTCCTCATAGTGATAATATCTGGTCACAGCTTCCTGCTGCCACTAGGTGGGGGTCAAGAGCTGTGTATTCTAAGCCTGCCATGATCTGCAGGTGCTCTGGCTGACTGGCTGTGCTGGAGCACAGAGCAGGGGGAGGAGCAGTTTCTTTCGCCTGTGTGATCCCCAGGGGCTTCTCACTATCTGCTCCCCTGGGGTGCTAGCTTGATGAAGGCACCCCCTAACAGTTCAGTCACTTCCATGTGGGAGTTTCCTATAGGCTGTGGGGTAATTTGGAGAGTAATGGTTTTCCCATGGAGGGCTGCCCCTCCCCCCTCTCTTTGTGAGAGCTGCATGGACCTGGAGTTGCTGCCCTTGGGGATGGAGAGGAGTTCTCCTTACCTCCTTCCACTTCCTCCATGGGGTCCAGCACCTCCACCTTCACACATTGGGCTGTGTGGGTCTCTCAGATGTCTTTTGTGTTGTGTGAATGCCCTCTGTTAGTATGAATGTCCTTTTTGTGGTATCTTAGTGGGGAGAGTTTATGGGGAGAGCTCACCCCGCCATGATGCTGATGTCACTGTAGGCTATTTTTGAGGAGGCAAAAGTAGTGGTGGGGTGTCTAGTTATATGATTATATAATAGTTTAGGTGAGTGATGATGGTGGTTTGAACAATGGCATTGGTCATAGCACTGGAAAGAAAAATTCAGAAGACCTTGAAGACAGATTTGGTAGAGTGATTGGGAAACCGTGAGGAATCCTGGATAATTTAGTTGTTGTTTCAGAAATTGGGCAGGGGCCCCGTGGCTTAGTGGTTAAGTGCACACACTCCGCTACTGGTGGTCCGGGTTCGGACCCCGGGCACGCACCGACACACCACTTCTCCGGCCATGCTGAGGCTATGTCCCACATACAGCAACTAGAAGGATGTGCAACTATGACATGCAACTATCTACTGGGGCTTTGGGGGGGGGCAGAAAAAAAGGAGGAGGATTGGCAATAGATGTTACCTCAGAGCCAGTCTTCATCAACAAAAAGAGGAAGATTAGCATGGATGTTAGCTCAGGGCTGATTTTCCTCACAAAAAAAAAAAAGAAAGAAATTGGGCAGGTTATAGTGTAATTAAATGACCAATATGAACAGGAAGATGTTTATGTGAGGAAGAGATGAGTTTGGTTTGCAGTGGCTATAAGATATCCAAATGGGTTTTTTCCACTAGGTATATGAGCATAGAAATTTGAATCTCTGAGGATATTGGCAATAGATTTAGCGGTAATCAGTTGTTTGGTTGTAATTTTTTTTAAATGAGAGTTTATAGAGTGCTTATAGTCTAATGGCTAAAGGCTGAATCCTGGGAAAAACCAACATTTCTGGGTTAGGTAGAACAAAAAAAGCAGCCAACATGAAAGATCAAGCTGGAAGCATCAGAGATGTAGGAAGAGAAGAAGAAGAGTGATGTGTGATGTAAATTAAGCGATCAGGTGAAGTGGCCACAGTTTCCAAAATGATGCCAGAAGTCCAGTACAATGATTATTTTACAATTGTCTTTTTGATTTGACATTCTGGTGGTTATGAATCTTTTCCAGAGCAGTTTTAGGGTGAATAAGAATTGACAAAGTGGAGAACCTCTGTGTAGACTACTCTTTTGATAAAATCTGTTGAGAATTGAAAATATATAGGGAATAGCTAGAGTAGGACTAGGGTCAAGGGAGTGTTATTTAGGGTGGTAATGACTTGGTAATAAACTTTTAAATATTATTAAGACAAAAAAGCAGTAGAGAGGAAGAGTTTGAAATTGTAGGATGGAAAAAGTATGTTTCTTCAATATATGGCACAGGATGGGATTCATAGCATAAGTTTAAGGGTTTGCTTTAAACAAAAGAAGTAATCATCCTCTGGAAATAAAGAAAAGGAGTGAGGATGGGTACAGGTGATCTGAAAGTGAGGTGACATGAAGGTTATGTTGGATAATTGACAGAAGTGGTGTCAAGTTTTTTAATAGTTACCAGGAAAAATGAAAGAAAATTCTGACCAAAGTTATTGAAAAGAACTGGATACTTAGCTAAGCTTAGTGAATATGAACTTGTAGGGATACCAAGAATATCTTTCTAAATTCTGTCCTAACCTTACATTTTAATTTTGAGATTCAGGTTTAAAATCTAGAATGAATGAACAATAAAGACAGAGAGGTGCAAATCCTGTGCTGGAAATTGGGACCTGTGTTATTTCACTCTTCAATATTTCTAGCAATTTGGGCTGTTCGTTAGCATGCATTTTAATATTGTATGTCACTGTGGTTAAAATACCTCCTTCAGCACCTAATTCATTGTAAATGACAGAGAAGTATTTGGACAATAGGATATGCTAAGATAATTGGCACTACTTTAAATTCCTCACTAAAAAGAAAATTTGTATTGTGAAGAATAATTATTTCTATGTTTTGTATTTTACAACTTGAGCATGTTTTTGTGATTTCTGCCTAGATCATTTTTATCTTCAGCTTCTGTTGTTTATTCTTATGATAAAGATGATAGCCAACGTTCTAAGCCTTTGCTGGTTCAGGTAAGACCTAGGTTTTTTCTTGCAGATTTATTATTCTGGATTTTATTTAAAAATATGAATATTCTGAAATTACTAGAATATTATTTTGCATATTCACTGAAATTGTATAACCTGGACTAGTTCTTATTTTTACCGGGCACAACTTCATTGGTAATTGCCATTCATGTTAAAGTACTTGGGTAGCTAAAGTAATAAATATAAATGACACACGTGGGATGTCTATTTTTAAAATAAGTTATCCATTTGTTTTTCTTTGTGTATTTTTTTTTCAGATGGATTGCAGTTATCATGGATATGTTGCAGGTTTTCCAAATTCTCGTGTGTCACTCAACACCTGTTCAGGACTCAGGTTGTAGCCTATTTAAAGATATTACATTTGCCAGTATTAGATCCTGCTACTCTATAAGTTGATCCTCCATGTATCTTTTGTAGATCTACGGTCACTTTGTTGCTTCAGTTCCCTAAGGAGTAAACCAGAATTGCTGATGAAATAGACTTGGTCACCCTGGCAGCATCTGTTTCTGATGGGAGGGTACTTGTTGATTCTGACAGGATCTCCTGCTTGAGGCTTTGAGCAATCTTGAGTGTAGAGGGGATTGATTGGTCTCTCCATACTTCTGTAGTTTTCCCAAATTCTTTATGTTTTACTTGTTTCTTAATTTCTTAGAATGATTGACAATTGTAGAATGCCTGAATCTGATAGACACTTTGGCTCTGCTCACAGTCATTTTTAGGCAGGTAGTACCTTCAGTTCAGCACACACAAACAAATGATTTAGGACATTAAGTGTCAGGGGAGAGTTAGGTGTCTTAAAAAGAAGAATGGGACCTAATACTAAGTAAGAGAGTGCCTATACATCCTACAGGCTGGCTTAGAAAATGTGTACCCTAGGCAGGGATCATAACCTCTTTAAGCATGTGAATCCATTCCGCTAACATGCTTTCCTGAAGATAACCAAAATATTTTCCTTAGAATATTTGTAATATAAAGCAGTACATATCCTATGGTATTGCTGGTTCAGTTCTGGGTTAACACCTCAAAGAATAAAGAGATAAAGTAGAAAAACTAAGGTAACTTTAAATGTGAAAAAAAAATTCTGGCCGAAATTTGTCATTAGAATATTAGATTATAGTTTTTGTAGAATCATTTCTCACTTGTTTTGATTATCTTAATATTCAGGGGGACTTTGCAGTTTAAAAACATCTCATATGGAATTGAACCCATGGAGGCTCTATCAGGATTCGTGCACATGATTTATAAGGAAAAAAATGATAACACTAATATTCCCCTCTTAGGAAACAATGGCACTTACAGCCGTAATTCACTGTATGAAGTCAGAAAAAGTTCAGAAGTAAGTGTTGACTTTTTAATTTTAACTTATTCAGTATAATTTTGTGAAACAAAAAACACTTTGAGAGCAAAATTTGGTGACTTACAAATCTTAAAATTGTTTTACTTTTTCATGAGGGCCCTGTCTGACTTTTAAAATGGATAGAGAATGAAATGAAGTTCTTTGTTATGCTTATGATCAGATGAAAGTTTCCTGAAAACTTAGGTTATTAATCTTGGAGATGAATATGTGAATATAGGATTAAAGAAACAAAAAATTCATGTTCATGTGTGAGTATTTGGATAATTAGTGTAAATTATTCCTTTTCCTCAATTACTCAGATAATTTAGGTGAAAATATTATGTAATCTGGATTTCTAAGTTAAATCGTTGTTTCATAAGAGTTCAAAAATGAATCAGTGGCTTACATAGGTACATGTAAAGCAAAGTGATGAATTATTCATCCACAAAGATCTGTAAACTGCCATAAATAACACACCTGGCTCTAGTGAGCTGCCATTGATCATAAACTTTAGTAATATTTTCTACACTATATTGTTCGCCAAAAGTAGTTTCCTAGTAAGTAGTAGCCGAAAATCTGTCCACGTGTGGTTACTATGAAAACTATCACAAGCCTAAGAAAAGAAAAGCTTTATGTTATAAACTTAATATTCTCAATTTCAGCTGTTTCTAAAATCAAAAGATATCTGAGTTATTATATAGCTTGAAATGTCATTGAAAATTCTTAGTAACCACAAGCTCCTTTTGGACTGGAATTTCCTGACTAGTACCTAAATTTTGTATTTGAAGCAGGCTTGTTATGTAATTAGTAGCAACATGTCTCTCAGTTTATCTCTGAAGATAAATTTTGATAGAAGGTAAATTTCTGGAAATTCCTCAGGACTCACATTGTGTGTTTTTCAGAGAACTAAATTGTTCAAGTCATTCCCTCGATATCTTGAAACGTATATTGTTGTGGATAAAAATCTGGTAGGTCCTTTTTTATGCATCATCTTTTTAAAATTATTTAACATTTGTCTTTAACTTGATTTCAATGATGTAATAACAAATTTAAACCATTTTTTGATAAATGTTTATTTTGCTTTTGCAATTAATAAATTCTTAAAAATTGTGAATAAACTAAATTTTTGTTAATTCACTTATTTTCTATGTAAGATCTCTAATTGCTTTTGTAAAGTGAAGCATCTTTTCATTTTCTAAAGCTTGTCAGCTATTTTTCTTTTTTGTGGAAGGAGTACATCCTCAATGAAAGTGCAGATTAAAACTCCTCCACACCCTGAACCACCACATACAATAATATTTAACTGCCTCAGCCTAACTGGAAGAGTAGTCTGCAGAAACTAAACTGCCACTTCTTTCAAGCAAAGGGAGAAAACAAGTTATCTGTTTGCTCTCAGTTCTAGGTAAATGACATGACAGAAAAACAAACAAACGAAAGTCTCACATTGAGGATTCATGACTATACTTCAGATCTTGTATGAGTTAAAGTTTTGAATTTATAAAACATAGGTTGTTGGGAAATTCTAAGCTATAAGGCCACAGTTGTCCCAGGTTGGTAAGATCCAAGGGCACTTGATGGAAGCAGATAGAATTTCTCTCTGGAGGAGTGCAACTTCAGGCAGAATTCTCACAGATTAATGTCAGCCATATATGAGCTCAAAATCCAAAAGAAAATGAGCCAACACGAACAAAGTTTAGCCAAAATAATAATAATGATAATAATAATAATAATAATGATAATAATAGATTGATATCCACAAAACCTTCAGATATTAAAATTTTAAGATATAAGTTATAAAATAAAAATATTTTTCCTATAAAGGAATCTGTTGATTCCAGAAGAGGTGACTATGAGACTGGGAAGCTGAGCTAAATGTTGGCAGAGTTAACAAAAATTGAAGTTCACAGTTCACTAAAGAGTTGGAGGGTTTTTTAGTATATAGCTAAGTTGACCCAGTACAAATCCAACCAGTACAAAGCCAACGCATATTCTGAAATCATATTCCTGTAAAATTACAAAGCAATTAGAAGTAGGAAAGCAAATTTTAAGCATAATCAACAAAAAGAAGGCAATAAAAGAAAAGAAAAAAATTATACATTAAGCATTTGTTTCATAAATGTGGGACAAATTTAAAAGCTAAGGTTAAGAGAAAAGATTTCAACTCAAATATATAAGTAGTTATATTAGAGGTAGAGGGACTAAGGACTGCAATTAAAAATCGAAGATAAAGATAAAAGCAAAGACAGATTATCGTGCAAGACACACACACATTCTGCTTACAACTGACATATCTGAAATATGGTACATAATGAAAGTAAAAGACTGTAAAAATATACCATAAAAACAAAAATTCTAAAAAAGTTGTTCAGCTAGATTAACATTAGACAAAGTAGACTTTAAGATAAGTGTAAGTTATCTATCAGTGCATAGCAAACCACTCCAAAATTTAGTGGCTTAAACCGATAACCTTTTATCTCTTTGGGAGCCCAGAGACCTTTTTGGACTTTCATCAATCTCAGACCCTTTTAGTCTAATCTGGTAGCCTTTGATTGACACAGCTATCTTAAAAACTTTGTGGGCTTTCTCTCTCTCTCTTTTTTTTTTTATTTTACAGTATTACTTTTTAACCTCTATTTTCCCTCACAGAGAAAGTGTTCTTTATTAACATTTGAGAAGTATAGAGATACAGTTAAAGAGTATCAACTTCTTTTTTTTTTAATTATTTGTTTATTGCAGTAACATTGGTTTATAACATTGTATAAATTTCAGGTGTACATCATTATACATCTATTTCTGCATAGATTACATCATGTTCACCACCCAAATATTAATTACAACCCATCACCACGCACTTGTGCCGAATTATTGCTTTCGCCCTCCTCCCTCCTCCCTTCCCCTCTGGTAACCACCAATCCAATCTCTGTCTCTATGTGTTTGTTTGTTGTTGTTATTATCTACTACTTAATGAGGTAAATCATATGGTATTTGACCTTCTCCCTCTGACTTATTTCACTTTGCATTATACCCTCAATGTCCATCCATGTTGTCACAAATGGCTGGATTTCATCGTTTCTTATGGCTGAGTAGTATTCCATTGTGTATATATACCACAGCTTCTTTATCCATTCGTCCCTTGATGGGCACATAGGTTGCTTCCAAGTCTTGTCTATTGTGAATAATGCTGCAATGAACACAGGGGTGCATGTATCTTTACGCATTGGTGTTTTCAAGTTCTTTGGATAAATACCCAGCAGTGGAATAGCTGGATCATATGGTAGTTCTATCCTTAATTTTTTGAAGAATCTCCATACTGTTTTCCATAGTGGCTGCATCAGTTTGCACTCCCACCAGCGGTGTGTGAGAGTTCCCTTCTCTCCATATACTCTCCAACACATGTTGTTTCCTGTCTTGTTAATTATAGCCATTCTGACGGGCGTGAGGTGATATCTCATTGTAGTTTTGATTTGCATTTCCCTGATAGTTAATGATTTTGAACATCTTTTCATGTGTCTGTTGGCCATCTGTATATCTTCTTAGGAGAAATGTCTGTTCAGTTCTTTTGCCCATTTTTTGATTGGATTGGTAGTTTTGTTGTTGTTGAGATGCATGAGTTCTTTATATATTTTGGAGATTAAGCCCTTATCAGATGTATGGTTTGCAAATATCTTCTCCCAATTGTTAGGTTGTCTTTTTGTTTTGTTGATGGTTTCCTTTGCTGTGCAGAAGCTTTTTAGTTTGATGTAATCCCATTTGTTTATTTTTTCTATTGTTTCTCTTGCCCGGTCAGACATGGTGCTTGAAAATATGTTGCTAAAACCGATGTCAAAGAGCGTACTTCCTATGTTTTCTTCTAGAAGTTTCATAGTTTCAGGTCTTACACTCAAGTCTTTAATCCATTTCGAGTTAATTTTTGTGTATGGTGTAAGGTAAGGGTCTACTTTCATTTTTTTGCATGTGGCTATCCAGTTTTCTCAACACCATTTGTTCAACAGACTTTCTTTTCTCCATTACGTGTTCTTGGCTCCTTTGTCGAAGATTAGCTGTCCATAGATGAGTGGGTTTATTTCTGGGCTTTAGATTCTATTCCACCGATCTGTGTGTTTTTGTGCCAGTACCATGCTGTTGTGGTTACTATAGCTTTGTAGTATATTTTGAAATCAGGGAGTGTGATACCTCCAGCTTTGTTCTTTTTTCTCAGGATTCCCTTAGCTATTCGGGGTCTTTTGTTGTTCCATATAAATTTTAGGATTCTTTGTTCTACTTCTGTGAAAAATGTTGTTGGAACTTTGATAGGGATTGCATTGAATCTATAGATGGCTTTAGGAAGTATGGACATCTTAACTATGTTAATTCTTCCAATCCAAGAGCACAAATATTCTTCCATTTCTTTGTGTCTTCTTCAATTTTTCAATTTATTTCAGCAATGTTTTATAGTTTTCGGTGTACAGATCTTTCACCTCTTTGGTTAAGCTTATTCCTAGGTATTTTATTCCTTTTGTTGCAATTGTAAATGGGATTGTATTCTTAATTTCTCTTTCTGCTACTTCGTTGTTAGTGTATAGAAATGCAACTGAATTTTGTATGTTGATTTTGTATCCTGCAACTTTACCATATTCGCTTATTACTTCTAAAAGTTTTTTGGTGGATTCTTTAGGGTTTTCTGTATATAAAATCATGTCATCTGCAAATAGTGAGAGTTTCACATCTTCCTTTCCAATTTGGATCCCTTTTATTTCTTTTTCTTGATTGCTCTGGCTAAGACTTCCAGTACTATGTTAAATAGGAGTGGTGACAGTGGGCATCCTTGCCTGGTTCCTGTTCTTAGAGGGATAGCTTTCAGTTTTTCACCATTGAGGATGATATTAGCTGTGGGTTTCTCATAAATGGGCTTTATTATGTTGAGGTACTTTCCTTCTATACACATTTTATTCAGAGTTTTTATCATAAATGGTGCTGTATCTTGTCAAATGCTTTCTCTGCATCTATTGAGATGATCATGTGATTTTTATTCTTCATTTTATTTATGTGGTGTATTACGTTGATTGATTTGCGAATGTTAAACCATCCCTGCATCCCTGGAATACATCCCACTTCCTCATGGTGTATAATCTTTTTAACGTATTGTTGTATGCGATTTGCTAGTATTTTGTTGAGGATTTTTGCATCAATGTTCATCAGTGATATTGGCCTGTAGTTTTCTTTTTTTGTGTTGTCCTCGTCTGGTTTTGGTATCAGGGTAATGTCGGCTTCATAGAATGTGTTAGGGAGCTTCCCCCGCTCCTCAATTTTTTGGAAGAGTTTGAGAAGGATAGGTATTAAGTCTTCTTTGAATGTTTGGTAGAATTCACCAGGGAAGCCATCTGGTCCTGGACTTTTATTTTTGGGGAGGTTTTTGATTACTGTTTCGATCCCCTTACTGGTGATTGGTCTATTCAAATTCTCTATTTCTTCTTGATCCAGTTTTGGAAGGTTGTATGATTCTAAGAATTTATCAGTTTCTTCCAGATTGTCCAATTGTTTGGCATGTAGCTTTTCATAGATTTCTCTTATAATCTTTTGTATTTCTGAGGTATCTGTTGTAATTTCTCCTCTTTCATTTCTGATTTTACTTATTTGAGCTTTCTCACTTTTTTTCTTGGTGAGTCTAGCTAAAGGGTTGTCAACTTTGTTTATCTTTTCCAAGAACCAGCTCTTGGTTTTATTAATTTTTTCTATTTTTTTTTAGTCTCTATTTCATTTATTTCTGCTCTGATTTTTATTATTTCCCTTCTTCTACTGATTTTGGGCTTTGTTTATTCTTCTTTTTCCAGTTCCTTTAGGTGCATTGTTAGATTGTTTATTTGAGATTTCTCTTGTTTGTTGACATAGGCCTTCATTGCTTTAAACTTCCCTCTTGGAACCACTTTTGCTGTATTGCATAAATTCTGGCATGTCGTATTTTCATTTGTCTCCAGGTATTTTTTGATTTCTCCTTTGATTTCTTGGTTGACCCAATTGTTGTTCAGTAGCATTTTGTTTAATCTCCACATATTTGTGGCTTTTCTGATTTTCTTCCTATAGTTGATTTCTAGTTTCATACCATTGTGGTCAGAAAGATGCTTGGTATTATTTTCATCTTCTTAAATGTATGGAGACTTGTTTTGTGGCCTAATATGTGATCAATCCTGGAGAATGTTCCATGTGCGTTTGAAAAGAACGTGTATTCTTCGGTTTTTGGATGGAATGCTCTGTACATATCTACTAGGTCCATCTGTTCTAGTGTGTCATTTAAGGCCAGTGTTTCCTTATTGATCTTCTGTTTGGATGATCTATCCATTGGTGTAAGTGGAGTGTTAAAGTCCCCTACTATTATTTTGTTAGTGTCTATTTCTCTTTTTGTGTCTGTTAATAATTGCTTTATATATTTAGGTGCACCTACAGTGGGTGCATAGATATTTACAAATGTTATATCCTCTTGTTGGATTGTTCCCTTGATCTTTATGTAATGCCCTTCTTTGTCTCTTTTTACAGTTTTTGTTTTAAAGTCTATTTTGTCTTACATGAGTACTGCTACCCCAGCTTTCTTTTCATTGCCATTTTCATGGAGTATCTTTTTCCATCCCTTCACTTTCCGTTTGTGAGTGTCTTTAGGTCTGAAGTGTGTCTCTTGTATGCAGCATCTATATGGGTCTTGTTGTTTTTCCAATCAGCCACCCTATGCCTTTTAATTGGAGCATTCAGACGTTTAAAGTAGCTCTTGACAAGTATGTACTTACTGCCATTTCTTAACTTTTTTTTTTTTCTCAGTGTTTTAGTAGTCCTTCTCTGTTCCTTTCTCCTTCTATACAGAATTGCTGGTCTCTTTAGTTTGACCTCTGTCTGAAAGTTCTACTCTTTAACTCCCCTCCTCCCTCATTTTATGTTTTTCATATCATATCTAACCTCCTTTTTGTGCATTTGTATCCATTACCATCTTATCATGGAAATAGATAATTTTTCCTATTTGTGGTCTTCTTTTTTCCCCTTAAATCAGTCCCTTTAACATTTCTTGTAGCACTGGTTTCTTGTTGACAAACTCCTTTAATTTTTGCTTGTCTGGGAAACTTTTGATCTCTCCTTCCATTTTGAATGATAACCTTGCTGGGTAGAGTATTCTTGGCTGTAAGTTTTTTCCTTTTAGCACTTTAAATATATCATGCCACTCTCTTCTAGCCTGTAAGGTTTCCACTGAGAAGTCAGCTGATAGCCTTATGGGGTTTCCTTTGTATGTAACTTATCTTTCTCTTGCGGCTTTTAGGATTCTCTCTTTATCTTTAATTCTGGACATTTTGATTATGATGTGTCTTGGTGTGGGCCTCTTTGGGTTTATCTTGTTTGGGGCTCTCTGTGCTTCCTGTACCTGGGTGTCTGTTTCCTTCCTTAGGTTAGGGAAGTTTTCATCTATTATTTTTTGAAATAGATTCTCTGTGCCTTTGTCTTGCTCTTCTCCTTCTGGGACACCTATAACACGGATGTTAGTGTGCTTGATGTTGTCCCAGAGGTCCCTTAGACTGTCCTCACTCTTTTTAATTCTTTTTTCCTTTACCTGTTCAGCTTGGGTAATGTATTCTAGTCTTTTGTCCAGCTCGCAGTTCCATTCTTCTGTATCCTCTACTCTGCTTTTGAGTCCCTCTAGTCAATTTTTCATTTCCAGTATTGTATTCTTCATTTCTGATTGGTTCTTTTTTATGTCTTCCATTTCTTTGTTGACATTCTCACTGAGTTCATCTATTCTTCTCCCCAGATCAGTGAGCATCCTTAACACTCTTTGTTTGAACTCTCTGTCAGGTTGGTTGCTCATTTCTGTTTCACTTAGTTCCTTTTCTGGGGTTTTGTCCTGTTCCCTTACCTGAAATGTATTCCTTTGCCTCCTCATTTTGCCTCTTTCCCTGTGCTTTTGTCTACGTGTTAGGTAGGTCAGCTATGTCTCCTGCTCTTGGTAGGTGACCTTATATAAGTGATGCCTTAGGAGGTCTGCAGTTGCTTCCCTCAGTTCTCAATGTTCCAGGGGAGAACCCTGTGTGGGCTATGTGTGCCCTTCTGTTGTGACCTATTTTCTCTCCCTCTAGGCACCCAGGGAGTCTGAGTTATGCTCCTGGCCAGCCGTTGTAATCCTCAGCTGTTTGTAGTTGTTGTGGGCCCTTCAGTCTCTTTATCAGGTGTGGGGAGCCCCAGCACAGTTGGCTGCAAGTTCTAATACCACATTTGTGCTGCAGTATTTCTTTTAAGTGAGTAGGCCCCCAGCATGGCAGGTTGTTAGGCTCAGGGCCTTACAACTGCTATAAGCCTTCAGCCTTTAGGTCTCTTGTCAGACCTCTCTGAGGTTTGCAGCTGGGTGGGGCTGGCCTCAGGCGCGGGAGCATCCAATTTTTTCAGGGTTTGGAAGGTTCGGCAAACCCCATATATGGGTCTTTGAGAAGCACAAGTCTTCTGCAGCTGACAAGCCCTGCCACCCACAGGTCCACACACACAGTCAACACAGTACTGCCCCATGTGCATGCCCTGAACTCCTGAAGTGGACCCAGTCTCTCCACGGCAGGACCCCCACACACTCCACCACCGCCCCACACTCTCCACCCACTCCTTGTGCACGCCCTGCCCCACTGAAGGGGGCTCAGTCACCAGGCTGCAGAGAAGCATTTCACCAATCTATGCAGGCCCACAAGTTACCTGAGGGCTTGTTTTTGGGTGGGGCCAGTCCCTAGGGTGGGCTGTCTGCCCTGGCCAAGCTGGATTAAATCGGCAGTCTAGTGGGTACAGCAGACCTGGGCTAGCAGGCCCCAGGGAGAACTCCAATGGCGTCTGTGTCAGCACGCCCACACCAGGCCACAACAATGGCCGCCACCAATGTCCCAGTCCCTGGAGAGGTCTGACCTCTCACCAAGATGCACTCATGGCCTATCAGGTGAGTCTCTTTTCACCAAAGCACTGTGCACCTTTTTCTCTGGTGATTTTCAGTTGCCTTCTGAAACGGGTGAGTTTGCGCATGGGCCCTTTAAAAGCCGGTTTTAATTTCTTTGTGAACCAGCTTTTCTGGGGGTACTCCCCAATGTTTTAGTAGCAGGCGAAGTCAGATATTATGCCACTAGTGTCGATTGTGCTGGGTCCACAAAGTGCCTACGGTGGGAGCACTCCCGCCTCAGGGCCCCGCTCCTCCAGGGAGGGCTCTGCACCTGTGGGCTCCTCCCGGGCAGCTGAGAAGCTGGCGGCTTGTGAATGGGGCGTTTTTTCTCTCCAGAAGGGAGTTTCTGCCTCTTCCACCTCAATTAGGATTGTCCTTTGTTGCAAGTGTTCCTCTTATCCAGCTTTCATTTCTGTCTCAGTGGTAATTTTTCCACGAGTAGTTGCAAATTGGCTGTGTCCGCGGGAGGAGGTGAGTTCAGAGTCCGCTTATGCTGCCATCTTGACTTCTCTCCCCTCAACTTCTTAATTTAAACAAAATATACATTACTGTGTGGTTACCAGTGGCAGATAAGAGGATTAACTGTGGCCTTGGTGAAGCCCAGTGGGAAGCTTGCTAGGGAAGTTTCCCTAGTGTTCTTTCTTGAAATAGCCCACCAGTGTGAAGTTATCCATTTCTCCAATCGTTTTTTAGTGAAGGAGTACAGAGTTTATTGTGTTTCCTGGTAAACAAGGTTTAGCCATTATAAATACATGATTTTGTGTCAGATCTAGGATTGAATCCTAGTTTTGTGCATTAGAACTGTATAATCTTTTTTTTTGTGGTAATAAACATTAAATTTACCATCTTAACCATTTTAAAATGTACAGTTCAGTAGTGTTAAGTCTATTCACATTGTTGTGCTACAGATCTCTAAAACATTTTCATTTTGGAACCTGAAACTCTATGTCTATTAAACAGTAATTTCCCCATTGCCTTCCCTCCAGCCCTAGGCTAACCCCTTGCGACTTTCTGTTTCTATGATTTTGACTGCTTTAGATACTATATATGAGTAAAATCACACAGTATTTGTCCTTTTGTGACTGGCTTATTTTGCTTAGCAAAATGTCCTCAGGTTTCATCCATATTGTAGCAAGTGACAGGATTTCCTTCTTTTTCAAGGCTGTGGGATATTCTATTGTATGCATATACTATATTTTCTTTATCCAGTCACCTTTTAATGGACATTTGGGTTTATTATACCTCTTGGCTGTTGTGAATAATGCTGCAAGGAACATGGATTTGTAAATATCTCTTTGAGATATTGCTTTGAAATTTTTTAGGTATATACCCAGAAGCCAGTTTGCTGGAAGGTTTGATAAATCTATGTTTAATTATTTCAGGAACTGCCATACTTTTTTACATAATGGCTACACTGATTTACATCCCCACCAACAGTGCTCAGGGGTTCTAATTTCTCCTCACTCTCATCAACACTTATTACTTTCTGTTATTTTGATAGTGGCCACCCTAATGGATGTGAGGTGATATCTCATTGTGGTTTTAACTTGCATCTCTGTTATGATTACTGATGTTGAGCATCTTTTAATACACATGTTGGATATTTGCGTATTTTATTTGGAGAGTTGTCTATTCAAGTCCTTTGCCAATTTTGAAGTTGGATTGTTTATTTTTTGTTCTTGAGTTGTAGAAGTTCTTTATATATTCTAGATATTAACCTCTTATAAGATATACGATTTACAAGTACCTTCTCCTGTTCTGTAGGTTGCCTTTTCACTGTGTTGATTGTTTCCTTTGATGCACAAAAGTTTTTAAATTTAATGGAATCCCATTTGTATATTTTTACTTTTCTTGCCTGTGCTTTTGGTGTCATATCTAAGAAGTCATTGCCAAATCCAATGTCCTGAAGCTTTTCCCCTGTGTTTTCTTCTAGGAGTTTTATAGTTTTAGGTTTTATATTTAGGTCTTTAATCAATTTTGAGTTAACTTTTGTATATGATTTAAAGTAAGAGTCCAACTTCATTCTTTTGCATGTAGAGATTCAGTTTTTCTGACACCATTTGTTGAAGACTGTCATCCCATTCTCCCCTGGCCTGAAAAGTTTCTGTTGAATAATCTGCCGCTAGTCTTATGGGGGTTCCCTTGTATGTGATTTGTCACTTTTCTCTTGCTCCTTACAAAATTCTTTCTTTGTCTATGGCTTTATATAATTTAATTATAATGTGTCTCAGTGTAGCCCTATTTGAGTTCACCTATTGGAATATTTTGGGCCTCATGGATCTGGATGTCTGTTTCTTTTCCAAGATTTGGGAAGTTTTCAGCCATTATTGCTCTAAATATACATTCTGTCCCTTTTTCTTTTTCTTCTCCTTCTGGTTTCCCATATTATGGATATTGTTTCTTTTTATTATTTCTCATAGGTCCTATAGGCTTTCTTCACTCTTTTTTCTTCTTTTTTCTTTTGCTCCTCTGAGTGGGTAATTTCAAATGTGCTGTCTTGTAGATCAGTGATTCTTTCTTCTGCATGGTCAAGTCTGCCATTGAAGCTCTCTATTGAATTCTTCAGTTCAGTCATTGTAGTTTTCAGCTCTAGGATATCTGTTTGGTTCTTTCTTTATGGTTGCTATTACTTTGTTGAACCCATTCTGTTCATGAATTTATTTCCTAATTTCATTTAGTTTTGTGTATATTCTTGTAGTTCACTAAACTCTTTAGATGATTATTATGAATTCTTTGTCTGACAGTACGTAGATCTCAATTTCATTAGGGTCAGTTATTGGAGCTTTATTAGTTTGCTTAGGTGGTGTAATGTTTTCCTGATCTTTCCTGATCCTTGATTCCTTACGCTGATATCAGCTCATTTGAGTAAACTATGTCCATTCCCAACTTGACAGGTTTGCTTTGGCAGAGGCAGTCCTTCACTGTTCAGCTTAATTTGGGGCTCTGGGAGTGTCAACTGGTAGAGTCTTTGGGCAGGTGGGGTTTGCTATCAAGTTCTATTTTTGAATGAGGCTACTGCGTGAGCTCTGAGGTCGGAGGTGGGGTGCTGCTGGCTGAGAACCGTTGTATAGAACTGCTGGGTTAGTTCCTTGCCCAGGTGAGGCTGTAGGATGGGCTCTGCAGTTTCCTGGATTCTCTAGTTAGGCCTCCTAGATGATCAGGACTGGGTATATACTCAGAAGTAGGTGGGGCTATGAATTAGCTTCCCTGTCCTGGTGTGGCAGCAGAATGAGCCCCAGGACCTCCACAGCTCATGTTTGAGGACCGAAGTCAGGCAACACTCTGCACTGAATTCCCTGGCCAGATGGAGCTATCACTTTTACTCTGTAAATATAGAAAGCTGCAGGCTGTGTTCTTTGTTCAAGTGCCACCGTAAGCAGGGCTATAGGATGGGCTACGCAGCATCCTATATACTTTGATAGGTTCCGTGATCAGGTGGGCCGAAGGCTATATTCAGCAGATGGCTGGGCTATCAGTTAGATTCCCTGCCTTTGGCATAATTCTGGTCAGTCTTTTTTGGGGGCATCAAATTAGGCAAAATTATGTACCAACTTCCCTGGGCTGATGGGCCACCATTCTAGTTCTGCAGATGGCAGGATGGTAGGACCACTGCCTGGGCTGTTCGCTATAGATCTGTTCTAATTGGACTTGCAGATTGGGCTACACAGGTTCCCAGAGCTCCTCTTAGGTTTCCCTGTCAGGCTGGGCTGGAGGCTGTATTCAGTTTTGGATGGGGCTATAAATTAGTTTCCTGCCCAGTTTGGGCTGCAGAACAGGCCCCTTACCAGAAATGCTCTTTGTTTGTAGGTCAAATCAGACAGAACCACACCGCAAGCTCCCTGGCCAGTCAAGGCCACTGTCTTGGCTCTGCAGTTGCAGTTCCCCTGACTAGGCTCTCCACTCAAGTGCCACTGCAATCAGGACTGCAAGCTGGGCTATCAAGATTCCCAGGAGTTCTGGTTAGGTTTCCTGGTTGGCAGGGTTGGAGACTGTATTTGGCAATGGGCAGGGCTACAGATTAGCTTCCCTGCCCAAGAACATTACATATTTGACATTAGATATTACATATAATTAGATGTGACATATAGATATTATGTCATACATATGTATAGATAGTTATTAGATATGAAATATAGATATTATATATTATACATTTGGTATTGAATTAATAAGAAATTTCTTGGGCATGGTAATGGTATAGTGGGCAAACAGGAGAAAATCCTTATTCTTAGGAGCTACATGCTGAAGTTTTTGCAATTTACTCTCAAATAGTTCAGCAAAATGAACGATGAATGCCCAGATCCACATCCATAGACAATAGATAAAGATGAATAGAAAGAACTAAATGTGACAAACATTAATAATAAATTAATCTAGGTGAAGGATATATGTATAGTCTTCAAATTTTCAATTTTCTGTAGGTTGACTGTTTTTCACAATAAAAAGTGCTATTTATCAAAATTAATGAATCCTTAAGATGGGTGAATTTAATTATATATAAATTGTACCTAATAAAATTGATCTAAAAGTTTTAGAGTAGGGTGACAACAAATAAACATGCATTTCAAAAAAATTATTTACGTAAGCTTTATCATTATGTCAAAAAGAAAGAGAAATGCAATGCTGCCTCCAATCAGTTGGTAGGGTGTGGTGTTGCCTCATTTACATAACCATATTCAGCATCTTCCTGGTAAGCATTATTAACTATTTTGGAAAAAATAGTTAAATCTTGATGAATCCTCACAATTTTTGATTTTCACCTTCCAAGGGCTTGAGGTCTTCTTGTCTGGATGTGTCCAGTTGACAAAAATGAAGAAACTTGTTTTACAATGTTCAAACATATTTGAATATACAATCCTGAATGTATAACCTTGAAATCATCACAGAAAAAAAACCCCAAAATATTTTCATATAATATAGCTAAAGTCAAAAGGAAATACTGTGAGGACATGAATGAGAAAATAAAAAATTATGGGTCAACTTGATTGATCACAATAACGTGAGTTAAATATCCCTATTAAAGTGTGAAGAATCTCAAATTAGATGACATTTATGAAACAGCTTAAAACAAAATGGCAGTATTAGGTATAAAACAGTTTTTAAAAGACCAACAGAAATGTGCCAAGATTAGCAATCAAAGAGAAAATCAGGATGATATTACTAATAGATAAAGTAAAATTCAGGATAAAAAGCCTTAAGTAGAAGAATGAGAGGAATATTTTATATTGAAAAATACAATTCAAATTAAAGGTGTGTTTTTAATAATAAACATTTAGTTGCCCGGTGAGTTATGATGTAACTATAAAAACAAAACCTCTGGAAATACTCAAAAGAAACTAACAGAAACCAAAACTATAGTGGAGCACATTAAAACATTTCTTTTAGCCTTTAACAGATAGACAAAAAATAAATGTTAACATATAAAGATCAAATTATTTATCAGCTTGCTTTACTAGACACTTATTCACCTTCATACCTTATGAGTGGTGCCACACACATTCAAATGTCTATAGATATCTGTAGAAAATGTAAGCAAAGGTAGTCATCTCTAGGTGACAAGGAAAACACCAATAATTTTGTAAAAGTAAAACCTGTATTCCAAACTCTCTCACTACATATTAAAACAATAAGGAATAAAAAGAGATAAGGCAAAAAATAATAAAATGAAAAATTTTAAATACTATTATGAGTAACTTTTTCAAGGTTAGAAAAAACCCATAGTTATAAACTATTTAGAAATTAATGAATTGTATACAGTATTTTAAAAATTTAGAGAATTTGTATTAATCAGAACAGGCTAGATTTTGCTGTGGTAAAAAATAACTGCAAAATCTTAGTGGCTAAACGCAGTTCATTTTTCATTCATGCAATGTCAGCCATGAGTCTGGGTGACTCTCCAGGACAACTGTCTTCCATATGTTGGCTCTCCACTCCAGAATGCTTAGATTTTTTTTGACATTTCTATATTGATAGTTTGCTTTCTGATTGCCAAGCCAGTAGAAGAGCAGACCAGAGAGATGTGAGCCACCACAAGGAAATACTTCCCCTTAGAAGTGACATTCATCACTTTTGCCTTCATTTCATTGGCCAAAGTAAATCACCTGGCCATGCCTTTCTTTAGAAAGGAAGAGTTCCTGAACTAGGAGGAACTGAATGTTGGTAAATAGGGATAATGCCTACCACAGAGGATAGTACCAAAACTAAACACAGAGGAAACTCATATTTTTGAAAGAATTTGCTATTAGGAAGTAGGAATGAAAAATATATAGATGAAGCTTCTAATTTAAAGTTTCAAAACTTTAAAACAAGAGAAATGTAAGGAGGATGGGCAATAATTAGTAAGAAGGCTAAGTTGATGATAAACAGAAACATTAAAATGGATAAGTAAATTCAAGAGCTGGTTTGTTAAAAAAAATAGGTAGAAAGTATAATTAAGCAAAAGGAAGAAAACATGTTATGATGTTAAAAAAGATTAAGATGGTATAACTATGGGCTTGGAGAATATTCAAACAAATAAACACAAATTTGTTGAATTCTCCAAAGGAAATAAGAATTTAAATGAAATCATCATGTTGTACACATGAAACTTACACAATGTTATATATCAATTTTATCTCAAGAAGCTGGAAAAAAAGAAAGAAATTTAATAGATCAGTTTCCATTGTTAGGTATAGATATTTTTAAATGAGAATTCTTTAAAATCTTTCAGAAAGATATAATTCAGTTGGTAATACAATTCTAGGATATAGGAAAAACATAAAGCTTAACAATTTTAGGTAATGCTCTAATATTTGCTAAGCAACATTCATTTGCTCAATTATGAAAAGTGTGTGTACACACATATATGAGCAACAGGCCCATCTTTCTTAATGCTTCCAAGTTCTAAACAAAATATTATATTAATTTTAATAGTATATTAATAGTATGTAAAGTTTTGATAGAAAATATAATGATGGTTTAATATTAAGTAATATATTAATGAAATTTATTGCATCAATAGGTCAAAAGACAAAAATCATTATCATTTTTGTATGCTTCAAAAAGACTTTTGATAAAAACTCAACTCTATTTTTATAAAAGTTTTAGTATATAGGAAGACTTATAAATAGATGTTTCTGAACATGATCCAAAATACTCATCTTAAACTGAACACCACTTAGTGTTGAAATATTTGAGGTTTTCCAATGAAAAATCAGGAGCGAAGCTCACATGCCTGATATCACCATTGCTATTTAACATTCTCCTGGCATTTTTAAACATTAGACAAAGAAAGGGCTTATTGGAATAAAGAAGAAATTAGAACATGAGTTACATGGTGACGTGAAAGGCTGTATCTGAACATGGGATCCAGGATCACAATAAAGTGAGGCTCTCATTAAGGATTTTCCTTTGTTATGCATATATTTTTTGGTTTGTGATTATATATATTATTTTAGAAATAACTATATTTTGAAATACCACATTAAAAAATTTATAATTAAATTTTCGTAAACAGTGAGTAACTCCCAAGTTGAGTGCATTAAAAATTGTTTAAAATCATGTTGTGTTTTTATTATATAAATTAAAATTTTAATTAATTAATAATTAATTAATTAATCTGCTGAGAAAGATTTGCCCTGAGCTAACATCTGTTGCCAATCTTCATCTTTTTTGCTGAGGAAGAGTCACCCTGAGCTAACATCTGTTGCCAGTCACCCTCTATTTTGTATGTGAGCCACTGCCACAGCATGGCCACTGACAGATGAGTGGTATACATCCACACCTGGGATCTGAACCTGGGCCACCAAAGTGGAGTGCATGGAACTTAACCACTAGGCCACCAGGGCTGTCCCTAATTTTTTAAAATAAATTATTATTTATACTCATTATTGGTTTCCTGGATTTCAACTGGAATGTGGCCCCATAGCTATTTAAGAATATAGCACATTATACATGTAAAGCATATGTGATATATTAACATCATCCACTAGTTTTTAAAAATAATTTATCTTTTTCAGTTTGATTACATGGGCTCTGATATAAAGGCTGTAACACAGAAGATTATTCAGATAATTGGCTTTGTTAACACTGTAAGTTTTTAAAAACTCTTTTTTATATATTTTGCAAAAGTGTAAGTAATATCAATTGATGTGTATAGTAGTTTGCTGTGCTGTTGAAGAGTTTCCATAATCAAAATACTGAATTAGAAGTCTTAAAGGTATTTTAATAAAAGTTTAATATAATGTTCAAATTTATTTTAAAATTTTTATTTATCTTCTCCTTTTAGATGCTTACCCAGTTAAAAATGACTGTTATAATATCTTCCATAGAAATCTGGTCAAATAAAAACAAAATTTCTACTATAGGGTCTCCTAATCATATATTATCTAGATTTTTAGAGTGGAAATCCAAACATCTCCTCCGACCTCATCATATTGCATACTTTTTTGCGTGAGTATAGTATTCCATATTTGTGTAACATTAAAGGATAACCCAATATTATTTCATACGTTAATTATGAAAAATAAACATTTGCTTAAGGTAAACTGTGTTCTTAAATTTAATAGACACCATGTGATAGGAAAAAAAAATATAAGTTAAAAGTCTTTGTCTTCAAGGAGCAAATGTGAGGCAAGACTTAAAAACTTTGATCAACTGACATAAAATTACCTGATAAAAGTAAAATTACATAAACATATTGAAATAACTAAAGGAGATAAATTATGAATGAAATGATTTCTTTGATTTCCCTTGGCTTATAACTTTTACTACCTGTTATCTTATCTCTACATTCTTGTCTCTCATCTGAATAATGCTTATGTTTTTATATTCCAATGACATGAATCTACTGAAACGTTACACCATCTAGAATCTAATGCACAGAAAAATCTATTCATCTTCAGTGAACAAATGAATAAGGAGGTCACAGAAAATTGAATTTTCAGGGCTACAAATGCAGAGGGAATCAAAATAAAAACTGTAACCATTAGTGCGGTGGCACTTTGCATAAGCTGTTAGGCCTCATGCTTACTATATTTCTCAGTGTTTGTCAAATTCAAAATTTGTAAATATATATTGAAATATTCTCAACATTGAAGGTTTGAAAAATGTATTTAAATAGTTTAATTTAGAGAATGATAGTGTTTAGGACATGGTAATTGTTCAGTAATGTTTGCTGCTATGAAAATTATTGTTAATAATACTACTCTTAAATGTAATTATGAGGAAAATTTTTATCTTTTAGCTTCAAGAAAAGAACTAGTTTTATAGGAGCCACATTTCCTGGAAAGATATGTAATAAGAAATATGCTGCAGGAGTTGCTCTGGTATGTAATTATTATCTAGTTTGTTCTCATTCTTTTCACATTTCACAATTTACTAAATATTTTAAAGCATGAATAAACATATTAATTAGTTTACTCATCCTTTAATAGTTTTTTATATTACTAAGTTGGAGCATAAAAATTGAACTGTATATAATTGCTTTAAAAAATAGAACATTTTTGGGCGGGCCCGGTGGTGTGGTGGTTAAGTGCACACGCTCTGCTTTGTTGGTTCGCGGGTTCTGATCCTGGGCGCACACCGACGCACTGCTTGTCAAGCCATGCTGTGGCACTGTCCCATATAAAGTAGAGGAAGATGGGCACAGATATTAGCCCAGGGCCAATCTTCCTCAGCAAAAAAGAGAAGGATTGGCAACAGATGTTAGCTCAGGGCTGGTCTTCCTCACACACACAAAAAAATAATAATAAATAATAAAATAAAATAAAAAATAGAACAATTATCAATTGAACTGCTCATATTGTCATTTAAAAAAAAACGTTTGGCCATTCTAAGTCATCAAAGTTTAATTGTTTTGAATAGTAGTATGCTTGCATCAATATTTACTATATAATCAATGCAATTTTAATGTTAATTATTAAACATATCAATTTTTCTCTCAAAAATGATAATTGATGTACATTCATGTGCTTTTCTATTAAGTGACATTAATTATATTTTCTATTTTAAGGTAACTATTTTATTATTGCATTCAATTCTCTATTATATGTTTGGGAGGAGCAGACTGTTGTAGGGAGAAACTGCCGTCAAAAATTTATAATCTCCTGCTTTCTGGGGAAAGTGAGAATGGGCTCTTAGTGAAGAATTATATTCCTTTTACAAGTTATATGAAAAGTAGAGAAGTGAACTAATTTGAGAGTGCGTCAGAAAAAGAAGTCTGTACTGTGATTTTTACACTGACCCATTTGTATAGTTGGTTGACTTTTAGTAACGTGTACAGTGAAGTAAATCGCCCTTGACACATTAGACAGGTTTGAAAGCAGTTCTGGTACTACTGGTTACTGTTACTGTGAGAGACATCGATTAGGTAAATCTTAAACCAGTTCTGGGGATTATTTATTACCATGGCTAAAGAACAATCAGACCTTTCCTAGGAATTTGTTTTTATTGTCAGTTCTTGCTTTTGGTCCTTCCTCAGCCAAAGTTTGAGGAAAGACCATCAGCAACGGTTCAGGTCTTGCAGATGATAAGAATTATTGAATATAAGTGGTTTTATTATTATTTATTATTATTGAATATTATTATTGAATATAATAATTATTGAATAATTATTAGTTTTATTATAATTATTATTAGTAGTATTTAGTATACTATACTATATTATCAACTGGTATTAGTATTTTTATTATAATAATAATGATAATAATAATACAAATAATTATTATTGAATATATGTGTGTTTTCCTGGTGCCATTCTTCAGACTTGAACTTTGACAGGAATTTTTGTAATAAAAATTTGTAAAGGGAGCCGGTCGGGTGGTGTAGCGGTTGGGTTTGTGTGCTCCGCTTTGGCTGCCTGGGGTTCGCAGATTCAGATCCCGGGCACAGACTATGCACTGCCTGTCAAGCCATGCTGTGGCGGTGTCCCATATAAAGTAGAGGAACATGGGTGAGGATGTTAGCCCTGGGTCAATCTTCCTCAGCAAAAAAAGGAGGATTGGCAACAGATATTAGCTCAGGGCTAATCTTCCTCACACACACACACAAAATTTGTAAAGGAAAAGAACTAATATAGGAGTCAAGCAAGAATGCTGTAAAAATGTCAGTATAAAATTAAGATATAAATATATTAAAAAATAAAATACGTATAAACACCAGCAACAAAGATAGATAGAACAAGCAATAGATATTATACCAGCTAATAGAGTTTGAATATTTAAAGATAGATACTAATCCTAATATTTTAAAATATTTTTTAATAGTTTAGAAATTTTTCCTTAAATATGGTAGCTTTATTAAATGTCTTGAAATCAGGTGGTTTAAGTCCTCCAGCTTTGTTCTTTCTCAATACTATATTGTCTATATTTAACTTTGCATTTTCATATAGATTTTAGAATTGGCTTGTCTAGTTCCACACACACACAAAAGCTTACTTAGATTTTGATTGGGATGGTGTGTAATTTATGATTCAATTAGGAGGGAATTGACATCTTAACAGCGTTGGACTTTCCAATCCACTAATATGATTTCTGTTTCCATTTACTCAGGTTTTTAGAAAATTCTCTGTAGAGGTTTAATACATCTCCTGCTAAATTTATTCTTAGATATTTTATATGTTCTGATGCTATTGCAACTGGTATTGATTATTTAAATTGATGTTCTAATTTCTCACTGCTGGTGTTATACATATGTGGTCAATTTTTATATATTTTTATACATATCCTATAACCTTCCTGAATTTACATATGAGAGCCATCATTTTTCCAGCTTTAATGAGATATAATTGAGATGTAACATTGTGTAAGTTTAAGATGTACAATGTAATGATTTGATATATGTATATATTGTGAAATGATTGCCATGATACGGTTAGTTAGCACATCCATGATCTCACACAGTTACCATTTGTGTGTGTGTGTGGTGGGGTGAGAACCTTTAAGATCTACTCTCTTAGCAACTTTCAAATATACAATGTAGTATTGTTAATTATAGTCACAATACTGTATGTTACATCCCAGAAACTAGAAGTTTATACCCTTTGATCATTTTGGCTCATTCCTACCCTCCAGCCCCCACTACCCCCTGACAGCCACCAATCTATTCTCTGTTTCTGTGAGTTTGGTTGTTTTAGATTCCACATGTAGCTGAGGTCATATTGTATTTGTCTTTTTCTGTGTGACTTATTTCACTTAACATAATGCCCTCAAGGTTCGTCTGTGTTGTCCCAAACGGCAGAATTTCCTTTTTTTATGACTGAATAATACTCATATGTGTACATGTATATATACACACACATACATATACATATGTATGTCACAATTTCTTTATCCATTCATCTGTCAATGGACAGGTAGGTTGTTTCCATATCAGGGATATTGTGAATAATCTGCAGTGAACATGGTGTGCAGATATCTCTTTGAGATAGTGATTTCATTTCCTTCAGATGTATACCCAGAAGTGGGATTGCTGATTCATATGGTAGTTCTATTTTTAATTTTTTCGGGAAACTCTGTACTGTTTTCCATAGTGGCTGCACCAATTTACATTCCCATCAACAGTGTACAAGGGTTCCATTTTCTCCACATCCTTGCCAGCATTTGTTATCTCTAGTCTTTTTGATAATAGCCATTGTAACAGGTGTGAGGTGATATCTGTTGTGATTTTGATTTGCATTACTCTGATGATTGGTGATGTTGAGTACTTTTTATGTACCTGTTGGCCATTTGGATATCCTCTTTGGAGAAATGTCTATTCAGGTCCTTTGAGCATTTCTTAATATGTTTTGGATATTAACCCCTTGTTAGATGTATAGTTTGCAAATACTTTCTCCCTCTCTCTAGGTTGCCAGTTCATTTTGTTGATCAGTTCTTTTTCTATGCAGAACCTTTTATATTGATGTAGTCCTACCTGTTTGTTTTTGCTTTTGTTGTTTGTGGTTTTCGTGCCATATCCGTAAAATCATTGCCAAAACCTGTGTCAAGGAGATTTTTTACTGTTTCCTTCTAAGATTTTTATGATTTTACTCCTTACGTTTAAGTCTTTAGTCCATTTTGAGTTGACTTTTGTGAGTGGTGTAAGATAGCAGTCAAGTTTCATTATTTGCATACGACTATCCAGTTTTCCAACATCATTTGTTGAAGAGAGTATCTTTTCTCAATTGAGTGTTCTTGGCTCCCTTGTCAAATATTAGTTGACTATATATGCAGGGGATTATTTTGGTGCTCTCTATTCTGTTCCCTTGGTCTACGTGTCTGATTTTATGCCAGTACCATACTTTTTTGATAATCAAAGCTTTGTAATATAGTTTGAAAACAGAAAATGTGATGCCTCCAGCTTTGTTCTTATTTCGCAGGGTTACTTTGATTATTTGGGGTCTTTTGTATTCTCATATGAATTTTAGTTTTTTTCTATTTCTATGAAAAATAACGTTGGAATTTTGATAGGGATTGCATTGCATCTATAGATGGCTGTCAGTAGTATGGACATTTTAACAATATTCTTCTTTCCAATCCATGAACATGGGATATCTTTCCATTTAATTGTGTCTTCTTCACTGTCTTTCATCAATATCTTATAGTTTTCAGAGTGGAGACCTTTTACCCCTTGGTTAAATTTATTCCTGGTATTTCGTTATGTTTTGTAGCTATTGTAAATAGGATTGATTTCTCTTTTTTTACAGTTAATTCATTATTAGTATATAGAAATACAACTCCTTCTTGTACGTTGATTTTGTATCCTGCAACTTTACTGAATTTATTAGTTCTAACAATTTTTTGGTGAAGTCTTTAGGATTTTCTATATATAAGATCATGTTATCAGCAAAGAGAGACAACTTTACTTCTTTCTTTCCAGTTTGGTTGCCTTTTATGTCCTTTTCTTTCTTGGTTGCTCTGCCTAAGACTTCCAGTACCGTGGAGAGTGGCCACCTTTGTCTTGATCCGTATCTTAGAGGAAAAGACTTACCCTTCGTTGTTGAATATGATGTCAGCCATAGGTTTGTCATACATGACCTTTATTATGTTGAGGTACATTCCTTCTATTCCTAATTTCTTGTGACTGTCTTTTGTAAATCATAAATGGATTTTGAATTTCGTCAGATGGTTTGTCTGCATCTGTTGAGATGATCATATGATTTTTTTCTTTCATTCTATTAATGTGAAATATTACATTTATTTATTTCTGTATTGTGAATCATCCTTGCATCCCAGGGATGAAACTCATTTGATCATGGTTTATGATCCTTTTAATATGCTGTTGAATTTGGTTTGCTACTATTTTGTTAATAATTTTTGCATTTATATTCATCAGGGACATTAGTCTGTATATTTCTTTCCTTGTAATGTCTTTATCTGGCTTTGGAATCAGGGTAATAATGGCCTCTTAAAATGAGTTTGGGAGTACTTTGTTATCTTCAATTTTTTGGAAGATTCTGAGAAGGATTAGTATTAATTCTTCATTAAATGTCTGGTAGAATTAACCAGTGAAACAATCTGATCCTGGGCTTTCCTTTTGTGAGGGGTTTATGTTTACTGATTCAATCTCCTTATTTGTGATTAGTCTGATCAGATTTTCTGTTTCTACATGATTCAGCCTTGGTAGATTATATTTTTTTAGGAATTTATGCATTTCTTCTAGGTCGTCCAACTTATTTGTGTATGATTGTTCATAGTTTTTTATGATTCCTTGTACTTTTGTAGTTTAAGTTGTAATGTATACTCTTTCATTTATAATTGTATTTACTTGGATCATCTCTAGATAAAGTTTTGTCAATTTTGTTTATCTTTCCAAAGAACCAACTGTTTAGGTTTTAAAATTTCTTCTATTGATTTCCTATTCTCTATCTCATTTATTTTGGTTCTAATCTTTATTATTTCCTTTCTTCTGCTAATTTTGGGCTTAGTTTGTTCTTTTTTCTACTTCCTTGAGATGTAAAGTTAGATTGATCTTTCTTTTTTCTTGATATGAGTTTATTGCTATTAACATCCCTCTTATAACTGCTTTTTCTGCATCCCATAATTTTTGCTATATTGTTTTCATTTTCATTCGTTCAAGATTTAAAAAAAATTCCCTTTTGTTTTATTTGTTATCCGTTTATTGTTCAGGAATGTGTTGCTCAATTTCCATGTATTTGTGAATTTTCAAGCATTCTCCCAGTTATTGATTTCTAGTTTCATACCATTCTGTTCAGAAAAGATACTTGATATGATTTTGATCTTCTTGTATTTGTTGAGACTTGTTTTGTGGCCTAAGATATGCTCGATCTTAGAAAATGTTCTCTGTGCAATGGAGAAGAATGTGTATTCCAGTGCTTTCAGATGGAATGTTCTGTATATGTCTGTTAGGTCTATTTGGTGTATAGCATTGTTAAAATCTACTGTTTCCCTATTGGTTTGCTGTCTGAATGATCTGTCTATTGTTGAAAGTGGGGTGTATAATCCCCAACTATTATTATATTGTTGTTTCTTTCTCCTTTTTAGTTTGCTAGTAGTTGCTTAATATATTTAGGTGCTCCAATATTGGGGGCATAAATAATTACAATTTTTTTATCTTCTTGATAGATTGATACCTTTATCATTATATGAGTTTTTGTCTCTTTTGGGCATATTTAGCTTAAAGTCTATTTTGTGTCTTATAAGTGTAGCTATCCCTGCATTTTTCTGCTTACTATTTCCTTGAGTATATTTTTCCGTTCCTTCATTTCAGTCTATGTGTGTCCTTAAAGCCAAGTGACTCTCTTCCAGGCAGCATACTGTTGGGTCTTTTTTTTTTTTTTTAAGCCATTCAGCCAATCTATGTCCTTTGATTGGGAAATTTAATCCATTTATGTTTAAAGTAATTATTGATAGGTAAGGACTTGCTATTGCCATTTTGTTCATTGTTTTCTGACTGTTTTGTAAATTCCCTGTACCTTGCTTCCTCTCTTGCTGTCTTTCTTTGTGACTTGGTGAATTTTTGTAACGGTATGCTTGACTCTTTTATCATAATGTTTTGTGTATCTACTACAGCGTTTTCCTTTGTGGTTACCATAAGGATTACATAAAATATATTATAGTATCCTGTTTTAAGCTGATAATGACTTAGCTTTAATATAGCATGCAGAAACTTCTTTTACTTCTCCTGCCTCACATTTTAAGTTATTGGTGCTACAATTTACATCTTTTTTATGTTGTGTATTCAGTAATAAATTATTATATTTATGGTTATTCTTAATATGTTTTTTAACTTTTAAATGGGAGTTGTAAGTGAATGATGTACTACCATTACCATATTAGAAAATCTGAGTTTGACTATATATTTGCCATTACCATTGAGTTTTACACATTCGTATTTTTATGATGTTAATTAGAATCCTTTTATTTCTGCTCGAAGAACTCCCTTTGGCATTTCTTGTAAGGCAGGTCTAGTGGTGATAAAAATCCCTCAGCTTTTGTTTATTTGAAAAAATCTTTCTTTCTCCTTTATTTCTGAAGGACAGCTTTGGCTAGTATAGTATCTTGGTTGAGACTTATTTTCTCTTTCAATATTTTGAATATATCATCCCATTCTCTCCTGGCCTACAAAATTTCTGCTGAAAAATCTGCTTATAGTCTTATTGAGATGCCCATTTATGTGATGAGTCACTTTTCTCCTGCTGATTTCAATATTTTCTCTTCATCTTTGACTTCTGACAATTTAATTATAATGTGTCTTATGTAGCCTTTTTTAGGTTCAAAATATTTGGGGTTCTTTGGGCCTCATGAATCTGGAAGTCTATCTCTCTCCCAATGTCTGGGGAGTTTTCAGCCATTATTGCTTTAAATAGACTTTTATCCCTTTCTCTTTCTCTTCTCCTTCTGGGATTCGCATAATTGTTGGGAATATATATATTATATATATATATATATTATATATATATATATATTATTTATTTTGATCATGTCCCATAAATTCTGTACACTTTCTTCACCCTTTTTCATTCTTTTTTCTTTTTGTTCCTCTGACCAGATAATTTCACATGACCTGTCCTATAATTCTCTGATTCCTTCATCTGCTTGATTGACTCTGATGTTGAAGCTCTCTCTTGAATTCTTCTGTTCGGTCATTGTATTCTTCAGCTCTAGGATTTCTCTTTGGTTATTTTTTTATTGTTTTTACGTCTTTGTTGAACTGTTCATATTGTTCTCGCATTGTTTTCCTAATTTTGTTTAGTTGTCTGTTTGTTCTTATAATTCACTGTATGTCTTTAAGAGGATTATTCTGAATTCTTTGTCAGACATTCCATAGATCTCAAGTTCATTAGGATCAGTTATTGGAGCTTTATTAATTTCCTTTGGTAGTTTTATGTTTTCTTGATTCTTTGTAATTCTTGTGCATTTGAGTAAGTGGTCTCCTCTTCCAGACTTTACAGATTTGCTTCAGCAGGGACAGCTATTCACCAGGTTGGGTTACTGGAGGGTCAGCTGGTAGTGTCATAGGTAGGTGAGGCTTGCTCTTTGGATCTCTATTTGTGTGAGGCACTACCTGTACTCTGCAATCAGTAGACCTGCCACTGACTGGGCACTGCAGTTGCGTGGGCCTGTTGGCTGGCTTCTGTGTCTAAATGGGTCCATTACGTGTGCTCCCTGATTGGGTTGGGCTACTGGCTGTGCTCCATGGTCAAGTGGGATCCACACTAACTGGGCTGTGCAGTCACTTCTGGTAGGGCAATGTTGCAGGCTGTGTTCTCTTCCAGAGTGGTGCCACTGCTTGTTTTCTGCAATTGGACAGGGCCATAGGCTGGGCTCCAGTGGGCTCTGGGTTGAGTGGGTTCTGAGGGTGTGCTCACCAACTGGATGGTGCTGCTGGCTGGACTCTGTGTTCAGATGGAGCTGCAGGCAGGGCTTTGTGGGTGAACAAGGCCTCAGGTTGTGCTCCATAATCAGGTGAGGCCACAGGCTGTGCCCTCAAGTTTGCAGAGCTCCAGGCTAGCTTTGGGATCAGTTAGGCAGCTGACTGTGCTCTTCTGTTGGGTAATGTCACTGGCCAGGCTCTCCTGTCAGGAGGGGCCTCTAGCTGTATCCCACAGTTGGGTGGGGCTAGAGACTTCACTCTGCAGTAGGGCAGGTTTACTGTTGAGAGTCCTTCATTGGGTAGGGCTGCAGGCTGTGTTCCACAATTGGGCAGGATCACTGGCTGGGCTCCCTGCCTGGTCAAAGCTGCAGGCTTTGTTCAGCAATCAGGCAGGGCCACAGGTTGGGCTCTGTTCTGGGGTAAGGCTATAGCCTGGGTTTTGTAGCTGGGTGGTACCATAGGCTGAGTTGCAGGGATGTCTAGGGTCACTGTTCAGGCTCCCTTGTTATGCAGGGCCAGAGGCTATACTTAACAGTTGGGCAGGATTGCTGGCTTGGCTCTCTGCCCATGCACGGCAGTTGGAGGGTCCCCTAGCTGGCTGGGTTCTCTAGATAGGCTTCTTGGTCAGGTGGGACTGGAGGCTGTACTCATGAGTTTGGCAGGGCTTCACATTTTCTTCCCTGCTGGAGTGAGTCTATAAAATGGGCTCCATGACTTGTATGGTTTGGCTTGTTGCCTAGGGACCCAAATCAGGCAGACCTGCCAACAGAGTTCCCTGGCCAGACCAGGCTACTGGCTCAGCTCTGCAGATGGGCAGAGCCACTGGCTGGGGTCTCTGCTCAGGAGCCACTGCAGGTGGGAATGTAATCTGCCAATATCTGAGCACTGGTTACTATAAGCCCTGTCCCTGTTCTCGTCTCTATCTAATCCCTAGTGGTCAAGCTACACATATTCCCCCAGTGATCCCCATGAGGTGAGACCTGAGTAGGTCTCCTAGGAAGTGTCCTACAATACTGTGGGAGCTGGACATCCCCTTTGGGCTCTCTTCTTCTCACTGGAGAAATTGTAGGCCAAGGGAGTCCTCTAGGTGTGGCGCCTGGGGAAGGTGATGTAGTCAGAGTGTAGCCACTCCTCTTACCCTTCTAATGTGGTCCTTCTCAGTTTGTGTTCCAGGGGGGTGCTTCAGCCTCCCCCCAGGTTCTGGGTTTTCACAATGATTCTTATCTATGGATAGTAGCTAGTTAGTCTTCTTGTGAGGGGGACTGATGTCAGGAATGACCTATGTCGCCATCTTGATGACATCACTGCTTATTATTATTTTTTTTATATTCCTTTAGATTTTCAATATACATCATCATGTTTTCTGTGAACAAAGACAGTTTTACTGCTTCTTTTGCTTTCCTTATTTAACTTGCTTGGACTTCCAGGGCAATGTTATTAGAAGTGACGAGAAGGGACATCCTTGCCTTGCTCCTGAACTTAGGGGAAAGTGTTCCATTTTGCATCTTAAGTATGAAGGTAGCTGTATGTGTGTGTGTGTGTATGTGTGTGTGTGTGTGTGTGTTGTTCCCATTTATCAGATAGTGGAAGAAGTTTCTTTCTAACTTCTGCTAAGAGTTAGTATCATAAATGAACTGAATGTTGTCAAATTACCTTCATTGAATGAGGTGATCCTATCTTTTTTCCTTTTTGTTTCAGTTAATGTAATAACTATATTAACTGATTTTCAAAATTTCCCAATCTTTCATTCTTAAGGTAAACTCCATTTGGTTATGATGTATTATCTTTTTATGTCTTGCTCTATTCTATTTGCTATTTTTTTTGTTAAAGATTTGTTTGTTTAATTATTAGTAATACTGGTTTGTAGTTTTCTTTTCTTATGATTCTTTGTCAGATTTTTTGTGTTAGGGTTATACTTGCCTCATAAAAGAGCTAGGAAGTGTTCCCTCTTCCTCTATTCCTGAAATAGTTTGCATAGTATTGATATTATTTCTTCCTTGAATGTTTGTTAGAATTCACCAATGAAACAATTTAGGGAAAAAGCTTTCTCTGTTGCAAAGTATTTAATTAAGAAGAAATCAATTTATTGTAAAGTTATGGGGGCTATTCAATTTGTTTATTTATTCTTGGGTAATAAGAATACTTATTTACCCAAGAATACTTAAATAAGAATACTTGGGTAAGTGCTGGTAGGTTGTGCTTTTCAAAGAATGTGTCTGTTTCATCTACATAATTAATTTGGTCAGTATATTTTGATCATAATTTTCTGTTATTATACTGTGGTAGGATCTGTAGTCATATTCCTTCTCCACCTCCTCCTGGTTTTGGGTTGGTTTATCAACTCTTTAATTTTTTCTAAGGACCAAATTATAACTTTGTTGATTCTCTCTGGTGTTTGTTTTCTGCTTTATTGATTACTTCTCTTTATTATTTTGTTTATTCTAATTTTTTTGTATTTATGTTGCTTTTTTTTCCTGCTTCTAAAAACAGAAACTTACATTATGAATTTATTTAAAAACTTTTAAAATACATAGTCATTTAAAGCTATGAATTCCTTCTTAGTGTAAACTTAGCTGCATCCTAGATATTTAGACCCTTTCTTAATTGTCCAAGGAGTTTTCTAATTTCTCACTTGGCTTATGAGATTTACATGTGTGTTGCTAAATTTATAAATATTTGTGGTTTTTCTTAATATCATTTTGCTGACGTTTGATAGTTTAATTCATTTGTCAGAGAATGTACTCTGTACCATTTTAATTATTTGACATTTTTTCAGGCTTGTTTTATTCCCCAGTGTATGGGGTATGTTGGAATATTTTTTCAAGTGTGCTTGAGAAAATGTGCATTCATTCTGTAGTTGTTAGGTATAGTGTTCTATAAATATTTTCTATTTAGTTGGTTGACTGTTTATGATTTTTGTCTACTTGTTCTCTCAATTACTGAGATAATAGGGTTTAAAGCCTCTAATAAATGAGGATTTACCTTTCTCCAATTAGTTGTTTCAATTTCTGATTCATACACTTTGAAGCTTTCTGATTTTAATTGCATAAATATTTAGGATTGCTATGTATTCTTGATACACTAACCCTTTTTTCATTATGAAATGTGACATCAATAGAGCAACATCAACTTGATGATGATTGCATGGTTTATGTTTTCCACCCTTTTACTTCTACCTGTCTACTTCTACCATCTACCTTCTACGACTCTGTACTTATAGTGCATCTCTTGTAGTCAGCGTATAATTACATCTGTTTTTCACAATCCGTTTGACAGTCTTTGCTTTTAATTGGAATGTTCAGCCCATTTACATTTAAGATAATTATTAAGTTTGGGTACAGGACTACCATCTTTTTCTTTGTTTCCCGTTTATACCCTCTGTTCTTTTTCTTTTGATCTTCCTTTCCTGCCTTCTACTTTTTTGTCCTAATAACATAGATATGTTTTTCATATCACTACCTACTTGATTTACTGTTATATCACTATATGTAAGTACTCTACAACAGTATAGTACCATTTTACACCTTTCCTTTTTTTGTTAAATTTTCATATATTTCCTATATTTACATATATATAATCCCCATAATATAATTAAGCTTTTTTTCCCTTTAAATTGTCAAATGCTCTTCAAAGGAATTAAGAAAAGAAAAAAATAGTATTGCACATTTCTCTACTCGTTTGCCATTTGTAGCACTCTGCAATCTTTGTGCAGATCCAAATTTCTATCTATCTCGAATCGTGTTTCTTCATTCTGAAAAACTAGCTTAATCATTTTTTGTAACATAAAATCTACTGACATTGAATTCTCTCAGCTTTCATTTATTTAACAATGTATTTATTTTACTTCATTTATGAAGAGTATTTTCACTGGAATATGGACTACCTAATTTTATAGACTACCTATTTTTATGTAATCCTAGACTACCAATTTTTTCTTTTAGTACAAATGTAATTTTTTTGTCTTCTCGTTTGTATTGTTTCTGGCAAGAAGACAGTCATCATTCTCTTGTATTAATATGTATTTTTTTTCTTCTGGCTGCTTTTAGAAACTTCTTTTTTCTTTGATTTTCAGCAATGTGGTTATATTATTCCTAGCTCTATTTTCTTCCAGTTTTATACTGCTTGTTGTTTGTTGATCTTCTTGGATTACTGGGTGGATATTTTTTATCAAATGTGAAAAATTAGAGCTGTTCTGTCTTCAGATATTTTTTTTCTGCTCCAATCCCCCTTCTTCCGGGATGTGATTACATCTTAGTTAAACCACTTGCTATTATCCTACAGGTCACTTTGTGTTCAGATTTTTCAATCTTTTTCTCTGTGCTTCAATTGACATAATTTTTTTCAATATGATTTTAAATCCACTGATCCTTTGTACAACAGTGTTCATTCTTCTCTTAAGCACATTATATATATATATATTTGTTCAGGCATTCCATTTTTTAGTTGTAGAATTCCTGGGGTGCTTTTTTTTATGGTTTTCGTACCTTTGCTGATTTGTTTTCCATTTGTTCACCCATTCTTTCTAAATTTTTCTATAAATCCTGAAACAAATTTAGAATAGTGGTTTTAAATTTCTTGTCAGTTTCAAAATCAGATTGTGTATAGGTCTATTCCTGTGGAATTTTTTCTTGTGTTTCGATTCCATTTTCTTGCTTCTTCACATGTCTCATAATTTTTTATTGTGAACTGAACATTGTGCACAGAATAATAGTCGAGATTCACATATAGTTTTTGGTCTGGTTGTTTATTTTGGATTCTCAGAGTGCCACCTTTTTCCTTCCTCTGGCAGCTTGAGAAAGCATTGATTCAAGTTTTACTAAATTTCGAGTTGACCTTGGTTTGGCTGAGCTTTAATAAGATTAAACTCCTTTTTCTTTAGAAAAACCACCCATATTTCCATGGGGTGCAAATGATTTTGCTGAGGAACTAATCTCTTACATCTTCTCAGTGTTTATGCCTTAACATGAAGGCATTTGGGCATTGGTTTTGCCTTTGGATTGCTGTGGGCCCAAGGTTCAAAGCAGGGAAGACTGGGCTTGGGAGCAAGATTTTCAGCTGTTTTTCACATTCCCATGCTTGGAACCTGAACTATGATTGAAAGTAATGATAAGCGAAATTCCATAAATCGGAATCTATGGAATCCAAACTACGACGTGCTGAGAAGAATATTCACAGCCTTAAATATATGCAAGGGTATAAATATGAATGATTTAAGCACGAAATGTCAAAAATAAAAAAAAGTAAATGAAAGAAATCAAGGGAAAATAAACTAAAAAGGTGAAATCTGGAATAGATGATTGAAGAAACAGAACACTGTAGAACTAATCACTACATGTAAAAGATGATTTTTTTCTCATAAAATGAACAACACATGCTACCTATTAGAATAATTGTGAAAAAGAACAAATAAAGTACACAAGAGATTAGAAGGGGTAAAATAATGATTAAAACAGAAAATTTGAAAAATCTTACTCATCACAATTTCTATGCAAATACATATGAAACATTGATTAAACGTAACAAAACTGGCTCAAACAGAAATAGAAAATTACGTAGATTAGTTTCCTTAGAAGAAGTAGGTAAATGCTTTCACAAATGATTCTATTAATTCCATAGAAGAAGGAAAAAATCTAAATTCATTTTTATCAAATGAGTATAACTAATACTTAACCATTATAAACTTTGAACCAAAGAATCATGTTGATGTATCTAATGCAAATATACTAAATAAGACATTAGCAAAAAGAATCTAGGACACACACAAAATTACGTTCTGACCGAACTCTTGTTTCTTCACATGTCTCATAATTGTATACTTGATTTCTGAGGTGGTGACTTTCCTATTATAAAGTGTCCTTTTATTTTATTCTTGACAGATAGCAGGATTGTGAAAATATGTTCTTCATTTGCAGTTTCTTTGTTTGTCTTTGCCCATCGTTTTTTTTTTTTTTTAGCTTTTTTTGCCCAGTTTTCTTATGTAAGGTGTGTCTCTTGTATAAGCCATAGAGTCCAATTTTATGAGTACATCTAAAGAATCTTATTTTTAAAAACTGGTTTATAAATGAATCATGTTTGATTTTATTTCTCTCATATATTTTGTGTTTAATTTACTTTGTGTATTATGTTTACTTCGTGTCTGTTTTCTTCATTTTTTTATTTATAAATTTTAAAATCATTTTCTAGGTTTCAGGAAAGTTTGTAGTTCTAGTGAATACCTTTATATTAACACCTTCATATAAAGTATTGGTCTTCTTTTTTATGTAGGCTTATACCTTTCTATTTGGTGACTTTATATTATATTCTTTCCCTCCATTCTGTATCCCCCTTTCTCTCTCTCTTTCTTAGATTTTAGTTTTGTTATTTCTACTTTATTGGAGTTTATAATATTTACCTACTATTAGTCCGTGTTTATGTAATCTTAAAATTAAATATGTGAACCAGTCATTTTTTTTCATTTTTTATATTTTCTCAGTCATATTCTGGTTGGATGAAGTTCATCACTATTATATAGCTAACTCAGGGAAGTTTTATGTGTGTAATAATCCTCCAATTCTTACTTTTTTAAAATTATTTTTCTCTAGCCTTGTTACTTAAAGGACTGATTGCTGCATACAAATTTTTTGATTTTATGTCATTGAGTGTCTTAGAAATTTTTCTCTAATCTTGCCATGGTTTATATCCTGTTGTTGAAAAATCCAGTGCCAATGTGATCTACTTTGTTTTTAACTGATTGAATACTCAAATTACTTTATTTTTCTTTATCTTTAAAGTTTAACTGTTTTACTGGGATAAAAATCAGCATTACATGCACGTGGATTGGAAGAATAAACATAGTTAAAATGTCTATATTTTAGAAAGTGATCTACAGATTCAATGCAATCCCAATCATAATCCCAATGACATTCTTCACGGAAATAGAAAAAAGAATGCTAAAATTCGTATGGGGCAACAAAACACCCTGAATATCTAAAGCAATCCTAAGAAAAAAGAACAAAGCAGGAGGCATCACAATCCCTGACTTCAAAATGTACTACAAAGCAATAGTAATCAAAACAGCATGGTACTGGTACGAAAACAGACACACAGATCAATGGAACAGAATTGAAAGCCCAGAAATAAAACCACACATATACGGACAGCTAATTTTTGACAAAGGAGCTAAGAACATACAATGGAGAAAGGAAAGTCTCTTCAATAAATGGTGTTGGGAAAACTGGACAGCCACATGCAAAAGAATGAAAGTGGACCATCTACTATTGCCATTCACAAGAACTAACTCAAAATGGATCAAGGACTAGAAGGTGAGACCTGAAACTATAAAACTCATAGAAGAAAATATAGGCAACACACTATTTGACATTGGTCATAAAGGAATCTTTTCAGATGATATGCCTACCCAGACTAGGGAAACTAAATAAAAAATAAACAAGTGCGACTTTATCAGATTAAAGAGCTTCTACAAGACAAACGAAACCAGAATCAAGGTGAACAGACAACCCACCAGCGGGGAGAGAATATTTGCAAAACATACATCTGACAAGGGGTTGATCTCCATGATATATAAAGAACTCACACACTGAACAACAAAAAAACAACCTGATCAGAAAATGGGCAGAGGAAGTGAACAGACACTTCTCCAAAGAAGATATACAGATGGCCAATAGGCACATGAAAAGATGCTCAACATCACTAATCATCAGGGAAATGCAAATCAAAACAACACTAAGATATCACCTCACGCCTGTTAGAATGGCTATAATCACCAAGACAAAAAACAACAAATGTTGGAGAGAATGTGGAGAAACAAGAACCTTCGTACACAGCTGGTGGGAATGCAAACTGGTGCAGCCCCTATGGAAAACCGTATGGAGTTTCCTCAAAGAATTAAAAATAGAGATGCCCTATGATCCAACCATCCCACTACTGGGAATCTATCCAATGAATCTGAAATCAACAATCCAAAGAGGCTTATGCACCCCTATGTTCATTGCAGCATTATTCACTATAGCTAAGAAGTGGAAGCAACCTAAGTGTCCCTCGATTGATGATTGGATCAAGAAAATGTGGTATATATATATACAATGGAATACTACTCAGCCCTAAAAAAAGACAAAATAGTCCCATTTGCAACAACATGGATGGGCCTGGAGGATATTATGTTAAGTGAAGTAAGCCAGAAAGAGAAAGACAAACACTGTATGATCTCACTCATATGTGAAATATAAACCAACACATGGAAAGAGAAAACTGTATTGTGGTTACCAGGGGCAATGGGGGTGGGGTGTGGGCACAAAGGGTGAAGGGAGACATATATATGGTGATGGACAAACAAAAATGTACAACCCAAAATTTCACAGTGTTAAAAACTATTAAAACATCAATTAAAAAAATCAGCATTACTTTGCATGAGCTAATTTTCACAGTTACAGTTTGCCTTTTCAACATGAGGATTCTCACAATTTCTATGTATAAATTATAGTTTTAATATAATTTCATATTTTCCTATATTATATGATGATGCATATTCTTTGTGTGTCTCTATATTGAATATTTTCTTTACCATTGTTCTTTGATCATGATTTATGATTCATATTCTTATCTCTTATTTTCTATTTTTTCTTGCTTACTATACTTTTGTTTATCTCTCTCCTACCTTGGATATCTTGTATTTTAGTCTTCATTTCTGAGATGTTTTTCTTTTTCTTTGATAATTTCCTGAATTCTGTCACCTCCTGTTTCAAGTCTTCCTGTTGTTCAATTATTTCAATGCTGGGTTTTTGAGATTTTGATTCATGGTATTCTTTCATACTGTAAATACTTGTTTAACTTAATTAATATTGGAATGCTGTATTAGATTTTAACTCTTCTACTCAGCTTTATTTATTTTTACATGTACTTTTCTGATAAATATTTTAATAGTCATTTGCTGCTTTTATTTTCATTTTATCAATAATAATGAGATGATCATATGATTTTACATCTCTAATCATTGATACGGATTATTGCACCAATGAATTTATGATTGTTAAGCTCTGGGGTAAAATTGATATGGTAATGTTTTACCATATTTTTATATTTCCTGGATGTGTTTTGCTAACTATTTTTTGTTTTTTTATATATATGTTCACGAATGAGATCGATGTGCAATTTTCCTTTCTTGTAATGTAATGTCTTTTTTGCATGTTCATATCAAGTCACATAAAGCAGTAGGGAAATGATCCCACTCTCTTATTTTTTGAGAGGTTGTTACATCTATCTTAAGTAAAAGGTAAAATTCATAAAGTTGTTCACAATATGATATTTTAAATGTGTGCCTGATCTTTGCTGATTTCAGATTTTTAATTCTTGATGTTGACCTTTGGAGTTTGCTCTTTGGTTTTTCTTAATCAATCTCATTAGATGTTTTCAATTTTATTAGTTTTTTCAAAGAGCCAACTTTTGCTCTGTAGATCATCTCAAGTTTACATTTGTCTTTAATTTCACTAACCTCTGTTTTTATTCTGATTTATTCTTTCCTTTTGGCTGGCCTTTATTCTTTAACTTTTTCAGGATTATTTTTTATGCACTTACGTTAAGACTGTAATTTTTTTCTATGCCTGGCTTTACTTGCATTTTACAAGCTTGATATATATTTGTATTATCTTCAATTTCAAGTTATTTTCTTATTTCCCTTGTGATTTCTAGTTTGTTGGGTTAGTTAGAAATAATTTCCAAACAAATGGGATCTTTCTACTTATCTTTTTTTATTGATTTATGTTATTGCACTTCAATTTTTCTTTGTTTTTCCTTTTCTGCTGTTTTAAATTAATGTGTATTGCATAAATATCTTTCTGTATTTATCATTTTGGGATTTTTAGGAGGATTCCTTCTTTGTGTGTGTCAGGAAAATCAGCCCTGAGCTTACATCCAATGCCAATCCTCCTCTTTTTGCCAAATAAGATTGGCCCTGGGCTAACATCTGTGCCCATCTTCCTCTACTTTATCTGGGACGCCGCCATAGCATGGCTTGACAAGCAGTGCATCTGTGTGCGCTGGGGATCCGAACCTGCAAACCCTGGGCTGCCAAAGCAGAGCATGTGCGCTTAACAGCTACGCCACCAGGCCGGCCCCGAAGAGGATTCTTTAATTTGTGGATTGTTACTTTTCATCAGCTGTGGAAAATTTTCTGCCATGATTATTATTTTTTTTGGTTCCCTGATATATAACAGTTAAGTACAAAGTTTTATAAAAAGTTTGAGAAAATTAGTGACTATGTTAACTTCAATTTCAAGTTATCATTGTTGGCCCAGAGACAAACTATTTTCCCAAAAACATTGGTTACAAATCATTTTTTAAATTAGGAATTACATTTTTTAGAGCAGTTTTAAATTCACATCGAAATTGAGGGGAAGGTGCAAATATTCCCCACATACCTTCTGCCCTCACACATGCATAGCCTCCCTCGTTTTCAACATCCCCCACCACAGCGGTACATTTGTTACAATTGATGAACCTACACTGAGACATCAGAAAAACTCAAAGTCCATAGTTTACATTATGGTTGACTCTGGGTGTTGTATGTTCTATGAGTTCATTGTCTTTTCAACTATTTTGCTTCTACACTATTTTCTACTTTCCTTCAGATAATCAGTTAAGCATATGATAGACACTCTCAACGTATTCTCTGTCTCTCTTACCCTAGCTTCTCTGCTTTCCCTTCTCTTCATGCTACATTTTGATATTTTCTGATCTAAATTCAATTTTAATGTTTTCAGCTGTTTCTAAGCTACTGTTAACACTTTATATTTAAAAAATTTTGTCACTTTTTTCATTTCTAGAATTTCTATTTGTTACTTTTTCTTATTTATTTATTGCAGTAAGATTGGTTTATAACATTGTATAAATTTCAGGTGTACATCATTATACTTCTATTTCTGCATAGATTACATCATGTTCACCAACCAAATACTAATTACAACCCATCACCACACACGTGCCGAATGATCCCTTTCACCCTCCTCCCTCCCTCCTTCACGTCTCGTAACCACCATATCTGCTAAATTATTTGAATATTTATATTGATGACATATTCAGGATATCTATATATTTGTTTAAATACATTTAAAATAAAATTTTATTTTTAAAGTACTACAATTAGATAGATCTAAAAATAAATTAGTGAAAAGATATAACCAGAAAAGTTTTATTCTCACTCATTTAATCATCTATCATCACATTTCATCAGATTCTTACATAATTCCTCCAGTGTTTCTTATAGAAATATAGACATATACTTATGTTTTACTTCAACAACAGAAAGTGGCATGGGCCATACTGTATTTTGCATTTTTATATTGCAGAGTTAAATTAAATCCTGTGTCTGATAGTTTAAATATCTGGAGGCACTGTTGGTTTTCTGCTGTCTGGCACTCCTTTTAATTCTTATTCATGTATTTTTTTTTTCCTTTTGAGTCTGGTTATCTGTAATTGTATTTCAATCATTTAAAAATTATTCATATAAATAATTTAAAGTCTAATTGCTCTTATGTTCCATCAGGAATTATTGTTTGTTTCAGCCAGATGATTGAGGGCACATTGAAACCAGGGTAACTTTTGACAGACTCAATGTCTAAAGGGACAAAAAGGGGGAGATCAAGGCCAGTCATTGTTAAGCGTTATGGTGACACTTTTCACTGAGAACAGAAGAGCTGCTTCCTAGAAGCCAGGATGAGCTGGAGGTGAAACAGCCCTTGCAGAGGCTGTCATAGACCTACACTCATTTTACTTGATCTTTCTCCTTTATGTTGGTAACGCTTCTTGAAATTTTTGATTGATGACTTTTATCAATGTTGGAAAATTCTCAACCATTATTACTTCAGATATTATTTTTCTCCCATGTCTTCCACCTCTTCTTGTTAGGCTCTAATTAAACATATATTAGGCCTTTAGAAGATGCCCCGCATGTCACTTATACTCTAGTTTTTTTTTATTCCTTTTTTTTGTTTTGTTCTTCAGTTTGAGTACTTTCTATGACCTGTAATTCTGTTCAATAATTCCGTATTCTGCCATTTCAGATATTCATTTTTTTCAGTTCTGCAATGTTCATTTTATTTGTTTATAAATTTCATTGCTTTTGTGAAATTTTTCATTTTTTAATCTACTTTGTCTACCATTCATTTCCTATGTATCTTATTTTATGGCTTTATTGAAAAATTGGCAAGTGAGAATTTTATATATTTAGGTTGTACAACGTGATTTTTTGGTTTAATATATGTATACATTGTGAAATGATTACCACAATCAAGTTAACTCACACATCCATCAACTGACATAGTTACCATTTTTTTGGTGAGAAACTTAAGATCGACTCTCCTAGCAAATTTCAAGCATACAGTAGTATTACTAATTATGGTCACATTGCTGTACGTTACATCCCTGAAACTTCTTCAACTTGTGACTGAAAGTTTGTACCCTTTGACCAACATCTCCACGTTTTCCCACTCCCCAGTCCTTGACAACCACTATTCTATTCTCTGGTTCTATGAGTTCAGCTTTTTTAGATTCCACAAAAAGTGAGATCATACAGTATTTATCTTTCTGTGTCTGGCTTATTTTACTTAGCATAATGTCCTTCTTGTTCATCCATGTTGTCTCAAAGGACAGGAGTTCTTTCTTTTTTCCTTCTTCCATTCATCATGGACACTTAGGTCCATGTATCTTGGCTATTTTGAATAATGCTGCATGAACATGGGAGTGCAGATATCTCTTCAAGATATTAATTTTATTTTCTTTGGGTATATACCCTGAAGTGGGATTGCTGGAACATATAGTAGTACTATTTTTAATTTTTTGAGGAACCTCCATACTGTTTACCATAATGGCTGTACCAATTTACATTCCCATCAACAGTGCACCAGGTTCCCTTTTCTCCACACCCTCACCCACACTTGTTATCTCTTGTCTTTTTGAGAATAGCAATCTTAACAGGTGTGAGGTGATATCTCATTGTGGTTTTCATTTGCATTTCACTAATGATTAGTGATGTTGAGCACCTTTTTATATACCTGTTGGCATTTGTCTGTCTTCTTTTGAAAAATGTCTATTCAGGTCCATTTCCCATTTTTTTAATCAGGTTGGTTTTTGTTGTTGTTATTGTTTCTATTGAGTTCCATGAGTTCCTTATATATTTTGGATATTAAACCTTATCAGATATATGGTTTGCAAATATTTTCTCCCATTTCATAGGTTACCTTATTATTTTGTTGATTGTTTCCTTTGCTGTGCAGAAGCTATTTAGTTTGATGTAGTCCTGTTTGTTTATTTTTGCTTTTGATACCTGTGTTTTTGGTTTCATACCCAAAAATTGTTGCCGAGACCCATCTCAAGATCTTCACCCATGCTTTGTTCTAGGAATTTTATGATTTCAGGCCTTATCTTAAGTACTTAATCCATTTTGAGTTAATTTTCGTGAATGGTGTACTATAAGGATTCAGTTTCATTCCTTTGTATCTGGCTATCCAGTCTTCCCAGCACCATTTATTCGAGAGATTATCCTTTCTTCATCATGTATTCTTGGTGCCCTTGTCAAAGATTAGTTGAATGTATATGTGTGGGTTTATTTCTGGGCTATCTTTTCTGTTCTGTTGATCTATAGGTCTGTTTTTTGGTGGGGGTACAGTATACTCTATTGATAGTACATGAAAAGGTAGGGCTCCCTAAGCCCCTCCCTTTCTTCAAGAGATCTAGGATGGAAAGTGTGAGATGGGGAGATTCTAGTATGTTGGGGGACTGAATTAGAGCGAGGACTCTTCAGCAGCTAAAGGCTTATCTGTTCCTCTCGTGTTCTCACTGGGGCTGGTGGTCCAGGAGGTTCTTACTCCTTGGAGGCCTTATAGATCATAAGGTCCATCACCCTGTTGCTGTAGCCAAATTCATTGTCAAACCAGAAAATGAACCTGACAAAGTGGTTATTGAGAGCAATGCTAGCCTCAGCATCCAAGGGGGAAGGATGGGTGTCATTGTTAAAATTGCAGAAGACAACCTGGTCTTCACTGTAGACCAGGTTGCCCTTTAGGGGGCCCTCTGATTTCTGCTTCACCAAGTTCTTGATGTTATCATATTTGGCGGCTTTCCCTGGGCAGCAATTCAGATCCACAGCTGAACACACTGGGAGTGGGGACATGGAAAGCCATGCTAGGGAGCTTCTAATTCAGCTGAGGGATGACCTTGTCCATATCCTTGGCAGTGCCAATAGAAGCAAGAATGATGTTCTGAGAAGCCCCTCAGCCATCACTACAGATCTGCAGAGGGGCCATTCATGGTATTCTGGGTGGTAGTAATGGCATGAACTGTGATCATAAGTTCCTCCATGAGGCAAAAATTATCATGGATGACCTTGGCTAGGGGGTCCAAGCAGTTGGTGCAGGAGGCCTTGCTGACACTCTTGAGGGAGTTGTCATACCTTCTCATGGTTCATGCCAATCACAAACATGGTGGCATTGGCAAAGGGAGAAGAGATGATAACCCTTTTGGCTCCTTCAAGTGAACCTCAGCCTTCTCCAAGGTAGTGAAGACACCAGTGTACTCCACAACATATTCAGCACCAGTATAATCCCGTTTGATGTTGGCAGGATCTTGATCCCAGAAGATAGAGATGGGCTTTCCATTGATGACAAACTTCCCATTCTCAGCCTTGTCTGCGCCATTGAACTGTCAGATCCATAGACCAATGGAACAGAATAGAGATCCCAGAAATAAACCCACACATATACAGGGTGGAAGTAAACCGGAACGTGTAGACCATGTAGTTGAGGTCAAGGAAGAGGTCATTGTTGGTGACAGTATTCACTTTGCCAGAGTCAAAAGCAGCCCTGGTGACCAGAAGCCCAATATGGCTAAATCTTTGCTCCGACATTCACTTTCATATCTCAGAGATGCAGCTGGCACTGCACAAGAAGATGTGGCTGTCTGTTGAACAGGGAGGAACCACATCTGTTTTTAAGGCCAAAACCATACTTTTTGATTACTATTGGTTTGTAAGATAATTGAAATCAGGAAGTGTGTGGCCTGTAACTTTGTTCTTTTTTTTCAGGATTGCTTTGGCTGTTTGGGATCTTTTGTGGTTCTATATGAATTTAAGGATTGTTTTTTCTATTTCTATGGAAAATGCCATTGGGATTTTGATAGAGCTTGCTTTGAATCTGTATATAGCTTTGGATAATAAGGATATTTTTAACAATATTAATTATTCCAATCCATGAACGTGGGATATCTTTCACTTATTTGTGAAATTTTCTTCAATTTCTTCTTCACTGTTTTTTTTTTCACCAATGTCCTATAGTTTTCAGTGTAGGGATTGTTAACCTCCTTGGTTTAATTTATTCCTAAGTATTTTATTCTTTTTGATGCTATTATAAATGAGGTTATTCTCTTAAATACTTTTTAAGACAGTTCATTGTTATAGAAACCAAACTGATTTTTTTTGGTGGAGTCTTTAGGATTTTCTATATGTAAGATCATGTAATCTGCAAACAGAGACAATTTTGCTTCCTTTCTGATTTGGATGACATTTTTTTCTTTTTCTTGCCTAATTCTCCTGGCTAGGACTTCTAGTACTATGTTGAATGGAAGTAGTAAGAGTGGCCACCCTTGTCTTGTCCGTGATCTCAAAGGAATAGCATTCGGCTTTTCATCCTTGAGTATGGTGTGAGCTGTGGGCTTGTCATATATGGGCTTTATTATATTGAGGTGCATTCCTTCTATCCCTAAATTGTTGAGAATTTTTATCATGAAAGGGTGTTGAATTTTGTCAAATGCTTTTTCTGCATCTATTAAAAGGATCATGTAATTTTTATCCTTCATTTTGTTAATGTGGTGTGTCATATTTTATTGCTTTGCCATTGTTGAACCATCTTTACATTCCAGGATAATTCCACTTGATTATGGTGTTTGATCCATTTAATGTGCTGTTGAATTTGGTTTGCTAGTATTTTGTTGAGAATTTTTGCTTCCGTGTTCATCAGGGATATTGGCCTGTAGTTTTCTTTTCTTGTAGTGCCCTTATCTGGCTTTGGTATCAGGATAATGATGACTTCATAAAATGAATTTGGGAGTTCCATCCCCTTCAATTTTTTAGTAAGAGTTTGAGAAGTATTGGCATTAGTTCTTTTTAAATGTTTAGTGTAATTCACGAGTTAAACTGTCTGGTTCTGGGCTTTTCTTTGTTGTAAGGTTTTTGGTTGCTGATACAATCTCCTACTCATTATTTGTCAGTCCAACTTTTCTATTTTTTCATGATTCAATCTTGGTAGGTTGTATGTTTCTAGGAATTTATCCAATTCTTTTAGGTTATCCAATTTGTTGGCATATAATTGTTTGTAGTAGTCTTTTATAATCCTTTGTATTTCTTGTAATGTCTCCTCTTTCATTTATCATTTTATTTATTTGTGTCCTCTCTCTTTTTTCTTGATTACCTTAGCTAAAGGTTTGTGAATTTTGGTCATCTTTTCAAAAAACCAACTTAGTTTTGTTTATCTTTTCTGTTCTTTCTAGTCTCTATTTCATCTAATTCTGCTCTGGTATTTATTATTTCTTTCCTTCTAACTTTGGCCTTAGTTTGTTCTTATTTTTCTAGATCCTTGAAGTTAAAATTAGGTTGTTTATTCAAGATCTTTCTTTTTTCTTAAGGTATGCATTTATTGCTATTAACTTCCCTCTAAGAACTGCTGTTGCTGCATCTCTTAATTTTGATATGTTTTGTTTCTGTTTTCTTTTGTTTCAAGATGTTTTTTATTTCCCTATTGATTTCTTCTTTGACCCATTGATTGTTCAGGACTGTGTTGTTTAATTTCCACACTTTTGTGAAAATTTCAATTTTCCTTTTGTTATTGATTTCTAGTTTCATTCTATTGTTGGAAAAGATACTTGATATGATTTCAATGTTCTTAAATTTTTAAGAATTTTTTATGGCATAACATATGATCTATCCTAGAGAATGTTCCATGTGCTCTTGAGAAGAATGTGTATTCTGCTGCTGTTGGATGAAATTTTCCGTGTATGTCTGTTAAGATGCATTTGGTCTATAGTGTTGTCCATGTCCACTGTTTCCATATTGCTTTTCTTTTGGATGATCTACCCAGTGTTCAAAGTAGGGTAGTGAAGTCCCCTAATATGTTGTATCACTGTCTATTTCTCCCTACATTTCTGTTAATATTTGCTTTACGTTTAGGTACTCTGATGTTGGGTGCAGATATATTTAAAATTGTGATATTATCTTGATGAATTTACCCCTTTATCATTATGTAATGACCTTCTTTGTCTCTTGTGACAGTTTTTGATTTAAAGTTTATCTAAACACTGTTCTCTTTGGGTACCATTTTCCTGGACTACTTTTTTCCATCCCTTCACTTTTAGTCTGTGTGTCTTTATGGCTTAAGTGAGTCTCTCCCTTTTTTTTTTTTTTTTCTGTGAGAAATATTAGCCCTGAGCTAACATCCAATGCCAATCCTCCTCATTTTTTGGCTGAGGAAGATTGGCCCTGGGCTAACATCCATGCCCGTCTTCCTCTACTTTATATGGGACACTGCCACAGCATGGTTTGACAAGTGGTGCATCAGTCCATGCCCAGGATCTGAACCCATGAACCTTGGGCTGCTGAAGCGGAGCATGCGCACTTAACCGCTATGCCACTGGGCTGGCCCCTCACTGTTAAAATTTGTTAATTGTTTTCCAACTCTTTTGTAGTTCCTGTGTTATTTTATTCCTCTCTTGCTGTCTTCTTTTCTGACTCGATATTTTTTTTGTAGGGGTGTGCTTTGATACCTTTCTCTTTTGTGTATCTACTTCAGGTTTTTTCTTTGTGTTTACCAGGAGGCTTACATAAAACTTCTTACAGTTATAACAGTCCATTTTAGACTGATAAAAATTTTACTCTGACTGCATATTAATACTCTACACTTTACCTTCTCCTCCCTCCACGTTTTATGTTATTGTTACAATTTACATCTTTTATATATTGTGTACCCATAAACAAATTATTGTAGCTATAGTTATTTTTAATACTTTTGTCTTTTAAACTTATGCCAGAGTTAAAAATGATTTATGAACCACCATTACAGTATTAGTGTATTCTGAATTTGACAATATTCATACCTTTCCAGTGAGTTTTATACATTCATATGCTTTCATATCATTCGCATCTTTTCATTTCAACTTGAAGAACTACCTTTAGCATTTCTTGTATGGAAGGTCTAGTGATATGAACTCCCTCCATTTCTGTTTGTCTTAGTATGTCTTTATCTCTTGTTTATTTCTGAAGGACAGCTTTGTTGAGTAAAGTATTCTTCATTGCCATTTTTTTTCTAGCCTTTTCAATATATTGTCCCACTCTCTCCCGGCCTGCAATACTTCTGCTGATAAATCTACTGATAGCCTATTGGAGGTTCCCCTGTATATGACTAGTATCTTTTTTCTTCTTGCTTTCAAAATTCTCTCTTTGCCTTTGATTTTTGACAATTTGATTATGTGTCTCAGGGTAGTCTCCATGAGTTGATCTTCCTTGGAGTCCTTTGGGCTTCATGTATCTGGATGTCCTTCTCCCTCCCAAGATCGGGAAATTTTCAGCCATTATTTCTTTAAATAAGCTTTCTTCCCTGTTCTCTTTCTCTCTCTCTTTTCCTTCTGGGACTCCCATAATGTATATATTGATTCCCCTGACGGTATCTCTTATGTCTTGTATGCTTTCTTCACTCTTTTTTATTCTTTTTACCTTTGTTCCTCCAGCTGGCTAATTTCAAATGACCTGACTTTGAGTTTGCTGATTCTTTCTTCTGCATGACAGTTCTGTTGTTTAAGCTGTCTATTGAATTTTTTATTTCTGTTATTTTATTCATCAGTTCCAGAATTTCTGTTTGGTTATTTTTTATGGTTTCTGTTTCTTTATTAAACTTCATTTTGTTCTTTCATGTTTTCCTGATTTCATTTAGTTGCTTGTCTGTGTTCTCTTTCATCTCATTGATCTTCTTTAAGATGGTTATTTTTAATTTTTTGTAAGTTTGCAGATCTTTGGGGTTAATTACTGAAACTTTATTTCTTTCCTTTGTTGGTTTCATATTTGCCTGGTTTTTTTTTTTGTGACCTCTTTAGCCTTGTGTTGGTATCTGAGCATTTGAAACAACAAACCCCTCTTCCAGTCTTTTCAGACTAGTTTTGGCAGCTGAAGACCTTTCATGTTGTGCCCCCAGGCTGATGATATTGCTTCTAGGGTCTAAGTTGAGCAGGAGTGGAGCTGGGTTATGTGGCTGTTGCTGGGTCCATGGTTGGTGATCTTCTTACCAAGGGTTTGAGGGGACATGGATTCTGTTTGGTCCCTGGGTGAACAGGATTGACTCCAGGGCCTTGGTCAGTAGGGCTGGAGCTGGGACAAGAGTGTGCTCAGGGTCCACAGATGATGTGCCTTTTCTGTTCCCATCAGGTCACTGAATGAGTCCTTGCATGGGAAGGATTGGCCCTGGATGGCACCTGAGAGGAACTGGAACTGAGTCAGTGGGCTGCTTCAGGGTCCACAACTCAGACCAAGTTCTGAAGGCCTGCCTCTGTGGACACTGACAGGGTTGCCTCCTGATAGGTTCCTGGGCAGGAAGGACTGCTCTTAGTCCATGGTTGAAAAGGGCTAGCTCCAAGTCCCAGGGCTGCCTTGGGTTCAAAATTCAGACTGAGTGTGGTGGGCCTGCCTCTGTGGACACTGATGAGTGAGTGAGCAGGACTGCTCCTGGACTGTAGCTAGGTGGGCCTAGAGCCAAGTCACAGGGCTGCTTTAGGGTTTGTGGTCAGACAGGTCAGCAGGCCTGCCTCTGGGAGCACAGACAGGCATGTCTCACAGTGGTCTCTGGTTGGGCAGGAATGTCCTGGACTGCAGCTTAGAGGAGCTGGAACTGAATTATAGGGTCACTTGAGGGTTTGCAGTTGGACCAAGGTTCGTAAGACTGCTTCTAGTAGCATGGGTGGACATGTGTCTTTCTGAGTCCCTGGGCAGGCAAGACTGCTCCTGTGCCATGGCTGTGAGAGTTTCTTAACGTCTTAGGAATATCACGACATTATTCAGGCTACCCAGATGCATACACAATATGAAATACCATTTCATCTATAGGATCCTTTATCTTACTCTGCAGCCAGGTTACAGGGTTGCTCTAAGATTCATAGATGGTTTGAGTTTGGTGGGCCCTCCTCTAGGGTCATGGACAAATGTCAGGGACAAATGTATCTCCTGGAAAATCCTGGGCAGGAAGGACTGCTTCCAGACAGGCTGGGAGGGGCTGCAGCCAAGTTCTAGAGCTGTTTCAGGGCCTATAGTTGAACCAAAGTCAGAGGGCCCACCTCAGGGGCATAGATAAGTGTCTCCTGCATGGTCCCTGTGCAGGCAGGATTGGTGACTAATTGGTGCTGGAGCTGGGTCATGGGTTGCTCAGGTCCACAGCCAGGACTGAGGTTGATGGACTTGTTACTCCAGGCACAGGTGGGTGTAACTCCTGCCAGGTCCCTTGGTGGATAGGCTAGTGGCAGGACCAAAGCCAAATGGAGCTGTAGCCAAATCCACAGGGGGACATGGCTGTTTCCAGATCTGTAGCCCAGGACCATAGTCAGGATCTGGCACCTGGGCATGGAACTGCCTTCTCAAAGTGGCTGTCCTCAGCTTAGGGCTCCACTGAAGTTTCACAGTCTCCTACCTGGATCCCAAAGCTCCCACAAAGTCACTTTTGTCCATGGTTGGCTGCCAAATTATTGTTGCTGAGAGAGGGTGTGAACAAGGGACCGCCTATTCTGCCATCTTGCTGATGTCACTCTCATATATGTTCTTATCATGGTTATTTTAAAGTCCTTGTTTGCTTAGTCCAATATTTGCATAATCTTTGAGTTGGCTTCTGCTAAGGAGGGTGTAATCTAGATTATTTATCTTTCATTTCTGATGTAATTTGTGTCTTCACTCATTTTTTTTCTTGGTTACTATAGGTTTTTTTAATTTTATGGATGTTTCAAAAACTAGCTTTTTGTTTTGTTGGTTTTCTGTATTAATTTCTGTATTCAATTTTATTGAGTTCTGTACTAATGTTAATTATTTCTTTCTTTCTGCTTACTGTGGATATAATTTGTTCTTTTTCTAGTTTCTAAAGTAGAAGCATATATTATTTATTTTAGATGTTTCTTCTTTTGTAATACGTGCATTCATCCCTGCTGTGAATTTCTCTCTAAGCACTGCGTTTACTGCATATCACAAATTTTGATAAGTCATGTTTTCATTTTCATTTAGTTTAAAATATTTTAAAATTTCTCTTGAGACTTCTTCTTTACCCTATGGATTATTTAGGAATGTGCTATTTAATCTCTAAATATTTTGGGATTTTTACAAATATATTTCTGTTGCTAATATCTAGTTTAACTACATTGTGGTCTAAGAACATACAGTGTATGTTTTCCTTTTTTAAAGAAATTTGTTGAGATGTGTTTTATGGCATAGAATGTGGTCTATTTTGATGAATGTTCCATATGAGGTTGAGAAGATTGCGTATTCTGCTGTTGTTGGATGAAGTATTCTATAAATATCAATTAGATTTAGTTGATTGATGATGCTGTTCAATTCAAGTATATGCTTACTCATTTTATACCTGCTGTGTCTGCCAATTACTGATAGAGGGATGCTGAAGTCTCTGACTGTAACAGTGGATTTGTCTGTTTCTCCTTTTCTGCCATTTTTTTGCCTCATGAATTTTGGCACTCTGTTGTTAGGTGCATATACATTAAGGAATGTTATGTCTTCTTGGAGAATTGACGCCTTTATTATTATGTAATGCTCCTCTATATCCCTGATAATTTTATTTTTTCTGAAGTCTTCTTTGTATGATGTTAACATAGCTATTCCAGTTCTCTGTTGATTAGTGTAAGCCTGTATATCTTTCTCCATCCTTTTACTTTTAATCTATCTGTGTCTTTACATTTAAGTGGATTTCTTGTAGACAAACTGTAGTTGGGTCTTGTTTTTTAATCTACTCTGACAATCTCTGTCTTTTTTTTTTTTTTTTTTTACTAAACCATTCACTCAAAATTAATGGTTTACCTCTATATTTTCCGTTATATGGAAGTTCCCTGAGGGCAGGGGCTGTGTCTTTGTTATAACATTCATGATAGTGTATAAGCAGATTTCCTGGGTGTCTGTTCAGCTCCACCACTTGCCAGGTGGGTGACCTTGGGTGTGTTACTGTGTGTTCCTCAGTTTCCTCATTTGTAAAATGGGGGTAAGACTAGTACCTACTTCAAAGGGTCTTTGTGAATATTAAATGTGTTAATAAACATAAATAACTCATTACAGGGCCTGGCACACAAATGTTAGCAATTGCTGCTGAATTCTCAGTTGGCCCTTAACAAGTATCTGTAGAATGAAAAGAGAGTGAGTAAATTTTGGGAAAGAGCTAAGGTGAGCTCTGCTCACTTCATTGTGGTCTCTGTGGTTTGACAGATAGTCTCAGGTTTGCATGACAAGGGAGGTTCCTTGGCAACGTTTATCACGCTAGGAAATGTGCTCTTGAACATTCCATAAACGTAATGGAGTCTCAGCCATGAGAAGCCTGGCCAGTCACTACTGGTTGGGGTTTCCAGGTGGATTGTAAGGAGAGTGGTGCAGTTCACCTATTTGTGAACACAGCCTAGACCCCTCCATGTCTGATACAGGCAGCCTTGAAGAGAAGGTAGAAGAGATGTTTTGGGCTATTTGCCTTAAAGACATTGGTAACTTGGGGAATGTTTGAAGACCAAAAGTTCTTCTTATATTCTGTATCTGCCTTCATTCTGTGATTAGAAATCAGACCTAGTTGCTAGGTGTATTCTGGTGCAAGTTGTTCAACCATCTCAATTTGTGGTTTCCTCATTCATTAAGTATCACAGTATCACTGTCTTATTGATTGCTTTTATCCATTGTCTAATGACCTCATTAACATATATATAAATAAGTGCACACATGTACACACACATACACACACACGTTTTCTCACACCACAGCTGAATAGGTGTCACAAGGCACATGCATTAAATCTCATTTTCATTAGTTAGAGAAGCCATCACTTATGATCAATTTATACCTCCTTTACAAACAATTATAACAACTTACCCCAGACACTAAAACCTCCACCCCAGGCCTGCTCAAAGACTGCCTCTCTTATGGCACAAATTGAACCCAGGAAATTTATTGGTTTTCTTACTTTGATATTAGGGAGTCTATTGTATTTTCTGAGCTTGCTGTCTGTGTAGCCCATGATGCTGGGCTACTGTCAAGCAGCTGCTCTTTACAGTTTTATTTCTGTAGTGGTAGGAGTTTAGGCTCAAATCGGTTTCATATCAGATTAGCAGCTGCCTGGGCCATGGGAAAATCTATGGTTAACAGATCCCAGGAGAGTATGCAGCCTGGATCTGGCCTCCGGCCCTTATGGGATAGGGCTAGATAAAAAAATTATAAAGATAGGGGAGACATAATTAAAGGGCCTCATATATAGTGAGTCTATATTTACCTGGAGGCAAGACATACCCCCTTTAAATATAGGAGAGGGCAATGGGAAAGTGTTTTAAAGTTGGTTTGAGGTGCAAGTCAACCAAGCATCTCTCTTCAATTAAGAGAGATGAAAACCGTGGACAATATAGACACCCATTTAGGGGTCCATTTGCTGGACTAGAATTTGAAAAGGAATTGTTTGAGAAGACCATTATATTTCTCAATTAAGCCAGCTATCTGGGACTTATCAGGGACATGAAAGGTATATTGAATATCTTTTTCAAGAAACCAGTATTGTGTCTTCTGAGAAGTGAAATGTGTTCCTTGGTTTCTATTAATGATGTCTTTAGCTCCAAAGGGGATAAAGAGTGTCCTAGCAAGGCCTTGTATTTTGTCCTAAGAACTGCTTTTGATCAAAAGCTGGGATAAAGGACGGAGGGATTGCTTGAGTTCAGGCAGTCTTCCAGTAAAGGATATTACTATCTCTTCTCTGAAGGTGGACTGAAATGTCTGATGCATCAGTTGGTTGTTGTTTTCTACCTCTTAGTGGCTATAGTTGAACAATAAGCAACCCAGGGCAATATGTGGGATAGAAAATTTAGAAACATCTTCATGGATCATAGACATCTTCTCCTCTGAACTGTTCTTTATTTGCCACTCCCTCACAATGCTTTCTCACTTCAGGTCCATCAGGAACCAACTATGTTTTTTTTGAGAGTATTTTTTTAGAGAAGTTTTAGGTTCACAGCAAAACTGAAGGGAAGGTACCCCCTGCCCCCATACGTACATAGCCTCCTCCGTTATCAACATCACTCACCAGAATGGTATACCTTTTACCAAGGATGAACCTACATTGACCAATCAAAATCACCCAAAGTCCATAGTTTACCTTAGGGTTCAATCCTGGTGTGGTACATTCTATGGATTTGGACAAATAATATGTATCCATCATTATGGTATTGTACAGAGTATTTTCACTACCCGTGAAATCCTCTGTGCTCTGCCTATTAATTTCTCCCCTCCCCACCCAAAACCATGGATCTTTTTATTGTCCTCATAATTTTGTTTTTTCCAGAATGTCATATAGTTGGAATCACACAGTATGTAGGCTTTTCAGATTGCCTTCTTTCACTTAGTAATATGCATTTAAGGTTCCTCCTTGTCTTTTCATGACTTGATAGCTCATTTCTTTTTAGTGCTAAATAATGTTCCATTGTCTGAAATATGCCACAGTTTATCTATTCACCTACTGAAGGACATCATAGTTGCTTGCAAGTTTTGGCAATTATGAATAAAGCTGCCATAAACATCTGTGTGCAGAAATTAGAAATGATTCAAAGAAGAACAACAATACCTAATGAGGGTGTATTAGTCTTTTATTGCTACATAACCAATTATACCAAAACGTAGCAGGTGAAAACAATACAGTTCTATGGGTCAGGAATCTAGGAGCAGCTTAGTGGGTGAAATCAAGGTGTCACATAGGGCTGTAGTTGTCTCAGGGTTCAACGTGTGAAGATTTGCTTCCAAGCTCAGTCATGTGGCTGTTGGCTGACTTTAGAAAGTCTGTTTCCAAGTTCACTAATGTAGACCTCTCCATAGGCCTACTTCATGACTGGCTGCCCCAGAGAGAGCAAGGGAGAGTGAGACATAGAATCCAAGAAGTCAGTCTTTTTATAACATATCTTGGAAATGATGACCCATCACTTCTTCTATATTCAGTTAATTGGAAGCAAGTCAATAAGTCCAGCCCATACTCAATGGAGTGGGAATATACAAGGACTTAAATAAAAGAAGGCAGGAATCATTAGGGTCCATTTTAGAGGCTTCCTACTATTAAGAGAATGTAGAATTGATCATTAAAATATTAAAGGTCTTTTGTGTAAAATAATTCAAAGAAGCAATACAATGTGATGTTTAAGACTCTATCAGATTTGCTAAGATAGCTGGTATTGTCATTAAGTAATAGTATTTTGAAATTAAACTATTGTGTTTACTCATTCATGTTTAATGTCTAACATCCAAATGCTTATGTAACTCGACTACAATTGTATCTACATAGGTATCTTAGATGCATTAATAAATTTTAAACATGAGTTTTATATACTAATTTTTGATTATAGTAAATAGTGTTTTCTTTATAACTGAATAGGATTGTTAGCTAATTTCTTTTTTAAAACTTTTCTTTATATTTAGTATCCAGAGGGTTTATCCTTGGAGTCATATACTATCAGTATCGTGCAGTTGCTTGGCTTTAATCTGGGATTGGGTTATGACGATACTGACACCTGCCTTTGTTCAGGAGATATCTGCACAATGTCACCAGATGCAGTGTAAGATAATTTTCTTTATTAAATATACATATTACTTTTTAAAAATTTTTTGGTTAGGAATTTATATACTTCTATTAACCAAACTGAAGTAACTGAAAATTATACAACACTGTACCCAATAACTGCAGAATACACATTCTTTTCGAGTGCAGATGGAGCACACACGAAAATAGGCCTAACATTCCCCAGGCCTCTCCATGCCTGGGGAATCTTTCTTCTTCCTTCCTACCTTCCAGAGTCTGGCTTGTATTTTTCTCTTCTGGCCAGATTGAAGGCACCCTCTAGGGACAAACCGTGAGAATTCTATTATTTCAGTGAATCTGCATAAAGTTAAATGCTTTGATATTTGCATTTAAAACTGGCATTGTACAATATAAGGCTGAATAGTACCATTCCTGTTAATAATTTAAATTAAAAAAATTATTTTGAAAGATATTAAATTGGAAATAAATAATACCATGTCCCATTGAGAGAGAGACTGCTGAAGAAAGGAAAAAGCTTTTTATTTTAGTACCATTAATAGTACTTTTTCCCTGCTTTATAAGCAAGGGGCCCTGCATTTCCGTTTTGCATTGTCTCTTGCAAATTATATAGCCAGTCCTGGTGGTTCCACATCAGCACCAAGACTTGGTATGCTCAGTATGTTTAATCTGAATCATTTTAGTGGGTATGTAGTATTATCTCATATTGGTTTTCATCTGCATTTCCCTAGAGGCTAATGATGTTGAACATATTTTCACGCTTAATAGTTTCGTATATCTTCTATGGTGAAGAGCCTAGTTACACCTTTTGTCCATTTTTTTAAAATAAAAATTGAGATTTTCATGGTCTTATTGAGTTGTAAGAATTGTTTATATATATTCTGGCTATGATTCCTTTACCAGACACATGATTTTCAAATATTTCCTCCATATAGTGCCTTTTTTTAAGAAAATGTTTTTAATTTTGATGAAGTACAGTTTATCAATTTTTTTCTTTTATGCCTCATGGTTTCATAACTCTCATATGCAGTTTCATGATAGATTTTGAGTTTATTGTGCATGTTTAAGTTCATTTTCATTTTGGCCATACAGATTTCCAATTATTCCAATACCACTTATTGAAAAGACCCATCTTTCCCCCATTTAATTGCCTTGGCAACTTTGTCAAAAATAAATTGATCATAAATATGTGGATTTTTTTAAATTGGAGTGTCTATTTTATATCATTACTCTGTATGCCTACCCTTATGGAAAAAAGCATACCGTCTTTATTACTGTAGCTTTATATTGAATTTTGAAATCAGGTAGTGCAAGTCCCCAAGTTTTTTCATCTTTTCCAGTATTTCTCAGCAATGTATTGTATTTTACAGTTTATGTTCCTTTGTTAAATTTATCCTCACATATTTTATTATTTTTTTTGCTATTATGAGTAGAATTGTTTTCTTAATTTCATTTTCAAATTGTTCATTGCTAGTACATAGAAATATAATTGAATTTTGTAGATTGACTTTCTGTGCTGCAAAAACTTCCTAAACTCATTAGAAATTCCAGGAGATTTTATTTTTTGATTCCTTAAGGTTTCCTACAAACAAGTTCTTGTCATCCATGAATAAGAACAGTTTTATTTTTTCCTTTCCATCTATTTTCATGTAATTCTTTTTTCTTGCTTAATTGCACTTGAAATAACTTCAGTCCAGTGTGAATTGATGTGGTGAGAGTGGATATCCTTGACTTGTTTCCAATCTTATGGGAAAAGCATTCAGTTTTTCACGATAAGTATGATGTCAGCTACACTATTTTTTTTAAATAAATATATCTTCTCTTCTAAAATAGTATCTTTAATTCCCTTGTACATCATGTTGTTTTATTACTTTTCTTTATCATTCCAATAACTATCTGACTTATTTCACATATTTATTTTCCGATGTTTATACTTTTTGCCCCTAGCAGATACTTGGTCTACTTTTTACTACATACCACTTGCCTAGAAAAGTGCTCAGTAAATATGCTGCAAAAAATGACCTAATCAACTCAGTATATTTTCTCCTTATTTCATTTTATCCTTTGATTATTGAATCCATGATATCCCCAATTTTTGTAAAGGCACAAAGTAGATAATAACTAAATTTATTTCTTCTCCCCTGTGATAAATCATTTCTTAGAAGAATATTATTTCACCATCTTTTTGAGTGTTTTATTTATATGCTTTATAAAAACTCAGCTTTATGGAGGTATGATTTGTCCACAGTGAAATTTACATACTTTAAGTGTACGAGTTTATGACTTTTGACAAATATATATAAATCTCTGAACCACAGTGTCAGTCAGGCTATGCAACATTTCCGTCTCCATAGAAAGTTCCTTTGTGACCTTTGGCTCTCCTTCTACCTTCCACTCTTGCCCCAGGCAACAACTGATCTGATTTCTGTTTACAATTAGTTTTCCTTGCTCTAGAATTGTAAGACTGTAATTTCTCTGAATTATTTAAACATCTTTCTTTAATTATTTGAGTGTATTTATAGTGGTTCCTTTTAAGTATCTGTATGCCAAATCTGATACCTGGGTCATCTCAGTGTTGATTTCTATTTACTGCTTTTTTTAAATTGACTATAGATCACATTTTCTTATTTCTTTGTATGTCTGTTATTACTATTGGCATATTGGATATTTTTGATAATACAATAGAAAGCGTGGATTCGCCTACCTTCCTCTGAAAATCATTGATTCTTTTCCTACCAGGCAATTCATTTATTAGCTAATCATTTTGAATTTTAAATTCTTGGTTTTATGGTTTGTTAGTATGATCTACAGAAAACTCAAGGTATTTCCAAATCCCTCTAAATTGGCAGGACTGAACTTCCAAACCCGATCTCCTCTGGGGATCTTGTCAAGACTTGAATTTAGGCTCTGTTAAAATTGATGTAGAGAAGATTTTCATATAGGGCAGAGGTCAGCTAACAACAGTTCATAGACCTTTGGCTGGCACCTTGTTTTGTAAAAAGAATTTTATTGAAATATGGCCAGGCTTATTGGTTTAAATATTGTTTATGGCTGCTTTTGCACTAATGGCAGAGCTTAGTAGTTGCACCAGAGTATATGGCATATAAGCCTAGAATATTTATTATCAGGCCCTTTACAGAAAGAGTTTGTCAACCTTTGGTCTAGGGCATAGTCTTTACTCTTAGATCGTCTTGTTTCTTGTGTTTCGGTTGGATGCTGAGCTGCTACCACAGTGCTAACAGCTGTGTCCCTCTGTCAGGACAGGTACTCCTGTGGCCTCTCCCATAGTGTGGTTAAAACATCGGGTTTTTATTTGAAAACTGTTTAATTATGGAGAACAAATATGCTATTAAAGTTAATACAAACATGTGCATGTCAGTATTTACAGAAAAAATACAAAAATGATATAAATACATAAAAAGTATATTAAATACTGAGGCCAAAAATTTAAAATTCAATTGTTTGGCACTGGGAAGGTAAATAAGAATAACACAGTTGCTATGTTTAAAGACTTAATAAAGGTCATAGGATAGGTAAATAATAGTCTTGTTTAAAACAGGATGGATGGCAAGAAAAAGATTTTGGAATTTTTATTTTTCATTACAAGAATTTTCTTGATTAAATGTAAAAACCATATTAAAACATGTTAGCAATGCAATCAATATTTTTAAAAGTGTGCTTATTGTTTTCCATGAAGAATAATGCCCTTTAAATCTCTCTTCAAAATACGGTACATTTGGAGAAATGTAGAGATATACAGCAGTAATTTTTGTTGTGCCCATATTTTTTATATTTTAGGTACTCTGGAGGTGTAAAGGATTTTAGCACCTGTAGTTTGGATGACTTTAAATATTTTGCTTCAAATTCTGGCCTTGACTGTCTTCAGAACATCGTTCCAGAGGTGCCAGTTTACAGACAGAGGAGGGCATGTGGCAATGGAGTGTTGGATCAAGGTGAACAGTGTGACTGTGGCACTCCAGCGGTTAGTATAAAGTTTTTCAAATTTTTTTTATTCCCTATATATGTGTATAATAGTTGGAAAAGATGATAAAGACCCTTGTCTTTTATAAAAATAAATTTGAAAAAGAATATTTGGGGAATACAGAAGCCTTTAAATCTCCTAATTTTGCTATTTTTTTGAAGTGGAGAGCAAAGGTCCTTTAGATAATGTTTCAGGGTCTTCAGATATTACCTTCGGACTTTCTTTAGTGTAGGCATCAGCTCCAAATTTATAATTAGTGATCACAAACAGTGTCTAAGGAGTTCAAGAAATATACCATTAACAATAAGCAGTAAAAAAAACAGACAAACCTCTCAAGACTATAGACTATTACCAATGGGATAGCAAAATGTATTGCTTGCTAATATAGGGAGAAAAAATTTTGCATTGACAGGTGATACCAATTAAAAATATTTTAAAATGAAATCTATCACTTGTAGAAAATATAAAAACATAGAAGTGTTTAATAACACATTTAGTAAAGATGTTTGTAACAAGCTACTTGAAAGATGTATTTAGCACAGTATTATTTCAGTGAATGGAAGTGATACCCACTCTGTAATGCATATAGTAAAGTGTTTAAGAACACATTTAATAAAGAAATTTCTAACAAAGTACTTGAAGAAAAATATGGAACTAAGATCAAACCAAAACAAATATGAAAGATGATAGAGGAGGTATTGACAACAAAGTGAAGTAGTTGTATGAAAACTCTCAGAGATAGCAATTGTAAAATATGGAATATATTAGATATGTAAATATATCTTAAATATATAAATATATATAATGTATTATATACAAATATACACATTTATATATGCTACATATATATACATATATATATGTATATATATATAATAAAGACAAGGGTCTTTATCATCTTTTCCAACTATTATACATATATATATACATATATATATATATATGTATATATATATAATTTAATGGCACTGGAACCTATCCAAATGAAGAAAGAAGCCAGAGGAGCGTACTCTTGAAAAACTGTGGCTGGAATAGGTAGAGATTGTGAAATTATGTCTTTGTAGCCTAAGGGTGCTCCTCCACCTCCATAGCTGTGGCTGAATTAAATGACTGTGGAAAACTGCAGCCCTGCTGACTCAGTGTGGCAGAGAACAGAGTTCAGGGATGAAAGCCACTAGAAATTTAAGGAGAAAATCCTGAAAGTGGGAGAATCATGAAAGTGGTGAGGCCTCAAATCTGATTATTAACTGTATGAATATGCATGGGCCAGAAACACCCCATGGGGCAGGAGAGAAGGGTGAGACCCTTGAAAGACACAGGTGTATCAGGTGAGCTCTGTGAGATTGATAATGTTTTTAGAGACTATTTTCCAACTACGTGCAACTCAGGCAGCAGAAATCTGCAGCCATATTGGTTTCAGATGTCAGAATACAGAGCCTCAGACTGGAACTGCAACTGGAAGTTAAAGAGGGATCTTCAGAAACAAGGAAACTGCAGATAGATTGTACTCTAAAATCTAAGTGTGGCCTCTGCCTACATCATTGGCTGAACGCTACGTTACATCAGGGAATGAAGCTAAACATTCAGCAGATGGAAGCCATCTGAGCTGAGCAGAGATAGCTGCTGCACATTGCAAGGGAGACAAAGTTTATAGTTTATGCCCAGGCAACTCCACTCCCTGCTAGGACATCTCCAGAAGGACACAGCTGAATACAGTCATTGTATCATTTTCTCTATAATGCCCAACTTATTAACCAAAAATTACTAGACATTCAGAGAAACAGGAAAGTGTGAACCATATTCAGGAAAATAGGCAGTTAAGGGAAACTGACTCTGAGTCCAAGATGTTGTATTTAGCGGATAAAGACTTCAGAGTAGTTGTTTTGAGTGTATTAAGAGAATTAAAGGAAATTATGCTCAAATAATTTAAGGAAAAATTAACTTAATGAGTGAGCAGCTAAGGGATCTCAATGGATAAATAACCATAAAAACATATAACCTTAAAGTCTAGAAGTGACATGTACAATAACTTAAATGAAAAATTCATTGGATGGGCCCAAAAGCACGAGACGTGTCAGAATAAAGAGTCCATGAACTTGACAATAGAGCATTAAGATCTGTAAAATCTGTAGAACAGAGAGAAAAAAAGTTGAAGAAAAATGAACAAAACCTCAGGGACCTGAAAGGAAATGTTAAGCAGCCCAATATAGGTGTAATTGGATTTCAAGATAAAGAAAAGAGAAAAAATGCAGCAGAAACAAAATATTTGCAGGAATAATGCCTACTATTTTCCATATTTGAAGAAAAACATTTACTTACATGTCGCAGATGCTCAGATAACTATAAGTAGATAGACACAAAGAAAACCAATTCTATATACAGCACAGTAAGACCTCTCAAAGCCTTGAGATAAAAGAAAAGTTTAATTGCAGCCTGAAAAAAATACACATTAGATATGGGGTCCAATGATACAAAATATAGCTGACTTCTTATCACAAATAATGGAGGTCAGTAGACTTTGGAATGACAAATTAAAAGTGCTGAAAGAGGGCCAGCCCCAGTGGTCTAGTGGTTAAGTTCAGCACAGGCTGCTTCAGTGGCCTGGGTTCGGTTCCTGGGCATGGACCGACACCACTCATCTGTCAGTGGCCATGCTGTGGCAGCAGCTCACATACAAAATAGAGGAAGATTGGCAACAGATGTTAGCTCAGGGCAAATCTTCCTCAGCAAAAAAGAAAAAAAAAGTGCTGAAAGAAAAAAAAAGTTAACAACCAAAAATTCTATACCCAAAGAAATTATCCTTTAAAATAGAAGCAAATAAAGTTATTCTCAGTTAAGCAAAAGCTGAGACAATATATAATGGCCTCTAAGTTGCACTACAAAAAATGGTAAGAATTTGAAATTCTTCAGGCTGAAGGGCCAAGGCAGTAGATGACCAGTCGGATCTAGAGAAAGAAAGATGAGCACAGGAAACTATAAATATGTGGGTAATATAAATAATTATATATGTTTTTTCTTTTCTTCTCTTAATTTCACTATGCTATATACAGGTACACATATGTAAATATATGCACACATATACTATGCATTCATATATAAATACACACAAACACATGTATATATAAATATGTATACACATGTACATACATATGTGTTTACTTAGGTACATATATACTCACATGTAAATATGGATGTGTATGTGCTTATGGATGTACATATGTATATATACATATAAACACAAATACACATACACATGGATGTGTATATATGTGTGTGTATCTATATATCTACATCTATACAATAACAATGATAGCACTAAAGATGGAAGAGGAAATTAAAATAAATTTTGCAAACTTTCTATAATTTACCTAAAGAAAATCAATATTAACTCTAAGTGGATTATAGTACTTTAAAAATACTTACTGTAAATACTAGAGCATATATTGAAAAATTATGCAGAGATATAGCTAAAAAACCTATAGAGGAGTTAAAATGAAATGCTCAACATACTTCATTAACACAAAATAAGTCAAGAAAGGAAGAATCGCAGAACAAAAATAAGATGAGACAAATAGGAAACAAACAGCAAAATGACAAATTGAAATACACACATATTAATAATTGTATTAAATGTAAATAGGCAAAACACTGATCTAAAGGCACAGATTGTCTGACTAGATTAAAATCAAGAATCAGTTACATACTTATCCATATTGACGGAAAAAGAAAGATATAACAAGCACACAGTAAATATGAGACAGCTATAGTGACTATATTAATATAACAAGTAGACAGATATAGTAATGCTTCGAAATGATAGAAAGATAAATACATAAAGAAGATACAATAATAAACATATATATACATTTACAATAATATATCATATGCACACAGAAATACATACACATGTTAGATCTTCAAGTTTCATGAAGCAATCACTGACAGAACTAAATGGAGAAACAGATAAATCCACTATTGTATTTGGAGGTAGGTTTCCTTTGGATCTCTCAGTACGCGATAGAACAACTAGACAAAAAGATCAGTAAGGATCTAGGAGACCTGAACAATACTATCAACGACCTTAATATAAGTGATATTTACCGGCCACTATATTTAATAACTAAATATAAACATTCTTTTCAAGTGCTCTTTGAATATTCATCAAGATAAAATATATTCTTGGCCATGAAATAAATCTCAGCATATTTATTTTGTGTTGAGAATTAAATTAGAAATCAACAATAATAAGATATCTTAAAAAGTCCCCAAATACTTGGAAAATAAATGATCACTTCTAAATGGCCCATGGCTCAAAGAAGAAATCACAAAGGCAATTAGAATATATTTTTAACAGTATGCAAATGAAAACATGTCAAAATCTATGAGATTCAGCTAACACAGTGTTTTGAGTAAAATCTATAGCTTTAGATGCTTATGTTAGAGAAGAAGAAAGGTCTGAAATCAATTCTTTAGAATGCTACTTTGGGGAACTAAAATATTAGTCTAAATTAAATCCAAAATAAATAGAAGGAAGTAATGATAAAGATAAAAGCAGAAATCAATGAGGTAGAAACCAGAGAATGAAAATCAATGAAAATAAAAACTGGTGCTTTGGAAAAAATCAATATACTTGATAAACCTCTCACTGTGCTGATGAAGGAAAAATGAGACAAAAACAAATTAATAATATCAGGAATGACAGAGGGCACATTTCTACAGATTCTACATACATTAAAATAAGGAATATTAAAAACTACTTTACACGACTAAATTTTGCAATTTAGTTGAAATTGGCAAGTTTCTTAAAAGACTCAAATTATCACAGCTGATAGAAGAGAAAATTTGAATATCTCTATATTCAGTGAGGAAATTAAATTTGCAATTAAAATATTTTTCACAAAGAAACTCCAAACGCATATTTCTTCACCAGTGAATTTTATCAAACATATAAGGAAGAAATAATGCCAATTATACGTGAATCTTCTGATAATAGATGAAGGAGGCAGTTTGCAACTCATTTCATAAAGGGAGTATTGGTCTGAAGTCAAAACCTGACAAGACATTTAAAAGAAAAGAAAATCACAACAATATCCCTCATGAACAATATATAAATAGTTTAATAAGTCTTGATCAAATAGGGTTTATCCCAGGACTACAAGGTTGTTTTAACATATGAAAGTCATTCAATGTAATTCACCATAATAACAGAGTAGATGAAGAATAAAAGCATTTGAGAAAATTTAGCACTAATTCATTATAAACTCTCTCAGCATTCTACGAATAGAAGAGAACCTCCTCACTCTAATAAAGTACATCTCTGAAAAACCTACAACTATGATCATACTTACTGGTGAAAGACTCAATGTTTCCCCCTAATATCTGGAGCAAGGCAAAGATGTTCATTCTCACCACTTTCATCCAACATTGTAGTGGATGCTACAGCCATTGCAGTAGGGCAAGATAGAGAAACACATATGATTGAAAAGGAAGAAATAAAACTGTCTTTAATCAAGCTCAATTTGGTCACATGAGTAGAGACTCCTAAGCAATCTCCCCCAAAAAGCTACCAAAACTAATTACTGAATGCAAGTCACTGGATACAAGGTCAATATAAAAAAATTCAGCTGGATTCCTATGTATAAGCAATAAACAGGTGGGGAGTGAAATGAAAAGTACACTTCCATATATATTGTTTCAAAAAACGTGAAATATATGGAGGTAAATTTAACAGAATATGTGGAAGACCTGAACAATAAAAACTTAAATTGCTCAGAGAAATGAAAGAAGATTAAAATGAATGGAGACATATCCCATTTTCATGGATTGGAAGACACAATATTGTTAAGATTTCAGCTCTACATAAATTGATCTATACATTCAACACAATCCCAATCTAAACTACCCATTTTTTGTAGAAATTGACAAACTGATACTACAATTTACATGGAAATGCAAAGGACCTGGAATAGACAAAGCATTAAAAGAAAAAGAACAAAGGAGGAGCACATACACTCATTTTCTATAAATTTCAAAATTTTCTATAAAGCTATAATCAAGATAATGTGCTATTGGACAAAGCATACATATATACCTTAATGGATCAGTATAGAGAATCCAGAAATAAAATGATTTTTGTATGGTCAAGTGATTTTCTGCCAATATGTTAAGGTAATTCGATGGATGAAGAAAATCTTTTCAACAAAGGTGTTGTATGAACTGGACATCCATGTAAATAAAATAAACCTTGACCTCTCACCATACACAAAAATCAACTTGAGGATTCTGGGATGATGAAGGCATAAGAGGACTCTGAACTCACATCCTCCCATGGCCACAACAAATCTACAACTATCTGTGGAACAGTTACCTCTTAGAGAGATCTGGAAACTGGATTAAAAAAAACCCACAATAAGGGACAACACTGACAGGGGTGGAAGAGGCAGAAATATGCCTTGGCTGAGGAAGAAACCATATCCTAGCCATGGTGCTTCATGGCTGGGAGCAATCTTAAAGGTATGAATCTTTGCCCAGAGGAGCGTGGGGCATCTGAGCAGGAGATCTATGCCACAACAGGTGTCCCAGCCTTTGAATTCAGCACAACCAAGGTGAGTTCCCATAATACCTGGCTTTGCTAGCTTTTCAAACCAAGGAGAATACACCCAGAAAAACTATTGAACTTTAGAGAAAGAAAAGCCTACTCAAAAACGGCCCACATACAGATTCACTCGTTCCAGAAACCAACACAAAAACACCAAAAACAAAGCTTTACAGTTCTTTGGTAAAAGAGATTCACTTGCTAAGCTCTAGGGCCCATATAGGTGGGGTTTGTGGGGTCTCCGCAGTGTTGCAAGTGGGTCTGCCTCAGTGGAGCATGTGTGTGGGGTGGGCCTGCGTTGGCAGGGTTTGTGGGCCCGTGGGCCCCTGGGCTGTGGGAATGTCAGCCACAGCAGACTTGTGCTGCTGGCCATCTCTAACAGCCACACAGGGGATCTACCCCACATTTCCATCCCTGAAATGATTGTGTGCTGCCATGCCTGGGCCCAGCCACACCCGTCTGTGCTCCTGAAAGAGCTGACAATAGTGTCACACCACAGCGAGCCTCATTGGAGGCCTGCAGCAATCATGAGCCCCTGAGCCTAGCAACCAGTCACACTGGGGGCCAGACTCACTTAACAACAAAGGAGCAGCAGTTGTGTGCTATTAGACCTTGCAGCCAGCTGTGCCAGGGCTTGCCCCCTGCAATAAAGTGACTAAGGTGACCATAGCAGCCACACATGGCTGAGCCTTACAATCAGCTGGCCCAGGGGCCAGCCTAGGCTACCTGTGCACCCGTAACAAGAGCAACTCTGCCACAACAGAAGGGCACATGTAGCCCACACAGGGGACACTCCTGGAACATTTGGAACAGATGATGAGAGGGAAGCACATTGCTGGGCCTCATAAGGCATCTCTTATAGAAGGCCACATTTCCGAGATCAAGAGACGTAGCTGATCTACCTAATACATAGATATAGGCACAGAAATGTAGGCAAAATGAGGAAACAAAAGGAATATGTTCCAAATAAGGGAACAGGATAAATCCTCAGAAAGATAACTAAATGAAAGAGAGAAACACTGTACCTGATAAAGAGTACAAACTATTAGTCATAAGGATGGTCATTGATCTTGGGAAAAGAATAGATGAACACAGTGAGAACTTCAACAAGGAACTGGAAAATATAAAAAAGAACCAATCAGAGCTGAAGAATACAATGATGGAAATGAAAAATTCACCAGAGGGAATCAACAAGAGTAGATGACACAGAAGAATGGGTCAGTGATCTGGATGAAAGAGCAGAGGAAATCACCAAAGGTGAGCAGAAAAAAGTAAAAGGAATTAAAAAAAAACCAGGGATGGTGTAAGGGACCTCTGGGACAACATCAAGGATACTAACATCTGTATTATAGGTGTCCCAGAAGGAGAGAGAGAGAGACAAAGGGGCAGAGAACCTATTTGAAGAAATAATAGCTGAAAACTCCCCTAACCTGAGGAAGGAAACAGACATCCAGGTACAGGAGCAAGGGAGCCCCAAACCAGATGAACCCAAAGAGGCCCACACCAAGACACATTATAATTAAAATGTCAAGAATTAAAGATAAAGAGAGAATCCTAAAAGCTGCACGAGAAAGGCAACAAGTTAGATACAAAGGACACCCCATGAGGCTATCAGCTGACTTCTCAGCAGAAACCTCACAGGCTAGAAGGGAGTGGCATGATGTATGCAAAGTAATTAAAGGAAAAAACCTACAGCCCAAAATATTCTACCTGGCAAGGTTATCATTCAGAATGGAAGGAGAGAGAAAGAGTTTTCCAGACAAGCGAAAACTATAGGAGTTTATCACTACTAAACCAGCCGTATAAGAAATATTGAAAGGACTTATTTAAGTGGAAAATAAAAGACCACAGATAGGAATAAGAAAATTATCAAAGAAAAATTATGACTGATAAAGGCAAATTTACAGTAAAGGTGGTGGATCAACCACCTATAAAGCTAGTATGAAGGTCAAAAGGCAAAAGTACTGAAAATATCTATCTCCATTATAACAGGTTAAGCGATACACACACGCATACACAAAAGAGGTTAAATATGATAACAGAAACATAAAATGTAGGGGAAGAGGAGTAAAAGTGTAGGGCTTTAATAAGAGGTCAAACTTAAGAGACCATCGACTTAATATATATTGCTATTTACCTTTGTTGTTATATATGAACCTCATGGTAATCACAAACCAGAAACCTATAATAAATACACAGAAAATGAAGAGAAAGAAACACAAACATAGTACTAAAGAAAGCTATCAAATCACAAAGGAAGAGAGCAAGAGAAGAAGAAAGGAACAGAGAAGAACTACTAAAACACCCAGAAAATAGTAACAAAATGACAATGAGTACCTCCTTATCAATAGCTACTTTAAATGTCAATGGACTAAATGCTCCAATCAAAAGACATAGGGTGGCTGAATGGATAAAAACCCAAGACCCATATATATGCTGCATAGAAGAGACATACTTCAGACCTAAAGCCACTCACAAACTGAAAGTGAAGGGATGGAAAAAGATACTCCATCTGAATGGCAATGAAAAGAAAGCTGGGGTAATAATACTCATATCAGACAAAATAGACTTTAAAACAAAAATGTTCACAAGAGACAAAGAAGGGCACTACATAATGATCAAGGGAACAATCCAACAAGAGGATATAACACTCATCAATATCTATGCACCCAACGTAGGAACACCTAAATATATAAGCAATTATTAACAGACATTAAAGGAGAAATGGATAGTAACAGAAAAATAGTGGGGGACTTGAACACTTCACTTACATCAATGGATAGATCATCCAAGTAAAGATCAATAAGGAAACATTGGCCTTAAATGACATATTAGACCAAATGGGTTTAGTAGATATATGCAGAACATTCTGTCCAAAAACTGCAGAATACACATTGTTTTCGAATGCACATGGAACATTCTCCAGGATAGAGCACATATTAGGCCACAAAATAAGACTCAATAAATTTAAGAAGATTGAAATCATATCAAGCATCTTTTCTGACCACAATGGTGTAAAACTAGAAATCAACTATAAGAAGAAAACTGGAAAAGCCACAAATATGTGGATATTAAACAAAATGCTACTTAACAACTATTGGGTCAATGGAGAAATCAGAGTAGATGTCAAAAAATACCTGGAGACAAATGAAAATGAAAATACTACATGCCAAAATTTATGGGATACAGCAAAAGTGGTTTTGGTATCAGGGGAAGTTTATAACAAACTAAGAGGGAAGTTTATAGCAAACAGGCCTACCTCAACAAACAACAAAAGTCTCAAATAAACAATCTAACAATACACCTAAAGGAACTAGAATAAAAGAACAAAAAAAGCACAAAATCAGTAGAAGGAAGAAAATAAAAATCAGAGCAGAAATAAATGCAAAAGAGATTTAAAAAACAATAAAAATATCAATGAAACTAAGATCTGGTTCTTTGAAAAGATAAACAAAATTGACAAACCTTTGGCTAGACTCACAAGAAAAAAAGAGAGAAGGCTCACATAAAATCAGAAGCGAAAGTGGAGAAATTACAATGATACCACAGAAATACAAAGGATTAAGAGAATACTATGAAAAGCTATACACCAACAAATTTGATAATCTAGAAGAAATGGATAAATTCTTAGAATCATACAACCTTCCAAAACTGAATTAAGAAGAAATAGAAAATCTGAATAGACCGATCCCTAGTAAGCAGATAGAAACAGTAATCAAAAACCTCCCCCAAAAACAAAAGTCCAGGGCCAGACAGCTTCCCTGGTGAATTCTATCAAACATTCAAAGAAGATTTAATACCTATCCTTCTCAAACTCTTCCAAAAAATCGAAGAGGTGGGAACACTTACTAGCTCATTCTGCAAGGCCAACACTACCCTGATACCAAAACTAGAAAAGGACAACACAAAAAAGAAAATTACAGGCCAATATCACTGATGAACATAGATGCAGAAATCCTCAACAAAATACTAGTAAATCAAATACAACAATACCCCAAGATCAAGTGGAATTTATTCCAGGGATTCAGGGATGTGTCAACATCTGGAAATCAATCAACATGATACATCACATTAACAAAATGAAGAATAAAAATCATATGATTATCTCAATAGCTGAAGAGAAAGCATTTGGCAAGATACAGCATACATTTATGATAAAAATTCTGAATAAAATAGGTATAGAAGGAAAGCACCTCAACATAATAAAGGCCATATCTGACAAACCCACAGCTAACATCATAATTCATGGTGAAAAACTGAAAGCCATCCCTTTAAGAATAAGAACCAGACAAGGATGCCCACTCTCACCACTCTTATTTAACATAGTGTTAAAAGTCCTGGCCAGAGCAATCAGTCAAGAAAAAGAAATAAAAGGGATCCAAATTGGAAAGGAAGAAGTAAAACTGTCATTATTTGCAGATGACATGATTTTATATACAGTAACCCCTAAACAATTGACCAAAAAATGATTAGAAATAATAAGCGAATACAGTCAAGTTGCAGGGTAGAAAATCAACATACAAAAATCAATTGCATTTCTATACACTAACAACAAAATATCACAAAGAGAAATTAAGACTACAATCCCATTTACAATTGCAACAAAAAGAATAAAATGCCTGAGTAAATTTAACCAAAGAGGTGAAAGGCCTTTCACTGAAAACTATAAAACACTTTTTTTTTAAAGATTTTATTTATTAATTATTTTTTTCCCACACAAAGCCCCAGTAGATAGTTGTATGTCATAGCTGCACATTCTTCTAGTTGCTGTATGTGGGACGTGGCCTCAGCATGTCCAGAGAAGCGGTACGTCGGTGCGAGCCCGGGATCTGAACCCGGGCCGCCAGCAGCGGAGCGTGCGCACTTAACCGCTAAGCCACGGGGCCGGCCTATAAAACACTTTTGAAAGCAATCAAAGAAGACACAAAGAAATGGAAAGATATTTACATGGTTAAAATGTCCATACTTCCTAAAGCAATCTACAGATTCAATGCAATCCCTATCAAAGTCCCAATGACATTTCTCATGGAAATAGAACAAAGAATCCCAAAATTTATATGGAACAACAAAAGACCCAGATAGCCAAAGGACTACTGAGGAAAAAAAAAAAAAAAAGCTGGAGTTATCACACTCCCTGATTTCAAAGTATACTATAAAGCTATAGTAATCAAAACAGCATGGTACTGGCACAAAAACAGACACACAGATCAATGGAACAGAACTGAGAGCCCAGAAACAAACCCACACATCTATGGACAGCTAATTTTTGACAAGGGAGCCAAGAACGTACAATGGAGAAAGGAAAGTCTCTTCCAATAAATGATGTTGGGAAAACTGGACAGCCACATGCAAAAGAATGAAAGTAGACCATTGTCTTACACCATACACAAAAAATAACTCAAAATGGATTAAAAACTTGAATGCAAGACCTAAAACTATAAAATTCCTAGAAGAAAACTATAGGCAGTATGCTTTTTGACTTCAGTCTTAGGAGTATCTTGTTGAATACCATGTCTTACCAGGCATGAGAAACAAAAGAAAAAAATAAACAAATGAGAGTACATCAAACTAAAACCCTCTGCACAGCAAAGAAAACCACCAACAAAATGAAAAGATAATTGGGATAAGATATTTGCAAACCATGTATCTGAGAAGGGGTTAATATCAAAAAAATATAAAGAACTCATATAACTCAATAATAACAAAAAAACCTATTAAAATGGGCAAAGATCTAAACAGACATTTTTCTAAAGAAGATGTACAGATGGCCTATAGGCACGTGAAAAAATGTTCAACATCACTAATTATTAGGGAAGTGCAAATCAAAACTGCAATGAGATACCACCTTACACCCGTCAGAATGGTGTAATTAACAAGATAAGAAATAACAAGTGTTGGAGAGGATGTGGAGAAAAGGGGACCCTCATACACCTGCTGGTGGGAATGTAAACTTCACAACCACTATGGAAAACAGTATGGAGATTCCTCAAAAAATTAAGAATAGAACTACCATATGATCCAGCTATTCCACTTCTGGGTATTTTTCCAAAGAACATAAAAACACTAAGTCAGAAAGATATTTGCACCCGTATGTTCATTGTGGCATTATTCACAATAGCCAAGACTTGGAAGCAACCTAAGGGCCCATCAATGGATGAATGGATAAAGAAGATGTGGTATATATACACAATAGAATACTCTTCAGTCATAAAAAGATGAAATCTTACCATTTGTGACTACATGGGGTAATAGGGCACATATGTATGGTGATGGATGATAATTAGTCTTTGGGTGGTGAACATGATATAGTCTATACAGAAATCGAAGTATAATGATGTACACCTGAAATTTATATAATGTTATAAACCAATGTTACCTCAATAAAAAATTAACATGAAATGGCTCAAGGACCTAAATATAAAAGCTAAAATTCTAAAGCTTTTAGGGTAAAACATAGAAAACACTCTTTTTGAACCTGTGGTAGGGAAAAATTTCTTATATGCCAAATAAGAATGAGGTTTTAAAGAAAAAAGTGATAAATTGTACTTCATCAAATTTAGAAACTTTTTCTCTTAGTCTCTGTCAAGAAAAATAAAATGGCAAGCTTCAGGATGGGAGAAAATATTTATAATTCACATATATTTAAATATATATGAATAAATATAAATTAAATGAATAAATAAATATAAATTATATGAATAAATAAATTAAATGAGTAAATATAAAAATATATTCAAAAGCCAATTCAAAGACTTTTATTCAAATACATAAAAAGACAGTTAAGAATTCTGGTTTCCAGTCTGACATGTGAGAAGTTTAGAAGTTGCCACTCAGTCCTTACAATAAATAAAAGCTAGACAAATTGAAAAAGCAACAACTCTTCTTAGATCCATCATGAGGTCACAGACCAAAACACTGCCCCTTAAACTGGAAAGATTGACAGGTGAATACAGAGAACACAACTTACTGGAGTAGCTGAACCCTTTTGGGAACCAGTGCCTAGGTAAGAAAACCTGAATTGTAGTTGAGAAATTGCTGGATCTTAAAAAGGTCTGCCCTTACATATACAAAGTTGGATTGAAAAAAACAAAACAACTAAGAATAACCAAACATTTGATTAAAAGAAACAGTATGAAAAAAAAGCTACCAAGAGAATATTTAAATTTTGAGTACACAAGTCAATATATGAAATAAATAACTTTTTAAAAATATAATACTGCTGCCTATGGTCAAGTTGTTCACTGAAAATACCAATAAAAAATACCAATAACAAAAAAGACAAAAGCAGAAACTCAAACTTCTCATATTGGCAAACTACCTAATTTAGAACAAACTTACTATTGAAGACTAGAAAGCTGATTGAAGGCACTGACTCTTATAACATATAAGTAAGTATGGGGCCAACATCCAAGTTAAATCAAATCTGGATAGATTAGCCTGGCTTCTGGGACCACTTTTTTTAGGGTTGAGGTTTGAGGTTTTGCCATTTCAGAGAGACGAGCCGGGAGTCTGAATGTTGCTTTTGACAGCTTCACATCAGAGAAATTCTATATGTGAGTGGATTTTGCTTATACAATTTATTATAAAAGCAAGAATATAAGAAAATGTTTGAAAAGAATGGTAGTTAACAAGGTATATAATAACTATTTCCTCTAAGGTTTTGAGTCCACAGTAGTATGTTAATATTGTTCAAGTCATGTGGAATGTATTGAAACAACACATTTCTTTTACTAACTGGTGAATGAGATGTTGATCTCTATAATTCTCATACAAAGAATGGGATTACTGAAACTGTGAATTTAAGAAAAGCTTCATACTTTGTAAAGAAATTCTGTGTTGCAGTTTTCTCTGATGGTACCTAATCATACATGATTGAATAACAGAGCATTTGTTTACAGAATTGTACTCATAAAAAGTGCTGTGATGCTAGAACATGTACATTGAAAAAGGGTAAAGTCTGTGGTTCTGGGGAATGCTGCACAAAAAATTGCAAGGTAAGAGGCAATTTGTATTTTAGAATAGCTCAGCATTAACTTCTGGAAATACTTGTTTCAGGGAGATGGAAAACATGTCATATAGCATATTCAGCCCTTCCCATTATATCATATCAAGCAACATTGGACCCACTCTCACACTTCAGTCCATTCAGTAATTTATCATTTCCACGTCTCGCATGTACATAATGCCTGATGCTTCTCCTCTCCAGACTTGGCTTCCCATTTGTATACCTTGTTACAAATCTTTCTTGTACCCACTGAGATTTCTCTATGATCAACATATATCTGGAGCAAACCCTCATAAGGTCTTATTTTCTAACACTTTATCTCACGCGGGATCAGGAAGTTAGATTAGTTCTTTGTGTTGACTAAATTCTCTTCACTGTCTTCTGGAAAGTCCTCTGTTCCTTTGCAAGTCATTCAATTATTGTTACAATCATTCAATCCCTCTTTCTTGAAAGCATTTAAAGAATTCCTAATAATTGCCCCACACCCAGCACAATTCACTGGAATCTAAGGAAAAAAGAAACTCCTGAACAAAGTAAATGGCAAATGTCTGTAAGATTGGAGGAAGAATCTGCTTTTATATTTAAAAATTTTTTTCACCAGCTTTGTTAAGATATAGTTGACATATAACAATGTGTAAGTTTAAGGTGTACAACATAATGATTTGATCTAAGTATATATTGTGAAATCATTACTATAAATTATGGTTAGTTTATTATTATCAATTATAATAATATTATAATTAAGGTTAGTTTACGCATTTACCACTTCACATACTGAGAGCTTTTAAGATTTACTATCTTAGCAACTTTCAAGTATATAATACATTATTGTTAACTATAGTCAACATGCTGTACATTATATCCCCAGACTTATTCATTTTATAGCAGAAAATTAGTACCCTTGACCAACATCTTCCCATTTCCCCCACCTAGCGGCCCCTGGCAACCACCAATATACTCTCTGTTTTGATGAGTTTGGCTTTTTAGCATTCCACATACAGGTGAGATCATACAGTATTTGTCTTTCTCTTGTCTGACTTATTTCACTTAGCATAATGCCCTCAAAGTTCATCTGTGTTGTCACAAATGGCACGATTTCCTTCTTTTTTATAGCTGAATATTATTCCGTTGCATATATACACTACATTTTTTTAATACATTCATCCATTGATGGACACTTAGGTTGTTTCCATGTCTTGGCTATTGTAAATAATGCTGCAACGAACATAGGGGTGCACATATTTCTTAAAGATACTGATTTTATATCCTTCAGATATATATCCAGAAAAGAGATTCCTGGATCAATAGTAGTTCTATTTTTAATTTTTCAGGGAACCTCTATTCTCTTTTCTGTGGTGGCTATACCAATTTACATTCCCACTGAAAGTGCACAAGAATTCCCTTTACATCCTTGCCAGCACTTGATATCTCTTATCTTTTGATAATAACCATTCTAACAGGTGTGAGGTGATATCTTATTGTGGTTTTGATTTGCGTTTCCTGATGGTTAGTGATCTTAAGCACCTTTTTGTGTACCTGTTGACAATGTGAATATCTTCTTTGGAAAAATGTGTATTCAGGTGCTTTGCTAATTTTTAAATTCAGACTTTTCTTTTTGCTATTGAGGTATGTGAGTTCTTTATATATTTTGAATATTAACCCCTTATCAGATCTACAGTTTGCAAGTATTTTATCCTATTCTGTAGCTTGCCTTTTTATTTTAATTATTTCCTTTGCTGTGCAGAAGCTTTTTAGTTTGATGTAGTTCCGCTTGTTTATTTTTGCTTGTGTTGTTGGTGTTATACCCAAAAAGTCATTGCCAAGATGTGATCAAAGATGTTTTCTTCTAGGAGTTTTACGATTTCAGGTCTCACATTTAAGTATTTAACCCATTTCAAGTGAACTTATGTGTATGCTGTAATATAAGGGTCCAGTTTCTTTCTTTTGCATGTGAATATTCAGTTTTCCCAAAATCATTCAATGAATAGACTATCCTTTCCCCATTGTGTGTTCTTGGCACCCTTGTCAAAGATTAGTTGGCTATATATGTGTGGTTTTATATCTGGGCTCTCAATTCTATTCCTTTGATCTGTCTGGTTTGATGCCAATACCATACTGTTTTGATTACCATAGCTTTGCAGTACAGTTTGAAATCAGGAAGTGTGATGCCCCCAGCTTTGTACTTCTTTCTCAAGATTGCGTTGGCTATTTGGGGTCTTCTGTGGGTCCATATGAATTTTAGTATTGCTTTTTGTTTCTATGAAAAATGTCTTTGGAATTCAGGTAAAGATTACATTGAATCTATAGGTTGCTTTGATAGTATGGATATTTTAACAATATTAATTTTTCTGATCCATGAACACAGGATATCTTTTCATTTATTTGTGTCTCTTTCAATTTCTTTCATTGTTATCTTATAGTTTTTTGTGTACAAGTCTTTCACCTCCTTGGTTAAATTTATTCCTAAGTATTTTATTGTTTTTGGTACTATTGTAAATGGGATTTTAAAAATGTATTTTTCATATATTTCATTGTAAATGTATAGAAATGCAAATGATTTTTGTAGTTTGATTTTGTATCCTGCAAATTGATTGAATTTGTTTATCAATTCTAACAATTTTTTGGTGGCTTCTTTAGGATTTTCTGTATATGAGATCATGTCATCTGCAAACAGACAATTTTACTTCTTCCTTTCTGACTTGAGTGCTTTTTATTTCTTTTCTTGCCTATTTGCTCTGGCTAGGGCTTCCAGTACTATGTTGAATAGGAGTGGTGAGAGTGCACACCTTCGTCTTGTTCCTGATCTTAGAGGAAAACTTTCAAATTTTCACTACTGACTATGATGTTAGCTAAGCCTTGTCGTATTTGGCCTTTATTATGTTGAGATATATTCTTTCTATACCCAAATTGTTGGGAACTTTTATCATAAAAGGGTGTTGAATTTTATCAAATGTTTTTTTCTGCATTTCTTCAAAGGATTACATGATTTTTACCCTTAATTCTATTAATGGAGTATATCACATTTATTGATTTCCATGTGTTGAAACATCCTTGCCTCTCAGGGATAAATCCCACGTGATCATGGTATATGATCCTTTTAATGTGCTGTTGAATTTGGTGTGCTAGTATTTTGTTGAGAATTTTTGTGTCTGTATTTATCAGGGATGTTGACCTGTAATTTTCTTTTCTTGCAGTGTCCTTTTCTGTCTTTGGTATCAGGGTAATGCGGGCCTTGTAAAATGAATTTGGGAGTATTCCCTCCTCTTTAAGTTTTTGGAAGAGTTTGAGAAGGGTTGGCATTAATTCTTCTTTAAATATTTCATAGAATTCACTTTTGAAACCACCTGGTCCTGGGCTTTTCTTTGTTAGGAGATTTGATAACAAATTCAGTCTCTTTAGTTGTGATTGGTCTGTTCACATTTTCCATTTCTTTGTGATTCAGTCTTGCTATGTTGTCTGTTTCTAGGAATTTATTCATTTCTTCTAGGTTATGCAATTTGTTGGCATATAATTGTTCATAGTAGCCTCTTATGATCCTTTGTGTTTCTGTGGTATCAGTTTTAGTGTCCCCTCTTTCATTCATAATTTTGTTTTATTGAGACCTGTCTCTTTTGTTCTTGGTTAGTCTAGCTAAAGGTTTGCCATTTTGTTTATCTTTTCAAAGAACCAACTCTCAGTTTCATTAATTTTTTTCTATAGTCCCTTGTCTCTATTTCATTTATTTCCACTCTGATCTTTGTTTTTCCTTCCTTCTACTGACTCTGCTAGCTTAATTTGTTCTTCCTTTTCTGATTCCTTTAGGTGTAAAGTCAGGTTGTTTACTTCAGATCTTTCTTTTTCTAATATAGTCACTTATTGCTATAAACCTACCACTTAGAACTCCTTTTGCTGCATCTCATATATTTTATGTTGTTTTTTTGTTTTCATTTATATCAAGATACTTTCTGATTTCCCTTTCATTTCTTCTTTGATTCATTGGTTGTTCAAGAGTGTGATGTTTAATTTATACATTTTGTGAATTTTCCAGTATTCCCTCTGTTATTGGTTTTAGTTTCATACCAATGTGATTGGAAAAGATACTAGATATTATTTCAATCTTCTTAAATTTCTTAAAAGTTGCCTTGTGGAACAACATATGTTCTCTCCTGGAGAATGTTTCGTGTGTGCTTGAGAAGAATGAGTATTTTGTACCAATTGGATGTCGCATTCTATATATGTCTTCAGGGGCATTTGGTCTACAGTGTTATTCAGGTCCACTGTTTCCTTATTGATTTCCTTTCTGGTTGATCTATACAGTGTTGAAAATAGGATATTGAAGTCCCCAACTATTGTGCTGCTGCCTACTTCTCCCTTCATTCTGTTAATGTTTGCTTTAAGTTTTTAGGTGTTCCAATATTTGGTGCATATATAGTTACAAGTGTTATATTCTCTTGATAAATTGATCCCTTTATCATTGTATAATGACCTTCTTTGTCTTTTGTGACTGATTTGACTGAAAGTCTATTTTATTTGATATAAGTATAGCAAACCCTGCTCTCTTTTGGTTACCATTTGCATAGAATATTTTTTCTTCTTTTCATTTTCAGCCCATGAATATCCTTATAGCTAAGTTGAATTTCTTATAGCAAGCACATTGTTGGATCTTGTTTTTTTATCCATTTTCCACTCTGTGTTTTTGGAGAGTTTAACCCATTTACATTTAAACTAATTACTGATAGGTAAGGACTTTCTGTTGCCATTTTGTTAATTGTTTTCTGGTTTTTTTTTTAAGTTCTTTTTTCCATTTCTCCCTCTCTTGCTGTCTTCCTTTGTGATTTATTTTTTGTGGTGGTATACTTTTTTTCTCTTTATCTTTTGTGAATCTACTATAGGTTTCTTCTTTGTGATTACCATGAGCCTTACATAAAACATTTTATAGATATAAAAAGATATAGATATAGTAGATAGTCTACTTTAAGCTGATAACAACTTACAAAAGCTCTATATTTTTGGTGCCCCTTCCCCCACAATTTGTGCTATTAACGTCAAATTTTGCATCTTTTTATATTAATGAATTATTGTAGTGATATTTACTTTATAATACTATTGTCTTTTAACTTTTCACTAGAGATAAAAGTGATTTACGACCATTACAGTATTAAGGTATTCTGAATTTGACTATATATTTACATTTACCAGTGAATTTTATACTTTTATATATTTTCATAACTTAGTGTCCTTTCATTTCAATAAATGAACTCCTTTTAGTATTTCTTGTAAGGCAGGTCTAGAGGTGATAAACTTCCTTAGCTCCCTTGTTTGTCTGCAAATGTCTTTATCACTGCTTAATTTCTGAAGGATGGTTTTGCCTAGTTGAGTTCTCTTGGTGGCCAGTTTTTTTTCTTTCAGCATTTTGAATATATCATCCCACTCACCCCTGGTTTTTAACATTTCTGCAGAGAAATCTGCTGATAGCCCTTTGGAGTTTCCTTGTATGTGATGAGTAACTTTTCTCTTGCTGCTTCAAAAAACTTTCTTTGACTTTTAACATTTTGATTATAATTTGTCTTGGGGTAATCTTCTTTGGGTTGTTCTTGCTTGGGGTCCTTTTAGCTTTCTGTTTCTGGCTGTCCACATCTCTTTCAAGATTTGGGAACTTTTCAGGTGTTATTTCGTTAAATAATCTTTCTGCTCCTTTCTCTCTGTTTTCCCCTTCAGGGACTCCCATGATATGAATGTTTGTTTGCTTAATGAAGTCCTATAATTTGTGTAAGCTTTCTTCTCTCTTTTTCCTTGTTTTTTCTTTTTGTTCCTCTAACTTGATAATTTCAAATCAACAGTATTCAAGTTCACTTATTATTTCTTCTGTAAGATCAATCTGCTGTTGAACCCTTTTATTAAATTTTTCATTTCTGTTATTGTTTTCTTCAGTTGTAGGATTTCTGTTTGGTTCTTTTTGATGGTTTCTATTTATTTCTTATTTCTTTTTGTTCTTGCATGTTTTCCTGATTTCATTTAGTTGTCTCTCTGTGTTCTTTTGTATTTCATTGAGTTTCTTTAAGATGATTATTTTGAATTGTTGTAAGGCAATTTGTAGATATTTATTTCTTTGTGGTTAGTTACTGGAGCTTTATTAGTTTCATTTACTGATGTGATAGTTGCCTGACTCTTTGTGATCTGTGTAGCCTTGGGTTGGTGTTTGTGCATTTGAAAGAGCAAACACCTACAGACTGGTTTCTGCAGGTAGAGATCTTCTGTTAGTTCCCAGGCTGATGGGATTACCTCCAGAATAGCAGTCATGCTGAGTTGGAGCCAGTTTACAAGGAGTTTGGGCAGGCATGAATCCTGCCTGGTTCTCAGGTGTATTGGACTGCCTCTAGAACCTTGTTTAGTAGGGTGACACTGGGACAAGGGTCTAGTTCAGGGTCCACAGTTGAGTGCTCAGACCAGGGCCTGTTACCAGGTATCTGGATGGGTGTAATTCCTACCAGCTTCCTAGGCGGCCTCCTGCCAGATCACTGGGTGAGTTCCTGTGTGGACAGGACTGGCCCTGACCATGTCTTTGAGTGGCCGGAACTGAGTCCCTGGGCTGTTTCAGGATCCACAGCCAAGACTGAGGTCTGCAGACCTGGCTCTAGAGACACAGATGAGTGTGTCTCCTGCCAGGTCTCTGGGTGGGCTAGACAGGTCTCTGACCATGGCTGGAGGGACTGGATCCAAGTATAGGGCCATTTTAGGATCTTCTTAGATATGTTCTCGAATGTCTCCTGCTGGGTCCCTGTGCCAGCAGGACTGTTCATGTACTAGTGCTGGGAGAGGCTAGAGCCAAGTATAGGCTCTTACAGGATCTCTGGAGGTGAAGACAGGAGTGTCTCCTGCTGGGTCCCTTTGCAAGCAGGACTGTTAGTGGATTACAGCTGAAAGGGGGCTGGCACCTAATATGGGGCCCTTTCTGGACTCCTAGACACAGATGGGAGTGTTTCCTGCTAGGTCTCAGGGCCAGCAGGACTGCTTGGGACTATGACTGGGGGTGGGGCATGCTGGCCGAGTATAGGGCCCAAACTAGATCTTCTGTGGTGCAATAGGCGTGTCTCCTGCCTAGTTCCAGGCCAGCAGGACTGTTTTCAGACTGCAGTTGATAGGGACTGGAGCCTAGTTACATGGCCCTTCCAAAATCTACAGTCAAACTAAGTTTGGTGTGCTCATTTCCAAGTACTCCTGGACCATGGCCAATTCATGGGCATTTCAGGGTCCACATCTGGGACTGTTACCTGAGGCATGGGTGGATGTGACTCCTCCTGGGTCCCTTGGCCTATGGTGCTTTTAGCAGGATCGTGGCAAGATGGGACTGTAGCTGAGTCCTCAGGGTGTGGAGCTGTTTCCAAATCTTTAGCTGGGAGTGTGTTCATCAAGTAGCTGCCTAGGCAAGGGTCTGCCTTTTCAAATTGGTTCTCCTCAGTCTTAGACTCCGCCAGAGTTTCACCATCTACCTGGATCCCAAAGCTCCCACAAAGGCACTTTTGTCCATGGATTGCTGTCAAGTTATTGTTGCTGAGGAGAAATATGAGCAGGGGAATTCTTATTCAACCATCTTGTGACGTCACTCTCTGTATATGCCTTTAACATTAAGTTAGGATCCAGAAGCAATTTCAGGAAACTGCCATTCTCAAAAAATGGCAAGACTTGACCTTCCTAAATTAAGAGAATGTCATAAGAAGGGAACTGAACACAATAAAATTAAAGGAGTATGAAATGATGAATGATTACAGATAAACTAAGTTTGCCATTTAAATATAAAATCAGCACTGAACTTAGCAAATACCCAAATTTCTGTGGCTTGAATCACTCATAGAGTTGGAAGATAAATATGAGAAGATAAGGCCAAATGAAAGGATCAGAGCAGAAGGAAAAATAGATAAAAAATAATAGATCTGAAAACAAAGATGGTTTTCTTAATCAATATCAAAGAAAACTTGGTGGATTCCAGTTAAATGTGACAGCTAAACATCACTCTAGTTTACTCATTTGTCTAAAACTACTGTACAGCAACAAAGTACAGAGAAAACAACCACAGAAATATTCAGATAAAAACTCAGTGAAGTTTAGATGAAATAAAAGGTTGGAATTAGGAGCAAAGACACATTTAAAATTTGTTTGCAGCTTGAAATTGTTCATTCACTCACTAACTCAGAAAATATTTTACCCCACACTGTCTAGTGTCGGGTATTATAGAGAATTAATCTTTAAACAAACATTAAAAAAGATAATTTCAGATACTGATAAGTGATTTAAAAATAAAATAGTATAATAAAATAAAGAGTAAGCGAGGGTATATTTTAGCCAGGGTACACTGGTAGGTGGTCTCTGTAAGGGGTGACATTTGAGCTAATACCTAAATGCCAAGGAAAAGAATTGGTGTGGAGGATTCATGTAAAATAGAAGCAATAGAAAGATCTTGAGAATGGTAAATGAATAAAGGAGGAAAAGTGGCTTGTTATGTTCTTAAAATTGAATGACTGAGAAGGAGAGAAATGGTGTATTGGACCTAGTTTACGCAACTTTCCAGAATTGTTCTGCCATGTTTTTCTGCTTAGTGCTACTGATTAAAAAACAAAGATGCCTAATTAACATTTATTTCCAAAGTATGCATTCTCTGTTAGAAATGCCAATCCAAACCATAATTAACATGTTATACATGTTATACATGTATATAAACATGTTATACATGTTTCTAAAATGTGGTGGACAAATCAGACATTTTGTAAACTGGCTTCTGTTTTAAAGGCAATAAAATAAAACTCTGGTAATCGCATTTTAAAAATGAAGAATTCATATGCAAAATGATTATCAGCTTCTTTAATTTACCACCCAATTTGCTGTAGTGTAGTGATAGATGGTCTACTGGACTGAGTCTATGTGACTGCTCAGATATGCTTGGCCACGGCTTTCTGCTCAATTCTAATAACAGATTGTTTTGAGACGCAATGTTTTATATGCTCTTTCTGGAGACAGCCTCACTTACAGAGCAACTACATATGATTTTTGGTAAAGCCTTGGCCAGCTTGGTAATGCACCGACCATCTTGTATTTGTTTTGCTTTTATCTCAGGCTACCAATCCTTACTAAAGCATTGGGATATAAGTTTTGCTTCAAGCTCTGTTTTGTGGGGAACCTGTACTAAGACAGAAGCATCAGAGAGGCAGGCAAGGGCCAGATTTTATAAGGTCATAGTATATTATTTATCTATTACTGAATAACAAATTACCCCCAAACTTAAAACAAACATTTCCTCACAGTTTCTATGGTTCAAGAATCTGGGTGTAGCTTTGCTGAGTCCTCTGGCTCAGGGTCTCCCACAAGTGGACTGAAAATCATCAAGGATATAGAATACTTTTACCACACTATCAAACAACTTGACCAAATTGACATCTAATGAATACCACTCAGCAACAGCAGAATGCCCATTATTTACAAGCACGCGTAGAACATCTTTGTGCGTGGACTGCAAGCTAGGTTATAAAACCAGTCTCAATATATTTTAACAGACTGAAATCATACAAAGTATATTCTCTGATGACAGCAAAATTAAATTAGAAATCAACAAATGAAAGAAATTTAATAAATCCATAAATATTAGAAATGTTAAACATTTCTCAATAATCAATGTGTCGAAGAAATTACAAGGAACAATAGAAATATTTCGAAATGTATGAAAACTAAAAATCTATTGCAGGCAGGTAAAGCAGTGCTTAGAGGGAAATTTTTAGCTTTAAGTACCTATATTAGGTAATAAGAAATAATTCAAGTCAATCATCTAAGCTCGTACCTTAAAAAGTTATGAAAAGAAGAGCAAATTAAATCCAAGGCAAGCATAAGGAAGGATAAAAGGTTGAGAGGATGTCAGTACAACCAAAATTGCTTCTTTGGAAAGGAAATCAATGAAAATGGACAAACTTTTACCTAGACTAAGAAAAAGAGAGAGATCACACATAAAAATTGGAAATAAAAATGGATAATCAGTACTGACTTTACAGAATTTACAAGAATTATCATGAAATATACTAAACTTCAGTATCCAGCAAATTAGACAACTTAAATGAAAGGAGAAAATTCCTAGAAATACACAAATTACCAAAACTGACTTAAGAAGAAATAGAAAATCTGAATAGACAAGAGTAGAGATTGAATTAGTAGCTTAAAATCTTTCCACAAAGAAAAGCCCAGGTCTAGATGGCCTCACTGGTGAATTCTATCAAAAATTTAAAGAAGAAATGATACCAGTACTCCACAATCTCTTCCAGAAAATAGAAGAGAAAGGAACACTTTTAAAATGATTTTATGAGGACAGTTATTTCACTGATACCAAAATCAGATGAAGGTATCACAAGAAAAGAAAACTATAGATCAATATTCCTTATGAATATGGAGGAAAAAATCCTTAAAAAATTACAAACAGAATCCAGAAACATATGAAAAGAATTATCCACCATGACCAAGCAGAATTTATCAGTAATGCAAGTTTGGTTTAATTAATTTAACACACCATATTAATCAAATAAAGGAAAATACACCATCATCTCAAAAGATGCAGAAAAATGGTCTAACAAAATGTATTACCCACTCATTGTACAATTATCAAAAAATCAGAAATAGGAAGGAACTTACTTATCCTGATACAGAGCATCTATGAAAAACCTATAGCTAACATCATACTGATGACAAAAGCCTGAGTGCTTTCCCCCTAAAATCAGAAACAAAGCAAGAATGTAGGCTCCTATCACTTCTATTAAACACTATACTAGAGATGCTAGAGAGTACAGTAAGGTAAGAAAAAGAAATAAAAGGCATCTGTTTTGGAAGAGAAGTAGTACAGCTCTATTTTCAGACAACATTATCCTGCCTGTATGTAATCCTAAGGCATCTACCAAAAATACCTTTTAAAACAAATATATGAGTTTGTCAAAGTCACAGGGTACACAATCACTATACAAAAATGAATTGTATTTCTATATAATAGCAGAGAATAATCTGCAAGTGAAATTAGGAAAACAATTCCATTCACAATACCATCAAAAATGCTTCCAAATACATTTAATAAAATAAATACAAAACATACACTTAAAACATTGTTGAGAAAAATAAAGAATCTAAATGGTGACATATTCTATGTGAATGTGTTGGAAGACTCAATATTGTTAAGATGGCAGTTCTCCTCTTTGACAGAGATCCCCAGTACTATCCCCAGGTTTAATGAATCGGTAGGAGGACTCACAGGACTCAACGTATAGCATACTCACGACTATGATTTATTACAATGAAAGGATACAAAGCAAAATGAGCAAAGTATATCTTTCCATTTATTTGTGTCCTCAAATTTCTTTCATCAACGTTTTATAGTTTTCAGTGTACATATCTTATATCTCCTTCATTAAATTTATTCCTATTTTATTCTGTTTGATGCTATTGTAAATGGGACTTTTCTTAATTGCTTTTGCAGATCATTCATTTTTAGTGTAAAGAAACACAATGGATTTTTTTAATGGTGCTTTCATATCTTGCAATTTTATTGAATTCATTTATTATTTTTAACAGTTTTTTGGTGGAGTCTTTAGGGTTTTCTATATATAGGATAATGTCATTTGTGAACAGAGACAACTTGGCTTCTTCCTTTCCAATTTGGATGTCTTTTATTTCTTTTTCTTGCCTAATTGCTCTGACTAGGACTTCCAGTACTAGCCAGGTACTAGGAATGGTGAGCGAGGGCACCTTGTTAATGTGGTGTATCACATTTATTTATTTTCATATGTTCAACCATCCTTGATTCATAGAAATAAATCCCACTTGATCATGGGGTATTATCCTTTCAATGTGCTGTTAACTTTGGTTTGCTAGTATTTTGTTGAGGATTTCTGCATCTATGTTCATCAGGCTTGTTCATCAGGTCAAAACTACATTGGCTTGTAGTTTTCTTTTATTGTGCTGTCTTTGTTTGGCTTTGGTATCAGGGTAGTTTTGGCCTTGTAAAATGAGTTTGGAAATGTTCCTTCCTCTGCAATTTTTGGGAAGAGGTTGAGAAGGATGGGCATTAATTATTCCTTAAATGTTTGGTAGA